>NC_053186.1:18897983-20310676 GCF_905163445.1 Pararge aegeria
AAACCCCTATGTACGCCACTGACTACGGCTTAAGCCTTATTTTCAGAGGAGACTGCCCTGTAGTGGTAAGTGGACGATCTAATAATTGTCATTCCTCTCCTACTTCAGATGGAGAAATAAATATATGTTGGGTTTGAGTTGGTAGATCCTCACACCAGAAAACGAAGCTTTGGTAGCGTGCTCGTATTGTCATTGGTCATTACACCCTAGTGCATTGTACATTATTACATTATTAGCGGTTGATCGCAACTATGTACGCGCACAATTTTTGATTTCCCGAGAGTTATCCACGACTCCAGAAAGCAAGCTACAAATATATTTTTTGAATCCCCTAGGAATCTTTTGTTTTGCCGTTATAAAAAGTATCACATATATCGTCTTCGTATATAGGTTTGGTTTGGTTCACCATATAAGTCGTTCATTGAAAATTTTTATTCATACCTTTTATTATACAATAGTAATAATGTAAAACCCTGAAGTAGATATGTTCTATATAAATCTTTATTTCAAAATTCTAAATTAATTTATTTAAAGTAGACGAAATATAAGCACTTTTGAAACGTCATTTCTGTTTGTAGTGACTCTACCACCGGTTCGGAAGGCAGATTCTACAGAGAAGAAGCCGGCTTGAAACTCAGAAGTTGCCTTTTACCAACATTTTACAATTAAACAATTATTGCTGTATCTTGTGATAGATGAAAGCAGAGCGGCTTGCTTCCAAGCAATCTTTTCATTAAGAAATTCACCAATGGTACACCTAACCTCGATGTATAAAGTGTGTTTTTATACATTCATTAAACTTGTGTATTGATACATACATACACGTGTCAATGACGTTCTGCAACCCACCGCATTCTCCTTGTCTTGCTTCACTCATAAGGGTCGTAGCGTGATTATAACTCGCCTCAAGAACTGGTCTATACAATGTCCTAGTCCAGTACTTCCAGAGATTACAAAACAAACCAACTAATAGAGGAAAAAAACTTTCATTCTTTACTTCGAAGGTTGGGCGAAGCCATCGTTTCCGGATATATTCCTGAAACGTAATAATCATCGTCTAAGCCCGCAAACACGCATAGGAACTGTGTGGTGGGTCACAATTCCCTATCCTGTTGTACAAATACGCAGCGACAACCATAACATTCGCTGTATTTACATACATTACAAGGTCAAATGTGGTAACAGGTTACCATGTTGACCGCAAAAGGGTTATGATCCACACAAATATTCATTCATATGCACGTGCATACACGTGTTAAAGTTAATTAATTAGAGTTGTCAATTTTCTCTTGGGTTTCCTTCTAATCAATAATGATTGAAATATCATCGTATCAACCCAATACCGGCCCACTACAGGGCACTGGTCTCATCCCACAATGAAAAAGGCTATAGTCCACCACGCTAGCCCAGTGCGGATTGGTGGACTTCACAAGCCTTTAAAACATTATGGAGAATAAACGAAATAAACGTTATTTGAAATTTTAATCATATCCATAAATCGAAGATCTATCATGGAATATGCTTTGGTTTACGCTATCAGCATTTATGACCAACACGAAAGGACCATAGTAGTTCATTGGAAAATCAATCTCGTCTTAAACTGACATCCTACCTTCACCTTTACAAGCCTACGTCTTAAAATTCTCCCGAGATATCACGTTAATTTCCCGCTAAACTCGCTCTAAAATCACAATGTTGTAACAACGTTATGAATTTAACAGTGTAAACAGCTAACTGGTGTCTTGTCGCAAATAACTTACATTCAGCTCGCTAATTAATTTAGCTGTACCCATTTGCATACCGCAGGATAAGCTATCTCTTAAACGAGCTTCCGTAATTATTGGACATGCTTTCTTACAGCCCGCTTAAAGGAGCTACCGCGAAATTGAATTCAGCACAGATTAAGTCGAAACTAAAACCGGCTTGTCAACATGTTCACAGATAGCAGTATTTTCAACCTAGTTTATAACTACAAAGGATTTTGTCTTGACTGACTGATATACAACCTGCTGATGGTAGTTTAAAACGTAACGTGAAAATTTTAGATTTTTTATATGAGCATCTTTTTGGGCTTCATCATATCAACCAATTACCGGTCCACCGCAGGGCTCGGGTTTCCTCCCTCAATAAGAAGGGTTTAGGCCGCAGTCCACCGTGCTAGCCCAGTGCGGATTGGTGGAATACACACGCCTTTGAGGCTTTGCCTGTAGCTTTCTTTCTGGAGACGAAGTTGCTGGCATCCGCTAGTTTAATCTTTACTTATATTTAATGTGTACGCGTGAATTATTGTTTTAATATTATCTAGAAACATATTGTTTTTGCTGTTGCGCCAATCTGGGCCCTTTGGCCTGAAACGTAAACACAACTGATGTTTTGGTTGTCACTGCGTAATTTTAAGACAACTTAGTTCCTACTTAAAGTACTAATCTTAGAATACAGTTTTGACAAAAGATTTTTGTATCTGAATGCTTCGGCTGTGGCTGATTAAAGACAATGTTGTGCTGCTAAGCGATTAAGCGTTCCGTTGCCGCGAAAAACATTACATCCACCTAACAAGTTAGTCCTCTATCATCGGAGATTGCATCAAGCATCACCTGCAGCTAACTTGAAAAAAAATTTAAAAAAAAAACAAAATACTATAATACCCACCGGCTTACCCCCTTCCCAACATAGCCTTGTATATTTTACAAGTACAATATTTGTACATAATTAAACGCATGCGACATAAGTTATTTTGTTGTAATTACGACTGAGCAGTCACGTTTCTGTTACCGTGTTTACCTAATAGTTTCGCTTAACAGAATACTATAAAAACCCCATGCGGGTCAAGGTATAAACCGTTAATGTTTTTTTATGATTGCGTTGCAACTTGCGATATACACGAACCTAGACACGTAGATGGCTCATCGGTTTAGGGTTTAGCTCGATCGGATGCGGATCACGAGGTTCGCATTTCTGGTTTGGGTCAATATAGGGTAATAAGTTGTTTTATCAAGCAATAAATATGTGTGTGTGTGTGTGTGTGTGAGAGAGCGTGCGTATGTGTACGGGTCGGCTTATAAAACATTCACGAACCTCTTGATTACGACACTGGAGATATAAATAAGTGCCTATTAAAAAAAATGCGTTTTTATTACAAATTTTTAAGAGTCTTAAGGCTCACGTTTCGTTTTGTTGTTCAAAGGGACTTTTGGTTCTAGGACAAAGGCCCATTGTTTTGAAAGGACTTTTTTTGGAAATTTGTTTATGACTTTCATATAACTTACTCGAATATTTTTTAAACTTCAGCCGATACTCTTTGTTAGCGGGCAATGTTTATTTTAACTTTGATGAGTAGCATAACTTCACAAACAACATTATTCTTTATTAAATCGAGTAAAAGCTTTGTCATCGTTATTTTATTTTAAGAGCGTAAAATAGATATAAATTGTAATTCTAACTGCTATCAAACGAATCAGTTCTTTCTATAAGGTTAAAGTTTAACTAAATCTTCGTTTAACCACTAACGTGTCAAACATGCGATTAGAATAATAAGCGGACCCTGGTATTGGTCCTAAACTTATATATTATTCATAAGTTATTATCTCAGGCCGTGACCGACAAAACGTGGACGAGTGTTTTATAATTTTATTGCTATTATTGTTGGTGTCGTGATCGTAATTTTCACTTTTACTCGTACCATTGTTTGTTTTCGAAGCATTTGTAGAGCTTTTGATTATTAGGGAAGTGTTTATATACACTCAATTTCTTATTACTGGTCTTATTAAGTATATAATAAGATAGTAATAGTTTACTGTATTAATCGTTTGGAATACATTAAAAAATAATAAAAGCTTTACATTCATAAAGAACTAGCTGACTCGCGAAACTTTGTCTGCATAGGGACGTGTCTTTATATCCACTCTATTTCTTGTTACAGGTCGTATTGTGTATATAATAAGACAGTAACAGTATACTGTAGAAATCGTTTTGAATATATTAAAAAATAAATAAAAGCTTTACATTAATAAATATCTAGCTGACTCGCGAAACTTCGTCTGAAAAAATCGGTTATTACAGGTTTTAATTCCTTTAATAAAACTTAGTACCTAATTGCAGCGCCACCTACCGGGCCAATTTTTATTTTCAAACTATATTATAAACCGCCGGGCGGCCCGAGACCTTTTTATTACTTTTAGCATTTCTATACCCGTCGTAACTTCAAGACGATAGGTCAATTTGATTAATTTTAAAAGGAGTTTGCATTTACATCATAATCTTACCTTTGAGAACATTATGTAGAACTCCCAGGCCTGCAGGTTTACTCACGATGTTTTCCTTCACCGTTGATAGTGATAATTTAGTTGCTTAAAACGCTCGTAACTTAGAAAAAAACGTTAGTGCTGGGTTTGGAACTATAAATTCAAATTCAAATTCATTTATTTCAAGTAGGCCTACTTTATAAGCACTTTTGAAACGTCAAGTATGTATGTTTGTAGTGACTCTACCACCGGTTCGGAAAGCAGATTCTACCGAGAAGAGCCGGCAAGAAACTCAGTAGTTGCTCTTTTCCAACATCAACATTTACAATCATTTTGCTATCTTGCGGGAGATGAGAGCGAGGCTGGCTGCTTCCAATCTACTTTATCATTGAGTAATTCATCAAATGTATAGTAACCTCGCTGTACTAGATGCGTTTTTACACATTTTTTAAATGTATGCATTGGTAGGTCAAGAATTTCCTTAGGAATCATGTTGTAAAAGCGTATACTCAACCCCACAAAGGAGTTCTGCACCTTTCGCAGACGATATGCAGATATCACTAATTTATGTCTGTTATATTATATAAAGTTAACAGGTAATGAAAAAAATTTTAACATTAAAAGCCATGTAAGAAAATATGAATTTTAGTTTTAGGTCCTAAGTAGCATAACGTCGAAATAGGTGCGCAGTGTTTTGCCACAATTTGACGGACAGTACCTAAGAAATACAAGTGCGTAAAAACACAGTAGACAAAGTGGCATAGCGTCCGTTCGACGGCATTATTTTATCCCACTGCAACTGACAGCTTCTTTCAAATGGCAGTAGAGCGCTAAAAAACACTGGATAACTATTCTGACGTTTTGTCAAGTTTAATAAGTGCCCTATTCCCTAATTAATAGTATAGATAGAAAGACAGATTGGCACTATCGGGACTTGAATGTATGTTACAAAACCTATTTGTCGCGCACTTTAAGTGTATGTAAGAACCAAATTGTAAGTAGCGATCATGTCCGAGCTTGAGTAGGGTTGTTTACTGTATCGATTCCCTTCAAAGACCCCACATGTCCTTTCTATGGAATAGGGTCGGTCGTATTACAGAGAGAATTATTTTTTTGAATACCCGCCCACATCCTTTGAGATACGAGGGCGGAGAAAACTTCCTACATTCAATCTAATTGTATGAATGTAGGTTTTTTAAGGTAAATAGCTCTGTAGCAACTCACTTTGCATATAATAGGTTTTATTAAGCGAAAATGTACCGCTAGTGCAAACTTTTGCTGTATGATTTTTAATTCCCACCTTGGCGCAGCGGTGAACGCTGTGGCTTCCAATCTACCTTATCATTGAGGAATTCATCAAATGTATAATAACCTCGCTGTAATAGATGCGTTTTTACACATTTTTTAAATGTATGCATGCATTGGTAGGTCAAGTATTTTCTTAGGAATCATGTTGTTAAAGCGTATACTCAACCCCACAAAGGAGTTCTGCACCTTTCGCAGACGATATGCAGATATTACTAATTTATGTCCGTTTCTGGTAAGTCGATTGTTAATTTCAGCTTTTTGTTTATAAAGAGCAATAGTTTGTCTCACAAAGACTATATTATTATAGATATATTGCGAAGCTACTGTAAGAATACCTATTTGTTTAAATTTTACACGAAGCGATTCGCGTGATCCAAGTTTATATATTGATCGTACGGCTCTTTTCTGTAGTATAAATATACTTTCAATATGTATTATAGTATCTATTATTAGTAGTATAAATATACTTTTATTATCTATAGTTAAGGTGGCTATATAACAGTAATCATTTCTCTTCATCTCAATGCGTTTTCGCCTCGTAGCGATCTCCCGCGCCTAAGTGCTTCATAAATACGCACGCATGGCCGATAAATTCGAGCGTACCCTCACGTTCCCGCTCACAGCGCCCTCCTCACAATAAGTCAAGTCCTAAACAAAGATGAAGGGAGTGCGGTCCCCTTCCGTTGATTATCCTAGAAGTCAACCCTCGTGCTACCTTTTGTAGATTAGTTTATCCCGTGATATTAATATTTCAGTTTTTTGATGCATAGAGAATTAGTGAACGAAAGAAAAAAAAACTTCCATTATTCCAGTATACACTAAAATTAAAAATAAATAATCTTTAAGTCTACAGAACAAATATACATATGTAGATGCAGTGTGATCCCAAAATGATCTTGACTCTTTTGGGAATTTTTTCTTAGTCGGTTAAGATCCAGTGCTGATCTCCCGTAAAGCCAAAAGTGACGATTGGACTGTGGTCACTGACAGAGCACAGCTTATGAACTATGGATAGGCTATAATACAAGTATTTAATATAAAAAAAAAGAAAAAGGAATGCGTAATAAATAAAAAATATTAATAAAATAGTATTTTTATCGTATTTATGTAGTAAATTATAATAGTTAGCCAAACCATCGACGATCGTTGAAATATCCTCCAAATAAACATTTTAACCGACTGATAAACTCTTCTCTCAACTCTTTGTAAATGCATAGCGGCATCTAATGTTTTATTAATGCAGCTTTTAACAGGTTACTTGCCGTTCCTACATTTTGGAAATGCGACGTCTAACTCAATGTATCCATTAATAAAGCATCTGCAGACGTTCCGACAGGTCTGCTGGTATGTTACAACTACGGGCTTACCTATAACTTAAGTGTTAGGTCGGCTCGTTCCCCAGCACCTGTAGCATTAACTGCCGACCTTAAATGTAGTTGTAGTTTCATAACATGAATAAGTTAAATTTTGCAACTTACAAACTACATGTACTGATGACAACCAATGGATATACCAACTTCCAAATTGGGTTCGCAACTTACTTTTAATATTAATTGGACTTTATCTTTGAATGTACCATAAGTAATTTCATGAACAAACATACAAAACTAAATAAACATCGTACGTGAGATATTAAATCGTTGTTACCTAACACTGAGTGCATTGCCTCAACCCGCTTTGCATTCGCTGTAGCTGTGTAGTGGGTCTAAGTCCTATAACCTTTCATAAGAAAACTACTAGAAGATGAAAATTAACTAAGCTGATGATGATGGCACGCCAATTTTAACGCAAGTGTAGATTGTTGTCCAGGTCAGTCCCACTCAGCGACAAAGTTGGCACATCTGTAGATGCAAAAGCATCCGAGTGTAAATGGAGTGTAATGAACTACGTCTGTGTAATTAATACCGTGAATGTTTTACAAGATGGCGCATAAACTCGCTGCTTGTTTTTGTAGTCTTCAGCTTAACTCTGAAGAAAAGTAATCACCATTAAACTATCTTATAAAATATCCAATGTATTTTGTTGGGCTTAAGTCTGGAATAAAACTACTCAAGGTCACATAAAATGAAGCTTCATTTAACATAGATACTTTCAGAGTAAGGGGTAATTTTGATACCTTATAATGAATCGATTTCGATATGTTTTTGCGATTTAAAAGGGTTTCTATAAGCTCATAGGGATGATGAGCAAATGCAAATATATTTATAAGTTAAAATCAGTTTATAAAGCGGTTTACAAAAAGTGCTAGGTGGTTAAATTAACTGTCTCGTGGGTCTTGTGGTTAGCATGAAGCACGAATTCCTGAGTTTCATTCAAATTCTGTGTTCGGTTTTTTTGGAAAAAATAATCTTAATACAGGAGGGTACGCTGATCTGTCACCTCATTAACATTTCAACTAATAACAATCGTTAAAGCCCGCCGAACTGCATTGTAATAGCGTGGTGGGTTTATTATAATTTTCTTTTTTAACTGTCTGAAGTAGATGTACTTAAAATAAATTATGTTACAATAATTGTAGGTCAAAACAATTCTCTCACTTTCTAATATCGCATACCTACGCTTTGCGTAAATTCAATGTTTATCAACTATGACCACCATTTTAAAAATTTTATAAACCTAACTGATAAAAATCACAAAGTCTACTGATACCGGTCACATAACTTAAAGCGTGTCTTTTTGAAATAGTTGTGCAAACAGTTCGGCAAATAGCTCTGCAAGAATCTCTTACTCACTAATATAAGTTCGACTTTGAGTAAGTCACGAAAGATGAAAGAAATTGACCGTTCGGTCGTTTCCCTGCCAGGTTTTTAAAGGAATTCCAATCTAGTTATATTTAGTATCGTAAAATTCCTTTTATAATTTAATTTGTAATTCACAAAATCCCGTTGCAGGTTATAAAACTCCTCTGGCGTTAGTTACGACCTTTCGGAGTACAGACTAATCTCACTCATTCAATGTAATCGTACTGTATAGGACGCCCCCATAGATTTGAATCAAGGGGGATTTTATGGTGCTTTGTCCGATAAAATTCCAACAGGAGGGCCGCGCCTTTATTGATGGATCTGTTGATAACAGCCTCACTAGCGACATGTCGTGCTACAAAATGTCGCTATTGTAATGGCCTTACGATACCCTGGCTCTTCTCTACACACAGTCACGAGTGCGGGCGCACGCCCAATCCGTATCTGGTCCTTCGCAATACTACTCGATTGCCAGCTTCCCCATCTGCTTGTGTAAGTGAGACAAAGGATGTATATCTTTTTAATGGATACACCTAAAGTTCGTATTATTATAGCTTTGACTTTGAACATAACTTATAAATTATTATAACAGTTTACTCTTCAACAAAGCTTGTGCTACAATGGCAAGTGGGTAAGTCAATAGTATAATACATGTTGGAACTTATGACCATTCGTTTCTCTATCTAAACAGCTAATATATTAAGACCTTTTTAACTTGCTTTGAATTCTATTTGTTTGATTTAAACCTTGTTTATAAGTGACAAAATCAACTTTTAATTTTGCCACAGTTTATTTTATTAACTCAATATTTTTCATTCAAAAGTGGGGTTTTAAAAATTGAATGGCCTTAAATCGCTTTTGCCCATCCAGCAGTCGACTAAAGGTACATAACAGACTCTAATTCTCATACCTATAATCCTACTCATATTATAAATGTGAAAGTGTGGATGTTTGTTACTTAATCACGAAAAAACGGCTGAACGGATTTAGATGAAATTTGGCATGCATGTAGCCTTTGATATGAAATAGAACATAGGCTACCTTTTATCTGGATTCCTTAAGTAGTTCCCGAGGGAAAATTGAAAATTGTTTACGAGCTATGCCGCGGGCTGAGAGGTTTGAAATTTGGTATGCATTTCACCTATGCTACGGAAAGGGATATGCAATCTTTATACCGATCTCCCAAATAGTACCCGTGGTTTAACATTTGTTAACGAACAAAGCTTTAGAAACAGTTCTAAAGACCACGCAGACGAGGTCGCGGGCAGAAGCTAGTAATAAAATATAAACAAATCTTGATAATATAGGCGTGAAAAAGAAGGTAAAAAGCGAAAGCTCCTAAACAAAAAGTCGTACCTGCACCCTTAGGCTATATGTTGAATGTGTTAGGGCAAATGTTAGGAGGGGAATAGTTTCAATCGGCGTGTTTTCATTCCGTCTTAACTGCACTTCAATTAAAATTTTCTGATTTGTTTGAAATAACACGAATTTCCTTTTGAAACGTGTTTTTTTGATTCGACGCTTCATTGTGGCCCGGCGACAGAATAATGAGAGCCGGCACAATGCTGGGGCTTTAGAATCTCTAAGAGATTGTAGATATTGCAATGGTGAATATAAATCCGAGTAGTATACCGGACCCGGTATTGCGAAGTCTTCACGCGCCAACGGAGTAGGTACGTACGGAAACAACGAGCAATTATTATAATAGAATATCTTGACATTCATCTCCCTCTCTCTATTATGTTTGAGTAAATCAGATGCAAGATTCAACTTAGAAATAGGTATACTTACGGTAGCTTCAACAATATAGAAATTGTAAGACAAAACATTACTCTTTCTAAACGAAAAGTGGATATAAACAACCGCCTTGGACATAAATGGACATATTGCTGTAGTTACAACAATGTCTTAAAACACATTTAAGAAATGGTGGTGATACGATTAATGAATTTCATAACGGCTGCCTTTAACTTGCCTGGAAGCATGCTCCGCCCTCATCTCTCACAAGATAGAAAATGTTTAAGATTTTAAACTGTAAAATATGTTGCAAAAGATCAATCTGCCGTGTTTCTTGCCGGCTCGGTGGAATATGCGTTTCAAAAGTACTTATAAACTGGGCCTACTTGAAATAAATGAATTTTATTTATTTATTTATTTATTTAGGAAAACCAACCGCTAATACATTTTTTCTTGTCCAAGTTTTTACGTTGCGAGCTAAGTGAATGTTCAGCTTATTACAGGTTTTCACAACGTTTACAAATAATCTCAAAATTAATTACATTTTATATATAACTGCATTACAAAATAAATGTCTAAAAATATTTTACTAATTAATAATGTTAAAAATATAAATAGAATTAAAATTAAAATTCATATTAAATTAAGAATTAAATTAAAAAAAAAAAAAATTAACATCAATGTCCAAGTTTAAGCTTATAAAATTTTGAATATTTGATAACATAAGAAGTCAAGTATTTATTTTATTTTTATCTTGAAAAGTCAGATAGAACAATTAAAAGTGTCAATAATTTTACGCCTAAAGTCAGTGTATTTATTATGAAATAAGTCTATTTCTTTTTGTTTTTTTTTACGTAATCGTTATAAATGTCGGATATTCTTGGTAAGGGAGAATATTTACCCAACTTCGTTCTATAAGGCCTGTGATACAACAAATTACAAGGAACCCGAGGTGTGTTTGTGCGCGGTGTTCTAATCGCAAATCTGTGAATCAGTTCAGGACAATCAACGCCATTGTTAAACAAATTAAATAAGAATGTCATTGACAACAGCTCTCGTCTATGTTCAAGACTTTGCTTTTTAAAATAAATAAGCCTATCTGTATAATTATGAAGATTTCTATTGAATCTATAAGAGAGCAGTCGCAAAAATCGTTCTTGTACTCTTTCAATCCTCTTAATATAAATTTTAGTGTATGGTGACCAGACTGTGCAACAATATTCAACTTTGCTTCGCACATAACAATCAAATAGTCCTATTATAGTAGCACTTCTTTTAAAATTTTTAGAAGTCCTGAGTACAAATCCTAACGATTTATTCGCTAGGTCAAGAGTTTTATCAATGTGGGGTACAAAAGTTAATTTGCTATCTAAAAGAACGCCTAAGTCACGGATAATACTAACTTCAGTCAACTGCCTATCATCTATGTCATATACAGATAGTAATGTATTTTTATTCCGCGTGAATTTTATGTGATAGCACTTGTCAACATTTAAGAACATTTTATTCTTATTACACCAATCATTTAATCTACTCAAATCTTCCTGTAATAATTTAATGTCATTATCACAGTGAACAATTCGCGTCAATTTCAAATCATCAGCAAAGAGACTTGCATTGCTGTTGAAGAAAATGTCAGTTATATCGTTAATAAATATATTAAAAAACAGAGGTCCTAAGTTCGATCCTTGAGGCACCCCAGATTCCGCTATAAACACTTCTGATTGATGTCCATTAATTACTACCCTTGACTTCCTATTCACAAGGTATGATTTGCTCCACTTCAGCAAAGAGTCAGAGATACCATTTGCTTGCAGTTTGCTCAGTAGTAGTCGATGATTAACTTTGTCAAAAGTCTTTGAAAAATCAGCGTATATTGCATCCATTTGATAACCATGATCAATACATTCCGCAATATTTGTTACATGCAGTAATAAATTGGTATTAGTAGAGCATTTGCACATAAATCCATGCTGCTTGTCACTTACATAGTTTTTTAAATGTGTATACATATGTTGATACACTAAAGATTCAAAAGCTTTTGCCATGGTAGATATGATTGATATAGGGCGATAATTTTTCACATCTTTTTGTTTCCCAGATTTGTAAACAGGAACAATTCTAGATTTTTTCCAAATGTCAGGAAACTGGTCATCTATTAAAGACTTATTAAAAATCATCGTTAGTGGTAAAGAGATCTGCCACGCACAATTGATAAAAAAAATTGGAGGTATATTGTCAGGGCCTGCTCCCTTACATTTGTCAAGTCTTTTTAGTTTTATAAAGATAGTTAAGCGGGAAAGTTTAAGATTTTCTATTTCATTAAAAGAACTTAAATTTATAAAACTTGACTCGATTGTGTCGCCCGTGTCTCTTTCATACACTGAAGAAAAGTGAGTCGCAAATAACTGACAAACAGATTTAGTGTCACTAGCTTTATAATCATCTAGTATCATAATTGGTGGATAAGCGCTACTTTTATTTCGAACGTTTTTTAAGTGCGTCCAAAAGTACTTGGGATTTTTTCCTATTTCAGTTTCTATTTTAATTATATATTCATTGTAGCATATTTTTATTAATTTATCACAGTCCTTGCGGAGGTATTGGAATCCAATAAATCCAACGGATTCTTATATTTTTTAACTTTTGCATGATATTTAAGTTTTGTTTTAAGTAGTTTAATCAACTGAGGAGAAAACCAGACAGGGTAGGTTTTATTATTGTGTTTTTTTATTGGAACATGTTTGCTAATAATACGGCGTAAAACTTTATAAAATTTAGTCACCATTGAATTAATATCATTGTACCCAGAAAACTCATCAATCCATGAAATAGCGTTTAGATCCTTTATTATTTTTCCGTAGTCAGCTTTATGAAAATTAAGAGAATTTTTAGATTCGTTTGTATTTTTAGATTTCATTATTGGTTGTGGTATAATGATTTCCTTTATTTAAATTTTAAGCGTCTATCTTAAAAAGTATAAAAGAAGGAATAGCGGTTTTCTAGTAAAAAATGGTTGTCATTGATACAGGCAGAGAGTTTTATATCATCTTCTTCCACTGTCCACCACTTTCTACCATAACAACACTAGATAGTGTTTCCATTTCTTACCATTGTAAATCACTATCTGTCTTTAGCTAAATTTTTCTGTCTGTTCTCCTGGCTCTATGACATTCAAATTGAAAATCATGTTTTTTAACGCAATAGATACAAAAATAATTAGTGGGGTAGCACTACTAAATAAAATCTGACATTTGTAATCCATAAAGTTTATGGATTACATTGGTTATTAATTTCGGTTGTAAGACAAGTCACCGTGTAAACGGTAAATTTTCATATTCAAATGAGACTTGTTAAAACGTTTACAAAGTTGAACGCCGCACCTGTTCGCCTGCCTGTAAAGACGACTTGGTAACTAGCTGAGTAACTTCAGAGTCCCAACTTCCAACATTCGGGGACTCGTGGACCAAGTTTATTGTTCAAAAAATAACTGAGCTTTAACAAAATAAAATATTCGGTGGAATCATCAACATCCTAAGCCGTGACCCACTGCAAAGCGCAGGCTTCCTCTCTCCCTAAACTCTAGCGAATCTACGCTAGAGTTTAGGGAGAGAGGAAGCCTGCGCTTTGCAGTGGGTCACGGCTTAGGATGTTGATGATTCCACCGAATATTTTATTTTTTTTGGGCATGTAATTTTTACACTAAGCGTAGGTACAGATAGTCACATTTCCTTACTCACACTGATTTTTTACCGACCAATTTGGCGCTGGTGTGCGCTGTGCAGTGGCGTGCACTTCATACATGCGCAAAAGCACTGCCTAACAAAACTTATATATAACTCGTATAGGAGGAGGATTTTTGCCATTGTATGCAATTTTACTGCCGTATGCATACCCTGGTAAGAAACCCAGTGCACGCCACTGGCGCTGTGTTCTTATAAGTGGGAGACCCCGGGTTTGATCTCTGGCAGGGAAAAATTGAGAATTTATAAGTTATAAATTTTCCCTGCTATGATGCGGTGAGAGGCTACGGCTCTGGCTAGTTGCTACTCTACCGACAAAGACGTGCCACCAAGCGATCCGCTAAGATACCACGTATAAACTGGTTAGAGGTATACTCATAACAGGTAAGTCCGCTGCCATCTCTATCAAGTGAGATTGCCAAAGGCTATCTTGTAGCGGAATCAAAATATAGAAAAATATTGCGTCGTCGTCTGTGAAGCTGCGTGTTAAAGTAAGTGTGAAGATAAAATCGGCATACCTGATCGTATTCAAGCGCGCAGTGAATACCAATCTGCATGAACCAGTGCAGTATTGGCGAAACGGTACATGCAATTACGACTGCGCTGACTCGCATAACCAATTCCTCACCTCACGTGCCTCGCAAATTCCCACCGGGCCCCGTCTTAT
Organism: Pararge aegeria; assembly: GCF_905163445.1. Taxonomy (NCBI): domain Eukaryota; kingdom Metazoa; phylum Arthropoda; class Insecta; order Lepidoptera; family Nymphalidae; genus Pararge; species Pararge aegeria. The sequence goes on from NC_053186.1 coordinate 18,912,421, forward strand.
AAACACTGCTATCCGTTTGAGTAAGCCTCGGTCTCAATCTGGGGTCCTTCCTCGCAGTGCAACTAGCACATCATTAAAAACCCATTACCGATCCACTGTCTCGGGTCTCCTGGCAGAACGAGAAGGTTCTAGGCCCTAGTTCACCATGTCAGCCAAGTGCGGATAGAGAACTTGCAGACATAAAGGCTTCCCCACGATTTGTTCCTTCACCAACGAAGTAATATTTAATTGCCTAAAACACACATATTTAACCCTAAAAGTTAGAGGTTCCCCCGTGAGAGAGACCGAAGTCCTAGAAACGTTTTATGCAAGCAGCACGAATACATTATTTTTTTATTATTTCGGAATAAACCCTGTCTGTCTTTTACTTTTTAACGCCTAAACCATATTTTGATAAACTTAAGCGAGGAGTTAAATGGCATATTGGGAAGGATGTAGAATTATTTTCAGCCAGAGAAACTATAGTTTTCGTATGTTTTAAAAAATAACTGTAGCAGATAAAACACTTTAAGTACTATCCTACTTCTGATGCTGATATTAGAAAGGATCATCAGAGATAGGATTATTCTCATCACAATAATGCTTAACCTATTAATGTTGTAAAGCTGGGTATTATGTTCTCGTGTCATATTAGAAAAGGGATCTTTAGAGCTTAGATCCCTCCTCGCTGCTTTATTGCGGATAGGTAGCGTTAAGGATTATCTTTGCAGTAATAAGATAGCGTTAAGTATCAATATCACATATTGCAGTAATGACAAGTGTAACCAACACCTATGCGTACTCTTCAAAGCTTGGTTTGAGTAAAACTTTACTTAGACTTTCCCATTTCTGATGTTGCTATCAGAAGTGTGATTATCACAGATTCGTTATTCTCGTCATGTATTGTCAAGCAGAAGATATTGGACTACTTTTATTACAATATAGATTAATCGCCCCTTTTAACCTCATTACCAGCACAGTACAGTGCTGTGTGCAGGCCTCTTGAGCTATGCGCGACAGCTGAACATATTTGCGGTCGTCTACAGCACACCACTTGATGATAGCGAGACATTACGCCGCTTGTAGTGCCTATTCGTCACAGGCGAAACAGCTGCTAATGTACATACACGTAAATAGTATGTTTTCTTATTTTATCTTTTTGGGACCAAGCAGATAGCCCATTTGATGGTGGGTGGAGAACTATTGCGTATAAATAGGTCATGTTTTGTTGGACATGTAAGGAACACGTCTTATGGAGTCTTACGTCCTGCTGAGCTGAGCCGTAGGACCCTTTAGACCGGAACACAGTAATGCTGCTTGACGGTAGTAATAAGCACGGCGGTAGTACCGGAATCTGTATTGTGCTCTGTCAAAAAAGCTCTACTACTGCAAAAAAAAAGCTAAGGTCCAAAGTTTGTTAGGTAGTTATATTATATATAAATACAATTTTTTTTAACTCACCTAAAGAAAACTCTTTATTATAGATTGTTGTTTGTGTATTTTAGAGTCGTTAGAATCACTTACTCGTTTCTCACTTTGGCTGCAAATCTCTTACATTGATTAGGTTTCCTTTATGAACATCTTTTTTATTATTTATTCTTATAATATTTCTGGTACAAGAAAAATAAATATAATATATCAATGGTTATAACTATGGCTATTGTTTGGAAGTCCATCAGTAACTTAAAAGATACCCCTGAGAAAGGCACTTCACTTGGCAATCCCACTTCTGATGTCGGCACGGCACTCGTGATGAGAGCGAAATATTTCGCCGCTTATAGTGTCTAGCTATGACAAACGGACGCTTGTAATGTTTTTAACTGCAATAACAGATTAAATATACTAATAACCTTATAAAAGTTAAAGAAATTGTTTTATTTCATACAATTATTTACTTATGACTTAATAAAATCACCTTAACTTTCCTTTCTGACTTCCCTTTTTTTACAGTACAGTATTATTTAAAGTTAAATTTCACACATTGCTGTGTCCTATTATACTGATACAAGAACTACTTATATAAATGGATAGACTTAAATTGTTGTTTTAATTTCTTTTTTTTTAATCCACTACACGTGGGCACGTAGTTCGTAGAAAGGATGGACGTTAAGGTTCCAAGGTGCTACATGGGCAGCTCTGAACTGGTAAGCGCAGCGTTGGTCGACCCCCAACGAGGAGAACAGACGACATCAAGCGCGTCGCAGGTAGCCGCTGGATCCAAGCGGCACAGAACCGTGGAATTTTGATAAAAAATTTAAGTTAAAATTGAAGATAAAAAATTGTTATTATTTTGTTGTTGTAAATTTATATAATTATATATAGATTAATGCACTTTGAAGTAAATTTGTATCACTTGCTTTACTGGTGAAGGAAAACATCGCGAGAAAACCTGCATGCTTGAAAGTTCTCCATAATGGTCTTTTATGTGTGTGAAGACTACTAATGCGCACTTGGCCTATTGTGGTCTATATGGATAGTTATCACTCTTTATTTACCCTTTCTGAAATCAGGGATATTAATTTAAAAAAGTTGGTAACCTTATACATATATGATAAAAATCACTATGAAGTTTCACACTGAAAAATCAAACCAACAAACCGTTCCGATCAAATAATATGGAAACCTGACGAAATCTCCGCTTCGATAACTATCGGGGACATAACGTGTTCCCAATAGGCAATCAGTGTCAATCTAGGTTCACCAGTCAACATAGTAGTTTAGACTAGGTTCCATTTAAGGTAAACCTAGTGGCAGGCTTTATTTGGCCATGTTTATCGCTGAGTTAATACTGCCTGCTTCGATAGGTAAGATGACAGATTAGTTTTTTCACGTGCGGTTTTATCTAACGCTTGATTGTTGAACAGCCGGTCTTACCAACTTCCTGATATAGTAGAGAGCGTAATTTAGGAATCTATTTTTTCTGATTTTTGTCTGGTCTTGTCTGTTGGGATGTAGTAGACCCCTACTACAGCCCAAAGGCGTTGAAATGTATTAGGGGTATAGGTTTATTAAAACTGCCGCAGCCAGAACAGGTTAGCTGCCTAATATCTTAGACTAAATCATCACTGAACACCAGGAAATTTAAATCGAGGGCTTATTCGCTAATTCGGGCTCGATGTTTGAAACTCTTTCACGCAATAACTTCAAAACTAATTTGACTGATATTTGGAATAGAGATAAATTTTTCGCTGGATTAACACATGATTAGACCACTTTTTATCCCAGAACAAGGTATGGAACAACAAAACATCAGCTACAGGTAACAGCTCCATAAATATTTGCCTAATATGTGTGTGATTTTATTTTATCTATATCATATAGCGCCAAGCTGTTTTCGCATCCAACTATTCACGTCAACGTGTGAGGCGTCCATTATTCCCTGAAACTTTTCCTACTCGCAAGTTACTTGAAATACATACTTATACTCATTATTATATGTATTAATATTCGTAGTAGCAAAAGAAGTCATTGAGAAACCATATCTTTCGAAGTATGCCGCTGCGCCATCGATGCCCTATCAATATTTAAAAAACTACGCTACAACCTCTTACGAAACTCTCAGGCGGGCGGAAAAATGGACAAAAGGCATTAAAAATTTAACTAAAATGGCGATAAGTTTGCCCCTCACTCGCCTAAGGAGATAGGTTATAGCGATCTACAAATTCATCTTTAAAAAAGTACCGGAGCGTTGGGTCAAAAACGAGAACACCCAGGTGACTTTATAATGCCTTATTCGCTTATTCAATAATGTGATTAGATGTAGCTATTTATATGTTTTGGCTATGTTTGTTAAATCCCCGTGTTCCATATAAAAGAAATGTCAGAACGTGGAATGTTGTAATATGACTTCAGTTGTTACTGCTTCTGTGGTGTAAAAGTTGTCATACCAACTACTAACTAATCTGATAGTAGACACAGTTGATCTGTCAATGACCTAAACAAGTCCCGAAAATCTTAGTACAAGCCCAGATGTAAAAAACGACGTTCGAGACACTGGGAATGGACCGTTAGTTCATTCCCCGTGCCTCGAAGAGCAAGTTCAGTTTCGTGTACTTTACTAATCGTTAAAGCCCACTAACTCGTAATGGAGTTCACGCCTTTCCAAAATTATCGGGTAACGTTCTAAATCCCACACTCTTTTGAAAGAGGATGCCTGTGCCCGGCTGTGGGACTTTAATAGGCTAAGAATGAAGACGATGATGGTGAGGATATGAAAGAAATGAAATACTCCCTCGGTATTGCTTTGTTCCACTTCTGTAACAAAATAAAATATTCTACTCTTGCGATCAGCCTTTATAACAGTTTCCTGTTTGCATCTGACGAGACGATAAACTCTGCCTTCTCCCAAACGTAATGCTCTTTGCCAAAAAGAGCATAAAGGCTTAGAGGCTGAATAATAAATGGCGCCTCATAAAAATACATTAAACTAGATTTTGTTTATGTTTTTGTTACTGCCGAGTTTTACTTGATTTTTATCGCTTCGGCTAAATGAAACTGAATAAAATGTACTCAAACATTTGACTAACCATAATATTGTTCTTGTATGATGTTAGGGTTCCTTTTTTTATATTAGGTTACCGTTTGGCGCAGTTCAAAATCAAATTCTTTTTTCACGTAGACCTATCACAGCCACTTAAGAAAGAAGCATTTAAACATTGTGAGATAATTGGTGACAACTGGTATCATTAACTTAAAACTAAAGCTATCAGGGTTTCAGAGGGTTTCAGGCGCAAAAGCGCTGCCTAACCAAATTTTTTGTATAACATGATTATCATAGGCTATAACAGACCACTGCGGTATTAAAGGCGGGGGGGGTATGCGCCATTATTACCACGCTGGGCAGACGGGTTGGCGGTCGCAGTAGAAGTTAACTTACTACCAGAACATATTAGACACTGCCGATCGGTGCACTCTTTTAAACACAATGTAAAGGAGCATTATCTATCGTTGTCATAGTATATTTATCACTGTTTACTTATAGATATATATTTATATTATATAAATATTTATTATATTATTTTTATGTATTTTGTATATATAGTATATTCAAATGTTATTGTATTAGTATGAAGAATTTTGTTATTATTTAGATATATTAAATATACTTAGTAGTTATGAAGTATATTGTACCTTTATTTGACCTATACCACAATTAAATCATCTTACTCACATCCTGGGGTAGATGGAAGAGATCTCTTATAGAGATAAGCTTTCCTTTGTACACTTAATGTATCTTATGTTCACAATCACAATTAAAGGTACATAAATAATAAATAAATAAGTTAAGTGTTGCACAGAAAACACGGCTGTCCGTTCTCCGTTATAATCTCTTAGTCGCCTCGTACGACTCCGGCGGTAAGTGCACACCACACGGGACATTATTATTTTTTGTTTTTTTTTTAATATAGCTTCCTATACAAAAAAAAACAAAAACATTTTCCAGTCGATTCCCACAACTGGAAAATGTTTGTGTGATGAACATAAGTGTTTTCCAGTGTCTGGGTTCTTACTTTGGGTCTAGATGGCGTTGTGTGTATTGTCGTAGTATATTTATTTATTGACTTATATAAATACTTGAGTTTTACCGAGAAAAACTAAACATAGACCATTTACAGTTTTAAGACTTCGTTTTGTGTACAAATGAAGACAATAATACCAAATTTAAGATTTTTAACTAACTATACCGAATTTGGAAGAAAATATGTTTATGAAACGTTTAGTTCATGATTATCTTAATTGGTTTTTCTCACCTTATTTATAACCATTTCAGTGGATCCAATACTAAGATATAATAATGCACGTGATTCCAATATTACTTTATCGAAGTTGTTAAAAAAAAAACCTTCTTTGTAAGTGCTCTTAGATCAAATTCCGTCATTTAGTAAATTCGATAGTAACCCAAGTTGGTAAACCTTTGTTATTCTTACCAAGCATTGAGTTAAACGATAACTTTCAACAGAATATAAATTAAATGAAAAGTAATTTAAAGAAACAACATTTCGAAAATTTGATTTCGCGAACAATGTCCACAATGCCTCCAGAGTTGAGACAAAAAGAGTCTAACACAAAAACCTCATCCATTGTGCCTGTACCCCTCAGAGATAACTTTATTTTTATTCTAGTTCGTTAAACAAATTTTTCGGCTGAAGCGTAACAATAGTTTGTGGGAACCGGCCTTAATGTCAACAGACTAAAAATATAACGTCGCTTTCATAGAATAACGTTAAATTATATAACATTTTCCTACGTGATATTGTAAAAAACATTAAAAAAAACCCCCGTCTTTTAATAAAGCGGACATTATTGTACCAGTCAAGTCCTATCATTTACTACCCATGTTGAGCAGTGGCGTGCACAGGGTATTCGACTTCGAGCAGGGTATGCACAAAGCGAGTACATGGCATGAAATTCCCCTCTAATGTGAGTTATGTAAAATAATTTGGGTAGACACTGCTTTTGTGCATATATGAAGTACATGCCACTGATGTTTTTTCGGTTCATCCGGGTCACACACACACACACACAAACACACGTTGTACTCGGGTTTTCAGTGAAAAAAATACTACAAACTCGTAAATAGGCGGTATCCACTCGGATTAGATCAGCATTCTCTTATGATAGGAGGCCTAGCAAAATAACAACTATTTCCATACAATATTTGATATTAATATGTACATTCAATAAGGTAGCGATAGTTAAATTCGTTGTCTCAAGGCAGTTTAGCAGCACATTGCTATAAATGGGGAATCGCTCAGCATGTTAAATTATGCAAACTGACGGCTAAGTGTTGCTGATACGAGAGCTGAAGACATCTGACGTATACCTAGTTGGATGCTATTCATGAACATCATACTATATATTTGACGGCCGAGTGGCGCAGTGGGCAGCGACCCTGCTTTCTGAGTCCAAGGCCGTGGGTTCGATTCCCACAACTGGAAAATGTTTGTGTGATGAGCATTAAGTGTTTTTCAGTGTCTGGGTGTTTGTATGTATTTTCTAAGTATTTATGTATATATAATTCAGCAAAATATTCATCAGTCATCTTAGTACCCATAACACAAGCTACGCTTACTTTGGGGCTAGGTGGCGATGTGTGTATTGTCGTAGTATATTTATTTATTTATTTGTATATTTATATAGGTTACCTATAACCAATGGATTTATGGGTAATCGGAGCAATGCTCGAGGTTTTTTGTCGACCTCCCTGGCGCAGCGGTGAGCGCTGTGAATTTAAGTAGGAGGTCCCGGGTTCGATTCCCGGCGGGGGCAATTTGGGAATTTATAATTTCTGAATTTTCTCTGGTCTGGTCTGGTGGGAGGCTATAGCCGTGGCTCGTTACCACTACCGACAAAGAGGTGCCGCTAAGCGATTTAGTGTTCTGGTGCGATGACGCGTAGATTAAGGGTATGACTACCATACTCCCTAACAGGTTAGTCCACTACCATCTTAGACTGCATCATCACTTACTACCAGGATATTGCAGTCAAGGGCTGGGACTTGTAGTAGAATAGACAAAAATATAGGTAAACTATTATCACCAATAGATTTGTGGGTAATCGGAGCAATGCTCGAGGTTTTTGACCAGGTTAGGTATAGTTGACGAACGAGTGCCACCCTTCTTTCTGTGTCCAAGGCCGTGGGTTCGATGCCCACGGCCTTGGACTCAGAAAGCAGGGTCGCTGTAAGCAGCTTTGACCAGTGACTGGCGTTTATTAACATACCTACATAAAGAAAATCCCATTTTATTGTGTTTGTTTTTATTTATTTCATTGCACTTGTTTTGTAACCATTTTAACTTACTTTACCCTTAAGAGTGATGAAAAGAGTGTATACTTTACAACACAAGTTAGACAAAATTAAGTGTAGATATAGTTTTACTCAAGGTACGGCGAACAAACTTTGCTTTGTTTGCTGGTAAAACAATTGCAACAATAGTGATAATCGCAATCCGAATAAACAAGAGTTGCGCCGAGGAATGAAAACCGAATAAATTCCATAATATAATATTCATAAGTACTTTCGACTCGAGGAAAACATCGGATCCAGTGTGGCGTGCAGAAGAATGGCCGCTCGCGCCCGACACAGATTCTTTCGCCTTTTGTGACGACTCATGAAAAGCAAATGGGAAAGTTAATACCATTCAGTATAATAATGTCGTTAATTAAACACTTATACTGCCCAGTTTCTATTTAAACAGAGAGGAGCAGAGAAGGGGGAGATATGTATAGTATAAAACTTAGTCGCTTCCCGCTGTCTGTCTGTCCATATATTATATGCTTAGATCTTTAAAATTACGCGACGGATTTTGATGAGATTTTCTCGAGTGATTCAAGAGGAAATTTAAATATGCATTATATATATGCATATACAATGAATATAAAACTTGAGAATCAAGAGAGAAACCCTGACTAAAATAAGGGTTATTTAAAAAAGTATTTTAAATAATACAGTATTATTCCTTATCCAATTCAATACGTTTGATACGTTGTGAATTTCATTAGGATCAAAATTTTCCTGTACAGCGTATCATTAAGATGATAACAGAGATTTAAAAAGCCAGGACAGGGTAGGTAGCAGGCGCGATGTGTAGCTAATGTATACATGATATGTCCGAATCAAATGTCCTTTCCTCAATACCGAATAAAGAAATCGTCTAAAATATTGAACATCATTGAGGTTTTATCCGCTCCATTACAAAACCCGTCCTCCCTGGCGCAGCGGTGAGCGCTGTGAATTTAAGTAGGAGGTCCCGGGTTCGATTCCCGGCAGGGGCAATTTGGTATGACTACCATACTCCCTAACACGTTAGCCCGCAACCATAGACTGCATCATCACTTACCACCATGTGAGATTGCAGTCAAGGACTGACTTGTAGTGGAATAAAAAATACTCAGGGGAACGGTTTTATTTCCCTGGGATAAAATCTCCGTTCCTTCAACCAACTCTATGACAAAAATCTAGCATTAAGGAAGGGCATACATACACACTATCGCATTAATAGCATAAGTAAGGATGAGGATGAGGTAAAGGCAAACGAAAAATTAGGTTTAAAATTCAAAACCCCCTTTTGAAAGTAGGATAAAAAACACGATAGGTAAGGAAAGGAGAAAATTGTAGCATAAACTCCTTTTAAATAATGTCAAAGTTCGTTTCAAATTGTTACTTCACGGCGTTCAGCACATCAGGGGCCATAAAGATGTCGCCCCATCCCCCCTGTATAGGGGTATTTAACGCCCACTTTCCCGGGTGAGAAATGAAATTCCTCAGACGTCAAGATGCAACTCGCTTCTTGCACTGAACTAAGGCGACATCTGATGAGATTACCGCCTTAAAGCAGACTGGCGACTTCAATAGACGTAAGCCCGGTGAAATTATTGCGGAGCGAATAAAGTGCTTGTGGAAATATATTGGTTTTCTCAATAATTCAACAGTTGTCTTAAATCCGAAAGGTTTCCGGTTACGGATTATTTTGTTTCCGGCGAAAAGGCTCAATTCAATGATTTTTTGTTGGGTTCCATAACGAAAACCCGTTGGGCTTGCTAACACGGTATAAAGCAGCAGTACCTACCTATTATTTTGATAGGACAGTTAAGAATTTTAATTGACACAGGACCGAACAGGGAACAGGAGGCAACAATATTAAATTAATATTGCTTTAAGCAATGATAGTAAGCTCTGAGTGTGTTGATATTTGTGCTTTGCCTTGGACCGCAAGTTTTAATTTATGTTTCCAATGATTTCATATACATTCTATTAATTATTAAAGTTTGGTAAAAATGACATTTTAATTATTTCACTGTGAATACGATTGTGAACTATTTGAACAGTTTTTTATATTTATGACGACACCTGCGTTATATGACACAGAAAATGTTTTGTTTGCTTTAAAAGACATGTCCAAAATACATTTTCATACAACAGATTCAAAAGCTACTGCATAGTCAAAAATATGGTTTTTACTCGTATTTTTAGGTTGGAAACTACCATTAATTATCTTTTACCGTTCAAAATATCATAGTAATGCAAAAGGCCAAACAAAATGTAGGCACAATATTATAAAGATATTTAGATATTATATTTTTATTTTTACACATTCTTTAATCCTTTACATCCTGTATTCTGTAGAGCAGTATTCGCTGTCACTATTCTTTCATTTGTTCGGCTCGTTTGATGCGATACCCCTAACCCATTAGGGTTAGGTAAAAATATAACTGCGATACCCGAAGCCTAAAAGGTTAGCCCGCTACAATTTGACGCCCGATTGGGGCAGTAGGCAGCGACCCTGCTTTTTGACTCCAAGGCTGTGGATTCGATTCCCACAATTGCAAAATGTTTATGTTATAATCATACCTAATTGTTTTTCAGTTGATGTACGTTATTTGTAAAAAAAATCATCTGTCCTCTAAGTTCCCATAATCTTTGGTTTACTATTGTTTTTAACTTCCGTAAATTTAAATTATTATGTTTTTATACTGGTAGGTTCTTTGGGTTGTTTGGGTTTAATATATCTGCCATACCCATGCGCTAGCATCTTAGACTGCATCATCATTTATCACTATGTGAGATTGTGTCCCTTCCAGTGCAAAGCGTACACTGCAATCTGTTTTTGAATTAATTTCAATATTAACATCGAAAATTCAAATTCAATTGCGACTTTTTTATTTTGTTAAGAACTGTTTATAACATATTCGTTCAAATAAACACTATCTGAATATTCTAATTGCTTAGAACGAACATAACTTACAGGTGCGTGTTGGGATTCGAATAAGGCCCCCCGAAACTGAAGTCGAAGTCCTACACACTCGACCATCACCGCATTGAATGAATTTAACCAGCATAATTTGTAATTTAATAAATAGTATTTAGCCCAATGAAAATTGGCCGAACTGTGGCTTTAGCGGATTAGAGAAGATTTAAAAACTCAACTACGACTAAAACGAGGTCACGGGCATCTTAAGCAATTGTTAATATTCCATCTAATTAAGGTGGCCTCATAAAATTAATCATAGCTCTAGGTTGAGACATTAAAAATTGATGAAGAATATTATGGTTGGGGTTTTAGAGGTCGAGAGGTAATTAATCTAAACTGATAGGCTGTGTTCACATTAGGCTCATAGTTTGTGGGAGGCAGGCGGTCCAGTGAGCACTTGGCTTTACTAGGTCGCCCCTAATGACTCCTAATGCTTTGATGAAAAAGTCGCCAATCAGTGTTGAAAAATCTGGGCTAGTTGGACTTATGTGCACTAGGTGTTAGTATAAAACAATTTTAAGTGAAACTTCTTTAGAATCTTTTTGGTTTGAAACTCGATATTAACATATTGTCTTAGAAAAGTGCAGAAACCTTTGTGGGTTATATTAGATTTACCTTTAGATAATTTAAAGAATGTATAACAACTCATTGAATACTTTGAGATTACTATACTATTGATGAATTTCTTAATGGCAAGGTTGCCTGGAAGCAAGCCGCTCCGCTTTCATCTCACACAAGATAGAACAATGATTGTTAAATTAAAAAGAGCAACTGCTGAGTTTCTTGCGTCCAACTATTGTTGTATATTTCTTCTTGATTCTGTGCTAGTACTAGACCCGGGATTCGAACCCAGAACCTTATGATTCGTAGACATACTTGCTTGATAATGATTGCTTTATCAAACTAATGTCTCATACCACTAATATCTCTTAGTTGTAGTGAACTAGTAAGAAGTTTTTGCCTGGTAGGAGGCTTCTGCCGTAGCTAGTTACCAGGGTGGTACAACAAATGATCAACAAAGACGTGCCGCTAAGTGATTTAGCGTACCAGTACAAAGTCGTGTGGAAACCGATTAGTGATATGGGTTAAATATAATTGCTATAATAACCTTAACAGGTTAGCCCGTTATAACGACGAAGACACCGGGATGTATCTTTGCATCGTTCAGGTCCATGTAGGACAATTATTCATTGTAAAGTCAACATCTCCTTAGGATGCTCCGGTTTCGGAGAGAAACGTGCGTGGAGGGTACATTGCCGAAGATCTGTTTGGTGTTGAGTATAAGGGTTGAAGAAATTATAAATTACACCACACAGATTCTCCTGGTTTTCGCGGAGTATAAGCATATTAAGCTTAATTTTCATAATGATGAAGTTACATGCACGAGAGGATTTCAAGATTCTGTTTTTTGTTATTTCCCAGGAGAACCTTAAAAACATTTAAATATTACCCATTCTTACAATTACATTAGGCATAAAGATTTCCAAAAAAGTTGCCATCAAATTTTCAGACGTAAGTACTTTTAAAAACAAAGACAAAATTAATCCGAAGTGAAAACTCAATGCGGGCGACGATTGTCTTAATGGCGGTGAAGGAATTATGAAAAGCAAAAAACAACCTCCCTGAGGTAGAGATAATAAAATATTCCTTGGCAATTTTCTGCGGATTAGGGATAATAAACACAAAAAAATAAGAGTCTATTATAATTACCTTCAAAATATATTTTGGCTATTCATCCCTATTTCAGCAGACACTTGAGTTTTTTTAGCCTTTCTCTTTCAAAATACGAATATTTTAATATATTTTAATGAGCCTTAGCGAGCAATGTTTTGTTCCTAATCGTAACTAGGCTAACTTTTCATATATAAAATTCCTGACTGACTAATTATCAAAGCACAGTCTTACCAATGAAAGTCGTATGTTTTCGAGGGTAGAGATGTCTCTGAAAAAGTTAGAAGTTTGTATAAAACGTAAGCTTATAGAAAAGTCCTATTATAGTATTAAGGACTACGTCAACGATAAAAATGCTTGGGTGTAAATTATGGCTCTAACCAGGTTGCTTCTTTAATTCGTTTTTAAAGGACAATGTGAGATGGTGATAACAAAGAAAATAATAACAACCGGCTAAGTTTGTTGTGGGCTTCTTCTTAGATCAGGACGCGTTTGGACCGCTCGTAGCTTTAGTTTTAAGTTGACGAATTTATTTATCGCCATCAACTCACTCCTATGTCATATTTTACATGTAATGTACGCATCAAAAGTGCCATCTATGTGCCTACTTGAAGAAATATTTGACTTTTGACTTTGAGGTTAGAGACACCGAAAGAAGTTAGTGATTATTAATAAAAATTACCTACTAATATTATCTTTTTTGTATATTACCTTTTAAGAGTGGTTAAATAGGGGCTGAAACTTTCAGCTGGTTTTTTTTTCTTTACTTAGCCTGAAATTTAGAAAAATGGTTTCTTTTGACAGATATTCATCAGGTTGGAAAAATATTTTATCCAAATCTACGCCTAAAGGGTAGAGCAGGGGATAGAATTTTGTCATGCCGTAGAAATCTAGCTGGAGAAGGGATATTTTCTAAAATTTTCTCAAGCTTACGGGAATTAAGGAAAACCGACGAAGTCGCGGGCATCCACTTAAATAACCAATTTTTGTATAGTATTTTTTAAAACTTGGCTTTTATGAAGATGTAATGTTACAGTATAAAGGGTTATATATATATTACTTTTAACAAGCATATAGGTCTCTAAGCAGCTCTTTCTGCTGCTAAGCAGCATTGCTGTGTTCCTATCTGAAACGTATAGTTGCCGGTTAAATTAAACGCAAAAATATTAGGCTTGGGACCTACGCCCCAGATTGATGCACAACCTGTCCGTGCGAAATATTGCTTTTTTTGTATAGGCGATGGGTTTCCACTTAGCATCAGGTATGCCATCTGCTTGGTCCTTCGATAATAACTATTAAAAAACGCGTGTGTACTTATGTACACGCGTTAGGAGTTATACTTCTTTGGCGTAACAAGATAAAATTCTTTTCAAAAATAATAATAATAAATATACTACGACAATACACACAACGCCATCTAGTCCCAAAGTAAGCGTAGCTTGTATTATAGGTACTAAGATAACTGATGAATCATTTTTATGAATAATATACATAAATACTTTAATATATAGATAAACACCCAGACACTGAAAAACATTCATGTTCATCACACAAATATTGTCCAGTTGTGGGAATCGAACCCACAGCCTTGGACTCGGAAAGCAGGGTCGCTGCCCACTGCGCCAATCTGCCGTCTTTCGTCGTAAAAAAATTATCTTTCGCCTTATTCTACGGTTGTAGAAAAAACGACACTAACAATAGAAAAAAGGTATTGTTTGAATTATTGAAAATTATTGAAAATGTTGACTATAGCTAACTTCATGGTGTCGGTTTTTTGTGACGGTCCATTTTTCCCTAACGCGCCAAAAGGAGTATAATTGTTTGAAGTACATTCGGTTGCATTGCATTATTCAACCGGTCTCTAACATCTATGAAACTCGAGAAGTCTCTTACCTTTTTACGAATAGAAATATCCGTATAAAAGCTCAGGAAGGGCCGACATCCCCTAAGTGTTTAGAGCGATGCCATGGTGCATTTATCCTACTTAATTATGTATGAGTCTGCGAGGGTTCCAAATCCATATCAACCCTATTGTATGGATAAGCCCAACTCCTAACTAACTATAACCCTTAAATTCTAGCCCGTAAGAGCCATGTCGTCGTCGTTGAGTTCAGATGTTCCCTCTGGAGATATTTTTAAATTGTCTCCTAAGACGTCTTGAGCTGCTACGTGCGTTGGATATTGAGTTTTCTTGTTTGTTTAGAAACGGAAATCTGCTATCGAAGCGGAGGTGAATAGATGTTAACATATGTTACTTGTTCAACTGACATCTCGTATGGAATGTAGCAAATTAAACTTTAATTCAATTTATTTATACTCTTTATTTGCACACAAGAACAGAAAAAGAATAATGAAAAAGACAGAAGCAGTATACAAAAAGCGACATATCGCTTAGCAGCGATTTCTGCCAGGCAACCTTAAGATAAGGAAAACTAGAGGATAACAGACTGCAGGTTGTGCATAGTTAATAAAAAGATTAAAGAAGAAGAAGTACATTCTAATAACTACATACTAATACTTGAACTAGATTACACAAACTTAACAACTTTAAGTGATAAGGCCGCCTTTGCACCTTAAAACTATGCGCCGTCTTAGTATTTGTGTTTTGTTGCAATTAAGCTATTATATCTATCTATATCTATACTTCTATACTAATGTTATATAGATTTTTTTTTGTTTGTAGCCAATAGGCTCCGAAACTACTGGACTGATTTTAAATAACCAATAGAAAGCAAACATAGGCTAATTAGTAAATTGCCGGTTAAATTAAACGCAAAAATATTAGGCTTGGGACCTACGCCCCAGATTGATGCACAACCTGTCCGTGCGAAATATTGCTTTTTTTGTATAGGCGATGGGTTTCCACTTAGCATCAGGTATGCCATCTGCTTGGTCCTTCGATAATAACTATTAAAAAACGCGTGTGTACTTATGTACACGCGTTAGGAGTTATACTTCTTTGGCGTAACAAGATAAAATTCTTTTCAAAAATAATAATAATAAATATACTACGACAATACACACAACGCCATCTAGTCCCAAAGTAAGCGTAGCTTGTATTATAGGTACTAAGATAACTGATGAATCATTTTTATGAATAATATACATAAATACTTTAATATATAGATAAACACCCAGACACTGAAAAACATTCATGTTCATCACACAAATATTGTCCAGTTGTGGGAATCGAACCCACAGCCTTGGACTCGGAAAGCAGGGTCGCTGCCCACTGCGCCAATCTGCCGTCTTTCGTCGTAAAAAAATTATCTTTCGCCTTATTCTACGGTTGTAGAAAAAACGACACTAACAATAGAAAAAAGGTATTGTTTGAATTATTGAAAATTATTGAAAATGTTGACTATAGCTAACTTCATGGTGTCGGTTTTTTGTGACGGTCCATTTTTCCCTAACGCGCCAAAAGGAGTATAATTGTTTGAAGTACATTCGGTTGCATTGCATTATTCAACCGGTCTCTAACATCTATGAAACTCGAGAAGTCTCTTACCTTTTTACGAATAGAAATATCCGTATAAAAGCTCAGGAAGGGCCGACATCCCCTAAGTGTTTAGAGCGATGCCATGGTGCATTTATCCTACTTAATTATGTATGAGTCTGCGAGGGTTCCAAATCCATATCAACCCTATTGTATGGATAAGCCCAACTCCTAACTAACTATAACCCTTAAATTCTAGCCCGTAAGAGCCATGTCGTCGTCGTTGAGTTCAGATGTTCCCTCTGGAGATATTTTTAAATTGTCTCCTAAGACGTCTTGAGCTGCTACGTGCGTTGGATATTGAGTTTTCTTGTTTGTTTAGAAACGGAAATCTGCTATCGAAGCGGAGGTGAATAGATGTTAACATATGTTACTTGTTCAACTGACATCTCGTATGGAATGTAGCAAATTAAACTTTAATTCAATTTATTTATACTCTTTATTTGCACACAAGAACAGAAAAAGAATAATGAAAAAGACAGAAGCAGTATACAAAAAGCGACATATCGCTTAGCAGCGATTTCTGCCAGGCAACCTTAAGATAAGGAAAACTAGAGGATAACAGACTGCAGGTTGTGCATAGTTAATAAAAAGATTAAAGAAGAAGAAGTACATTCTAATAACTACATACTAATACTTGAACTAGATTACACAAACTTAACAACTTTAAGTGATAAGGCCGCCTTTGCACCTTAAAACTATGCGCCGTCTTAGTATTTGTGTTTTGTTGCAATTAAGCTATTATATCTATCTATATCTATACTTCTATACTAATGTTATATAGATTTTTTTTTGTTTGTAGCCAATAGGCTCCGAAACTACTGGACTGATTTTAAATAACCAATAGAAAGCAAACATAGGCTAATTAGTAATTATCATCATCATCATCGCATCAACCCAATGCCAGCCCACTACAGAGCACGGGTCTCCTCCCACAATGAGAAGGGCCATAGTAAGGATTGGTGGACTCCACACACTTTTGAGAACATTATGTAGAACTATCAGGCATGCAGGTTTCCTCACGATGTCTTTCCTTCACCGTTGTAGCAAGTGATATTTTAATTACCTACTTAAAACGCACATATTTGACGGCCGATTAGCGCAGTGGGCAGCGACCCTGCTTTCTGAGTCCAAGGCCCTGGGTTCGATTCCCACGGCTGGAAAATGTTGGTGTGATGAACTTGAATGTTTTTTTCAGTGTCTGTGTGTTTATATGTATATCATAAGTATTTATGTATCCTATTCATAAACATATTCATCAGTCATCTTAGTACCCATAACACAAGCTACGCTGTCACGTTATTCTTTAATCATAAAGGTAAAATAAAGAATACCGGCACAATTTTAAAGATCAAGTATATTTTCAATTAATAGTATGAAAAGGCAAGGCGTAGGTCTAGGCCAGTCTAAGCTCGACTGTATTTCGGTACCGCACTCTCCTTTTGTGGTAGGCCAGCATCAAGTTCCAGGCAGTCAGAGGTTTCAGTGCTGTGCCAGCCGCAGATGCAATTATGTCTGCTAACAGGTAGTTCCTGAAATATCCATATAATAGGGCCTTAATTATTATGACTAGCACTGGTATGGCCAAGGACTGCCAGTTCAGATTTCTAGAAAGCAAAAGCAAGAGGGGCACCTACTACCTATTTTCTACAGGCTTCTAGGCAGGTCGCAGTCAAGTTATTTTTTGATAGACAACAATGTAGGTACTTAATTATGCTACAAGTAAATTGTAATGTTACTATGTTTGTAAATGTATCTACACTTGATTTATTATTTAAGGTCCTAAACACATAATGTAACTAAGGATGAACATACGAACTTAAGCTAAGAATGAATGAATTAACAGCGACAAGCAATAAATACAAAGAATACTTTTACAATCAACTTGGCTGATCATTCTTTTATAAATATATTTTATGAAAGAATTGCACAACTCACCCAGCATGGGAATGTTAAGCCACGAGGATATTAAATCTCAGAGAATTATTTCAATAAGTACAGCGGTTAACAGTTTAAGTTTTTAAAATCACCAGTCTCATCACAGCTGATCATGTCACTGTCACCGCAGACATAAGAGAAACGTTCCGAAATACGTAAAGATGTAACCGAACATTTAAATAAAAGCTTATATTATAATTTAAAAGAATGCAAAGGCATGTTACAACGCTTACTTTGGGGCTAGATGACGATGTGTGTATCGTCGTAGTATATTTATTTATTTATTTATATTACATAACTTAAAAAAGTTAGAGGTGCGTGCTGGGATTTGAACTCTGTCCCCCGAAAGGTAAGTCGAGCGCCCAATCAAGAGCCCTATGTGATATCACCGCATTCATAAGCCTATTAAAAAATACAGATCTTTAAGAAAATATAAATAATATAACCTTTGGGTTACGTTATCAAAGTCGTAGCAAAATAATCATTTAGCGTACGCTTACAGTTGATGGTACTTAAATGTGTGCTAAACATCATTAGTTTTTTTTTATACTTGATAGACTTGCGCTTGACTACTATCATGCATGATGTAAAACAATGATGCGGTCTAAGTTGGGGCGCGCTTGCCTAGAAAATGCCTATTCACTCTTGCCCTGAAGGCATTCAAGTTGTATGAATCAGGAATTACCAAAGCCGGAAGAGCGATCCAAACTTAAGCAGTCCGTATCAGAAACGTACATGAAAAGCGCTTCGTGCGAGTTGCCTGCATGTCAACCACATAAGGATGCCACCGTTCACGGCGTCTCGCTGTTCTGTGGAAGAATTGTGCCGGAGGCAGAATATAATGAAGTTCCTAGTGTAGTTATTATGAGAATTGCCTTCAAGAATCCTGATAACGGACGGTATACGCGGGATTTGTAAAAAAACGCGGACGAAGTTGCGGGCAACAGCTAAAAACTGCCAGCAGCTGGGAAGTTAATATCCCATACAATATACATTTTACCGACTTTCCAACTAAGTGGTTCTATTGAGTTTTCGTGTTTGTTTATTAACATCGTTTGCCATGTTTATTTTGAAATACGTTCAAGTTATATGTTTGTATGTATACTAACAGATATTCAAATAATGGTATTCGCTAGTTTCGAACGTGATGAGAATAGCAAATATTAGCACATAGTAAAACACTGATTGTTTGTGGTAATTAAACAATGTACTCATAGGAAGTACTATACACCAGGTAATTATTTATTGTGTACTGTTTAATGAAAAAACCACGGTTATAATTTTGACGTGTGTGTATTTGTGTGTATATGTGTCTTATTAGGGCATAAGGGCGCATGAGCGAAGCCCTTACATATACCGTAACCTAAAAAAACAGAACCAGTCGTTTGCAGCCATACGCGGCAGTAAATCAATGAATCAATGATGTGTGTGTTTGTGTGTGTGTGTGTGTGCGGGCTGTCTGTGACATCTTATTTCCTAACCGTGATTTAGTGGGAAGAGTTCTTAGTCATGTGTGATGAATATCAGTCCAAGATGGCCGCTGCCACAAAATGGAGGATTATATATTTTATCATAACTTCCTCAAAATGAAAGTGCTTAAAGTAATACACTACCATAGAGAACATTCACAGAGATACAAATAAAATTAAGCATTAAGGTAAGAGGAATGTAAAATTTGGCGTCATTTGATAATTTACAAGGAGAATGATATAAATTTTAAACCCGTCATGCTGCAATTAATACGGAATAGCGGGCTGCAATGATTATATGTGCTAGTAATAATAACTATGAACGATCTATAACGTGCTTCAATACAAAGCAACATAACAAACATTTCTTTAACAACTTAAAACGTTCGCAAAACAACAAACTTTTGTAAGAAATTCTGACAGATAAACCTAATAAAACTACCTGGCGTAGTGGTGAGGGTTGTTTTTAAGTAGGAGGTCCCAGGTTCGGTCACAGGTTAGCCGTTTGGTCGTCTCGTTTGATTAAGGTTTCCTTTATGACATCGCGTAAAAACCGATACGTGGTATGACTTATAACGGTCATACCCCTAACAAGTTATCCCGCTACCATCTCAAACTGCATTATCACTTATCATCATCATCATCATATCAACCGATAGACGTCCACTGCTGGACATAGGTCTTATGTAGGGAGTACCAAATTCCACGGTTTTGTGCCGCTTGGGTCCAGCGGCTACCTGCGACGCGCTTAATGTCGTCTGTCCACCTCGTTGGGAGTCGACTTACCACTGCGGGAGGGGGCAGCCATTCCAGCACCTTGGGACCCAAACGACCATCCTTTCTCAGAACTATTTGCTCCGCCCATTGCCACTTCAGCTTCGCGACTCGTTGAGCTATGTCGGTAACTCCGCAACTAAGGCCCATAGTTAGCGACCATGTTTCTGAACCATATGTCATCACTGGCAACACGCACTGTTCAAAGACTTTGGTCTTCAGGCACTGATGAATTTTTGACGAATAGATGCCACTTATCTCTTATCACCAGGTGAGATTGCAGTCTAATACGTGAAGAGCGATTAAAACACAGACCGGCCGTAGTCAGCGAAATACACGTGACGGAAATAGACACATGAAGGCGCCAGCTTTGCAATAATACCTC
Organism: Pararge aegeria; assembly: GCF_905163445.1. Classification (NCBI taxonomy): domain Eukaryota; kingdom Metazoa; phylum Arthropoda; class Insecta; order Lepidoptera; family Nymphalidae; genus Pararge; species Pararge aegeria. The sequence continues at coordinate 18,932,884 of NC_053186.1, forward strand.
ACTGAATATGGTGGCGCGTATTCTAATTTTATTATCATTGCATACCTATTACAAATGGAGTCCGATAAATCGATCGTAATGGTACAGACACTGTTATGCACCGTTTCCTGCATATTACGACTGGACATCACCATAACGACATAAAAGGGAATTATTATTAACAGTCACTAGAATATTTTACTTTATTTAAACATCTTTATTGCATAGGATGGGATAAATTGAGAATATACATAAAAAAATTAGAGGTGAACGGAAACCTTATCATTAAAAGTGATCTCTTCCGAGTTACCTAAACGATAGGAATAATACCGACATGAGAGACGGGAAATCGCAATTACAAAAAAAACAGTACGTAAATTTATACACTAAAGTACACACTACTAAAAACTTATATGATAATAATATAAAATAAGATATATGTACACTTAGACAATTATAAATATTCATATTTATACTTACAATAGATATATAAATGCATATATACGAACAACATAATTATGATGACAAATAATGATACCTAACTGGGAATATCGTCATACAATTTGATAGCGTAAGGCACTACTTTACGATTTTCTTTAAATATTAATAATTGAAGGCCCAAGAAGTTGACCTAATGGAAGTGCCTTCAAGGACTTCACTTCTACAATTTGCTGCTCTGCGCCCATCAACCTGAGGCGTAGGTGTTAAGACTCATGTCATCCGGGCGGTATACAACGGGTTCCCCGGGCGGCTAACAAAGCCAACAAGAGGGAAATGCCGTGGAAGTTTTAAGTTCGGGTATACCCCTTTAGAGGGGGGAGTCCCACATTACCTCCGTCCTGCCAAAAAAAAGGCTCATGTACCTGTAGCCACGCTCTTCGTTTCGGAACAAAGCAACGCTGAAACAAAGCACTTTTATATATCTTTATCGTATATTCAACCTGGAAAGAAGTGAATTCCACTACATAAGGAATCCTAGTGTGGAAATCACAGACTTTATCAGTATTCTTTGGATTACTTTTTATGTGTTTGCATGAAATAAAATGAATAAATAAAAATAAAAAGCAATGCAGAATAAAGTGTTAAGTAAACCAAAATAAGAAGTACGTCTCCGGACGAGCTCTGCTACAAAAAGCTGTTCTACTGCTAAGAGTAGTCCAAAATTTAAAATTCATTTATTTCAATTATGCCTCATTTATAAGCACTTTTGAAATGTCAAGTCAGCCTGTTTGTAGTGACTCTACCACGGGTTCGGAAGGCAGATTCCACTGAGAAGAGCCGGCAAGAAACTCAGCAGATTGCTCTTTTCCAACATCATTTTATAGTTTAGTTTACTCCTATATTTGTATCTCCAATCATTGTTTTCTTTTATAAAACCATTATTAAATTAATGGCTTATCATTTAAAACAATCTAAAAGTGTAACAAGTCGAATGTAAAATACTTTCTATCCCGAGAATAAAAATGGTTCCCGCGGTTTTTTTTTCGTGGACAAAATCCTTCTATTTTTATTTATTTGTTTAGTTTTTTAGAGTCGGGCGCACAGACGCCGTCACGAGTGTACGTCGCTTCCTGCATATGATCAGTTGACATCACCATAACGAGTCCGAGATCGGTGGGAGATAGGCTGTTCTTTGGTACAGTCAATGTCGCAGGTCAATGCATTTAGATCGGCTTGTATCTTTTCTGTTAGTTAATGACGGAAAGAACTAACCTAAAGTGACTACGTCTGTAATCCTTTGCTGTACTGGATATATTTTGGAAGTCTGCATTTTTGTTTAAATGTACATACAGTATTTTGTCAGAAAATGTATTGATAATATTCTTACGAAACATAAATATCATATATGTGTTCCTCAAAATTTCGTATTTGCGAAAAGTTTAAAAAATCATAAGTGAGAACTTATGTGAGAAAAATTAGATAGAAATGTATTTTGAAAATAGTTGGAAAATTCAAAAGTGCACGCCTCATAATCTCATTTATTACAACAAAATTGAGATTATTTTTAAATAATAAACCTTAACCATAATTAAACCACATCTAATTATACCGTGAAAAGTAATAGGCTTCTATTCCTCAAAATACTGAAGCCTATAAAAAAACAAACTCGATAAGTGAAGTATTTCGCTCGTTATCGTGACCACAAGTTACGGGATCCGCACATACAGACACACGGACGTCCAAGACAGAACTTTTTTAAACAATTTTTTAATAAGTTTAAATAATAAAAAGAGATTTAAAATTATCATGTGTTAAAAATAGTGTTTTTTCTCAACATTTGTCTATTTATATTCACTTATAAAAGCAATAAAGAATAAAAAAAGTGACATTTTAAGGTGGAGAATAACTCGGTGTGCGTAAATTGACAGTAATACCCACCTCAACGCTTCGCTTATGACGCGTGCAATTGGTTAAGAATTTGGCTAATGAGTAAGGCATATTCAAATATTAACGAATATTTTTGTGACAGTTCTTAATTGGTGTCTACAGTTTAAAATTTTAAGTGTTAAGATAATAGTCATATGCAAAATAAACTCGTAGTATAAAAGAAAATTGCACGCCAGCAAGTAGCAAACTGTTAGAACTACATATTCCCATTTACAACACAAAAAAAATGCTCACAGTTAAAGCAATAAATAATTACTATATTCTATTCTATTCTGTACACTAATTTGTTTCTTGGAAACTATCTAGTAATTAAATAATAATTATTAGCGTATTTGTAAAAATCCTAATTAATATTTGCCAGATATTTTATTAAATTGTTAATAAAATATCTGGCAAATATGAATTTATAGTTATCTAAAGTTTAATTATTTATCCAGTTTATATATTTACTGTAACACGTGTGTACCGATTTTTTGTCATCCATTAATTGGAATGGTAAGAAATTCTTTAAAGTGAATATACTATACAAGTTGTAACAACTCTGTGGAACTCCACGATAAAAGTTTAAATTGCTATAATCCATGTAAATGCAAATGTGCATCTTGCTTGTAATTTATAATTTTTCCAATCTTTATAGCTACACAACACCACACAGTTTTTTCTAAATGCACTCTCTACGCAAGTTTCGCTCCGAAACGGGTGAATCCTCTCGAGATGTTGACTTTACATAATTACTTAACAATGATTTAGCAATTTTGCATTGTAACATCAACATCTGCTGAGACTTCTCAGGTGTTTATATACATTTGAAACAGTTGAATATTAGATAAACTGTAAACAAGCCAAGTGGTCAATATGACCAGAAGTTCATCTTTACACCATTTTCTAGCTGTAAGCTACTTCGCCTCTTGTTCATGAAAATGAATACTTTTATATTGTTATTAGGTAGTTTATTGGGTATGATGCTGAGAGACCCAGATGGACTCTTCGTTGCTATTTTGACGGCCGATTGGCGCATTGGGCAGCGACCCTGCTTTCAGAGTCAAAGGCCGTAGGTTCGATTACCACAACTGGAAAATGTTTGTGTGAGGAACGTGAATGTTTTTCAGTGTCCGGGTGGTTATCTATGTATTATAAGTATTTATGTATATTATTCTTAAATTATCCATCAGTTATCTTAGTACCCATAACACAACGCTTACTTTGGGACTAGATGGCGATGTATGTATTGTTGTAGTATATTTATTTAAGGTAAAAATATTTAAGGTAATTTTGGACCTACCAATGCATAAGTTTAAAGAATGTGTTAAAACACATTTATTACAGCGAGGTTATTATACAATTGATGAGTTTCTTAATGACAAGGTTGCTTGGAAGCATCCGGCTCCGCTTTCATCTCTCACAAGATAGAAAAATGAATGTTAAAATATAAAATGTAAATTTTTGATGTTGGAAAAGAGCAACTGCTGAGTTTCTTGCCGGCTTCTTCTCGGTAGAATCTGCCTTCCGAACCGGTGGTAGAGTCACTACACACGGACAGACTTGACGTTTCAAAAGTGCTTGTATTAGGCCTACTTGAAATAAATGAATTTTGAATTTTGAATTTTTTGAATTTTATAAATTCCTGTTTGCCCCTACTGGGGATAAAACCTAGGACCTCCCACTTATAAGAGCTTAGCACTAATTTTCAGTTTGTTCTATCTTTAGGTTAGTGAGATTAAGAAGTAGTACCTAATTATATGTTTTTTTTTTTGTTTAAGGTAAACATAATGAATTGGAATTGGAGAGTGGGAGAGTAAGTTAATTTACAAATGAAAATCAAAAAAAAACTTTTACTATTTTTCTGTTACTATTCCTTTTTACCATCCATTCTCACCAGCAGGGCTAGTACAGGCAGGAGACAAAATTAGATCCCCCGATTATATCCCCTGACAGGGGATATAATCGGGGGATCTAATTATATCCCCTTACAGGGGATATAATTAACTTGACCACCTTCTGAAACACAGGAATAGGGAATAGAAGAAGTTTATCCCTATTTATTATTATACATATATTATTTTGATATTATTTACCCTTGTGCGCCAATGCTCTGAGAATTGATAAAGCTGTGAGATATTTAATGTATATTATTTTTTATATTATTTGTGTACGTATATGAAGTAAGTATATTTCATTTCATTTATTACTATTATTTATTTATTGTTTCATCCATCTTTTCGTCAGAAATCCCTCAGTGCCTGAAGACGAAAGTCTTCGAACAGTGCGTGTTGCCAGTGATGACCTATGGCTCTGAAACATGGTCGTTAACTATGGGCCTCATAAGAAGGCTTAGAGTCACTCAGCGGGCGATGGAGAGAGCTATGCTCGGAGTATCTCTACGCGATCGAATCAGAAATGTGGAGATTCGTAGAAGAACCAAAGTTACCGACATAGCTCAACGAGTCGCGAAGCTTAAGTGGCAATGGGCCGGGCACATAGTTCGGAGAAAGGATGGACGTTGGGGTCCCAAGGTGCTGGAATGGCAGCCCCGTACTGGTAAGCGCAGCGTTGGTCGACCCCCAACGAGGTGGACAGACGACATTAAGCGCGTCGCAGGTAGCCGTTGGATCCAAGCGGCTCAGAATCGTGGAACTTGGAACTCCCTACAAAAGACCTATGTCCAGCAGTGGACGTCTATCGGTTGATGTGATGATGATGATGATGATGATTTATTGTTTATTAATTACTTAAGTATTATTTTTTGTACTCCATATTTTCTTAACTTCATGTACTTAATTTGATATAGTAGGTTGCCTAGTAGAGATCGCTTTTAAGCGATAAGGCAGCCTATTGTTTCACCTTTATTTTAATTGTGTATTTTTTTAATGCTTGTTTTTTTAAATTTGGTGTACAATAAAGTGTATTTCATTGAGTTTCATTAGTTTTTTTATTGAGATAATTGTTGTCCGTCCATACTAGCCATGCTGGTGAGACTGCGGTCAAGGGCTAACTTGCAGTGGAATAAAAAAAAGTCCGCCCCCAATGTTCTAGGTGTAACTTCTTAACATCTTGATTACATTATGTCACCGATTGTACGGCGTCACGGCCGCGCTCCTGTGCACCGCCTAACCCGGTCACTTAGAATACAATGCCATTGTTTGTGTACTTAGCTCTTATGAAACGCCTCCGTACACGCTTCCTCCGCCAGTTGAATGCGTCCATTGATTCCGTATCACAGGACCGCGCTTCATAATACCTTTCTAGAACGCATCATATATAATAAGAATGAGTTATTTATAGGACTTTTGTCTGCATTTTTAACTGACTTTATTATATATAAGAGGTTTTAATTGACTCAATGTTTGCTACCTCAGTATTCCGTTACTTATAACCGATTATTTTTTACTACCTTGTGGTTATTTGTTTTTTTCTAATCTCATGGAGACCGTTATTTACCTGGGATGTAAAGCATGTTATTCTCACACCTTCCAAACTAACACTATGCTAAGAATCATTGTTTCAATCATTGCTCAGTTGCAACAAATAAATACACTTACGCACTTCTATAGTAAGAATTTCAAATGATATACTTTCACAATAGTCCCATAGAAATTTCATCAAATTAGGTCGTGTTGTTGGGCATTAAATTTCGAATAGATTACATTACTTGCAATTAAGTCGTTAATGAATCGGTGATAGCCCAGTGGGTAGGACTAAGACTTCACTTTCAGGGGGAGAAATTTAGAATCCCAACACGCACCTCTAACTTTTCTAAGTTACGTGCGTTTTAAGCAGTTAAAATATTGTTTGCTTCAACGGTGAAGGAAAACATCGTGGGGAAACCTGCATGGCTGCGAGTTCTACATAATGTTCTCAAAAGTCTCAAATGGAGTCCACCAATTCGCACTCATTGTGTGAGGTGCCCAGTGTGTGCCAGTAATAGGTTGATATGATAAAGTCGGTAATAGATTAGCATTTGGCTGCAATAACATTCAAAGTGATGATGCCAAATTAGGACAATCGCTTGCCAAGAAGATATCTGCTAACTCTTGGTCGATCGAAAATTGGTAAATAAAAGTGGGCTTTTAAATGAATGATGATGATGATTGTACAGCATCAGGTTTCACCAATAAAACACCAATTTACTCCACAACACATCTTACCCGCGCGGCGTCCGAACGGCAAGCTCGCGGCGAGCTATCCCTACCTGCGCCCTAACCTTCGCACGCCTCACCGGTGTGTGTGTATATATATTCATAATCAATACACTACAATGATTACTGAATTCTGTCAATAATTCAATCAATCATAAAAATATTCATTTCGTTGCTTTTTGGTTTTATATTTTTAAAAGTTAATCGGCAATCAACACACTGAAATACCCCAATAAATCATATTTACGTTACGTTTACCTTCCTTTTATATATCTCTTCAAAGTAATTTTTTTTCATTCTCATTCACCAACGTTACCAATTTTAAATAAACTCTCTGAAAACTTCGTCCACTTACTCGCATTTGAGGTAAGCACACAAACTTTTGACACAAAAGTATGAAAGTCTTTGCTAAGTACTATATGTGCCACGCTCGTTACAGTCGACTTTGCGCATTATAGTTTTACGGTTTCCAAAGTTACACAGATAACATAACATCAAGATAAGTCTTTGGAAACTTACTTACTTATTCGTATGCTTGGAAATATTATGCAAAATAGTTAAATTCATAACTTCGGTTACTTTCTTCGCGATCATGTTAACATGTTTCTTTCAAATTTACAGCACCGACACAATGTTGCTTGTTTGTAATGGGGTTTTAAAATATAAAATGTGTCGGTGACTATGCATAGGAACTTGACAAACTTGTTTCTTCGTCCCAAAACAGCGAGACTCCGTTATTGGTGGAATCATTATGTTATTGATGGTTATGACACTTACTGCTAAAGCGCGGTACCTATAACTTGAGTGCCTTCAAGACAAGTGTATAAGCATTTTAGGCATGCAAGCTCTCAACTTGATATATTATCAAAATTAAGCTTAATTTGCTATACTCTCTCTTCTATCCAATATTTATCCAATATCCAATACTCTCAACTTGATCTGTCCCTCAGGTATGATTATCGTCAAGCGCTATACAGCCTAGGTATTATAACAAAATCTTTCATTCGTGTCAAGAGAATGAACCTCTTATGCCTTTACCTCTTTTTAACACGCGCGCACACACACATACACATATACACACCTGTAATTTAAAATGCGCAGCATTTACGTTGTAAAATTAAATCCCTATTGTATAGAATCGAAGCTATAATCAGAGTCCATCAATAACCAAACTGAAGCAACAAAAACGTGAAACTCGCTCGATTTAGTTACTGCTGTAGTTACCTTTTTCGGATCTAATTTAGTTGATGAACCCTCCCGTTTATCCTCGAGTGCACTCCTCCCATTACCCCAATGCACTGTTTAATGGAAGCACTACCGAATTCTTTCCGACGAAAATCGGCCAACTGTGAAAAACAACTAGAGAACATCGCGGCAAAATGGACTTTATATCTCGTGTAACAAGGAAATAGAGTTCGATTTTCTGTAAACACGATAGAATTTTTCTTAGTCGGGTCAGGATCGTGTTTTCAATAATGCTGTTCGACAAAGGCACGACAAGACGAGCAAATGGAAAAGTCCCGGACCACTTAAATAGGTTATATCTTGTTGCCGGAATTTTAAAAATTGATCCATTTTAGGTGTTTTTTTTCAATCAAAAAAATGCCCTACTATATTAATTTATATATATAGTAGGCTATTATATAATTTGAAAGTTAGATGGTGATAACAAAAAAAACCGGTTTAGTTGTTCGTGGGTTCTTAGACCAGGGCGCGTTTGGAACCCTCCTAGCTTTAGTTTTAAGTTATATGCTTCATAAGTGCCTGTAATAGGTCTATATGAATAAAACATTTTTGAATTTGAATTTGAAATCACTTTTGAAACGTAAGTGCCGAAGATCTATAGGTTAGTCTTTGACTTTGATCAGAAGCGAGACAAAGTTATTGGCCTGTCTCGTTTTAACATTAAGTAAAGTCTGAGCAAAGCCAAAGTAGCAAGTAGCCCGACTCTGTCTGAATCTAGCGATAACAAGCAAGCCAGATTTTGTCAAAAAAATTACATGCCATGGCGTGGCGTTTGTGGCGTCGTATGAGACGACTACGGGAATGTATCGGAGAACTGGCAGCGGCGTTTTAGCGCAAGCCCTCCTGATAGGAGAGGCACTTAGTAAATGCCTACCCCGGTAAAAAAAATAACAAAATTCATTTATTTCAAGTAGGCCTAATAAAAGCACTTTTGAAATGTCAAGTCTGTCTGTTTGTAGTGACTCTACCACCGGTTCGAAGACAGATTCTACCGAGAAGAAGCCGGCAAAAAACTCAGCAGTTTCTCTTTTCCAACATCAGCTATTTCCTTTTTACATTAACATTCATTTTTCTATCTCGTGAGAGATGAAAGCGGAGACGGATGCTTCGAAGCAACCTTCACCGGTGGTCGAACACCTTATACACTCCATTTATTTTTGTTACTGCGTAAAATAAGTGATGATGCTGCGTAGGATGGACATTGCCTAAGACATGCTTATAGGAGATATATTATAGGTATCGGGGAAGACACAAGCCGTAAGGGCCTTCCAGATCTTTGCAGTACGAATTAGAAACGAGGAAGCAAAACGCTTAGTACGAGTCCACGAGACATCAACTACGTTACGGTGCAGATCCTTACGATGCATTGCAGTTTAATGGTACAAAGGCGTAGATGTGACGAAATGAAATAAGTAGTTCCTGACACACTCTCCGAAATATACTCGAAACTAATTGTACTCGGAAGTCGGAAGTAATAGCCATTTAATACAGTCCCAAATGTCCGAACCTGCATAACAATCGAAACAACCCTTGTAACCGAGTACGGCAGCTGCGGGAGACAAATGGACACACGATCTCTTGGGGTGCCTTCCACCCCAGACGGCCACATGTCGAACTCAACCCTTATTAACTGACCTGCGTTACAATTTTCGGAAATTGGGTGACGTGCGTCTTGTACGAAACTTCGTAGGACTTCTTTATGGTGAAGGTACATGGGGTTTTTAAGCTATACTTTAATCCAAAAACTAGGTTACTAGTTAGGTAGGTACAGGCCTTCTCTCTCGTAGAAGAGAGGGTTTAAGACCATAGACCCTCTGTCGTGCTGCAATGCGCTGGAGATAGTAATCGAGCCCTATTAAATAACTTTTGTCCTTAGATTTACATAGTGCTAACAGGGAAAGTAGGTTCGAAGCGGACAAAAAGTATATTAAACAGAATTCCCAACCACAACCACACAAACTACCCTGCTTGTAAAAATATTCGTGACACTATTAAAAAATAGTCTGAACGAAAATGGCGGATAACAGGTTAGATAATAAATTGCCCGAGTTCTCGTATTACTTTTTTTCATAACTTGCGGGGTCGTTACGGTAGACAATTTACATTCGGCCCCCGTCAGCGAGTGGTTGTGATAAATCGCGGGACACATTCAGTGTTGCCGACTTCTAATAATATTTACCCCTAAGGTAAAACAATAAAGGCTAAATCAATTTTTACCGTCCTTATCAAGTGTTTTGGGATATTCTTTATTTAATAATAAATAATGGTTGGACTTTTCAAAAACATATATAATAAATAAAACTTTTTAGTTGTCTTAACAAGAAAAATCTTTTAATGGAAAACTCTAGAGACAATTGTTTTTTTGATAAGAAAAAGAACATAGGTTGGTAATATTTATGTTTTACCTTCAAACGAAAATAAAAAATAACCTCATACTATATATATATTCATATTTTATATATATATATATTGTTGCTAATCCTCGTCACAACGAATGACGTATTACCGTATTAATGCTTTACATACTAATAATAAACAAAATCTTTATATCATTATTTCACTATGCACAATGCGAAGAATAGAATTAAACAAAAGTTATTTTAGCTATGAGGTTCTGAACAAGGCATTGCAAAGTCGCTATTCAATTAAAAATCTAAATGACATGGTCACTAAAAATATAATGTCTCTAAAGAATCCTAAAACACTTATTTACCCACTATATCTGTGGGCAGACTAAACTGGAAACCCTAGACACGATCCCCCGCCCGGCGCGACTCTTCCGCACCGTCTGCGGTATGCATCGATGGCGGCGAGCGTGCTATTATCAACTCAATTACGAACGCTTTGCAGCGTGTGTGGAGGTATTTGTGTTTAAGTTAAAGGTAGCTAAATCCTGGTTACTACACAATTGACATAGATACATAGTTTTTTGTCATAGAGTAACATAGGCAATTTTTATCCTAGGTACCAACGCCACGGGAAATGTAAAATAAAACTTTTTCTAGTAATTTCACATTTTACTGCCTTGCCTTTTAGTTGTTCAAAAACAAAGTAGCTTATTTTTTGTCAAATAGTTTTTCCACGCTCTTTAGAGAGTTGTTTTGCAATTATCTAAGTTAAAATAGCTAAATGTCAACTGCTAAGAACCCTTTACAAGATATGGCTTTTCCCGAGATCGGGGTTTTAATGATTGAGGAGTTCTCCCAGCTCTTCACCATCAGCTTTTTTTTATTGTGACGATCATACATTCCTAGCACCATACCTATATATACCATCATCGAATACTAACTATTGTAATTCTTGTACCTAATACTAATTATTGTACAGTTCCGGTGGCTATCCATGGTCTTCATCATCAGTTCTACCTGACTATATGGTGCTTTTCGAATGAAGCTAAGAAGAATTCTCAAATAGCTATGTGTGTGCATAATCCAGGATCCCTCCCGAAAATTAAAATTGGACCACCTCTGAGGTATAACGTGCCAAACGAAAAAAGAATCATCAAAATCGGTTTATAATTTGCGAGCAGATAACAAAAATACAGTTGAATTGGAAGCTCGTAATAAACGCGGACGGAGATCGCTGGAAATAACTAGTAATTTGATAAATCAATAAACAAAGTTGCTTGTCGAACTTAATACTGTAATGTAAACCTACATGTTGTTCTGAAAGTCAGTTGGATTATGCCTGGCTGTAATAAATATCAGCAGCGAGGCGATGTTGGATCGCGACTGGCTGATCTATATCTACTGCGCGACTTACCACCGGGGTAATGTATGGTTGGTGCTGTCGCTCGGGTTGTAAGCCTTCGCAAATGGTTACAGGGAGATTAGCCGGAAATATCGCCCCATTCGCTGCTATCGTTTATGTCTCACAATGTATCGTTAGAAATAGGAACTGTAGCGGTCTCCACATTAGCAAACTAGATGGCGCCACAAAGATACTGCATCGCGCTATGTTCATACTTCTCCATCACCTTCCAAGGTATACCTTGTATAAAACGTGCATACGTCCATAATGAAAAGCGCCAATATTGTATTCGCCCATCGCCCCACTACTCTTACAAGAGCTTTCAAATCTAATCAATCTATAGGATAAGTTTATGCGCATGGCCATGAACAGCCCGTGGTTCGTGCGCAACGCAGATCTTCACCGAGACCTCGAACGTCCCACCATCATTTCGTGACCAGTAGGTACACGAAAACATTATCAAAGTCCAATTTAGAAAATGCAGTACGACACCCCACACCCCTAGAAGTCGAGTCCACTAATACCCCCGTCCCATACGTCGAGCTCAGGCGGAGATGTCCTAAGCATGTTTTTGACGACCCTGATGATAAAATAACTACCGAAAATGTGTTCCAATAACACACACACTTACAGCCAATACAGTGTCTTCGCCGGCGAAGACGAGGGCCCCGATTTCTGACGTCATCCGGTCGTCGACCCTTACCACTGTCACTGGGGCGTTCGGACTAAACTATAATAAGTCCAAAAGTCCACCAACAGTTATATTAATGTCGAACCGAGTCGCGGTCCGAGTCCTCGAAGAAGCACTCTAAAGTCGACATCCCCCACTTTCCCGATGTATTCGAGCCCCGGGGCTCTTCTAATGGAAAGCTATCCCTTAAATGCAAGAATGCCTTTATAGGCAAGTGTTCATCCGTAAAATAACAAAAAAATAATGAAAAATGAACTTTCGGACCTCGGTCACAGAGCGCGTTCACCCGCTCGGAGGAAGATCTTCCTATTGTTACGGTCGCGCACATCACCATAGCTCCCGCACAGCAGGTAATCACTCTATGGATGACTAGTTGCTGTTTTTTAAAATAGTGCCTCTTATAAAGATTCCAAATAATACGTATTGGAGAAGGATTTTACCATTTCCCTTCAACCAAACTACCAACCCTCCAAACCCCCTTAACCACGCTGTACCGGAATGCTACATGCTTGGGGGCACGATACAATATTATTCGGTAAAAGCCCACCAACCCACACTGAAGCAGCATGATGGGTTTCAGCTTTAAATCCCTATATACTAAGTCCCAGAGCCATTCATAATGTGCTGGTTTAATTCTCCTTCGCTCCCCGTCAGTAGGCATATCGCAACGACACCCCTCCGCTTCCGCCTCGCCTGCGGAATGCGGGCTCGCGGAGACATGGTTATTTCTATCTGTACGTTTCTTATCTGTATAATTCCAGTGTTAAAAAGCTCTTAGGTAAAAATGTTTGGGATTCTTGAAAATGGTGCTATGGGACATCAGGTCGAACTATTTTTTTTTTATTGCCGTGGTGGAAAAGCTTTATTGCTACCTCCGGCCCTTGGGCAGGACGGAGGTTATGTGGGACTCCCTCCTCTAAAGGCTCCCCAATATTGGCTTTACATCAGGTCTTACCATAACCGGGTTTAATATAACTGCTATACCAGGTTGACTGGCTACCGTCTTAGAATGCATTATCATTAACCACTTGGTAACAAAAACTATTATGCCTAAATGTGTTAAAATGTACTAGTGAGTATATGATACTTGCTTTCGCCCGCGACTTCGTCCGCGTTTATTTTTGTTTTTGAAATATTCCGTAGAAAAAAAAATGGGGAAATGTGTGGCATTCAATTCAGGTGTAGTCTACAGATATGTTCAAGTTCTTATTTTAAAATCGGGTGTAGTTTTTCGATTAAGTGTATCTCTAAAATAACTGCTTTGGTTAGGTTTAGTCCTTAAGTTGTTTATAATCGCGATAACTTCTAAATTAAATGTCCAATTGGAATGAATTAAAAAGTGTTTTACTGCTATATAGCCTTGATGATAAAAGTATTTTTTTCTAACAAAAAATTAAAACTGCGATACTAATGTAATCAACTTTTATTTCCACTGGCGATTTATTTTTTCTCCGTACCGAAGGGCTGCTATTGCGACTTAACTATGATATTTAGATATAATCCCGTGCGGTTTAATTGTAGGTAATAATGAGTACTATAGTCATGTAGTAGGTACATACTTTTTATGTATCATCAATAGTTTTCTCAGCGCACGCCAAGTAGGTAAGTAATGAATTTTATATGCATATAACTTTGCTTCTTTAGGTTACATTATTGCAATTTTTTTAAGGATCGCCATTTTTTTTTTAATTATTGCATATATGTTACTTGTGATAGTTTAGCTTTCTTTTGGCGAAGGAATGGTCAAAATCGGTCCAATACTTTCGGAGCCAATTGGTTCAAACAAACAAACAAAAAAATCTTTCATCTTTATAATATTAGTATAGATGAACCTTCGTAGTGTCCTTGTTGGGATTTTGGTACGGAACCTTAAAAACTTTTATTTTATTTTATATATTTTGACGAAGAATCTGTTTAAATCGGTCCAGTACTTTCGGAGCCTAATGGGTACAAACAAATCTTTCCTCTTTCTAATATTACTATAGATGGATCTCCATAGAGATTCTAATCATTAAGACTTTGGTACGGAACTCTAAAAACTATTATTCTATTATTTTATATTATATCTTTTGGTGAAGAATTGGTTAAAGTCGAGTACTTTCGAAGATTATTGTGTACAAACAGAGAAACAAAAAAATATTTCCTCTTTATAATATTAGCATGGATGAATCTTCGTATTATCCTTATTAAGATTTTCATACCGAACCCTAAAAATTATTATTAGAAGACTGTAAAAAAGATGCCATGATACGAAGTCACTAACAATGTATAATTTACATTCGCTCCCCGTCAGCTAGCCGCCGTTATACATCGCCACGACACCCCTCCCGTCGTGTAGCTTCCGTTTCGTCAGCGGAGCCAGTTCCGGACTCGCGCAGACATGACTTCTGTCTGCACATTTCTTATCTACCTAATTCCAACGCAAAAAGGCTGCTATAATTTCATTTCATATGTTAATTATTTTTCTTGAATAATCTTTTTTTTTTCTCTTTTCTACTGTCAAGGAAAGGGTGGTCTGCTGGGCACAGGTCTCATCTCATAGGAGAGAGGGTTTTAGTGCATAAACCTACCACACTGCTCCGATTCGGCTTTATCGATTACAAGCTGTACGCCGGTACTTTGTCCACGTTTTTTTTAAACATCCCACGGAAATTATTGTTATTTATTATCAATAGTTTTTATGTATTTTCTGAGCGCAAACCAATTAATGATATTACAGGTATAATATCGCTATTTTGGTTACATTATTGCAATTTTCATAAGGACCTTCTTTTAAAAGAAATAAGTAACATGGGCTAACTACTAATTTATTAGTTTTGCATCGTAAGGAAACCGGCATGCCTGAGAGTTCTTCATGTGGTGTGTGGAGACCACCAATCCGCACTGGGCCAGCGTGGTGGACTACGGCCTTAACCCCTTCTCATTGTGGGAGAATACCCGTCCTCTGTAGTGGGCCGGAATTGGGTTGATGTGATACTTTATTTGTTCTTCAATCTTCCGTTTTTAGCTGTTAGTTTTCCTCACCAATAAAAAAAAATGTTTTACGTCACGCGTTATACATAGTTGTTCGTGAGAAGACGGAAACGTCCAAAAGAGAGTTTCCTTCTTGCAACGGCCGCGTTATGGCGGCCGGTGTATAATCATATGTTCAGCAGATGTTGCATTTGCTTTTCAAATTATGCTACGTAATACCGCTTTATTAAAACAACAAGAAGTTGAGTTTCGACGACTTCCTTGGCATAGCGATATAGTCTTATGAGTTGGAGGTTGGAAAATTCTCCTTGTGGGGTTTGGTTTGGTTTCGACAGTCATGGCTTAAAAACACACATATTGAAGTGCTGGCAAGCGATGAACTGTTCCGGCACGATGCATAGGAACTAATCAAATACTAATATTTATTTATTTATTTATTAAAATATGAGCGTTATTGCGTACGCCGTACATTACATAAATTTTTGTGTAATGTACTCACATCCTTACTATTATTATTAATGTGAATATAGGGATGCTTATTACGCTTTCACGCAAAAACTTCTCAACCGATTGTCATGAAACTTTGTACACATATTCTTGAAGGTATTAGAAGTAACATATTAAACAAAAAAAAAATTAAAACATTGTTTGTCTAGAAATATCAATATGTTGCTACTTCAGTGCCATCTAGCGTTCAGTACTAAAGTTGATTATTTATCATATGCAATCGCAGACGAAGTCGTGGGCAACAGCTAGTCTCCTAAAAATAAAGAAGTGCTATCTAGAGTCGGTGAAAAGATGGATATAGTTAGAGCTATAGAAACCTACTAAGACATGATGATTTTATCAAGAATGTAATAGAGGGAAAAGTAGATGGAGGTGAAGAGGATAGCGACTGGCTTTTGTGAGACAAATAAAATTAAAGTTTGGGGTGGGAACTTATAAAGAATTAAAAGAGAAAGAAGGTTGGAAACGCTACACGGTCTGTAGCTTTTAATTTAAAGAAGACATCTACTATGTACGATGTTGGCGATAACTATTTACTTAAACTTAAACCTAAAGCTACAATTAAATGGTATTTGGGTTTATTAATATATCTGCCATACCCCTAATAGGTTAGCATCTCTTGATAAAAATATGATGTATTGATAACGTCGCTAAAGTACTGTTTTTTATTTTATGAGATGTTTGGATAGCCCTAGGATATAAATATGATCTAAAATAGGTTCAAAAGTAAAAGGAATACCGGATAGATTTTTTAATTTTAGAGCACTAAAAGCATCTGAAAAGTACATTCGAAAGGTATGGAAGTTTAGCGCTCTAGTTGCTATACGTTTAAAGATTGATTTGCTTTGAGGAATGGACATTCCGAGTGAAGTACATGGTTTTGATTGCACGACAGGGTGACTGTGTAAAGGGAAAACTAAGTAAGTGCTGTTTTAAATATCTCTTTTTTTATTTGATTACTATAGCTCGACTTTGATCACATCCATATGTCAGTGTAAAGCAGTCTAAGATCAAAGCGCGCTCACCTTGAAAGGGTATTGCAGTTTTTATGCATTAAAAAAGTAGTTAAGTTTAATTCACTTTTAGAAGTAGTAGAGCTTTCTGTGACGGAGCTCGTCCGGGGAATTGCTATTGCCATGCTTATATCTGCCGCTAAGCAGCTTTGTTGCAATGTTGCGTTCCGTTCTGATGGCTGTGGTTGCCGGTGCGATAACAGGCTTAACCAGGTTGCCAACTGGTCGTCTTCATAAAAAACGCTTAATCTGACAGCGCTGTTTGTATGCTCAGAACAGATTTTGCATAACTAAAAAGGTCACCAGCAGTTAGAAACTGGCGGAAAAATTCTAGGCTAGGGTGCCAGTTTTTTAGGATATTAGCAATAGTTTTAACATCCATCCAAACTACGCTGATACCGAAACAAATCGCGAATCAAGTAAGCATTTATGTAGTTTTTCTTTTGCATCGTCGTGTGGCAAATGGAATTTTAACAGGCAATCAAAAGCAAGGACGAATGTTATCGTCAGATCGCGTATATCGCGTGACAGTGGCAATTGGTGATCCGTAATGAAATATCCACCACGCTGCTGGCACTGAAGGTCGCGGGTTGAATGTCTATCTAATGGTGGGACCTATAAACATTGATACACCATGATTCTCACCATCATATAAACAGCAGCACGACCACTACTGGAAATAGTTCTCAAGGCTTGTTATCAGGTGAGACAATAAAGAAAACCTTCGACTATTTATACTTATTTCGACAACTCGGGAATTCGCCGTATTGCGGTCGATCAATCTTTTGACACCGGAAATACCTGAGTTATCAAACAGTTAAAATGCGCAGTCAAGTTTAGCATTCAGTTATGATTTCGTTTAAGTTGGTCAGAACTAGCCTCTATGAATGTTTTTTTTCATTATACAAGGTTGTTTGGTAGAAAATACTTAATATATAATATAAGGCGGAAATTCCCCGTATTACGGCGAATCAATCTTATATATAAAGCTGAAGAGTTTATTTTGTTGACTTGAACGTGACGATTTTAGGAAGTACTGGTTCGATTTGAAAAATTATTTTACTTTTGGATAGCCTATTTAACGAGGGAGGCTATATTTATCATCACGCTAAGACCAATAGAAGCATAGCACCAATGAAGAATGTTTTAAAATCTTTTTCTTCTGAGAGCTTCCGCTGTGTTCGCTGCGTATTATTTAGACAAACTTTTTTTTAGTATTACAAAGATCTAAAAAAAAGTTTGTCTATACTTTAAGGTTGCCGTATAGGCCAACGAAGTCGCGACGGACCGACTGTTTTGATACCGGAAATCCCTACGATATCGATCAAGTAAAATGCGCCGTCATGGTTAGAGTTTCGTTATGTTTCCATTTAAGAGGTCCATAAGTAACCACCCAAGATTATTTTTTGCATGAAATCGGTTTATTGGTATCAAATGCTTAGCACTAATTTCACCATTTACATGCATTTTATTCCTGTGCAATAAAAATAACACATTCTTTTTCATTGTTTATACCAATATTAAAGATACATAATAATTTATGTTGGCCTCTTTTGTATTTATCTGGTGGGCGTTACAAGTATCGATAAGGGTTCTTCCAATATTCCAGTTTTAATTGCTTCGGTTTCTTGGAAAAGCCCTGAAAATATAAAGCTTTTGTCGACAGCTTTCCTTTGTGACTTTTGTATACAATTGATTTATCTAATGCTTTTACGCACAAATGTTTCCACAACGTTTCTTTTTTATTCGAGGACAATCATTTATTAAAGGTTGACAGCAATCTGTGTACTCCATAAAGGTGCAAAAGTACCGCTTACTGTAAACACACACACACCGTTAATGGTAATGATTTCTGTATTTAATATTCCTGGTCAAAACATGTATGATCGATTGTGTAAATCGATGCCACTAAATTCCTGAGTTACATACAGTGTGAGACGCTTTCTGAGATGATATTTACCACGTGCACTAATAAAAACAATGTCTTTTGTTTTGCCGAAAACAATAGAATATCAAAGAACTTGGAGCTCAATGCAAATATAAAGTTAGAGTACGATAAAATCTCACCATACAAGTTAAAATGAAGTTTCCCACTGCAAGATTAAAATAATGCGGGACAAATCAGGCGAAGTTTAACGAACTTCGCTCATTAGCCCATATCGGGTGCACAGTTAATGGCGTCCCCGGCTGAAAATCCAGTACCCTTAACTATATAAGAGGGTAGTTTACTAAAATATCGTTCAATACTGTTTGGATATTGGCTTTTGTAAGTTATAAGCTCACATTGAAACGGGGTGGTTTATCCAGTTAGTGTTCTGTCAGGGATAAAAAACCAGAGATTTCATTGAATCATGGACATGATTGAAGTATCAAATATTAGCTTAGATATTATGTGAATTAAACCACCATTAAAAATGCGAGCTTTGTCAACCTTCGTGAGGGTTATGAAATTTGATATTCTGTTAGGTCTAGCAGATCCAAATTTTCATCTCTAAGAACTTTAGGTTATTCTATGATGTTCAAATCTAAATTCTGCGCAGTTTCATGAGGTTGTTCACCGGTATTAAGCTTATCCGAATCTTTAGTAATCAAATAAAATAAATATATTAGAATAGGAGAAACAAATTAATTCGCAGGGAACAAGTGGCAATGAGCGGGGTTTATAAGTCGGAGCACCGGAGGACTTTGGGTACCAAGGTTAAATGTGTAATTAACATAGTAAAATAGTGAGTCAACTTCTTACTGCGGTACTAACTGAGAGTATCAGCGCGCAAGTAAAGTCGAGCGGGCCTACCGCAGGTGTCGTAGGCTGGTGGGCGGCCCCAGAATCTTCCGCGCCACTCCCACCCGTTATCTAGTCGGCTGATTGAGATGACTCGCTATAATATGTAACTCCTGAGGATGCTTTGGCTTAGAGAGTTTATTTTGGAAAATATGTGTGTCTTTAATGATTGAAGAAATTGTAAACTATAACGTGCAGATTTGGCTATAGAATTAGCAAATCTAAGTTAATTGTATGTCATTGACTTCCGCGAAGTACCTACACCTGCCTCTGGCCAACATTTAATGACAGCAGCTACAAAAGATACTTAATGTAATTACCATCCGAAACATACTTCTCTTTTTTAACTGTAATTTAACGAAGTTAATAAATTATTTAAGTATAAAATATTACCTGTTTAATAAACATTGTGAATTTAATAAAAATCTCTTTGGAAGTAGATGAATAAAGATTGGATATTATTAAAAACACACCGCTGTGTAGTGTAATGAGCGAAGTTGTTAGCGGATCGGAAGTTTCCCGGGATTGGACTTGAATTATTTTAATCTTCCAGACACTGAGTTTCCTACAACTTAATTTGAGATCGCGGGGAAAGTTGCGGAAATTTATTGAGCTGTTGGGTATAACGTCTTCTTTTTCTAATTAACGAGATTCTCCGAGATCAGTGTTTATAATTGAAACTTTTTTCTTTCAAACTTTAGATTGCTATAAATAATTATTTTACTTCCCTTTTCTGCGGTTCTCCTCCAATAATCTAATAGTGCCTTGATTTATGTATAAAATACTTCTTATCCGTTTTATTATATATTAGTAACTAGACCTATTTATTTCTTTGCTAATGGTAAGTAATTCAAACCAATCACTAAAGATTTGTTATTTCACTTCAAGTTCGTCAGTGATTGTCAAATCAAGTGTTCGGCAAGTCTAAAATGCTGCGAGCTAACCTGTCAGGGGTAGGGCAGCTACATAACTCCTACCTACATTATTAAACATGGTTAGTAAACCTCGCCTTTGGGAACGTTATAGTGACCACTGAGACCACAGGTTTCCACACGATGTTTTCGATTTAATTGCTTATGCACATATCTTCGGATAAGTCAGAGGCATGCTTTCGAATACTCATAGTTGATAGTAAATTCTGGTTACTCGTTATTTTTAAAATGCGATTACAAAATGAAAAATTTATAAGTTTTCCTGATTGCACTGAATTTATATTTTCATCCCCCGGCTGCTGCAAGAAGAAAGTTGGACAATTCGCGAGCCGGTTGAGAGAACGCCTTATTTTGTAATTAGCGGAATTCCAAGTCAATTTAAAAAAAAAACATCGAGACACAAGTTTACTTTATTTTTGGCTCATTGCCATTTATTCATCATCATCAAATCAACCGATTGGCGTCCACTGCTGGGCATAGGTCTTTTTTAGGGCGTTTCAAACTCCACGATTTTCGGCCGCTTGTATCCAGCGGCTCCCCGCGACTCGCTTGATGTCGTCTATCCACCTGGTTGGGGGTCGACCAACGCTGCATTGCCAATTAAGGCTGGTTGTTCATTGGTTTAATATGTTAACTTTTTTTTTTTAATCTTAAATGTGTCTTTACAGGGAAAAGCTGTCATAATGCGACAATGTAGCACGTTAAGTAAATTTTACAATAACATATAACTTTAAAGTATATGATATAGTCCAAATAGCTATCCTTTTGAGTTCACTCAAAGTGCACCAAAATAAATCGGTATTATCACGGCTTCATTGTGGTTATGTAGTGATACTCTGAGCATGGCTCTTTCCATCGGCGACTGGAGGACTTAAGTTACACTTACCTGTCTTTGACATTGTTTTAACTAGCCCCGTAGAAAAACTTCCACCTTATATTACGGCCCGTAAATTAAATAAGTCTTACGTAAACGTACGATTAGATTTCTATAACCTTATTTAGCCTTAAACGCGTTGACGCCAAGCAAAGAAATTCAAGTCTCAAGCGATGTATCATCCAATTAAGGAGCCAGATAGAATCGTTCCGAAATTAATTGGATTAAAAGAGGCCGATTACTTGGATTCTTAATGTGAGTGCGTTTTTGGTTTATTTATTATGTAAATAAACTTTAATCAAATTTGTATGTATCGTATGCAGGCACCAAAATGTCGTTAAACCATACTATACTAGCTAGCTGTTTGTGTATTTATTTTGAGTCGAAATGGTGACCATAACTCTGTTTTTGAAATGGTACGATGGAACGTGAAATCACAGCATCCACTTTTGGATTAATAACCATTCGGGATTTAGCGTTTATGCGTATCTATACGGTACTTTCGCGTTTATATACCACCACCCAAAGGGCATTGAGTGCTATAGCAATAAATTTTGAAGCTTTTAAAAACAGTATGAATACAATAATTTGAAAATTATGCACCCTTCGTCTATAATCATTTGAGAATTTAATAAAATCTTCCGCACGCACCTACCCGAGAGGTGCGGAAATATTCTTACAGCCTTAAATCGCCGCGTAATATTATTATTATGCAACAGCGTCCTAGGGCACGCCGTTGCCACGGCAACGCAATTTGCCCCAAATCCCCTCTATTTTAGCGCGAGATCCCCCAGCTAAAACCCCTGTACAAAACTTATTCTACCCTATATAAATGTTATTGTGTTACACACAAAAATAGCTCTTATTTCATTTGGCGTAAGAATGTTTATTGTACAAAATTGCCGCGTTACCTGAAAGTGACTTACGGTGCATTATCCGTCAGCTGTCATAGGGCATCTGTCACACCGTAGCGAGCGTTTGTCAAGCGTAGAGACATTTTAGTTCGTTAATGTCTAAACGCATTATTTTGTACGTGCAACGTGTTAAGCTGCATTGATTAATGTGCGCGGGTATTGGGTGACTTAATTATAGACATAATTAATGCCATACCTGATGTTAATGACTACAAATAGTTATACAACAGAGTAACGATAGCAAACCAGATGTCCGACTAAGCTGTCTAGACAGAGCAATCGTGCTGTTAACTTGCATAGCGATGAAGGACCCTTATTGACCTAAATAGTAAGGGAGCTAGCTATATGATCTCTTTGTACCTACTGTCGCGATGCTGTCTAGAGGATGTCGGCATTTACTATGAGATCAAAGGCGTAAAATTACTCTGAATATACAATTTAACTGTTCGTATTTGCATTTTCTCTGCAATTTTTAAAGTTAAATCTTTAGCTGGCTTGAGCGATTTTTGATAAGGACAACATTTATGGTTTCGCTACACCGATGGCCTCGACATACCTGTTATGTATTATGCCAGGCTAGCAGAGCTTAGGATATCATTTACATGTATACCTACGCATATATACACTAATACAATCAATGCATATGTCTGTATTATCAGGTCACCAATATTCTGTCGTAGAACTAAGTGAAGTTTTGTTGACAATTTGAAAAGTTTATTTTGAATCATTCTTTAAATTATTTTTGTTAATTATTGTTTGAATTGATTAAATGATAACTCAATTCTAAAGAAAGGCAGGCGGGCAAGTTGACTCGGTGGGTCAGGATATATTTATAGCAGAAGAATGACGGACGATACTTTTCGGGAATAATTTTCACATATTATGAAAATGAAGCTTAAATGTATTCCGCGAATAGCAGGAGAATCTGTATATGTAATTTATAATTTCTTCAATTAAATTAAATAACAATTGTTCGTTGTTGTTGTCATTGTAAAGTCGCGAGGAGCGAAGCGTGTGTAAAGAGTACCTACATTGCCGAAGATTTGTTTGGTGATCCTAGGGTTCACAGTAAGGCCTGTGAACCCTAAAAATTAGCAGGCGATTATTATCAGTATAAAGTTTAAAGAAATTACAAATTAAACCATACACATTCTCCTGCTTTCCGTGGAAGTAACTACAGCAAACTTAGCTTTATTTTCATAATGTTATCAGAAGTTGTACGCGGACAAAGTCGCTTGGATCCGCTAGTTATTAATAGTACAATACTTTTAAAACTCCACTCTTTTCAATTTAAAAGAGCAACAACATAATAAAGGCATGTAATTACCCGCGTAAACACTTTGTTTTAAAGAAATTGCGCCCGCATTGAAGCCAACATGAGTACCGTCGCGTACTGCGGACTCTTTCAACCTTTTCACTTTGAGAGCTTCTTTGTTGTTTTTGCTAATACATAATTAACGTTACTTTAAAGCAAAAGAATTTAAAATGTAATAAAAATTATGCCTACCCTTACATAGCTTTAATTTAGGAATTTTGTTACGTTCTCATCGTTTTGTATTGTTTTATTGATTGCAATTTTGCAAAGAACCCGATGATTTGCTGGTAGCTGGTATAAGCTTAGTGTGTAATACTTCGACTTTCCTTTCGGGGACCTAGACCTTTTTGGAGTTATGTGCGTTTTAAGCTTATTTTAAAGAACGTGAGGAAACGTGTATGCCTGAGAGTTCCGGCGGTATGTCTAGAAACTCCGTCTGTCCATCTATCCTTCCGCCAGCGGGTTGTATCATGAAACGTAAAAGTTAAGGTAAGGTGACCAATGACCATATAACAACAAATTACATTATTAATTATTTATACCGAGATATTTAGCTATTAAGCTGATGATGATGATGGTAACAAAATATTAAATAAAAAATATTCTAAGAAAAGTAAAAGGTTGTGAGGGAAACTGAAGTCTTTACAACTTAGCTATCACGGCGTATACTTCAGAGAGCTCTAAGGTTGAAAATTTTAAAACTAACTGAGCGTTGATTTACAGTTTGCTTTCGTTAAACTTGGCTCAGTCTGTCTGTAATTTCTGAGGTGAGGTAAACGCTTTATAGTTCTTAGCCTAGGGCAAAAACCTCTGACGTGGATTCCGCTTTGCCTAGTTGTGCTTTATTAACTTTTCCTTTTTCTTAAGTTGTGCTTGATTTGCTTTTCCTTTTT
Source organism: Pararge aegeria (assembly GCF_905163445.1). NCBI lineage: Eukaryota > Metazoa > Arthropoda > Insecta > Lepidoptera > Nymphalidae > Pararge > Pararge aegeria. Next base: position 18,957,276 of record NC_053186.1, read on the forward strand.
GTTTGTTTTGTTGTGCCATTCGTCGACCTCGCTGGCGAAGTGGTGAGCGTCTTATAACTGGGCGTTCACTGGTTCAGTCCCTGGCAAGGGGAATTAGGTAGGCCTAGTGGGTAAGGCTTCGGCTTTCCTTTGGTAGAGACCGAGTTCGATGCTTCACCTTTTCGGAGTTAGGTGCCTTGCTAATTTAATCGATTTAAATATCACTTGCTTTTACGGTGAAGGAAAACATCATGAAGAATCCTGCATATCTGGAAGTTTTCCATAATGTAGTAAAGATTCTGCTTGATGACTTGAGCAGAAAATGTTTTTTTCTAATTGATGTAGTACCTCCGTCGGACAGAGGTATGCTAGTTATCAATATTTTTGTATGGATTTAGAACGTAATGACGTTGATTACTTTTTAAGGTACAGAAAAGGTACACGATACAACGAACCCCACACTTCACGTGATGAAAAATAGTGCATATTTTAAAACAAAAAATTAAATAAATATACTATTATAACACACACATCGCGATCTATTGCTAAAGTAAGCGTAGCTTGTGTTATAGATACTAAGATTACTGGTGAATATTTTTATGAATCATATACATAAATACTTATAAAATACAAATAAACTCCCAGACACTGAAAAACATCAACTGGAACAACACTGGAAAATGTTTGTCAGTCACTCAGAGAGCAGGGTCGCTGCTCACTGCGCCAGTCTGTGTCATTTACTTATTTTATTCAACAAACAAGTACTCACATAAATAGCAAAATTTACAAAAAAAATAAAAGCATAAATGTAATATTCCAAATTCTCCTGCCGGTGTACCGACTCTATTAAAATGCTCTATACTGCGATCACCAATGCTTAAAACTAATATTGAGGTTTAGTAAAATTATTTGTATTAAGGGCTATCACTTTAAATATAGACGCACTGAAACTCTGCGCTGTAATTTTATATTTACGAGTGTAAATAAAAACAGCGATTTAATAGTTTCATTCCCGTTTCCGTTCTGTATATATCGCGATTTATTAGCGGGTCGCATCTGCATGCATTTACGTATACATGTAAACGAGCAAATCGTGCCATCGTTTGTATTGATTGTTAGCTCGGTTTCTGAAAATCATTTCACTGCTTTTCTGGTGGTGAAAGGTGGTGGTTCAGTATTTTCAGACTCATAATAAAGACTCGCTGTAGAATATATGGTTGAGTTCTTTAATAGGGATAACGACTAAGACACCGGTAGGTATCTCGAGTCCATGTAGGACTGAAGTGTTTCGATAATTTTTTCTTGAAATAATAATTACTAGCGTAGCATCGTTTGGGTTCGTATCTGTAAAAACTTGTAATCAATTCAATAAATATCTCGCCAATATGAATGTATAGTTATCACAAGTTTTAATTATCTACCCACTTTATTAAATTACTGTGACATAAGACTCAATCGTTATTTTAAAGGACTCAAAAAATCGAGTCGTTGTTGAAAGACTGAGGTTTCACCAACTTCTGATAAGTGATGGACAGCCTTAACGTATGTTTTGTCACTTTCTTACTTTATGTTAAATGACAATGACATAGGTTGTGGATAAGCTATGAAACACTTATCAGATGGTAATAAAACAGGTCCTAAAAGACTGGTTTATGGCTATCGGGTTCGAGATCTGTATCCTTACTGTATTTTTTAACAAATAATTCCGGTAGTTAAAGTATAACGTTCCGGGTTCGATTCCCGGTAGGAGCTCTGGTTTGGTGTGGTGGGAGGCTTTGGTCGTGACTAGTTACCACCCTACCGACAAAGACGTGCCACTAAGCGATTTAATGTTCCGGTGCGATTTCGCGTAGAAACCTATAAGGGGTATGACTACCATACTACCTAACAGGTTAGCCCGCTACCATCTTAGACTGCATCATCACGTACCACCAGGCCATCAAGGGCTAACTTGTAGTGGAAAAAAAAATGTACTGTTATCTGCACACAGGGTTATGTTTCCATTTAAATAAAATATGTTAGTTAAATGTATTAATTATATCTGTCATATATTAGTTTTATACACACGCCTCAGTGTTTCCGTGTTTTCAGTCTTATACAAGATAGTGATTGTTGTGATCGAGCATCTTAATTCCATACGAGCCTAACAAGAACATAGATACATCAAATAAGATGATAATGATTGTTTATCATAATTCAATGGACTGGGCAACTGTATTGCTCCTATTATTGTTACTTAACTAAGGCAATTAAGACCTAATTCAATATTAACATGAATAATTACTATACTAACTAAGTCTTCAAATATATTTGACTAAGACCTTGGTCAATATTAAAATGATAATGACTAAAATGAATAATTTATCTTATTAAAATTAACTAAGACCTTGTTCATTATTAATATGATGATGACTAAAATGAATAATTTATCTTAGTTTGTATACAAACATAAAAATATAAAAACAGAAACATTAAGAAAGAAGTAGAATTTTAGGACAGCAAATGTATGTTTCCGTCCTAGATACAAACATACAATTCATTATCATATACTTTCCGTATGAGTTAAACTATCAAACTGATAGTCTACAAACTGAGTTTATTGAATGAAGATATACAGAAATAGTCTACTTAAAAATATGCAATACATTGTTAATGCATTTATGTTGAAAACATAGTGATATAACTAATGAGTGTATTTTAATAATGAATTAACTGGTTTCAGTGACCAAAAACCTTGTAGTTTGGCTGTTTTTTTGAAATGTGAAATCATAATATATTCAAATATGGATATACCGCTCACGTTTGATGAAAATCGTTTATTTTTATTCAACTTCATCATGTCATGTCCCATGCCCATTGGTGGAATCCACAAGCCGATACCGGAACGATATGGAGAATTCTCAGGTTTCCTCATGATGTTTTCACGTCAGCTTAACCCGAACTTATTTGGCTAATAAAGGCAATACCTCTACCACAGAACAGCCAGACACCGTGAGCGGTGGCATCCTTATGTGGTTGATATTCTATCAACACGCACGAAACGTTTTTTATCCACGTTTCTGATCTTTGTAACGGGCATGATTGTCGTCAAGCGCTGGCCAACCAGTCCCATCGCGTAGTATAGTCCACCCATGCTAATAGTTTTTAAAATATATATGCTTTTATAAGTTGATACATTTCGGTGTGAGCAGGACCCGCAAGATTGCGCCCAAGAATTCCATAAAAAGCGCACCCTTGCACACCCGTCCCGTAGTAAACAAATAGCGGTGGGTCGTCGGTGATGACGGCTTTGTAACACGCAACGACTACAAATTACTGACGTAGTACACTGTACCTACTATACATAGACGTAGTTTATACTAATATTATAAGAAGGAATAATTTTTTTGTTTGTTGGTTTGTAAAGAATAGGCTCTGAAAGTACCGGACCGATTTTAACCATTTCTTTTCAGGAAGCTAATTTATCAGGAAGAAATATGCAATACAGGGTATAATTTTCAAAACATTTGGAGATCACTATACCTACTGCACAAACACCTCAATAATCTATACCTAATATTATAGGAAGGCTAGATTTTTTTTTGGTTTGTACAGAATAGACGTAAAAGTACTGGGCCGATTTTAACCATATCTTAACCAAAAGAAAGCTGAATTTTCAGAGAGTAATAAAGGATATAGTAATTTTCAAAACATTTGGAGATCCTTAAGAAAATTTTAACTGTACAATCCTTGGCGTTCGCTGAGAAAACTATTTGTGATACATATTAAACTTGTACTACGTGATTCAATGACTAACAAAGTATTACAAAGGTTTCATTAAAAGTCTTTATTTTTTTAAATTATATCCATGATCAAGTATATAACTTGAAAAATTCTCCCATAATCTTGTTTTTTGTACTTTTGGTGAAAGAATAGAAAACATGTGTTTCACAGTTTTTGAAAAAACTCAACGCGTGAAATAGGGAACTATTATGGCTTTTAGTAAGCGGTGATAGCTCAGTGTTAAGAACTTCAGCTTCACTTTCGGAGGGCTGGTTTTGAATCCCAGCACGATCCTCTAATTTTTATAAGTTTAAGTGTTTTTTAAGCAATTAAAATATCCCTTGTGAAGGAAAACATCGTGAGGACCTGCATGCTTGGGATTTCTGTGATTTTTCCTAAAATTATAAAAATCATAGTTTCTAGTTTAAATATAAAGGAATTTATATTGAAACTAGAAACTAACTAAACTAAACTACTAAACTATTTTTTTCTTCTGGCTCTGTGATTTTTTAGATAGGATTTGGTACCCACTAACGTTACGAAAATTGGATCACTAGCAATAGTTAAATGAACAAATAAACCTACAAACGTTTATATAATACCCAGTAGATATGATAATGATCGTTTTCAGAGGCCGCCTCCTCCGTGATACCGTTCAAAAAATACGCAACTGAAATAATAACAACGCAATATTTCAGCGCAATTGCCGAACTTCAAAAACAAACTTCATTATATTTTGGTCTAAAAACTCCCAAGTGTGATATTATTTTCAAAATATGCAAAATATATCTTTTTTTTTATTTTTATCTTTTTTCCGAACTGGAATTATTTTAAGCCATAACGGAACTTGAGACTAGGGAAAGACATATATGTATGTATATTAAGTCTATAAGCGGTGATAGACATTTTTTTTGCGTGGTGGAAAAGGTTTATTGCTTCCTCCGACCCTTGGGAAGGTCGGAGATTATGTAAAAACAACCACGGCATGCTGTTGGCTTTGTTAGACGCCCGGTGAACCCGGTGTATACCTCCCGGACGAAGCAGGCCAGCGTGCAGGGTGGCCAGCGTGGTAGAATACGGCCTAAAACCCTTCTCATTCACCTATTCGTCTCGCTCTTATTGTCCTAATCCTATAAGGTTGCCTAGCAGAGATAGCTTTTAAGCGATAAGGCCGACTTTTGTATTATATATACTAAGCTCTCTATTCGTTTTCCTAACTGTGTAGTAAGTTTTAATAAATAAATAATTCTGAGATGGTGACCCGCGCCTTGTTGTGGGGCCTGTAATAAATCATAATAAATAATAATCGCCATCTAGCCCCAAAGTAAGCGTAACTTGTGTTATGGGTACTAAGATGACTGATGAATATTATTATGAATAATATACATAAATACTTAGAATATACATATAAACACCCAGACACTGAAAAACATTCATGCTCATCACACAAACATTTTCCAGTAGTGGGAATCGAAACCACGGCCTCGGGCGCAGAAAGCAGGGTCGCTGCAAACTGCGCCAATCGGCCGTCTAATTTACAGTGTAATGGGTTGATGATGATGATGATATTTGAGTGGTACTAGCCCAGTGGTTAAGGCTTCGACTGCCCTTACGGAGGGTCAGAGTTTGATCCCAAGCACAAATCTCTTAACATTTCGGAGTAAGAGATGCGTGCTGGTGCCGCATGCACCCTTTACCGGCCGCTATAGGGTACGTCTCCTATAAGGATGATATGGGATTAGGCCGTAGACAACTGACTGATCTGAGAGTGACTGACTAATATGTAAGTATCAAAAACCACTCTTCTTTAGTAGTGTTCCTCGGACAGTCGGTTAGTAACTTAATACCATTTGGCAGGTGACAGTAATCATTATACCTCTAATGCTCTAAACGTTTACCGTAAAATCGGAAAAAGTTTGTGAAGATAGACGTGCGCGGGGCGTTTTCAGTGTGTTTGGGCACAATGACGGAATGAGGGTTCTGTATGTTCTTAATTCTGTGCTCTCAGGCATGCACATTTCCTCATGATGTTTATCTTCACCGTTAAAGCAATTGTTTTAAACTTTAATTGTTCAAAACAAAAAAAGCTCGGCATCGAACTCGGGCCCTGTGAAAAAAAGGCTAAAGTCTTACCCGTCAGTTATGTACTTACATGACTAGGCTCATTACTGAACCCGTGTAATTAGTACATTTTATCTTCTAATGCCCGTACTCGTTTGTTACACGAGGCACAATTAGCACCAATTGCTGACCCAAAACGACGTCCACTACTTGCGTACTGTCTCTGCCACTGTACTTAGTCATTTTTTGGGTTCCGTAGCTCAAAACCTTACTATTTCGTCATGAATGTATGTTCCTACAACATAACTCTTGGCATAACATGGCACTGTACAAGACTAGAACCCTTTTAAAATAAAAAATAAACTGACTTTTGAAATAAACGTTATTTACTTTTTTATCTTCTGCCTATAATAAATACCTTATGTTATAAAACGGCCCAGTGAAATTGAACGTGAACGTGTAATTATTAATCTCTTTCCGTAGGCATTTATGTAGATGATATTAGATAGAAAGTTGTTGTATGTATGTAAGAACCGCTATGGATTGAGAAGTTAAATAACCAAAATCATATCAAGTTAAATGATAACTATGCGTTAAGTTGTAGTACGAGATCGCGCATCTCGACAACGTTGACGGTTTTTGAGTTTTAAAAAAAGTAGCGTCTGTCTTTAAAAAAAAAATTGAAATGAAGTTAAACATTTTATCGTCGTCATCATCTTATTATTGTCCTACTGCAGAACACAGGCCTCTTCTCATAGGAAAAAGGGATTAAAAACTTGGGCAATCTACGCTGCAACATCAATTTCCTTACTCCATGAAGTCAGATTTATTTACAGATCTTACGATTCAAGTCAAGAGGGAGTCAGCAGTACCATTTTATAATAAATTCCGCGGATGTGTTCGAAACCGTTCCCATAGCCCAGTCCATGGATTAAATCTCCGTGGGGTGTTTGATCGGTTGGTGTTCGACATAACCCCGTGTGGCGTGGCGATATACATGATTATTTCTTATTTAATCCACAAAAGAAAAGTGTGTATCAAATATAAAACAAATAACTCAGGTTCATTTTACTCTGACAATATGGTACTCTTATCTAAATTCACGTAAGCGATCAACGATTTCGAGATATGCGATCTCGTATTGAGGGCATAGGTTAATATCGTACAATGTGTTTACATTTATGAGATCTCGCAAAAGTTTCTCGGTACGGGAATTTTTGAATTTGAAAAGTTGCACGGAACCAGCTTATTATATGAATTGTAAGTTGTTGTAACTTCGCTGATCCGGGAACATTACTACGTTCCGCGGAACAGGAAACTGCTGATCCTTCAAGCAATTTGCATGTTTAGAGACGTAAATACTCGTCGACCGCAGTAACGTATTTTTTTTTAAAGAATAATTAATTCAGTTAATTAAAACTAAAAAACACGCGTGGTATTAAAAGTTTATTTCTAATAGCGTGTTTTTTTTAACTATTATTTTTAGTACAGCATAATTAATCGGTAACCTATTTACAATATAATTTGTTAATATTAGCGAGAACAGCTAAAGTTAATGGTTGGAAATTAAAATAATTTTTTTTCCTAAATTAACAAAAATCTTATTGAATTGAAAAATGGCATAATCTTCAAAAAAGTTCGAACGAAATTAGACCTAGGTACAAAATAAAGTCCAAAGGATTCGGCTACAAACATACAAACAACTAAACTAACAACAAGCGTGTAAAAATTACGTGAGGTTGAAATATCGATTATGACTAGGTGACCAAGTAATTATTGTAATTTGCGTGTCCTTATAATAATGCAAAACTAGTTATTGCTAACATCTTCCTCTATGGTTCTGAGGCTTGGACACTTCTACACTAAAGACCTATTCTAACGGAAGGATTTGGCTATAATCGACAAGCTGGGTAAACGGGTTAATGATCGCAGTAGATGGTAGTAGAAGAACAGAGGACGTTCTCCGTCATATTCCCTTAGTCGCTTCGTACGACACCCGCGTAAAGAAGACGGCAGAGGGGGGGGCGAGGGTGACAGCTGTATTCCTATTGAACCTCCTCCACCTCACCATTATAACTTCTTTAAAGTCAATGTCATAATTCACTCAGCCATATCCGTCTATAACGTCCTTTAGTCTGGAGAGCACATACTCGTAGAGGGAGCTGTGCAAACAAAGCTGCGTGACCGATAAAGCGCTTATCGTCGACAAATAATTCAAACATGGACTTTAAATGTAAATATTGCCAGTGGACGCGGGCTCTTATCGAATCTTAGGGCACCTTGTTAGCATATGTTACACCTATAAGTAGTACGTATAAAGGGTAGTTATTTCGGATAGAGCAGTAAAAAAATGTTTTTTTATTTTATTTAACTCCACTTATTGTTAGCCCTCGCTTTCAAAGCGATGATGCAGTCCAAGATTATATTTTATCTTTACTTCTTATTCAATTTAATTCCAAGTTTTGCACACATACTTTGGGTTGTAGCTTAGAATAAAACTTGTTATTAATTAAATTTTGATCTACTTTTAGTAATTACCTGTTTTGTGTACCTAATAACAATAAACAATATATACCAGAGAATAGGTAGTAGCATCCTCTGTCCAACTACTACCATCTACTGCGATCACCTCCTGTTGAGAGAGGACTTTAGTCCAGCAGTGGACTATTATAGGCTGTGTGTTCTTCATTATTATTTTTTATTTTATATATATTTATATATATTCTTCATTTATTATTTTTTGTACGAGCCACCATTATGGAAAACATTAAATAGATTTAAAATAACTTTTTTTGGTACTCTTTGCATTCTGGCCTTCGCACAGCATATTTACGCAACCGACTAACTTACCTATAAAAACATAATGTGGCATTAAGCATTTTTTTTAACACTTGTGCCAGTAATACGCAACGAGTGGACGACGCGTTGGCAACGTGACATACACTTCAACTTTATGCTGCAAAGGTCACATTTTCAATGATATAATTGAGTTTTGATATGGCATTGGTGTCCATATGGCTTGCAAAGACCATGAGGTAACCACTATTAAATTTCAATTCAAAACCCATTTATTTCATCAGGCCTACATTAAAAGTGACCTAATCTTTGAAATGTGAAGTCTGTCTGTATTACTGCAAACCAAGTAAAGCAATCTGGTAAGTATAGCTCCGTTCCAAAAATCCACCCTGCGTATGATATAATTTGATGAATATTATTACGGAGCGGAAAGTATACTTAACTATGTTAATTTATCATTTTATTTAAACAAATACATAAAATTGGAGTGTTTTGGTTCTTAAATAAGTACCTTCCTTCCTTAAATAACATGTTATAATGTTTTGACGGTGATTGGTGCATTGGGAAGTGAGCCTGCTTTCTGAATCCAAGGCTATGGGGGTTCCATTTCCACAATTGGAAAATGTTTGTGTGATGAACATTAATGTTTTTCAGTGTCTTTATATTTATCTGTATATTGTATGTTTATCTGTTTATTTTTGTATATTATTCATCAACGATATATCTAGTACCTAGCAGAACACAAGCTACGCTTACTTTAGGGCTAGATAGCGATGTGTGTGTTGTCGTATGATAAACGACTAAGACACCGGGTGGTATCTTTACATCGTTTGAATCCATGTAGGACTGCGGTGCAGCGATATTGCAGTCTTATTTATATAACTAAATTACCCACCAACATGAACATTGGTTGTTAATCAAATTTAATTGTAATTGTTTCTTGAATACTATTTACATATTAACTATTTTATTATAAGTTTAATTATTTACACATATTATTAATTTACTGTTACACGTAGTTGTATGATGGAAAATCATCGCCTTTAAACAGAGCAACGTCCTACGAAGTGTCACCCTGTATGACCCTGAGGCGTAGGTTGTAGTTGAGCTTAACATTTACGTCTCAGGTTGATGGACACTGGGTGACACGTTGCAGGATGTGTTCTGTTGCACTGTTTATAGTCGAATGGTTTTCCAATTCCCATCAGGAAAGCTATCTCCTTGGTCTGTTATTACTATCAAGCTGAAGATGATAATGACGAAGAAAAATAACATAGATTAATCTGTTTATTTTTCTATTTTCAGGTAAATATTATAAAGCAACGACCAAATTTTCAATTGCAGATGAAAGAAATTCCTATGAAAAGTACGTACGTAGCTTTTATAAGAACTATCCTAAGTTTAATTTTAAGTTATATATTAAAGAAGTCCATCAATACGCACTGGGCCAGCGTGGTGGACTATGGCCTTAACCCCTTCTCATCGAGGGAGGAGACCCGCGTCCTGTAGTGGGCCAGTAATGGGTTGATATGATTATTACTGGGTATCTAGTATCTCATGCATTTTTAACTCTCTTGGTGTTTTGAACCTTGCTCTCCGTTAATCTAACCACTTAGTTTTAATTATTTTAACCTGTTTTACGTATGCGTGTATTTCGCGGTCTCTTTCTTATCACTGGGTGTCCATCGCTTGACTCTACCGCTGGACATAGGTATATTCTAAGAGTTTCAAGTTTTGTTCCTATGCGAGGTATGTCGCCCACCCAGTGCGACCAGCTTTGCAAATTCTTGATGTCAATAATTACCGTTCTATTTTATTTTCGAATACAGATCTGAATATTATTATTTTAGTTGATTATTCGATTATATTTATATTTAATATTGATACTTATGGTTTTATGGTTTATGTATGTAATTTTTTTTTTAATTTTCGACAGTGTTAATTATAAAAGAAAAACAAAAAACACTATTATAAATTATAAAAAAGAACCACCCCTCCGCTTGCGGGGCTTTGAGTACCCAAGCAACTGATATATTCCCTCGCGGAGTTTATGTACTTAAAAATCAGAACTTGAATCATGTACATAATTTTTTAGTGTCATCAATAGTTTTTTTGTTATTAAGCAAAATGTTGCTACTTTTGGTTATATTATTATACAGTAAGATCTGATTTTTTTTTAAATTAATTATATCCCATGTTTAGCTGTCTTATGTTAATTTTTAGCATTATTTTGGCAATGAAGTGGTTAGAATCGGTCCAGTGCACTTGGAGCCTCTTGGGTACAAACAAACACACCAACAAATCTTTTCTTTTTAGAATAAATAGAAGAATAGATAAATAAAATAGTGGTCGTTCGTATCTGTATATATGTTCGGCTCAAACATTGAACCGATCTTGAGGAAATATGACACACATGTAGCTCGCATCCTGAACTAAATAGCTGTTAATAAAGCAAGTTAAAGGAAACGTTCTTAAGAGGTCCAGCCGTTAAAGCGGACAGACAGACAAACCAGTCGCACTTGCAACACCCCTCTTTGCTTCGGGGGTTAAAACATAACGTTAAAGCACATAATGTAATCGGATTAGCGTATGAGAAATGAATAATTAATACAGTTGCTTTGAAGTCCGCCCCAAGGCTTACATACAACTCTAATTATAACCAAAGTAGGCTTTGGCAAGTCATTTTACTAATCGCTTATTATTATTTCGTATTACTGACCGAATATTGTATGATCAACATATATGACTCTACATCATTTGAATCAATCTATATATGAATAAATAACACATATAAATAAAAGATTCTTTATATATATATATATATAATTAATTTATACTGTTGGATATGAGTAGTCTATTATCACTAGTCATTACACACAGCTTTTTGCTGTAGTAGTAGAGCTTTGTGTGACAGAGCTCGTCCGGGGAAGTACCACTGCCATGTTTATTTCTGCCGCTAAGCAGCATTGTTACCATGTTGTGCTCTAGTCACAAGAACGTGGTTGCGACACAAGAGTCATCTATAATGCTCTCAAAGGTGTGTGGAGTCCACCAATCCGCACTGGGCCAGCATGGTGGACTACTGCCTAAACTCTTCACATGTTTGGGAGATTCGTGCCCTGCATAGGCAATGGTTTGATATGCTGAAGAGACCTAAAACATCTCAGGTTGCTGTGCTTGCTTTGGTGCTAGATGGCGTTGTGTGTATTTTCGTAGTAAATATTAATAAATATTCTACGACTAATAAAGTCCTTATAAAGTCTAAAATGGTAAGAAGCTTACGAGCTAGGGGTATATTTATTTATTTATTTGGTATATATATGACCCATTTTTTAGTTTTAAGTTTACGAATGTGGTTATCGCCATCATCTCACTACCGTGTAATTCTTATGTACGCATCAAAAGTGCCACCTGTGGGCCTACTTGAATAAAGATATTTTTGACTTTGACTTTGACTTTGATTACTACGCACTACACTATAACATAAATTGAATAATTAAAAACTAAACTAAATAAAAAAAACTTACATTAAATATTAATATGCAATATAAAATAAAAATACAAATTAAAATTTCTGCGTCTAGGCAGCCCTACGTGGAGTTTAATATACAACTTGTAAATTGGAGAGTCGTATCGATTTATAAATGCTTTCAGAATGCCGTTACTGCTTACCCACGTTCTTTTCATTAAGGATGCTATTCGATTTCTTCTGATGGCAAAAAAGTCATCAGTATGAGCCATCGCGAACATTTCTGATGCACTACAATAACGTGGTAAGCCCAACAGCATTCTGAAACCATCATTATACTGAACTCGAAGGGCGTTTAGCAATGCCTGTGTATAGTTGGTCCACGGGGATCCCGTGTAAAAGGTTTGACAAAAGGCTTTTGAACAAACTAACTTTGGGTTCATGGCTACAACAGGCAAATCTGCGGACCGACATATCACAGCGTACCGCCAAAGCCCTACGCTCTCGTATATATAGTAAATAAATAAAACCCATATTTCGAATCGGTTTGTACGCGGAATCTTACCAAACTCGGGACCTTCTCATAAGACACAGAGCTCACTTCAGGGAGGTCGTCCCACACATACAGACACTGATCAAATTCATTGTACTATTATTTGCGTAGGGCTTAGTAAATGCGGATCGAGCCAACGTGTTGCCTTCATAACAATATTCTAAACTCCGTCATTCGACAAACATTTGTTTACGAAGTCAGAAACTCCGAGCTTGTTATAAGACAAACTTACACACAAACTCACTTACGTTACGCTTTGCTTGTCGAATAATCCGTTTTTAATGTTTTATTTCTCTTACTTCTTCGTTTCAACCATTTAACTGCCGCTTTTATGCTATTTATTTTATGGAAAGTAAGTTAAGTATATTGTATGAACTTGAGCCAAAATAGTTTTATGGATGTGACTTGAATACCAGACTTCCCTGTAGACTTTGACGGCCGATTGGCACAGTGGACAGCGACCCTGCTTTCTGAGTCCAAGGCCATGGGTTCTATTCCCACTACTGGAAAATGTTTGTGTGATGAGCATGGGTTTTTTTCAGTGTCTGGGTGTTTATCTGTACCTATAAGTATTCATGAATAATCTATATTATTCCTAAAAATTCATCAGTCATCTTAGTACCCAGAATACATATACTTTGGGGCTAGATGGCGATGTTTGTATTGTCGTAGAATGTTTAACCTATAAGTATTCATGAATAATCTATATTATTCCTAAAAATTCATCAGTCATCTTAGTACCCAGAACACAAACTACGCTTACTTTGGGGCTAGATGGCGATGTGTGTATTGTCGTAGAATATTTATATTTACGTTCAATAATAACTTTGAATTTCAATTCGTAGAGAGATATTCTTATCAAAGATAGCCAAACTTAGATGTAACTGTACAGTAACTATTGATCCTAAAGCACTCTGGAGGTAAGGCAACATTGTGGCAGCAACTAATCTTGATTCCGCACCATCTCAGAGGTGTAAACCACCTGAGCGGAATGATATGTCGGCCACAATTGCAGAGTGCAGCGTAATAACATCCAGAGAATGAAGTAATTAAAGCAAAGATGATGTGGTTCTTGCACGTGATTTTGCACTTTATTCCTTACTAGCTGATACCCGCAACTTTGTTTGCGTGGATTAAGGTTTTTTATTCCCGCACTCAGCAACTTCAGTAATGGCGAGAGAGTACAGGGTCTTATACAATTGATTAATTTCTTAATGACAAGGTTGCTTAGAAGCAACCGGCTCCGCTTTCATCTCACACAAGATAGAAAAATGAATGTTAAAAAGTTAAATATAAATTGTTGATGTTGGAAAAGAGCAACTGCTGAGTTTCTTGCCCGCTTCTTCTCGGTAGAATCTGCCTTCCGAACCGGTGGTAGAGTCACTACAAACAGACAGACTTGACGTTTCAAAATAAGGACTTTACTTTATTAGGCCTACTTGAAATAAATGAATTTTGAATTTGAATTATAAGTAGGAAGTCCCGGGTTTGATCCCCATAAAAAAATTCTGAAAACATTAAAACATCTGTACATTAATATTATTGTGCAGATGAAGACAGTCTTTACAAAGAATATGTAGTTATATCAATTGACATAAGTGAAGGAGATTACAATTCCATTTCATTATATGTAATTTGAATTGATTTATAATTTGAAACAAATAAATGATTTAACACACATACATGCACCCACTTGCATATTAAAAATGTTTTACGCCTTTGAAATATTGCTATACGCAATTGTATATAACGTCTAGCTGTGATAAGCACTTAAGAGATTAGGCTGAATATAGAATTGTCACTTACAATAAAAACTATTCTAAGAAAATAAAATAAAAACGTCGATCCCACTTCTGACGTTTCTTTGTATAACACAACACAAGTACTACAGTTTAGTATTAATAGTTCTTTGTATATAATAAAGCCTTTTTAGTAACGGTTCTTAATCTGGGTAATAAAACATCTGAGAGGAATAATGCGTCTAGCCATACAGAGTAATAAAGTAGAGAGAACTGCGCACATCCCACAAATGAGTTTTAATATCGTATAATCATCGGGCCATGCGATTCAGCGATATCTCAGTCACTCAGCGGAAGATGGAGGGACCTATGCATGGAATATATTAACATAATCAAATCAGGATTTATTAGATCCCTAGAAGAACGCAAAGTTAGTAGCTTATCGAGTGGCAATAGGCGAATTAGCTTGGGGAACTGAACGCTGATATGCAAGAACGGCGACCATCATTGGTAAACGTACTTTTGTCGGTACCCAACGACGTGCAGACGACATTTTTTTATTTGAGACCACCACGTCTTATATATCATCATCATCATTATATCAAACCATATACGGCCCAAAACAGGGCATGGGTCTCCTCCCACCACGCTGGCCCAGTGCGTTTTGGTGGACTTCATACGCCTTTGAGAACATTATGGTGGATTCTCAAGCGTGCAGGTTTCCTCACGATGTTTTCCTTCACCGTTGAAGCGACTTATATTTTAATTACTTAAAACGCACATAACTGAGAAAAGTTAGAGGTGCGTGCTGGGATTCGAACTCGGCCCCCAGAAAGTAAAGCCGATGTCCTACCCACTAGGCTAACACCGCTTCTATCGCGCAATTGCGTTTGATCGTTTACCCCTATTCAGCGTACTTTCTGATTATTCTTTTTGCTCAACGGGAGTAGTGTGATTATAAATAATCCTCTACTTTCTCGGGAAATCTAGGCTACCAAATTCAATAAAACCTGTTCAGCTTTATTCCTAGTATAAAGAATAGATAAATAAATAAATTATAAGTATAGATAAGTATATAAGCTTGCTTCCAAACAATAAACGGGAACGACTGACCTTTTGTAATGTAAATGTCCATTTTATACTGTTTGCAGAGACAGCGAGACAACCTCTTTGACAAATCTCACAAGAAGTTAAACTTGAAATAGGATTACCTGCAGTAAAATTTAGTTTACGTCTGGTTTGTTGACGGTATCTACTTGTCGAGTCGATGGCCGTCTAAATTTTAGCATTTAGGGCCGCTTACTTTATGCTTTTTTATTATTTATATATTATGATATTATAATAAAATGAAAAAATAAATAAATATACTATGACAATACACACATCGCTACCTAGCCCCAGAAGTAAGCGTAGCTTGTGTTATGGGTACTAAGATGACTGATAGCTTAGTACCCATACCATGTTCATCACACTAATATTTTCCAGTTGTGGGAATCAAATCCACAGCCTTGGACTGAGAAAGCAGGGTCTCTGCCCACTGCGCCAGTCTTCGCCGTCAAAAGCATTAACTTGACATAGAATTAAACAAGCGTAGGTTTATCGAACAAAAAATATCTAGACCAGTCAGTTCAATATAAAGTTGACTCAGAATGTGTTACAAAAATAAAATGAAACATGCAGAAAGCCATATTACAAGTATTTCCGAGTCTTAAATGTTAATACTAGAGATAGCTTAGACGCGTCAGACCACTCAATCTTGAGCCTCCCTCCCATTTACGATATAAGTTAATGCGAGTTTAGAATAATTGGTTGTGTTATTTGGTTCATTGGATACAGGCCTTGAAATAAATTGCATTTATATTTTGCTATTAGATATTTTTTGCTGTTATTTGTAGCGACATTGGTATACATTTTTTTATTTGACTCTTTATTGAACTAGTTTGTTGTAACTTAAGTTTTTATTCTATATTCGCCCTATTTCGATAAGATCTGTTACTTTTCTAGCTACTTGTTCTGAATGGAATATTATGTTCATTGATAGTACTAAACTTCTGCAGACAGAATCTGCCTTTCGAGAATCGTGGTAGAGTCACTACTTGAGATTTCCCGTTCCCTACTCAGGCCTAAATTTTATTTAGGCAATAATAAAATTGAAACGGTGATAGCCCAGTGGGTAGAAGCTCGGCTTCAGTTTTGGGGGGCCGAGTTCGAATCCAACTCCAAGTTTTTCAGTTATGTGAGTTTTCAGTAATTAATATGTCACTTGCTTCAAAGGTGAACGAAAACATCATGAGGAAACCGGCATGCCTGAAAGTTCTACATAATGTTTTCAAGGGTGTGTGGAGCCCACCAATCCGCACTGGGCCACCGTGGTGTACTACGGCCTTAACCCCTTCTCATTGTGGGAGACCCTGCAGTGGGCCGATAATTGGTTGATATGATGATGATGATGAAAATTGAAAAAAAAAAAATACTATATGACCTCCCCCCTGCTTCATGGAAAGTCAAGTTCGTTTATTTCTGCCCGTGGAAAGTGGGACAAGTTTCGATTCCTAGCGGGGGCATTTCGGATATTTATAATTTCCGAATTTACTCTGATCTGGTCCGATGAGAGGCTTCGGCCGCGACTTGATACCAACCTTCCAACATAGACGTGCCGCTAAGCGATTTAGCGTTCTGGTACGCTGACGTGGAGAAACCATAGAGGTTTTATATCACCCGTGTAACATCATATACTTTGGTGGTTACAGGTTAACTTGTAGTTAAATAAAAAGGAATAATAGATCAAAAAGTGCACAGAACAGCCTCATAGCATTTTAGGTCGCATTTCAGTTTGCAACATTCTGAAATCGAATCCACCAATATCACGCTTTGAAGCCCCTTTCACTGGTGCTATAACATGACATCAGCTTATTATATTTCCACGACGACGTCGCGCTTCGCTCCAAGTTTCAGACTAATTACCGACCGTTCCGAGACGCTACTATGGAATGCTTATTATTTTCTCTCATATAAAATATATTTAGGTACCTGATGTAAAAGATATAGAAGTAAACGTTTTCCGCTTTCATCTGCACACTAAATAAAATAATTCTTATAAGTAAGCTACGCAATATTGGTAAAGAAAATTCAAAATTCGTTTATTTCAAGTTGGCCTAGTTTATAAGCACTTTTGAAAGTCAGTTTGTTTGTCTACTCTACCACCGGTTCGGAAGGAATTGACAATCCGATTTATAATTTTACTAGTTATGCAGTCCAATACAAAAGTTTTTACTGTCGATTATCTGTTAAATGCTTAATAATATAGAGTACTAGGCCGCCACTTCGTCCGCGGGAAAGTACTCTATACCACGACTTTGCTTTTGTTTTTTAAGCGTATTTTGAGGTGTGTATTCTTGTAAAAAAAGTCGAGTGTGCTTTTAAAATAAACTTTAGTAATTAAGTTGTGTTAAGGTGTAGGCCTTAATTTTTTTAACTCGCGATAACTTCTACATTATACGATTGAATAAATTAAAAAAAAAAATACTGCTATATAAATACCCTTGATGATAAAACTATTTATTTTAATAAGAATTAATACTGCGATACTAATGTAACCCACTTCTGTTTCTACCGGCGACTTAATAAAATTTTAGAACACAAATGCAGCTATTGCGACTTAACAATGATATTCCCTCGGGAATCTTTTCATAGGTACTAATGAGTGCTTTAATCATCTATGTATTATGATTAAATATGTTAAATAAAAATTAAGTATCATCAATGGGTTTCTCAGCGCACGCTAAGTAAGTAATGCATTTTATATGCAAAATTTTTCTGCTTTAGGTTACATTATTGCAGTTTTATTAAAAATCTCCAATTTTTCGAAATTAAGTCATAGACTATGTTACTTCATGATAGTTTAGCTTTCTTTTGGCGAAGAAATGGTCAAAATCGGTCCAATACTTTCGGAGCCTATTGGGCACAAACGTAATAAATCGTATCTTGCAAATCCCGTAGGAACCGTTTGTTTCCCTGGGATACAAAGTAACCTATGTTACTCTCTGTCTTTTCAACTATCGCTAAAATTCATTACTTTGGCTGCTTAGTTAGGGCGTACAGAAAATACAAACAAACAAACATACTCACGTTTATGATATTAATTAGGATTAGTATTACCCAATTAATATTTATGCCCCATACTTAAAATGGGATCCTCACTTTTATTGCGTTATCGGCTTTTTATTAGTGATCGAAGGTTATCGGACGCAAAGCACGAAAGTTATTCACAACGCTTTTTGACTTAACGAAAATTCCCTTTCAATTCGTGACTGAAAATTTGTTTTTCGTGCACACTAACAATGTCGCGTCGAAGCTGCATTACGAAATAAGGAACCGTCTTGTCGTTTCAAACCACGTTTCCTAAATATTATGAATCCATGATGATAAAGGAGGTGTTGACTTTACAATGAATGGTTAAGAAATAGACAAAGTCAACATCTGAGGATGCTCCGGTTTCGGAGCGAAACGTGGGTAGACAGAAACAGATTTCGGCAATGTACCCAAATTGCCGTTCTGTTTGGTGTGGAGTATAAGGATTGACGAAATTATAAATTATAGATTCTCCTGCTATTCGCGGAGTATAGCAAATTAAGCTAAGTTTTCATAATTTATCGTGGAATTTCGCAAAGTAACGCCTGTTTCTATCCAATATCTATATGGATTTGCTGAACCTATTTTGATTTGACAGGTAGGCCGGGGATTTTTCACGCGGTAATTTTTTCATCTGAAAGACCCTTAGTTTCGACGAAAAGAATTGAGTTAGATAAGGAAAGGAATTTGCAAAGAGAAATTCTCAGAGTACGTACTATTTATTGTCGACTTTTTATTTTAAATATATTAATATACCTACTTTATTCGGAATACGAAATCAAAACTTTGAAGCATTTTGCGGGTTTAGCAGTAAACTGATATTAAGTTTAGCTAAGCGTTTCCAAGTCAACTGGTAATAGTTTATACGTTTCACTTTTCACTTATTCATATCCCATATCTCCAACTTTTGGTATTCCAGTTTAATTCGCGCTAGCATGTGAATCTCCATTTTAGTGCTCATATTTTAAGCGACATGTATTCGAATAAACTGGCGTCTGGCGCTGAGTCGATATCAAATCGTTGGCGAATATAGCAGTGCTAAAATTTTAATGGCCAAAGCTCATTCGAGTGCCGGTAGTAGCGCACATATCCAAGTTATTATTGGACTAAACGACCATACCATAGTTTTATTGGCTGCACGTGAGATGTTTGCCCCAACATTGGACGCAGGTGGGGATGAAACTTTGGTCCCATAGCCTACGGAAGGAACGTGTTAAGGATTGTTTGTTTTAATTATTTATTGCACACTATTGAAGTATGTACCTGAGGTTAATTAATGTTATGAGGCGTTTTTGCAGTTATACTTCTTTTGGCGCGTGAGGGAAAAATTATGAGAGTAAATTATTACGATGTGCACGCACACCGTCACGAAAAAGCGACACCCTGAAGTTAGCTAAAATTATCATATTAATTAGCATAGTCGAAAATTTTGTTTTTCAATAAAAGGTTTGACACCGGTGGCGTGCATAGAGGGTATGCACAGGGTATGCAGATGATATAAAATGAAGAATAGCTCCAGTACCATTTAGAAATACTTAAGGGTAGGCTTTTTATAACGCTTACAATGCCTATACCTAAATTCTTTATAACTCGTACTGGAGATTTTCTTAATTTTAAATCATCTGCATACCCTGTGCATACCCTCTATGCACGCCACCGGTGTCAAACCTTTTATTGAAAAACAAAATTTTCGGCTCATTCCGGTGATTTAATTGATTCAATTGTACAAACAAAAATCTCAAATTCTAATGATTAAACTTGGTCTTTCGATAATGATTATACTTTACCTGTTTCTTTAGCGGTATATATATATATATACCGCTATAACTGGTATATATTTTTCGGAATGTTCCCGCAGGCCCTTGTTTAACGCTATTTTTCATGGTGGATAACTTCGGTAAATAAAATTTTAAATAGTTTTAAATGAAATGTGAGATTATGATAACAAAAAAAACCAACCGGCTAAGCTTGTTGTGGGCGTCTCCAAGAACGAAATTCTTTATGTTCTTTTGCTTTTTGGCTTTTATTTTAGACTAAACCAAATTCGGTATAGACAAGTAACATACCTGCAATTCTGGAGCATTTCGTTGCTCTATACGACTTAGTTTGTAGGATACTCAGGATTAATATCCCAATCACGATATTCAAAACTAAAGGAATGAGCGAGCAAACCTGGCTTTGGCTTCCTTCCAGAACACTGCGGTTAAGTTCCACGCTCTATTCAGTTGGACTGTGAGATGGAGCGTTAACAAAGAGGGAACATTAACATCCAACTATCACTTCATGTCGAGCTGAAGCCAAAATAATATCCGGCCTCTGTAATGGACACTAGGAAATAGTTTCGGACTAACTTGAAGTTTAGGCCATGGATTTAACAGTAAGCACCTTTTATTTTTCTTTTTGAAGTAAAACTTCTTTAGGCGGGAAAAGATCTAAGTTACTCCCTAAACTCCGATTTTTTCGCTTGTTAAGTAACGCTTACGTCAGACGTTTGTGTAGTTTCCGCTATTTAAAAATAATAATTAGGATTGGTCGTAAGTATATGGCATATGACTCCACGCTTCTTAACTTATACGCCAGCTAGTAGCAAATATCATAATCAATTAGGATTTTTTTTTCTAATATTTTCAAACGGATCAATTGTGAATAGCAAAGTGAATAAAAATTCAACAGTTTTCAAAAAAATATTTTAAATTGCAAAGTTTTTTGAGAATCTCTAAATATACTTGTTTATTTATAACTATTGTAATAAATTAATCATTAATGATTTTTCCGACAGTTGCGACATTCTATAATATTCAATGACAAGGTTATTTTGACATGTGCTAATCTAACCTTAAATTTTGTACTCTCGATAATTCTATTTAACAAATGAAATTATTTATAATTAATGAATTTTAAAAAGAATATAAAATGGGAAATGGCGGAGTCCCAGGAACATTTGACTCTTTCATCAATAAATAATAATAAAAGTTTTAACTTCAATCGCGCGTAAAGGTTACACGCACACACTTTTTTTAAGCTATAATTGACGGACGAAGCCGATATCATAGCCTACAAACAGAGCACCACTTTTCAGGGCATGCAAGGAACACCTCCTGCGACGTTCCGCCCTGTGTCCATAGACCTGAGGTGTAGTTATTAAGCGTCATGTACCTGTAAATACACCGGCACCAATGTCCTTTAGACCGGCAAACATAATTGCAACAATGCAGCTAAGTTGTAGTAAAAGGCATGGTGTTAGTACTTCCCCGGAAAACTCTTACAAAATAATCTACTTCTACATTTCGGTGTGCCACGAGAGAGAGCCACGGGTGCATCAACTTAACAGTCTACATGAACTACGTTTAAGCACAAGCACCGTGTAGAAACACTGTTTTTGTTATTTCTTATTGTCATGGTAACAAAACTTCCACCTTGTCTGTGAGGCTTGTTTTCGAACGAAACGAACTTCTATGTCTATGATATTATTCTGAGGTCAATGAGTTGCCGCATTCCGTTGCTCGCTTGTTTCTATTTTTGTCATTTTAATAAATCACAGTTCTCATAATTACTGAATTGGGAGCTTCGTTGGCACTTCAATTATTATCCGAAATAACCCTTATGTTTTGACTCTGTAAGGAGGCTGCGGAGACGCCGCTGCATTTGATCTGTTCCTGCCCCGCGCTGATGCATAAACGCAGCACTCTTTTGGGGAAACACATAATGCAACCAGAGGATGCTAAATTTCTTCCAGCAAGGAAAGTGCTGCTTTTCCTGAAGGCGACCAACGCTTGCTGGGAGATCTAGACAGCGGCGTCACAATAGATCGTAGCCGGTCGACGTGACACCAGGGACCAGACGAACCTGAGCCGCAAGCAGAAGAAGAAGAAGAACCCTTATGTCGGCTATACACTCCAGTGTAAGTGTTTTCGCCAGCTAGCCTATTCTTTATCTCGATGGATATAAAATACGGTAGAGACTCTACCGTAAAATTTGCATCTAACATCTCTCATTTAAAACCTCGGTTGCTAACCCAGGAACTGAATTATCAATGGTATTTTTTAAATCTTCAACACTTCTTCGCCTTAACTGTTTACTCAACTTTTACATCATGCTATTTTATGTTTTTTTTTTCGGTCAGTCAAATCATTAAGCCTTTCGTAACAGCAAAATTTATAGCTTTTATACCTTTGCCTTAGTTTATGGGATGTCGCATTCACTGGCTTCAAAATCATAATTTGGACAATTCCATACTGAAGTAGATAATGATAATTTTACTTATACGCGTCCTTGTCTTAAACGTCATAAAGCTTCTTGTAACTTTTGATAAGAACGAACCGCTTTAATTTAATATTTTAGACATTTTTATTTTTGCCTTGTATTACTTGCCTCGGTGGCAGAGTTCATCTATCTTAAGGGTGGCTCCTTATAACGTTTGATAAGTACGAACCGCTATAATAACAGTAAACAACAATGAAAGCCTTAAAGTGTGGAAAAAAAACGACTCGTCATGAAAAAGTCGGAGCACCCCGCAGTGTTTTCTAATACCAAAACACGATCAAAAGATCATTCTCTTCTCCATTAGGGTTGTCGCTCTTTACTTTAAACTGAAATATTATACGTTATTTCGCCCAAATATACTTTATTTTAAAATTTTGTCAATAAATATGGGAAAATACTGTTTACTTGTTTTTAGATATATATATATAAGTATTAGTGATAAACGTTTTCCTACATAAATTGTAAACAGGTCTCCACCACCTTTGCTTTTTTGGGAATTTAAAGACAATAGTAAATTATTACACTTTTTACAGTCCTGATGTGAACAAGAATCTTGAACCGAGCCGTAATATCGCCAAATTCACATATCTATTTTATTGTGATACCATTGTATGTCAGTCACCATAATAACATTTATGTTATATGTCGCTAAAAGCAACAGAAAATATGTACAAATCGTAATAATATTTAATGTAAAATCAAAAGTTTATGCTGAATTAAATTACTGAATATACGTACGATAAGTTATAATATCCATTATAACTTTTAATAACTGGTGGCAACCCTATTGTCCATTGTACTACGGCTATTCCAGACCAAATAGTTATAGCATAAATAAATAGTTTCCATACGTATTGCAACACAGGATAATCGGCTTTATACGGAGACCAACAAAGACGAAAATGGCGTACCGATAAAATCAAATAGGTCTGTACGACTATTACATTCTCAAAGGCATTTATGCGTTGACCACATACGAGCAGCGAATGGTTCGATAAAAGGTAATGGCGTCTTTTATGTCAACATTTCTGTGTAAAAATATTTGTTTGATGTCCTCAGATTACATACCGTCACGAGAAGTGATTTTTTAGTGTTCCGCACTTCACTTCAGGAATAAAACGGATTGGAAAAAATACCTTGCCTAACTCCGGTTTAAGTGTAGTGAATATAAATATTTTTTGTAGTATGTAGTTTCAATCAATTCAAATCTGTACCTCTGACAACGTGTATGTAAAAGTTAATGACTCTCGATGGAGTAAGTAGTTAAGGCGTGAAAGCGTAACAAACAAAAAAAGGCGAAAAACATTTTTGATTTATTATTAGTAAAGCTGTGATAGCGCAGTGGACAGGAGCTCGTTTTAATTTCGGGACGACGAGTTTGAATCCCAGCCCGCCATAACTTTTTAAAGTTATGTGCGTTTTAAGTAATTAAAAATATCACTTGCTTCGACGGTGAATGAAAACATCGTGAGGAAACCTGCATGCCTGAGAGTTGTACATAATATTTTCAAACGTATGTGGAGTCCACCAATACGCACTGCGGCCTTAACCCTGCACTCTCATTGTGCCGGCAATGGGTCGAAATGATGATGATTAGTAAAGCGAGGATCCGCCGCCCATGAACGTTTACAATACCAGAGGAAGCTCAGTTTAGTATCCTAGTTAAATAAAGAATGGTTGGTCCCTCAAGACAAAAGGCTCGAAAGGATAAAAGGCTAATCATAAAAAAATAACAACCCACCTCCAGAACAAAACAGGGTAACACTGTTTAAAGCATGCCAACTCAACTGTATGCTTAGGGAATTCCCCTAAGCGAATGAAAGCTAAAGCGTGAAGCGATGCTAGCCTAGTTAGGTTAGGACTTTGACCTCTCTTTCGGGGAGGCCGAGTTCAATCCCTGCTCTTAAAATTTGAGCGTAATGGGCGTTTGAAATTTATTAAATATCATTTGCATTTGATATGCTGAAAGAAAGCGTCGTTAGAAAACCTGCCTAAGAGTTTTCCATTCAAAATTCATTTATTTCAAGTAGGCCTAATATAAGCACTTTTGAAACGTCAAGTCTGTCTGTGTGTAGTGACTCTACCACCGGTTCGGAAGGCAGATTCTACCGAGAAGAAGCAGGCAAGAAACTCAGCAGTTGCTCTTTTCCAACATTAACAATTTACATTTTACATTTCAAAATTCATTTTTCTATCTTGTGAGAGATGAAAGCGGAGCCAGATGCTTCCAAGCAACCTTGTCATTAAGAAATTCATCAATTGTATAATAACCTCGCTGTAATAAATGTGTTTTAACACATTCTTTAAACTTATGCATTGGTAGGTAAATTACCTTAGGAATCATATTATAAAAGCGTAAAATTATTACAATCATTATTTCCTTAGAGGCGTGTGAGGTCTAAAAATCCCCACTAGGCCAGCATGGCTACAGCTACTAGTTTATAGTATATATAAAATATTCTATTCATCATCATAATATCAACCCATTACCGACACATTACAGGAAACGGGTCTCCTCCCACAATGTGAAGGTGTTAAAGCCGTAGTCCACCACGCTGGCCCGGTCCGGATTGGTGGACTCCACACACCTTTGATAACATTGCGGATAACTCTCAGGCATGTAGGTTGAAGCAAGTGTTATTTTAATTGTTTAAAAAACGCACCTAACTCAGAAAAGTAAGAGGTGCGTGGGATTCGAACTCGGCCCCCCAAAGTGTGAAGTCCTACCTGCTCTGTAACCGCTTCATTAAAATATTATATTATTATCAAGTAATTGACGATACTCACGATATTTTAAACTCCAAAGTATTCTAACTAATTGCACTCTGAACTTGATGTACTGGATTTGAGTTTTGCCCTGCAGCAAAAGCTCCTTGGTTGCAATGTTACACCACTAAAGGAACCAAACAATGTACGTTCAGTTTTCGATTTGCAACAACAGTTTTAAAATAAAACTCCTAAACGCCACAGAAGAGATTCAAAGGATCGCACTTTCCACTCAAGTAAATGTTGTATTAAAGACAGGTAGGTACCCACGCGTTGTAAGGTAGGTAATGCTGTCGAGCGTTTCAAACCATTAGATACCAAGAGCTCTATAATTTTCCAGCGTCCATTTTAGAAAACGATATCACTTTAGCTTGAGCGCAATTTAAAATGTTAATAGGTTGTTAATGCGGAACAGCTTCGGTACGATTTTGTCCTAAATCCCCAGGAGTAGGGCAAATAATTTTAAGTTTTACCACGCTGCTATTTAATTCTCGGCCATGTAGCATTTATGGGACCTCCAACGAGATTGTTTTACCTAATTGTGCATTATTAACAAACTATTTCTAGTGACGTTGAACGCGTTATTTCCATTTATTTAAAATCCTGCAGGAACCCCTTTGTTATCCCAGGAAAGAAAGATTAATTTATGTTCATAGTATATTTGCAAAATAATAATTAATAAATAATTTACAAAAATTTTTCCGAGAGCGGTTAAGGTTTCAAGCCGTAAAGAGGTAACAAAGACTATATTGTTTAATCGCTTGGAAACGTTACTCTGATGACTTTTTGAATAAATGACAAAAAAGACTCCTATGTCCATTTCTAGGGTGCAAGCTTTATATGTACCAAATCTCATTAAAATCACTGCAGTGATTGAGGTTGCCACAGGTTAAAATAAATTTGGAAAATCCAAAAGTGCACGACTCATTTAATTATCAAATATTGAAAAAAAAAAAAAAAAAAAATTTAAAACAGCTGTACTAGGAAAGTCTCTCTCTCTGATGCTTCGCATCATGAGTCGTGCAAAACAAATAAATATACAAACAAACAGACAGACACTTTCGCATTTATGAGTATTGAAATATGAAGGTGGTCGGGATAATGTTAAATAATAGGTTGTGAAATATGTAGAGTTTTCGGTAAGATTTTATCCAAAATCGGCGGCCAAAGGGCGCAGAATTTGGTGGTGTAAAACGTTGCTTAAATATCCCGGCTTCCTTGCATATATACGAAATTCCTTCCCTCAAAATACCTTATTTTCCTAAACGTGCAGTGGTTTTGACTGCGATCAGGTTCACATTGTTCTGGAATGAAGTTACTCTACATGATAATGTAAAATAATATATTCCAGGGGAACTCCATAGGGTCTCCATAAAAGACCAGGTAATATTGTGAGATATTTGATTAATAATTATGTCTTCATGGTGACTTCGGGATAAAAACTATCTACGAATATAGCGTAAAAACATCAAACCAATCCAATGAACTACTTTTTAAGTTTCGAGAACTTACCTATATGCGGAAGTTTAATTTTTATATATTTAAATCATAAGTGATACTACTATACAGATAGCGATCAGCGATAGATCAGCGCCCATAGTATTGAATTGTCATAATAATTCTCTGTGTGAACCAAATTTCGGATAATATTACCAATAACAGAAAATTAAAAGTTACAAATAAAATTGTACCCAAACATATCGTAATACCAAAACTCAAGATAAGTTTTTAAAAGTTGAGGTCCCATGGGGCCTCTGAGAGAACCGAAGCTATTTGTCAACCGTACTTATACAACAAAAAGTTTACTTAAAATTATATATACTTATAAAAAATTATGTAGGTACATAATTTTTTATAAGCACGCAAAGTTTTGCGTGAGCATCGACCAATTTGTTTCTGTTTGACAATTCCTTTATTTTTTAAAGATTGCTACTTTAAGCGATGACCAAAATTCATTACTTTAAGTTGATTTCCAATTTAAACTGTTACAGTAACGATGTTTCGGCGATGTTCACGCACGTTTTTTCTTCTGAACTGTCTATATTCATAATATACAAGCACAGTTTTGTAATTTCTATGAGATTTGCAAGTTTATATAGTTTCCACGTGTAGCCTTTTCAGTCGGTAAATTAGGTATGAAATGATTCCGTTTACGTTATAAATCAACAGATCAAAGGTCAGTGCTAATTTAGTTAAATGAAGTTTGCTTTAGTATTCCCTTCTTAGTAGTAGAAAACCGAGTTATTTATTATCATTCCTGTTAAACTGGTAAGCTAGGACCAGTTAAATGGTGTCAGCAACGTCTGATGCGGGTTGCCTTTACAATAACCAATCGCGTTGTCCCTCTGTCCTTAGGGTATTATCAGCCTTTCGTTGCGATAATTAGATATAACTTGCTGTCCCGGCGATCTTCGTACCGCGGATCTTTTTTTTTTTTTTTATGAATGTTATTTTTTAATACTTATTATCCTATTCCGGTCTAAGAGGAATCCAAAAAATCAAATATTATAAAAATTGGTTCAGCCGTTCTTGAGTTATGAATGGTGTAACTAACACAACTTTCTTTTATATATATAAGATAAAGATATATAGATTTGGCTCGTACTATCGAGCAGTTGGTAATGTATATCGAGCAAAGAAAATTTCTAGCTATACCACTCCCTGTAAGAGTACATTTCCCTGTAGCAGTGACAGTGTAAACTTCTGTTCGCTCGCTGCTGCTGCTCGTTTCACGTTTTCTTTAATAAAACATCTCTAAAGTGCCCGAATAATTGTATTTTATAATCTCGTAATGAAGCTTTCTTGGCGTTATAATGTTATTATACTTGTTAAAGCTTTTTAAAGGTCCTGTTAGCTATCGTTTGGCAACTGGAAAAGGAATTCCTGAGAGCTTCGTAACTTTTTAGCGTCCACTTTAGAAACCAACACTACTTTGGCTTAAGCGCAACATAAAGTTGTACAAGTTGTTAATATACTGCAGCAACTGCTAAAGGACTGTTACCTTAAATCGGTAAATCCTTTTGAATTGAGGCAAGGATTTTGGGGCTTTAGCACGCTGCTCTGAATGGTGCCAAAATTTCCCGGTTCTTTTATTTTATTTTTGGAAATAAATGTTCAGTTATTTAGTAATCATCATCATCATCATCATACTTTCCTCTTAAAATAGGTCTACAAGGCTTCTCTATAGGCTATATGGAAGCACCGGTGTGCTCCCACTTTATAGATCCCAGAGCCCCAGAAGTTTTAGTGAACAAAACACTCACATAACCCGATCCCGAATTCTAATTTCTTTTTTAACTTTAAATGTAGGCTTTGTTTTGTTAAATAATTTTAACTGATTAAATTTATCACAGCGCATTGGGTAGGAGCTTGACCTCACTTTCGGGAGGCCGAGTTAGAAAGCACGCACCTCTAAATTTTCGGAGTTATGTGCGTTTTAAGTAATTAAAATACCACTTAATTCAACGGTAAAGGAATCCTGAGAGTCCTACAAGGTGTTCTCAAAGGTGTGTGAAGTCCGCCAATCAGCACTGGGCCAACGTGGTGGACTACGGCCTTAACCCCTTTTCATTGTGAGAGGAGACACTGTAGTCGCCCGGTAGTGGGTTTATGTGATGATGAAATTTATTAATAAATGAAGACAAATCATTTCAACCTCAATTTCAATTCATTGTAAAGTAAACATCTCCTTAGGAAGCTCCAGTTTCGGAGCGAAACGTGCGTAGGTTGCTGAAGATCTGTTTGGTGCGGAGTATAAATAATGAATTATAAATGAAAACATACAGATTCTCCTGCTTTTCGCAGAGTATAGCAAATTAACCTAAATTTTCATAAAACATTGACATCTTTAACTATGCTTACTTAACATTCTTTTCCTAAATAAAGAATTCGAATTAAGTAAATAAATAAAGAATTCATTACAAAAACTTCACACTCTTGACTCCGCTACTACTACACCAATAAAAAAATAAAAACTATCAGTTATTCTTTCATTTTTATCTTTGTGCTCTACTTGAACTTGTACTGAAGTTTAAGTGAGCTATGGGTTTAAAAGATATTTTTTGTTTTTAAAGTCAACAAAAGCTCAATTTCAACGTTTAAATAATGGCACTTGATTAAATAATACGTTCGGTTGTGCACAAAGAGTCCAAATTGATTTTAAATCCCCAAAATGTGAATTCCGAACGACCGCTCCGAACCGTGTGGAATAAACCTTTTTTGGAAAACTTGCTCCGAATTGTTTGCGAGGATTTTGTTTTCAGGCTTGTGCGTGATTTACTTGTGTTTTTTCATAAAATCTACTTGTGACCTGCCAGAACTGTGTTCTTCAATCAAGCTTCTGTTACTTAATTATTAAAATTTGATACGACTATCTAGTTTGCTAAGTCAGTAAAGAATTTTTCTACGTTATTTTAGGCCTTTCGCCTATAAAAATTACATCCAAATCTTTGTAGGATAATATAAATATACTGAAGAAAGGTAAGAAGCGGTGATAGCCCAGTGTGTAGGACTTCGACTTCACTTTCGGGGTTCGAGTTCCCTGCACGCATCTCTAACGTTTCCACGTTATGTGCGTTTTCAATTTTTAAAAATTCGAATAATCAGAAACATTACTTAGTCTTTGACTGCAAATGCACAATAAATTATGATGCTGAAAATGATGGTAGCGTGTTAATCTAGTTGTCCGCGGCATGGTGGCTGATTGGCGCAGTGGGCAGCGACCCTGCTTTTTGTGTCAAAAGGCCGTGGGTTCTATTCCCACAACAGGAACAACCGAATCACAGCTTTGCGGTAGGTACTACTTCCCCGGACGAGTTTTGACACAAATGGCTCTACTACTTTGTCTGGTGGGAGGCTTTGGTCGTGGCTAGTTACCACCTTACCGACAAAGATGTGCCGCCAAGCGATTTAGTGTTCCGGTGCGATGTCGCGTAGAAACCGATTAGGGATATGACTACCATAAAATATCTACAACTACTCTCTTTCTCTCTATTATTATATTCCCGTTGCTTAGCTGTAGTCTTGTAAAAAGTATTATCAGGGATGATTTTCAACAGGCGGCGTACGGCCGGCACGCATTCAGAACGATACCCACCGATTATGATTAATGATGACTGCGAATCACCCCGGAACCTCCCGGGGACGGAAGCGATCGGATCACGGCGTCCATTTTGATAAAGTAGAACATTCAGCGAATATTGAAACGTCATAATTGAGGCCAGCGCGGATTTGTAACTTGAATTCGATTCCCGGGCCCGGAAGACATTGTTATGCATATTTTGTCTTTCAACAAAATAAGCCTCCGTAGAAGCCTCGTAGGAAATTGCCCCGTGTGTCTGAGAGCATGCCCCAAACAATAAACAAGTAATATATTAACTTTTTTATAGTTTCTACTACAGTTTAACTTATATTTATTATATACTAGATGTGCCCTGGGGCTTCGACCGCGTAATTTTGGGAGGCAGCGTTCTGCTACATAGTCTACACCTATAGTCTAATATATATGTGATTTTGAGATATTTTCACAAACATTTTTTATCTTACGTAATTTTTTAAGTATACTATGTTATTTCTAATACCTCCGAGAATAAGATCGGTTCAGTAGTTTTCGCGTGAAAGCGTAAAAAACAAACTTACATTTATAATATTAGTAGGGATTTCTAAATTAAAAAGCGCATATGAAGCTTATAAATCACCGAAGTTTTCTCCGGAACTATATACTAAGTGTTTTTGATCTCACAAACCTCACTCTCGCGAGATAAAAGTTTAGTATTCAACGCAGTTTTAATGCTGTCTTCGTCTTGGGCGCCCCTAAACCGCGCTACACTCGCATTCTTGATGCAACTAAGTTCAGAAGTGACACTAAAATCCTACGATAAGCTTGGTTTTTATACCGGCGCCGTACAAGTAAATTTATTGATACTATAACAATGGCTTAAAACCCACTAACCCGCATCGAAGTATTTTGAAGCAACAATTCCCTCTCTCCGTTGTGCGTTGGAAGCCATTGCCCGGCAGTGATATTTTTTTAGGATATTATTTTTAGCTCATTTAACTTGAGCTAGTAAATTTGCTGTTTAGGATTTATCAATCATTTAAAGTACTTTCACAATATTTTAAGTAGCTATAACTTCTCAGAGTTGGTCATACCTATTTTATAGACTTACACTATTCATAAATCTTTTATCTTTGCACTATACTTCCAGTGAGAGCATTTTCCTTTCTTACTATTTAAATTCTATCTGTGAAAACTTGTAATTGGCTATACTTGCTTTATTTTAATTTTTTGTTTTCTATTATTAGCTGTAAGTTTTCCTGTACAATAAAATAAGATCAAATAATACAAATATTATAAGTTGAGAATAAAGCAAAGTAAATATAACAGTAAATAAATAACCATCAGACATAAATAAGGATGCCTTGATCGGTTACCGATCCCTTATAACCATCACGAAGAGCTACAAAATCCAATATTCCATGGACAAACAAGGACGAGCGCGAAGATCTGACACAATTTGTAAACACAACACAAATTGCTTTGATAAAAGCCGCTTTCATTAAACGGAACGCCTGATAAAACGATGATAATCCCCGGAAGATCCACGTCCTGCTGCGGAACCATTATTTACTTTGTGGGGTTCCGTCGAGATCGTAAATCGAAATCACCGTTACTTCATCTAAATCTCATCTCAATTAAGTGCTATTTTTATATATACTAACTAGCTATTGTTCGCGTTATTGCGGTGGTTTAAAATTCCGGGATGGAAAGTATGCAATAATAACCGTTTCCAAGATGCAGGCTATCTCTATGAATTAGTTGGAAAGTCTGTGCATAGTTTCAAAGGCTTTCTTTTAAATCCTGCCTTAATGTTACCCTGATGCTGATCCGGGAAAAGAAGTATCCTATGTCCATCTCCAGGATGCATGCTATCATTGTTATCGGATCACTATAAGACCCGGATTCAAATTTAAAAGGCTTTAGGGCTAGGCCAACACGCTGGCTAGATAGACTTCTTACGCCTTTGAAACCATTATGAAGAACTTTTAAGTACGCAGGTTTTCGCGATATTTTCCTTTACAGTAAAATGAAGTGGTACTTAATTGTTTAAAATGCACATAACTCTGAAAAGTTAACGGTCCTTGCTCGGGCTTGAACTTGGTCGTCCCGTAAGAATGGCCGAATTGCTAAGCACTAGGCCATTGCCGTTCACGTTTCCGTATACATTTAGGATAAGGCTGTAAGTAGGTATAATTTTAATTGACGGATCTAGCAGATGACCCACCTGATGGCAAGTGGATAACCAACTCCGCAGGGCATGCCAGGAACACGTGATAAGCCTCATGTGCCTGTAATTACACCGGCAACCACGTTCAGGCCAGAACTCAGCATCGCAACAATGCTGCTTACACAACTTCCCTGAGTACTTAACTTGTGTTTTAATATACAACGTGTAACAGAATTACGAAATAATATTGAAGGGTGCATAAGTATATCTCATAAGGATTCACCCTGTAATAATATGACCGAACCGACCGAACGAATTCAAAACATTCTAAGTGTTTACTTATGTTAACCTTATTGAAGATAAAGAAATCTACTCTTTAACTAAAGGTTTACTTAAAAACTATGAGGTTATCGATTTCACAGATAAGTCTCAGAGACAGTACATAATGTACCTCTAAAGCATGTGAACTATTGTTTAGTTTTTCATTTACACGTTGTAAAATAAATGATGGATATATAATAGCCCACCGGCTGGTGGAAAACACTTCGCAGAGCATGCAAGCGATGCTACACATCCTGCATCGTGTTGCCCAGTGTCCATCAACCAGAGGCGTAGGTGTTAAGCCTCATGGGCCAGTAACTACACCGGCAACCACGTTTCTCAGACTGGAACACCATTGCGACAATGCTGCTTAGCAATGCTGCTTAGCGGCAGAAATAAGCATGGTGGTAGTACTTACCCGGACGAGCTCGGTCACCGAAAGCAACAACTTCTAATATACTGTATTGCATCCAATCCCACAATCATTACATATTCGGAATAGTTAGTAATATTGGCATCTAGTGAAATGCTCGTAAAGCCACCTGCTAGGGTAGCAGGTGGCATATCAACCCATTAATGGCCCACTACATGGCACCGGTCTCCTCCCACAATGAGTTAAGGTCGTATTGGTGACTCCACACAACTTTAAGAACAGTATGGATAACTCTCAGGTCTCCTCACGATGTTTTCCTTTGCCGTTGCTTAAAAGGCACATAACTTGGAAAATTTAAGGGTGCTGGGATTCGAACTCGAGCCTCCCCGAAAGTGAAGTCGAAGTCCTACCCACTGGGCTATCACCGCTTCCACGTAACTGTTAGTAGACAATAATTATTCTAGTACAATAATTGTAATGTTCTAGGCCATGCCCACAGTCTCAGCCTACCGGTTCAATTTACCGTGTGACAGACAGTATCGCTTCAAACGTTGGCCATTTTCTTCGCGATGACATTATTATTGCCGTGACACATAAACTTTATATCAGCTTCGTAATCCGACACTAATGTGGCCGCATAATCTATTTTCCATCCTTTTCCCACTCGCAACAAACGCCTATAGATGGAGTAAGAGGCGTAATACAAGCAACACGATCCTATATGATCTTATATGACGGGCGAACATGATCCCATTAATAAATCTACAGAAGCGAAGGAACATCTTCAGGAAATACAAAATGTTTTCAACCTTTTCTCTTTTGGAATAAGATGCGTTTTGCTCTGTTTGGGATCTGTCTAATGAATATCACGTTCCGTTACAAGTTTTTTTTTTGGGGTTCGATAAAAGATGTTTGGCTCGGGGTACACGGTTTAGTACAGATCGTTAGGATTCGGATAATTTTCTACTTGTATCGCGATCGTTAATGCTGATAAGAAAGGTTTTTTCTTCTTATTCTTGAGACTTAGTTTGATCCTAGCATAAAGTTGCACATCGAATCCCGAGAGTGTCATAAGCTATTTTATATCCCTAAATATGGGTAAGTATGGTTCTAAGCGGTGATAGATCTAAGCGCAATTTTTTATTGCAACCTTAAGATATTATGAAAATTAAGCTTAATTTTCTATACTCCGCGAACAGAATATACTGTTTGCGGTGTGTAGCAAATTAAGCTTAATTTTCATAATATATTATGGATTTCCGCAAAGTAACGCCTGCTTCCATCCAATATTTGGTACCTTAGGAATAAAAAAATAAACCTTAACGCATAAATAAACCTTTATAACCTGTAAACCTTAACCTTACCTATTTGCCATAACTATGTAATAGACGGACGGATAGACGGATTATGGCGAGAAGGGCTTGGACTAAAACAAAGGATACTTTGCCTTTCCAAAAACTAGATAAATCTAGAAAATGAACGGGTACTTCCCTTGTATATATCGTATACAAAGTATATCTCTGCTTAGTAATTTTACATTGTACTGGCACGGCACCGACATTATAATTAATGTTTATGATTAAAATTAATGTTGTAGAAAATATTTTCTTCTTGCTTTTTAGTTGTTTAACAAAGTCGGTTTTTTTTTTGCAAAAATTGTTACGCAGTATTTTTCGCGTTATAATGGGCGGACCTGCGGACATAGCTAGTTGTAATATAATCTTCACAGCTTCCAATTTGGTCAGGTAAGAAAATTACCTTTTATAAATTGGCTCAGGTGTGCCCATTTTGGCCGAGGGCTTCCTTCTAACAATTTACCAGGAAAGCAAAGTTTGGATCGTTTATTCCTTGATTAACACATTTTATATACACAAGCTTTTTAACTGCCTCACAGCAAACCTTTTAATTTTATACACGATTTATCGGGGTCTTTTCTATGGTGATGATACACCGGATGTTATTACACCGGCGACCACGCCCTTCATACCGTGACACAGCAATGTTTCTTGGCGGAAGAAATAAGCGTGGATGCATAGAAAACTGGAGGCCACCACATTGGATTCCACTCAGCTACCGAGCCTTCAGTTCAAACGCTTGGGGGTATCTATCTAATATGGAGTTGCAATATTTCATCCAAACATACGAGTAGGTACTAACTAACATGGCGAGTTGAATTAAACCTTCGAAAAGGTGTGCGTAGATAGTTATGAGTTTAGCCACTTTGTATGTAAGTGTATCGATCCAATAGGATGGATGGAAAATTTGAATGAATAGGTCCAAATCCAATCGTTCAATCACTATCGTGTCGACTAAGTTGGTAAATATTTGACCCTACCAAGCGAGTTTGCCCTCGAATTTGCGTGGAATTACACAAATTTACTATTCGTCTCGTTACAGTAGCAGTTTCGGGGCTATCGCTGTACCTAGACATATTTTGTCCATCGCAAAATCTGTAACTGTTGTGAAGTTATTTCAAGCTTGCAAAGTATGCTCATGCAATACGTGGGAAGATAATCGTGTTACCAGACGAATGTTTAATATTTATGTGGGAGTATAAGTGAGGAAGCGGTGATAGGCTAGTCGGTAAGGCTTCGGCTTTCCTTTCGTGGAGACCTAGTTCGAGCCCCGGCACGCACCACTGTCTTTTCGGAGTTATGCGCGTTTTTAATTTAAGTAATTTAAATAACACTGGCTTTATAACGGCGAAGGAAAACATCGTGAGGAAACCTGCATGCCTGAGAGATATACATTATGTTCTCAAGGGCGTGTGAAGTCTACCAATTCGCACTTGGCTAGCGTGGTAGACTACGGCCTAAACCTTTCTCATTTTGAGAGGAGACCGGTGTCCTGTAGTGGGCCGGTGATGCGTTGATTATGATGATCCTCTAATTATTTATATCTACAAGAAGTGAAAACAAAATAAGTCATTTTAATAAACTAGTTTCAGTAGTAGTTAAGCTTTATGTGACAGAGCTCGTCCGGGGAAGTACCCACTATCACCATGTTTATTTCGGCCTCCAAACAGCATTGCTCTATTCCAGTTTGAAAAGCGCGGTGGTCGTAATAGATTATTCCTAGATGTAAGATTTTCGAAGCAAAACTTAATGCAATAATGGCAGCGATTTTCGAATAACAGCATCTACTTTTAAGGTCCCATAGGAACTGTGAGTTTTTCCGGTATCAAAAGTACCTACTATAAGCCGTCGCTCGGTCGCTATATGAAAGTCACAAAAACACTTAGGCATATATAATATTAGAAAGGACAACAAAGTGTGCAAAACTTGAACTCCTCCGAGGCATTCCCTCGCAAAACAACCGCGTAAAGTAGGTATTCATATCATCCACGCAGACGGAAACATAATGCTTGAAACCGTTACCTTTAAGCCGATTTCTCTCGTCGATTGTGTTACGGGGAGCTCCATAAGCCCCCAGGACGCTATAAACAAATGAAATCCTTTCAGAAACCTAAATTTTAGAGCCAAACTTAGTAAACATAAGGTAAATTTAATACATACAGTACACGTATTTTCCAGCCGGGAGTTTATTCAGTGTGCAAAAATAATATTTTAAGCTTTAACGCTTTTATGTTGTTTCACGCTCGTGCTACAAAAATTCGTTCTAAGATAACGAAAGCGACTGAAAAATAAATCATTACTTACGTTCGTAATT
Organism: Pararge aegeria; assembly: GCF_905163445.1. Taxonomy (NCBI): domain Eukaryota; kingdom Metazoa; phylum Arthropoda; class Insecta; order Lepidoptera; family Nymphalidae; genus Pararge; species Pararge aegeria. The sequence continues at coordinate 18,994,384 of NC_053186.1, forward strand.
AGCAATATTCCGCGTTTCTGTCTAAGGTAGACAACAGGTGGTATTGAACTGAAAATATTATTTGGTGCAAAAAAAATCTCAATTAAAAAAAAATATATTTACCCCTAAATAGGTGTATTAACTTCGTGAAGCATCGCTATTTGATAGAACCTAAGTTCTCGGCGTTGCGGCCAGAAACATTGATATTTGTTTTTGAACAAAACCTAACTGTACTGTACTTGTCGTCATTAGTCAATATCTATCCACTGCTGGACATAGGCTCTCAAGAAGCGTCAACTTATCATGGAGTACCTACTTTTGGAACGAAGGTACTTATCAAACAAGATTTGGTTATTATTTGTTACCGTCGCCGCCAGGTTTGACTTTATTTGGACATAGTTTGTATTGTTTGAATTCTAATACCAATAACTATGTACCTACCTTATATCTGAATACTATTGATAGAGGCGAAAAGTCATCATCATCATCGCATCAACCCATTACCGGCCCACTAAAGAGCACAATGATAAGGGGTTAAGGCCGTAGCCCACCACGCTGGGAGATCATTATGTAGAACTCTCCGGCATGCGGGTTCCCTTACGATATTTTCATCCGCAGTCGAAGCAAGTGATATGATTAACGTCTACATACATATAATAAAAGTGGAAAACCATTATTGGAAATGAGTACTGCAATATCCCCGCATACCAATCCATTCTTGACTAGCCTTGTTAATGCAAATTCAGATCTCACCTGAAGCATATGTCAGCGCATTCTAAATTCTGACTGATGCTCTGAGTATGTCAAACGTGTGTTTACAGTTGCCAGTGTATTGGCACACCTACAATTTATTGAAATCGAAGTTCGCTTTGTCGCTCTTCAACACGCCAGCTCACCGTAATGAAAGGGGCTCGGTCTCATAATTACATAGGGGCACGCATGTCGTGGCATTAATTATTTATTCGTCAATGGCGTGGCCCGACGCCATCTTGTTTATTGCTATTAACACGTTCGCATTCTCACGGTGGGTGTATGAAGATTTGTTATGGCAGTGCCAGATGGGTGATTAGTTAAGCGCTCAGAATTAAGAACATTCAGAATACTCATTCAGCCATTATGGCATCCAGTGCATTGTGTTATAAAACAGTGGAAATGCCCCGCGCACATCTCACTTCACACACGCGGCAACACTGCATTCCATTTATAGTAAACGTTTAGAACATTTATCATCATAATCATCATATCAACCCATTACCGCCCAAGGCACGGTACTCCTCCCACAATGAGAATAGATTAGTTCAACACGCTGGCCCAATGCGAATTGGTGGACTCCACACACCTTTGAGAACATTATGGAGGACTCTCAGGCATGCTGGTTTCGTCACGATGTTTTCTTTCTCCGTTAAAGAAAGTGATATTTTAATTACTTAAAATAACTAAGAAAAGTTAGAGTTCCGTGCATGGATTCGAACTCGGCCCCCCGAAAGGGAAGTAGAGCTCCTACCCACTGGGCTATCACCGTTTTAGAACATTAGAGGTAACATAATTACAGTCAACTGCTAAATGGAATGAAGTCACCGCTGGCGCTATTTGAGAAACACTACTAAAGCAGTGTGGTTTTTGATGCTTCCATATTAGTCGTGTACGTGGTTTCTTTATATTCTTAACTCTGTGGTTAAGCGTATCTAAGCAAGTTATTGATGATTGATGAATTATCACGTAAAAACTGTAGCACTACTGGAACTGTGTGTTATCTAAGTGTGTGTATATTATTAACGATACGAGGGATTACATGTGAATATTATAAATGCGAAAGTTGTTTGCCGGTATATCCGTCAATCACGATGCAGCGAATAAACGAGTTGTTTGCATAGATATACAAGTATAGTTTTATTCATAATTCATAATTCATAATTCATTTATTGCATAAACCGTCCAAATTCATTTATTTCAAGTAGGCCTAATTTAGAAGCACCTTTGAAACGTCAAGCCAGTCTCGACCACCGGTTCGGTAGGCAGATTCTACTGAGAAGAGCCGGCAAGAAACTCAGGAGATTCCACTTTTCCAACATCATTTTATAGTTTAACAATCTTTAGAATTTTTCTGTTTTGTGAGAGATGAGAGCGGAGTGGCCTGCTTCCAAGCAGCCTTGTCGTTAACTGTGTACAGGCATGCTATATTATTCAAGCAATGAGCTTACAAATAGTTACGATTTTTTTTTATTCTGATTTATTTAAGGGGTTTGGTCATGTCACCCCCTATGGAAGCTAAATATTACAAGAAAAAGAAACTATCACTTATTTCCTTAGAGCGAATAGCAAAGCTTTAAAGCTGTATAGTTACATAAGGTACTTTTGCTTCAACACAGATGTACTGAAATACTCGTAACTTGATAAATTTAGTACATATTTGACAGCCGACTGGCGCAGTGGGCAGCGACCCTGCTTTCTGGGTCGATGGCCGTTGAGTTGACTGGAACATTTTTCTGTGATGAGCATGAATGTTTTTCAGTGTCTGGGTGTTTCTGTATATTATAATTATTTATGTACATATTAATCATAAAAAAAAAAAATTATCAGTCATCCTAGTACCCATAACACAAGCTACGCTTACTTTGGGGCTTGAGGGCGATGTGTATTGTCGTAGTATAGTTATTTATTTAGCTGAAGTGATATTCTGAGTACTTGGCTCAGATTTTTGTAGACTGCTTCTCACATCGAGGCAGGGCTTCACATCGGGGTTAGATAACTCGGGAGATATCAGGCCAATTTTTTTTTTCATTTATGAGCACAATTCTCATGAAATAATGTATTTTCACCATCCGCCAAGAATAGAATAGTAACGGCGAGCAAATTGACGCGGTAGGTTAGAGTATATTTTGTAGAACAGTGGAAGAAATTCTGTATTAAAAACAGCCAATTATAATTATGAAAAAAAGCTTAATTTGCTATACTTCGCGAAAAGCAGGAGAATCTGTATCGCGTTATTTATAATTTCTTCAATCCTTATACTCCACACCAAACAGATCTTCGGCAATGTACCCTCTACGCACGTTTCGCTCCGAAACCGGAGCATCCTCAGGAGATGTTGACTTAACAGTGAATAATTGTTAAGTATATTATGCTTTTTTCATAATATATCTTGGATTTCCGCAAAGTAACGCCTGTTTCAATCCAATAGCCAGTTATAAATAAGCGAGATCAAAACATATAAGCTAACAGGGTTGAAGAATATAACAAGACAATTATTTTTTGCTAATGTAATTAAGAAATACTTATTGAATGGAGTTTAATTCAAAATACATGTTTCATTTGATTTTCAGATGACAAGCAACTACAGCTGTGAGGTTTCAGCGAAATATTGAGGTGAGTTGAACAAAAAAACCTTATTGAATAATTAGTTTGATTAAATATACCTATTTATTAAATTATTAAAACCGTTTACTAAAATGTATTCGTAAGAAGCGGTGATAGCTCAGTGTCCAGCGACCGAGTTCGAATCCACGCACCTCTAACTTTTAAGTTATATGCGTTTTAAGTAATTAAAATGTTGACAAAGACGTGCCGCTAAGCGATTTAGTGTTCCTGTGTGATGTCGCGTAGAAACCTATTAGGGGTAACCAACTAGGTGCAATACTCCCTAACAGGCCCCTGCCATCACTTACCACTAGGTGAGATTGCAGTCAATGGCTAACTTGTAGTGGACAAAAAAAAAAAACTCGGTCGAGCTATGTCAGTATTACTAAGTCGTAGTCGTTGAGCTATTGTGGCGTTGATCTTATTACACTGAGGGACTGACTTTTAAATTCAGTTTAGATGCCCGTGTCTATTCAGCAGGAGTTTTACCGAGTTGTTTTAAGAAGAATGGGGTCTAAGTCATAGGACAAATCCGGGTACGATTCTGCGTAGAGACCGATTAGTATCAGTTTTAATTTAACTGCTATTCCAATAGCGGCTTTGCTCGCTATCATATTAGATTGACTTCTTATTATAATATTAAAGATTACATGTATGATAAAAAAGCTTGAGTATAAATTGCTCTAACTTCATAGCTAAATATTAATTCGACTGTGAGATGGTGATAATAAAAAAAACCTGGCAAAGTTTGTTGTGAGCTCTTTTTAGACCAGGGCGCTTTTGGAACCCTCCTAGCTTTAGTTTTGAGTTAACGTATGCAGTTATCAACATCACCTAACGTTAGTGGTAACATGTCATATGTGTGAACGCTTCATAAGTGCCTGTTATAAGGTCTACATGAATAAAACATTTTCGAATTTGAATTTGACTTTGACCGGTGAAATTGCAATCAAGGGCAATTAATAATGAATAAATAATTAAAAAAAAGTTTCCTTCTGAAGGGCGAGTAGGGAAGTAGTCACACACTTATTATAAGCGAAATGCTCAGCTCGCATTTACCTACCTGTAAAACCTCTGCTAATTTTTTATTCACGCTGCGAGGTTCAGGAAGCTTTTTATCTACTTTCATTCCAAAACCACGTCTAATTCGCTGGTTTTTAGTTGTATGATATATCCAAATTCTGTCCGTCAATTTAACCGACTCATTCTCACTCCTTTGCCGCGGCGTCAACGGCGCTAGGCGGAGACTAATTATAAGCGAAATGACTAACTCGCCGGCGCCTTAAATAGCTGCCTCTGCTTATTATTTATTCACTCTGAGAGGTCTTAATTTGAGGAATGACTGCTATATCTCTTAGACTGGTTATGGTTTTATGTTAATATTAAAATAACTCGCCGTCTTTCTGCAGTTTTTTTTTTTACTTACGATGTTTGAGTTTTGCGCTTGCTTTTTTTTTCTAAATCTAATAAGCCGATTTTAGTGGCTTTGTTTTTAATTCTATGTGTTATTCTTTTATGCGCTTTTTTAAATAATATGAGTTCTGCATTTCGAAAACTAGGTCACGTTTTGGATTACTGACTAGCTACTTCCTGATTTCGGTGCAGATTCTCTCATTCTCTCTAACACACAAATCAACTCAGAGCAGGTTTTTTTTTAGATTATAAGCCATATCCCTTTAGAATCTGATTCAAATAGTAAAATAAAATAATAAGAAGTTATAGGCTTTGTAAAAGTGCAGGTGATCGATGCGACGCGGAAGGTCAGCGTGTCTATTGTAGAACTGTGGGACAGCACATTCAGAGAATTGCGGGGAACCGCTAGTTTTTTATATATATATGTATACACACAAATATAAATGATTTTTATGTTATATCTGTTTTAGCTTTTTTGGCAAGGAATAGGTATTTAATCCAAATTACAAATGTTTCCAGCGGTCCTTGCTTTTATAGTCAGTGAGTAAGTGAGTCACTGTATATGTATAAATTCATTTCTTGTTAAGGCTACATTTAATATAATGGCTCTTACAAGAAACGCTTCGTTGTGAAAGAACGTCTTAAAGCGACTATTCTTACACATTTATTGCACTTTGACGCAATTTTATTACTAAGGAAATGTCTAGCCAAGGAAAATCGGGCGCCGTAGAATATAGACTTTTAGAATTCAGAATGTAGCTGCCATAACCCTGAAAGGCCCGCTAACGTAGACTGCTACGTCACTTACCATCAGGTTAGATTCCAGTCACGGGCTAACGTTTTATAAAATCAAAATAATAGATCAAATAATGAAACCTGACTTTAGAGATATTACATTACATAATTGATTGCAATACCACCCAATTTTATTACTTAAGGGTATGTTTCTAGATAAAAAACCAGTTACCGTAATACAAATAGTTTTTGATCCACTATTTAAATTGGTGGTAAAACCTCTATGTGCAAAAAATACTTTTATATTTTAATCGTTACAACCATCTTTTTTTAAAATCCAAATGTTTCCTACGCCCTCTTTACAAAGACTTTTATTTTTTTACTTTTGAAGTCGTTTTGTAATTTCGATTGAAGAGATGACGCGAATCTTTTGTCTGCGCCGCCTTATGGCGATAATAGATTGTAAGGCGAAAAAAAACGCTCGAGAGCCGCTCTTAATGCCAAGGGTCTTGACAACATGAAAGAATGAAAGAATCTTTTAACACCATCCTCTTGTAGTATATCGAACCATTACTGCCGATAAAAACATTTTTCAAAGTAATTGTTGACAAACCTCAAAGCGTGTTAATTTATTCTTTCATCATCATCATCATCGTCACCAGTGCGGTTAAATCCACACTACTTTGAGAACATCATGTAGAACTCTCAAACATGCAGGTTTCCTCAGGATGTTTTCCTTCACCGTTGAAGCATGTGATATTCCAACTTACTCAAATTACTTAAAACTCACATAACTTAGAAAAGTTAGAATGTGAAGTCGAGGTCTTACCCAATGCTCTATTGCATTTTTGGTTAGCTTTAATTGACGGGCCTATGGCCCAGCTGATGGTACGTGGAAATTAGCTATAAAAAAAAGAGCAACACTTCGCATGCAAAGAACACGTCCCACAAAGTGCCGCAAAGTCTGTGGGCACAGGGCTTTGAGGCTGGTGGATTGGATGGATTCAAGAAGAGTCTGACTATGTTAATATCAATAACAACAATTCGTTAATAAACAGTTAAAATATTGTTATCGTAAATCCACAAAGTGACGTCTTCCATTCCATGACGACATTCAAGGAACGCATTTTTTAAAAGGTTGAAATGTTATTATTAAATTTTGCTGATCGAAACTGTACGAATCATTCGAATAAACATTTACATCGTAGTGCTTTCATTAACTGTGATATTTACTTAATGCTCAAAATGTTATAACCCATTTATAACATTCTAAGTGATCAAATAACGTTGTATTTATTTATTTTCACATAGTTTTCGAAATAGCGTTTACCTTGACCAAGCTATTTGAGTGTTTGAACTATAAAGGGTTAAATAAAAAAAATACCAGGAAGCTCTCGGCCTGTAGTTGTTCACATTAAAACTAACAACTTTTGTTCTATGACTTTTTTAACTCGATAGTTTGTAAATTATTAAATATTCAATATTCTACATAGTTACTCTACTTGTAACTACTCTGTAATGTAACGTCGGCAACAGCGCGCTAACCTCGACTCGCACGCTCGCAGCGGTTTGGTTCGTACAGTGTAATGACATAATTTATTAAATTTTTTTGAATGAAATAAATTATTACTGAATTTTGAAAAGTCATAGAACAAAAGTTGTTAGTATTAATGATAGGAACAACAAGGCCGAGAGCTTTTTTATGCTTTTTATTTAACCCTGTATAATAAGTGTCAGTTTTTCGAAATCAGACTAGTCACAGAGCGACACATATTGTTCCTTTGTATAGATTTATGTTGGTATCTCCCATTTAGTATCTATTTATGTACTATTAAAAAGTTGCGGTGTACGGCTCGATTACATAATTGGATGATAGGTGTGCGATCGAAAAATAACGCTTTTTCATTCATTTTCGCTATCGATTTTCATTATGTGAAATATAAACCCACAATGAATGACTAGTGAGCCCATTAAAGTAATTGATCTGTATTGTAAATAAAGGTCATTAATATAATGGTTGCGGTGTCCCATCGTTAGGGGGCTATACCTCCCACTTAATGGTGTTTACAAGGTTCGTTTTTGAAGCATGCAGCCTTTTATTTGAAAAAAAAATTATTAACGCCCTTCGCACATACTTCACAATTTTATCCAATAGGTATATAAAATTTTAGTAGTAGCAGAGTTTTATGTGATAAAGTACTACCGGGGATGCACTGCCGCCTTGTTTCTTTCTGAAGGGCGTGGTTGCCGGTGTAATAAAAGGCGATAGTTTTCTGATTCGTTTTAGACAATTATGACATATAGTTACAGTAATAAGAATTTTCATGTTTTTCGGGAAAATAGTAGGTGAATTATTAGTGATAGGTTAAGTTACGTTATGTGCAATAAGTTGACATCTTAAGCTCGAATAAGGCGAGCGAGTATATTCGAAGGTGACATATGAAATATGATACTTCCTTTAACACTGCGACGATGATGATTGGTATCGACGTGATGCCGAACTTTTATTGGCCAATACTTTTATGTGAGGATATTAAGTGCTCCATATACTTTCTTGCTGACTCTAGAATATTTGGACCATAGAATTAAGAATATACAGAACCCTCACTCAGAGATTATTGCATAAAGTGTATTGTGTCCAAAAACAGTCGCCTCGCGCACGTCTGACTTCACACCTGCGTAATGTTGCTCTCAAACTTTTTCTCATTTACCCCATTTTATTAAACGCTTTGAACATTAGAGTTAATGTAATTACCACCCGGACGTCTGATAAAGCCAACAAGAGGTACATGCCAAGGTGATTTTTAGTTTGGGTATACCCGCTTTTGGGAGGGGACTTCCACATAACGTCCGTCCTGCTCATGGGTCGAAGGTAGCCATAAAGCTTTTTTATCACGCATAAATAATAAAAAGTTATGGACCAACCTCAAGGCTCGGATAGCATGTTGGGCCGTCGGTTGTTTACTTAGGCTTATTCTATAAGCACTTACGAAATTTCAAAGTTGTCTGTTTGTGACTCTACCACCACTTTGCAAAGCAGATTCTACCGACAAGAAGTCGGAAAAAAACTCAATAGTTGATCTATTCCGACATCAACATTCAATTCGAATTCTGTCTTGTTAGAGATTAAAACGGGCCTGGCTGCTTCCAAGCAACCTCGTCGTTAAGAAATCTATGAATTGTATACAGGATAAATTGGAAACCACTGCGGATTTTTTTTGGTGGTTCGGTATCGGTAGTAGAACATATTTCCACTAAATTTTGACGTGACAACGTCTTTTAATTTGATGGAGCCGGCTGCACGCACACACAAACATAACGTATGCGGCGTTACCTCGCTATGAGGCGTTCCACTCAAGGCTTGCAAGCAAAACATAAAATTATAAAACACGCTACACCATACACTACCACACACAATACCACAAATTGTTTCTGTACCTTTAATTTATAGACATTTCTAGTTGGTACATAAGTCATTCGTTTGTACACACTTTTTGTTTACAATGATTTGTATTGAGATTACTATGTTATAACAGATGTTTTGTAAAGCTTTTTCTTAAATTTTTTTTACAAAGGGATTCGCTTACAGCTTTATATTTTGTCAATCGTATAGCTCTTATATTTAGTATAAATAATTATATTAGCTATAGTTCCGATATTATCTCTAACATGTGATAATGCAATACTTACTAGCATGGCTACTAAAACAAGAGTTTGTAAAACACACACACACACACACACATACATTCACACACACACACACACGATATTTCAAGTCACAGGGTCGTGACTTGAAATATCGACGTTCGTGAAGCGTCCGCGTACGAATCAATTAAATTGAAAAGTAATCCCACATTTAATTTATTCATACAACCAGTAAAGAAAACACGGACTGAAATTGCGGGTAGTTTTAATCCATGGCGGTCTGAAATTGCTTTTCCCGCAAGAGTCACATAAGCGGGACTGTTGTTTTAGAACGCTGCAGTCAGCTGTATTATCGTAATCTTGCGAGGACACGGTGCATCTCATGAATAGGGTTTTCTTATGATAATAAAGAAAACTTCTTCGCGTGAACCAAAAAACAGCAATTACTTTCTACGAAGCTTTTATACTAGGTAACTTTATATTGCGGTTTTATTATGCCTTTATCTGTAGTTTGGCTGTATCGTTGATAAACTGGTTTGTTTGCTAGATTACAGATCACGACGTTCCTGGATTTGATTTCTCTTACAAGATATGAAAATGAATGTTAAAATGTAAATAGCTGATGTTGGAAAAGAGCAACTGCTGAGTTTCTTGCAGGCTTGTTTCGGTGAAATCTGCCTTCCTAACCGGTGGTAGAGTCACTACAAACAGATAGACTGACGTTTCAAAAGTGCTTATATTAGGTCTCCTTAAACTTTTGAATTTGTTTCCCGTGGGAATAAAAATCGTTCTGTGTTGGGTTTTTCTGATAATTAACTCTCGAAGTTAGGACATCCAGCTACGGTCTTAAACATAGAATCATCATCATCATCAACAACTTATTACCAGCCCACTACAGGATAGGACTCCTTTCAGAATGAGGAAGAGTTAATGGCCTAAGTCCACTACGCTGCAGTTGACGTTGAGCCTTGAAAACATTGTGAGGAACCCTAAGGCATGCTGGTTTTCTCACAACGTTTTTCTTGACCGCTTAACTCAGTGATTAATCGCTTACAACGCATCTCAACGCATCAATCTAAAAACGCACTTAACTCCGAAAAGTTAGATTTGCGTGGTCATCGAATTTGATCTCGAAACTCTTATCACTAGACTATCACCGCTCCAACATAGGATAATAAACTTAATAAACATAGGATAATAACTTAACAATTATTCATTTCAAAGTCAACAGCTCCTGAGGATGCTACGGTTTCGGAGCGAAACGTGCGTATAGGGTACATTGCCGAGGATCTGTTTGGTGTGAAGTATACGGATTGAAGTAATTATAAATTACACCATACAGATTCTGCTGCTGTTCGGAAAGGGTAATAAACGTTTAAACCTGCGAACCAAGTTTTAAAGATTATTAGTATTCGTTGCAACTGTTGTGGGTTACGTTCTAAATCCTCTCTCGTAGGCTTTTGCCCAGCTGTGGGACAGTAATAGTTGGACGATCGAACTTAAATGGAGCATTGCTTAACCTAAAAAACATTTAAACCGATGTGTACTGGCTGTACTAAATAACCGGAGACTGCGGAGTGGTCAAGGCGTGGTTAGAATAATAAGCAGATGTGTTCGTATCGATAACACAGTAACAGCCCGTGACGGGAAGGGTTTTATGGAGTTTATGGAAAGTGTGCGTGAATTTATTAATAAACTAGCTAATACCCGCTATTGTTTCATATTTTTTTTAATTAAAAACCATGAGAGCCTTCTTTCGTCATAGATTAAAATGAATCCTTTGTCACTTTCCATGATAACTTTCTAACTCAATGCAATAGTTGGCCAAGAGAAGCTTACTTGTTAAGGTGTATTTTGGGCTTTTTATTAATCCTGCAGAAAGGGTCCCAGGGTGATTTTCCAGGGTATATCCAGGTATCCTATGTACATCTACAGGATGCAATCTATGTCTATATGTGTGTATGTGTATGTATGACGGCTGATTGGTGTAGTGGGCAGCGATCCTGCTTTCTGAGTCCAATCCCGTGGGTTCGGTTCCAACAACTGGAAAATGTTTGTGTGATGAACATTAATGTTTTTCAGTGTCTGGGTGTTAATCTGTATTATATTAGTACTTATGTAAATTATTCATAAAAAGAGCTACGCTTAATTTGCGGCTGGATCGCGATGTGTGTATTGTATATTTATTTATTATATATGCATAATTTTATTAAACTTGGTGGAATGGTTGAGGCGCCAAAGGTAACAGGCATATAATCAGACGCATTTATTGCATTTATTAGCCCAATTTAAAGCTGGGTTTCAGGTTATTTTACATCCGAGTCGTACCCTTAGGCGACGAGGAATATGACAGGGAGTCATAACGAATGGGCGAGTGAGGTCGTAGAGGCCTCATCACCATCATTTCAACCGATGGAAATCCACAGATGGACATACTCGTAGGTCTTTTGTAGGGAGTTCCGAAATCCTGGGCCACTTGTTTCCGGCGTCTCCAGAAGACTCGATTGATGTCGTCTGTCCAACTTACGGGGGGGTTGACCAGGGCTACATTTACCAATGCGGGTTTGCCATCCCAGCACCTCTACATTCCAGGGACCGTACGCGCCTAGGGATCTTGATCGTAGTATAGCGAATCAAAGTTTGTATGAGCTAAAATATGTACTTACAATATAAATAACGTAACACTTTTATCCACTCGAATTTTTCTTATAGACATAATAAAAGCTTTTTAATAATAAATGTATATTTTCATATAGCTATATATTTCGAATGGTTGTTACAGACAGAAAAAGTCACCCCTTAAAGTTTAAGGAACCCTAAAAACAGATATCTGATAATAATGAACCGACCACTGGTTCGGAAAGTCTCATACTGCGACGAAGCGAAAAGAAATATAAAGCTTCCAAAACAAATTGTCATCAACACTTTGGATTTTTCTTTGATTCTCAGAACACAAGAAATATGATCGACATTCTTTTATCCTGCGAGAATATTTTCAGTATTAGAAATATTTTCAGGAAATGTTTATTTCAATTTCTTTGTAACCTTCCAATCCGTTTGCAATTCGAGATTCAAAGGATTTTTAATACTTTTGTGCTCGCGACGATAAAATAAAAGAAATTGAACCTTAGTTACGGATCGTTGTAACTGAACTGTATTTATTAATATTTTCACACCCAAAAGGGGTGGTGTGTAAGCCAAGTTTCCTCTACAATAGAATTGCAGTATATAGTATATAAAGCAATCCAAACTCATATTATAATACGAAATTTTCTTTGATTGTTTCTCCTTCCTTCACGCCCTAACTAAGCAACCCGTTAACTTAGGTTTTGTGTATAGTTAGTTAAAAGGTCGGAAAATAGTGCTTGTTTTTATTCCAGAAAAGTCAATCCTTTTCGCGTAGTCGAATACTAGCCATATTCTTCATATGGAATTTTTTACATTAATATTTTTGATCCGCCTCCTTAAAAGTAATAACAATATTTCATTATTTGATGTATGCGTCAAACACAAAGCTTCGAGCATGTTCAAATATGTTCATACAAACTTTTATGAAATAAACGCTTGTTTGAGATCGCAGCTATGAACTAAAGCGGTGTTTCTGCGTAGCTGTTGTCGCCGCGAATCATTTAAGCGATAATTTGTGGAAAACGCTCGTCCGACCAGCGAAGCGAAAATTATGTAAACAATAACTCAACGGGTTTATTTACGCTCGCACGATACGACTTAGTCGTGCGGACCCGGCCAATTACAGACCTATTGCCATCACGTCCATACTCTGTGAAACTATGGAACGTGTACTCAATAACAAGCTCCTCACATACTTAGAAGGAAACGATCTTATATCAGACCGACAGTATGGTTTCCGTAAGAACCGGTCTACTGGTGATCTTCTAGTGTATGCCACTCATACATGGGGCGAAGCCATTGAGAAACACGGTGAGGCACTTGCTGTCTCTCTGGATATCTCCAAGGCTTTTGATCGGGTCTGGCACGGCGGCCTTCTCAGTAAGCTTTCTGCTTACGGAATACCTGCTGGCCTTTGCAGCTGGATATCTGATTTTTTGAGGGAACGGTCTTTTCGAGTGGTTGTTGATGGTCTCTCTTCTGACCTCATGGCTGTCAATGCCGGTGTTCCTCAGGGATCTGTCCTCTCCGCTACTCTCTTTCTGCTGCACATCAACGATCTTTTGAATCCCAATCTTTTTGGGTACGCTGATGACAGCACCGTTACGGAGAAGTACTTGTCCAGCCATAGGGCCAGTGCTAATGATATCCTTGAGCATAGAGAGTCCTTGGTGGAGCGTATTAACTTGACTCTAAAAGAGGTGTCTGATTGGGGTGACGCCAATTTGGTTAAGTTCAACGCTGCCAAGACGCAGTCGTGTTTATTTTGCGCAAAAAAGAGCCCTTTCACCTTGGCTCCCACTTTCCGGGGTGTATCCGTTCCAATTAGCGACCATATTGAGCTCTTGGGTGTCAACATCTCATCCAATCTCAATTTTGGCAAGTGCATCGAGTCTAAAGCCAAAGTGGCAGCTAAAAAACTTGGTATCCTCAATAAGGTTAGGCGGTACTTCACGCCAGGTCAACGCCTCGCACTGTACCAGGCTCAAGTGCGAACCAGCATGGAGTACTGTAGTCACCTGTGGGGTGGCTCTGCCAAGTACCAACTTGAAGCATTGGATTCGGTGGATCGTCGCGCCAGGAGAATTATAGGCGACAATTCGTTAACGCAGGCGAAACTACATAGTCTCCAGCACCGACGCAATGTTGCCTGTTTATCGGTTTTTTACCGGATATACTTCGGTGAGTGTGCTCAGGAACTTCACAATCTTGTTCCCCCTTCCCCGTTTTACCACAGAACAGCGAGACACCGAGAGCAGTGGCATCCTTATGTGGTTGATATCCCATCAACACGCACGAAACGTTTTTTATCCACGTTTCTGATACGTGCCGCTAAGATGTGGAACGCCCTCCCGGTAACTGTGTTTCCTGCCACGTATAATTTAAGTACCTTCAAGGCTAGAGTGAATAGGCTTTTTCTAGGCAAGCGTGCTCCAACCTAGACCTCATCATTGCTTTCTAACGGGCATGATTGTCGTCAAACGCTGGCCTATCGTTAATAAAAAAAAAAAAAAAAAAAGACCCTACCCTTACCTAATAGTAGGTTGAAAAAAAAACAGTAAATGACGACTTAATTTAATGTTTTAAAAGTGATTCTGCCAAGTATCTTTTGGCTTTGTGTATTGCATTCTGTAGAGGGCCGTGCTAGAAACTAAACTCATCGGCGACCTCGCAAATGATAAACTTTAAAGTTTAGATCATCGTCGCCATGTTGCCGTATTCAAGGTATATTTTATGTGCTTAAGAACTAAGTGACCTCGCAAATTTTTACCATTGAACTACTGGGCATCGTAAGGACCAGCGTGGTAACGTAGTTGATATCTCTTGGACACGTACGAAGCGCTAAACTTCTTTGTTACTATGAACACCGCAAAGTTATAAACTTCCAGTTATACCGCTTGCCCCCACAACCTATATAATTTAGGCAAGCGTGCTCTACCTTAGGCTGCATCACCACTTACCATCAGGTATAACTGTCGATACGTGCTTATATATTTATATCATCAATAGCCTATCACAGTCCACTGCTGAACTGAAGGCCTCACCCAACGGGAGGGTTGGCCCAAAATCACCCCGCCGCTGGGCACACGGTAGTGATCGCAGTAGATGGTAGTAGTAGCACAGAGGATATACAGGAGGATAGTTATAGATATATTAAAGCGAAATAGGTAACTTTTACCTAAACTGGTAGCTATGTCTATTTGTAGTTCTTTTCTCGCAGAAGAAGATCTCCATTAAATCCCGACCAACTTTAAATGGGCCCAACTACAGACTTTAAAATGTCAACATATTATCCCAACTATATAGCAATAACGTCAAAGCAACGAAAATTCATAACCTCAATTTCATAAATTTCAGTACTTTGAGTAACTTCTGAGTTCCTTGTAGGCTTCTAGGTAGGTTCTAAAAAAAATCACTAAAACTCTTAAATAAATAAAAACTCAGAAATAAACGATTTCTATGTATAAGTAAGTATTTAGGGATAACGATAAGAGCTAGGGAACTGTATGAAATCGCATCGTCGTGTCGTACGTATTAAAAGAGTCCACTGTGGTGGAAAAATAAATTACAGCGGGTACTCTAGCTGAAAGTGAGATAGACAAGGTCTGGGGGATTCATTTTTGAATAACTGGGCGGACGTGGGAAATCGATGAAGATGTGGGTTATACGCATACTTGGGGAGGATGTATTGTATCGATAATAG
The DNA here is from genome assembly GCF_905163445.1 of Pararge aegeria. Classification (NCBI taxonomy): domain Eukaryota; kingdom Metazoa; phylum Arthropoda; class Insecta; order Lepidoptera; family Nymphalidae; genus Pararge; species Pararge aegeria. Next base: position 19,009,844 of record NC_053186.1, read on the forward strand.
AAATCCTTGAGAAGAATATAGGCGTTATGGCCTTCGCACACCATATTGACTCAACACCGACTATTAAAGCACTGAATCGGAGCTTTATATCATGTGGTTTAAAGTGTTGTTTCGAGAGTATGATTCAAGGCTGAAGCGTGGTCAACGCATGGTTTAGGTGTGGTTTTGGTTTATGTATAAAATTGCCCCTTAAGATGCTGAGTATTCCAAAATGAGGTTCAAACAACTTATATTAGGTTATTATTAAGTTCGTTACAATGAATAAAAGTTATGTTAATCTTAACCATATTACTGATTAAGTGGTCGTTCCTGCTTAACCCGTCGTAAAAGATAAAGTAAAATTTTCAGGGCAGAAATAAACGTCTCAAGTTTATTACAAAGTTTAGTAGAGGTACTACTAATATTTGCTGTAAATTATTTATTAAAATGTTGGTATGAAATAAAACATTTTATTTATTATGTTTCTTTTATTAAGGCAAATTAAAATTAAAATACGTAACGATACGTAAAAGTGCACAAGAGTGGCTACATAGATAGCGTTTTAGTTTGCAAGTTTGCAATGTTGCGCTCCTAAATCGAATCAGGTGCATGTCACGCTCTAATGAGGGAGGTCCCTTATTTCCAAGACCAGTTAACACTGGTTTGGTAGACAAGGGCACCCATAATACTGGTTTTTAACCCCCGAAAAACGTCGGGTTTTTCATAAGTTTGACGTGTCTTTGGGTGTGTATGTTTGTTTGAGGCATTCTATTTCCCAAACGGATGAACCCGCCTTATTTACATTCTCTGATATCTTTAATGAAAATCAGTTCAAGATGGCCGCCGGATTTATTATTTTTTCACACCTTCTTCTATATACATAGGTACAAATGAAGGGCTTGATTATTAGAACACTAAGACAAATTTCAAATCCAAGATGCCACCACAAAATTTCGTATTAATTTTGTTTTACAACTCTCCTAAATAGTTATCTATTTACTTGTTTTATTCTTTTTGCATTCATACTATTTTTATTATTTTGTGTCAATAGTTTTATTTATATTCAATGAATTTTGTCTTATGTATTTCTCAGTAAAATAATTTAAATTTTACGATATTTTATTTTCCCTGTAGTAAATGTAATCTTGTTTGCAACTAAACGTAATTGTTAATTTCGTAACAGTTGCATAAATAGCTAATAACGAGGCCTACGCTCTGCTGTTGTACATTAATTAGGAGTAAGGTGTACCACAACAATGTCGGTACACGCTTTTTAAATCCCTGTAAAACAATGACGTATCAGCATAAGAGTCACTCTCGTGGGGCAATATGCAAATAGCTTGCAGCGAGAAGCGATCCTTAAAGCTTGTTACTTTGTGTTCACGGAGAGTATAAAAGTTGCTTACCGCGGAGAATTTAATACGGAGCTTAGCGAATTGAATATTTTGTTGCGGTAACTAGGTACCCTAGATGCTGGGATTTTTAACCGGATTGCAAAACGTTAGGATGTTAGTAATTGGTTTTTCGAAGTTTATTTCGTTTATTTCAGACGGCGTATCCTTTTGGAGTTAGGTTAGGTTAGCAAAATAAATATACTACGACAATACACACATCGCCATCTTAGCTCCAAAGTAAGCGTAGCTTGTGTCATGTTTACTAAGATAGGTGATAAATATTTTCATATACATATATACACATAAATACTTATAATATACAGATAAAAACCCAGACACTGGAAAACATCATCACAGAAACATTTTCCATGTGTGAAAATTAAACCCACGGCATTGGACTCAGAAAGCAGGGTCGCTGCCCACTGCGCCAACCGGCTGCCAAATAAAAGGGCTATGCAAATAAGTGTTAGGGGTTTCGTCAAAATCTATGTATCTGTCTGTGGGATGGTAACTCCCAAACGAATGAAAAAACGTTCGTAAAATCTGTAAATCTGTGTTTGTAGTGACTACCGTAAGCCGGTGAGAAACTTAACATTCAAACCTTTTTGTTTTGCCTAGGTATACTTTTTACCTAGGTACAGTTTTTTTAATTCGAAAAAACATGATTGAGGGGCCGAGTATTCCTTTACAAATTTGTTAACGGAGCCCTAAAAACAGCATTTCGAATACACGCGTCATCAACTTAACGTTCTTACTGTAAGTGCATTCTGCAATCAGGAATCAATTCCATTTAAACTCATCCGAATACCTACTTGTGAAAATATACCCATTTTGCTACAAATTCTTGATCTTTGACCTTTGGTTGTCGTAACGAAAGAGAAGCTAGTAAGCTTTACCACTATATTACAATTTTTCTATTCAATGGCAACGTCAGCTACATTTCATCCTCTGCAATTTACTAAAGTGGCATATCTCATTCCACTAGCTCGGGTGTACTGGTGTAGTATCTTTCATACAAATGCGGTACACACCAGTACTCCGTGCCTACGAATATCTACTTTTTCCTCTCGCTCAGTTACTCGTAGACGATAGGAAGTTTTTATTGTAATGAAAGTTTATGTTTGAACTGATTTTTGTAGCTGGTTTTTTTTTTATTGTATTTCGAAATTGTTTTGTTTTAATTTCACTACAAGTTAGCCCTTGAGCGAATGAAATCGCAGGGAATCACTCGTGTGCGATACGGAGGTTAAAGTGAAACCTCCGGAGTCCCGTTTCCCGCAACCGGTTTTGTTCAAGGGTGCTTAACCAAGACAACCCACTGTTTTCCATTGATACCGATTATACACCGCCATCAAAAATTTTGTAGACCTGGGGGCTCTATGACGCAGTTGTTAAGTAGTGATTAGTGTGGTGTGTAAATGGGAGGTCCTGGATTCGATACCGGCCAGGGGCTATTTGGGTTATAATAATTTTGGAATTCTCTTGGTAGCTCGTGGCTACTTCCCACCCCACCGTGCCGTGCCGCCAAGTGACTTAGCGTTCCGGTACAATGCCTGCCTGTCTGGAAACTGAATGGATTTCATTAAGTAAAGAGTCAAAGTAAGTATTTAAGTAGTTGTAGAACTTTTTGTGGCAGAGCTCTTTTTGTGGCAGAGCTCGTCCGGGGAAGTACTACCACCGTGTTTATTTCTGCCGCTAAGCAGCATTGTCGCAATGCTATGTTCCGGTCTGAAAGGCGTGGGTTCCTGTGGTATTACAGGTACCTGCATGAGGCTTCACACCCACGCCTCAGTTTGATGGACACGGGGCGGCACGTTGCAGGATGTGTTCCTTGCATGACCTGGCAAGTGTTGCTCTGTTTATAGGCGATGGATTTTCACACACCATCAGGTGGGCCATCCGTCAAATATTACTAAAAACAATAATTAATCCGGCAACTACGCCTTTAATAAAAAATTAAGAAGCCTGTTTTCGTGGTTTTTAAAAAGTGCACAAGCGCCTAGGTTTATTAATTAGCTTTTGGGATTACACATAAAGGCTACAATCTAAATATTCCGGACTTGCAGTTAAACGAAGAAATATAGATCTAAATTATAACTTTTAAAAATTACACCCGAAACCGACTGCTTCATAAAATCTACCCATTACCGGCCCACTAGGGCACGGATCTCTTCCCACTATGAGAAGAGTTTAAGGCTGTAGTCCACCATACTAGCTCAGTGCGGATTGGCGGACTTCACACGCCTTTGAGAACGTTATGGAGAGCTCTCAGGCATGCAGGTTTCCTCACAGTGTTTTCCTTCACCTTTTATTGCTTAAAACGCACATAACTTATAAAATATAGTGGTACGTGCTGTGAACTCAGGCTGGGCTATCACCGCTTTATAAACAGATGCACTAGCGCGTAGGTATTTAGCTTTTAGGTCTACCAATTGCGTCGTTCTCCAATCTTACTATCCTAGAGTTGCTGTAAAACGAAGAAATAAAGATCAGAATTATACCTTTTAAAAATTACACCCGAAACCGACAGCTTAATCTGATTTTATTGCACCTCGCTAAGATTAATAGGTAATTTTTCATCTCGCCCGGGAGTAGGTATCAAAGAAGCCTTTTAGTGCCTTTTTAAAAGCTTTTTCCCCCCTTTGCTGTATTAATTATGCTGAAGGAGCAATTTCTTTGTGCTTGGAGAAAAAAAAATGAGGGCGAAATATTAATTATTCCACCTGTGCGGAACCTTTTGTCGCTTTGTTTGTGGCGAAAATTAGTTGCCGGTTTTAGTAGGTTACCTACAAAACTAGTTACCTCCTTTCACACTCGGAAAAATACTATTCGGTTAGAGAAAACAGCATATAATTTTGATATAGAATGGCCAGTGACCCTGCTTTCTGAGTGATTTTTGGAAGATTTAGGTGTTTTGAGTGTGAGTCTTTGAAGTCGGTTGACTCTTCAAAACTTTTATTTATGATATTCATGTTGACAAAGGAGACCATTTTAAAGATAATTTGCAAACATGTCCGTTTTTCGAAAGGATCTAATTAATAGGAAGCCAGTAAATGTCCACATCATCATCATATCAGCCCATTACCGGGCAGAGGGCACAGGTCTCCTCCCACACTGAGAAGGGAAACATGTTAATCTTATCTCTAGGGCTAATAATATTAAAAGCGATATTTTGTTTATGATAATCAATACAAAGAACCAATCTCTGCATACTAGATACCGCCTACATACATAGACCATATTTCAAGAAGAAGAAGAACAAATAGAAAGTTAGGTTAACAAAACAAACGATTATACAAAATATTAGCGCAAAGACGGCCTTATCGCTTGAAGCGACCTCCGCCAGACAACCTTTGGTTTAAGAAACACATTATATAAAACGGGATAGTGCAATACCCAAATTTGCTTATTATATACATTACACATACTATACATACTAATACTACATATATATATATATATGTATGTACATATATATATACATATATATATATATATATATATATATATATAGTTAAAACATATATATTTCTTGTGTGCGTGTATATGTCACTGAACACCTCCTAAACGGCTGGACTGAATTATTTGGTATGCGTTTGGGTGGCACCCTGGATGGTTTAGATTCACAAATCAGCCCGACAGATGGCGCTGGGGTCCGCTAGTATATATATAGGTATATATCAATATATGAACTTAAAAACATATTACCATTTAAACATACACACAAAATTACATGAATATTTTACGACATATAATAGTACACAGGAAATAGTCTTTCAGGCATCATAACTGTAACTGGCACTTTTCCACAAACGTTATAAGATTCAATGGCTACGTCTTTGAAGGAGCTAAGACGCTTAGTTCCTGTTGCACATATTAAGTAACTTCCAGTCAACAAACTCAATATGGTTCCCATAGCGACCACTATATAGCCAATGTAAAGCTTAAACCAATAAGTCCGCAACAGATAGAAGGAAGTTCACAAGATCCTCTCTGTTTGGTGAGGCAACATCGCGTCTCGATTTGTCCTCGCTTTATGTTTATATTTGAACAATACATCATTCCCGATATAACACGAGTGATAAGCGGTAGCGTTTTACATTCGTTTAAAGGAAATTGCATACAATTTTACAACAAACTACCAATTGACATCTTGGAGATGTCTCTTAAAAGTTCAAAGTTTGTATTAAACGTAAGCTTATAGAAAAGTCCCATTCTAGTATAAAGGAATACGTAATCAATAAAAAGCTTGGGTGTGAATTATTGCTGTAACCAGATTGCTCTTCTAATAATTTTAAATGACAATGTGAGATTGTGATAACAATAAAGGGAACCTGGCTAAGTTTGTGGTGGGCTTCTTCTTTGTACACCAGGACGCGTTTGGAACCCTCGTTGGCTTTAGTTTTAAGTTTACGAATAAGGTTATCATCTCACTACCGTATACACATTTCTCATGTAATGCACGCATCAAAAGTGCAATCTATAAAAATATAACTTTATTCAAGTCCCGACTTGAATAGAGGTATATTTGACTTCGACTTTAAATGCTCCAAAGCATAGTACTAAATTCTCAAAATACCCGATTATCAAAATACAGATGATGAACCAGATTATTCCATAATACCTGATTCTCAATATACCAGATAACAACAGATTTTGTGCAGTAACAAGTAAACTTTTATTAGGCCCTTACAATGAATAACTAATCGAGCAAAGAAAGTCTAACTTTTACATTTTGATGTCGAATTATCACTTTGTTATCTATGATGAGCTTGTGATAAAACCTGACTGACACAAAGTCGATTTCCTTTTTGTGAGTTTGGATCCTAATCGAGATTTGTGTGAAAATTCTGAGCATATCAAAGCCAGCCCGTGGAAAGACAGCTCGCTACTTGTGCCACGCGCTTTGGGAACCCGAGTCCCTTGTAGTGTCGTAACTCTTAAAACCATTTCCCCGCACGCCACGTATTTAATGTCGTGGAAATGTTATTATAACGTATTTCACTTATAGCATTCTTAGGGTGTATCCGTGTTTCAAAAAAAATAATAAAAATAAAAATTTGTATTTGGCCTTTTATTAATTTGCTCCTCCTTCAAAAAGGAGGAGCTCGATATCCTACTTCCTACTAATATTATGAATGCGAAAGTTTTTATGGATGGATGGATGGTTGTTACTGTTTCGCGCAAACCTACTGAACCAATTTGACTGAATTTTGGAACGGAGATAGATTATAACCTGGCTGTTTTTTACACATATGCTCAGTTCCCCCAGGATTCATGAAAAACCAAAAACCACGTACGAAGCCGCGGGCGCTGGTAACTCGTTAATAAGATCTGTTCCGGGACAGGATTAACTCACTTTTTTTTCAATGAATTTATTGATGTTTTGGGAGCGACGTTTCTTCAGGCACTTTTGGGGCTTTCGTAGCAAATTCGATTGGGGAAAAAACTCGCAAAAAATTAAATGAGTTCTGAAGCCAATTATGTAATCCTCTCTAAGTTGTCAAGGTTAGAGACCTGGCTGCCTTACAATATGACGGCTCAAAAACTTGCATCAATCAAAGGGCCGTCAAGTTCATCATAAACTCAATTTTATATTTTTAATTATGTGTTTTTATCTATAAAGTCAAAGTCAAATATTTCTTTATTCAAATAGTCACATAGATGGCACTTTTGATGCGTACATTACATGTAAAATGTTACGTAGGAGTGAGTTGATGGCGATAAATAAATTCGTCAACTTAAAACTAAAGCTACGAGGGTTCCAAACGCGCACTGGTCTAAGAAGAAGCCCACAAACTTAGCCGGTTATTTTTTTTTTCGTTTACACGTCTCACATTGTCATTTATATACTTGAAGGTAATTATATCAGATAACAGAATTATCAAACCATTACTGGACCACACACAAGTCAGAGAACTACATTTCCTATCAGAATGAGTAGCCTTTGTCCGTAGTCCACCACGCTGGCCTAATGCGGATTGGTAGACTTCACAGCCCCTAGAAAACATTATTGAATACTCTCAGGCATGCAGGTTTCCTCGCGATGCTTTCATTCACCGATGAATCAAGTCATATTAAATTGCTTAAAAAGCACATAACATAGAAAAGTTAGAGGTGCTTGCCAGGGTTCGAACTCGGTCCCCCGAAGGGAAACCGAAGCCATACCCACCAGGCTATCATCGCTTATTAATAATAATAACAATAATAAATATACTACGACAATTCACACATCGCCATCTAGCCCCAAAGTAAGCGTGGCTTGTGTTATGACTGATGCATAATTTTATAAATAATATACATAACTACATATAAATACCCAGACACTGAAAAACATTAATGTCCATCACACAAACACTTTCCAGTTGTGGGAATCGAACCCACGGCTATGGACTCAAAAAGCAGCGTTGCTGCCCACTGCGCCAATCGGCCGTCTAATATTATATCAGGTAATCACTAATAACTAAAATTAAAAAGAACCAAACTACTCAGTAACTACCTTAATTAATCTTACCACTTGAGTGTATGAAACGCCAACCTAAACTGTCGGCAGCTGACTAGACGGTGCGCCGTGTGTCCGCCGAATTGACGCTTCCGGACCCGTCCGGGCACGGACATGTACATCCGCAACAAGAGTTATTGACTAGAGTGACCTATATAATACGTACTTGCCCGCGACTATTTCCGCGTTCATTTTGGTTTTTAAAAACTCCTCATGAACCCAACATGTATCCTATGGCCGTCATAAGTTAAGTGCCAAGCCATGCAAAGGTAATAAATGCTTCTCTCCCGCGGCCAGATTTTTCGAGAAAAATATTATCCAATATGTCCATCTCCAGGAAGCAAACTACATGTGTCCAACGGGAAGTGATTATAGAAAACAAATAAATAAAGACACAATTTCACATTTATAATCGTAGTATGGACGTATTTCTCAAAGGTGCTGAATGCTGCTTACATTTTTAATATGTAGCTCTTCGCAGCGAAAAAAAAGTTATTCTTTGCGACTTTTTTAGACTAGTATATTTCTAGATTTTACTTCATTTTACTTAAAATGTTGTAGAAAGTATTTATTTCTAGCTTTTTATTCGTTTAACAAAGTAGGTTTTTTGTTTGTCTTAACATTTTATTTCACGCTTTTTTGTGGCTGGTTTCGCAATTATCCAATCTATATTAGCCAAATGTCAACTGCTCATAAGTCATATCCCATTACCGGCCCACTACTGGGCACGGGTCTCCTCCCACAATGAGAAAGGGTTAAGCTGTGTAATACTTACTAATTATTGAATGAATATACTTTTATTGCACACCACAAAAAGTACATAAAAAAGAAAAGATATAACAGAACAACGGATACAATTTGGCGGCCTTATCGCCTCATTGAGATTTCTTCCAGGCATCCAATGGAAAAGAAAACAAATACAGAAATAGTATATTATACATTATACCCATAAAATAAATATTTCATTTCTTAAATAAATATATATAATATATATAAAACGACATTTATAACTAAAGACAAATAAATAAATAAGCAATATAAATAAATATATAAAAATTATATCTCCTTAAAAATAATATAATAAATTAAATATGAAACAAAATAAAAAAAAAAAAATTTGTCCTCAAACATAAATAATTAAAAATGAAAAAAGAGACAAGAAACATGTATGTCCCTTTAAGAAATACTCAATTTGCCATAGGTGTGCCTACACTATTTAAAGTAAACTACCCATTGACATCTTGGAGATGTCTCTTAAAAAGTTCAAAGTATGTATTAAACGTAAGCTTATTAAGTCCTATATATAGAGGACTACGTAATCGAAAAAAAAACTTGGGTGGGAATACCCTAACCAGGTTGCTCTTCTAATAATTTTAAATGACAATGTGAGATGGTGATAACAAAAAAACATCCGGCTAATTTTGTTGTAGGCTTCTTCTTAGACCAGGACGCGTTTGGAACCCTCGTACCTTTAGTCTTAAGTTTACGAATATGGTTATCGCCATCATCTCACTACCATGTACTTCTCATTCATGTACGCATCAAAAGTGCCACCTAAGTATATGGATTTGAAGAGTCACCTCGATTTCTCCAAGATGCCTGCAATAAATCTTCACCTATTAAAATGGGGCCACCTCTAAGGTGTGACTTGTGAAAAAAATAATCATTAAAATCGGTTTATAACTGGCGGAGTAATCGAGTATATACAAAAATAAAACATACAGTTGAAATGAGAACTTCCTCCTATTTTTTAATTCGGTTGAAGATACGATTTACTGTCTCTCTGATTAAGGTTATCTTTGGTCAATAAAATATTTTACTGTACTGGACGAATGTTTTTTATCAATATGGATATGATAAAAAACATTCGTCCGTTATGAGTTAGGATGGCAAATCATAGGTTTGTAGCAAACTGGCAGGATTGGGCAAACATTGGTTATTCCGATTGTCACGGATGTTGGCGTCGTCCCTAATTAGTCTGTTTGTGCTGTACAGTTGACATTTCTAATGTGGTTTCCGAATTGTGGTGATGATTTTCGGATTTCACGATAGATTTTCAGGGAATGGTGTATTTTCTATCAATCTAAGATTTAACATATACCTGAAGCTCAGTCCAGACTAAAAGCCTTCGCTTAAGTTTAATGTTTTTGAAGTTATACTTCTTTTGGCGCGTTAGGAAAATATGAGTGTAAATTTTTATTATGCGCGCGCACACCGTCACTATAAACCGAAACCCTGAAGTTAGCTATGATGTTAGACTGTGTACACTTTCAATGAGTTGAAAAATGTTGAGTGAACATAGTTGTCCGATAATGAGTCGATTTGTTTTCCAAATTTCATCATGTTTACTAAGTCAATTTCTTTAATTATGTAGAAATAGATTTTTGTGATATTTAAATAACCTTTGTTTAACTAGATTATGCGTTATAATAATACTTACAATATGTTAAATATCTTTTTTTTATTGTTGGTGTCGTTTTTTTCTACAAACGTAGAATAAGGCGATAGATAAAATTTTTGGAAGGATTTTTATCTTATTACGCCAAAGAAGTATAACTTCTAACGCGCGCATAAGTATCAAGCTAAATTGCTATACTCCTGGAATAGCAGGAGAGTCTGTATGGTGTAATTTATAATTTCTTTAATCTTTATACTCCACACCATACAGATCTTCGGCAATGTACTCTCTACGCACGTTTCGCTTCGACACCGGAGCATCCTTAGGAGATGTTGACTTTACAATGAATAATTGTTAACTTTATTTATTATTTATTTATTATTTATGTACCATAAATTGTGATTCTGAACATAAGATACATGAATTGTACAAAGGAAAGCTTATCTCTATAAGAGATCTCTTCCAGCTACCTCAGGATGTGAGTAAGATGATTTAATTGTGGTATAGGTCAAATAAAGGTACAATATACTTCATAACTACTAAGTATATTTAATATATCTAAATAATAACAAAATTCTACATACTAAAACAATAACATTTGAATATACTATACATACAAAATACATAAAAATAATATAATAAATATTTATATAATATAAATATAAATATATATCTATAATAAGTAAACAGTGATAAATATACTATGACAACGATAGATAATGCTTCTTTACATTGTGTTTAAAAGAGTGCACCGATCGGCAGTGTCTAATATGTTCTGGTAGTAAGTTCCAAAGGTGTGTAGCGTGGACGGAGAAAGATTTCTGGAAGAAAATAGTATTATATGAAGGGACATCAAGAGGATTTTTTGACACGCAAGACCGCAAGGGTCTCGTAGGCGGAAGACATAGCTTCATACGCTCACACAAATAACCAGGAGAAGAAGAATTATATAGGATGTTGTAAAGGACAGTTAAAATATGCACATTCCGTCGAAAACGAATTGAAACTTTAATTGACGACGAAAATCAGAAACGTGATCGAATTTGCTCAATCCGAAGATAAAGCGAATGCACAGATTCTGAAGTCTTTCGAGTTTGTCAAGTAGCTCTTTAGTGGCATCCAAATAGCAGACGTCGGCGTAATCAATAAATTAATTAATTAATTAATTATTCAATTGGAAGCAATAAAGATTGGGCCAACATAATTTTGGTATGAAGCGGAAGAAAATTCTGCAGCCTCCTCAACTTTAAGCGACTAGGCCGCCTCTTGCATTCTACTTCTTTCTTCATGTTTCTATTTTTATTTTATTTTTATATGTTAATGATGTGGTATACAAATAAAGAGTTAAATTATAATAATAACTTTACTTCCGATGTTTTTATGTTCTGATATCAAACGGGTGTGGGGTGGGGCTTTCGGTATCGGGTCGTACGATGTGAAAACGCCCTTACCACAACGGATATAACCAATTAGCGGCAATAGACAAACAACCTTAATCGGTTTGCATAGGCCGTTAATTTCTAACTTCCTAATTCGTGCCAATTCCCTTCAATTTTGTATTTAAATTGCCAAAGTGACTTCTGTGACAATATACAAGTGTTCGTTTGAGACTTTGTCCACGTTGTGTACTGTAACATTGACCCACTGCTGGGCACGGGTCTCCTCCCAGAATGAGAGGGGTTTAGGCGTAGTCCACCACGCTGTCGCAAGTGCCGATTGGTAGACTACGCTCGCCGATAATAATTATGGAGAATTCTCAGGCATACAGATTGACGGCCGATTGGCGCAGTTTGCAGAGACAGAAAGCAGTTTCTGAGCCAAAAGCCGTGGGTTCGATTCCCACTACTGGAAAATATCTGTGTGATGAGCATGAATGTTTTTCAGTGTCTGGGTGTTAGTATTTATGTATGTTATTCATAAAAATTTTCATCAGTCATCTTAGTACCCATAACACAAGCTACGCTTACTTTGGGGCTAGATGGCGATGTGTGTATTGCCGTAGTATATTTTTTTTTTTATTATTTATTATACAGGTTTCCTCAGAAACTTTTCTTTTAACGTTAAAGCAAGTGATATTTTAATTTCTGAAATTAAAAACGCGTATAACTCTGAAATGTTAGTGGCCCATACGACTAGAGTATTATCGGCTCTCATCATTATCCTCAACTTGCTAGTATCCAACATCCCACTACTGGGCACACGTCTTCTCTCTCAAAGGAGACACCGACTATAAACACTCCTGCCCTCAGACATTAAATAAGAGAACCTGAGTTGAAGTAAATCTTAAGTTACTCCATATCAGTGAAAACCATTATAGCGAACTTAATTTTATCAACTTTTATTAGGCACATAAGTGTCTGAATTTAAATAAATTTAGACACTTAAAGTGCCCGTTTATAAGATAACCAGACGCCTATAATGATGACACAGAGTAGCTCAAAGCAGTAAACCAGACCTGCGGTATTAACGTGCGGAGCGTCAGATTGAGCCGTCTAAAATAAGTCGGTAATAAAACACTGTTATGCACTAGCTAATGTAAAGCCGATGAACTGCGCTACGGAAATAATTTTACACGGGCCTTGTGTTACTGGAAGCGCGGCGATTTGAAGCTGCGTCCGACGATGAAAATAGCAATAACATACTTTATCTATCGCTACATAAAGAATTAAAAGTTGAAAAAAACATGAAATTTCTATTATATTATGTAGTCTTTGAATTAGATTATTTTCATAGCATAAATGTTTGTTATATTTTCGATACAAAAATAATAACAAAATTCAGAAAGAAGATTGATTGCATACGTAGTAGGTCAATGTTTAATTTCCATGATAGATGGATAATTTATAAATGGATTTGTAACCATTTTGTTGCTGAAAATTTTTCGAAAGAGAATTTATAAACTCTAATGAGTTTCAGGAAAATATGGATTAAATATATAGAGATAAAGAGGAGTTTCATACTATATAATGCAGGACGCATTATTGGCAATGAAACTCCTCTTAAATACAGCATTTTGTTTATACTATTTTACGTTGACTCTACTGTTTTATTTAATACTTTATTTTTATAGAAAACAGTCGCTTTCATAGTTTTAATCTTTCAAAGGCAATCTTTTCGCAAACAACTGTTTTTCGTTTGTATCGATACGGTAAAAGTGTAATGCTCTGTACGCATAACGTATAACGTAATTACAAAATACTGTTGAATCGTTCATAAGTATATTTCATAAAGAATCACCCTTTTTAAAATATAAAATCAAAAGAAGCTTATTTACTTTTTCTATACAAACTAATTCAAAACATACAAAGTGTTTACTTATGACAACCCTATTGAAGAGAAAAAACCGACACGTGCATAGTACCTACGCTACGCGACGCGTACCTAATAAAGGAAAGGAGTCACTTGATTTTTCTTTTGCATGTGATGTTAGGGCTGTATCTGATTACTTTATGTAAAAACTATGGCAATGGTTTACTCAAAAACATGTTTTGGTTTCTCAGATAAGTCTTAGAGAAAGTGCATAATGTACCTCTACAGCCTGTGAAGAATTATTTCGGTTTTCATTTACACGTTGTATAGTTTATAAAAAAAAATTCCGGAAACTGATATTGTTAAATATTATTATGAGTTCGTTTTGTTGTCAATATTGTAAACGGTACCTGAGCCGTATTAAAGTAGTCATTTTGTAACAAGTATTTGTAGGAGGAAACTCTGCTCGATTATAGAGCAAATGTAATCAGTGAAAACGAGTATTATTCAAATCACATCCCGTGGGGATCCCGTTCTCAAAATTTTATTTCGTCTCATCCAGCCACTTCTAAAGCTCTGTGTTGCTAACCCTGAAACAGATAGCCATTAAAACGAATCATGTTTCCTATGACGTCAGAGCTCATTCACATTTTTTGCTCCTCACTAATTTATTTTACACTCGTCAAAAGTTAAGTAAATTATATGAGGATATTTTTAAGACACTCACAAAACCATTATGATATTTAAGTCCTTATGTCAAAGGTGTTAAGGTTTGAAATGGGTTTTGTGTAGTTCTTGATACTGGATTTAGTTTAGTGAGAGTTCAATGTATCATTCACACGGGTATTGATATTAATCGCTCGTATTACAATGTTTCGGCGACCGTTTTAGTGCGATTTAGTTCTTTTTACCCACGACGGACATGTTATACGTGGATTGAATTTTTTGTTTGTGTTCCTATTAATGATAATATTCTTATGTTATATCTGTGCATTATACAATGGTCCGAGGTAGAAGTAATTATAAAGTTTCTAGTTATAAGGTAGAGTAGAAATGCCTTACCTTATCTTCACCGTCTCAGCTAAGCACTGGTCAGAACAATCTCGAAATTATTGCAATGGTACAATTATTTGCAAATAGTTGCGCTTGCGCTGTCAGTCTTTCCCCTTATATAATTTACTAAATTGTACGTTAATATGGTGAAATTCACAATACCAAACTTCATAAACTAATCACGGAGGCAAAATAAAATAAATAATCTAATAAGTTATTTGTGATCAATAAGCACAGAAACTACTGAATTGATTTACTAATTCTATCTATGGCTTATTAGGCCTGTTGATAATAATGATTAAGATATAACATGTAACAAATATATAATCCTAATAATAATGAAATATAATCCTATATGATCCCAATAACAAAGAGAAAGTCAGATTTAGTTTCAACGATTTTACACGGAAAGCATATTCGAACAGTTTCAATTCAGGTTTTCGTTACTCGTGTTTCACGGTTTTTACGATGAAATTGTCAAGTTAACGGGCATTAAATGGCATTCGATTTTACAACGGAAATAATGTTAAATGGTAAAAGCAGTCAAATTCCTAGTAATAATCCCAATGAAGTGGGTAACATCACTTTTAACCGACATCCGAAAATTGCGAAGACTCTTCTCGTGTGTCTTTTGCATATAGTGTCTCTCATTTTAGTTACTTTGCTAAAGCTTTTGGAGAACTATATTTAGCGTTTCAGATTTTATAGTCGCTCACTTGGTATAAAATGCGCCGACCCGATATTTCTGCTCACCCACTTATTGAAAACGTAATTTAAGGTTGCTCTCTTAAGTGATTATTGTGAAGTATTTCAGCATGGCTAGCATGGTTAGGAGACAATTATCTCCAAGGGGAAACTCTAAAAATTCATCTTCTCCCACAGCTTTATAAACTCTCAGAGTATTGGCGCACAAGTGGAAATAGTATCCAAATATATGTGTAATAATAAACGGGAGTAAACTTCTCCTATTCCATGTTCGAGTGATTTGGCTTTAGGTTGGCACGTTAAATATATCCCCCGATTATATCCATCCAGTGGATATAATCGGGGGATATAATTTTTGTCTCTGCTACCTGTGCTCACAGCCCAGTAAGAAAATAGCTTATTAGCGACCGCATTAAATGTTCAATGTAAAGTATAATAAATATGTAGGTTCTTACTTAAAATAAGATATTTTGTCACACTTTTTGCTTATTCGGAAGGTTTTTTAGGAAAAAAAAGAAAATATCGTTATATGTATTAACGCCATTTTTATCCGTTTGATGTCAAATACCTGATACTGTTTGCAGGTTTATCGCTGGCAGCGTTATTTCTTTGTATCCTTTTTATCTTTTATTGTTATTCTAGCCCCGTATTTTTAATACGACGACCTTTCATCTGTCTTCCTTCAGTGTGCGCGTTTGAATATTTAATGACACTTGAAAAGTATAGATCGTACGCGGAATTACCGCTAGCAAATCAAAATAGCACCCTATAACAGAGACCAGAGCAAAGAAGTGAGAAAAAGAACATATTTATTTTTATATGCTGCTAGAGTTTCTACATCTTCATTTTCTTCTTCACTAGGCCTTTATTTATATTTCTCTTAGCTAATTGTACGAACTCTTCCCCGCTCCTACTCCAACCATCCAAGCTCGTTCTAGAAACCTTGTAAAACGCCAAGATTGCTGAAACTTCAAAAAAGTGGCAGTTCTTAGTAGGTAGTAGTAAAGTTTTTGTGACAGAGCTTATCCGGGAAAGTACTACAACCAATTGGGTTGATGATGATAAGCGCCGGAGAGAAGTGGCCAAGTGTATGTCACCTTCTCTCCTTTGAGAGCGGAGGCCTGTGTAGGCCCTTTTTTATTTAGACAGAGAAACAGTCAGAGTATGCAAGGAACACGTCAACATTCCGCCCTGTGTCCATCTTCCTAAGTCGTAGGTGCTAAGCCTCATGTGTCTGTTTACACACCGGCAACCATGCCCTTCAGACCGGAACACAGTAATGCTAGAAACAGCAATAACAAATAAATATACTCCGACAATACGCACATCGCCATCTAGCCCCAAAGTAAGCGAAGTTTGTGTTATGGGTACTAGGATAGATACCTGATGAATATTTTTATGAATATAATACCTACATACTTATAATATACTAGCTTACCCAGCCCGCTTCGCCGGGCTAGATTTTGCTTTATTTTATTTAAACAATAAACTTACATCATTAAATTTTTAATTTAAGTCTCATAATATATTAAATCATTTATTTCTCTCCGTATTCATTCTCTTCTATTCTCTTCTCGAGCGGCTGACGATCATTATCTACACCCATGTACACCCAACAATAGAATATCATCATAGTAAGTAAAAGCTGTATTTGACAGTTTAAAAATACGAGTGCTCCGATCGTCAAAAAACTTTACAGGATTACTCGCCAGGTCAATCCGGAGATTCCCTGAAAGCTTCATTGAAATCGGTCCAGCCGTTTCGGAGCCTATACGAAACATACCCACATACTTTCTCTTTTATATATATAGATAGATAAACAGCAAGACAATGAAAAACTTCCATGTTCATCACACAAATTTTCCAGTTGTGGGAATCGAACCCAAGGCCTTGGACTCAGGAAGCAGGGTCGCTGCCCACTGCGCCAACCGGCTGTTTATATATGTCTTATAATATATAATAGCAGCAGAAATCCACGTACGAACTGAGTGTTTATGAATGCCTCTTTTAAAGTTATAAGCGTTCTTATTTCCATCCTCCTAAAGTTAGGCCGTAGAATGTAGTTTCTTTAACTCTTAAGCTTCTTAAGCAAAAAAAGGAGATATCGCAACGTTTTCCAGTGGAACCGCGGTTTAGGTACCGCGATATATGCATTATTCAACCGGGATCTCACGCTTTTTGGACCGCCAAAATGTTTCCTATCCGCCTGGAATGCTAATTTCACGCGCACATGCCGCAAAACCAGTTCCTTACTTAACAAATTCACATCTAAAACCTTTTTGCTATTACCATCATTAAACTATCAATGACCTTAGCAATCAGCTGGCAACAGACCTTCTCTCTCGTAGTAGGCTTTTACACACCACGCGGATAGGTGGGTATTAACTATTATTAGGTACAACATGGCAATGGTAACTGCCTCGTTGGTCTATTGCTTAGCATTTAACTAAGGATCGCTAGGTCCTGGGTTCGAATCCCGAAGCAGGTCAAAACTTGTTCAGTTAAACAATTCTCCGAAAAAAAAAAGTACCGGAGTTCGGAAATAGGCAATGTCATCTCTCGTGCCTCGAAGAGCATTTTCAACCGTCGGTGCCGGTTATTATCAGTGACTTGTGATATTGGTTGATAAAGCCCACCAACTCACATTGGAGCAGCGTGGTGTATCTATGCTGATGCTGTGTGGCTGTACTTCTTCTCCCACGATAATTAACATATTGTATATGTTATAGTTTTGAATTACCTACATATTTAATTACAAATAGGGAAAAAAATAGTGAGAGTTGTTTACTAAAAGACATTTAATGACATTAAATTTATAATTATATCATGCAAGTATGTATATATAGTAGTGCTATGTATATGGCATGTAGGGAATGAATGCAAAAGAATATGAGTGTAGTAACAGAATTAAGAGCATACAGAAACTGTGTACACGATATTGAAGCATCTAAAACCACCCCACTTTAGATTAGTTTCTTGAACAAACGGTCAGTCACTTTATACCATTTAGCGGCTGACAGTAATTAAATTAAGATAGATAAAGATTTCGGTTTGTTCGTTAGAAAGTAGTCTATTTCGTTTTTAAATTATATCGTATTTATAATTTTATTATTATTATTATTAGTAATTATTTTACTTATAAAGTTCTGAGCGTTCACCATAAAATGGGAAGGTGGGAATTATGACCTAGCAACATTCCGGGGCTGTAAAGTGAGACGTGCACGGGGTGTTTTCACTGTTTTTTTAACACAATGCACTGCTTGTTTGCAGTAATGACTGAATGAGGATTCTGTACGTTCTTAATTCAATGTGGGTTGTAGATGTATACATGTTTGTCATTCAAAGTAAAACAATACCTTAATTGTAGTAGCAGTTCTACTTTGAAGAATTTATGAGTAGGCATAAGTTATAAATGAAAGGTACTGATAGAGCAGAGTACTCGGCTCGTATAACACAGCACTCCTTTGTTCGTTATCGGGTGACGTGGCCGGGAGAATGTGAGTCTTGCGAGCTGAGTGTTTTTGTTGTTCGTTGAAGTTGTGTTTACTTAATAAAGGTTGTTTTTAATTATTTCTTCTATTAGTTTGACCTTGACTGTCTCACCTGCTGGTAAGTGAAGCAGTCTAAGAGGGTAGGGGTCTGACGTGTAAGTCAGTTATATTAAACCGCGGTATAATATAGAAGAATTAATAAACAAATATACCCTATACTGGTTATACTCCATTGTATATAATAATATATGACCATAATCATATCAAACCATTACCGGCACTCTACGGGGCACGGGTATCGTCCCACAATGAGAAGGGGTTAAGGCCGTAGTCCACCACGCTGGCCCAGTGCGGATTGGTGGAATCCACACAACTCTTAGAACATTGTGGAGAACTCTCAGGCATGCTGGTTTTCCCGCGATGTTTGATTCAGCGTTGACGCAAGTGATATTTTTGTTTAAAAACGCACATAACGAAGCAAAGTTAGAGGTGCGTGCTGGGATTCGAAATCGGCCCCTAGAAAGTGAAGTCGAAGTCCTACCCACTTAGCTTTCACCCCTTCTATAATATTGTATGTAATAATACCTACCTACCTACGTAATTATAATTTTGTAAATTATATAAATAAAATTTTCCAATGTTTAACCTTTCTTTTTTTTTCAGATGCAAAAACCCATCCACCCAGTAAAGAAACATCGGTAAAATATTGAGGTAATTTTTTTTTTAATTACACATTCTCTACTTACTTGAAAAGGGTGCACTAAGCCAATGGGATCATACAATATTCATAATAATGAAAAAAATATTTACAACTTTTCCTAAGATAAAGATGAATACTAACATAGTCGATTAACTTGTAGTACTAACAGGCTATATAGGCTTTAGTTGTCTTAATAAAGAGATTTATTATTATCATCCGAGATTTACTCTCACGCCCGCGTACAAAATAAATACATTAAATGAGCAAAAACAATATTAATATACTTACTTAGATACATAGAGATTAATACGGTTAAATATACATCACAAATACATATTTGCACCGGGCGGATTACACCCCGGCAGGGGAGACCAGACGGCCGGGGGTCAGGGTGACAGGCTCAGAAATCGGCGGACTATCGTAGAAGAGTCCAGCAACACCACTTTCTGCATCTTGGCTGCCAGTGTGCTGCCACGGAACCCCAGTCGCCTTAGATGGTGCGCTAGGCTAACTGGGATTAAACCATTTGCAGATATAACTATAGGGATGATTTCAGCAGACTCCACGTGCCACATGGCTGCAACCTCGTGAGCTAGATCAAGATACTTACGTTTTTTCACGGTCTCAGCTCTCACGAGGTTCTCGTACTTCCCCGGTCGAGGTCTATGGAAGGGAGTTCCAAATACCAAGGTCTTGTACCGCTTGGGTCCAGCGGCTCCCAGTGACTCGCTTGATGTCACCCATACACCTCGTGGGGGTTGCTAAAGATAATAAAATTCAAAAAAAGGGTACTTTTGAAGTTATACTTCTTTTGGTGCGTTAGGGAAAAATGATGTAAATCTTTACGATGCGCGCGCACACCGCCACAAAAAACCGACACCCTGAAGTTGACTGTCAAACCTTATAGCTAACTTATCTGTGTCGGTATTTTGTTACGGAGTGCGCGCGCATCGTATAAATTTACTTTCATTATTTTTTCCTAACGCGCCATTAAAGATGTATAACTTCACTAAATGAATTTAGAATTTTATTGTTTTAAAATCGATCGCATATTACGCGCTCACACGCGCAACTTGTCGGGCGGTCAAAGGCCTAAATGAAGAGTGCTCGCACACTCGTCACTGCAATATGCAAATAAGCCTCTGCGAGATCGCACGATATGAACGTCAAACGGAATAACATACGACATACACCTCAGTTTATCCCGAGCTAAATATAGTGGGATTTAGTTGGTTACATTTACATTAACATTTCGACATTCTATATACATTTTTGACTTGAATTTAGACAAGTGCATATTCGACTACGACTCGAATACGATTGCTAGGTTTCGATGGAATGAAAACGTAATCTTAAGTGGCCTGTAGTAGCCTGTAACAGTCCACTGCTGGACTAAAGGCCTCTGCTAACGGGAGGGCTTTCCCACCACGCTGGACGACGGGTTGGTGGATCGCAGTAGATCGTAGTAGTAGCACGGACAATTGTATTCTGATCTGCCGTCAACACACGGAAATATTATGAAAAATAAGCTTAATTTGCTATACTCCGCGAACAACAGGAGAATTTGTATGGTGTAATTTATAATTTCTTCAATCCTTCTGCTTCTATCCAAAACACGGAAAATATAAGTGGCTATATAAGATGAATAAATTTTCTTTACTTAGTGTTATATTTTTACGTGTTTGTATACTAGTTTATTTATTAAGTATTACAGTGTATTGTAATGAAACTACTACATATGAAAAACTTTTGTTCTGAAACTTTTTCCTACGATCTTTAGTACAAATAACTTTTAAAAGTACTCAGTGTCAACCAAACGACTAACAGCAAAAAGGTCTTAGATAATATTAAAACAATAGTTCCCAAACGTATTATTACGCACACACGATGCCATAGACCAAAACACACAGGCGCACTTACACACACATGCGCGCGCACACACACGCACGCATACTCACACACGTGAAACTTATAACACCCCGTCGTTTTAGCGACGGGGATTAATAAGGGCTAAGGTCGTAGTGTGCACCACGCTGACCAAGTACTAATTGGTAGATTTCACAGGCCTTTGAACACTACAAAGATCTGCCAGGCATGCACGATGTAACATTCGAATGTATAAAACGCACATGTCTCCAAAAGGTTAAGGGTATTTACCAGGGCGAAAATATTTTTAAAATTATTTTTATTGCACCAAAACAGTTACATGTATAATTGAAGACATTCTCAAACACAAATGATTTACATACAACTTAAATACCCAACTAAAAGCTTAATTTACTGATCGTCTCTGTAATACGAACGAAATCGAAGAATTACTGAACAGTTGTTTATTCGGCGCGCGAAATGCAAACATAAAAATCCAGCCCATTTCTAGGACGCTATTTCGTTTGATCCCTTCGCATGGAATCCTCTAAAGCCTGGACGCGAGAATAGTTCGCATATTGCTCTGGAATATATAAAGAGTCATACTTTGACGTGATATTATGTTCGGGGAAAGCGTAGAGTTGATGTAAAATGTCCCCCAATGAGCTTTTAAAACCGCAGCTTTTTTTACCACTCCTCCAAATTCAAATTCAAATTGTTTTTATTCATATAGACCTATCACAAGCACTTATGAAGCGTTCGTACATAGAGGTGATGAACATTAACTTAGAACTAAAGCTTGGAGGATTCCAAACGAGCCCTGGTTTAAGATCTTGCCCACACGAAACTTAGTCTTTTTTTTTTTGTTATTACCATCTCACAGTTAAATTAATCTTTAGCTAATACATACGTAAGCCTATTTTTCTATAAGCTTAAGTTTCTATAAGCTTACGTTTTATATAAGCATTGCACTTATTGAAAGACATCTCTAGATTTCATCCGGTAATCTATTATAAGAGATTTTCACCTATATATTGACTCATCACGATATCCCTGGAACCATAAGGGGTAGAGGCTTGAATTGGGTAGGAATATTCCTTTCGCCGAGTAGAGGTCAGCTAAGAAACAATTTTTCGAAATTCCACCCACAAGGGGGGTTGCGGGGGCGTTATAGAACAAAAAAAAATCTTAATGATTTTTGTGAAATTAATTGATCTTATACTCAAAGAAAAATTTAATTCTCAATGAAAAAGTATTCAGAAAGACATAAGTTGTTTTGGAGCAAGTAAAAATATCAAATTTTAACCTTATAAATAGCCAGTATTTCAGGAAAACTTTGTTAGTAAGTTAGTAGTGGTAAGTAAGCAACATGATGTTTCGAAAATAATTGATTGATTTTTGTCTTAAGATTGATTGATTGATTGTGATTTGTTAGTTTTAAAATCATTTTATACAAAAGTTAAGGTCTTTTATTTAACTTTGAGGCAGTACGAAGTCTACCGGGTCAGCTAGTGTTACAGTAAATTTATAAAGTGGTTAAGTAAGTAATTAAACTTTTGATAATGACATTGAGTTTCGACACACTCCAGTCCTACATGGACTCTAACGATGCAAAGATGCCTCTCAGTGTCTCAGTCGTTTATCACTAGTTTGTTATAAAATAATATACCATTTCCCTTGAATTAATTACTAATTCTATGTAGCCTAGGGATCTACAATGCACTACAACACACAACACGCTCCTTGCATTAAAGGCTTGCCTAGCTTGTTAATCAGACGTTCGCAGTCAATATACTCGTAACCTTTTACCTTACATATCAAAGTTATTCAACTTTCATACGTAATGTAAGTTTTTAGTAGCAGAAGAGCTTTTTGTGACGGAGCACGTCCGGGGAATTGATCCTTGCTTATTTCTGCCGCAAAGCAGCATTGCTACAATGCTGTGTTACGGTCTGTAGGGCGTGGTTGCTGATCTAATTACAGGCCCGTGAGGCTTAGGTCGATGGCGGCATTATTTATTTATTACGAAGTCAAAGTCAAAAATATCTTTATTCAAGTAGGCCCATAGGTGGCACTTTCGATGCGTACATAAGAATTACACGGTAGTGAGATGATGGCGATAACCACATTCGTAAACTTAAAACTAAAGCAACGAGGGTTTCAAACACGTCCTGGTCTAAGAAGAAGCCCACAACAAACTTAGCCGGGTGTTTTTTTTTTCTGTTAACACCATCTCACAATGTCATTTTAAATTATTAGAAAAGCAACCTGGTTAGAGCAATAATTTACACCCAAGCTTTTTTATCGATTACGTAGTCCTTTATACTATAGTAGGACTTTTGTATAAGCTTACGTTTAATACAAACTTTGAACTTTTTAAGAGACATCTCCAAGATGTCAATTTGTAGTTTATTGTAGAATTATAGACTTTAATAGACTTTGGGGCTACATGTCGATGTGTGTATTGTCGAAGTGTATTTATTTGTTTAATTATTTATTAAATCCTTTTACATTTTCCTGATACCAACTATTTTTCTTTTAATTTCCGTATGAGTTTTAATCTCGTAATAAAATCTCGAGCGAGCGTGTGCATGATGCTATCTCAGTGAGATGAGAGAGTGGGCTCGGTCGTAATGACGTCGACCGCGGGGGCTGTATCAACACCCGGGCGGTTCATTTGCAGTTCACGTAAACTATTTACGGGTTAAATTTACCTGCAACTTCATTTTAAAGCCGACCGCGCAAGGGAAGTTTGGGACTCGGGTGATACGATAAATCGTTTTGGTTGAGTGATATACGATTTAGTTTATTTCTTAACCCCCGACGCAATAACTCCCGTATTTCCCGAACGGATAAACCGTTATGATTTTATTTTGTTTAAAAGGTGAATAATTAGTCGTCAGTGTTCTTAGCTACGACTATGTTGTGTAATTGAAATAGGTCTAAAATACCGGATTACGTATTTATTCAAAACTCCCTCCATTAAAAGGGTTTTACTGGTAAAACAATGTTCACTATTTTCAAAACTCTTAATTTTAATATTTTTGAAACACAAAAATAAACTTCAATCTTTTTTTTTTGCACTCCTGTAGACTAAGGACCTATTTCCAATCGATTCGGAGATTTGGACACTAAGTTTAACAAAACTAAGTTTTTGCTATATCTTAAAAGGTTCAAACTGCGGCTTTCTTGATCGCGTTCAACTTTAATAATAAAATCGTGTCTCTAAGTTTCATATCAACTAATGTCACATAAACAATAAATAAAATCTATCATTTCAATCAGTGAGGTTGCATAGAAAAAAAAAAACAAAATTTGGAAAAGTAGAACTCTCGAAAATTATACTTGTTTGTTGTTATGTATTCTCTGGGTGAAAGGTACCAAGGTTATTTAATAAAAGTACCTACGTTTTATTTTTCTAACAATTTATTACGCTGTAGCTAACTTATCTTAATCTCTGCTTCCTGTACTCTCCTACATTTTCCTTATTGAGAAGGGAAACTAATACAAAATTCAATATAGCAAGAACCTTTCATAATTGTGTTAAATTCTAAAAATATACATTTTCAGATCCCACCTACTCTACGACGCGAAATCATTTAACCTTTGACATTTTTAACCGAAAAAGCGGAGGTTGGTTTCCAATTAGATTTGAGAGAAGGTAAGGAACCTACCGATACAAAAATGGTTAAAACGAAATCCTTGTGATTAAAAATTAATCATGTTGTAGTTGGAATTATATTAATCACAGATGAGAAAAAAATTAGAATAATTGAAAATAAAAATGTGTGTGTGACTAGTATTTTAGTTTTTATTAAAACCATCATAGTTTTTCATTAACCGCAAACTAAGATTATCAATTTAAATTCAAATTCAAAAATTCTTTATTCATGTAGGCCTATCACAGGCGGAAGTTTGTCACCCGACTATTGACAGGCCTGAGAAGGCGGCGTGCCGTGAACGTGCGCCTACCTGGAGGATTCGGCAGTGACCAGGTCGACGATGTTTTAAGTTTACGAATGTGGTTATCGCCATCATCTCACTACCGTGTAATTCTTATGGACGCATCAAAAGTGCCACCTGTGGGCCTACTTGAATAAAGATATTTTTGACTTTTTTTTTGACTTTTGACTTTTGATGGGACCCGCCATGCATTGGGGGTCAAAGCCTTCGCGAGAGTGCGGTAAATACGCAAGTGAACCCCGTGCTCTCACTTATAGGTCTATCGAGGGACACGCAGAGTGTTTAGTGGGTCCAAGTCCCACTTAACTACTCCGTTTCTCCGAACGGAGTGGTATGATTTAGGCAATTCGCTGTATAAAAAAGGCCTATCTCAGGCACTTATGAAGCGTTCATATATGTTTACATAATTGTAAGGTTATGTAAGGTAACTTAGTTCGTAAAGGACTGCGCCAATTAACCGTCAAATTCCGCCGTGTTCATGGTTAAAACCCGCGAACCGATGCTTTTCAAACTTATGTTTCCTCTTAGTCTTGAGTTCGATTCCCGGGCGGTTAAGATTTTTTAGGTATTTGAAAATGCACGTAAAGATAAGCCCTCTTCTATGGCAGCACTGGCACTTATGAAGCATTCATACATGTATATGTTTATATAATTGTAAAGTAAAAGGTTCAAGTAGATTTAAAGTAAAGTATTCCCCCTACTTTAAACTTTACTTGATAAATAAAATTCTTTTAGTTAGGTCAATGATTATTTAACAAAGAAAAATAACTTTCTTTGTTAAATAATAATCATCTTCAGTAGCTCTCCAAAAAATGTACCTGAATTTGCGATTTTTTGTGTTATTTGTTTCGAAGGCCCAACAAGCTGTTCCAATGCAGTTTGATGGGCTACAACGAGACTATCACTTGTAGTGGTCATAACCGGGTCCGATAACGTATCGTGCTCTCCGAAGCACGTGGTTGGTTAAAGCCATTTTGTGGAACTTGTATTTGTCTAGTAAACTCCCGTGTTTATGTTACTGTGCAATGGTAAAATATGTTTTTGTATAAAGATTGCGGGTTTCCTATTTGCGACCTGACGTAGCGCGGAACGAGGTGGGACAAGAAAAATGCCCCGGATTATTTTCTGCCGGGTTCTATTTCCTGTGGCGCTGTCGCTTCAAAACCGCTCGTAGTTTCCAAATTCTTTTGATATTAGTATTTACACTTTTGGGACTGGGAGAGATCGTTAGTCCGTCGCTACGGGCCCTTCCGACAGGTGGGGTGATTACGTATCTCGGGCGGGCGTAAATCTTACAATGTCAAACGTCACTTTTCCATACAATAAATAAACAAAAGTGACGTTTGACAGCAGTGATTGCAAGATTTACGCCTGTCGCAAGCCTGTCGCGAGATACGTAATCACCCTGCAGAACACTGCAGAGTTACCCACCCTAAAAATAACATATAAATTGGCTTTTATGGTTAGACTCTTGTTGATCGGATGACAGTTTACCATTTAACAAAACTTTAGAACTAATTCGTACGTAAAATTT
Organism: Pararge aegeria; assembly: GCF_905163445.1. Classification (NCBI taxonomy): domain Eukaryota; kingdom Metazoa; phylum Arthropoda; class Insecta; order Lepidoptera; family Nymphalidae; genus Pararge; species Pararge aegeria. The sequence goes on from NC_053186.1 coordinate 19,036,678, forward strand.
AAAGGAATTTGTATACATTTTTACAAAAAATTACCGGTGTATTAAGTGTTTGTATTAAGCGAAAGCTTATAGAAAAGTCCTATTATATTATAAAGTATTAAGTAAACGATCAAAAAGCTTGAGTGTTAACAATTGCTCTAACTAGGTTCAGGTTAGAGCAATGGTACAGGTTCTTAAGTATTTTCAAATGACATGATGTGAGATGGTGATAACAATTTAAAACCCGGCTTAGTTTGTTGTGGGTTTCATCTTAGACTAGGGCGCGTTTGGAACCCTCGTAGCTTTAGTTTAAAGTTTACGAATGTAGTTATCGCCATTACAACTCACTGCTATATATACACATTTTGTATGTGCCTTTTTGAGTAAAGAAATATTTTACTTTGATTTCAGTGTTATTAAACCTTTAATGGCATTTGAATACTACTGTTAGTGGCCGCTATTTAAAAAAAAAAATCGAGGACAGTTATCGGTTGCTAGTCAAAATATTCAAACCCCTTGGTAAGGAGATTTCAAGAGAAAAGCAAGACTAACTTAATGAGCCCACCACTCTTCATCGCTGTCAGTAAACTGCGTTCCAGTATATCAGTGTCTATTAACCCGCATGTTGACCGTGCATGTCGAGACATGAAGTTATTTCAGTCCGCCTCGGTCCGCCAGAATGGTATTCACGGAAATACAACAGTCGCTGACTGAGACAAAACCGGAGACATAAACATGTTGCGTCCATTAAACTTGTATGTTTTTATTGGGAAACTAGCCGTAGACTCGTTTGTTTCTTTAAAATTCTGCGGAAACCGTTTGCTTTGTTTTTATTCCACCTTAACTTAACCTTTGACTGCAAATGCACCTGTTTGACGGTTATATTAAATATGTACAACGAAAAAGCGGTGATAGCCTAGTAGATAGGGCTTCGGCCTCCCTTTCAGGCTGAACGAGTTCGAGGGTTTGCCCAAAATCACCACGCAGGGCAGAGTGCTAACTACCCCTTCTCCCTTATATTCCCTCAGTCGCCTCGTATTCGACGGCCGACTGGCGCAGTGGGCAGCGACCCTGCTTTCTGAGTCCAAGTCCGTGGGTTCGATTCCCACAACTGGAAAATGTTTGTGTGATGAACATGAATGTTTTTCAGTGTCTGGGTGTTTATCAGTATATTATAAGTATTTACGTGTATTATATTCATAAAGATATCCATCAGCTATCTTTGTATCCATAACACAAGCTATGCTTACTTTGGGGCTACATGGCGATGTGTGTATTGTCGCATATTTATTTAACTCGTACTTAATAACTTTCGTCCCCACCTACTGGATGACTGGTATTCCTCGAACGTCCGTTTGATCAGAACTTTTGTTCTACGCAGCCATCTACTACGTAATTTTTTTTTGGTATTGAAAGTGGAAGTTGCACTTCACAGGGCATGCAATGGTCACGTCCACAACATGCCGCTCTGTGCCCATCAATTTGAGACGTAGGTGCTAAGCCGGCATGTGTTGGTAATTAAACCGGCAACCACGCTCTTAGGACCGGAACACAGCTTTGCAACAATGCTGTTTAGCGGCAGAAATAAGCGTGGCGATAGAACTTCCCCGGACAAGCTCTGTCGCAAAAAGCTCTAGTACTACAGAAAATGTTCTCACAAATTTTCAATGTAGTTTTTAATTTCTTCAATCCGTATACTCCACACCAAACAGATCCTCGGCAATGTAGGGTACATTAGTACATACTACGCACGTTCCGCTCCAAAACCGGAGCATCCTCAGGAGATGTTGACTTAACAATGAATAATTGTTAAGTTTTAACAATTATTCTCTGATCTCCTGAAATTACACCATTCAGATTCTCCTGCTGTTCGCGGAGTATAGCAAATTAAGCTTAATTTTCATAATATATTATGGATTTCCGCAAAGTAACACCTGCTTCTATCCTATATCCAAATGTGAAGTTATATAAAGAATGGATGTCCGAAATCCTCTGGGGCTGTAGATGATCATGGTCGACAGTAATAACTAACATAGGTAGTTTACTAAACAGGTTGCACGTCGGCTCGCTTGGTTTTGAAACGTCAAGTCTGTCTGTTTGCAGTGACTCTACCACCGGTTCGGAACGCAGATTCTACCGAGAAGAAGCCGGAGCCGGGTGCTTTATATTCATTTTAAATATATAAAAAAATGGCAAGAACCACCGTGCTTAGTTATTTAAAAAAATCTCTGATACAAGCATATTTACAAATCGCAACTTATATCAACCGCTGTATCCGTCGGCAGTTAAAAAACACTAAGTAGTTACCTATCTCATTTCTCTCTGTAGATCTCATAGTCATAACAGCTATAAGATGTCCCGATAGTCCCGCAATTTGTCCCGCCCGTCCCGGCTTAACGTTTTGTACAAATATCACTTAGTCACGATCTGATTGTAATCTGCAAGTCTGATAAATTGTTTGTCCCGTTATCTTCTATTTTGCTACAGTTTTTTTGCCCCGTAAAAATATCGACTGCTCTAGCCGATATCGCTGAAGGTTTTATGGCAATGGTTATTACGCTTTTGGAATTAATTGTTTTAGTGATTTATATCGGTGGCCTGGCCGCAAAAACCATTCATATCTATACTCATAAAAGTAGTGATTTGAGTGTTTAGCCTCCCTTCCGAGGGGAACTAGTTCGATCTCCGGTACCCACCTGTAACTTTTCGGAGTTATGTGCGTTTTTAATTTATGCAATTAAAATGTTGCTGGCTTAATCGTTGAAGGGAAAACAGACAGGAAACCTGCATGCCTGAGAGTCCTTCATAACGTTCTCTAAGGTGTTTCAAAGTCAAAGTCAAATATTTCTTTATTCAAATAGGCATATGGATGGCATTTTTGATGCAAATACAATTTTTTTTATATTAGTGAGTAGTGGTGGCGATAACTACATTCGTAAACTTAAAAATTAAAGCTACGAGGGTTCCAAACGCGCCCTAGTCTAAGAAGAAGCCCACAACAAACTCACATTGTCATTTGAAAATACTTAAGAACCTGTAAAACTTGCTCTAACCTGAACCTGGTTAGAGCAATTGTTAACACTCAGGCTTTTTGATCGTTTACGTAATCCTTTATACTATAATAGGACTTTTCTATAAGCTTTCGCTTAAAACAAACTTTGAACTTTTTTGGAGACATCCCCAAGATATCCACCGGTAATTTATTGTAAAAATGTATACAAATTCCTTTAAATTAATTGATTCCTTTAATGAATCTTAGGTTTCATAGATACTAGCACAGGCAGGACAAAAATATATCCCCCTATAATATATATCCCCTTAATATATTATAATATCAGATGATTTTTGTAATTTATTTTTTTGATTATCACATCAATTTAAACTGTGAGATAAAAACAGTTTACATTTCAGAATAAAGCATCGCTTGGTTTATGAATTTTTTGTTAATTTGTATCCGTTTCTTTTACAGGTCACCAGTGGGTGCTGCTGTAGATGTTCCTATAAAATAAAGTGAGTTCTTATTAAAATAAACAATAATTCTTTACGTTTTACCTACATAGAAACAGTAGTTTTTTAAACAAGCGAATATGAGATAGAAGGATAGTAGGTCCCGGGTTCGATTCCCAGCAGGGGCAATTTGGGAATTTATAAATTATGAATTGTCTGTGGTCTACTCTGGTGGGAGGCTTTGGCCGTGGCTAGTTACCACCGGTAGACCAAGACATGCCGCTAAGATGATGTCGCGTTGAAAACGAGTAGGGGTATGACAGCCATACTATCTAACAGGTTAACCCTCTACACCATCATCACTTACCACTAGGTGAGTTTGCAGTCAAGGGATAACTTGTAGTGGTATAAATAAAATATATATATATATGAATTTATATTAAAGATTTCCCTATTATTGAATACTTATTGCTTACTAAAAAACTCAGAAATCTCTAAAAAATTAATCTTGAAAATCGGCCAACAGGTAAAAACTCAGTAAAGATTAATATTATGAATATTAACAAACCTATAAGTTTTGATATTAATAAAAACACGGGGTCAACGTGCACTTCATTTATCTCTTCGGATTTAGGGGGTTGATTGTAACGAATCTACCCTACTCACTAAATAAATAATAATTTTAAAGAACGTAATGCCGAGAGAAAATCGGACCTCATAATTTTATTTCGTAACCAAATTCGATCAAACCTGGCTCAATAATTAAGTTTGGATATGTACTATAACATGGCATTATAAAATCGATCACTCTCGATAACTCACAATCGACTTGTTTCTAGTCTGAGCTCGGGTAGATTATTTCAATAAGATATATTGGCACCATAAAGACTTCTTCCTGTACTAAGAGGAAGGAGTGATACATAGTGAGTCCACTGTGCCGTTTAACGGAGATATGAAGGCCTGGAGTAGGGAGATGAAGTTGAATATGCCATGATGTATTGAATGATGAGGAGATGGAGACATGATGTTGATAATGGGATAGTGGTTATCTAGATCCTATTTTTATGCCATTTAAGGAAATCTAGTCTTGTGAACTCGTTGCTTCTGACGCTCTAAAAGTCTTGAGGTATTATGGAACAGCAAGGGTCTTAGCCTCTGGATGATCATGTGCCAGTATTATTTAACAAATTATAAAAGCTTACGGGGAGAAGATTTGTTAGGAACCAGTTGGTTTAGTTACACTTGGTATATAGTATCTCCTTAGCAGTCAGTTTCATATCTAATTACCTTAGGTAATAAATAATAATGTAATATAATATGTTAATATATGTTGTCATATATGTTATAATCAATTGTAAAAACGGACATTAGTACCCAAATTTAGGCTGTGCGTAGTATGTTAATCAGTCAGTCTATTAATATGTCTTTTTTAAACACTGTTTGGTTATTAGAATTAACTCTTACAACGCGTCTCTTACTAGTTTCATTTGGCACTGCAAATGTCTTGATTTCTTCCCCGATGCGTTTAATATTGATTCATCAATTCAAGAGTGAATAGATGTTTTATAGGCAAGCTTGCTATACTTGAACGCATCATCACTAACCATCAGGTGCGATTACAGTCAAAACGCGAGTTGATATGTTTAAAAAAAACACTGAGGTGAATAAAGCTATCCTTCTCTGAAGCTAAACAAAACAGAAATGCATAAAATGATTCATATCACAACCGAGATTTATAGTTAAATCCACCAGACACTTGAATAACCGGACGTCGGACTTCATGAACGCGAACGCGCAAAACGAGCAAAAACTGCCAAACGAGCAAAACGACTCGCGCAAAAATAGCTTCACTCTTTGGAGAGAGTGCGCAGTGTTCTGACCGCAGGATGTGTGGCTCGTAAACAAAACATAGCCACTTTTTGCGCTTTGACCTGGTTTGTACTTTTGTACGTTTATATTTTAGTAAACTGAGAAAATAGGAGAGTTCTTAATACTGGATTCAATATGATCTGTCTTATAAAATAGGTAATATTACATTGTGAACGGTTACATTGGAAACCTGCATGCCTGATAGTTCTCCATAATGTTCTCGAAGGTAAGTGGAGTCCACCAAAAACCTTTTCATCGTGAGAGGAGATCCGTGCCCTGGCGTGGGCGGATTATGATAATAATGAACAATTTGAAAAATGTAAAAACTGCTAATACATTTTCCAAGAAAAATTTAAACAATCAATGCTGTAGGTACAAAGTGTAAGCGACATGATAAAAAAAATTGTTTTTTGAGTTGAATCTGAGTTTCTTAAAAATAGTAGTTAAAGACTGATGCATACCGCGATAATATTTTGAGATTTGTCGATATTTGATCGTTGTCCCATGTAACTTGATCGAAATATCAACAACTCTCAAAATATTATCGTGAAGTGAACCTGCACTATTTCTAAGAAATTTGAGTAACTACAAAAATCTTCCACAGTTGGAATTTTATGTCGTTCTTTTAATTTTCAACAGTTTTTTTTTATGTAAAGACAGCATGAAATCATCGATTTAGTATGTAAAAAAAAAATTACCAATAATGTTATCCTTCTGGAAAGCGATATTGGTTTTCGTGGTCGAATCTCACAAATATTATAAACGTTGTCTAGTTTTCAAACTCGTACTGAAGGTACTGCATACCGTCGATCAAAGAGAGTTATTCGGAAATTTCATTTCGTTTCATTAAAACATTCATCCTTTATACACGCACAGCAGATAGACGTTTAATTAAAATTTAAAATTGCTCAAAAAGTATTCTCTGGGACACTTTTTTTATTGCAAGAGTTATGATATTCACGTTCGGAAATGTTGGATAAGGGTTTTTTATAAGTGACTATATTATATAGAAGCAGGCGTAGCTTTGCATTATATGCAATGGAATAAAGCTAAATATGCTATTATCCGAGAAAACCAGGAGAATTATTGATTCGGTGCCGTTAATAACTCTTTCAATCTTTATACTCCACACTAAACAGACTCGCTACTCACATTTCGCTCCGACACCGGTGCGATCTTGGCAGATTATTTATTATTATTTAAACTCTTTATTTGTACACCACTACACAGTTAGGAATATATAGGACGAATCGAGAGAAACACAAAGACTGGAGTGGAATACAAAAGGCTAAAAAATAAATCAAAATCGTCTAGAAGCGAACTCTGCCAGGCAACCTTTGGATTAAGACAACAAGAGCGAGAACAAAGGTGGTGTAAAATTATTATGAACCTACATTCAAATATCTACATACGAATACATAAACAAAAATTACACAAATTAAAAAATATAGGTATATGAATGAATGAATACACTATTATTGTACACCACAGAGAAAATTTACAAAGATACAAATACAACAGCACAATAAGGTAGAACGTACAATTTGGCGGCCTTATCGCTAAATAGCGATCTCTTCCAGGCAACCAAAATATATGATATAAATATAAAAAAATAAACAAATATATATTACTTGGAGATGTTGACTTTACAATTAATAATTGGTAGTAATTCAAAAGTAAATAGTAAGACTTCTTAATCTCTATCATCTAAAATTACGTAATGTTGTAAACAGGAAAGATTTGTTATCCGTTATTTATAATCTTTGTAACTGCTCAGGTGATTTAAATCATTCCAGCCCCATTAGAAAGCAATTTTATTCAGAAGTAGAAAAGCCTTTTTAATTTAAGTAATCGTAAGATTTCAGCTTGAAAAATTCGTATTTATAACCAGAGGAAAAAAATCGCGATCTGTTTTATTCGCATACATAAATGTCAGTCAGACAGAAATACGCCTATTAACTACAAAAATGCTGGTTTTAATAGATGTAAAAAAGTCGGCGAAACCATATACCTTTCTCTTATACATTACCAATAATAACGCTTTTTATGACGAAAAAAATTATAGTTGAAATGTGAATTACTTCTTTTTTGTAAGGATTCCTATTTTAGATTGAAAATCAACATTTAAGTTTTTTCTTAGTAACGTTTTAGAACATTATTAAGTATACTAAAATACCTTTCCAAATTATCATTTTGTTGATATCCGGCCAACCCCATAAGAGCAGCGTGGTGGCTGAAAATCTCTCTCCTATGCCCTGCATTGGGTTATTGTTGGGCTAAGGATGGCGGTTATGATGACCTTTGTGAGACTATAGATCAAGTGTCTATTCTAAATTAAATTAGATCAGAGATAAGACAAGTCTCGTCCCGTGCAGGGCTAGAGCGGACTATAGTAAGAGGGTTACATTAATTGACACTCTCCCGGGACACGGCGAGATTGGAAACAAATTGCGCTGAGACCAGGGGATACTTGAAGCTGTTACAAAAAAGATAAAAGTTTAATACTTATTTACGCCGACTTTATATACATTAATGTACTCGAGGCCCTAGTATAGTATCACAGAGTCAGGATAGACACATAGAGTCCGATGGAGTTTAACTAGACGGATTTCAGAATTCAATTGTTGGTCGAAAGGGGCTTATTCCCTGATCTGATGAAGAATTTCAGTGACAGACAACGGAACTCTAAAAAAAATTACAGCAAATTGCTGTTAATGCTTCTATTTGCGTTGTTCAAGCAACCGCACAACATAAAGTCACGCCTGTACTCGTAAGGGGACGTTTTTATATATATATTTTTTTTATTCCACTACAAGTTAGCCCTGGACTGCAATCTCACCTGGTGGTAACTGATGATGCAGTCTAAGATGGTAGCCGGCTATGGCTATGGTTAGGGAGTATGGTAGTCATACCCCTAATAGGTTTCTACGCGACATCGCACCAGAATACTAAATCCCTTAGCTGCACGTCTTTGTCGGTAGGGTAGTAACAAGCCAAAGCCTCCCATCGAAATTCAGAAATTATGAATTCCCAATTTGCCCCTGCCGGGAATCGAACCCAGAACTTCTTGATTAAATTTACAGCGCTCGCCGATGCGCCTGTGAGGTTGTATTCAGTTTATCGGGGTACACCCACATTTTGTATCAAAGTTAGAAGTAGTAGTCGATTTTTGTATGACTGCAAGCTAGTTGTAAGTGTTCTAGCTTAATTTAAACAAAAGATAATTTACTACCGTAGTTAATTTTTTATTGTTAAATAAATTATCTTGATTTCCTCGTTATTATACTATTGAACTATAAATTTCGCCGCCTGTCCGGGGCAGAACGTTGCACGTAATGAACCCCGGGAGATCCAGCGTGTCTGTAGTGTCCGCCATCGACTGCTTCTCTCTCCAACGGGTACGTGAACATCGCGTTGGTCGGTACGGGACGGATGTTGCCGTGGGCGTACGCTGCGCACGCGCATGCTACGAGGGCAATGTAGAATAACTGCGATGAAAGGGAGAGAGTTAGATATGCTATCGTTACGGTTACACATTTTTTTATATTAACTAATAATAATTTGAAGCGGTGATAGCACAGTGGATAGGACTTCGATTTCACTTTCAGAGGGCCGAATTCGAATCCCAGTACCTCTAACTTTTCTAAGTTATGTACGTTTTACGCAATTAAATAACACACAAATAACGGCTGGTTGTATATATATATATATAAAATGCTTGTGAGCTCTCCATACAATCAAAGTGGCCAGCTTGGTGAACTACGGCCTAAACCCATCTCGTCCCCGAAGGATACTTGAGTTCTGTAGTGAATTGAATCTAAAAGTAGAAACCTAAACCATGGTCTTAAAGTATTATTTAATCGCAGTACTTCGTTTTCAAGCATTCGTTGTGCTAACGTTTTTCACGTTTGTATCGTCGAAACTGTAGGGATTAGTTCTCACTTACTCAGACAGTAGCCTTAGTGCAAGATTTGTACGCTCGCAAGCGCGGAGTCGTTTACTAGTATTAAAATACTAATACATCAGTATACATTATTTTTTAAAGCTAAAAATTGTCTGGAATTCAGAAAGTAAACACTTCACCCGAAATCAGAATAACGGGATTTCCTACTCTGAAAGGAACAAATAAATAAATATACTACGACAATGTACGCATCGCCATCTAGCCCCAAAGTAAGCGTAGCTTGTGTTATGAGTACTAAGATGACTGTTGAATATTTTTATGAATAATATACATAAATACTTATAACATCTCTGCTCTGAAAAACATTCATGTTCATCACACAAACATTTTCCAGTTGTGGGAATCGAACCCACGGCCTTGGACTCAGAAAGCAGGGTCGCTGCCCACTGCGCCACTCGGCTGACAAAAGGAGTACAATTAGGTCCTTTTTACGGTGTAGAGTTTGATATGCGAAAAAGAAATCCTCATTTGCGAAAGAGCTAATTTTGTACAAAGGCTTCTTTTCTGTTAAGGAACAAAAATGTGCTTGCTTGAGAAATGCTAGTAAGCGATGCGTATACTCGGGAGTACATAAGTAAGTACCCTCCATTATGAAATATTATATTTAAAAAAACTTACTATCTTCATTGTCTGTTGACGATTGTATATGCACTGATGGTTTCTCTTAAGTCAGTGAATCTTTTATTGACATCATATCAATCCCTAATTGTCATAAATCTGTTTATAATTACTACTTCGATAAAATAAAATTGGTTTTTAAACGTTAACATTGAGATAATATTGAGGAAAGTTTTTTGACGACCTCCATATATGTGTTGACAGCTGTGGTCTTATAAATGGGAGGGCTATTTAGAGAGTAATAATTTCTTAATTCTCTCTGTGGGAGACTTTGGCCGTAGCAAGCTACCACTTTACCGACAAAGTCGTGCGATTTAGCGTTTCAGTACGACGTCGCGTGGATTCGCCAAGTGGAGAGTGAGTCGCCAAATAAATGAAAACGGGCTAACCTGTTCGGGGTAAAGTTATAGTACGCCTATATTCCTAATTGGCTTGTACGCGACTTCGTACTCCTTTACGGGACGTCTGTCTTGGTATAGCAGTAACTAGCCACGGCCGAAGCCAACCAGACCAGAAAAAAAACAGAAATTATATCTTCATTGTCCCCAAATTGTCCCTGCCGGGGATTGAAACCGAGACCTCCTTAAAATAGCAGCACTCATCGCTGCGCCAGGAGGGTCGTCACCTTGCAAAGATGCTCCAAACTTTGGTTTTTTCTTATTTATTAGAGCTTGGTTGTACTCTCTTACGATACTACAGTTAAGCCTTCGATTAAACCAGTGCTGTGGTTCGGAAGGATAAGTAGCGAATACCTTATTGGCCTTTTACCTTGATTAATGCTACGAGCATTTTATAAATCTCCCTAAACTTTATTACATAGTTGAATGAGTTTGAAAGTGTTTACTAGTTGAGCTAACAATACCTATTACGGAAAATTTACATCATGTTTTCAACGTGAAGACAGAAATGACAAAAAGAGAAGCGAGCGAGCGGAAAAAAATCCCATTACTAAAATAGCTTATTGCAAAAAGTTGTGGCCACATCTTTTTTTCTTATAGCTGATGGCCAATCTGGTAAATGGAAAAAAAATGACTATAAACATGGCATACGAGGTCCTCCAACATGCCGCTCTGTGTCCATAAACCTGAGGCGTACGTGTCTAGCCACGTGTTGATGTAACTACACCAGCAACCACGCCCATTAGATCGGAATACAGCATTGCAACAATGCTGCTTGGCGGCAGAAATAAGCACAGCGGCAGTACTTCCTCGGACGAGCTCTGTCACAAACACTTCTACTACTACTCAGTTGGAAACTTAGACAAAATATGGATTTAAAAAGTTTATCGTCACATCAACCCATTACCTATCCACTACAGAGCACAGGTCTCCCCCCACAATGATAGGGCCAGGGGTTAAGGCCGTAGTCCACCAAGCTGGCCCATTGCAGATTGGTGGACTTCACACACCTTTGAGAACATTATGGAGAACTCTTAGGCATGCAGGTTTCCTCACGATGTTTTCCTTCACCGTTGAAGCAAGTGATATTTTAATTACTCAAAACGCACATAGCATAGAAAAGTTAAAGGTGTGTGCTGGGATTCGAACTTGGCCCCATAGGTTATTTATTGGCAATTTTCCACAGTGGCTAGCTCATTTTGGTGTCAACTGTATCTCAGTTCAGAATCGGTCTGCTAGGTGATATATAGAGTTCACATTCTAATAATTTCATTGTAGCTAAGTCGCCGTTAAGTCTATACGGTGTGCGAAGGTGATACAACTTCTCGTTTTTCGAAGGTAATATTGGGAAGTAAAAAATACAAATACGTTTTCATTTAAGGGCAAAATATTTTCCTTTTAAAATAAGAAATCAGGTGTCAGCATCTCGCAGTCGAGAGATTCTTTCCTGATTAAATTTTCCAACCTTCGCCTCGCTTTGATACGTTAGCCCACAAATATTCCTATCTCCATATGAGATCGGCGCAGACATAAATGTTACAGACCGAGCGGTTTTGGCTCGTTTCGGTCAGTAAAAGGAATGAATGATCACCCTTTTTTAACCGACTTGAAAAAGGAGGTTATCGATTCGACACGTGTTTTTCTATTTTGGAATCAAATAACATTTACCTAGCCCTAATTGACTATAGCCAAACAAACAAAATTTTATAAGAAACCTAGTATCTTTGTTGACGTATTTCTCTTATAATATAAACTTACGTGCCTATTGGTGCTTAATATGGCTGACAGAATTCAAACTCTTAATAAATACCATTGATATACTACTACAGTAGAATAATTGTCAGTGATAACTAATAATCTATTTAGTTTTCAGTCACAGCGAATGTAGTAGAAAAATAGAGATGTTATTTAAGAAGAAGTCTTATCGTCCATTGTCTTGCAGTACCTAGATGTCTATATAATGTTCAATTGATGAAGGCGATAATGGATATAAGGGACTGATTGCTTAAAGTGATCTCGGCTCTTATCGTCGACATCCCCTGCGCTTGCTGAGGGCTGGTTTGTTGAGGAATATTAAAAAAAGATTTTTGACCTCAACACCGTGTCGTGCCGTCAATACCCGGCCAAATTTTCTCTGGTCTGACTTCGATAGGCTGGCCCATGGCTAGTTACCACTTTACCGACAAATACATTTACTGCCACTGGTAAGATTCTGGAAACCAATATGTTTAATATAATCAATCCAAATCTCTAACATGTTAGCCCGCTACCACCATAATAAACATCATAACAGAGCATCTAAAAGATGATTGTCACATTGATAGGGAGCGAAAGGCGAAGACGGTCAGAAGGTATATTTAGCTCGCAGATTTGCTCACTGTACAAAAGCTGAAGGTTACGTTGTTCAAGTCCTTTGGTCAGACCTACTATACACTCTGCAGGTGAATTATACACAAAGGTCTTTGAACGCTCTTCGTATCAGATATAATATACCTTGAGGTTAATGTTGGGACCGCCTCGATACTGTAGTGCGTCTCGTACGATTGCGGAAAACCGAGTCGATGGCTTCTTCGCAGTTATTAGGAAAAATATCGCGTCCCTCAAACGTAGGATCGAAAGCAGCTCCAAAATTTTTCTCAAAGCTTTAGCTGACAGGCATGATAGTATTTTTAAACTACTGAATGTTATCCTTAGTATGAAGTAACATAAACTAACATACATAATAAGTTTATAGTGAACTACTAACACATGGGACCTTTGTGGTCTGAAATAAAGCAATACAATAACCACCACGTGAGATTGCAGTCAAGAGCTAACTCGTATTAGAATAAAAATACAAACGGGGATGACCATCGTCATTTTCCTCTCGCCGATATTCTTTTGTATATCACGAAAAATTCATTTTGCGACGGTTGTAAGTCTGCAAGACCCCGTAAGATTTCAATATGCCATTTATATGTATACGGAGGCTGTGAAATTTTACGTTTATGTTTAAGCTTATCTTGCACGGTATCGATTTTTTCCGAAACTGAGTATGATGCCCTTTTACTTTCTTGACTATACCTTTGATACCTATCGTGGTTACGGTTTGTGGGGAAATCAAGGGGAACCTAGTGCTTCTAAGTACAGTATTGGTTCTCAGTTCGAAGCATCTACACATTAAATTAGAAATCCGTGACGTGTGGTGACGGAGGATCAGAATACAGTTGTCACCAACCCGCGGTCGTCGTACGAGGCGACTAAGGGAGTATAACGGAGAACAAGTAACAGCGTCCTCTGTGCTCCTACTACCATCTACTGCGATCACCAATCCAGCTGTGGTGGTTATGGGCAGACTCTCCTGGAGGGGCAAGCTTTTAGTCCAGCAGCGGACTGCTATAGGGTATTTTTGATGGTTCTCAGTTTGCCGACAGAGGATCAGAATACAGTTGTCATCACCCCTTCTCTTCCCGCGAGCGTCATACGAGGCGATTAAGGGAATAATAAATAAATTAATATACTACAACAATACACACATCGCCATCTAGCCCCAAAGTAAGCGTAGCTTGTGTTACTGGTACTAAGATGACCGATGAATATTTTTATGAATAATATACATACAAACATATAATATACATACAAACACCCAGACACTGAAAAACATTTATTGTTTATAACAGAAACATAAACATTCATGCCTGAGAGTTCTACATAATTATCTTAAAGGTGTGTGGAGTCCACCAATTTTCACTGGGCCAGCGTGGTGGACTACGGCCTTAACCCTTTCTCATTGTGGGAGGAGACCCCTGTCCTGTTGTGAGCCGGTAATATGATGATGATGATGATGATGATATTATTAATTGCAAGACTATTATTTATTACTAGATATTCCCTGCGGCTTCGCCCGCGTAAATTTCGGGACGCAGCGTACATAGTTTACCCCTATAGTCATACATGTAATTTTCGACAAACATTTTTTTATCTTTCGTAAAAAATATATATTTTTTTTTTAATAAAAAGTATCCTATATTACTATATACCTGGAAGAATACGTGTACAAAGTTTCATGATGATCGGTTAAGTAGTTTTCGCGCGAAAGCGTAACAAACAAACTTATATTCACATTTATAATATTAGGAAGGATAGGAAGGATGCATCCACTGCGAATGATTTGCTTTTTTCTGGATGGATGTCTGGATGTCCACCGGTGGAAACCCTTGTATCCCTGCACCCGAGAAGCCGTCAACACGACCTTTATAATTGCTACGCTACGTTATTAATTAAGTAATTATAGCCCGCAGGCTAACGTTTCGAGGTAATCGTATTGCGAGCTCCGTGACAACGGTTATTAGACCGTGTGGAATTCAATGGTAGGTATTATCGTTTGTATGCTCCGGGAATGCTGTAAACTGAATTGGGATAACAAAGTGATTAAACTATATTTGTTATGACCTATTCCTAGGGTCTTACCAAAGTAAGCGTAGCTTGTGTTACGGGTACTAAGATAACTGATGAATATTTTCATGAGTAATATACATAAATACATATATATATATATAAAAGAAAGTTGAGTTAGTTTCACAATTTATAACTCAAGAACGGCTGGACCAATTTTTATAATATTTGATTTTTTGGATTATTTTTCGTCCGGAATAGGATAAAAAGTTTTAAAATATAGTATTTATAAAAAAAAAATGTTTAGCGCTACGAAGTTCGCCGGGACAGCTAGTAATATACATATAAACACCCAGATACTGAAAAACATTCTTATTTAATACACAAACATTTTCCAGTTGTGGAAATCGAAGCCACGGCCTTGGACTTTTGTCACTTATCCATACATTAAATAAACAAAAGTGCCATGTAGTTGGCTTTGGTAGTTTGGATTACCTACTTCGATTATTAGTTTCGAACATAAGACGCCAATTGTGCACCTCTGCACCCGATAAGCCGTCAAGACGAACCCGTTATAACTAATTACTACTCTGCGTAATTAATTTAGTAATTATAGCCCACGGGCTTTACGTTTTGGAGTTATTGTATTGCGAGCTCCGCGACAACGGTTATTAGGCCATGTGGAATTCAATGGTAGGTATTATCGTTTGTTTGATAATGGAATGCCGTAAACTTAATTGGGATAACCGAGTGATTTCACTATTATTGTAATTATCTATACCTACCATTGATACCACCATGGATTTTACCAGGGCGCGTTTGGAACCCTCGTAGCTTTAGTTTTAAGTTGACGAATTTAGCTATCGCCATCAACTCACTGCTATGTACACATCATAACTGCGACTCAGTCTTGCACTATAGCGGTATTATCGAATTTGGGTTTCATTATATACATTACCTTATGTTCTTATTTTGTACTATTTTTAATTTACTGTGTAACTGTTAATTGAAATACACTTTTTTTTATTATTATCAAAAAAAAAACAATGCAATTAATGAGTTAAGCAGCAGCTAGTGAATGTGTAAAATGAAATGGGAAGCTGCAGAGATCATTCGCCTTTAAAATTATGATATTCCTGACCGTAAATAGCCGCAATTTGAGCGCAATCAATCAGCCGGGCCCACAGCGTTCAATCGGTTAATGCGTGCTCTCGGGATACACCGCAAAAATCGGGACCGCGGACCCGGCTGTAATGATTCCATGAAATCTGCCCTATCACTTTCAGGGGTCAGCTTGATACTCGTCAATAAATATTACGAAACGAAACCATCATATTATCAACACATTACCGGCCCACTACAAGGCACGGGTCCCCCCCACAATGAGACGGATTTAGGCCGTAGTCCACCACGCTGGCCCAGTGCGGTTTGGTGCACTTCACACGCCTTTCGCCTCTCAGGCATGCAGGTTTCTTCACGATGTTTTCCTTCACCGTTCAATCAAGTGATATTTAAATTGCTTAAACGCACAAAACTTAGAAAAGTTAGAGCGCGCAGGAATTCGAACTCGGTCCCCCAAAAGTGAAACCGAACTACTAATCAATGGGGTATCAACGCTTATAACGAAACGAGATGTTGCTCGCGAATTTTTCCGCGTTTCTTTCGATTTTTCGTTTCCACAGAAATCGTTTCTTTAAAACAACAAACAATAATTACGAATCTAACACAGAAACTCAGGTACTAAGATGACTGTATGTACATAAATACCTATAATATAAAATTATTTGACATACATTCAACAATTTAAATAACAGTATGCTTACGTAAATAAAACTAAAATAAATAAAAAAGATAGCCATAAGTTTAACTATAAAGTGTCGAATTAAAAATGGTTCAATCAAGATCCGGGTCACGACCCGACGACGTCATATGGTAATCCATCGTCGCTTGTTAATTGGATCGAGATTAATTCAATTACAATTTTATATTAAATTTTTCACGTTTTCACGTCTCGCCGCCGACGGGAGATGTGGAAAATAAATTAATTGGAAAGCTGCGATGGTGTGCCAGCGTTTTTTTATAGGTTACTTCCGTTATCAATGGTTTATTCATTAAGTGCCTATTACAAACCGTTGCTTAGTGAACACGCAAAATACAGCAACTGAGAATTATACTTGTTGTTTTGTCTCTACATAAAACATCACACTTCTATGGTCATTTAAAGTGATAATTGTTAGACCAGTACATGGCCCACGTTATGGCTCGAGGTAAACCAACACTTACTGAACAGACCGACCAACAGACCGTCGCGGACTACTAGTTTTCCTTTAATAAATACTAGTAGATTAATAGAATTTATAATAATAATTAATTTAAAATTAGAAAATAGAATAAAATAGAAAAACTATATTGCAACACAACACAATAGGGGAAAAAAGCAAAACAGTGATAGTACTTAGAGTTAGGGTGCAAATGCGGCCTTATCACTAAGATAAAAAGAATGTTATAATAATAAAAAATGGGAAATACCTGTAACATAAAAATCTTAATGTAATTGACTTACTCGTAATTTAGCTTTTATTTAAATTGTAATTGTGTACTTTGGTTTCATAATGTGATTTCGTATTTGTTATTTAAACAGTTTTGCATGCTTGTTTTTAAGGCGAAACAATATCTATACAACTAAAACTCTGAAAAACCTGATGGTAAAATGCAGTTGCGTGCACTTCATATAAGCACTGAAACACTGCCTACCCAAATTATTTTATACAACTCGTATTGGAGGGGAATTTTCCTATTCTATACCATGTACCTGCTTTATGCATACCCTGGTCGAAGACATTGTGCACGCCACTGGTAAAATAGTTCTGTAAAATAAAGATTAATTTCTTTTATTTGAATTCGGGCGGCGTAGTGTGATGTTCAAGGCCCGAATGTAAAAATCACAATCTTAACTGCAAATAAAAATAATAATCGTATAGTAGGCCTTCCTTATAAGCACATTTGTAACGCTAACTCTATTTGTTTGGGATCATACCAAGAACTCAGAATCATTGGGGCAGTCTGGTGAGTGTATGGTTCTATAACCAGTTCTCCTGTTCGACCAAAAAGACGGTGCTCAGCAGAGGCCCATAAGGCCGCGCCAACCCCCTCAAGCGCCTTTGAAGCTTTGTTTCACCAATCTTCATGCTTCACCTTATTTTTTCAACAGACAAAACAAGACAGAAAAGAGGATGTTCTCAATTCAGTTGTATGATTTTTTTTTGGATATTTGTTACTCCGCATGTAGAAAAAATACTAATATACAACGTGTAGCAGAATTACTAAATAATATTAAAGAATGCATAAGTATATTTCATAAGAAATACCCTGTAAAAATTAGAACATATTTATTTTTCCTTACAATCGAATTCAAACATTTTAAGTGTTTACTTATGACAACCCTATTGAAGATAAAAGACCGACCCGCGCATAGTACGTACGCTACGCGTCGCGTATCTAATACAGTGACACAGATTTCACATGATTTTAATTTTGCATGTGATGCATCTGATTCCTTTCAGTAAGACTACGGCAGTGGTTACCTAAAAACTATTAGCGTTTCGATTTCACAAATAAGTCTCAGAGACAGTAAGAATGTACCTCTAAAGCTTGTGAAGTATTCCAGTTTTCATTTACACGTTGTATATTGAAACAGTTTTTTTTTATTCGTTTTAAAGTGTGTCGATAGAACGAATTACTTCCACGAGTCTTCTAATTCATAGGGTTAAAGCATACTTAACTGTGCTAGGGTCGTGGTAACCTGAACAGCGCGCGACCCATATTGGAAGTTTCCTATCCATTAACCTGTAACGGTTGTAAACATTATCAATTACATGAATTAGCGCAATGAAGGTAATCAGCAAAAAACGGGGCGCATACATTGAAACAAATTAACGTGTCCGCAGGGAGCCGATGGCCACAGCTTTACGACTGAAGCGTCAAGCGTAAATTCAACTTTATAGAACCCTTCTGTGAATGCGGTAATGTGTAAAATTAAAGTTTATAAACAAGTTTATTAAGCAGTAACGGCATTCTGAAAGCACTAATAAATCGATACAACTCTCCAAGTTACAAGTTGTATATTAAACTCCACGTAGGGCTGCCTGGACTCAGAAATTTTAATTTGTAATTGTAACTTTTTTTTTATATTGCATATTAATATTTAAAGTAAGTTTTTTTTTTTTTTGATTTTGTTTAGTTTTTAATTATTCTATTTAAGTTATAGTGTTGTGTGTAGTGATGGGTCATAGATACCAAATAAAAAAATAAAATAAAGAAATGACGATAATTTTTTACACAACAAACCGACACACTAAAGTTGGCAAGGTTTAACGATTTCAATTGTCAAAGTCTGCGGGCTTATTCCGTTGAATAATTGATACAATTGTTCAAAAAATCTCAAATTTTAACATTGAGTGAAACTTGGTTTACTGATAATGAGTAGTATTCCAAATTTAATTCTGTTTATTATGTCCATTTCTTTAATTAATTATGTAGAAATATACTTTTTGTGAAATTTAAATAAACTATATTTATTAAGCGTTAAGCTTTTATTTTTCTATTGTTAGTGTAGTTTTTTTCCACAAACGAAACCAATAAGGCGAAAGATTAAATTTTTTAAATCTTTTTACGCCAAAGGATTATAACATAACGCGTGTGCAAAAGTACTCACACGTTTTTTTGTTAGTTACAATTGACGGACCACCTGACCTTATGGTGAGTGGCAAACCTTCGCCTGTAAACATTACAGTAGTAGACAGCCTTTTGCTATAGAGCTTGTCCGGGGTAGTATTACCACCAAGCTTATTTCTGTCGTCAAGCAGTATTGTTGCCATTCTATGTTCTGGTCTGAAGGGCATGATGCCCGTGTAATTACATGCACATGATGGTATTATTACGCCTTAGATACATGAAAACATGTCAGCACTTTCACTTTTTTAGTACGAGTTACGCTCTGCGATGTTGCTCAGTTTATGGGTTATAGTTTCACCTTACCATCAGGTGGGCCATCTGCTTGTAGCTATCACCACGCATGTAAGATCTGTTTAAAAACACATTAGGAGAACGTCAAAAGCCTTTATCTGTGCCGATGAAACCCAGGTATATGCTTTTAAAATATGTCATTTCTCATTCTCATTTCATACGCCTTCTGACGTACTTTTAACCACATTTTGCTCGCGTTGTGATAGCCGGAGATGCCGCTTATTTCACAAGGTCGTGGCTCAGGATGTCCCCGGGTGTGGGCATCAGTTATTTATAAAGTGTTAGGTTTAGTCGTAGTTTTAACTGATTAAAAGTTATAATTTGTTTGCGCACAAATTACGTTAACGTCACCAACTATGTTATGTACGTTAGGGCCTTTCCACAGTCCTCTGTCTCAAATTAAAATTCAAAAATGATTGAGCATATACCTTATCACCATAGACCTTATCACAGGCACTTATAAAGGGTTCATACTTTAATAAGTTACCATAAATGTACTGCGTTCGTCAATTTAATACTAAAGCTAGGAAGGTTCCAAACGCGCCTTGGTCTAAGAAGAGCCCACTACATACTTAACAAGGTTTTTTTTGTTATCACCATCTCATAGTCGAATTAATATTTAACTATCAAATCAGTCAGAGAGATTAAGGTTAAATCTTAGGGCCGTCGCAAACGAGCGGCCAGTCGGTAATAGCACAATGCATATGTACTCTTAGTAATGAAGATCTGATGAAGATCCCCTGAGAGAAATTAAAAATTTATTTATTTAAAGTAGGCCTAGTTCATAAGCACTTTTGAAACATCAAGTCAATCTGTCTGCAGTGACTCTACCACCGGTTCGAAGGCAGATTCTACTGAGAAGAACCGACAAAAAACTCAGCATTTTACAGTTTAAAATCTTTAGAACAGTTTATTTGACAATAAACAATCGCAAGTAGTGCAGTAGATTTCTAAACTACTAACAATTTTTAGTCAAATACATAAATAAAATGTCCTACATAATCTGATAGTGGACACTCGAACTAGCACACTTTTTCTCACCATTATCCGAAGCAATCAACATAATTAAAAGGTAAGTATTGGTTTGTAATAAAAGCTACAGTCTGCATCTTAAGCCCTCTTTACATGTTCGTATCTGATGGGTTAATTTTTCAAATCTGGAATCGTAATACCGCGCTGACAAAAAATCCGTTTTAGATTTGATGGAATAACATCGCTAATAGAAATAATAAAATATTCTTGAGTAAATACTATATAGAAAAATAAAACATTTCGTATTGTAGTAGCCGGTATCTTTTTTTTATTCTACTACAAGTAAGCCCTTGACTGCAATCTTACCTGGTAGTAAATTCTGTCTTAGATGGTAGCGAGCTAACATATTATGTGTGTACGGAACTCTTGATCACTTGGTGGCACATCTTTGTCGGCAGGATATTCTATCCACAGTCGAAGCGTCCAACCAGATCAAATCAAAGAAAATTTCGAAACTATAAATTCCCTAATATCCCCTGCTGGGGAACTCCGTACGTCCGCTTATAATACCACAGCGCCATTGAAGTCGTCATAAACTCATGTGGTCGGCTGATGTGTGTAGGCCCTAATAAACAGTGCAAGTTCTAATTACATTAGAATTAATGTAGCACGCTTTTGTATTCCTACGAGCTGTTCAGTCTATTGTAAAGCTAATGGTCACCGCTAACAATGTTAACTATTGACCTATTTATTGCGAAAATAATCATAGACCATTTATCCCTTCCTTAATAAGTATAGGTATCTTGTTGGCCATCGCGCTCCATCTTTGACTGGATTATAATTTACAGTGAGACAATATTAAAAAAAAAGATTAACAATATATGCATTGAATTAGGCTTACCTTGTGAGAAAACCCATACAATGGAGATACTGAATGACAGAGAGTAAAATTCCTAGATATATTACTTTAAAGGCTAGAAGTTGCACATGGGGCTGAATAACGCGATGATCACCTAAGAAACAGCAATTCCGCTCGCTCGCTCGTTTCACTTTTGTAATATCCCTAACGAACTTTAAACAGGTACTTCAATGCGGTGTATGTATTTTCTTTTGCCCGGAAGGAGCGTAACGTTTTTCTTTCCGTTACAATTTTCCCAGCATTTTCCCTGCAATAAGAATATCGCAGTGCAGCCAGCTCAACGTGACTTGCGCGTAACAAAATATTATTATGATTTGAACATAAATTGTAATTAATTCCCATTTAGTATGCGCGAGGTATGTACGTATTAATGTACCTACATTAGAATTTATGTGTTTGAGTAAGTAACGTACGAGCACAGTATGTTATTACACTGAAAATATATTAATTCACAAAATTAATACGTGCATCCATCTCCATTTGAAATTCAGCTTATAAGTACTTTTGAACCGTCAAGTGTCTGTATTTATTTATATATATATATAAATAAATACAGACACTTGACGGTTCAAAATATATATATATATATATATATATATGTATGTATTTATTTATTTCCATACTATTTGTATTTCTACTAGTATTATTGTTATATATATTTCATGTATCCGTTTCCATAATCATTTTCTTCTTTCATTAAGGGTTTTCCCGAGGAGATCGCTTAAAGCGATAAGACCGCCTTCGCGCATTTTTATTTTTCTTGTATGTCCGTTTTTTAATATATCTTTATCCCTTAATTGTGTGCAATAAAGTATTTATCTACCTATCTAACTGTTTGTAATTACTCTACCACCGGTTCGGAAGGTAGATTCTTCTCAGCAGATAGCTCTTTTTCAACATTTGACAGTTTCACAATATTTTTTCTATCTTGTGAGAGATGATACCGGAGCAGCTTGCTTCCAAGCAGCCTTGTCGTTAAGAATTTCATCATAACAGTGTAGTAACCACGGTTAATTAAATGTGTTTTAATACCAGTACATTGTTTATTCTTAGGTAAATGTAGATCTAATATTATCTCTGGTATCATGTTATAAAAGCATATCCCCCACAAAGAATTTCTGTACTTTTCTCAGACGATATGCACTAATTTATGTCCGTTTCTAGTAAATCGAGTGTTTATATCAATTTTTTGCTTATTATTTTCAACCTATTATCGTTCCACTACAGGCGTCTCCTTCGCCTCGCGGTAGGTCGGGGTATATTGCCATAGTACATAATATACCCCGACCTACCGCGTAACCCCAACCGTCTTAGGGTAGTGGCGTGGTGTTACACATAGCCTATCACCTCAAAAATTGAGCTATCAAATCTAAAATATATTTAAAAAAAAGGAACTTAATAGGGAATTTTTATAGTAATAACTGACAGAACAAGCAGGTGGCCCCTCTGGCGTAGGTGTCAAGCCTCATATGCCTGTAATTATACCGTACCATTGCAACAATGCTGCTTAGCGGCAGAAAGTAAGTATGGGAACAGTACTTCCCGGACGAGCTCTGTCAACCAAGTAAATTCCCTTATTTTTACTTTTATTTGCTTTTAGCTTTGCTTTCTAGCGCAGCAAAATTTCCTAATCTCCGGTATATATATCAAAGGTTCAACGCAGACGTTACTGGCATCCGCTAGTTTCAAATAAAGCGAGTGAAGTCGCGATGTTCAAACAGTGAACGAATTTAATTGGAAATAGCACTGCACAGTCGGTTCTAATAAGAATAATTGGTGAAACGTTGCATCAATGGGTTCTGATTCATTTAACTCGCTTGTAGAGAGCGGTGGTGTGGGGAAATCAACGCGAGTACGTACAAAAGGCTATGAGGATACGTCCGAATTTATTATGGAACTTTTTCTCCCGTTGCTATTTTTAGGGTTCCGTACCCAAAGTCAAAGTCAAATATTTCTTTATGCAAATATGCATATAGATGGCACTTTTGATGCGTACTTCTTACATGTAAACTTACATGTAAAATATGACATAGAAGTGAGTTGATGGCGATAACTAAATTCGTGAACTAAAAGAAGGTAAAACGGGTGCCTATTACTAAGGCTCCGTGTCGTCCGTCTGTCTGTCACTAGGCTGTATGTCATGAACCGGAATAGTTAGACAGTTTTCACAGTTGATGTATTTCTGTTGCCGCTATAGAACAACGAATACAGTATAACTATAACATAAATATTAAATGGAGGTGCCAGACAACTATCTACCCTTTACATGGCCCGTGAAGCCATCGATTCCATTTATTATCACCAGCATGTGATAGTAATCGTCAAAGCCCAACAAGCCTTTTTTATGTGGCATGATGGAAAAGCTGCATTGGGCCAGCGTCGTGGAGCAAAAGAAAATCTATTTTTTTTGCTTTTTAGTTATTAAATTTATTATACAGAGTGTTAATCAAAACCGAAATATTACTTAAAGAGGGCACATTATTTACTATCTCTGAGACTTACTCGTATCTGTGACACCGAAACGCTAATGACTTTTGGGTAAACCACTGCCATAGTATTTACTGAATGAAATTTTTTTATTTTATTATTAGGTTTATTAGGTACGCGTTGCGTAGCGTAGGTACTATGCGCGTGTTGGTATTTTATCTTCAATAGGGTTGTCATAAGTAAACACTTTGAATTTGTTTGTATGTAAAAATAAACATGTTTCTTTTTATTTAATATTTTCACAGGGTGATTCCTAATGAAATATACTTATGCAACCTTCACCAGTATTTCGCAATTCGGTTACACATTGTATATAGTAGTCAATTGTTTTTTGCTGTATTTTTTTATATAAATAAATATAATATAAACTTTTCTTTATGTTTATTTTTTTTTCAACTAAACCGTATCCCCACGAATGTAACGCCGAGGCTTACTTAACTTTAACTGCTAGGGTCAATCAAGGCGTAACCTCAAGTAAAGAGACCCATTGAAGCCCGGAGATTGTATCATATAAAAATGTTCTGTGTTATGGTGAGCACAAAGGAAGGGGAGAAATAAATTTCTGCGAGTATGTGATAAATGTAAGCTCAGAGTTTTTTAGTAGGATACTGTTTTTGTTGTCGTTGGATACTGTCTATTAACTACTATCAAACGGTGACAGCTTAGTGGATAGAACTTCGGTTTCTATTAAGGGCGTACCGAGTGATATCCCGGGCACGCACGTTTTAATTTTTGGAGTTATGTGGGTTTTAAAACAATAAGTATCACTGTCTTTAACGGTGAAGGAAAACAGTGAGGAAATGTTCATGCGAGGGAGTTCTTTGTAATAAATAATAAATATACAACGACAATACACACATCGCCATCTGGTGAATATTTTTATGAATAATATACATAAAAACTTACTATACACAGATAAATATCCAGAACTGACAAAACATTCATGTTCATCACACGAACATATTCCAGTTGTGGGAATCGAATCCACAGCCTTTACTCAGAAAGCAGAGTCGCTGCCCACTGCGCCAATCAGAAAAAACGACACAGAAAAAAGGTATTTAATTCATTGAAAGTTTTATTATAAAGCATAATGTAGTTATCATAAAAATGCTGGCTCATTATCGGACAAGCAAGTTTCAATCAACATTAAAATTTGAGATTTTAATGCTGAGAAATGTTTTAATGTGGCAAAAAAGAGAAAAAAATATAATAGGTAATTATTATCAGCCTGTAGGTACTATAAAATAAGTAAGACAAATATGTAGCGACTAAGATGTAATGTAAAAGTAGTGTATAAATCAACGTGATAGATAAGAATGTACACAGACTAATCTGCACTTCAATGTAGATGAGAATACACAGAACAGAGCAAATACAATAACTGAGCTAAATAATAAGCACCGACCTGGAACAGTCTTTTTTTTTTTCAAATATACACACATCGCCATCTAGTCCCATAGTAAGCGTAGCTCGTGTTATGGGTACTAAGATGACTGATGAATATTTCTATGAACAATATACATAAATACTTATAATATACATATGAACACCCAGACACTGAAAAACATTCATGTTCATCACATAAATATTTTCCAGTTGTGGGAATCGATCCCACGGCCTTGGACTCAGTAAGCAGGGTCGCTGCCCACTGCGTCAGTCGGCCGTCGAAGTCTTCGACCATCATGTCGGACGAAAAAAGAAAGAAAACAAAAAACCAACCCATACGACGCATATTTTTCTTTTGAAGCGGTGATAGCGCATTGGGAAGAAGCTCGTTTTCACTTTCGGGGTACCGAGTTCGAATCCCAGCACGCACCTCTAACTTTTCGAAACAAAGGTGTGTGGAATCCACCAATCCGCACTGGGCCAGCGTGGTGGACTACGGCCTTAACCCCTTCTCATTGTGGAAAGAGACCCGTGTTCTGTAGTGGGCTGGCAATGTGTTGATATGATGATGATGATGATGTATTTTGAAGTAGTAACACAGTTTTTGATAACCTTGATTTTATTTATTTATTTATTCAATTTCTTTGCTTGAACATGGTAGAAAAACATAGAAGTTAAGAATAATTCATGATCTAAATAGCCAGCCAAGATTTGCGTGCAAAAATCATTAACTTTATTTTAAAAGAATAATAATTATAATATAACGATGTTATGATGATGCAACAAATTTCAAATACAATTTAGTTCGAAAAGTAATAACTAAATTGAATATGTCCTCAAATGTCAGCCAATACCAAAATGTTTAGTCAAGTTGATTACTCTTCTTAATGTTAAATAATTATTAAAATTACCTAAATATTCATTTCAATCATAATAACATTGTTTCACAAGGTGCTC
The DNA here is from genome assembly GCF_905163445.1 of Pararge aegeria. Lineage (NCBI taxonomy): Eukaryota > Metazoa > Arthropoda > Insecta > Lepidoptera > Nymphalidae > Pararge > Pararge aegeria. The sequence goes on from NC_053186.1 coordinate 19,063,073, forward strand.
TTTCAATTAAATTTTTAAATATATTACAATTATTTGTCTAAATGATATCCAACGGTACTTTATTTCAATCAAAGAAGTTCTCTTTTAAATATACCAACAAAGGAGGCTGTATAAGGTATTCCCGCGATAAATACTATAAAAGCTCTCATTTGTTCAGCCGTTCGCCCGGCAAATGGCAATATTTACACACGCCGTCGCGCTCCAGGAACAATCTAACACAAATACACCGATAACAAGCGGAGAAACAGGAGAGAACGGAGAAGCAGTTTCGCACAGTGAAGCGATATAACCGCTGGGAAAATAGAGTTCAATTTCCGTGATAACTCAACCACGAAGCTATAAAATCGTATTTTGGGACTACGTTTATTCAATGGAAATCTTCGTCACATGATTGTGGTTCTGGTGAGATCTCAACTTCGAGTGGGTAAATGGTCTCTATCGGCGTCTGTTTGAGGCCAATATGGCGATTTGATCGAAATAGCACGAGTTTGACTTTTTCAACTGGTCCGCCCATCTCTTTGGTGACCGGCCTCTAGGTCTTTTGCCTTCGGTGTTGCCCGTAACTATATTTTTTTCTAGACTGTCATTAGCTCAGCGCATTATGTAACCGAAATACGAGAGCAAACGTTGGTAACGTAGAGTGGAAAAACAGACACATTTGTGCGCGTTGTGTTATTTTAGATCGAATGAAATCGTATCTTCCTGCCGCCTATTCTGAAAGTAGTTTTGGTGTGTCAAATATATTTTACAGTTTTAAATACTGAAATCATTGTGATATGGATTTGAAGGTAACTTTTTTTATGCAGTGGAGTGCACTTCATACTTACTCAAAAGCACTGTCTACCCTAAATTTTGATTTTACTCGTATAGGTGGAGGATATTATGCTTTCTTTCTGCTTAATGCCTACCCTGAAATGTGATAACGTATCTCGCGACAGGCGTAAATCTTGCAATCTTTGCTGTCAAATGACGCTTTTGTAATTTTTTTTGTATGCAAAAGTATCGTTTGACAGCAGTGATCGCAAGAGGTACTAAGTCTATTGACTCCGAGCAAGCGATTGTTCATATGTCATTACTGTCAATCCGAACGCCATCTATTGAACTTAATCCGAATGGCAATTCCCATACAAATTACCAATTTTGTTATTACCTGCATTCTTCGATTGTAACTTTGGTTTTTTCAATTTTTTTTTGCCTTTAATCATAGTCGTAAAGATCATCATCATATTGACCCATTACCGATCCACTACAGTACAAGAGTCTCCTTCCACAATAAGAAGGGGTTAAACCCGTAGTCCACTACGCTGGCTCAATGCGGATTGATGGACGCCACATACCTTTGAGAACATTATGTGGAACTTAGGCATGCAGGTTTCCTCACGATGTTTTCCTTTACCGTCGAAGCAAGTGATTTTTTTAATTACTTAAAACGCATATAACATACAAAAGTTAGCAAGCTCGCTGGGATTCGAACTCGACCCCCGAAAATGAATCTCCTACCCACAGCACTATCACAGCTTCTCAGCTAGCCATAGTACTGAGACCAAAATGTCACCTTGGACAGCTTTTCGGACTAACGTGTCGATCCTGGAGGAACTAAAAGTGAAAGAGAGGTTATCGTCGACTGTTCAGATACGAATCCTCAAGTTCTTTGGTCACATAACTAAGAATAAACAATTTGTATAAATTTAAAATGCATATAAAAATTTTCGGAACCGACAGGATTTGAACCTGCGACTCTCGGGCAATCGCGGCCTGAGCGCTTTCAACAATTAAGCTACGGCTCTCCTACCGTCGATGCCGAAATTACTATATGCCTTTCACATCAGTCTTATAGCGACTGTAGCGTCATCTAGTAGGAAACGTTGCAGTTTCGATCTACTTTTTCAAAGGTCCATATTACCTTATATTGTTTGAAACAAGAGATGACACATTGTTTTTTTATATTTTTCCATTTTAATTTTATAAAAATTGATAATTCCTCCAAGTGTAGGTAAAAACACTAATAAAAATTATAAAAATAGGAATAAATACTCCATGGAACGACTCGTTGTCCAGGGGAAAGTGGAAGGCAAACGGTCACGCGGTCGATTACCCACGCGTTGGACAGACGTAATAAAAGCTGCAACACAAACCTCCATAGCCCAATGTTCCAGAAACGCTGAAGATCGTAACAAGTGGAGGGGCATCGTGGGGGCTGCTGTAGCCAAAGAAAATGTATCATCGTCAACCACGACAACTCTGTTAAGAGTGAACGACTAAGGAGGAAACTAGACTTTCTCGTTTTCTATTAGTGAGGATGTACATCTATGGGTCACGAGGCTAAATTGTTGAGTATTTACTTACGTCGTTGTATCACGAACACTTCTCAGTAGTAAAATGGCTAACGAGTACACTCAGCGGGCGCCTCGAAACTAGATCGTATCTGGAACGTGTACGTGCACAAACATTGATGACTGCGACGTATATCTTATAGGAAGATATAAGGCTGTGTTCCGGTCTGAAGGACGTGGTTGCTGGCGTAGTTAGAGGAACATGAGGCTTAGAAACTACGCCTCAAATTGCTGGACATGGTGGCATAGTGCAGGACATGCTCCTGACATCCCATCATATAAATTTAAGTAATAACTGATTGACCAAGGTATTAATTTTAATATATATATAAACTAGCGGACCCCAGCGCTATCTTGAGCGCTTATTTGTGAATCTAAACCATCCAGGGTGCCACCCAAACGTAAACCAAAAAATTCATTCAAATCGGTCCTGCCGTTTAGGAGTTCAATGACATACACACGCCCACAAGAAATATATATATAAAGATTTACGACGGCCGATTGGCGCAGTGGGCGGCGACCCTGTTTTCTGAGACCAAGGCCGGTGGGTTCGATTCCCACAACTGGAAATGTGTGATGAACATGAATGTTTTGCAGTATCTGGGTGTGTCTATGTATATTATAAGTATTTATACTTACTTATTATATATTAATATATAGTTGTAGGCAGGAGGCAAGATGAATATCTTCTCCCTCAGTTTTATCCATTCTCCTAGCATGAGTGAACTTCTCTTTGTCTCTCTTACCTTGTACAGGAAGGTGGACAAGTAAATTACATCCATTGATATAATCGGGAGATAAGTCGGTTTTATACCTTTTCAAAATCCTATTAAAACCCGTTTTTTTTTTTTAATTCAATAAACACTGCGACAAACGAGCGCGATGTATATATCATGGCATCTGAAAAACGCAAACGCTATTTACATTATTTTGTGGCGGTTTTAATTTGCTGTTTTCGTGATGAAACAACATTGTGCTTTTAATTTGTTGCTCCACAATTTATGTTCTGTCTATTATTCTTTAGTTGGATTAAAGTTTAACTTAATTGCGGGTATTTTCTCGGAGAATACTTTCTTAACGCGAAAATATAATATTAAAACTGTGCGAGAAACAAAAGACGAATTTAGTTATCGCCATCAACTCACTTCTATGTCATATTTTGGATGCAATGATCGCATCAAAATTGCCATCTATGTGCTGTGCCTATTTGAATAAAGATTATTTGAAAAAAAAAAAAAAAAAATTATAAATAAAAAATACGTTATTGTTTAAATCTCGATTACATTACGCTAATCTTAATTATGGAAGATTTTGACTTTGACTTTGAACAAAAAACTTTAAAGGTTCGGGAGGGGAACTCCAAACCAATAATTCTTCACGGTCTGAATAGGCAAATATAATTTCCTTTAATTGAATTACTTATTCCATGTAGTCTAGTATTTGCACTGCAATTTTATTTTCGATTGTAACATTTTTTTTAAATAATAAATAAATAAATATACTGCGACAATACACACATCGCCATCTAGCTTCTACCGTAGCTTGTGTTATGGGTACTAAGATGACTGATGAATATTTTTATGAATAATATACATAAATAATAGCAATATACATATAAACACCCAGACACTGAAAAACATTCATGCTCATCACACAAACATTTTTCAGTAGTGGAAATCGAACCCACGGCCTTGGACTCAGAAAGCAGGGTCGCTGCAAACTGCGCCAACATATTATGTTTGTATTTGCATTTGATTCTTCTCTGACTCCACCTAGAAGAGAACTAGGTTAAAATTAACCGACATTTAGACAAATCTTTAGCCAAAATCTTAACTACCGACCATAAAAGTTGTCGGAAAGTAATATATTAACTACTATGTAGTTTCAGCGTACAATCGAATCGCGAGAGACGTTAAAACCAATTCAGTACAGTTATAACGGCTTCGCAGACTCCTTTGACCCAGTAATTTTATAAGGCATTACAAAGTTTTGTTTTATTATTAGTTTCAGTGGAATTTGTGGAATAAAGTTGCCAGTCTATCGGTTTTCAATTTATTTTGCGCAGTCACATAATCATTTCCGAGAGTTTAGATTGTATTATCGTTTTAGTTTATAATCATCTTGCTCTCTTCTAGAAACCCACCACGCTGCTCAAAACTGAGTTAGCGGATTTTTCAGATTATTTTCATTTTGACGGTTGTTTGCGCAGTAGGCAGTGACTCTGCTTTCTGAGTTCAAGGATGTGGGTTCGATTTCCACAACTAGAAAATGTTTGTGGGATGAAAATGTATGTTTGTCAGTAGTATGGGTGTTTATATTAATATTATAAATACTTGTGTGTATCTTATATACTAATTATTAAAGCTGAAGAGTTTTTTTGTTTGTTTGTTTTCTTGAAGGCAATGATCTTAGAATCTACTTTTCCGATTTGAAGAATTGTTTCATTGGCGGATAGCCCATTTATCAAGGAGGGCTATAGGCTACATATCATCACGCTAACACCAATAGGAGCATAGTACGATTGAAGAATGTTTCTAAATCGGGGTATTTTTGATTCCGCTGCGTAAACGGTTATAGTTTCGATAAAATAATGCGTATCATAAAGTTGTTCCTCTTTAAAAGTTCTAAAAAAAAGTGCCCGACGGCATATGTCTGTGTTTAAAGGTTGATACTTGATTTATACGCGGTCGAAGTCGCGAGGGACCGCTAGTTATTTACAATATATTGTTCATCAGTTATCAAAAGTTAGCATACGCTAACTTTAAGCTATATGTCGATGTGTGTATTGTCGTAATATATTTATTCCTTTAATTTTTTTTTCTCCTCTCTTTGATGAAAGAGGAGGGCCAGCAATGGGAAGTTCATAGTCCGAAAATTCAAGACTTACTTAATCCATCGAGTTTTTTTATAAAATAAAACCACGGAGTAAAAATAGTCAGAGATTACGCTGTTAGCATGGAAAGAGAAAAGACCTGAAAAGACTTTTAGGGTGTTAGGGTCAAAAGAAGGTCGAAGAAAGTTAGGGTCGTATACACTGTTTCAACGCTGTCTAAACGATGACGGCATTTACCACGAGATCAAAGGATAAGAGAGAAATGAGTTCCCATGAAGTTTAAATGGATAAAATGAATGTTTACGAATTTATAGAAACTTCATCTACTGTACACCAGCCTTCCCCTTAAGATACATTATAACTCGTGTTAAACGCGCCTCCAAATAATCCACAGAGCTTAGTAATCCCGTATAAGCCGTAACAATCTCATTACCACTCGTTACAGACGAATATCTGTCAGTTATTAACTCTACATACGATTGTAGGCCGAGAGACGACCGTAAAACACCGTGCGTGATTTTTTTTTTTTTAATTTACGTAAGGAATTAGAAAATTGGACAAAAATAACGCGAACATTCTGGGATACGACCCTTGCCCAGTTGTGGGCGGTAAGAGTTATCGTCATCATTTCAATAGCGTGTACACGTTTTTATGTAAGTTACGCATCAAATAAGACATCTATGTCTCGAATAAATATACTTTTGACTTGAGTTGGTACTGATAATGAATGAATAATAAAAAATGATATCTGGTAATTTTATATTTCATGATCATCATCATCATATCAACTTATAACCGGCCCACTACAGGTCACCTCCCACAATGTGACGGGGTTAAGGCCGTACTCAAACACGCTGGCCCAGTGCGGATTGATGGACAAAATTATTATTATTTGTTTAAATATGGAATTAACATTTTTCCCTCCGTCTGCGTTTCAGAATGAAAACCCTTTATATTTTTAATTGATGAGTGTATTAACTTTAAATACTCGAATAATTATTATATAACGTGCCGACCGGTTGCTTTATTTAAGGGATTGCTTATACAAACAAATGGCAACGCTATATTATATTTGGAAACTTGTTATCGTAATTGGAAGAACGCAAATAGGCTAATAAAAATAGTAATTACCCTTCTCAGAACCAGAAATAAAACCAATTTTTTTTGTTTCAAAATTTCTTGTTCCTTTGAAACCATTTATCTTCAGAAAGAATGTTGTTTTTAAAATCCTAGCTGTTTGTATTCGGTACCAAACACTTTACCCAAGTTGTTAATGTATGTTCTGAGATAAGATCTAGGTCACGTCTGCTATATCCTAGTTGAAATCCTGAGTAATCTTTTTATCATTCAAGAAAAGTTTTGTACCATGTTTTGTATTCTCAACCGACTTAATAAAGTAGGATTCATATTCGGCTTGGATTATGTTTAGGACTATTTATATCTTTGTCAAAACAATAAAAAACTTATCACGAAAAAGAAGAATATCTTCGTCGAAATGTATCTGTGGCCTTACTATTGTCGCTTAAAGCACTATTATTGTAAGGACTTGAAGATATGTTTTGTTTGTGTATGTGATTGAAATTTGTTGAATGTAAAGTCGGCCAGCTCTTGAAATTTAAGTTTCGTAATGTAAAGCGGTAAAGCGGTGATAGGCCCAGTGGGTAAGGACCTCGACTTCACTTTCGCAGGGCCGAGTTCGAGCCCCAGCACGCACCTTTAACATTTTTAATTTATTTGCGTTTTAAGTAATTCAAACGGTGAAGGAAAGCATCGTGAGGTAATCTGCATGTCTGAGAGTTCTACAATGTACTCAAAGGTGTTTGGAGACCACCAATCCGCATTGGGTCTTAGCCCCTTCTCATTGAGGGAGGAGACCCGTGCCCTGTAGTGGGCCGGTAATGGGTTGATCTGATTTTATTCGGTACGATTACATTCATCAGAATCTAATAGAGAGTGCATTAAATTAAACCAACAAATAACATAAACACAGTCGTTTATACTTTGGGCGCTGAATTTCACGTTTATCTCTTCTACTATTTTGTAGGTATTAGATGTAAGGTATTAAATAGTCGTAGGGGTAGGTGTAGGTAGGTATTCTCGTATAAAATCCAGATATTGCGCGTAGAATTACGGTATTAAGTTGCGTGTAGAAAGCAGTTCAGTTAGTACGCGTTTTATTGTCGCGCAAGTTATGAGCGTAAGCGGGTAAGTAGCTGGTTCGTATTATTGCTGCGATTATTATAATTACTTAAATTAATGTATGTCACTCTGCTGCCGGGCATTTGTTTTTGAAGGTTCTCATAACAAAAATAGAACTAAATGCCTTTTTACGATCTAGATCCAAGCTCGTAGTTAATTAAACATTTATTTAATCGTAATCCAATATAAATCTTAAAATTAATTTCTTAATTTCCGATATAAATCTTTAAATTAAAGGCTTACACTTCCAATAAACTGGCATTTATAACATGTGATTTTAGTTGCGTATGTACGTGTGTGTATTCAAGAAAATGTGTTACTGAATCTTAGTTTAAGTAAATGTGTGGTCTTAATTTATTATTTCTTGCGATGCGGTATAATTACTTAAATATAAAATGAAGTAATTTTTACAATTCTCGACCTAATGGAGCTAGTCTTTTTGTTTTATCATTAACCTATATTAAAAATGGTAGATATACTGGCTTTTTGTTTGTTGGTCCAGGCTAACCATCAGGTATAATGGCGAATGGCTAGCCTGCGAGGACTTTGCAAGAAAAAGTCTTAAATCTTTTGTATCAAGGGAAAATGCGAACCGCTTTTTGTATCAAGGGTATTACAGGGAGTGTTTTAAGCTATATTAGGATGGGGGAAATTTCGGCAGGGATGAAGTACTTAGAAATTAATATTTAAATCAATTAATGAACATGAATACCGCTAAGCTGTCATAACTTGTGCTATACATCTTACAGTCGTACGGCCGACCCACAGTGGAACGCACTCAGCTTCCAATGGCTCAGTTCGCGCGTCGCTGTGCGTTACAGATAATAATTACCATAAACCAACTCCTTAGTGTCTTTTTACCCGTCCCCTTATGTAAACCATCTCTGATACTATTTAAGGGGTGACAAACATTGGGCACGTGACATTCTGTGAGTAGGCAGCTAGTAGCAAGCTTTATACCGCGGCTTTATTCAAGCTGATTCCTTTTTCTTACATTAAAGGTAGTTTTTTACTCTTAGATTCTGTTGTGTATAAGAAATTTCGAACCGTATTTACGTTGCTTCGTGTAAGACGAGCCCACAGACACACTCTTGCATTATACTAGTTTGAAATTTTATTTGTAAAGCACTTCTGTAGAAATTTTAGTACAAAGTATGATTTTAGAAACCAGCTGCGTTGTGAGTCCAAGGTGTAAAAAACATGGCAGAGATGCCCCGCTGTGTGTATTTAAATTTATGTTTTATTGTCTCCTCAACTATGCGCCCAAATGCCCATGATATAAAGAACAAGGCCAAACATAAGATTGTCTCAATAAAAAAATAAACTTGCGGAATTCCATGATATACCTTAATTTGCTAAAGACTAAAAGAAAAAAAAAATATTATGTAAGGATTAGTATTTTATGCCTACTCATTACGATTGACGATAGAAAATAGCTTTTTAATTTTTAGATTATTTTTGTAATTTAATCTATCTGTTATAAGGGAGTATGGGAGTATACCCCTAATCAGTTTGTATCCGACGTTGCAGCGGAACACTAAATCGTTTGGCGGCAAGTCTCTGTCGGTGCGATGGTTAAAAGCCAAAATTTCAGAAATAATTACCAAATCTCCCGGATCGAACCCGAGACCTCCCAACTTAAAACCAGAGCGCTCATCGCTGCGCCAGGGAGGTCGTCAAAATGCTGGTAGCGGGATAAAAAAAAAAGTCGTAAATCCCTTAGTTTAGAAGTCGTTGACCGTGTTTGACTTATTTATAGATCTACTCGTATGTTTTTGTAGTAATTATGTCCCACGTACCATTTGCTCAGCGAACGCGAATAAAGCACCTCCGAAGAGCCTTTTTTTTCTGGCTTGGTTTGCAAATTAGCTGTAGCAGAACTTTTCACGACAGAGCTCGTCCTGGGAAATACCACCGTCATGCTTATATTTGGCGCCAAGTTGTTGTTTTGCGGGCTGAAGGGCGTGGATCCGGTGTAATTAAAGGCAAATAAGGCTTAACACCTACGCTGCAGATTGATGGACACAGACCGACAATTCGTAGGACGTGTTTCTTGCATGCTTTGCGCAGTGCTGCTCTGTTTTCTACTAACCATTAATTACCTGGACCATCTGTTCGATCCGTCAATTCATCATCAACAGCCAATTACGGTCCACTGCTGGCCTCTCCCAATTGGAGGATTTCCCTATAATCACCACGCCGGGCAGGCGGATTGGTGATTGCAGTAGATGTTAGTGGTAGCACAGAGGACGCTGCTGCCCGCTCTCCGTTATATTCCCTTAGTCGCCTCGTACGACACCCGCGGGAAAAAGAGGGAAAGCTGTATTCTGATCTGCCGTCACCACACTGCATTTCGTTAATTATTATACTATAAAAAAAATAACAGAACTGAACACTTATTATTACAGCAAAAAAATATATATTTCCGTACTTTCAGAGTTTATCGAGTACACAAACAAATCCTTTTGCTTTATAACTATTTATTAGTAGAGACTATTCTAGTTTCAAACAAGCACGCAATATTGTTAACAGCTTATTAAAAAAAAAAACTATTGAAAATGAAATAGCTTCAGGCTTTAAACTCCACTCTATAAATTAAACTGCACGTTATGTCTGCTCTACACGACACGTGGATTCACCTTGACCCAATTTAGCATGTGTCATCTACGTCATAAACTAACTTTATCATAATTATCCCAACTAGTCTATGGATGTTCCACTACTGTGCACAAACCTTATCTCTCATTATCTTATAGAATAGAGAGGAAAAGAGCATAGACTTACCGCGTTAATTCAATGTTGAACGATTGTTATCACATGTAAGTGATAAAAGCCGATGGCTTAACTCGCTCTTCAAGTACAATCTGGGCTGGTACTTACTGAGATTTTTTTCATGGAGTCGGACCAGGAATTTACATTGGGATTGCCTACCCCAATGTAAAATCTTGGTCGGACGCGGGAGTCGAAACCCTTAAGGTCCGTAGTAATTAAAAAGCAAACTTTGTCTAGCGGGAGGCTTCGGCAGTGGCTAGTTAACCACTCTACCGAAAAATGCCACCAATCGATTTAGTGTTTCGGTACGATGCATAAAACGATTAGGATATTTATTATTTATCAACTTAGACAGCATTTGAATAGCGTGTGTCTAGGTATAAAAAAATTGTTAATTCTAGCGTATTCAACAGTTCTTCACAATGAATAATATATCCGCACGGTGCGAGCCCCGCATTTTATGGCCTCGGCGAGCGGAATTATCTCAGTGCGATGTAAAATGTAAAAAATTATGCAACATTTGCGCGTTATTTCCCCTGGAAATTGTCCGATTTAATTAAAACAGGAATTGTTTGCCGCCGCGAGCTGAGTGCCGAAATCCCGACGCTATAAGTAGGATGTCAAAAAAATTCCGGAAGGTAGGTAGTTATTTTTCGATTAGAAAATTGCTATGTAGCGTTGAGAGATAAGGTAGAGTATTAGGGTCAGCTGTATTTCTTGTTACTTACGTATGGTACAGTAAAATGTGTAAATTAATACACTTGTAATGTACATCAAAGAAAAAAGTAGTAACAGAGATATAAACATACAAAGCAAGAAGGTACAATTTGGTGGCTTTATCGCTACATAGCGATTTCTTCCAGGTAACCAAAAGCGTAAAAGGAAATAACATTGATAAGAGGTAGATGGTGCAATAAATAAGATATAAACATTAAAAATATATAAATATATATTTATATAGAATATAGATATATGTAATACATATTTATATGCAAATAAGATATAATCACACATTAAATAAAATTACCCATAGTTAATATAATGTACTAAAATCATAAAAATAAAATGTGTATTAGTATTTCATATCATTTATGGTTAACTAGCGACCTACCCCGGCTCTGCCTGGGTGAAATGTAGATACTAATGTGGAGCAGTATGGAACTATTAATAATACAATTCCGTAGGTCTATTAATTTAATCTATCTCGTAAGATTTGGCCATCATTTGCGGGAGCAACGTTGTTTCATACTATGTAAAGATTAATATGTGTTGCCGAGACCCAAACACCTGGAAAGGACTCTGAACTCTCTTGGGAATTTGTCATTCCTATATTACTCTGCATCCTTCTAACTCTTCTTCTTCTAACTCTATGCCAAAATCAAATCGATTGTCGCTTAGTTAGAGTTTAAAGGTTTAAAGGAAGAACAAACAAAACAAACAAACCCGTTTTCGCATTTATAATGTCACTAGTACTTATGGATAGATAGTGTCATTGCTAGTCCTCATCACACACACCTAATAGCTGCTTGAGTCTCTGTGCAAGACTTCAGCGTGCAAGTCAGCGCGCCATTGTCGAACCCTTCAAATAATCCATGATGTAAAGTAAAAACTAAGTACCTAGCCTGTTAAAAAAATTTTTGGCCAAGTATAATTTTTTTTTTTTTATGTCGTAATAAATGACGGGCCAACAAATTAGGGCCGCTTTGTCGTAAGTGTTCCCACTTACAATAATGCGGCCCTAATTAGTCCATCCATCTCCTATAAACACAGTAAAACTCGCAAGGGCCACGTTTTACATCCTGTGTAAATCAGCTCGCATCAAAACCGGAACACTGTAGTGCTGCATAGGGCCAGAAACAAACTGTAACTGAAGTACTTCCCCGGACAAGCTCTGGCACACAAATTTTTAATCCTACGACGAGAACTATATGGGAGATCGGTATTGAAAGTATATGTCCTTTTCCATAGCATAGGTGGCATGCATGCCAAATTTCAAAGCTGTCTGCACGCAAACATCCACACTTTCTTAGTAGCATACTTTGCAGGGTGGAATTAGTTAAGTTAAAACGCTTTATCTATAATACTATTGTAATATGGTGTATGTAAAGTATTGCCTTAAGAGTTATTCAAACCAAATTAAGACACTTTCAGCACACCATAAAAAGGGGCAGATGTTATCTGTTACATCAGAAACAAGACGTGGAAAGTAAAGAAAACTGTGAATCGATTGAGATATAGTCCTTTCAAATAAAAAAGTTGTAATTTATCGCAAAGCAAACTTTTACCGTATGCAGTAAAATACCCCATAAGTCAGCAAGTTGTTCAAACTAGGGATGATCGATATTTATCGATGTTAGTGGAAGTGGATGTGAGATCTGAAAATATCGATGTTCTTACAATATCTATGTGCCATAGATATATAGACAATGTCATAATAAGATCGATAATTATTGATTTCAAGCTCATTAATGTTATTCAAGGAACTCCTGCGCATAAATATGCTTTTTGACCCACAGGATTTATTTGTTTTTCTATTTTGTAATTGACTGCCAAATGTCTACCTTTCTCTAAATTTTTATAAACTCCACTATTCACTAGATTCGTAGAAAGCCACTCTAATTCGAACTCAAAACTGTGGACTTTGGAAATCCCTACACAAAGCATAATTAAATAATTGGTTTTGCGTTAATCGGTTAAAATAACTTAATCAAGTCGACATAGGTTATAAAAAATAGTTAATTTGAAAATAGATTGTTGAACATTGAGGTTTCGATATAACGTAGGTACTATTAAAAGATTAATTTACCACCGACGGTTAGACGGTTAGACGCGACGGTTAGAAAAATAACAATGACTTTTTCGACCATCCCTATTCCTAGTTCAAACATATCGAAATTTAATACAAACTTGTTACTGGATTTGTTAAATGGATGCTGTTTCATCTGTAATTGTAGTGCCTTACTTTTGTATTAACATTTACAACTCTCAAAGTAAACTGAGTGTACCCTAAAGACAAGAATTTTTTTTCCACTGTGTATTGTTTGTCTGCTTGGGGCCTTTGCCGGTCGAACACCCTGTGAATGTCACTGCCCAGTAGAATACACAGTAGAACACAGAAACCCCAAAAAAAGTTTTTAATCTTCCATTTGTTTTGGTAATGATTAAAAAAACATCGACGTTCCAATTGAAAGTCCAGTAAAAACATCCACGTATTGATTTAACTCGTAATTACTCGTACATCGACTTTTTCCAACCATCCCTATCCCTAGTTCAAACATATCGAAATTTTTTACGACCATGTTACTGGATATGTTTAATGTATGCCGTTTCATCTGTTAGTGCCTTACATTTGTATTAACATTTACAACTTTCAAAGTAAACTGTACACGCTACGATCCCCCCTCGGCTCTTAATGTGACCATTAAAACTACCGTGTGTTATTACACGTCTTCTATTTTCAGCTGGAGTTTTATTGCTGTTATAACGCTTCTAAAAACACGTTTACTTAAGTGTCTTAACGTTTTTTTATGGGCCCTATTCTCTGCTATTACATATTATATTACAGGATACAATAGAAGGAAAACCACTATTACAGCTTTTATTTCCTACTGAGAAGAGAAAATCCTTTTATTATGAGTTGTTAAAATTATTAAAATTTTAGATCAAAATACTTTTTTTTTACACTTCATTTACGGAGATTTTATATGGACCTAAGCGTAATGCTGTCTTCCTAAATAACAAGGCTTAATACCTCAAGCAACAGTTATTTATCTTTTAACTGACTAGTACCAGATATAAGAAATCGGGCAAGTTGCATAAATATAATGTTTATTGAAAACGTGTTATTAAACAGTGAATTTAATTAAAGTTAATTATTTAAATACTATACGGAATGACTTGCGCTTAAAATATCACGGCCATAGTTATTGTTTAAAATAATTAATGTATTTGATCTTGATTCATTAAAGCAATAAAATAAGTAATTAATTTTAATAAGTTGTTTAAATATCATTGCAAATTATAACCAATTTTTCCTTTGTTACAGATTCCAAAGAGAATCAAAATGGCCGCTCGAGCACTTCGTCTCTGTATAGTTGCAATATCCGTAAGGCTTTTATTAGTGACTGCAGACTTCACAGCCAACTGTCCAACAGAATGCAAATGTGTATGGGCCAGCGGAAACAAACAAGCAGATTGCTCCCACTCCGATTTCCATGATATACCCAAAACCTTGAGTACAGAAATACAGATATTAGACCTAACTGGTAACGGACTCTACGAAGTCACGAGGCACGCATTCGAAGATGTCCGATTGATCAATCTGAAGAAACTAATTCTGAGAGAATGTAAGCTTATAACGATACATAAAAACGGATTGAGCGGCCTCGCGATCATGATCGAACTAGATTTATCGAAAAACGACCTTAAAATGTTACATGCCGAAACATTTAAGGAAACCGCCAAAATAAGATGGATTTTGCTCAACGATAATCAAATCGAAAAGTTAGAGGACGGCTTATTCAACAATTTGCCCTTCCTGCAAAAAGTCGATTTGAGTAACAACCGTATAGTACAACTCGGGGTGAAAACCTTCATGAACGTGCCAAAGTTAAATATATTAAGACTCGACGGAAATAAATTAGAGCACCTAAAGATTGACACGTTAAGTGCTTTAACGTCTCTGTCTAATTTAGATGTACACGATAATCCTTGGAGATGTGACTGTTATTTACAGCCCTTCAGAAATTGGGTGATCAGCAAAAATCTCTACACATCACCAATCGCTTGCAGTGAACCAGCTAAAGTTCATGGGAAACTGTGGAAGGAGTTAGATTCCAGTGACTTTGCTTGCAGGCCAAGCATCGTCTACCCTTCCACTAGAACAACATTGCGATCATCTGACGCAAATGTCACTTTATCCTGTCAAGTTAACGGAAACCCTTTACCAGAAGTAAATTGGGTGCTGAATGCTCAAATAATTGATGGAACACACAAATACCAGGGCGAGATTAAATACTATGTGACACAAACTAATTCAGAAAATAGTAAATGGGTTAATTTAACCATCGTAGATGCTGGGAGTGATGATAATGGAGAATATCTCTGCGTAGCTAAGAATGCTGGCGGTGTGGAAGAAAGAAGCTTGACTTTAGCTATTGCTCATACCCCGCCTGGTATTGATGTGCCGCCTGGAATGGACAATAGTATGCTACCGGTTCTAATAGGTGTATCATGTGCAGCTGCCATATTGCTTATAATCTTGGTCATCCTTTGCTACTACTGCTGTAGAAGACGAGGATCAGAGAAGAAAAAAGCCGACAATTCTAACGGAGAGGCTCTGATTGAAGGTTCGGTTATACCAGAGATGGAGAAGAGTTTGATAACGGCCGTGAATCCTGTAACCAAACCACCACGCAGATACGATGCTCCTCCGTCCATCATGAGTGGGGCTACGGAGATGTCAGAGCTGAATAAAACATTGCTCGATAATGATTCAGTCTTTGGTAAGTTAACACAATTATTATCTTTATACTGTTCCCTATATCCAAGTCTACTACTAGAAAAAGTTCCATCTTTATGAACATACTTCTACATTTAAAACTTTATTTTAATAATGAAAAAAAAGGCTTCATTGTTTTGAAATTTTTATATCTGATGATATATATCAGTACCATGATATTTATTTATTTTCTTTCAGCTCACAATGACGATGAAAAACGGTCGATTGGATTCGACTTACAAACACAGAGGTCGCAGGACGCACTCAATGCAGAATACGGGCGTACAGACGGCCGAGCATATCCACCTGATCTGCTCTCATTTCCAGCAAGAGCTGCCCAAATCTCTCCAGCAGCGAGTAACGCGTCCACAGTTCCAGACACCAGCAGACTGCAAATCAATCCAGTCAGCCCAATCCATTCTCCCATTTATGGCATGACGAACAATCAAAACCTCTTTAGAACTCTACCTTATTCTCGGTCTCAATCTCCATTCACGGCGCCGATTACACCACCAGTAGTTACTCCAAGACAAGGATATGTAACAATACCAAGGAGGCCAAGAGTTCCCTCCTGGTCAAGCACAGCTAGCACGGCGATTTTACCTAGCGCTGAAGCACAGGAACCTTTATATGATAACTTGGGTCTAAGGACTACTGCAGATGGCAGCTCAGTTCTTTCACTAAACAAGGCGGGGTTGGAACAACAGTTTTCTCCAATGAGAAATAGACCTTTACCAGCAACACCCACAGCTGTTTACCCTCCACATCCAGTGTATTACGCTCCCATAGAAGAACTGGAGCCAGCACCGTCTCCCGTACCGCCTCCATTTACACCAACTAGAAACAGCATCAGCTCTCAAATATCCAATCAGCTCTCTACACCAGGTCCACAAGAACCGGTAAATCCCAGAATGAGCTGGACAGCAAAAAGTACTTCTACTCCCCAACCGGAAACAAGAAAACAATTGGCCAATATCATGGATAATAGGAACGGAGACGCACAATCACAGATTTCTGACAATAATACATTAAATCGTAGAGGAAAGCCGGAGACAGGCTCACTGAGGCGAAATCCTAGAAGTGAACAGAATGAAGTAAGTTCTCCATCCAAAGATGATCCGAGGAAAAATGAAAGCAACGCATCGTTAAATCAATCCGGTACTATGGGGAGAAGTGGTAAAATCCCACCGAGACCGCCTCCTAAACCTAAAAAAAAGCCTAGTACCGAAGTAAGTGCCACCGAACCACTCTTTGAAGACGAAGGAGAGGACGGGACGGAAGTGTAGCAATTCCTCAATGAGGTCATTGATCCCAACGGACTAAATGAACAAAGTGCCAATGAGCCTGTAGTGACCACGTCTCAGTGAAGTGATATCAGTGTGGACGATGCGGAGTGCAATCGGATCATTATTTTGCGGTGCTCGTGTAAATAACTTGTGCTAGATTTTTTACTACAATACAAGTACATTATGGACCATTTCGCAATCTTAATATAAGTATACTGTTAGTGTAAGAAGCCATGATTATGTTTTAAGGTATTATTCTTGTGTCGGCTGCAGACAGCTGGCGGCAACCGCAGAAGTAAACTGCAGACCGCTAATGACATTACGGGTTTGTATGAATCTGTACAAAATTAATTCTATAGTGTGATACAAGCACAAACAATTGTATACAAACACGTGTATTGCCGACGGCAGATCAAATGAATTTCAGTAAAAATAAGGTTTTCTTAATCTGAAACTTCATTGAATCATATACTAGAGATTATTCTAAAGGTGAGATAAAATCACAGTTACAACCAACTTGTTGAAGCAACTACAAGTTTTATGGTGTTATGCTTTGTTTCGACTGTAAATAAAAACCGGACTGGAAGTCGTCTAAAGTCAATGTTAGTTAAAAAAATTGTTCAAAGAAAGAAGTAAATAAAATATAGCGGATTCTGATTATGTTAAACAAAGTTGTCAGGTCAGTTCAGGTTCAGGAAAATTATTTATTACTAAACTCTTATCACGCTCGGAATTAATAAAATATAGATTCATACAAACCAGTGTCGCGTGCGGTTTGCAGCTACTGTCTGCGTTTACCAGCAGAATCATACCGTTAACGTTTGCAAAACTGTACACGACGTTACATAACTATAATAAGTATTTATTCTTTGTGGTAATGGTAGGACAGTGGTGGTAGACTACTCTTCGCTCGCCAATCATAAGGCATCTGTTCATCGATTTTCAAGACTGATTATTCTAAATTTGTTCTCGCATTCGACATTCCTGTATCGCATTAATTCCACGTCTCACAATTCAGAGACACATTTCCAATAATAGTTGATCGCAGACTGCCGCAAGAGCCGCTAGAGGTGATTAACTTTCTTTTGCGGTTACTTTCCAATTAGCAATGGGAGATAAAACGCTATCAGAGATGTTAAATAGCTATATAGCTAAAACACTTGTAGGACGTTCAATAAAGCTTTAAAAACGATATAGTAACAGTTTTATTACTATATCGTTTTTTTAAGCTTTATTAGCGCGGCGCGATTGTTGTGATTTTATAAATATGAGGATTGATTTTAGGAATTTACATGCAGGATTATATGGTGACTTTCCATTGCCCTTTCTGTTTTAACTTGAATTAAAAGAGAATAAGTTAACTTCTGAAAATCTAAAATACTTATACTTATAATCGTTTTATTCGATGACAAGTTCTCATCCGGAGGTACATAATGATGTAGTCTGAGATGAAAGCGTGCGAAACATGAAAGTGATGTATTGGTTTACCCTAACCGATGTCTACGTGACGTAGTAACTGAAGAAAACAAGTAATAAAACAATAGTAAAACCCCTGCGAGAACAAACTTTTTCAGCACGACTCCTATTTACCGTAAACACAATATATCGCAAGTTGACTAGGAAATGAGACACATATTATGATAGTAACAAAAAAGCGCAAAATTGGTGGTGCTAGTGGACTTGCAGTAAAAATACGATTGTATTAACCGACCAATACTGAATATTTTAAAGCCTGACTTAAAGCAATATGTGGAATTGATACAAAACACTGTAACAGAAATTAAAACCTTTACCACTAGAAATACAGGTATGTACACCAAAAAAACTCCACCTTAAATCGGGCTTATTTTGCAGGTAAATAATTGTAACAAAGAACCGCAAATACACGCATATAACTTTTCTGTTTCATATATATACTTTTTTTTAGATAAACGTAGCGTTTACCTCTCGCGAGTCTTCCAGCAGTGTGAGATCAACTAAACAGATTTTATTGAATCTACTAACCTTTTGATTATACGAGAGGGTCAGAAAGGGTTAGAAAGGGTTGGCTTTTCGACTATTGATCGTGTCAATAGTTTCTATAAAGCGTTTATTGGAAACGGCTCTTTCATCCGCAAATAAATTTACGCATATTGCACTTTCGAACATATCGTGATTTCGAACCGAACCACTCTGTTAGCATGCCTATAGATTTCGCAACATATGTCAGTCATTTGGTACTCAAAACAGAGATTAACTGTCTGTTTATCTTGAGTGAAATAAAATTGAAGGAATATCAATATCTTATCGTAATAATTACCTCATGTATTGGAAAGTGTTTTTAGCCTTCAAACCCGATGGTTATTATCAGTAAACCCTAAGTAAGCCTACTTTGGAGGGTCTTAGCTTTAAAGATCTCCTATGAGAGACGAGACCTGTGCCCTGGTTAACTTATCTCGCTAGTCTCCAAAACTACTCAGGTGGACTGCAATTTTGACTATATAATACCATAACTATTTATTAAAAAAAAAAATTGTTGGGTGCCATTTTTCAAAAATGGTTCCAGGTCAATATAAATGTCAAAGTCAAATATATCTTTATTCATATAAAAAGCCATTAAACCAAAGAAGAAGTAGGCTCCTAGATAAATAGCACTTTATGCGTAAATTACATCCAAATTGTGTGCATGATAGTGATATGATGGCGATAACCACAATCGTAAACTTAAAAACTAAAGCTACGAAGGTTCGAAACGGGCCAACAGCAAAATATGTATAAATATTTCAAATAATAAAACTGATAAACTTTCTATATAGGACTACCAAATGACTGGACTAAAACAGTGAAATATCTCTGGATATTCAAAATTAAGATGTATTGGATAGAGATTATGTGGTTGGTTTAAGATTCGACTCGAAATTCTGAAACTGCAATGTACGAGAATTGACATCATCCACTCACGCTACTAAAATATTTAACTTCTCTTCTCTAAGTTAACATTATTTTAGTTGTTAGTTTGTTTTAAGACTGTTTATTGTTTACCCAACCATGTTTAATGATTTAAAATTATAAAAAGACGCAAAGGGGCTACTTTAAAAAGGGTTTAACTGAAAAGTATAAAACTCCTTTTATCAAACCCCTGAAATCTTAAAACGGCCCATGCATTGGCTACTTGTCCCTTTAGCGATATTCGTAAAATCCTTCTTTATCGATTGCCAAAGCGATAAAACATTAAAATGTATATACTTTAAAATCATGCGAACACGCGACCTTAATCAAAGATGCGGCTATTGTTAGAGGGATCTCGCGTTTCTATCAACGAGCGTTTGAGCGACCACTCTTAAGTTTTATTTATACAGGTGACCATTCTTTTGCCTTACTGTATTAGTATAATATGAATTTAAAAAGCGACATAATCGGATGAGTAATGTAGCCAGTGTTAAGCCTTAACAAATGTATCTGTATTAAAATTATGAGATTATTTTCTAAATAAACCGATCGTATGAATTGTATATTTTCAATTGTCAATAAGGAAATATAGTTCCTAAAGTTTAATCGCTGTAAATTTTAGTCGATTTGCACCAAGTTGACATTGAATATTGATGTAGTGTAGCTAAAGAATCCAATTAAAATGTACATAAATCTATATAAATATTCTACGGATGAAAACTTTAATAGTTATAGTAGGACAGATAAAAAAATATTTCCAAAATCTACGAAATCTTTTTTACCTTGTATCTATTCAAAGTTTTTTATAGATACTAAGGACCGTCAACTTGGTGAACTTTATTTTACTATTTAACTTGCGTCAACCGGTAAATGGGCTTTTATCTTATTTCTTACTACTTCCGGCTTTTGAGTTTTGTACCTCTACAATTCCGTACAATTTGTTAAGAGTTTTTTATTTTAGAAGGTATTTAGGTAAGGCTCAAAATTATGAAACCAAATTTAACAAATATTGAAGCCACTTATGTGATCAAGTATTATTTTCGTAATTTTTTTTTAAAACTGAAATTTGAAATTTTATATCTTCGTCGAGGCCTTTTAAAATACCAAAACCCATTTTCTGTTGAAAATCAATGTTACATTTCAAAACTAAGTTACGCAATTTAATCATTATAGTTAAAAAAAAATGTTTGGTGCACATCGACTTACACTAGTGACACTATTTGTATGTTTTTTGTAACATTGTAAGTTGCTGGTGCTTATTTTTTATATTACGTTTTAAAGTTATTTATTACTTTTTTATTCCAATGTACTTTTGAGTACAAAATTAATCACTTTGTATATTGTATTTTACTTTCCTGATCGTGCTAACTATTTTAGTCGTTAAGTACAGTGAATAAGGTGCGTTTTGATTGCACAATTTTATCGACTTTACATGGAACTACCTTCATTCTAAGAAAAAAAAGTTTGTAATGAGTTTGTAATGGTTTCATGTCGCAACTTGTGATCTTTGTTTTTCGCGTTACTATAGATAAATGATTTTAATAATTTTTATTTTTATTATTGACGTAAATTGTTTTATACGGTAGAAAAATGTATTTCGCCTTAAAACTTTAAGTAAAATGTCAATTTTATTTAAAAAAACTCGTTTAAAAAGCTTAAGTGGATTTTTGTCCTCCCAAACAACAAGCCACATGCGATATCAAAAGTTCCGAATAAATATTTTACGCTATGAACATTTTAATCTGGGCTAAGCTTTAGAGCGAAAAGTAGCCTTTTAAGCTATATTATGCTGGATAACAGTCGACCTAAAACAGGCGACTTGCGAAAAAAACAGTCGCCGATCGACAGTGCGCAACAGACTTTATGATCAAAAATATCAGTTTAAATTTTTATAAATATCAACCATTTTTTTTTACAGCATTTTCAGAATCCGTTAAAAAATGGGTATAGAATCCAGGCCTCAGGAGTATAAGAACCGGCAATAAGGCCTGAAGCGTGGCTGAAAGCTAGCCATTAGGGGTATTGTAACATGGCCTATAGATTAATGATTTTAACTAAAATATCACGAATCAACGACAAATTTTGTCAATTGTATAATGCAAATATGAAGTAAGATAATAATACCATAGTTTAGCTAGTGTACAGTTGTATAATCGTGCTGCCATTTTGGTGCTTAAATATTTGCAACCCAACAAATATTTAAATTTCTGTCACAGTTTTAGGTATTTGTAGTGCGTGTTTTTGCCTTCATAAAGTTTTTTTTTACAATAAATCGTCGTCACAATAAATTCATTATAATATTGTGTCTGACCAAACGCTAGAAACAGTCTTATCTTATTGTCCATTAAAAGCAAATTAACGTAAGTAATTTGGTTTTCAAAACCTACACTATTTCAATATTGAAGAACAGCAATTAGTTGCCAGCCTTGCGAGCGGCCAATTCAGAATATATATTAGGATTTAGTCCTCAAGTATAGTAAAATGGTGCGTTTTAGTTAGACATTTTTGTGGACAATTCATCACATTTGTTACACGTTCAAACACATGAATTGCCAAACTACGTACCTTATTACAACTCAACGCAATAGTATGACTCGGATGTTTTTTGAGGAATGAGTTGCGGATTATTATTGGCATTATTATATAGAAATGTATATGTAATAATTACGCCCTTGAGCATATTCAATTAAATTTCAATCTAAAGGTTTTAATTATTCATGTCTTAGTTCACCCATAGTGCGTAAGATAATTATTGTCTTTAACGGAAATCCTTATATAATTTGCACTTCTGTAGTTATCGTGGTTGATTATAATATTATTCTCAAAAAAATTCATTGTCCAACTGTACGGTTGCTAAACTATGATGATAAAAAAAGACACCGGGCGTTGAACTTGTGATCAAGGGAACTTTAGTATAAAGGATAAAATGCGTTTCATCCTTTTTTACTAAAGCAATAATGCAATAACGGCTGCGTCATCGCAAAACTTAGTAAGTGAATCTCGGTGCTTTAAAATTTGCTACTTTTTCTGTTTACTCTGGTTAGGTACTCGTACATTTTGGTTAATGGTATGGCAATAAAAACAAGTTCTTGTATCTTTGGGATTGCGCAGATCTATCAAAAATTTTACGTAGCTATCTATCTAAGGTATCGAAAAGTTTGTAAATTACGATTACTTATAAATATGTGGTAGTTGAAATTGAAGTTACGTGCTCCAATTCGAATACTAATAAACATATATATCTACTTTTCTATAGCATAATTGAAAGCGTAAAAAAATGTTGCACTTACTAAGTTTTTATTTTCGGCAGCTATTTTACGTACAATGTATAGTTTTAATTTATTATTGAAAATATTACTTAATAAAGACTAACACTAAAAAGATATTTTGTACGTTACGTTTTTTTACGTAATAAACCCTTTTTATGATTTTGATTTTGTAAATCTTAGGGATCTTAAACAAATATGTAAGTTCACAATATTACCCGATTTTTGTTGCGGTATGTCCGTACGGACGGTTTTACAATGTTTTTACTGTAGACATTCATTTTTATATAGGTAATAAGCGCTACATGTACATAAAATGAAAACATTATTATTATAAAAAACTGATTAAAGCTATATTTCAGTAACACATCTTTTATTTGCCCTTTAGTAGTTGATAAAAGTATCTGACGATATGATTATATCTTTTTTAGTAGTTTAGATATTTTTGTGACAGAGCTGGTTCGGGGAAGTGCTAGCTATGCTTATTTCTGCCGCTAAGCAGCATTCATACAATACTGTGTTACGGACATAAATTAATTATAATTAACTAGCGGACCCCAGCGCCATCTGTCGGGCTGATTTGTGAATCTAAACCATCCAGGGTGCCACCCAAACGCATACCGAAAAATTCATTCAAATCGGTCCAGCCGTTTAGGAGGAGTTCAGTGACATACACACGCACACAAGAAATATATATATATAAAGATTGTGAAACGGACATAAATTAGTGATTTCTGCATATCGTCTGAGAGAAGAACAGAAATCCTTTGTGGGAATGGTTATATGCTTTTATAACATGAGACCGACCTACCTACAGAGATCTACCTTTACCTAAGTTTAAACAATAGGTATATTAAAACACATTTAACAAATCGTGGTTACTACGCGATTGATGAATTCCTTAACGACAAGGCTGCTTAGAAGCAGGCCACTCCGCTCTCATCTCTCACAAAACAGAACAATTCTAAAGATTGTTAAACTTTAAAATGATGTTGGAAAAGAGCAATCTGCTGAGTTTCTTGCCGGCTTTTCTCAGTAGAATCTGCCTTCCGAACCGGTGGTAGAGTCACTACTAACAGACTGACTTGACGTTTCAAAAGTGCTTATTAATTAGGCCTACTTGAAATAAATGTTTTTTTTTTTAATTTTACGGTCTGAGGGTGTGATTACAGGCACCTGAGGCTAATACTCCTCAGGTTGATAGACCCACGTCCCAGAAAGTGCTCATGGCATTCCCTGCGTAGTGTTGCTATGTTGATGCAGGCCGTGATTTTCCACTTACCATCAGGTAGGTCATCTGCTTGTTGCACCAGACCGAAACACAGCTATGAAAACAGCTACTATCTTTGACTGTTTTGTTCGGGAGGCTTCGTCCGTGGCTAGTTACCATCATACCGACAAAGTCGTGCCGCTTAGCGATTTAGCGTTCCGGTATGATGTCGCGTAGAATCCGATTAGGGGTATGAGTTGAACATAACTACCATATTGCACCACACGAGAATGCTGTCAAGGGCTTCCTTGTAATAAAAAAAAAAACAGAAAAAAGAACTGCTTCATCACATAAGCCCAGGTGAGATTGCAATTAGGGCTAACCAGTAGTGGATAAAACATGTTTCTAAAATATATCTATAGCAGTGAATACGTGGCTTAACAAAAAAACTTTTACAAGTAGGTTATTGTCATAAGCCCGCATCAATGGCCACACCATGACGAAATTCCCCATAAACTAAACCTTTGTTCCTTAAAATGGACCCTTTCTTCGACCAGCCTATAAACCCCCTTTAAGGGGTATAATGAAGGAGTAGGCGCCGATGAACCGATGACCCCGATACAAGAGTCGTAAACGCAGTCCCATTGTGATTTTTAGAGGCCAATATTTGCCTCGTAAAGTGGACGAAGCGACGGCGTTGGTCCTTCGTCCATTTTGATGTTTCGACCATAGAATTAAGAGCTCATTCAGCCATTACTGCATGCAGTGCATTGTGTCCAAAAACTGTAAACGCTCCGCGCACGTCTCACTTCACACCCGCGGAATGTTGCTAGCTCACAAACTTTTCCCATATTCCCCATTTCATGGTAAACGTTTAGAACATTAGAGGTTAGGTAATATATATTTTAACTTCTTTTTTGGCCATTATAAATGCGTAATTGTGTTTGTTTGTTTGTATTTGTCTACGACCCTAACTAAGCAATCAATCAACTTGATATTTGGCATTGATTTAGTTCAATTTATAGAGAGTAACAAACGGTTCCCACGGGATTATAAGGAACCGTAATAAACGAAAACATAATATAAAAGCTCTAAAAAAGTTTGGATATTTCCCTTTGTTTACCATATCCGTGTCAAGAAGTTACCTACAAGACCTTAAATAAGGGCTGAAAAGACAGAGTTTCATTTGAGTTAGTTGGCTTTGAAACCGAAGAACGCTTTTAAGCAAAACTCGTAGTGATGTGTGATACGTAGTGACTGGGGCTTGAGATTCTGGAATACGATAATCATAATTCAAAATTCATTTATTTCAAGTGGGCCTAATATAAGCACATTTGAAACGTCAAGTCTGTCTGTATGTAGTGACTCTACCACCGGTTCTGAAGGCAGATTCTACCGAAAAGAAGCCATCAAGAAACTCAGCAGAATTCTTCTGTCGACGTCCCTGGCGCAACGGTGAGCGCTGTGAATTTAAGTAGGAGGTCCCGGTTTCGATTCCCGGCAGGGACAATTGGGGAATTTATAATTTCTGAATTTTCTCTGGTCTTATCTAGTAGGAGGCTTTGGCCGTGGCTAGTTACCACCCTACCGACAAAGACGCGCCGCTAAGCGATTTAGTGTTCCGGTGCGATGTCACGTAGAAACCGATGAGGGGTATGACTACCATACTCCCTAACAGGTTAGCCGGCTACCATCTTAGATGGCATCACCACTTACCACCAGGTGAGATTACAGTTAAGGGCTAAATTGTAGAGGGATAAAAAAATAAGAAAATTGTTTCTGGAACACTGGACTGCTGATTAAAGTCTCACCTGTCATTAAGTCTCAAATCCATGAATAGTAGCACTTATGAAAAATGTACTATAGGTAGTCTATTTTTAAAATAGACCGGCAACTACGTAATACACAGTGGCGTGCACTTCATGAATGCACAATAGCACTGCATACCAAGATTTATATATAGCCCGTATAAGAGGAGGATTTTTTTCCATTTTATGCAACTTTCCTGCTGTATGCATACCCTGGTAAGAAACCCAGTGCACGCCACTGGTAATACACATCCAGTGATTTCCACTTGGTGAAATTACGAAGGAGTCTTAAGATGGGCGCTATAACAATGAAATCTAGATCATTCCCGTTAATAGGGCAACGTCTAGATCGCTTTAGGGTAACCGCAGACCGCGCGGTACTTACTAATGCAGTGTTTTTTAAGAACATTTCAAAAATTTACAACAGTGACAGTAAAATACTTTTATTCTTTTCTTGGACAGTGGCATAAATAAAAAGTGTTATTTGTTTAATTTTTTATTTCATAAACTACAAAGGCAGTTTACAAGCGAAAATCGAACGTTATTAACTTTTTATAGAGTGTCAGGTAAACAATGTCATACTAACCAGCAATATTATAGACAAAATTAGCACTGTTTTACTAGCGCCACAATCAATGCAAAGCTGCAATATACGTTTAGCTTTATTAGTTTTACTGTTGTACATAATATTATGTGTAAGGTAGTTTAACATGCATTAAACGTACCGTACGTTTGCATATTACCGTTTACGTTTTACAGTGCGTATGTATTACGTATTACATATACAAAAGGATTTTGCTTTGCGACACTTTTCTTTAATCGCGCAATAAAATTCCTTTTTTGTGCGCTTTCATATAAAGCAATTCTTTATATTACTGCAATAAAAATATCACGCAAGTAAAGACTGCACTGAGCGTTAGAATCAACTAGATATGTGTCTGTATGTTTGTGCATTTGTATATTACAACTACTGCGCCGACTTTGATGCAGTTTTTGGCATTACGTTACCTATCAGTAAAGTTCGTTTTAAGGTATATTTCCTTTTGTACGTTGAACTAAGAACGTTGCTGGAGATTTTTTTATCGTAGATTACTTCATTTTATTACTTTAACTAGGCTGACTAACATATAAGTGCCAGACTCTAAATTATTCTAATATTGGTTACGATTTATTACATTATTATGAGGTTTAATTTGAACATTTAAATTAAACCTTGTTTTGGTTTGTCCAATAAGTTTTTTTTTTAAAGTAAACTGATTTAAGCTATGGTTTCAAGCTTTTAAGTCCCAGTAACGTAGTGTTTTTTTTGTTGTTGCGAAAATTGCTTAAAGGTGAGCGCATATGGCACTTGGTCTACGCCGACCCTAAGGTTATTAAGCTGTAGCATTGTTTAATGTTTTGCACTGGCAATACAATAGACTGCGATCTCAGAAATGCCATTTGGATGAGATAAAGGTATTCTCAATCCAATTCATCGCTAAATGCATTCTTCCTCAGTTCTTAAACATCTAATCAAAGATCAGTTCAACGAACGTGATTTTGGCGTTGTAAACTGTAATTTTGTAAACTAGTATGTATTCACTTATATGTATTCTTTATATTATTTTGAGCTCGACTACACTTCCTCTAAATACTCAAAGTTATGTGCGTTTTAAGTAATAAAAAATATCTGCATATACTTCATCGGTGAAGGAAAACATAATGAGGAAACTTGCATGCCTGAGGTACTACATTATGTTTTCAAAGGTGTGTTGAGTTCACCAATCCGCACTGGGCCAGCGTGGTGGACTGTGGCCCCAGACCCTTCTCATTGTAGGAGGAGACCCGTGTTTGTAGTTGGCTGGTAATGGATTGATCTGATGATAATGAAACTATTTTGTAAGTTAACTAATTAAAATTATATAACATGCTATTAAATACTGCTCATTCAATGATAGAATTTTCTTGCTTTTCACTATTAAATGATCTGATTTCTTGTCTCTATATGACGTGCAAATCCTAACTGCACAAAAACAAAATGCAAATTGTGATAAAACATTTTCTGACATCTTTCCATACAAGTACTTGCATGCAATGAGTTGTTATCACTGATTTTCTATTAGTGATATGATTAAGTGTACTTTTTTTTTAACTTCAACTGCTATCTCGTTTAACAGTTGATTTAATCAGCCTTCTAAAAACCGAGGAGCAATTCCTCGGAGACCTGAGATTGATCTCTGTCCGCTGTGAGACCATTTCAAAGGACTGTAATGGTGATTTATAATGTTCAAAGTGACTTATGTGTAACATAGATCTAGACTTTGTACTTACTGTTGTATTGTAAAATACTACTTCTATAATAAATTATTTTACAGGCTTCAGAGGTACACTATATACTGTCTCTGAGACTTATCTGTGAAACCGAAAACCTAATAGTTTTTACATAAAGAAATCAGATACAGCCCTAACATCACATGCAAAATTAAAATCATGTGACTCCCATCACTTTATAGTCGGTGTCGCGTAGCGTTGGCACTATGCGCGTGCCGGTCTTTTATATTAACAGGGTTGTCATAAGTAAATACTTAGAATGTTTTGAATTAGTTTGTATGGAAAAATAAATAACTTTCTTTTGATTTAATTTTTGATTGTATACATCACCATGTAACCATTCCTTATGAAATATACTTATGCATCCATCCACATTACTTCACAACACTCTGTTACACGTTGTATGACGGCCAGGCTTCGAAATTGCATAGAAATTTAGTAGCGATTTTCTACTCGAATACCTAAAGCGGTTAATATGGTTTAGAAAAATTGACAAATTTTCATTATTAACAGCTATAATAATCGTTATCGTAATTACCCGAACGCTAAAGAAAACTAATTAAATGGAAATACATATCGATTATTGTATCTAACAAACATGACTTGGCTTGAGGAGGTAGGTACTTAACAGTGTCGATAGATCTCTTCGTCAAAAGTGTTAATGAAATAGCTACTCTAAATGCGAGGCGTGAAGTCTATATTTGCGTGCAGTTACGTTGCGCTGTTGTGTTTACCTATACTACGTTGAAGAAAGTCAAGTCCAACCAAAACATAATATGTTATTTAGGTTGAAATAGGCTTAGTATACACTGCGCTAGCCAGATTACGAAAAGCGAATGTTGGCTTGTTGGCGCGCGCCGCTGCTGGCACCATTGTAATAGGCATCAGTGCAAAGACCTCCATACCAAATATGCAGAGCTTAGACCCTCCTTGCTGCCCAGTCCGAGAAGGCAATCTTATTATCTTATTTTACTGTAATGTCTTTTAGCAAAAAAACGTGTGTACGTTATAATTTTTCGGCGTAACAAGATATAAATCTTTTTTAAAATTTTATATTTCAAGAGGAAATATACTACGTTTTCAGAAAAAAATATTAATTATTATGAAGCAAACCTTTTTTTGAAAAACTAAAATATTGACTACAGCTTTTGTGACGGTGACGCATCGTAAAAATTAACTCTGATCATTTTTCCCTACGCGCCAAAAGAAGTATAACTTTAAATATGTTTTAACCATAAAACGTGATTCATAAAAACCCTTCCGTGTCGAATTGCAATTCGTTACGATCGCTAATTTCGAACAATGTGTTTGTGCGGAACGCTCGAGGTTACCGTTGCGATGTTTACCTACCTGTATGTCTGTTTATCCAGTATATCGTTAGGGGTCGTAATAGTAGACTGGTTGTATGTGTTTATACAGTGATATGGCATCGGTGCCCCAAGGCAGATCGGTTTTATCCGCAATTTAGGCACGAAATAAAAGCGAGAGAGGAGACATATTTTTTTAACTTCTATTTTATATCTTCTTATTTTTTGTGGAATTTTTGTTTAATGAAACAGCCATACCCCTAGTATGTCAGTTTCATTAAAACCATACCCCTTTAAGATATTTAATCCAGAAGTAACATGGGCTATTTTGAATTTCGGTAGTAATAAGATTTCAGCCTGAAATAATGGTAATCCAAGTCACGTTTGCGGTTTGTTTTGTCTGAAGTTAGGTTATTGTTAATGGCCAGTCATACAGAAATAATATCAACATGTAAAAAAATGGTGGTCATGTCTTATAAAATTCAACAAATTTAAATTCATAATTCATTTATTTCAAGTAGGCATAATATAAGTTCTTTTAAACGGCAAGTAGGTATGTCTTTTTGTAGTGACGCTACCACCGGATAGAAGCAGGCTGTACTTTGCGGAATCCCTAGATATATTATGGAAATTAAGCTTAATTTGCTACACCCCGCGAAAAGCAGGAGAATCTGTATGGTTGTTAAACGTTTAACAATTATTCATTGTAAAGTCAACATCTCCTGAAGATGCTCCGGTTTTGGAGCGAAACGTGCGCAGAGGGTGCATTGCCAAAAATCTGTTTGGTGTGGAGTATAAGGATTGAAGAAATTATAAATGACAATAGTATAGTAACCCATGTATTAAATGTGTTTTTAAACATTCTTTAATATTAATTTGCTATACTCTAAGAAACGCTGGACTATCTGTTACTTTTTCTACTATTTTTGCAGTCTTTAGATATACTCTGCACCAAACAGATATTCCGCAATGTACCCTCTATGTAGTTTTCACTCCAACAACGGAGCATCTTCAGGAGATTTTAACTTCGCAATGAATAATTTCCTTGTCTTAGCAAGACCTGTTTGGTGTGGACTATAAAGATTGAAGAAATAATCAATTTGCTTGTACTCCTACTTTACGCGGAGTAAGTATAGGCAAATTGAGCTTTATGTTCATTTTTAATCTATTTTCAATTAAAATTTACAAAAAAAAAAGAGTTTATAATCAAGACAATGTCATGTACATAAACTTTGCCCTTAACAGCATGTTATTTGGTTCAGGAGATAATGTATAATTAATGTAACGAGACGGACGGGACAGGTTTACCATTACGCGACACGGGTGAAATCGAAATCGGGGTACAGTGTAGACGACGGCCGATTGGAGCAGTGGACAGCGACCCGGCTTTCTGAGTCCAAGGCCGTGGGTTCGATTCCCACAGCTGCAAAATGTTTGTGTGATGAAAAATAATGTTTTTCAGTGCCTTTTTGCCTTTGTTGCCGTTTATATGTATTTTATAATTCTATATTATTCATTGAAATATTCATCAGTCATCTTAGTACCCAAAATCCAAGCAACTTTGGGCCTAGGTGGCGATTTGGTTATTGTCGTAGTATATTTATTATTTTATAAACTACTAGCTGACCCGCGCAACCTTGTCTGCACCAAATCGGTTACTAGAGGTTTTAATATCTTAAAAAAACCTAGAAACAGATTGCAGCGCTACCTACCAGGTCCAGTTTTATTTCCAAACTATGTTATTCGCGGCGTGGCGGCGCGCTGCATTTTTCTTGCTTTCTACGTTTCTATACCCGTCGCAACTTCTAGGCGATTGGTTCAATTTGAATAATTTAAAAAGGAATTTGCTGGTATATAATCAAAATTAATATTTATAAAACTATTTATTTGGATAAGGATTAATATCATGAAAGGAATGTCAAAATATTACGATTATACCCGTGTGTAAGAAAAATTATAAAAAATGCAGTTATCGTCACTTAACCATAACAGTTAGACATAGCCTCGCGGATTCTTTTGTAGATAGTCACGATTACTTTAAACATGTAGTACATTTTTTTATATATCATCAATAATTTTCGCAGCGTACGCCAGTAAAACTCTAAGTCAGTATGACATCTTTAGAAAACATCGTTATATTTCAGCTAATTCTCAGAAA
The DNA here is from genome assembly GCF_905163445.1 of Pararge aegeria. NCBI lineage: Eukaryota > Metazoa > Arthropoda > Insecta > Lepidoptera > Nymphalidae > Pararge > Pararge aegeria. The sequence goes on from NC_053186.1 coordinate 19,094,983, forward strand.
ACCATATTAAAATATACACTGAAACCATCCATCCATAATTACATTTATCCTTCCATTCATCCATCCTCACAAACTTACGCATTTATAATATCAGTAGAATGGTATGCATGCATTCGATCGTTGTACCACATGCCTTGCAACTTGTATCTGTGAAAAGTTATGTCCTTTATCTCCGAGACAATAATTATCAAATCTTCATTAAAATTGTATAATACACTTTTAAATAAAAAAATAATTATTAAAATAGGTTCAAGTTTTACGGAGCTATGAAGAAATTTAAAAAAAATATTCCCGTTTTCCGGAGGAAACTTATTTTTTATCGGGATTAAAAGTAACCTATAATATAGGTTACAACATATTATGTTGATCTGGAATACCAGCTACTACTATACCAAATTTTATTTAAATCCGTTCAGTAGTTTTTACGTGATGCCCGGACAGACAGACAGACAAAAATAAAATAAAGATGTTGTTGCTGTTTTGGACTCAAAAGCATCCCACGATCAATATTTTCAAAATATATCAAATGTACAGCAATCTTCCAATTACAGTTTTATTACAAGTATAGATATAGATTCGCATAGGGATGCCACTAAAGCGTCCATAAACTAAACCTATTCTATTCCACATAACCCGAAATGATTATTAATATTCAGCGTCCGTTATAACACTAAGTAGATGGAATCGCCCCAACTGTCACGGGCGACATAAAACGGGGCCATTCCATCCTATTGACGAGCCAATTATGTTTCTGTAATTAATACGAATTCCCCGGACCTGTTGGGCCGAAATGGGCCCAAAGCTCGGCGCAATAAGGGCACACATTCATAATTAATTCAGCGTACATTCGCGTGAGGCATGCCAGCATTCCACCGTGAGCGGGAAAAGATGTTTTAGGGTCGTCCGGTGGATGGGTTTCTGTTTTGGATGCTGGAGTTATCGTTTTGTTTGCGTAATGGATTCCGTTTTATTCCGGTTTGTATATTACAAACCTTTTCCGATATGTGTATCTTACTAGTTACTTAACTGACCCGTTCGTCTGGGGTTAGGTTAGGATCGAGGTCCTCGCTTCGATTCCCGAATTAATTTAATGAAAGAATGAATAAACTTTTGTTGTACACCATCATGAGGTAAGTCAGAATAAAATATAGATCGATAAGATAGAAGGTATGATTATCGGCCTCATCTGTTCCAGGCAAACGAAGGTGTAAAAAGATACTGGCATAGTTGCATGGTGTTACACTTACACAATGTTATATCTTATACTAATATATAAAGCTGAAGAGTTTGTTTACTTGAACGCGATGATCTCAGGAACTACTGGTCCGATTTGAAAATTTCTTACAGTGCTGGATAGACCCTTTATCGAGGAAGGCTATAGGCTATATATCATCACGCTAACAGCAAGAAGAGCGTAGTTTGAAGAATGTTCCAAAATCGGGGGATTTTTCTCTCCATTTGGGAGCTGCACTGGGCTATCGATGCTTTTTGTCATCATCATTTTCATCATTAGTAACAATCTATTACCGCCCCACTACAGGGGTCTCTTCCCACTATGAGAAGGGGTTAATGCCGTATTACACCACGCTGGCGCAGTGCAATTTATTGGAGACCTTTTGCACCTGATATTAATAATTTTAAAAATAATATTTTTTAAAATTTGGTGACATTTTCTGGAATCTCGCCCCATTTTAAAATCGCGTTATGAATCGATGCCCCCTAAGTTGCCACGAATAATAGTAATGCACATTTATAGCAACGAGTTATAAATTACAAATCATTGGACCGCAAGCCGCGCCAATCTGTTTGTCCGTTTCCGATACAACACTGTTTAATTAATTTTGTTTATCGGAATATAATTAAACATTTGATATATGGGACAAATTAGTTGACACAACACATGTGTATTGAGTTGTTTGTATTTGCAATATTATGTTGTTTATTGTTTTCGGGACAAATTATTGTAACGATTGAAAATACAAAGATTTGCACTTTAAAATCCCAGTGCCAGTGCGGAGGTTTATGTTTATTCGGTTGTTGTTGACAGTTTTTTGTTGAAGCCTTCATTATGTAGACCCATTACCGGCTCACTATAGAGCACAGACCCCCCTTTCACAATGAGAAGGGGTTAAGGCCGCAGTCTACCACGCTGGCCCAGTGCGAGTTGGTGGACTCCACTCACCTTTGAGATCGGTATTAAGAACTGTCAGGCATGCAGGTTCCTCACGATGTTGGACAGGGGGCCACTCGTTGGACTTTGGCCTTAACCCCTTCTCATTGTGGGAGGAGACCTTTGCTCTGTAGTGGACCGATAATGGGTTGATATGATTATGATGAAGTGAAAAAATCTTTGTGATTATTTTTTCGTTTGAACCATACCTGTTCTTTTACGAAAACAAAATATAAAAAAAAAAACAATGTTGATAATTCCATAACGTTTTTTATCAAATTTACTACATATCATGATACTTTTTATCATCTCAATCAATTTCAAAAACGAGCTGCCACATTAAATCTTACAATATTATTACCCGTTTTAAGTCTTGCCAATTACATGAATCATTCCTCTCAAATACACATATATTCGTTCATAAATTATTCATAAAAACTCACAAAAACTCGCTCTGTATGTTATAATATTTATGATTATGAAATGTAAAAATAATATTTGCTTTAATTCTGCGGTTTGGAGGTATAACGATGTGCAAATTGATTCTGAATACGATGGCCTACCGCGTGGAATTAAATATTAAGCTTGAATATTATTATATAATATTGAGTGTCACAACTGTCCATAGCTAATATCACTTTGGTACACATTGTATCGAATGAAATCTGTAGCAAATATCCAATATATAATTTAATTAATCTTGTATGAAAATTAAGCTTAATTTGCTTTACTCTGCGAAAAGCAGGAGAATCTGTGTGGTGTGATTTATAATTTCTTCAATCCTTACACTCCACTCAAAACAGATCTTCGCCAATGTACCCTCTACGCACGTTTCGCGCATCCTCAGGAGATATTGACTTTGCAATGAATAATTGTTAAACATTTAACAACCATACAGATTCTCCTGCTTTTCGCGGAGTATAACAAATTAAGCTTCATTTCAATAATATATCATTGAATTCCGCAAAGTAACGCCTGCTTCTATCCATATTTATCTTGTTCGCTTAAATAGTTCGTACGTTCGGGCGTCGGCTACTACGAAGAACGGGCTCGTACTTTACACCTTAGTATACTAATCATCTATTAGACTAATATTCATCATCATATCAACCCATTACCGGCCAACTACAAGGCACTGATCTCCTACCACAATGATGAGGGGTAAAGGCCGTAGTCCACCACGCGAATTGATGGACTCCACTCACCTTTGAGAACGGTATGGAAAACTCTCAGGCATGCAGGTTTCCTTCAGGAATGATTGCTCTCACTAGGTTGCTTTTTATTAGTTGTATATGTCAATGAGAAGAGTTTTGAAATCAATAGAAGCGCCCGACTAAGTTTATTGTAGGCTATTTAATACACAAGTAGGGCTAGCAAGCTGAGAGATAATTATTCTACCCATTGTCTCGTCTATCTGTATAGAAATAGGACGAGAAACGGGTAGTTATAACTTTCGCGTGGCACGCATGCCATTGGAGGCTTTGGAAACCTTGTAGCTTTAGTTTTAAGTTTAAGAATATAGTTCTAATCATCATCAGCAACGTAAGAGTCGTACGTAGGTAAGCTTCTAGAAGCCTATTTCCAAAGGCGCGTGGTTCCAGTGATGGCTTACGGATCTGAAATGTGGTCGCTTACTATGGGCCTCATAAGAAGGCTCAGAGTCACTTAGCTGGCGATGGTTAGAGCTATGCTAGGAGTGTCTCTACGTGATCAAATCAGAAATGAGGAGATCCGTAGAAGAACTTGAGTTACCGACATAATGAGTCGGCATAGCTCTAAGAATCGGATATTGGGGTCTTAAGGTGCTGGAATGGCGACCCCGTACAGGTAACGCAGCGTAGGTTGGCCCAGTTGGATACAGCTGGCCAAGCGGCCCGGGACCTTAGATTTAAGAATTCCCTACAAAAGACCTATGTCCAGCATTGGACGTCAATCGATTAAGCTGATGATGACTGGTCTATTTGATTGGTGAGATGGTGATATCGAAAAAAAATAGGCGGCCAAGTTTGTTGTGGACTCTTCTTAGAGCAGGGCGCGTTTGGAACCCTCGAAGATTTAGGTTTAAGTTAGCAAACACAGTTATCACCTCACAATTATGTAAACATAATATGTATGAACGCTTTATAAGTGTCTGTGATACCTACATGAACAAAGAATTTTTGAATTTGGTTTTGAATAAAAAAACAAATTAAAATTTCTATTTTCTAGCCACTTAACCAATTACATAAATATATGACTTACACATGTTTTTTCTGTATTTTACCAATTCCAATATCATACCGGATACTGCGGTAATGCTGTCAAACTTTGCAAATAATTAAAACTTGAGTTTCCGTGAATACGATAAGTAAGTTTTAGTTTTGTGTTAAAAATGCCCGCAGTGAAATAAAAGTTGGTTTAGTTCGAGTATGTTCCGATTTCACAGTATTGAGTTAGTTGCTTTGATAGTGTTTGTCGGCCGATTGGCCCAGTGAACAGCGACTGCTTTCTGAGTCCAAGGCCTTGGGTTCGATTACCACGACTGGAAAATGATTGTGTAATGAACATGAACGTTTTTCAGTGTCTGGGTGTTTATATGTACATTATAAGTATTTATGTATATTGTTATTATTTTGAGACTCCGGGCCCATGGTGACCCAAGAGCTGGCGCTTATTTAGCCCAACGGCTAAGTCTAGCAATTCAAAGGGGCAATAGCGATTGATGGACCCAGCATTTTGGGTACCATGCCCATAAGTGAACAGTTAGACAGCTTATATTTATTCTAAGTATTTTAGTTTGTAATTATAATTTCCCTAGAAAAAATATTTATCGTTGGTTTTGCACGACTCATGATGCGTAGCATCAGAGAGTGCTTTACGATCGAAAACATTTTTTCGCCTCATTGCGGCGGCTATTTTTGTTATTATAGTTAGTTAGTTCACGGAATCAAGATATTTTGCATACTATTGTCGAGATAATTTAATGGAGATTAATTCCATACTTTTAAAAAATTGATTTACTGCAATAGAATTGGAAAAAAACACCAAAATAGGTCAATAAAAATTCCTGTCCGTCATGTGTGAAACCCGAAAACACTCTAACTTGTGAAAAAATCCATTAGTGTAGTTTAATTGCATTTAATAAAAAACGAAAACTGCAAGACTGTATATCTATATATATCCATGTAAAATTAACATGGATGGTGATATATCTATATCTATAGATATTATGTACATTTTATTCCACCAGGGGCGCCTGTGCATCACTTTCGTAGTACAGCTGTATTAAATTTTTTTTTTTTTTTCTTTTTATTTTGCACGACTCATGTGTTTGTTTTCGTTATTTATTGACAAATAATTGGATAGCTATTTTATTAATGAGTCGTGCACTTTTGGATTTTCCAAATTTTTTAATAAATAAATAATAAACTTGTATATTATTTATGAAAATATCATCAGTCATCTTAGTAGGTACTCATAACACAAGCTACGCTTACTTTAGGCAGGGACCGATGTGTGTATTGTCGTAGTATATCTATTTATTTAGTGTAGTTACATTGGTGTTGTATCAGATTACATTAACACAGATTATATTAATTTTCTTCGATTTCATAGCAAAAACTTAGCAAAACCCTTCTGATAAGTAAATTTATGTGTTACAAACTGTCATCCGCTATTCTGCGTTGCATCGCCCGTGCTAGTTAGTTTCGCTAGGCTTTTTTTTTCAGATATTTTTCTTTGTACTTGACTCCTAAGGCACGAAGTTAAATAACCTTAAGACCTGGAGTATCCGATACCAGCAAAAAAATTCAAATCCGTATGGTAGTTTTACCTTTTTTCTAGGTTGTGCCACACGTAACATATGTGGTATTGTGAATATTTTAATGTGTGGCGCAATGTAAAAAATAAACAGAAAAACCAACTCTTCAACATTGTTATTTCAAATAAATGAGGCAGTAATTATAAGTCACAGTGGACCCCGTGATCTAAAGTCAATGACTAGTTGACATGTGTGCGCGCGCGTGTGTGTGTGTGTGTGTGTGTGTATGTGTTTGCATTAAGCGTTTCGGTACGAAGCCGCGTGAAAACCGATTAGAGGTATGGGTACAAGCACAGAACACCGGATGAGTTTGCATTCAAGGGTTAACTTGCAGTGAAATAAAAAAAAGAAGAAAAACAATGTCCACATACAAATGTCCGCATTTACATACAGCATTAAGTAGGGTAAACTGAAAGTATTTTAACTCGAAAAGATAAACATGGGAATGAATGCCGTGCCACGTCGTAAAAGAAAAATATAGTTTCAAAGTTGGCACAATATTTTCGTAACAAATACACATATTGCAAATTATACAAGACTGCTGTGGTGTGAAGCCAAAAGCTATCAGACGAGGCAGTCTGGAGGCGAGGCGCGAGGCCGATGGGGAGCGAGGCAGGCGAGGCAGACGGGCTAATAGATGCATTCAATGTTCCGGCACATCGCATTTTTGCTATGAGCTGATGGAGATATGCCACGTTTCACATAGACTGTGAGGATGGAATTTAAATTTCATTAATTTGAAGTTAAGGAAGATTTATAACTTTAGTTAACTTAACTGAACTTTTTTTTTTACTTTATCAGGAATAGAGTTATACAAATGTGGAATGCCTTGCCTGATGATGTAGTGACTGCAGTATCATTGAATCAGTTTAGGAATAGACTGGACAAACATAAAAAAGACAAAGAGTACAAGAAATGATATAGACGCATCAGCGAAAGCTGTTTAGTCGGAGCAACAAGATGTCACGTACCTTTGTCTGCGTTTATTACGGTTTTTTTATAAAACCGATGGAAACCGTTTATTTCTGGGACAAAAATGTTACTCCTATGTATGTTGCTCTCGGTTCTTTTAACTAGTCGGTCTAACTTTGTCGGCGCAGTGGACGGCAACCCTGCTTTCTGAATCCAAGGCCGTGGTTTCGATTCCCACAACTGGACAATGTTTGTGATGAACATGAATGTTTTCCAGTGACCGTGTGTTTATATGTATTTTATAATGGTATATTATTCATAAAAATATTCATCTTAGTACCACACCTACCATTCTGTGCCCGGACCATTATCACAATGTCATGTGTTATTATTATTGTTATTAGTAACTGTATGCCAAAAATCTTGGCAAAAAGTTGATTGGCTTAGTTAGGGCGTCATCCAGGGAACATGTACTGTTAATGTAGGTTCCCGCAGGATTTATAAAAAACCAAAAAAAAACCGCGTACGAAACCGCGGGCAACAGCTGGTACCATTTTAAAGAAACGGTCGTTTTGGTTAGGGCTTCGAACTCCCTTTCGGGGGACCGATTTCGATCCCCAGAACCTCTAACTTATCGAAGTTTCATGCGTTTTCAATGTAAGCAATAATGTTCTCAAAGGTGTGTGAAGGTTACCAATCCGCACTTGGCCAGCATGGGTCCACCATGCTGGCCAAGTACGGCCTAAACCCTTCTCATTCTAAGAAACCCGTGCCCGTTAGTAGGCCGCTTATTAGGCCGGTAATTTAGCCCTTGTCTGCAATCTCATCTGTGGTAAGTTATGATGTAGTCCAAGATGGTAGCGGGTTAACCTATTAGGGAGTATGCGAGTTATATCTAGCCCATACCCCGAATTGATTTCTACATCATACCGGAACGTCATACCAACTAAACCACTAAGCGGCACGTCTTTGTCGGTAGGGTGGTAACTAGCCACTGCCGAAGCCTCCCACCAGACAGACAAAATCAGAAATAACAAATTCCGTAATCTAAATCGGTATCCGTCTTGTACTAATACTGGGAATTGAACCTGGGACCGGATAATTGGTTTACGTTGGAGGGTGTTTTTTATTTGATTCTTAAAAATTCAGTCTTTGTGCAAAACCCTAGTTCGTGATAAAACGGCATCCATTAATCCAATTCTGAAACTAATCCGGTGTTAAATCTTGTGAGAGCTGATACCGAATCTAATCTTACGATTTTTAAGGCTTTTCACCACCGACCTCAAGGATGATACTGATATTGAGCGGGAGCGGAGCTCTCTGTCAATAAGAGCAAATATGATAGGTTTGCCACACAGCCCAAATTTTTTAATGTATGTACCTACCAATACATATATTTAAAAAATGTGTACAAACACATCTAATACAGCGAGGTTACTATATACATTTGATGAATTCCTTAATGACAAGGTAGATTGGAAGCAGCCAGCCTCGCTCTCATCTCCCGCAAGATAGAAAAATGATTGTAAATGTTGATGTTGGAAAAGAGCAACTACTGAGTTTCTTGCCGGCTCTTCTCGGTACAATCTGCTTTCCGAACCGGTGGTAGAGTCACTACAAACATACATACTTGACGTTTCAAAAGTGCTTATAAAGTAGGCCTTCTTGAAATAAATGAATTTGAATTTGCACGTTGTTCTGTGAACGTCAAGGTGACGCTTTTTAAAGCATACTGCACATCCTTATACACATGCAGCCTCTGGGTTAATTATTCTAAGAAAAGGTACAGCGACCTCCGCGTCTTGTACAATAATGTGTTCAGAATGTTGTTGGGGCTGCCTCGATTCTGCAGCGCCTCGGGTATATTTGCGGATACGCGCACGGATTGTTTTCACACTACGTTGCGCGCAAAAACGCAACGGCGCGTTGCCCAAAGACGCGCACGGTGCGGAATAGCTCCAACATAGTACTCAAGATGATCGCAGCTAGACTGGACTGTCAATATCTCCGGCATTGCTGTGATAGGCACGTTGCAATGCCAATGACAGTATTGAGGGATTATTCTTCTCCTTCTTCTTTAAATTTTAATTTTATTGGTTTATTTGGATTTGATTTAATTTAGTTTCTAATTTATTTATTTTTGACATGTATTTATTTTAATTGTATTTAATTTAACATAGTACATCAGTTGTAAACTGTTTTATGGGTAAAGCCTGAAATAAATGATTATTTTCAGCACTAATATAAACTTTAATTTCGTAGGTTTTTGTTTAAAAGAAAAGTTGTTTTTTTCTACATCTTTAGCGACGTTCCAAAGCAAGTAGTCATCCCTATTTTGACGGTTCGGATTTATATATTTATATTTGACGGCCGATTGGCGTACTGGGCCAAAAACTGGACCATGTTTGTGTGATGAACGTATCTGTATTATGAAAATTAAGCTTAATTTGCTATACTCCGCTAACAGCAGGAGAATCTGTATGGTGTAATTTATAATTTATTAAATCCTTAGACTCCTTACCAAACAGATTATTAAGAACAAATTATTAAGTTAACAATTATTCATTGTACACCATACAGATTCTCCTGCTTTTCGCGGAGTATAGCAAATTAAGCTTAATTTTCATAATATATTATGGATTTTCGCAAAGTAACGCCTGCTTTTATCCAGTATATCTGTATATTAGGTATAAGTATTTCCTTATTTTATGCATAAAAATATTCATCCGTCATATCCGTACCCATAATACAAGCTATGTTTACTTTGGGGCTAGATGGCACAATTAAATAATAATGATAATCATTATAATTATTTAGTAATAAAATAAATAAATAAATATAAAGTATATATATATTTATTTATTATATTAAAGTATCACTTGCTTTAACGGTGAAGGAAAACATCGTGAGGAAACCGGCATGCCGGAGAGTTCTCCATAATGTTCTCAAAGGCGTGTGGAATCCACCAATCCGCACTGGGCCAGCGTGGTGGACTACAGCGTTAACCGGATCTCATTGTTGAGACCCGTATTAATAATATGTTTATTTATTAAATAAAAATAAAATAATAAATTTTACAGCAAGCGCTGACTTATTTTGGGAAATATTTCGTCCATATTTGTATTTTTTCTATTTATTATAATATAGGCCCTCTGGCCTTAAAATAAAAGCTAGAATAGCATATAACGAGTGGTGCACTGTCCCCGTACTCATAAATAGAGTTACTATAGAGCTTTTTAGACGTTTGAAATGGGACCTAGCTCTACAAAGGGGAGGGAATTTGGAACGTTTCAAATATTTTCTCTATTCTACATTTTCTAGTTGAAACGGGCAGTGTATTTCTGTGATAAAACAAGTTTGTTACTGCGAGGTTACTATACAATTGATGAATTTCATAATGACAAGTTTGCTTGAATGCAGCCGGCTCCGCTTTCATCTCTCACAAGATAGAATATTTGATTGTTAAATTGTATATTTTTTTGTGTGAAAAGAGCAACTGCTGAGTTTTTGTCGTCTTCTTGGTGGAAACTGCTTTCAGAACCTGTGGAAGAGTCAACATACAAATATGATGTTTTAATTGTATATGATGGCTTAGTTAAATTAATACATTACCGTATGTTGAGTTTTACTGACCATTCGAATTTCCAGCGTCACAGTTAATATATGATATCTCTTTGCCTACTTACAAATAATCGATCTTCCACCAAAAAAATCTATAGTGATAGTAAAATAATGAACATTCATCAATTATATATATATAGCACGTGCATCTTCATTAGAAAATCAATAAACAAAACAATCCACACTAATATCACTTTCACAAAAAAGAAAAATAAAACTCGTCGAGCCAGTTTCGTTACCTTACCTAGAACAAGAACAAATTATGGTAAAAAATCCCTTACCTTTGAAGGCGCCAAATTTTATAGTAAAATACCTATAGTTATAAAAAATGTAAACTCATTCAATGTATTCAAAACTAAATTAGCTTCTTATATATTAAGTAATACCAATAAATTTAAAGACGAATACATTGAATTTAGTTTAGTCTAATGGCGAAGTGTATTAATTTATTATAGAAAACTAAGTTTCCTATGTAAGTGACTTAGGTCTTTTTATGGGAATAAATGTCTTTAAACCTAAACCTAAATCTGTAACAGGTCCAATTCTGTACTAGACACTGTAGGTATAATCGAGATTGAAGCCAAAATTGAATTTTTGTTCATTTTTGTCATAAACACATACGATACTTTTTTATCTCGAAATCAGTTCTTTTGGGACAGGGGAGAAAGACGATTTTACACCAAAACGTTGTCAAATTTAAACCGATTTTACATTTTGCTTTTTCTACCGAATTTCATGTAGATCTTATGAACATGATTCAATAGAAAACCTCATAGTGTTCCTCAAATCCTTCTTAGTCGCAGCACTGAGTCAGAATTAATAGTGTTCACCCGTGTCGTGTCCACTCGCTTGCTCTGCTGCTTAGAGCTTGAAGTTAAGTTGCCTATAACATTTCTTAAGAACCGGCTATCAAAAGCCACAAAATAAAGTCAAAAATATCTTTATTCAAGTAGGCCCATAGTTGGCACTTATGATGCGTATATAACATGAAAAATGTGTACACGGTATTGAGATGATGGCGATAACCGTATTATTAAACTTATAACTAAAGCTACGAGTTACTGGTCTAAGTTTTTTCAAATCCGGCTATTAGTTTCAGAGATCAAACCGAAAAACGAAATATTCTTTAGCTTTATTAGAAGTATGCATATACATAGATATACATTTAGTTCGTATGTCTAACATTGATCGCAGTAGGATATCATAACTATTATATTTATAGTGAGTCAATTTTGATGGTATGCTCATCGCAAAACCGCCGCGCAAGCAAACAAAGCAAAGTCGCGCGCAGACTCCGCATTCCTCCACACCGCTTCATTCTAGTCTCTTTCTTTTTTTTTTTTATTCCACTACACGTTAGCCCTTGACTGTAATCTCACTTGGTGGTACGTGATGATGCAGTCTAAGATTTTGATGCGAGCTAACCTGACCTAACTAACTGTTAGAGTATGGTAGTCAAACCCCTAATCGGTTTTTACGTGACATCGCACCGGAACGGTGGGGTGGTAAAGTATTAATTCCGAAATTTCCCTGGCCGGGAATCGAACCCGGGACCTTTTCGATTCCGTCGCGTCAGGGAGGTCGTCAAGTCTTTCAGTACTAGATGGGCTAGTAAGTTTATACACTTACATTAAATTACTTCAGTAAATTAATTGTTAGGTATTATTTTACTTCTAATGTATTTCTCTGAGTTAACACCTGAAGGGAAAATTTCGCTCGCATTGTTTTGTTAGTAGAAATAACTTAAGAATTATGATAAAGTATTAGGTATTATATGAAATTGTTTTAGAAATGTCCATGAAAATGGTTTAAATATATTTTCGTCCCAATTTATTAACAGTGTAGTAGACGGGTATTACATTATAAACCTTTACAAAATTTACTAAGAACCTTTAATAAACTACTTTGTTAAGACTAATAAAACACCTAAAATACCCCGTTACTCATTATTTCTAGTATTATTGTACGTATGCCTGTATATAAACCTATATAGTTTTTAAGGCATCACTACTTTTAAACTGTCATTCTATGTTGTCATTGCACAATAGGGTAAATTTTGCAATGTCCCACTGTTTGTATCCTCATTGGTATCCATCATCCTCAGCCCAATAATGTCCCACAGCTGGGTACACACTCCTTTTTCGCCTGAGATAGGAATAAGAGCTCCAAACCTCCACCTCTAATGCTAGATGGCGGGTCAGTTATTGACAATAACGTTGACCTCCGACAGCTAAGTGGGCTATTCAAGTTCTAATAAAACTATAATAAGTATTTGTGTGTATTATATTCATAAAAATATTCAACAGCTATCTTGGTACCCATAACACAAGCTACGCTTACTTTGGGGCTAGTTGGCGATGGGTGTATTGTCATAGTATATTTATTTATTTATTAATTTTTTACCGCAGTATTTGTATCCTCTTTGGCTTTTCATTTGCATTATTAGATATCACTATAAGTGATAAGGCCGCCTTTGTTACACAAATTTAAATGACTTGTACCTTTTTATATATTTCTGTTTTGTTCTTGTGTGCAATAAAGTATTTTTGATTGATTGATTGTTTTCCTTAAGTTTTCCGACCTTCCTAGCTGTACGTAAGTTTTTCGAACTTATGTTAGCACCTCACTAAATGATTTCATTTCAGAGTGTTGCTTTAAGTAAGTTAAACCATCGCCTATAAATAAAGCAACATTTTGCAGGGCATGCAAGGAAAACGTCCTGCAACGTGACGCCTTGGTTCCATCAACCTGATGTGTGGGTTTTAAGCCTCATAAGCCTGTAACCAAACCGGCAACCACGCCCTTCAGACCGGAATACAGCATTGCGACAATGCTGCTTAGCGGCAGTAATAAGAATAGTGGTCTTATTTCCACGGATGCGCTCTGTCTCATAAGCTCTACTAGACCAATGATGTGCAAAAATAAGTTAAATAACCGCTGCCAGAGGAAGGAGGCAATTTTGGGACTAGAGATCGGGGGTACTGTGATCTCCTTTCTTTTATTCCACTTCAATGCTAGAACCTTGACTGCAGCCTCACATCGTAGTAAGTGATTATTAAGTCTAAATTGGTAGCGGGCTAACCTGTAGGGGTATGGCACTTGGCAGTTATGGTAAACCCATACATCTAATCGGTGCCTACGCGGCGTCTTGCCGAAACTCTAAATTGTTTCGCGGCATATCTTTGGTCGGTTCGGTGGTAACTAGCCACGGCCGAAGCCTCACGCGATTCCAGGGCGAAGAAAATTCAGAAAGTATAATTTCCCAAATTGCCCCTGATCAAACCTGAGACGTCGCTCTAATAAGAAGACCACACCACTCACTGCGCCAACTATAAAAATCACACTTGTTACAAACAAATTGTCTATCTCGATTCCTTATTATCATGTAGAGCGGTACCATCTTAAACTAAACCATTAAATATTCAACCATCAAGTGAATTTTTTCATCCTCGATTTAACGTAACTTTAACGTAGTGTTATGACATTTGTATCAAACGATGTTGCAGATGCAAAATATTACCTATGTAGCGTCAAGTAGGGTGACACTGTTGCTTTTAAGTTTTTACACAAAACCTAAGTTAAATTAAACTGTCAAGACCAAAAATTATTTTGGAATCTTTCTAAGTGTTAAGCGAAGGCTTAGTAGAACTTTTTGTGACAGGACTCGTCTAGGAAGTAATGCCATGCTTATTTCAGCTGCCAAAACAGTATTTACTTATTTATTGATTAAACACACCAGCAATTAATTTTACTACTTACATTCATAAAAAAAAAATTGCGTTAGAATTACAATTATAGGTGTATACAGCTTTATCGTTATTATCTCCGGTCACATTATAAAAAAATTAAAATAAAAAACTATTAAAAACGATAATTTAAATATGGATTAAGCTATTATAACAGATTGATAAGTAATATTAAATTGAAATAAAAATTTATAGTTTTAAAACATTATTACTGCAATGCTGCGTTGTGGTCTGAAAGGCGTGGTTGCCGGTGTAATTCCAGGCACATTAACAAGCTTACGCCTCGAGGCGGCACGTTGCAGGACGTTTTCTTTGCATGCTCGGCAAAGTGTTGTTTTGCTTATAGCCGATGGTTTTCCACTTATAATGAGGAGGTCATTAACTGACTCACCAAGCAATGACCAATGAGCAATGAGAATTAAAAAATCTACAGCGTTCGCTTTGAAAGATGATGTAGAGCGGGCGAAGGAAGTTAAAACATATAGGAGCATACTGCGTCATCTAAAAGTCGGAGAGTTTCTAGTGAAAGTTTTTGAAGTTGTACTTCTTTTGGCGCGTTAGTGAAAAATGATGACAGTAAATTTTTACGATGCGTGCGCACACTGTCACAAAAAACCGATACCCTGAAGATAGATATATAAGGTTTGACAGTGTACACTTTCAATTGAAAAATTTTGCCGGCTCATTCCGGTGATTTAATTGATTCAATTGTACGAAAATCTCAAATTTTAACGGTGAGTGAAACTTTGTGGATAATTAGATATCTAGATAATGCATTAAAACAAAACTTTCAATGTATTTAATACCTTTTTTCTATTGTTAGTGTCGTTTTCTCTGCAAACGTAGAATAAAGCGTAAGATAAAACTTTTAAAAAGATTTTGTCTTCAGAAGTATAACTTCTTACACGTGTTCATAAGTACACGCACGTTTTTTTTAAATTCTACTACAACTTGACTTACGAATTCTACTAGACCTTGACCGCATTTTCGTTGTCGATTGACGTTGCACACGTTGATTGAAACATGGCGGCAGGTTGCAGGGCGGGCTCCTCGCATGTCCTGTGCTGTGTTGCTCCATTTATAGGCGATGGTTTTCCACTTACCATCAGGTAGGCCATCAGGTAGGCCATCTGCTAGGTCCGTCAATTATTACTATAAAAAAAAAAAAATACCGAATGTCCTGCCATAAGCCGCACGTGTGGTCCCCCTACCTGTCAGATGTCTAATTCTGCTCCCCGGGTCGCCCCGCTAGCGGCGACTCTTAATAGCTTGTATTACAGAGTATAAATGGCTCCTATGATCGCCGAAAATGTTATAACATTTTCAAAAGTGTCTGTCTGGAGTGCTACGGTTTGGTAGTTTTATAGCGAACGGTGAGGCTCGCGCCAGGATACTAGAAACTAGATGTTTTTAAACTAAGCTCAACTAAAAATTTGCTTGGTTAGGAGTAGGTACTCCGAATAGGTTTATGGAGATCGGTGCGGCTCGCAGATACTAAGCTCTTCAGTCTTCATAGTTCATACTAAGCACAACTGGCAATAATTAGGTTATCTTGTATTTGTTACTCTAAATTAAAAATAAAAACACTTCATGGTTAAACGATTCAAGTTATGGAGAAACAGAAAAAATGCTAACAATATTAGAATAAATATAACATATAATAAACACACTGACAGACAAACGCAAACACAAACACACACACAAAAACACTAACACACACACACACACACACTGACAAACAAGCGCACACACAAACACACACACACACACACACACACACACACAATCTTTCATGATCATCATCATATTAACCCATTACACTAAAGGGCACAACATAAAATAGAAAATACTATTTAGGGGTTACTGATTACTTTCGTTGTTTAAAATTATATTGATGAAAGCGAAAATTGCAAAACTGACGTGTATTGGATAAAAGCAAGCGTTACTTTGCAGAAATCCATGATATCATGCTTCATTTTCATAATAAGTATATCATGGATTTCGGCAAATTGACGTAGAAATGGAAAAGTTCATGGAGCTGCTACATAGAATTTTAGGTCGCGTTTCAGCTTTCAAAGTTCTAACGGTAAGTATATAACAAACAACTTTTTCGATAAAGTTAAACAATGCGCATAAAAAAGTTTGTTTTATATTGAAGTTTCTCTGAACTGATTATTATCATGCTCGATGCGGCGTGAAATAGAATGCCTAGGGCTTGTATGTTCTAGACATAACAACTAGATACATATGTATGGGTCTACAAAGAGTTTATCTAGAAATCTAGTTTTAATCTATATCTAATAGAAAAATGTATATCTTTCACCCTGGAAGCACATTTTAGCCCAAAACATTACTAGTTTCTCCCAAGGGGGTTTTAAAAAACGCCTTTTGGGACCTATGCACGACTTCAAAGCTAAACCGTCTTGCCATTATTTGTCATAGATAGCTAGGATTCTGGGGTGCATGAAGGATACTTATTATGCCGCAGCACGTTTTCCGCAGAATTAAAATAAAATTTGAATGAATGAATGAATGAATACACTTTTATTGTACACCACAGAGAAAACTTACAGAGATACAAATACAACAGCACAATAAGGTAGAACGTACAATTTGGCGGCCTTATCGCTAAATAGCGATCTCTTCCAGGCAACCAAAGGCATACAAGAAAATGTTATAAGAAATAAGTAGGTGGTACAACAAACAAAATTAAATTTAATAAAAATCGCGGACGAAATCGCAGACAACAGCTAGATAGTGTCTAATATAAGACGTCTGTTTACTTAAAAGTTTCACTAAATACACAGACATCCCTATACCTACTTGTTTTATTGCGTACGGGACCAAAAGATTCCCTTAACTAAGCAAGTTAATCCGCGAGAGGCTGGTCTCTGTGTCCAAATTTTCCGGTCGTCTGTCCCCCGGGGCCAGAGGTGCATTGGAATCGAATGCTAGGCTGGGGGATAGATAAATAGTGATGGGTGACCAGCTTATCGATATTCTTTTTTTACATTACAAAACCAGTGATTATAAAATCAACAGGTTATACTTTTAAGGAGTTCACACGCATCAAACGCCAAATAACAAGAGTGTCTATTTTGTTTTTCTGTCTTTCTGACAATACCATGTTTTTTTACTACTCTATAAGCTCACTTGTTAAGCTACTCCACCTCCACTTCACAAGATAACAGTTTCCTTCCTCATACTAAAGGAAGGGTTTTCGCGTTTAAGGGTTGACTGCCGCAGCCATCACTTGGTCTGCTTATCTTAACGTCTTCTTATACCCTCTTCTTTAATTAGACGTTCGATATATATACACTGCCACGTGACTAAAGAAAGTAAGGACATAATCAAGGTAGACTGGAGGATGACAATCGTCATATTGTTTTCCAAACATCAAGATTGTCTATCTTCTTTCTCTTGATTTCTGACGGAATCCCTGTTTTTTTTACTGCCCTGCAAGTTTAAAGGGTAAGCCATGACTGCATTCCAACTTATTATAAATATTATTTTTCTTGTAAATATTAATTTTAGTTTATACTTAATAATTACCCAAGAAAAATATATTCCTACTTTCTATAAATCTTAAAATATTTCTTACATTGTAACGTGGTAAAATAAAAGGCAAGCAGAATATATTTCCATTACCTAAAATTCCTGGATACATTTTAAAATAAAAAATATATAAAATTAAATCTCACATTCTCTCAAGTACATTGTCGAAGATCTATTTGCTGTGAAGTATTAAAATTGAAGAAATTATAAATAACACCATACAGATTCTCCTAATTTTTGCGGAGTATAGCAAATTAGGCTTCATTTTCATAATTCCGCATTTATTAGTTTGTATTCCGCAAAGAAACGCCTGCTTCTATCCAATATAAAATATTTTATTTTGAAATCGATATAAATTTAATATTCGATACTTCACGGTTAAATAAAAAAAAAAAAAAAAGTATCGATATATCTATAATTATTGTTGCACAACACTATTTTCGTAACCGCAGCGCTTCGTGCCTGGAAGCTTGCGAGCGAATGTTAACGAAACGGCAAAGTTGTTTTCTTGTTTGTTCCCGGAACAATATACCACTGCAGTTATACAAAACAACCTATACGGCATTTTTATTTTAGCCTTTTCAACTTCTTTAAGTTACTCAAGGCCTTGAAGAAAGCTATGCTTATTACTTAGAGAGCTTTGAGATTTGGTGATGGAAAAAAATATGACTAGTGTATAAATCGAGCGTACATTTTTTTTTTTATTTTTTTTTTTTTTATAAATATAACAAGACACACATCGCTATATAGCCCCAAAGTAAGCGTAGCTTGTGTTATGGCTACTAAGATAGCTGATGAATATTTTTATGAATATAATGCACATTAATACTAATAATATACATATAAACACCCAGACACTGAAAAACTTTCATGTTCATCACACAAACATTTTTCCAGTTGTGGGAATCGAACCCACGGCCTTGGACGCGGATAGCAGAGTCACTGCCCACTGCGCCACTCGGCTGCCTAAAACATTGGTATTCCACTGTGCAGGGTTGTGATCTCACTCTCTTTTTTTTTGTTTTTCTTCGGCCACGTATCTAGACGTAGTGTATACAGGGTGTGCACAGGGTATCCATTTAGCGAATGATATTTATGACAGTAGTAAAGCTTTTGTGACTCGCCCGGGGTATTATCGCCATGCTTATTTCTGCCGCTAAGCAGCATTGTAGCAATGCTGTGTTCCAGTCTCAAGAGCGTGGTTGCCGGTGTAACACACACACATGAGGCTTAACAACTACGCCTCAAATTGATGCAACGCAAAAACTTCTTAACCGACCCTCATGAAACTTTGTACACATATTCTTGGAAGTGTTAGAAGTAATATAGGATATTTTTTATCCCGACATTAAGCTCGGTTCCTAAGGGAGAGGGGATGAAAGTGTTTGACGATTTTGCACCATAACTCCGACCAATTATTACCAATTTAAATAATTATTTTTGTACTATAGAGGTTATAATATGTATTTCATTTTGCCTAAACTTTGTGTAGATCTGATGAATGTGGTTGGAGATAGAGGACAGAACTCCTCAGCGGACAGCAGCAAACCCCTCATTTAAGGTTTAGCGATACTGAATACTTTAAATTTTTTATGAACTACAACTAAATTGAATGCCACATCAAAAAACAAAATCAAACGCAGACGAAGTCGCGGGCAACAGCTAGTTTGTTCATAAATAAATAAATTTAGACAGCCGGTTGGCGCAATGGGCAGACATACCGCTTTCGGCGTCCAAGGCTGTGGGCTCGATTCCCACAACTGGAAAAATGTTTGTGTAATGAACATGAATGTTTTTCACTGTCTGGGTGTTTATCTGTATTTTTATGTGTATTTTGTTACGAAAAATATTCATGAGCTATCTTAGTACCCATAACACAAGCTACGCTTACTTTAGGGCTACATGGCGCTGTGTGTATTGTCGTAGTATATTTATATATTTAATTTCGTTCGTGGGTTCGATTCCCACAACTGAAAAATGTTTGGGTGATGAACAGGAATGTTTTTCAGTGTCTGGGTGTTTATATATATTTTATCAGTATTTATGTATATTATTCATTGAAAAAATATTTATCAGTCATCTTAGTACCCATAACACAAGCTACGCTTACTTTGGGGCTAGATGGCGGTGTGTGTATTGTCGTAGTATATTCATTTATTTATATATTTAATTTTTTTTTTTTTAACTCTTCTAGGCGGCAGAAAGAAGCATGGCGGCCGTATTTCCCCGAACGAGCTCTGTCACAATAATCTCTACTACTACTCATATAAGTACCTACTACACCACTCGGTTCTGACTTAGTAATGAAGGGCCATTACTAATCCGTCTATTAATACGCTTACCAACGAAACCCGTAAACTTGGCGCGCTGTTTGATAACTTGATGAAGACAGGCTTACATGGCGGCGGGTGCGATAGATACTTTTAGGGATATAAACAGGTCTAAGAAGAGCCCACAACAAACCTTTCCGGGCAACTTTTTTTTTGTTATCACCATCACACAGTCAATTAATATTTTGCCATACAGTTAGAGCAATTCACACCCAACCTTTTTTATCATTTACGTAATCATTTATATCATAATGGGACTTTTGTATAAACTTTCGCTTAATGCAAACTTTGAACTTTTTTAGTCATCTCTAAGATATAAACCGGTAATTTATTGTAAAATTGTACACAATTCCCTTTAAATGAATTAATTATTTGGGTAGTCTAGTGTGTTGCACTGCAAGTATATTTTTGCTTCTAACGTTTAAATTATTGCAGTCACATTTTCTCTTACATTTAGATATATTTTTGTAAGCATACATTAAATATGTATTGGCTACCGGACACATTTTATAGATCGCACGAATAGCTTTCTTCTGCAGGTCGAAAATAGTGCCAATATGAGCAGCATAACCCCATAGTAAAATTTCATATAAAATAATGCTGTGAAAATAACTAAAATAGACTGGCCTAGCAGTTTCTATGTGTCATTTGACGTATCTGTCAAGTTGTGGTTAACAGCAAACCCTCTCGCTGGGAATGGGAAATAGAGCAAGAGAGTAGAATTTGGTGGCCTTATCGCTACACAGTGATTTCGTCCAGACAACCAAAGACGTAAAAGGAAAAACATAGAAAAGAGGTAGGTGATGCAATAATTTAAATTTAAACATTACACAAATATAAAAATAAAATAAATAACTATAATATATATCGCATAAATAAAAATAATTATATCTTATTTGTATCAAAGATGAAATAAAATTACCCATAATTCATGTTATCTACTAAAAATATGTAAATAGCATAAATACTTATGTCAATATATACCAACGTTCATTGGTTCTCCTAGCTTTGTGATTGATTAAGTAAACCAAATAAATTCAAGTTATGTAGATATAGGTATTATTACAAACAAAAAGTTGATATAAACAGTCGACTTACTACAAATTGACATAAATTAGTGATATCTGTATATCGTCTGAGAAAATTACATTAACCCTTTGTGAGGGATTTGTGGGGATGAGAAAATGCTTTTATAACATGATACCGAAGGTAATATTATATCTACCATTACCGAAGTTAAGCAATATATTAAAACACATTTAACAAATCGTAGTTACTACACGATTGATGAATTCCTTAGCGCTGCTTGAAAGCAGGCCACTCCGCTTTCATCTCGCACAAAACAGAAAAATTCTAAAGATTGTTAAACTATAAAATTATGTTGGAAAAGAGCAATCTGCTAAGTTTCTTGCCGGCTCTTCTCAGTGGAATCTGCCTTCCGAACCGGTGGTAGAGTCACTACAAACAGACTAACTTGACGTTTCAAAAGTGCTTATAAACTAGGCCTATACTAGAAATATTATGTTTATTACTTTTTGCTACAAATCTTTTTCTGGGATAAAAAATATGCTTTATATGCTAGGCCGTGAATAAAGTATGCCTGACAGACTGAGTCACTACAAACAGACTAACTTGACGTTTCAAAAGTGCTTATAAACTAGGCCTATACTAGAAATATTATGTTTATTACTTTTTGCTACAAATCTTTTTCTGGGATAAAAAATAGCTTATGCTACCCTCCGTCCCTATGCCGAAATATGCTTTATATGCTAGGCCGTGAATAAAGTAGAAACAAACACACATGCGTATTTATAACATTAGTTAAGATTCAACTGTAGCCATGTAGCCGCGCCGCTAATCAAATTGCGTCATAAACTGCGGGCCACAGCAAACAGCGCTGTTGAGTGGTGCCCACTGCTGATTAACAGGCTGCCACGAGAAATACGATATCCAGTTAGGCTCAATACGAATGAGTTCTAGGTACCGCTCACCCTTTGACATTCTATTGTGTCACCCACACAGAAACTGTGGCCGGAATAGCAACGTAAAAGCCTTTATTAACTGAACATTTGTCACACTTTTTTTTGAGCCAAAAGGTGTTTTTTTTTCAATCCTGCATGTGTACAGTCTGCTGGACTAAAGGCCTGTCCTAACGAGATGGTTTGTCCGTAAGCACAACGCTGGACAGACGGGCTGGTGGTCGCAGTAGATGGTAGAGGTCAACAAGGACGATGGTACTTCTTCTCCGTTATACTGCCCTAGTCGCCTCGCACAACACCTGCGGAGAGAAGAGGGGTGGAGACAACTGTATTCTGATCCACCGTCACCACACGAAACCCACCATATATATATTTGATTTATAATACGTTACATCTCGGAGATGTCTCTTAAAAAGTTCAAAGTTTGTATTGAACGTAAGCTAAAATCAGTCCTTTTGTAGTATTAAGGACTACGTCAACGTTGAAATACTATGGGTGCAAATTATTGCAGGTTACTTCTTAAACGGTTTTTTAATTACAATGTGAGATGGTGATTACCAAAAGAAAACCGGCTAAGTTTGTTGAGGGCTTCTTCTTAGACCAGGGCGCGTTTGGAACCCTCGTAGCTTTGGTTTTGTGATGACGAATGTAATTATCGCCATCAGCTTACTTCTATGTCATGTTTTACATGTAATGTACCGCATCAAAAGTGCCATCTATTTGCCTATTTGAATTAAGAATTATTTGACTTTGACTTTGACTTTTTATTTATGTTCTAAGTAACAATAACAAGAAAAATAGAGAGCTTACAAGGGGAATTTTCGTCTTATTACGCTTACGGAACCGTTTCGGTTCCGTAAATGTAACATAATCAAAATTTTATTGATAAATGTTATACACAAGGTTTGAGTAGAATTTCGGTGTAGTCACATTCATCATCAACATCACCAAACCATTAACGGCCCACTCCAGGGCACGGGTTTCCCAATAAGTAGTCACCAAGTCAGCCAAGTACGTCTGTAGTCTGCTTCAAAAGCCTTTGATAACATTGTTAAGAGCTCAGGCATATTTACACGCGATGCTTTCCTTCAACAAGTGATATTTAATTGCTTAAAACGTAATTAATACGTGAACGCGTCCTGTGAATAATTACTCCACCCAAATAAAGTTTTCCCAAGTGGCACAATAACGCCGCGGCGGATTTATTAGATGCCCCAACAAACCAAACAGCCCTTTACCGTCGCGGGCCATTTATCAAAAACTAAAAGGACCGAAGTCGGCTCGTGTGAATGCTGAATAAAAATGATTTAACATTTAATTATGCCCCAAGTGATTTAGAGCGCGCCTTAATAACACTCCCTCTTCCCATGTGACGTACAGACGTAACGGATGACAATTATCATCTTAATAAAGCAGGGTCGCTGCTCACTGCGCCAATTAGCCGTAAAATTTTAAGGGAACTTCGTTCGCCAACTTAAACCTGAAGCTATGAGGTTTCCAAATCCGCCCTGGTCGAAGAAAAGCCCACAACAAACTTAGCCTAATAACTTAATATAATATAATATGTATATATATATATATATATATATGTTTATATACAATAACATACAAAGTACTGTACTGTACTGTACTGTGAGATGGTGATAAAAAAGAAAAATACCCGGCTAAGTTATTTATATATTTGTATATATTTATTTCTATATTATTTATATTTGTATTAGCTATTTATGTATTATTGATATACGTAGTTGATGTTGTTTATGTTATGACATATTTTTAAGATCGCCTTTGAGCATTTTTAATTTTCTTGTATTTCTGTTTCCAATATTTATTATCTATATCCCTTATTTGTGTGCAATAAAGAATTGGATAGAAGCAGGCGTTACTTTGCGGAAATCCATAATATATTATGAAAATTAAGCTTAATTTTCATAATGCAATAATGAATTTATCTATCTATCTATGTTTAATAAATTGCACTGAAATTCATAGCTCGTCGAACTGTTTTTCCAGTCCGTATGTCACGCGTCAGATACAATCAGCGGCTCACATGATGGCGTGAACATTTAATATAGATGTGTTAAACTTTGGCATTGGGGGGGGGGGGGGGGGTTAATAACTTGGAGAACTAATGGACGTTGGGGTCCCAAGGTGCTGGAATGGCGACCTCGCACCGTTAGACGCGTTGGTATACTCACTGCTGGGTATATAGCTGTATCATAGCTGACAGGGAATAAGGGCATATCCCCACCATGTAGGCTCAACGCGGTTTGGTGGACTTAAACCTTCAATGTCGACGGCACGGTGTTGTACTGTAAAATTCGTAAGAATTTATGATTACACCAAAATAGATTAAGGTAGGTATGAAGACAACTTGTAAATTTCAATTAGTAAATTAGTTAAATAAATCATAAAAGACAACGAGTGAAAATGCAATAATTAACAATGTTTGCTCTGCCTCGGTAATCGAACCTAGGACCTCGTTATCTGTACTCAGACATGTTAACCATTAAACCAAAGGGGTGTTTGCTAAACAAGGAATAATTGAATTCATGAGAATTTAGAGAAAAACAAACAAACCACTAATCATAACATCTCTTTCTAACATAACGTCTATAAAATAGTTTAGTATTATTAGAAAAGGCATGGAACGCCGCGGGGCGCCGCCAGTGCATCATAGGAAGTCGTTTATGTCAACCTGGTATTAATTTATGGCTGTAAAATTAACTGCTTTACAGAGCTGCGTTGTTTGTCATACAAATAGTTTTTTATTAGACAAACTTCGATATGATTTATTGCTGGGGTTTACGTTCTATTTCTAGTAAACTAAGAAACAATTAAATACGGGTTTTATTTTTTCAGTTTGCAGTTTAATCAAAATTCAATATGCAATTAAATTTCGATAATGATTACATTATCGAAATTTTATAAAAACGTTTGTAGTTTCACATACATTAATGTTTTTTTATTACCGACTTGTGAACTACGGTATTATAAGTTTAACGTGTGTGTATTTTCCGAACGGATGAACCGATGTTGATTTTATTTTTTTGGTTTGAAAGGTGAATTAGTCGGAAATTTCTTAGCTACCCCTGATGAAAATCGATCTAAGATGGCCGCCGGCACAAAATGGCGGAATACATATATTTTTTCAGAAATGTGGGTATTAAACGAAAGTGCTTGACTAGTAGAATAGTCTACAATATATTAAACTCGGGGTTTCTTTTAATTTTAAATTTATATATTTTTTCACGACAAGTTAGCCCTTGACTGCAATCTCACATGGTTGTCAGTGATGATCCAGACGTAGATTGTGGCGGGCTAACTAACCTTTTAGCGGTAGACATGTCAGTTAAATTAAACCAATACCTGTAACTGGTATAAAGATATTAATCAGACAAAAAATTAGTCTTTGTGATCAAAAAGTTGATATTACCAATCTATAGTAAAAAATTATCAGACAAAAAAATTGTCTTTATGACAAAAAGTGGATAAAAAAATCGAACTACTAGAAACTAGTGACAACTGCATATCGTCTGCGGAAAAAAGGTTGTATCTTTCAAAAGTAATTTATTGGGTTGAGTTTAAGTTTTTGTATAATTCATATTTAAATACTCTATATTAATTCCTTTGAGATAAATAATTAACAGACATTTGACGTCTGACGTGTCTGTGTCTATGAATCTGTCCTGCTCTTGTTCACTCATATATGTTCAATTATATCTCATTCCCTCATTCTCTTCCACGCAAGACATTTTTCCAATCTACCCTCTATTCAAAACCCACGCAAGGCGGACCCCGTGTTTGTTCCTTTTAAGTGAAAGAGGTTTGGCATCGTGAGCGCATTCGATATATCGAAGTGCAATCCGAACTCATCATTCGTGAATAAACTCTTATATACCAAAAATACATTAAATAGATCTCGGCCGAGTTCCAGGTGAAGTTTAATAGTGGTATTTTGTGTCTCCGCGTTGGTTTCAAGGAGTCAGAAGAACTTTTGTGAGCTGTGACAAGTGGGTCCTTTCTCCATTTTCTTTTTACCTTATCCTGAGCAGAATGCTAATTCGCTTTTTGGGACGTTAAAAAACAAAAGAGAAAATACAGTCCACTAATAATAATGTCGAACTAATTACAAAATGTCCCAACAGTTTTATCTATCACTTGGAATGTACACAGCTCTGCTTTCATGTGTCGCGAAAAATATTATTGTAAAAATCTTGACATTGAAATATAGCAACTGTTGAGTAACTTACCAGTTACTTACCAGCTTCTTCTCAGCGGAATGGCAGGCAGACAGATGGGCATTCAGGCGGGCAGGCAGGCGGGCAGCCAGGCCGTCAGGTAGGTGGCCAGGCAGGTGGCAAGGCAGGCGGGCAGGGAAGCGGCCAGGCAGGCGGGTAGACAGGTGGGCAGGCAGGCGGCCAGGCATGCGTGCAGACAGGCGGTTTTTTTACAGGGCGTTGTATTTTTAGGAAGGTTTTGATTTTATTGATTTAACCCCAGACGCAAAAACGACGGGCTGTTATTAGTTTGACGTGTCTGTGTGTGTGTGTTCGTGTGTATATGTGTGGCATCGTATTTCCCGAACGAATTAACCGATTTTGATTTAGTTTTTTTTTGTTTGATAGGTTAACTAGTCGGAAGTGTTTTTAGCTATGTTTGATGAAAATCGATCGAAGAGGGCGACTGCCATAAGATGGCGGGTTACTTTTTTCATACATGCGCGATTGCAGTGCCCACCCAAATTATGTTATAAAAGTCGTTTAAGCAGTGTTTTTTTACAATTTCATGCCGGGATCGTACCGACAATTCCTAAACAGAACATACGCAATACCTAGCAATTTTTAGGCCCCACCCGCGATTAGAACCCAGCACCTGTTGATCCGTAATTGATTCGTGTAAATGGATATAGAGCGCAAACCGTCGCAATCCCTTGCGAAGGATTGCGACGGTTTGCGCTCTATGGACCCTTTTACTGCAGTCGTTAACTGCAAGTGTCTTAAATAGGCTAATAGCGTCTTAATCGACTTCGCGAAAGGATGACCAATTAGTCTATTTTATGTCGTCCTCGGCAAGAATTAGCTACATTCGTTTAAGAGTTGAATACTAATGAATACTTTTAACGACTGTGTATGCGATTGTCGCGCATTTAACTATTTTCATATGCAGCAAAATGTCTACTCTTTACCAAGGCACACATTCTTTATTGCACACACAAAAACAAAATACAAATAAACACATTTACAAAAATAATTAAAAAAAAAAACTAGTTTAGGTGTGCAAAGGCGGTCTTATCGTTAAAGCGATCTCTCCCAGACAACCTTTGGCGATAGTAGTTTTTGGAAGGAACGGGTTGGTGCGGCAATAAAAATTTCTACCTACATAAAAATATTGCAAACTAAACTACATACATGGTATAAATTCTAATACTAAACATATAATTATTATATATAATATATAGTGTTCATATATATAAATATAATAAACTACATACTATAACGCTACATACATAAAAAATAGTTTTTCAAACGACTTTTAAAAAGAGGCAAGGATTTTGCCTGACGTATGTCATCAGGTAGGGAATTCCAGAGTCTGACACAATTAACTGTAAAAGAATTACTATAATATTTCGTGCGACTGTACGGAACCTGTAGTTTGCTGTCGGTGCAGGAACGTAGCCTGTTATTATCAAAAAAAGGTAAAACGTTCTTTTAAATATGGCGGAGACTGAGGAAGAAACAGGATACGATACAACAGAGACAAGGCGTGCATATCTCTCCGCTGGCCGACCGACAACCACTTTAGTTCAGCGCGGAACTGTTGAACTGTTACATTAAACTTTTGATCATTGTAAATTATAGAGAACGAGCTGTCCCGCCGAACTTCGTACCGCGGATGATTTTTTTTTATAAATGTTATATTTTAATACTTATTATCCTATTCCGGTCTAAGAGGAATCCAAAAAATCAAATATCACAAAATTTGGTCCGCCGTTCTTGATTTATAAATGGTGTAACTAACACAACTTTTTTTTATATATATCGATTAACCCGTTAGTTTCGAACACGCACGCTCGCACAATCTCGCACATACAACAACACACACGCGTCATTTAAATATAAATTAAGTATTTGCCACACAGTATTTGCCATTATTTATTTACTTTGTACTTCGAGATTTATTTTAGTTACCTACTAGGTAAACATTTTTCATACTAATACTTTACTTTCGCTTTATTTAAAGCAGGTACTTATAATTTATCAGAGTACCTGCCGACTTAATAGGTTTGAATAGTTTTATAAAGTTTAATTATCATGCCTAAACTTTAACCGATTATTATTTTGTCACAATGGTGCTCATAACGGCTTCTAGCAACTAGGTTTAATGTAAATGTGTTAATACTCATCTCCAATCTCGTCTGCAACTTGTGGTTTGTAAGAAAGTACGTTTCAATGACTCGCAATTAAAGTGGTTGCTCGTTTTACTTTCCTTTATAAACAATTACTTCTTCTTATACCTAATTAGGTTTAAGAGAACAGAATGGCCTTTTAAACTTCTACCAACTGTACTTTTAAGTTTTAACCATGCTTGTTTTTCCACCATTACCGGTTAATTCCCCCTTTTTTTCCCACTGACATTGACATTCCGCCTACCAAGACCTACAGTTTTCGTTCAGGAATCGGGAATCCTAACTGATTC
The DNA here is from genome assembly GCF_905163445.1 of Pararge aegeria. Classification (NCBI taxonomy): domain Eukaryota; kingdom Metazoa; phylum Arthropoda; class Insecta; order Lepidoptera; family Nymphalidae; genus Pararge; species Pararge aegeria. The sequence goes on from NC_053186.1 coordinate 19,123,794, forward strand.
TTAGTGGTGTTTATTACAATTTGTTTGTTTGGATGTTTTATTTATTTATATTTATTCCAAATGTTAGTCCATATTATATTATAGACGATTTTATTGCTCTTCTGCAAAATCTGTATCTAATATTTAGAGAAATCGTTTAATTTATAAAGGGTGTAACTGGATTAAACAATCATCCCTAAATAATAGACATTAAAAACTTTTTGCTGTTGTAAGGGCGATTTTCACAAAAAAGTTATCGACAGTAAAGTATGTTCTCTTATGACTGCGACAGTGAATTCATCATATCAATCTATTACCGGCCCACATCAGGGCACGGGTCTCCTTCAGCAATAAATAATTAAATAGTTCAAACAAACTAAAAAAACACGCTTGATATAAAAAACTAAACTAATTTTTTTCTTTTAGTTTATTCATAATAGCGATTTTTTAAAATTTTTCTTGATTTATTATTGTTATTAGAGCAAAATTAATCGGTAACCCATCCACCATTAAAGAGATAAAAGATAGATAAAATATTTTTTTTTTATTCAGTGTGCCCGTCTCTCGAAATGCAAGTTCTAATTATTATTTAAAACAGGCCATCAAAAAGTAACAGCTAACGCCCTCTACCATCCAGTAGCTTAATGTTTTCTGAGGAATTTGTTTGGTACGCGAACGCCATAGGTTTTTTACATTTGGGTCTAGATGGCGCTGTAGTAATTAGTAAAAAATCTTTGTTTTTATAGTAAAAATTGGAATAATCTTTTCAGATTAGTGTATTGTCATCGGTCCTCGATATGTCTACAAAGTTTGAAAGAAATCTGACCGTTTAAAGTGGGTCAAAATCGCGCCCAAAGAAGTCGGTTACAAACAAACATACAAACATACAGGTGAAGCTAATAAAAAGCGTGTAAAAAAGGTTAAGGCCGTAGTTCAGCACGCTGCCCCAGAGCGGATTGGTGGACTCACTCAAAAATCTATAAGGATATTATTTTAATTTCTATATTCTTATGGAAAAAAGTCCTTGGATTGTGTTAAAACCATTAAAATATGCGTTATCTTGGACACTATCAAAAAAAAATTTAATTTTACATGAAAAATACTCCCATTTTTACATGCCCACCCTATGTCCTTACAACTGTAAAGTTCTATTTCTTCCCTAAATTCCGCTTCCTTTTTATAATTTGCCAATTTTGGTAAAGACTAACATACTTTTATGCACAACTTAACTTTTAATAATAGAATATGAAATAAATAAAACTTTGTCATTTTAAATCAACATCGGTGGAAATTCCAGAATTCCATACTTCTTATAAAATAATGTCATATTTCTACATTTTTGTACTTCTTCACTACTTCTTATAGTAAATGTCAAAGAATGATGTAGAAAATTTTTATACATTTATTTTTCGTTTTGCTTTTGAGCAGGCAGCTCTCGGTTTTATTTAATTTTTATTAATAAATATATAAAAAATATTAAAGGGAAGATTTTTATCCTTGTGGAGTCCAAATATTAATTATGGAAAATGAAACATCCTGTCTCATTAACATCAAAGTCTCGATGAATTCAAAGAGCATTAGAATCCAAATATTTGACAGGAAACTGAATTCAGTAGATTTACCAGTGAGATGTTATCTCCTATAGAGTCCACTGTGAACCGCGTAAGCATCTAATGTTGGTTGTCATTGCGTATTATTTATAAGACTTTGTATGTACAATAATTTTTCAGAGAGTATTGATCCCAGGAGAAAAGTTGAGTAGTGAAAATTAGGATACAGTAATGATTTCATTCTGAATACCTATACTGCTTTCATTTCGGTTTAACACAAAGAAATAAATGAAAAAAAAAATGGAATTAAAAGCGTTTCTTCCCATTAGACTTTTGAACAAAAAAGAATCCCTTGGTACCCATTCTTTTCTAGTTGCTGTAGCAAAATTGCTCCATTTAAATGCCCACAGATCTAGTGAACAGTTTCGGAAACAGAAAACAGAACTATTCAACAAATGATAACAAATCAACCGCGATTGCTTCTTTTGCATAAATATGCATTTTTCACGTAATCAGATAACACAACCTAACGCCTGTACACTCGAATAGGTTACGCAGATGTATTTTGTAAAGGTACACATTTTTTATCAAAGTTAGTTGAAGTTGCTTATTTTTAGCTCGTGGAAGCTAGTTATAGTACATATTCAAATTTGATTTATAAAAAAAAAATCTTTTTAGGTGGTATTAAGTTTCGTTCAGAAGTGGGGCTTTTTGTATAAAGTTTTTCTTTCTTGTTCGACCTCCGATACACAATTTTTTAGTTATAACAGAATATACAACGTGTTTACGTGTGAATTACGAAAAAATTTTGAAGGGTGCGTGAGTATATTTCATAAGGAAGCTCCCTGAAAAAATATTAAATCTAAAGAAGCATATTTATTTTACGATACAAACTAATTCAAAACATTCTAAGTGTTTACTTATGAGTTATAACAACCCTATTGAAGATAAAAGACCAACTCGAGCATAGTACCTACGCTACGCGATGCGTACCTTTATAATGGATTAAATAAGAGACAAGAGTCACTTGATTTTAATTTTGCATGTGATGTTAGGGCTGTTTCTGTTTTTTTTTGTATGAACTATGGCAGTAGTTTACTCAAAAACTTTTAGCGTTTCAGTGTCACAGTTAATTCTCACAGACGGTATATAATGTAGCTCTAAAGCATGTTAAGTAATATTTCGGTTTTGATTTACACGTTGTATATAGCATGGGTGCATGTTGGAGTACGCGGATATTCTGGAAGCTGCGACGTCCTTAGCCCCACTTGACCTTTGCGTCATTAGAGACGTCTGTACATCCTTGCAAGTTGCAAGCTCTTAATGAGGCCCTCCACAGCTGTAAAATATAGAAATGAGGCGAACTTTTTCCACTGACAGCTACAAGACGGTTATTAAATTCGATGTGACAGTTGGACATAATGAGCAAAAAGGACAATGAATATTGCCTAAGCTTAATTTATATTTTCTTAAAACTTTATCCAGTTTCCATGATTTAATTTCGAAATCGAACAATCTCCAAACAGATTTTCCAACCACGCGGGAGAAATTATATATAGTACACATGTACGTGCGCAGACATAGATGTCATACGACCCAACACAGCCGGAGAGAGATCGGGCGCTGGACCGACAGCTTAACGTCTTTTCCCAACAGCTTAACGTCCTTTCTTGAAAGGGGCATTGATTTAATATGTTACTATAAGCTCACTGCATGTGGATGAATCTGCTACTAAGAATTTCTAGTTATACCCAATTGATTGGCCTAACCCGGGAATCACAGACATACAGAACAGGAGCCCTACAAACAGCAAACAATCGTAAACAATAAAACAGTGATTCTTGAAACTATGAACTTGCAATCATTTTGTTTTTCCTCTACGAAATACCATGCAAATACACGGAAAATACAATCTAGACATCACAAAAGTTCTTTTGACCTATTTGTTTCTTGTCAAGTTGCGTTCTGGAACATCCATTGTACAGGTTCCGCGATTCAACTCATTGTTTACCAGAGAACAAATTTTTGAAGTTCGATTTCCTATTATTTAGAGTGTTGCTTTTCTAGAATTTCTATTTCTATATGAAAATACAACCTATATACGTTTCTACCTCAAAATATATCAAATAACATGTTTTTCTTTACTACAAGTTAGCCCTTTTCTGAAAAATCAATTGATGTTAAGTAAGTGTATGATACATTGCAAGATGGCTAAGCTCCAAGGGGTATTGCAGTTATATCAAACTCTAATCGGTTTCCAAGCGACAGCGTACCGGAACGCTGAAACGCTGACATGCACGTCGTGTCGGCTGGGTAGCGACTAACCTCCCGCCAGGCCTGGCCAGTAAAAATTCAGAAATTATAAATCGCCAAAATTAAAAAAATTACACATCATTTGACAACATAAGCTTAGAAGAGTCAAACCAAATGAAAATATCATTTAAATAGCATGGCTCTGAAGGGTTAAATCACATGACAGAATCAGCTGTATAGAATGGCTATGATGTTTCAAATCACATAATATCATCAGCTGCATAGCATGGCTCTTAAAGTGTCAAATCACTTGACAGAATCAGACAGAATCAGCTAAATAGAATGGTTCTAACACATAACAGCATCAGCATGGCTACGAGATCGAATACCAGATATCCGCCATTCAATTTGACTTGTTATATGGCACTACCCGTGCCCAAATGTAGATGCACAGAGTATTCTATTTTCCGGTGCGCTCACTTCATTAAATTTGGTAAAATTACGAGACGCGAATTTTATAAAACATAATCATAGAATTTTATTTTGCTAAACAGGAAATCCCCTACAAGTTTTGCAAGGATCTGTCCATTTTGCCACAGATACTGAAATGAAAAAAGTGAACCACGCGGAGAGATAAACAAGAAAAAAAGTTGCACCCAAAGAGTTTCTGTACTTACTATTTAGGTACAGTTATATTTTAGATCGATGTAAAATGCTGAGTCGTAAGTCGCAACGCTATGCAGATTCCTTCAAATACCGGGAAGGATAAAATCAGCGCACTCACTTGTGGAACTCGGGTTCAAAGCAGCTCTTGAGACGCTACTATTCGTTTAAACTGTCTAGGTATAACTTAGCAGGTTAAGCACGAACTAAGGCGAAAGAAAAAAGTAAAACTAAGATCTGTGACTTGAGTAGATCGCTTCAAGTGATATTGCTACTTTTTGCATTTTATTTTACCAGTTTTATTTTATGCTTTCCTAGTCTTAGTTTTATGCATTAGAATGTAGCTTGAACGTTTTAAATATGAAGCCATGGCATATCTTCTTTCAGCCATTTTGTTTTTTTTTTCAGAATAGTGTCGCGCTTTCGAGAAATAAGCTACAAAACTTTTACTGGTGGTCTTTTAGTGGTCTAACTTTAGGGTGATCCAAAAATTATATATATATATATATTTTTTTAACTAAATTCCAAAGTACGAATTACACTAGAATTATGCTTTTATGGTAACTCTAGACATACAAGAGATCACGCCTAATAGACAATTAGTTTATATAATTCATGGCATGTATCATCAGTAGGTCGCTCTCTCTTTCTCTTTTGATAATTAACTCATAAGCGTAACAGGTTTATAGAGATTTTGATATTATACATTATTTATGTGTGATCTTGGGCAATGTTTCCTCTTCGCACGTTTCTGATTTACTTAACAATTATTCATTGTAAAGTCAACATCTCCTGAGGATGCTCCGGTTTCGGAGCGAAACGTACGTAGAGGCTACATTGCCGAAGATCCCTTTTGTGTGGAGTATAAAGAACGAAGGAATTATAAAATAACTAATACTACACTAATTATAAAGTAACTATACAGATTCTCCTGCTTTTCGCGGAGTACAGCAAATTAAGCTTAATTTTCATAATATATCATGCGAATTCCGCAAAGAACGCCGGCTTTTATCCAATATTAAAAACAATAAATAATTGAATTTACCCATAACCTCTGTTTTTGAAGCCGATTAAGAATACATCTTCTCGATACCCATCTGTCAAACGCAGTCTCCCTCCGCAAAGAGTTCATAAATTATTCATTTGAACAACTTCAGCGATATTTCAGGTTCCGGCAGAGCGTTACAACATCCGGGAAAAAATGGCGACTGTCAAACACTTTATCAAATCGTCAAGATTTTTTTGGATCGCAAATATATTCTCTTTGAGGACTTTATTGACAGCTTAATAAATTGCTAAGCTTTTTTCCAACTGAAAAGATGTTTCAGACCAGTCAATTAGAGGTCCCCAAACTATATGTAAATTTTTTATCGACCAGCACTTCACCTAGACGGCCGATTGGCGTAGTGAGTAGGGACCCTGCTTTCTGAGTCCAAGGCCGTGGGTTCAATTCCCACAACTGTTGTACTGAACCTGAATGTTATTCAGTGTCTGGGTTTTTATCTGTGTATTGTAAGTATTTATGTATTTAAAATTATTCATCAGTTATCTTAGTAAGCGTAGCTTGTGTTATGGGTTGGGATGTGTGTTGTCGTAATTAGTGTTGCCCAAATGCAAGAACAAGACGAGACTTAGCCAGTCTTTGTCTTGGTCTTGCGCCAATACACCTGGTCTTGGTCTTGGTCTTGGTCTTGCGCTCCCAGTCTTGGTCTTGGTCTTGGTCTTGCAGCAAGAGTCTTGCAAGTCTTGCAATTACCTATTAGTCTATTACTATTTATTAAAGTTTACTTTAAATCTTAGAAAAACGTATTAGAATTGGAACATTGTGAGCTTGAATTAACATAGCCATAGTAAAGATCAAGCAGATTAATAAATAACTGAAGATTTGATAAGAAATTCGAAAAATCAACTGACCTATATGTCGTTTTCCATGGAAGTAACTGTTTCTTAATAAACATTTATGATTTATAAGCTTACATTTGCTAAAACATGTAAAAAAACAAATTAATTACAATAACTTGACTGTATTTTAAAGAACAATACTAATCTGTCTAGAAAGAGATTGAACCCTCAACTTATAAGAAATTTAATAAAAGAGTTTTACGATTTATCATTTATTTGAATAAAAAATAAAATACAACACAAATCAACAGCTTTATCATTAGGTTATGATACTTTATATCAATTCTTCTGACCAAGAATTAATACAAAGTAACCATCTGGCTGACTCATCACTTAACCTATTTCTATGTTTTCTAATTACTAATGATGCTTTAGAAAATAACCTCTCAGCAGGTACTGAAGTTGCAGGTATTGAGAGAAAATCACGGGCCATTTTCGATAAAATCGGATACTCTGTCTCATGCGTCCTCCACCAATCTAAAATCACCAATCTGAAACTTATTTATTCTTTGGAACACCTGTAGGTACTCTTAAAATTCGAAATTATTTTGCATGAATAGTGTCAAATGTTATGATTTCGGCGCGGCGGCAACGATTGTTTTAGATTTCAAAAGAAGCCGCCGGCGCGTGTATCATAACCATGTACTTCCGAAAAGCGGCAAATTTCTTTGAGAAGTAAGTACAAAACCTTTGATGCCGCATTATCAAAGTGCCGATGGTTAAAACATAACTATGCATGCACTCAGTTTGATTTTAATAGATATTTTTTTATTCGCTATGTTTATGGTATTAGTCGTAATGCGCATAGGTCCAGTTTTTCATATTCTTTGATATAGTTTTTTGCGTCTCATAGAATTCCTAAGCGTACCTACCTACCTATACACCGAACTGTTACACCTAACTACTCCGTGAAATAGCGCTAAGTCCTAGCTGCAAGACGCAAGAGTCTTGCAGGCTATGTCTTGTTCTTGCTCAAGTCTTGCACGGTCAGTCTTGGTCTTGGTCTTGCTAAAAATACGCGGTCTTGTTCTTGGTCTTGGTCTTGCAAAAACGCAAGAACAAGACCAAGACTGCAAGACCAAGACTGAATTTGGGCAACACTAGTCGTAATATATTTATTTAATATTTATTTATTTACCTTAAATAGTACTTTACGTCACACGTCACGATGAGGCCCGCGGTAGCACGCTTGGACAATGGTATGAATGAATGGATACACTTTTATTGTGCAGCAAAGAAAAAAGTAGTTACAGAGCTATACACATAGAGCAAGAGAGTACAATTTGGTGGCCTTACCGCTACATAGCGATTTCTTCCAGGCAACCAGGACGCAAAAGGAAATATATATATACATATATTTACACACACGTTGTACATATCATATGTATTTAAAAGGAATGCACGAAAAAAATTATAGTTGTAAAGAGTGATTACTGTGAGAGTTCTATTAGAATTTAATAACAAAGAAATTGCCGGTATCCGACATGCTTATTTAAGAACGCTACAAATTGAGGATTCAAATGACGCTGGTTTTGAGATTTATAAAGCTTAAAAGTAAGTATATTATAAATCACATTTTGTGACAATGTTTTGTGATAATGACGCATTTTTACCTGATTCACTCATCATTTTATATATATTTTAAATTCTAGTAAAACTAAACGAAACAAAGAAACATTTTCCCTAACCTAATATATATCACACATATATACAAATAGGATATAAAAATACATGAAATAACATGAATATAATCTACTAAACATAATATACAAAAAATAATAATAAATACATATATATAAAAAGGAAGGAACTACACTACTTTTTTTTTTTCATCATAACAACATTTCCATAATCCCTAACCGCAGCTTAACAGTATTTTGCTTTTCCAGTGTTTTCCATGTATTTTTGTCCGACCGAATAAAATATTCACTCGTCAAATGGAAAGTAAATAACAATTATTTAGTTTGCAGTGAAAAAATGCATATGCATGTGTTTTTGTACAGCGGCCAGTGGTCCGCACGCGATACGACCAAATGTTTTACATTATAACAATATAACAGAGTTAGAGTCATACTGACGTAAATACTGAATGAATATGTTATTATTATAGTATTACAACTATATAACAAAATTTAAAAAGACAGTGGCCTGTAACAATATGAATATAAGAAGAAAAAATAAACTTGTAGTTTAGTTTACGCGTATAAAATTTGTAATTCATCTAAGGGTAGTATATCATTTTTTAAACTAATAACTAGATGAAATCCTTGAGATGTCTAAATATTGGATAGGAGTAGGCGTTATTTTGCGGAATTCCATGATATATGAAAATTAAGCCTAATTTGCTATACACCGCGAAAAGCAGGAGAATCTGTATAATTTATTTTATACTTCACACCAAACAGGTCTTCGGCAATGTACCCTCTATGCACGTTACGCTACGAAACCGGAGCATCCTCAGGAGGTGTTGATTTTAGAATGAATAATTGTTAACTTAACATTTTATATTAATTATTGTCGGACGATGCAGATGGCCGACCTGATGGTAAGTGGATACCCATTGATACTGAAATGAGTATATGGCTTTTATATCACTTTTATAGCGACTGTAGCGCCATCAGTTCGGAAACATTGCAGTCTCGATCTGCGTTTTCAAAGGTCCATATCACAATGAGACAATATATGACACATTGCTTTATTATAATTTTTAATGTAATATATAAAAAGGAAGGAACTACACTACTTGTAATGTAATAAATATGGTATTTGACGGCCGATTGGCGCACTTTGCAGCGACCCTGCTTTCCGAGTCCAAGGCCGTGGGTTCGATTCCCACAACTGGAAAATGTTTGTGTGATGATCATGAATGTTTTTCAGTGTCTGGGTGTTTATATGTATATTATAAGTATTTATGTATTATATTTATAAAAATATTCATCAGTCATCTTAGTACCCATAACACAAGCTACGCTTACTTTGGGGCTAGGTGGCGATGTGTGTATTGTCGTAGTATATTTATTTATTTATTTATTAAACGATCGAGACGAGATTTCGTTGCACTAAAACATAAAAAAGAATGCTCTTTTCTAGCTCTGGCTCTCCTCTGCATAGTTTTAAATGACAATGTGAGATGGTGACAACAAAAAAAAAGTTTATTTTGGGCTTATTGATAGACCAGGGCGCGTTTGGAACCCTGGTAGCTTAAGTTTTAAGTTGACGAATGTAGTTATAGCCATGAACTCACTTCTATGTCATATTTTACATGTAATGTACGCATCAAAAGTGCCTATTTGAATCAAGAAATATTTGACTTTGACTTTGACTTTGTTCGTTTGGTGTAAACGCACCTTCAGGGGATATCAATCCAGCCCCTACTTGGTTTTTGTCGATGCCCGGGGTACCAACGCAAAAAAAATACGAGAGTAGGTTGATCAAATAAAGGTAAAGTATAGTTAGAAAGTAGGTACAATTTATTGGCCATTATCTCACACATACATGCATTGTCGCGCGACGTTCCGCGGGTTTCAGATAACGTTACGGTTATTGCTTTCGGCGTTCGTAAATTTCGCCCTTTTTATAGAAGACGCGGTCATTATTTCTTCCAATGTATTGGAGAATTTACCCTCTTTGAGGGTGTTATTGTGAGAAGCGGCGATAGTCTTAGTGGTTTGTACTTCTGCTTCCCTCTTGGAGGGACCGAGATCTTTCCCCGGAACACACTTCTAAGTTATGTTCGTATTTCAAAATTTCAAATTTCAAAATTCATTTATTTCAAGTAGGCCTAATATAAGCACTTTTGAAACGTCAAGTCTGTCTGTTTGTAGTGATTCTACCACCGGTTCGGAAGGCAGATTCTACCGAGAAGAAGCCGGCAAGAAACTCAGCAGTTGCTCTTTTCCAACATCAACAATTTACATTTTGCATTTTAACATTCATTTTTCTATCTTGTGAGAGCTGAAAGCGGAGCCGGATGCTTCCAAGCAACCTTGTCATTAAACAATTCATCAATTGTAGTATATTGTATTGAGAAATATAAGATACTAGCTGCCTACTGCCTGCCCTACGATGTTGCTTGTTCATATAAAAAGTCCGAGTAGGTAGATAAAAACTAATAAACCTCGGGTAAAACAGCGGCTTAGAAGTATGGGTTAAGGTCGGAGTCCGCCACGCTGGCCCAGTGCGGATTGGTAAACTCCACATACCTTTGAGGACATTGTATAAAACTCTCAGGCATGAAGGTTCCTCGCGATGTTTTCCTTCACCGTTGAAGCAAGTGATATTTTAATTAACTTAAAACGCACATAACTCAGAAAAGTTAGAGGTGCGTGCTGGGATTCGAAATCGGCCCCCCGAAAGTGAAGTCGAGCTCCTACCCGCCCCTACGCTATAATCGCTTCTTCTAATCTAAATATCCAATTGAAATATAGTAAAAGGAATTTATTTCTAAAAAAATACCCTCGATGACAAAATTATTCATTCAAATAAGAATTAATACTATGACACTAATTTAACCAACTTTTGTTTCCGCCGGTGATTAAATAAAATTGAAGAGCACAAAAGCTGCTATTGACGCATAAATATGATAGTTACATATATTCCTACCAGACTGTTTTGTAGATAGTAATGAGTACTTTGATCATGTTGGACATACTTTTTATGTATCATTAATAGTTTTCTAAGCGCACACAAAGTAATGAATTTCATATGCAAAATTATGGTTACAATATTTCAATTTTCTTAAGGATCTCCATTTCTTTTCAAAATTAAAAATAGTTTATGTCACTTCGTGATAGTTAAGCTTTCTTTTTGTGAAGAAATGGTTAAAATCGGTTCAGTAATTTCGGAGCCTATTGCGTACAAATAATAAAAAAAATCTTTCTCTTGATAATATTAGTATGATAGGAAATAGACATCCGAACCCCAGTTTACTGACTTTTCTCAGCATCATCGTGTCAACCACCGCTATACATATTTTCTTAGGCTTCTTCTATACGGCCCATTTCCACTTTTGTATGTTATTCTAAAAAAAAAACAATTTGCTAAAATGTTCGTGTTTTTACACGTTTTGAGTTCATTTCCGTTGAAAATCTGGTTAAAAAAGCCTTTACATCTAAAACATTTTATTCGCACATAAAATAGTTTTGGCGAAGGCTATTTTCAGGTCCACCGCACCACGCATTCCTTATGCCGGTTATCATTTCCAGTACACATTGCCGCAGTCTAGTAACTATACAGAACCCTCATTTAAACTCGACAAGTGAATTAAACAGCTTAACTCGTAACTAACTATTATTTTATCTGGCTATTCGTCGCTCGCGTTCCTTGCTATTTTTTTTTTAAATCCTGTGGGATTTCCTGGGATTTAATTACCCTATGTTCCATCCATTCTACTAATTGTGTTCCAAAAATCAAGTGCATTGATTGCTCAGTTAGGGCGTAAAGGAAAGACAAACAAACAAACATATGTTCGCGTTTATAATATTAGTACGGATTTATCCAAGCATAAGTGAGCCCTTGACTGCAACCACAGCTGATGATGATACCTCATAAGGTAGTGGTATCTGTTATGGGTATGACTGTTATAAAAAACCGATACCTCTAATTGATTGCAATGCAGCATCGTACAGAAACACTAAGTTGCTTAAAGTAACGTCTTTGTCGATAAGGTAGTCTATAGCAACAGCCGAGTCTCGAGATTAGACCTGACAAAATATTTCAGATATTAAAAATTCCATAATTGCTTCAGGCGGGGTTCGAATTCGGGACCTTTTACCTATGGGACCATAGCGCCAATTCGCCTTGGAGTTCATCAAACTGTTCTAAATCAGAAGTTTTCACTCCCAAGTGATGTAATGTGACTAACAATTTTATTATTAAAATTATGAGTCAAACTATAATGCGAGCAAGGTCGTCATTATACCACTGTAAGATTGCTAAATTGTGAGATTATCCCGTATTGAATTCCTCTTACAAAATAATTTGTTAAAACCCCCTAGTAATTGTAGTGGTCATTTTCACGGCCATTTGCAATAGTTTCCTTTGAGAACACTTTAAGAGGATTATGATTATTTAGACATTTACGAGGCAATAAATCTAGCATCCCCTCACTGCACTAGGTAGGTATAAAGTGCATTTACCTCTGCCCCACCCTCCCCTATGTGCCCCTATGAAGCTTATAAGGTAGTGTTTATTGATTAGGTCAAAGAAAAACGTATTTTTAAGTTGATTTCACTGAGATATTTGTTAAAATTTTATAACACTGTTTTAATTATATGATATAATAAGACTGTGTAAAAGTACAAATAAATAAGTAATAATATCGATATGGTTGTCTTTTACTGTATTTTTTTAAAAGATACAGTGTATCCCAGACGAACCACTTTCACCTATATATTGATCGAAAGTGACCCATTCCCGGGTTAGAGTGGATCTTTTCCCATTTTTTTTAAAATTAGTTATAACTTGCAAATTAAAATAATACTCTTCAATAAATGCCTGTTTCTTTGAGGATTAGATACTCATATTACGATTTAATTTCATAGATTATAAAACTGCTAAGTCTAGCGATTCAAAAGGGCAATAGTGCCAGCATTTTGGGTACCATGCCCATAAGTGAATAGTTAGACAGCTTATATTTTAGTTTGTAATTATTATTTCTTATAACTTAAAGTCTTGATCTATGTCTGTATTTTTTATTAATTCAATAATAATATTTTTTTCTGAAATACAATATTTAATATATTCATCATCATTACGACGTCCACTGCTGGACATAGGTCTTTTGTACCTTGCCTCCAGCGGCTCCGAGGTACTCGCATGAATCCTGATGTCATCTTCGCGTTTACCGGTGCGGGGTCGCCATTCCAGCACTTTAAGACCCCAACGTCCATCGGTTCTCCGAGCAATGTGCCCCGCCCATTGCCACTTCAGCTTCGCGACTCGCTGAGCTATATCGGTAACTCTAGTTCTTCTACTGATCTCCTCATTTCTGATTCGATCACGTAGAGATACTCCTAACATAGCTCTCTCCATCGCCCGCTGAGTGACTCTGAACCTTCTAATGATATATTACGCAATAGAAAAAAAAAATAGTTTATTTATTTTGTCATAAAATTTGGAACTGGGACTGCGGAAAAAAATTATCCAGTGACAAAATCTCCCTGGATGCTGAACGTGATTGTGCGAGCTTATCTCCCACTTCCCCCCGTCGCGGTTGTTGGGACACAATAAACAGTTGTTTGCTCAGTGTATTAGTTGGCTGTGTCGCTAATTAATTTTGAGCCGATTGCGCTCATCCAGTTTAATCCAGCACTGATCGGGGATAAATTAATCTTGTAATTCAGCACTTTGTAATTTCAGTGTGAAGTGGACTTTATATTTACCCTCCCGCATTCATTTCTGGACGGCCGATTGGCGCAGTTTGCAGCGATTCCTGCTTTCTGAGCCCAAGGCCGTGGGTTCGATTCCCACCTCGGAAAATGTCTGTGTGATGAGCATGAATGATTTTGCAGTGTCTGGGTGTTTATATGTATATTCTAAGTATTTATGAATATTATTCATAAAAATATTCATCAGTCATCTTAGTACCCATAACACAAGCTACGCTTACTTTGGGGCTAGATGGCGATGTGTGTATTATCGTAGTATATTTATTTATTTATTTTATTTTAGCGGTACAAACAGACACTTAAATTTTATTTGTTTATGTATAGAGTAAGTATAGAAAATCGAAAGCAAACTTTCATAGCTCATTGTAACCAATCTAGTGTTGTTTGTTACAAATAAATTCACCTGCGCCATTCATGTCACAAGGATCAAGACGGATCGGTCGGGCTACAGTGAAACAGCGGCAGTTGTATAGACAGGATCAAGATTGATCGGTCAACAACTGTAAGTGTCAGCGCAGACCGGCGGAATGGCGGTTGTGGTTTATTAACTTTCTTCTTCCACATGTCAGTTTTATTAATTCCAAAATGTATTTAGATACTTTTTTAAGCACATGCTCATTCCATTCTACCACAGTGTTTAATGAACTATTACTTTCTTTAACGGTGGAGGAAAACATTGAGATGAAACCTGTATGCCTGAGAGTTCTCGATAATGTTCACAAAGGTGTGTGAAGTCTACCTACCAATCCGGAAACCAACCTTCCCATTCTGGAAAGAATAGGGCAGGGTGATTACGTTTCTCACGAAGGGCTTGCGACAGCTGTAAATCTTGCAATCTTTGCTGTCTAACGAAAACCGAAGTACCCCGAAAATGGGTACCCAATTAACCGTAAAGCATATTTATTACTTGCTTTTTTTTTTAATTCGATGTTTAATATGTACCTACTTGGGATTAAATGGGTTATTTATTTATTTGATTATAGTTCGCAGCCACTATGCTTGTGTGCGCTGACCCCTAAGAGACCGTAATGAAAAAGTGCAAAAAATATTGTTTACCCCTATTTAATATTCTCTAAGGTTACTGAGAGGGGAGTTAAGTAGAGCCAGCTAATTGCTTCGTGACGAACCGAGGAGACCAAACGAATGAGCAAACAGTTGAGGTGCTTGAGTCTTTTTGTAATTATTTAATAGAAGCAGGCGTTACTTTGCGGAATTCCATGATATATTATGAAAATTAAGCTTAATTTGCTATAATCTGTATGGTGTTGTTTATAATTTCTTCAATCCTTCTTTCTGCTGACTTTCGCGGAGTTTAGCAAATAAATCTTAATTTTCATAAGAATCTGTGTGATGTTTCTTCAATCCTTATACCCCACACCAAACAGACATTCGGCAATGTACCCTCTACGCACGTTTCGTTCCCACACCGGAGCAATCTCAGCAGATGTTGACTTTACAATGAAGCGAAACGTGAGTACATTGCCGAAGATCTGTTTGGTGTGGAGTATAAAGATTGGAGAAATTATAAATTACACAGTATAGATTCTCCTGCTTTTCGCGTAATATAGATAATTAAACCTTTTTTCCATAATACTTTTTATACATAATTATTTCTATCTAGCTGTTATTGGAGGTTTCACCCGCGTTAGCTAAAGGTCTGAGCGTAATATTATATTGCCCACGCGGTGCTACGTGGCGGCGAGCGCTGTGGTTTTAAGCGGGACGACCCGGGTTCGATCCCCGACAGCGGTAATAGGGTAGTGGTATTTATAATTTTTTTTACTCTCTGGTCTGGGCTGGCTTTGGCAATCGCTAGTGACCACTCTGCCGACAAAGACGTGCCGCTAAACGATTAAGCGTTCCGGTGTGGTGTCGCTTAGAAAGCTATTAGATGTAGTACAGCTTTTTGTGACTACCACCATGCTTATTTCTGCCGCTAAGCAGCATTGTTGCAATGCTGTGTTCCGGTCTGAAGGGTGTGGTTGCCGGCGTAATTACAGGCGAATTAGGCTTAGCATCTACGCTTCAGGTGATGCACCCAGGGCGGCCCATTGCAGGACGTGTTCCCTGTTGTAGAACGTTCTGATTTGTAAAAAAAATAACTTCTTAGTTGGTATAACGTTTACTTCTGTAATCGTTTTTCTTTTTGAAAAAAATCAATCTCTTTTTATATCTATTATTTAATTACGCGGGTAATATGTATGCTTACATTATGAATTAAACATTAAATGCCTATCTAGAGGTCACGAGCGCAACACAGAGCTGCCAATACACATTAGCGTCACGCCATCGGTGACAGTAATGTGCTAGTGACACGTGCAAACGACGTTTTGATGCAATCCGCATGCCGGTTGGGCTGGCGCTAATCACACTTGGGGAATAGTAAACACTTCCGAGTTTATGACTAGTCAATAATTCAGTGACACTCGCTGTTCCACCGGCACCATCGTCTACAATGCCACTAATAACATCTACTGCGATCAAAATTCATTTATTGAAGTAGAACTCTTTTTTTGCTTACGTCAGACGTCTGTGTAGTTTCCGCTATTTAAAAATAATAATTTGGATTGGTCGTAAGTATATGTCATATACTCCACGCTTCTTGACTTATACGCCAGCTAGTGGCAAATATCATAATCAATTAGGATTATTTATTTCCAATATTTTAAAACGGATCAATTGTGAATAGCAAAGTGAATAAAAATTCAACAGTTTTAAAAATATAATACTTTGTTTTTTTTTTTTGAAAATCTCTAAATATACTTGTTTATTCATTACTTGTGTAATAAATAAATTACTGATACATTTTCTAATATTTGTTATTATTCAATGACGAGGTAATAATATGTGTTATAATATTGAAAAGTTATATTAATGAATTTTAAATAGAATATAAAATGTGTGAACATTAAATGAAATGGCGGAGTGAGGAGTACCAGGAATATTTTACTCTTTCATCAATAAATAATAATAATAAATCAGTAAATAAAGTTTTACTTCAATCACGCGTAAAGGTTACACGCACACAGTTTTTTTTTTCTCTTAGTCGTGCACTCTTGGCAGAGGTGTCGTGGCTGCAGAGATGAATAGCATGGCGTTAGGCTTCATTGGATCGGACGTCTTTCCGTGCGAGTCTTCTCCACTTTTGGCGGTTGATAACGTGTCGTATTTCACCATAGTTGTCTTGGTCCTTTATTTCAAGTAGGCCTAATAACCAGGCATGGCTAACCAGAGCGAGTTTGGAACCTTCGTATCTTTAGTTTTAAGTTTACGAATATGGTTATCGCCTCACTACCGTGTACACATTTTTCATGTAATGTACGCATCATTAGTGCCAACTATGGGCCTACTTGAATAAAGATATTTTTAACTTTGACTTTATAAGCACTTTTGGAACGTGAAGTCTGTTTGTAGTGACTCTACTATCGGTTCGAAACGCAGATTCTAAAAACTATTCTAACTCTTTTCCAACATCAACAATTTGCATTTTACATTTTGCATAAACATCATCAACAGTGGAAGTACACTTCATATATTCAAAAAAGCACTGCCTACCCTAAAATTTATATATAACTGTCGTAAGAGGAGGATTATTGCCTGTATGCATACCCTGGTAAGAAACCCAGTGCACGCGACTGATCACCAACCTATCAGCCCAGCATGGTGATTCTGGGCAAAACCTTCCATCGGGAGAGGCCTTTAGTCCAGCAGTGGACTGTTATAGGCTATCCATGACTAGCTGTGACGTTTTACGGATAGGCGGGTGCCAAACCAACATTATCGAGTCTTAATTGCGTCATATGATCGGTTTCGATTTGAGGATGTCGCAAACTGTAACGCGACTTAAATTCCTGCGTAGCCACTCTATTTTCACTTTCTTTGGAATTTTAAGATTTTCACAAAAACAATGCTATTTAGGTTAGTTATACAAGGTTCTAGGGCACATTTTTTTGAAATACTAGGTTAACATCCCAAGAACCCGGTCTAATAATCTAACTAGTCATGTCTGTGTTTAAGCAATTTATCATATCATTACCGGCCCACTACAGGGCACGGGTCTCCTCCACAATGAGAAGGATTTAGACCGCTGTCCACCACGCTGCGCTAGTGCAGATTGGTGGACTACACACGCCTTTGAGAACATTATGGAGAACTCGCGGGCATGCCGGTTCCCTCAAGATGTTTTTTTTCACCGTTGAAGCAAGTGATATTTTAAGAACTTAAAACGCACATAACTTAGGAAAGTTAGACGTGCGTTCTGGGATTCGAATTCAGCCCCCCGAAATTTAAGCCAAGTGCGAACCACTGGGCTATCACAGCTTCCGTTTAAACAATAAATCTAACTTCTAACTGAAAATTTAATAAAACAATCGTGTATTAATTGCCAAAAGTTTCATGGAATAACTCTATCAGTTTGAATTTCTTTATGATAATATTCTGAGCATTTATTTATAGCTTCTCTGATAATGGTATTATGGTTTGCAACAATTCCAAGTTTATTATGACTTCTGGAAGTTATTGCAGCCATGAGAATAAACTTAAGCATTATAATAAAATATAAATAACGACTCAGTGAAGTAACATCAAAACGAAATATAATTTAAAGCGAAACGCCGAATACCGTATCAAATAGAACAAGAAAAACAAACCCTTTATTGCAAGCAAAACAAACTAATACCGAGAACATAATATAAGGGTAGAAATTTGTAGTTTGTTTTAGGTGGATACTGGGCCCTTCAATAATACACTAGTAAAATAAATTATTAGTTATCATTTCAACCGATTGAAGTCCACAGCTGGACATCACAGATCGTTTGTAGGGCGTTCGGTTAAATTATACAGGTAATGTCAATGTTATGAATGAATGAATGAATGAATGAATTAATGAATTAATGAATGAATGAATACACTTTTATTGTACACCACATAAACATAACAAATTAAAAGTAAAAATTTAACAAAAGGTATACAATTTGGCGGCCTTATCGCTACATAGCGATCTCTTCCAGGCAACCAAAGGCGTTAAAAACAGCTCAAGAAGAGAGGTAGGTGGTGCATTTAACTGTACTGTGTTGCAAATAAACATGCATAAACCTATATATACAAATATAGTATGTACATATAACAAACTTACAATAAAATATAATAATATAATATCATAATGCCAAATAATAATATGAAGTATATATTTTAATTCAATGTCAGATATTCGGATGTTGTATAGAAACAATTTGTATACAGCCCATGCGCCAGATTTTTTAAACAAACTCGTAGGTTAAACTAGATTTATAGTAGTAAGTCGCGGACTCTTTTTAGAACCTTTTCAAAGGGGGACAACATTGCCATACATGATTTAATCAACTTTAACCGATTCTGAAACATTGTTCATTGGTCTATGCTTGTATTGGCGATTAATTATAGCCTGTTACCTTCCTTGGTAAATGGGCTATCTAAAACTGAAATAATTTTTCAAATCGGACCAGTCCTGAGATCCTTACTATATTATGTATAGTATACACACACCGCCATCTAGCCCGCGTAGGCGTAGCTTGTGTTATGAGGAGATTGTGCTAAGATTACTAATGAATATGTTTATGTATAATATACATAAATACTTAAACTATATAAAAATAAACACCCAGACACTGAAACAAATTTGGGTTCATCACGAAAGCATTTTCCAGTAGTGGGAATCAAACCATCAGCCTTGGACTCAGAAATGCCCACTGCGCCGTCATGTGTGGTATAGTATTTTAACAAGATAATAAAACGACAAAAATGTATTAAATTTAAACTACCGTTATATTGGTTACAAATTACAATACAAACCCGACTGTAAGATCTAGCCACACGGTAGGTATGAACATGTAGTGACGTCTCGAGAGCGATTTAAGCCGTCCTCTACAAGTACGGGCGCTACTCCGTCTCGATGCCTACCTAATCCCTGCCGGTCTCGGATCCAGACGGAAGCTTGCCTTGAGCTTTGAGCGCTTTTTAAGCTTCCTATATCGATCTGCATTATGCAGAAATACTGTTTAAGCTTATTTCGAGGGGAAAGTCATGTTCATTTTTATTCCAATACAAGTTAGCCCTTGACTGCAATCTCACCTGGTGGTAATGATGATGCAGTCTAAGATGGTAGCGGGCAAAATTTTTAGGGAGTGTGGTAGTCCCCTATGGGTTATGGTATGGGTAACCCTTATGGGTTTCAAAATTCAAAAAAATTCAAAATTCATTTATTTCAAGAAGGCCTAATATAAGCACTTTTGAAACGACAAGTCTGTCTGTTTGTAGTGACTCTACCAAGCCGGCAAGAAACTCAGCAGTTGCTCTTTTCCATCATCAAAAATTTACATTTTACATTTTAACATTCATTTTTCTATCTTGTGCGAGATGAAAACGGAGCCGGATGCTTCCAAGCAACCTTGTCATTAAGAAATTCATCAATTGTATAGTAACCTCGCTGTAATAAATGTGTTTTAACACATTCTTTAAATTTATGCATTGGTAGGTCCAAAATTACCTTAGGAATCATATTATAAAAGCTTATACTCAATCCCACAAATGACTTCTGTACCTTTCGCAGACCATATGTAGATGTCACTAATATGACCATTTCTTGTAAGACTGTTTATATACTGTTTCTACGCGACATCGTACCGGAGCACTAAATCGCATAGCGGCACTTCTTTGTCGGTAGGGTGGTAACTAGCCACAGCCAAAGCCTCTCACCAGAGAAAATTAACTTCTTTCATTCTCACCGAAGTTATAAATTCCCAAATTGCCTCTATAATCAAAAGTGCCATCTATGTGCCTTTTCGAATAAGCATAGAAATAAGTTTGACTTTGATTTTGATATTACGCACCGCTGAATTGGTGTCGTAACATTGGATGGTGCCATCCAATGGTTTATAGTTAGCATATAAAAAAGCATGAAAAAATTAATTAAAACATATCAATTTGCGAAGTAATTTCTAGTAATTTTAGAAGCTACGCCAGTAGAAGTACCTACCTACCTTTTTGTACGCCTTAAATACCTTACCCTCTTTCTACTGCAGTCGGTAAAACTGCTCCGGCATGCGTCAGCTACTTTGAATTCATTATGCTAAAGTTGGAATACGAATTCATGTAAAGTAAAGCTTTAAATAGGTTGGTATGCGAGCGCAAAATCTCAGCAACAATTAGCCACTTCCATGCAGGTGGGGGTAGGGGGGTAATTCGGTGCTGGAGACTTGCCAGCTGGTCCTGCTATTAATTGCACTACGTAATTAACCTTATGGGCGAAGTCCTGGAAATTATGGTTTTCGGATCAGCTTGCTGTAATGTGCCTAGCCTAGGCGATTATACGAAATACGGAGCAGCGAAATTTTGGCTACGGCTCATTATAGTACCAAGTGTAGGAACCACATTCCCAGAGCAGAGGAGATTTATTAACTACGCTGAGCTTAATATCTATTTAATGATGCAGAGGTGATTAGGACTTCTGCTTCACGTTCAGGGGAGAGAGTTCGAATTTTTTTTTTTTTTTTAATAAATAAATAAATATACTACGACAATATACACATCGCCATCTAGCCCCAAAGTAAGCGTAGCTTGTGTTATGGGTACTAAGATAGCTGATGAATATATATATATATATAATACACATAAATACTTATAATATACATATAAACACCCAGACACTGAAAAACATGTTTATTACACAAACATTTTCCAGTTGTGGTAATCGAACCCACGGCCTAGGACTCAGAAAGCAGGGTCGCTGCCCACGGGCCGGCCGTCAAATTTACATAATGTTAAACAAAAAAAATACTTATAGAAAACCACCCAGGTTTGTAATATATGCTAACAGACAATTAAGTCTAGGTACGTTTACTACAGAACATTATTGCCAGTTTACCATGTTGTGTATAAAAATGATCATAATTGAATGTCAGCCCAAAACTCTAACTTTGCGAAGTTTTAATATTTATTTATTTATTTTAAATTTAATTAGCACGGTTAACACCAATTACACTAATTATATACATAGCAGATTAAAACGAAAAAAAAAAAAAAAAAAAAAGAAAATACAAAAATAAAAACAGAAACAAAAACATAATTATAACAATTCAATTAACTTTACAATAGTTTTACCTACTAGTAATTATACTATCTTCTCAAAAAATAGTTAAGCCAAAAACATGGTGCTGTTACATTTATCACAGTACTGTAGGCAATGGTTACGAACGGTGTTCCAAGGATCCGCAAATATGTCACAGTGTGGTGACTCCGTCAGCAGTGCATTTAGCGCCGAAAGACTGCGAGGAACGGGAGATCTAACGCACTAAATAAATTTAAAATATCACTTCCTTCAACGGAGAAGGAAAACACCGTGAGGAAACCTGCATGCCTGTGTCCATCAATCCGCAATGGGCTAGCGTGGTGGACGACGGCCTTAACGCCCCTCTCATTGTGGGTGACCCGTGACCCGCAGTGGGCCGTTAATAGGTTAATATGATATGAATAACATCGGACGATCTTAACAAGTTAATAACTTACTTTAAAAGGCTAAGAAAATCAAGTTTTTAGAATTTGTTTTACCTAACGTAAAATAAATTGATAAAACATCATAATAAATGGAGAAACACTTAAAATAGAAAGGTAGATTGGAAACAGCCAGCTTCTCTCTCATCTCCCGCAAGATAGAAAAATGCTGAGTTTCTTGCCGGTTCTTCTTGGTAGAATCTGCTTTTGGTAGAGTCACTACAAACACACATGCTTGACGTTTCAAAAGTGCTTATAAAGTACTTTAAGTGTTATAAGTGGCCTATTTCAAATAAGTGAATTTTGAATTTTGAAATTTTAACTCGCCAACCTACTACCTCCAAAATCGGTGAAAATTTCAACTGTCTAACTAACAAAGTTAATGTGATACAGCCTGGTGACAGACGGACGGACAGCGGAGTCTTAGTAATAGGGACTTTTCGGGTACTGAACCCGAAAAAGGCGCTTTTCTAGACCAGTAGAAATAAATCATACTCAAGCACACCTAACCAATCTATCACAGTCTCACCTCCTGAACAAAGGTCTCATAAATATTCCATTTGGCGAAACTTGTGCTATATTTCACCATCGGACGGCTATATCAAAAAACTGCCAACCAACTAACCTATTTAATTTCACAAACCATAACTCACAGTAAACTTTTCTACCGCGGGTAAATTATCAACGGAAACTATCAGAAAAGTTTTATCGATATTGATATAGCTCATTTGCAAATGACAAGGTTGCTTGGAAGCATCCGGCTCCGCTTTCAGCTCTCACAAGATAGAAAAATGAATGTTAAAATACAAAATGTAAATTGTTGATGTTGGAAAAGAGCAACTGCTGAGTTTCTTGCCGGCTTCTTCTCGGTAGAATCTGCCTTCCGAACCGGTGGTAGAATCACTACAAACAGACATACTTGACGTTTCAAAAGTGCTTATATTAGGCCTACTTGAAATAAATGAATTTTGAATTTTGAATTTGAATTTTGCTGTTACAACGTTTTATAACCCTAAAGTAAGTCAATAAAGTAACAATACATCATCATATCAATCCCTACTACAGAGCAGGGGTATCCTCCCACAATGAGAACGGGTTAGGGTCGTAGTCCACCACGTTGGTCCAGCGCTGTTTGGTGACCTCCACACACCTTTGAGAACATTATAGAGAACTCTCAGGCATGCAGACATGCAGGCAATGCCAATCACTTGGCGGCTTGGCTTGTCTATAGATCGGTAACTAGCTACGGCTGATGCGTCCCACTAGCCCAGAAAAGATGAAATCCAAAATTTCCCCTACTGGACATCGAACCTGCGACGTCGACTTTGTACCATTGCGCTTATCTACCACTGCGTCAGGGAGGTCGGCAAAAATGGAGCTGAATCTAATGATAGAAAGTGTTTAGGGTTCCGTACCCAAAGGGTAAAACGGGACCCTTACTAACTTAACTAAGGCTCCACCGTGCGTCTGTCTGATAGACAGTTGAAATTTTTACAGATGATTTTTCTCAGTTGCTGCTATAACAAATACTAAATAACCGAAAAAAAATTATAATTAAGAGGGCTCCTAGACACAGGTTTCTGTTTTATGACAGACATGATTTCTTTGCCGCTTTTACAGATAATGGTACGGAGCCCTACATGCGCGAATCCGTCCCGTAATTGGCCGGTTTTTTAAATCTGAGATAGAATAGCAATGATGTCAGTCGCTTGCCTGCAAAACGCCCATTGACTCTTGCCATGAAGGCCCTCAATTCTGCGTTGCAGGAAACACAGATGCCTGAAGCGACGTATCAGAAACGTGGATAAAAACGTTTCGTGCGGGTTAATTGGATGTCAACCACATAAGGATGCTGCCGCTCACGGCACCTCTCTGTTCTAACTAAACGGATGACGAATTTCGAACTGGAAAGACGAACAAACGAAGCGAGTTAAATAAAAGGTTAGATTATCTGATGCTAGCAAATTCTGCGTAGAATTTCTATTCAGTGAGACAAAGAAATTTCACGAGGTTATATTACGAGTAAGGGAAAAATTTTAGGTAATTAAAATGTCACTTGATTCAAAGGTGAAGGAAAACATCCTTAGGAAACCTGCATGCCTGAAAGTTCTAAATAATGTTCTCATAGATATGTGGAGTCCACCAATCCGGACTAGGCCAGCGTGGTTGCGTACGGCCTTAACAACTTTTCATTGCGGGAGGGGACCTATGCTCTGTAGTGGACCGGGTAACAGCATCCTCTGTGCTACTACCATCTATTGCGGTAGTAGGCCTTTCAAAAAAAAAAACAAAATTCATTTATTTTAAGTATAGGCCTAGTTTATAAGCACTTTTTAAAGTAGTCTGTTCGTAGTGACTCTTCCACCGGTTCGAAAGGCAGATTCCACTGAGAAGAGCCGGCAAGAAACTCATAAGATTGCTCTTTGCCAACATAATTTTATATTGGTGTTAAGGAATTCATCAATCGTTTAGTAACTACGATTGGTTAAATGTGTTTTATTGTTTAAACTTAGATAAAGGTAGATCTAATATTACCTTCGGTATCATGTTATGAAAGCAGCTTTCATCCAGCAGTGGATTGTTATAAGCTATTGATGTATATTATGCTCGTTGCCAGAAATAAATAAATGTACTAAGACAGTACACGCATCGCTATTTAGCCCCAAGGTAAGCGTTGCTTGAGTTAGGGTACCTACTACGATGACTGATGAATATTGTTATGAATAATACATAAATACTTAAACACCCAGACACTGAAAAACATTCAAGTTTTTAACACAAACATTTCCCAGATGTGTGTTTCCACAGCTTTGGACTCAGAAAACAGGGTCGCTGCCCACTGTGCCAATCGGCCGTCAGAAAGCGAACTATACGCAAAGTAGTTCATAGAAGAATATAATTTGAATTTTAAAATACCCAATGATCTATAAACTTTTATGCGATATATATTTAACCCTTCGGGGGTGAAATCATAAAGACCTTGTAACCCTCATCTACTGTTGAGTTTTTTACCAATTTTCGTGGATATAATCGTACAAACTTTTTTTTGTAGGTTTTAAATTTAAAAGAATCTTTTCTTAGTACTCTAAGTTTATACAAAGTTTAGTTTTTAAGTTAAGTTTTATCAAAATTTCAAATTGTTACTTTTAGCCGTCGGGGTAAGAAGTTGTCAGTAGAAGACATATCCAATATTCAAATTTAAATTATCTTTATTCATGTAGGCCTATCACGGGTACTTACGAAGCGTTCATACATATATATATGTTTAAATATTTTTAAGGGGATGGTGATAACTTTTTTCGCCAACTTAAACCTAAAGCTACGAGGGTTCCAAACGCGACGCGGGTTAGATTTTTTGCATAAAAATCATGATTAAAATTTTAATTCCAAGAATGCACTCTATAAGCACTTTTGAAACATCAAGTCGGTTTGAAATAAGTCTACCACCATTTCACCCTACCATCCCTGCCAGTTAATTCTACCTGTATTATTTTAAACTAAAATTTTTAAAGATAATATACCTAAAACCTCCTGGAGACCACTCTGGCGCAGCGGTTAGTAGTAGTTTTAATCGGTAGGTCCCAAGTTCGAATCTCAGCAAGGGAAATTTGGGAATTTTTAATTTCTGCATTTCACTGGTAGGAATAGTAGTACTAGTAGGAGGCTTCGGCCGTGGCTAGTTATCACCCTAGCGACAATAACGTTCCGTTAAGGTATATAGCGTTCCGGTACGATGTCGTGTAGAAACCGATTAGGCTTAGACTGCACCATCAGGTGAGATTACAGTCAACGGTTAACTTGTAGTAGAAAAAAAATAAAGAAACTCTTTTCATTCACCCATTCCTTGAAAACTCTCCTTCTTTTGAGTCATGATGTAACTCGGTACCTTTATACTTTTAAAATATTATACAAAACAAATAGTTGAAGCGTTCAAAAGAAATCTAGACCAACAAACAACATGTCTCCCGGAATATAAAGTATTTCTGTATTTGAGAATTTGCAGTCTTACAAAATATTCCTTTGAACGGTTTTCGCTTGAATATCGTGAACAACATCTTTGCGGAGCATCCCTTCTCATCTGATTATTAGGTGCGCATTTTTACCTACTAACGAAATAGCTTTAACCTGTTTAGTCGAAAGGTTAGCAACTACAGATTACGTAGTTCCGGGTTCAATCGGCAGGGTCATTTGAAAAGCATGTGTATATGCATCTTTCATTCATTTATCTTATCTTATAGTTATCCATAAATTATGTGGTTCTATCTAGTTAGTTTAAGTAACCCTGCCGTATTAAGAAGATGTAAAATAAATAAATAAATAATTTGTCTGTATGTGCTCCCGAACGTATTAACCGATTTTGATTTTCTCGGAGCTCTGTCACAAAAACCTTTACTACTACTAAAAAGGGAAAAGGAATATAAAACATTTGTAAGCAAATAATGTATGGATATATAAATCTTACTGGATGACCCGGCGATATAAATCTTCGCCGCAGATGCGTCTAACTGAAGCCCCACGTTGGGCGCCATGTTGTCATCAAAACTGCATTTCTATTCATAACGATATTGTTGTTACATAAGCCTTAGCCAAATATAAATAAAAAAATAAATATACTACGACAATACACACATCGCCATATAGCCCCAAAGTAAGCGTAGCTTGTGTTATGGGTACTAAGATAGCTGTTGAATATTTTTATGAATATAATACATAAATACTTATAATATACATATAAACACCCAGACACTGAAAAACATTCATGCTCATCCCGCAAACATTTTCCAGTAGTGGGAATCGAACCCACGGCCTTGGACTCAGAAAGCAGGGTCGCTGCAAACTGCGTCAATCGGCCTATAATGTTAGGGATAGTGAAAATTTTGTAAGAAATTCGTTAACATCATACCATTCTTCGTTATTTATTCGTTCGTTATTATCACCATCTCACATTGTCATTAGAAAATATTTAAGAAGCAACCTGGTTAGAGCAATTGTTTACACCCAAGCTTTTTTATCGTTTACGTAATCCTTTATACTATAATAGGACTTTTCTATAAGCTTTCGCTTAATACAAACTTTGAACTTCTTTGGTGACATCCCCAAGATATCAACCGGTAATTTATTATAAAATTGTATACAATTTCCTTTAAATGAATTGCTTATTTTGTGTAGTCTAGTCACTGCAAGTTTATTTTTGCTTCTAACGTTCAAATTATTGCAGTCACATTTTCTTTTAAATTTTTATATTTTTTTGTGAACATACATTAAATTTTCAAATATGTATTGGCTATAGAGTGTCATTATTTTAACATTTTTAAATTTATCTTTTAATGACTCTCTCGGACCCATTTTATAGATCGCACGAACAGCCTTCTTCTGCAGCACGAAAATAGTGCCAATATCAGCAGCATTACCCCATAGTAAAATTCCATATGACATAATGCTGTGAAAGTAACTAAAATAGACTAGCCTAGCAGTTTCTATGTCTGTCAGGTGGCGTATCTTCTTTACTGCTGTACACATCGCGTAGCATAGGTGCTACGCGCGTGTCGGTCTTTTATCTTCAATAGGGTTGTCATAAGTAAACACTGAGAATGTTTTGAATTAGTTTGTATGCAAAAATAAATATGCTTCTTTAGATTTAATATTTTCACAGGGTTATTCTGTTACTATTCTAATATAGTTTATGAATGGTATGGTATGGCATTTTCCTATATAAATTTGTTAAAGGTCTAGAAAATTTAGAATAGAATAGAATAGAAAAAACTTTATTGCAACACAACAAAAAAAGGAAAATACAAGGAAAACAGTAATATTACTTAGTGCTAGGGTGCAAAGGCGGCCTTATCACTAAAAGTGATCTTTTAAAGGCAACCTGAGCGTACGAAGCCGATAAAAGAGTGGAAAATGGATGGTGCATAAAGTAAGTTACAAAAAAAAAACAAAAAAAAGAAATGTATTAATTAATTTATTGTATATTAAGTAAGAATTATTTACAGTGATAGGCTAGTGGTACAACTCCAGCCTGCCTTCGGCCAAAACATGTTAAATATCTACGCTACGTTCACGCGCGATTATGAACTTTCCGTTGCTAGTATTAAGGTTCATTGTGACATTATACTACTAAGAGGGTTTCCAACATTCATTTTAAGTTACATACATTAAACCTTGATTTTAGTTTTTCGATTAAAAATAAAGTAAACGTGTGGCAAGATTCCTTTTCAAAGAATTATCGAAAAGGGTTATCGAGTCTACCGGTGATCCTAGAGCGGGCAGTTACCTTGGCCAACGAATTAGTTTGGCCATCCAAAGGGGCAATGCTGCCAGCATCTTAGGTGTCAACTGTGCCTCGCTGCGGTGGTTTCGAGGACGTTTTAGATTTTATTTAGTTTATTTTAGGTTATATTTATAAAACAATTATAATAAATAAACGTGTTACACATATTTTAAAAATTCTAACTCCAAAGGCATAGGGGATGAAAATGTATGTGAAGGTTTCTGATTTTTTAAGTAATTTACGTTCATATTTTTCTATTAGCAGCAAGACATTTTTTTAAACCTTTGAAAATAAAAATTACCAAATCAAAATTTGAATTTAACGTGAGCAAAGCCGCGGGCCAAATCAAGTTTATAATAATTATTATGTCTTTTGAGTGATATGCTGTGAAGTTACTTTCTTATAATATTAAGTATGGCTTTTGACAATCAACCTTTACGAAATAGGAAAATAGCTGTTTAACCGTTTCGTCATAAATTAATTAACTGAGTAAACTTTTCAATTTGTCAGTAATCAAGGCAATTTTCAGTCTCAAAAAGTCATGAAATATTTTAGTGAAGAGTGCCTAAACCTGTTGCGGAAGGAAGTTGTCATTAGCAGTACTAAAGCTGTTTGCTGGTCGTTAATGGAAAACTTTGCTAGCTTTTAGCATTATATATTTGTATAGATGCCGGCATTACTTTGCGGAATTCCATTATAAACTTCTTATGAATATTAGATACTCCGCGATAAGCAGGAGAATCTATATTATGATGTTATTTATAATTTCTTCAATCTTTTTACTCGACACCAAACAGATCTTCGGCAATGTACTCTCACGCACAGGCAGGTGACAAAAATTATATTACCCCGTTTATATCACCTGGTATAATTAGCGTGTCTACCTGCTTAAGTACGGGAACATGGAATAGGAGAAGTTTACCCCAGTTCATTATTACACATATATTATTTGGGTATTATTTCCACTTGTGCGCTAATGTTCTTAGAGGTGATAAAGCTGTGAAAGAAGATAATTTTTTATCCTTTCCCCGGGGACATAATTGTCTCCTAGACACAGGAGACGTTGATTTAACAATGAATAATTATTGTTAAGTAGGTAACAAACAGATTATCCTGATTTTCGCTGAGTATAGCAAATTAAGCTTAATTTTCATAATACGTTATGTATTTTGTAAACCAGGTAGCGCCTTTTGTAAATATTACCCGGCGGGAACGTTTACAGGTAGATATTTTTATACTATGAGCCAACATTTTCACTAAACCTAACATTTATATTTGGCTAAGGCTTGTGCGACAACGATATCGTTATGAATAGAAATGCAGTTTTGATGACAACATGGCGCCCAACGTGGGGCTACAGTTAGACGCATCTGCGGCGAAGATTTATATCGCCGGGTCATCCAGTAAGATTTATATATCCATGGCTCTATACATTATTTGCTTACAAATGTTTTATATTCCTTTTGCCTTTTTAGTAGTAGTAGAGTTTTTTGTGACAGAGCTCCGAGAAAATCAAAATCACGAAGCACATACAGACATATTATTTATTTATTTATTTTACATCTTCTTAGTACGGCAGGGTCACTTAAACTAACTAGATAGAACCACATAATTTATGGATAACTATAAGATAAATTAATGAAAGAATTTAGGAGTTTAATGTCTACATTTCATATATATAAATTTTTCTGCCGACAAATTCGCAGTAGAGCACCTTATACCGAAGCCCAGTGTTAGGAAGTTACGTTATGCTTCGGAGAACACGTTAAGCTTTTTAAGCTGGCCTACCCACGAAAGAAAGAAAGAAAAAGAAAAATAGTTTACTATCACACATTTGTGTAAAAAGTTACATTTGTGTCATAAATTTGTTTCAAGTAAAAATGTGACAAAGGAGCTGGCTCAGTATATCTGCATACTAAAAAGCGCAGCACTGGTTTTCAACATACAGGAAAACATAATATTAAGGAGTATACAGTTAACAATGTAGACATGCAAAGGCGGCCTTATTGCTGCAAGCAATCTCTTACCTTTGTAGAAAGGACTTACAGCAAGAGAACGGGAATATAGTATATAAACAAGCGAAAGATATTTTATACATTAACACACAACTTAATTACCTATGAAGGAAATCATAAAAAACAAAATGTTACAAATCTAAGTAAGATACCTCTATATACATCTAATAATAAAAATATAACCACAATCAAAAGAATAAAAATAATGCCTACTATATTATAACCAAATAAAAAAATATGAAACTAATAAAAATGAAAAACTAAAAACTAAAATAAAAACTAAATAAAGGAAGCGTAGCTAGCGTAGATACCTCTCTCTTTTATCAGGGATGAAGGTGTTTTCATATTATTTCATGGGCTCAACATTAGATGATTAATAATATTGAAAATTTTCTTAAAAAATCAGCAGCAAATCGTTAGGATAAATCAGTCAAAATAATTTTCAACTTTAAATTACTTCATCGGCAACGCAGAGGGACGCAAAAATTTGTCAAATGCAAATCTTCAACAGCCCGTGGAACCGAATAGCCTTGTTTATGTTTACCGAGGGTTTCCCGCGCGGAATTATGGCCGCCATTTCAAAATGCTGCGCCGCCATTTTAGGTAACCTTTTCAAAGTGAAGTACGATGCGTCATGGACAGCGGTGAGATGGTTTAGTTTTTTTAGGATTCCGTATATTAATGTTAAATACGCAATTCTGTTAGTGTGACTAATGGCCGTTTTCACTAACGAGGAACAAGGCAACGCCTAAATAAGTAACGCCTAATCTTAGGAGACAAATAGGCAAACATCAACCGTTCACCAATAGTTAGCAAAATGTACATACTCGTAGCTATGTATATGTACGCATCCGAAATGCCATCTATGAGCCTAGTTGAATAAATAAATTTTAAGGCTTTGACTATCACCTAAGAGTTTGCGAAACTTTTTTTTTCTAGAGACATCTCTTTAATCATTATACATACGATTTAGGCACGGACGGACACCACCAAGAATATCTGATCTTAACTAAATTGTCAATTTTTAAAATAGTGCTATCTTTTTCCAGAAAGAACATACTTTGTAATGGGATGTCACTGCTTTGTATATTAAAGGCTGCGGTGCTATCTGCAAAGTATTTTAATTGCAATTACGTGAACGTATCTTTTTCGGGTAACACTGGAGTCCTGGTAGTATAAAAAAAAGGGGCATCCTCTTCATCAATGTCGAGAAAGTTTGCTATTAAGGATTTTCACAAATGTCGCTGGAACCATAAATTTTTCCTGGGTACAAAGTAGTCTATGAGTTAGCCAAGGTTCAATTTTTTTCTAATTATTATTATTGTATAGATAGGATAATTATATCCTGGCTTGAGGTTTCAGCTGAAAATCAGCGCTGCATTCTTAACAATGTAGCGTAATGCTCAGCTGGAACCTTTTACTAGGTTGTGCCACACATGACTAACGTTATCCTGGCGTTTCTGCTAGATGAGCATTGAGTTGTGCTCAATTAGCGGAGACAATTTCTAATAATCGGTACTAGATACTAATACAGGTAACCACTTGCAAAAAAACTTATACCTTTATAATATTAATGTGACGTGCCCTAGTCTCTAAGAACTATTTATATCCTCAACATCATCAATCACTCAATCAATCATCATCATATCAACCTATTACCGGGCACGGGTATCCTCCCAAAGTGAGAAGAAGAGTCCACTACTTGGTTGGTGCGGATTGGTTGGCTTCACAAACCTTTAAGAACATTAAGGAGAAGTCTTAGGTATGCAGGTTTCCTCGCGATGTTTTAATTAACGCACATAATTTAGAAAAGGTAGAGGTGCGTGCTAGGATTCGAACTCGGCTCCCCGAAAGTAAAGTCGAAGTCCCAAACACCGGGATATCACCGCATCGCTTTTATTTATATCATCGGTTAAACTAAAATGTGATAAGATTAGTGTAGCGTGGTTGGTCCTCGCTCTAATAAATAAAAACTTCATAACAGCTTTTAGTGAAATATTTTGCTAACGTGTTTGAACGAACTACAAAAATAAAAGCAATTTATTATTTAGAATTGACACAAAATCACACTCGTTCGTGACAAAATGGAAATTCATAGCGTAATAATTTTGACTGACAGTTCAATTTTTTTGCGGTAAAAAAGGATTCCCGTTCGGGACTTTCGGACGCAATTTAATTGGGCACTGAAATACCGGTTAATAAAACTGTTGGATTCTTCTTAGCACGTTTGGAACCTTTGTGGCTTCAACTTTGGTAGACAAACAGACCGACTTGACGTTTTAATAGTGCGTATAAACTGGGCCTACTTGAAATAAACTAATTTTTAATTTTTGAACTTTGCTTTAGTTCTAAATACATAAATGAATCATTTTACAATGTGCTTATTTATTTAAATAGGTAAGCATTAAAAGTCTCTCTTTATAAACAGATTTATTTTGATTTCCGAACAATATATTATTGTAATACTTAGTTGAAGGGGTGATAGCTAAGTGCCAGTGGGTAGCACTTAAACTTCACTTTCGGGATGCCGAGTTCGAAGCTCAGCAGGCACTTCTAACTTTTTTAAGTTAAGTATATAGTGCGTTTTAATTACTAAAGTATCACTTGCTTCGACGGTGATGGAAAACGTCGAGAGACAAACTGCATTCCTGAGAGTTCTATAATGCTCTCAAAGGCGTGTAGAGTCCACAAATCCGCACTAAGCCAGCGTGGTGGCGGCCCTAACCCCATCTCAATGTGGGAGGAAACCCGAGTCCTGTAGTAGGGCCATTAGTGCGCTGAATACACAGATGCACCCCCTAGGTATACTCACTTAGGCATTAGGTACGCGTCAGGCATTTTTATGGTACCTGTAAAAAACAGGTAAGAACCTTGCTTACTACTTAAATAACTCTAAAAAGATACTTCATTCGCATCGGTACATAACAGGAATCTTTATTTATATACAAAAATAATGGGTAAAGTAAATCGACAATGGACACATGCTGGTGTCGATCTACTTTGCCCATTGAAAGTTGTTGATTTATACAAAGCCAAAGCTCATTCGTAAAAATATATAATGTGTTATTAATAACAGCGCAATCTATGAAAAGTTTAATGAACTTTTCAAACATTTCCACCCGATAATAGATGGCGTTAGATGTTTTAAAATTAATAATACAATTTGTTAAGAGATGGCGACATATGTTCTGCGAATTTCCTAAATATATCAATATTTTATAAAATTATATTTTTAAAACCTAAAGAATAAGATAAATATAGTAAGCTATATCTATTAAAAGTAACTATCTAACATCTTGTTTAGATTTAATTCAAAGATAACTCCTGGGTAGCTTATCTAGCAACACTGAGCAATGAACAGCGACTCCGAAAAAAAAAGTTATACACAAACAACATGGTGGATCAGCTGTTTTCATTTTTTGTGAGCCCGAAATTGTTTTTATAAAAAGACGCGCTGTTATGGTCACATAGCCATGTGTGAATTAAAATGGGCTCAATCGCATCGGTGCTGCAATGGCATTGTCAGGCGTGCGGTCAAATCAACCCTACGGAGAGTGTGAAATGTTTGAAATGTGGTATAAAGAGAGTATCTGGTCATGACAGTGAGATTACAAAACGTTATTGCACCGATTCGTCTTCTGAATACGCATCGCGGACAGAAAAGAGTGGCGGCACAACCCCTGGGTCAGAGGCGATCGTCATACCGACAACAAACAATTTCAATAGGTAATATTTCATATATTCTATTGACACCTAATCCCATTGTTGCTTGTGTCAAAGAGTATCGATTTTTCTCAGTCCATATTTAGGTTATATTCTCATTGTATTTAGCCGTTGCGTGTGTATAATAGAAGTTCATTAGCGGGATAGTGGTCTGTTGGCCTTTTTACGTAGGGGCTTAGTCATTGTTATTAAAGAAATGAGGCATTTACCCGCGCGATGATTACTGGTATGTATCGTCATATAACTATGGTTTCATCGTATTTATTACTTATCGGGACTTGATTGTATAAACAGTTTCGCTTATTTTTCATACAAAATAATGTTTTAACCATCAGAAAAACCATGTAAATTGTTGTTTATACTAAATTGTGTGAGTTTTAAGCTTTTTTTTCAGCCTCTGTTTAAGTGATATAGACTGTACTTGTTTTCAGTGTTTTAGGTCAAGTTACACTCTGAATACTGGAGTGTGCATTAAAAGCAGCTGCTATGTAGCCTCAAAGTAGTATGATAATCTTTATGGCTTCAGACAGACAGTGTGAATTTATGAATTTACTAATAGTGATGATGATTGAACATATAATATTTCCACAAAATTCTTCATGTTTAAGAATTATATTTATATATTTATAGAATTGTTATATATATATAAAGTTAATCTTTATAATAATATAT
Source organism: Pararge aegeria (assembly GCF_905163445.1). Classification (NCBI taxonomy): domain Eukaryota; kingdom Metazoa; phylum Arthropoda; class Insecta; order Lepidoptera; family Nymphalidae; genus Pararge; species Pararge aegeria. The sequence goes on from NC_053186.1 coordinate 19,158,739, forward strand.
GTACTTATTTGCATAATACACTAGTAAATGTTGACACTAAAAGCTTTAAAGAGGCATAGTTAGTTGTATGATAAAAAAAATGTGTTTTCTATCTCCATTCAAATTCAAAATTCATTCAACTGTAAATGGAAAATTTTAAAAAATGGGTATAAGATTCAGCCATTGTTCCTGCATCGTAATATGTATCATTTTAAATTTTTTAATACATTTCCAAACTTTATTTATTTTATCTTAGAACCTATTTGTCATTGTTAGTTATCAAAGGTGTATAATTTCCTATAAAGTATATCGGAAAAGTTAATTTCTGTTATTTCTAGTACAGTTTTGATTGTTATAAGTGAGAATTTTCTGTGTGGCCATAATTAATTTTTCTACATATAAATTCAGGAAAAATTTGGCTAAAGGTAAGGACCGTCTCCTTAAATAACTTCCTGCATCTATAAAGGCTTATAAGCGGGGATAGCCAAAGCCTTAACTACTAAGTTAAGGCTTTGACAATACCTTTTGGCTTGGCCAAGTATGAGCCTGGTATGCCTGTTAAAGTTTACAGAGTTAATTGCATTTTTAACTTAAGCAATTAAATATAACTTGCATTGAATGTTAAGGAAACCTTCTCATTCTAAGAGGGTTGTGTAGTGAGCCGGGAATGAGTTACAGCAACTCATTCCCGGCACCACACCTGTGATGAATTTAAATTAACTTTTTTTATCCATACTTCTATAGTAATTTTATATAGAGGAAAGGAAATTTTTGCCAGAAGAAAGCTAAACTATCACAAAGCTATAATTAATTTTCAAAAGAATTGGAGATCCTTAACAAAATTGCAATAATGTAATGCAAAGAAGTAAAACTTTGCCAAAGAAATTCATTACTTGGTGTGCGCTGAGTAAACAGTTCAAGTTACCTTACCTGCCCTTGACTGCAATCACACCTGGTGGTAACTGGTAAGTAATAAGGTCTAAAATGGTACCGGGCTAACATGTTAGGGATTATTGTAGGCATACCCCTGATTGGTTACTACGCGACATCCCACCGGAAAACCCAATCGCTTAGCGGCACGTCTTTGTGGGTTGGGTGGTAACTGGCCACGGCCAAAGCCTCCCACCAGATCAGAGAAAAATCTGAAATTATAAATTACCAAATTACGCCTGTCGGGAATCTCCCTGTTGTTGCGCCAGGGAGGTCGTCATTTCATGGATGCTTACGAAGAATCAATAAATTTCAAGCGTGCCTTTCACACTCGCAGCGGATGGTCGTGCGTCGGATCGGCGCCGCTGGCAAGCCGCGCGTGGCGTTGCGGCTGCGGCCTGCGGAACGTGTCCGCGTCTTGGCGCTGTGCGGCCTGCGACAAGATCGCACCCCATGCGCCTGTTTACAGGTACACTTAGGTTCAGTTCTACAGTTTTTAAAATATCATATGGGATCATCATCATTAGCGCATCAATGCGGACGCTTCTCAAAACGGAACGTTGCAAAACAAATGGCAACACTGTCGCACAGTGCTGCCATTTAGAACTTGCTACGAACAATAAATCGAATCACGAACCTATTTAGACCTTATATTTCATCCACATTATCTAGGTTTCTTTATGATCTCACATATTACCTAAGAACAGCTGTTAATTTTTAATTCATGTAAAATTGGTTGTTCTTACTTCTTAATCAACTTATTTACTGTAATGTTATACATGCTTACATACTATATGCTTACATAGAATTGGTAAAATCTTCTATTCTTTAAATATGAAGATAACATATATATAACGATAAAGTGATTTAATTTTTTTATACAGACTATCCGATGACGAGGATCAATCTTCAGGGATGACTGACAAGGATAAGTCTGATCAAGGTCAGTTAAATCTTCTATATGTCTATGTCTGGACCAACTGATCGAACCTTAAATAATTTTCTAAACCTTTTTATTTCCAGACCACAGTATGATAAGATCCAACACACTAGCGGTCCCATCATATAAACCCTCGTCAAGTTATTCCGGTGGTGGCCCTCTGAACCTCGATGTGCAGTCGCTTCGGTTATCCCCTACGCAAATAACTGATCATGCTCACGGAGTGACCAGATCTCTATCGCATGGCTCAGTTATAAATTCCCAGCATAAATGGTGGAATGTGGAGGAAACTAGAGGGACTATAAATAGGCCCACGAGTTTGCTGGTCTCAGAGAGATACGGCACTTCGTCCTGCACTCCAAGGGAATCATTCTTAAGAAGTATCCACACAGTTACGAGACGTCCCAAAAAGTGTAACGAGAGCAAATCGAACTGGGAGCTTAATTACGTTAAAGAGTATCAAAGGGAGCAGAGTAGAGCTTTACATTTGAAAAAGTGGGCGTGCAGTAAATGTACTTTAGAGAATTCGGGTATACGCACGCATTGCGAAGCTTGTTTGTCGCCGAGAATCTCCCCATTATCACGTATCTCAAATACTAGAGGTCTTAGTGTCACTACGTTGGGACGACACGAAACGTTGAGCGGTCGAGATGGAGCGACCTCGTTACCAACGTCCGGTGGTATTATGATCACCGTCCCCGATTGGCCACAGTCCACGAATTTAGGAGATACTTTCCAAAGGTCAATTAGTGCTCAGAACTCCCCGGAAACGCGACCGACGTATCGCCGATCGTTTTCTGAACAGAATAACGAGAAACGGCCAGTCGGGAAAGTTATATCAAGCAGACGAAGTCTGAACGATTACCAGAGATCCCTTGCGAGTTATTGTAACACATTAACTAAACCGGAAGAAAAAGTAAGTGACAAAAAGGAGGATACGACAGAATTGATTGATAAGGAATGCAGTTGGGACACGAACGCTGAAGGCGTGATTTACGCGCTACCCAACAAGGGAAAATACAAGGATCTGAATCTCCAGTTACAGGTGAACAATAATGGAACAAGGTACTCGTACGTGTCAGTCCAAGATACGAAAACAGTGATGAGCAATTCCCAAAATGAAGTGTTGTATTCCAATGATATAGGGGAAGGAGATTACGCTAGAATCGACGAGTTGTTAGGTGCAGAGAACTGTATATCGCCTGTTGGTGAGAGTAATATAAGGACCTCGCATATCGGTGCGTCGAAAGAGACTGGTAAAGTGTTTCACATGTTGCCCTCGATGGGCAAAGTGTCGCATAACCCCAGGGAGCCGTCTAAAGTGCCTTCTATGCAGCAGTCATCGTAAGTATTTCTTAAATTTATAGATTGTATCTGAATTTAAATAGTAGAATACATCCATTGTTATCCATATTTAAAATAATTTTGGGAGCTATGCTTATTGCGTATGTTTTAATTAAATACAAAAATAATAATAAATTGTGCCACGCATTGAGTAGGTGACAAATTTCGATCTTCAAACGTCTAATTTGGCTCATGCTAAATGCTCCACCGTTTTAATCGGATAGGTATTCATTTATTGTGTATTAGTATCACTCCAAAGACAAAAGTAAAAGTACGCCTGTTTACGATGAACGCCTGCAAGACGATTGCCAGCCTGCAACTTTTACATCAAGGTCAAATTATGCGAACTGTAAATTCTATGATGTTACGGGTTTGTGGTAATTCGAAGGCGCGAGTCGAGTGGCGCCGCGCGCATGTGGCAATGCAGCGAGTGCTGGTTCGCGTACAACGCGTGGGGCGCCCGCTGCGACGTGTGTCGGAGCGCTAGGCCTCCGCACGCCGTCACGTTAGCTCCGCCCCCTGAAAGGGAGCAACCCAGGAGCAGGTAAGAAATATTTTCGTGTCCGCTCCTGATCATCTTTTCCCTATCACATTTCTTCATTTTCTGTCTCTTTTCTGTTTCTCCGTTTTAATTTATACTGTTTTTGACCATCTTTTTCAATTCCACCTCGATTTTCTTAAGATCCTCCTTCTCCTCTTTTCTCTTTTGTATTTATTCCAAACTTGTTCTCTTAGTTTTCATTAGCTTCATTCTATCTGTTTTTTATTTTTGTTTTTTAACTACCTTTTGTCTCTTATTGCATTTGCCTTTTGTCCTCGTATTTGCATTTTTAACTACCTTTTCCCCGCCTAGTTTTTTTCTATTTCTCTTTAATATTATGCCCTCTAGACGTCAGTCTTTTTGTTATTTTAATTTCTACATGTTATCTTCAAATCCTTATTTCTACACTCGTCTGTTAGTTTTACATGTTCTTCACGGTCAGTCGGTCAAGGTCTTCGATCGTCACATTTTTAAACGGATTTGTTCTGCTTTTGAGTTTTATTTACGTCTTAACTACTTATCTACTTTAGCTCCTCTATTTTGAATCTATTTCTTTTACTAACCATTACAACAAGGCGACTGTTATAGTTATTATTGTTTATTGTTATTAGGTACACAAAACAGGTAATAACTAAAAGTAGATCTTTATATAAGTAATAACAAGTTTTGTTCTAAGCTACAACCCAAAGTATGTGTACACAACTTGGAATTAAATTAAACAGAAAGTAAAGATAAAATTAAAGTTGAAACAAAAAAGAAACGCTTAAATAATAATATATATATTATTTCCCTAAAGATTATGTGGAATAGTGCTTAATAATTCGATTTTTAAAAATATTTATCCTTTTGTTAAAAATGTCAATATTATGATTACTTGATACTAAATCATTATAAAGGCGGAACATGCGAACGATGGGATTCTAAAACATGGCGCTAGTGGTGCACTATCTTGCTCCGTATTAATCTCGATTTAAAAAATAGTTATTAAGACAAGTCACATTACAGAAATAACTCGACATCTGAAGCGAGTGGTCCCAAGCCGGAGTTGAATCGCAACGAGCCGCCTAAGAAGCTCACGGTTCCGATAGCCTCGCTTGACCACGACCTGAACAGCGACGAGCTCTTGTTTGCTGTTGGTAAGTTTATTTCTACCTGTCTTGTAAGCAGATTGACAAAACTGGGCTTTCCCATTTAAATTTCTGTTGTTGTTTTTGTGAATTCTTTCGGTATTTTCTTCGGTTCTTCGGCTTCCGGTTATCTAAGATATATTTTTATTTAAATGTACATCGTACCTATCGTTTATTTTATGATATTTTGAAAACAAAAACATATTCTTTTGTAGATTCTTTAAATGCATATTAAAGTCAAAAATTTAGTCAAAATTTTTTTGCATTTAATTTAAACAAAGCAGACAGATTACAGACTTTTCTTTGCAAAGTTAACCATCCAGACTGCAAGGTTCTATTGTTTTCTCAGCTGTCAACAATAGCCTAGATTTAAAAGAACTCTACCTACTTGCCAGTAAAAGATCAGTTTAAAATCAGTTCAGCTCAAGTAATCTTCACGTCCAGATTAAAATGTCAAAAACTTCTGTCTGGGCAACTAGTTGTAAGATATTGGTTCCTTTTTTATAATAAGTAGTTGGAGTTGCAAAAAGAAATGTCGATTGTTCCTTTAAATGTTTTGTGGGATAAATGATGATTTAATTTTGCATCAATTTCTCCAGACCCTACCCCGACTCCAAACGCTGAAGCGATAACTTGGACATGCGGGCGATGTACCCTAGTCAACGAGCCCACTGCCTCCGCATGCGCGGCTTGCGCTGGTTCAAGGCCCTCGCCTCATACACATTGGTAAGGTATCCTTAGAAGTAGCTAGAATATTCTACAAGTCTCGTTGGAAGCCATTTCTTAAAAAAATATCCCAGTTTATTCCGCATACTAAGTGAGCTGTACCCAAATGGGAGGTAGGCCACATAATAGACTGGCTGGCACTTTTTTCTAAAGATTCTTATTACTTTATATAAGGCTTTAACTTTATATAACAAACTGCCAGACTGCCATAAAAAAATTGTCGCACTCTTTTTGACTTTTAAGAGAGTTATTCTCAAGATACTGAACAATAAAACTTACTACAATGTATACGAATATTTTAAAAAGTATACTTGAAATCTTTGACTATAACTATTATTTCGTTAATTACATTTTTTATTTCTTATTCGAATGAGTTTGATTGTATAATCAGAAAAGATTGGAACCCTGCCATTGACAGTAGATTGTGTAAAAAAGTGCAATTTCCATTAACAAAACCTTTATTTTAAGGGCAGTTTTTCAAGGCTATAAATCCATTTAGATGCTAATTATAACAGTGGTTTAGTATTTTTTTAATCCTATAATTGTCTTCAAGGTCATGCAGTTCGTGTACCCTACGGAACCCGTTGTCAGCCAACTTGTGCCTCGCGTGCAAAACACCGCCCGTGCCTAAGCACGGCGTTCCGGGATCTTCCGCTGAGGCCAATCACGGTGCGGCAGGTATTAGAAAATTTATATATTTTCAACTACCCATCCCTGTCCCTACTTAATATTATAAATGTGAATGTAAGTTTGTTTGTTACGATTTAACACGAAACTACTGAACCAATCATCATGAAACTTTGTACACATATTCTTGGAAGTGTTAGAAGTAATATAGGATACTTTTTATCCCGAAATTAAGCTCGGTTCGAGGGGATGAGGGGATAATATATGTTTAATTTTGCCCAAACTTTGTGTAGATCTGATGAATGTGGTAGGAGATAGAGAACAGAACTCCTCAGCGGACAACAGCAAACCCCTCTTTTAAGGCTTAGCGATACTAAATACTTTAAATTTTTTTAGAACTACAACTAAATTGAATGCCACATCAAAATACAAAATCAAACGCGGACGAAGTCGCGGGCAACAGCTAGTACTTTATAATATGATTCCCAGGGTAATTTTGGACCTGCCAAATTTTAAACAATGCGTTCAAACACATTTAATAAATCGTGGTTACTATACGATTGATGAATTTCGTAACGACAAGGCTGCTTGGAAGCAGTCATCTCTCACAAGATAGAAAATTTAAAAGATTGTAAACTGTAAAGTGATGTTGAAAAAGAGCAATCTGCTGAGTTTCTTGCCGGCTCTTCTCGGTGGAATCTGCCTTCTAAACCGGTGATAGAGTCACTACAAACACATTGTCTTGACGTTTCAAAGTGCTTATAAACTGGGCGTACTTGACATAAATTTTGAATTTTCAACGTTTCAGCGTGGTGAAAATCCCCATTAACATATAACTTTTTAGACTGTACCCATCGAGTAATTTACGCGATGGACGTAGTGTGTCTGCATGTGAATTCCCCAAGGAAAAAAACAGATTTGATGATCGATATCGGTAAAGGTCTATAAGGCAAAGGAATACAGCAGTAGACCCTCGGTAGACTAATGAATGACTTCAAAGGAGTTTTTGGACACAAGTGACTCAAGACCATGTTCTGTAGATCCTTATAAAATACAATATTTTCTACGACCAGAAAATGTTATTAATAGAAGTTAAAGTATTTTGCAAAAAGTTAAATGGGCTATAGCTGGGGGAGGCAGACGCCTAAGAAGCGTAAAAACATAAATTACAGACACCTAACTATAATTATTTAATACTAGCGTACCCAGCCCGCTTCGCCGGGCTAGATTTTTTTATTTTTTTATTTTATTAAAACAATAAACTTACATCATTATATAATATATTAAATCATTTATTTCTCTCGTATTCATTCTCTTCTATTCTCTTCTCGAGCGGGTGAAGATCATTATCTACACCCATGTACACCCAACAATAGAATATCATCATAGTAAATAAAAGCTGTATTTGACAGTTTGACAGTTCAAAAATAGGAGTGCTCCGATCGTCACCAAACTTTACGCCAATCCGTAGATTCCCTGAAAGTTTCATTGAATTCGGTCCAGCCGTTTCGGAGCCTATATATATACGGAACATACCCACACACTTTCTCTTTTATATATATAGATTATTTCTAAGGTCCTGAATGTAAATAACGTAGTAACACTAGTAATAATTTAAATTTGTTAGTTTTGATGATATAAGTTAGTGCATTCTTTTATGTATTGCGATTCTATATAATGTTTATAAATAAGTTGTGAATTAAAATTAAGGAATAAATTAATTAATAAATAATGTTGTATAATGACAATATGAATTAATACCAACTATTGCTGGTACACTAACCTGAAAAGGAATATATATTTATGGTAGTAGAATATATTGCTTTTTTTATTTTTTTATTCATTAAAGTTTTTTGGGGTCCGAATCCCAGCGCACTTCTTACTCTAAGTTATGTGCGTTTTTAGCAATTAAAATATCACTTGCTACAACGGTGAAGGAAAACATCGTTAGGAAACCTGCTCTGTAGTGGGCCGGTAATAGGTTGATATGATGGTGATGAAAGTACTTTAATTTTACATTCTTCATGGTTGGTCGGTGTATCAAAGCCGGAGAAAGCCGAAGATCTGGCAATAAACATTTTTCCGTACATTTTACCAAGATCAGTGTGTTGTAAGGGTTCACATGGTAACTTTGAATTCATTGACGGCCGATTGGCGCAGTTTGCAGCGACCCTGCTTTCTGAGACCAAGGCCGTGGGTTCGATTCCCACAGCTGGAAAATGTTTGTGTGATGAGCATGAATGTTTTTCAGTGTCTGGGTGTTTATATTGTATATTCTAAGTATTTATGTATATTATTTATAAAAATATTCAACAGTCATCTTAGTGCCCATAACACAAGCTACGCTTACTTCGGGGCTAGATGGCGATGTGTGCACAACCCGTAATATATTTATAATATACCAGACTGCTCACGGTGTGCCAATTTAATTTAAAATCGGTTAAGTAGTGTAGGAGTCCATCGCGGACAAACATCGTGACAGGAGATTTATATATATTAAGATTTATAATAAAAATATGAACCTGTGGCCTTCATAAAAGAGGTTTTTGTTTTGAACCTTACATTGTTTTCTAGAAACTAAACAGTTTTTTTTATCCCCGCTTGTAATAATGACCGTAAAGAATATAAAGACTAAAAATTTGCTTTTCTTTGTAGTTGGAAGAAGTCCGTCACGGCATACCCCGGCCCCGCGACGTGCGGCGTCAAGACACAAAACTCCACCACCAGAACACAAGTAAGATAGATGAGTTGAGTTTGTTCTGAGGTTTTAAGCTGGAGTTTCCGGGTTTGATTCCAGCATTTAGGAACGCCAGAATTTAACGTGGCTTCGGCCGTGGCTAGGTTACCAGTTTTGGGTAGTAGTTTTACCTACACCTGTAGGGAATATTAGTCATCAATAGACCATAAGTCTTTCTAGTAGTAACAGTGGTATTAGACTACATAAAATAAGTAATTCATTTAAAGGAAAATGAATATAATTCTACAATAAATAACCGGTTTATGTCTTGGAGATGTTCCTGAAAAAGTTCAAGGTTTGTATTGAGCGAAAAATTATTACAAACTTTAAATTTTTTTATTGACTCTTCTATAAGGTGTGTAGAACTACATTGATTATTAATGGTTTAAGTTCTTGATTTAGCTAACTCTGCCATAATAATGTTTCCTACCCAATTTGTAAGGTCTCTTTATTTATATACGTTTCATTAATCCACAGAGCAGAAAATTCTGAGTGGCCATGCTCGGAGTGCACGTTCGTAAACGCGGGCACTGCGCTAGCCTGTGACATGTGCCAGTCGCCCAAAACCAGACTGCTGCCCGCCGCGCCAGACCAGCCCAGCTTGGATGACGACGATTCACGTAAGTTGTCGCACATGCTTCGGAAGCACATAACATTAGCCTCTGCTGCTGAACAAACGTCCGCTGTTGAACAAACGTCAACTTCTGGATCAACGTCCACTGCTGAACAAACGTTCAGTTCTGGATCAACGCTCTCCTGGCCATGTTAACCGTGTTGAACCCTTTTCATTGATCTATAGAACAAAATGTTTCTTCGCTCTTATTCAGTTGGCAGATACCAACTCTCCCACAAAGATGTATCGATTAGTTATACCATCTTTTGTTAACTCTTCATCTTAGATATTTGCAACTTTAGCCTGTCGGATAATCTAATATAATTATTTTGCATCCCACAGCCGAAGGATCCGATGGCGAGAGGCAAGAAAGTACTCCAATGGAAATACTACGGCTTAGAGAAGAGAGTCATGCTTGGACGCAGTGGCAGGAGGTTTTGGCTCAATGCGCCGCGGTGAGTTTACTATAATCCTGAACTTGAATTATTAGAACAGATATAGAACATTTGGGATAACAATATATTACGGGAAAAACTGACATGAACAATGCTGTTGTTTCAGACAGGCGAAATGTACGTTGACGAGTCATTTCCCGCGGCGCCACGGTCGTTGTACTATACCGGGTCCGGTGAGGCCAGCGGGGCTGGAGGCGCCGGGGCGGCCGCTAGGTGGCTTCGGCCTCAACACATCCACGTGGACGCCGACCCAAGAATGCCCTGGGTTGTGTTCCGGGATCCTCGTCCCTCGGATATATCTCAAGGTCAGTTTCGTAATCATTTGTCAACGAACGTTTTGCTCTTTTTTTTACGGAAATGTTTAATGGACCATGCTGATGGCCCACCTGATTGTAAATGGAAAATCGCCGCCTATAACCAGAGCAAAAATTCGCAGGGCATGCAAATAAAACGTCATGCAACGTTCCGCCCCGTATAGATCAACAGTAATTGCACCGGCAACCACGCCCTTCAGACAGAAACACAGTAATGCAACAATGATGCTTGGCGGCAAAAATAACGATGGCGGTCGTACTTCCCCGCACTTCCCGCGAACCTGATAAATCTTAGAACTTCAGTCAGAATGTAATTATGATTTTTCAAATTTTCAGCTTCACTAAGCACTAACTATGTTAAATGGTGAAAAATTCTACTTTACATCAGGCCAGCTTTGCGTTAAAGATAATTCAAACTTCGGAATAATCCATTAATTCAGTTTTAAAGTTGTTAATAAAATAGCAACAATTTTTAACAATAGTTTTACGTGATAACGTGCATCCGAGTAGAAAAGAGATAGATGCGTCACAAGCCGAACGCTTAGGCCGATCGTGCTTCTATCACTTGTTAAGCGCTCGCGCTTGCACGCTCGGCTAAGGTGGAACGTGACAATGAGTCATGCTTTTTCGTGCGTGCAGCCGGCTCTTAGCAATTTATAGGAAAAAAAGTTCGATAAAATAATTGGGTGCAAACACACAATATAATTTCCTAAACTTAATGAACTTTCCAGGTGTACTTGGAAACTGCTGGTTGTTATCTGCCCTAGCGGTCTTGGCGGAGCGTTCAGCTCTCGTCAGGAGTGTGGTGGTGCGAGCTGAACCGGCTCGAGGCGCGTACCAGCTGCGGCTGTGCAAAGATGGCCGCTGGTTGACCGTGACCTTGGACGATCTCCTGCCTTGTAACCGGAAGGGACATCTAGTCTATTCTCAGGTAAGTGCTTTATCTAGCTATTACAGATATTATGTCTACAGAATATGAATATAAAGTCTACTGAAGTATTTCGTTAGACGGTCGACCCTAATAAGGTATAAAAAAGGGCATCAATATGCGGAGTCGGAACGTTTTGGAATCTGAAATGAATAGGTATAGTTATTTATTTGTTAGAGTTTATTGATTATGCCTAATCTGTTTGTAGTTGTAAAGCGTATTAGTTGCAAAACAAATAAAATGTGTTTTCTTTCATCTTTCTTTGTAAAGATTACGGGTGAAAGTGCTTGCTTTGCGTACATCAAAATGATGTTCCTTCTTCTTTCAAACACATCAGCAAGCCACTATAATTGGAGACTTCCCAGCATAAAAGTTTTTATTCACGTTTTGAGACGAATTTTTTAGGTTTGGAAAGCTCTTCTGGCTTTGGTATCCTGCTACGTATTACTTTATTGTAATAGTCAGAAGGGCGTTCCAACACTAAGCGATTACAGAAAGGGATTATAATGCAGTAACAGTAGCATCTTCTGGGTAAATTAGTATCTGGGTAAATTAATCTAGACCTCATAATTGCCAATGACTGGTATACTTTTACTATTTACTTACGGATACTGCGTTTTCCCCCCAAAATTATATAAAATCAGGTTGTTCAAGGAAAATAGATTTTGACTGTATCCGTCAACCTCTTTGGCAGTTTTGATGCTGATGTTTGTGAATTAATACACATAAGTAAATTAAAAACATAATGTGATAGTGTTTGCTCTGTAACAAAAAAAATATATTTTTGAAACATTGCATATTATTTCAGGCTAAAAGGAAACAGTTATGGGTGCCCTTGATAGAAAAAGCTGTTGCAAAGTTACATGGATGTTACGAAGCTTTGGTTTCTGGACGGGCGATTGAAGGTACGCGAAGTAGAAATAGTTTCGTAAATAGTGGGCAATCTTACACCTGTTAATAATATATAAATTTAATTACGAAATACTGTTCAGGGTGCATAAGCATATTTCATAAGTAATCACCCTATAAAAATATTCAATCAAAAAAAGGATATTTATTTTCCATACAAAGTAATTCTAAACACTGTAAGTGTTACTTAACAACCCTATTGAAGATAAAAGACCGAAACGCGCATAGTACCTATTAAAGTGACAGGAGACATATGATTTTAATTTTGCATGTTATGTTAGGGCTGTATCTGATTTCTTTCAGTAACAACTATGGCAGTGGTTTAGTCAAAAACTATTAGGTTTTCGGTTTCACAGATAAGTCTCAGAGACAGTGCATAATGTACCTGTAAAGCCTGTAAGTATTATTTCCGTTTTTCATTTACACGTTGTATATGTAACAGCAGTGTTCTTAAATGAAGCAATTTGGTCGTAGTGTACGTGTCGTGGCTGCGCATAATATTTGATGAGCAGAGGGACATCATTATAAGTTTTATAAATAATGGTACCGATTCAATTGAATATATTCTTGTATATTTGTATATTGTATAAATATCGTTTTTCATGGAAAACTTTGTGAAAAGGACAGCACTGCTTTAACACCTGTAAGTTCAGAGATCTGTTTGAAACCAATTTAACATTGCATTTGAGATTTTATCAATTCTTTTGTCTTGTAAAAATACATATTTATAACACTTTCTGTATAGCTTACATGCAGTAAAATATGTCCTTTTGATTTTTAAGAGTTTCTATTGAACATTATATAATTTGTTTGTCTGTCCATGCTTCCAGGTCTTTGCACACTAACGGGAGCTCCGTGCGAATCAGTATCCCTTCAGGCAGGAGGGGCTGGTGGTGGGACAGGGGGCGGAGCACCCCTGGAACCGCTGGACCGGGACCTCGTGTGGGCGCAACTCCTGTCTTCGAGGCAGGCTTGTTTCCTGATGGGTGCGAGCTGTGGAGGCGGCAATATGAAGGTTAGATATTCTAGCTTTCTCTCTTTCTTTTAATGCGATAGGTTAAGCGTTTTCTTGTACATATATTTTATTGTTTATAATGATGTAGCTTATACTAATATACAAGTACTACTAACTTTGATAGAAAATAAGGAAGAGCTCCGATAAAGTCCAAAGTCAAAGTCAAATATTTCTTTATTTAAATAGGCACATGGATGGCACTTTTCATGCACACATTACAAGTAAGATGCGACTTAGAAGTTGATGGCGAAAACTAAAGTTGTCAACTTAAAACTAAAGCTACACCGTTTCAAACGCACCCTGGTTTAAGAAGAAGTCCTTAAAAACTTAGCCTAGCTTAGCATCTTACATTGTAATTTAAAAATATAATAAGGAACCTGGTTAGAGCAATAATTTACACCGAAACTTTTTATCGTTGACGTAGTCCTTAATACTATATATATAGGAGCTATATATAGAATTTTTCTATAAGCTTATGTTATTGTAAAATTATACAACTTCCTTTAAATTAATTACTTATTTGATGTAGTCTAGTGTATTTATTGCACTGCAAGTTTATTTTTGCTTCTGGTACACTGAATACATCTACGTAATTCTTTTGAGGCGTGATGTTATGTTGTGTGCTTGCATAGACATATTTATGCGATAGTAGCTAGAGCGGTTGATTTACTGTAATTTTTCGAAGAGTTCCAAGGTCTGTCTCCTAAACTCATCGGTGCATCTTTATGAAATTTTAATGGTACCATTTCAGAACAAACCCCTTTCGAACAAATAATAAATTTTGCAAATATGACGTAGTAATAATGCCCGAACAAAAAAGATACATTTGAATTTAGAACGTACTCCTTTTTGAAGTATGTACGCACGACCCTGACCACGACAGAGCCATATTAATTTTTTTTCTTGAGACTCTTCTTCTCCGAAGTCCAAGAAGAGTCTTAAGAGTCTTAGAAGTGAGTGTCGGGCACCAGGTGGACGAGGAGGAGTACCAGCGGCTGGGGCTGCGGCCGCGCCACGCCTACTCCGTGCTGGACGTGGTGGAGCTGGCGGGCTACAGCCCCCCGCTGCGCCTGCTGCGCCTGCGCAACCCCTGGGGGCACTACACGTGGCGCGGCGCCTGGGCCGCCAACTGCCCGCGCTGGACGGACGCGCTGCGCAGGGCCCTGCCCGCCGCCAGCGCCGACAGGGACCAGGGCGTCTTCTGGATCAGTTTCGAAGATGTGCTCAAGTAAGACGGTCGCTATAACTCCTTGCTCCATCGACTAAAGTGATGTTCCCTCGAGCCAAGGTCAATTGAGTCAATTCATATCTCACTATGTGAAAGACTGAAATATTCTATGAAAATGAATAATTTTTGGCATAATTAAAAAATTAAAAAATTCAAAATTCATTTATTTCAAGTAGGCCTAATATAAGCACTTTTGGAACGTCAAGTCGTCTGTTTGTAGTGATTCTACCACCGGTTCGGAAGGCAGAAGAAAAATAATAAGTATTCAAGATTTTTTAATGATAAAAATATGCTGTAGGTCTTATGATCCATTTAAAGGGAAGCTCGATTTTACCCGCACACATAAAAAATTATAGTGGTCGCGCATTAGCTTTATAATTTTTTTGAGAGAAAAAAAATATACATCTGTGGAACATTGTAACTACGTTTTGCTTGAGTAAGTCGATTGCTATAAGTTCTTGCAAATCAAGTAAGGTGATTTTCCCTCGAGCCAAGGTCAAAATAATCGTTAGCTTAAAAACAAACTGTCAACTGGCCCGCACGCCTAATTCATATCTCAGTATGTGATAAACTAAAATTTTCTATGAAAATGAATAAATTTTGGCATAAATAAAAATAATGAGTATTCAAGATTTTTTAATGATAAAAATATGCTGTAGGTTTCTTATGATCCATTGAAAGAGAAGCTCGATGTGACCCGCACACATACAAAAATAGTTTTGTTTCCGTGTGTAAAAATATTGCGTATTACCTTTATCATATTTTGAAAAAAAAAGAAAGTAAACTTCTGCAGAACATTGTAACTACGTTTTAATTTTTTCAGTATAAAATATCTATGCCACTTTAATTTTTCTAGCAAAAAAAAAATATTCTGATTCCGAAACATGTTCATTTGAGAACCACAACACAAAAGTACAATAAAAAAAAGTTTTTGCGAACTTAGTCATTTATTCCTTTTTTATTTTTATATAATACACTAAACAGCTTTCGCTGATGCGTCTATCTATATAATTTCTTGTGCTCTTGTAGTCTATTCTTAAACTGATTCAGTGATACTGCAGTCACTACATCTTCAGGCAAGGCATTCCACATTTGTATAACTCTATTGCTGATAAAGTGTTTGGAATGATTAGCTTGCTGAAATCCAAGTTTGAGACTATAGCCTAATAATCTTAGATTGCTGTCTTTTGAAAATATTTCCTCAAAATTTAAGAATTTTGTAATAATTATTGATTATTTTATAATTTTCAATGAGATCGCCTCTTTCTGGCCAATTTTTTGGAGTGCTGAGTCCCAGGTTTGCAAGCCTTTGCTCATATGAAACGTTTCTCAATTCCCTTGGCAGTTTAGTGGCTCGTCTTTGAACCATTTCAAGCCGTTCCATATTCTTAACAAAATATACGTCTTACTTACGTCTTATATAACTGTATGAAGTTTTTACCAAGGATTACGTAATTATATTATCAAAAGAAGAGACGTGATGATTAGATACTAATGATTAGATATAGAATGGAAACCCTAGCTGTAACCAGATTTAGCGAGTGGTATTCCCGAGATGCCTGTCACGGAACCTACTACGTTGGAATCACTTCGTTGAAAATACTCTGGCCTTCCGTGTAAGACGAATTATTTTCGACTTGTTGGTTTCCTTTAATTATGATGATAATGTTCCAGGTACTTCGACTGTATAGACATTTGTAAAGTGCGGGTCGGCTGGCACGAGGTCCGCCTGGCGGGTATCTTGCCCCCGATGTCGTCCACGCGACACCTCACCTGCCTATTGCTCACCGCCACGCAACCCACTGAAGTGGACTTCACTCTCTTCCAGGAAGGACAGAGGTGAGTTTTTATTATACTTAATCTATAGGAACCAAATAGTCTAATAGAAAATGGAACTTGATAGGTCACGTTTTACGCCGAACACCCGGTGTCCAAGCAAGAAGCATGGGGGGAGGGGGGGTTTCCGCAAGGCAACATGGATGCAGTCTCTGGAAAACTTATCTTGGACTACGCTTAAGTCTGCAGCTCGGGATAGGTCTACATGGAAAAAAAGTAGTCTCGGCCCATTACATCACCAGGTGTTTAAGGACTCGAAGAAGAAGATGAAGAAGAAGAATCTATAAGAAGAAATACTTGTTTGTTTGGTATGGTATTTGTAAAGTGAGTCAGAGGAAAAAATCTACTCGCGTGCGCTGGTTAAATAAAAAGTCATATTATTAGACGTATATTATTTAGATATTATTACCACAGTGCTCCGAGTGTTGATAAAGCTGTGGGAAAAGATACATATTTATCCTCTCCCCGGGGAGATAGTTGTCTCCTGCCCATGTTAGCCGTGCGGAAAAGATAACTCTTTACATCGAGATGAGACTTTTTTTTATATATTTATCAAATAAAACAATCATATCGATATAGTTAGTATAAAAGCACCGAAAAAAAGAGCTTTGGCCTCGGTGCCTATCTGCAAAGATTACCTCAGGTTTTTATTTAGAAGAAAAAAAAAACCGGGTGTGGGAAAATCATACTGCTACATTGTAGAACGATAGGATCTAAGTAAGCGTGTTAATTTTAATCTTTAATAGTAGTAAGTACTAAAATAAATGAATATATGCTATATCAGATACAAAAGAGTCAGCCAACTAACTTCTATAAAAAATATTCTCTCAGTTTACGCTTAATGTTTTTAATATTTAATTTTTAGATCAAACAAAATTGAATCGCGGAACCAAAAAGGCGGTTTAGTATATTTGGTCGCATAGTTTACTATGTAGAGAAAAATTTAAGCAGTAACAAGGCTATGACATAATTAAGAATACTAGTATTTTTTTTTACAGAAATTCAGAAAAAAGTCAGAGATCGCAACTGGATCTTTGTGTAGTCGTGTTCAGAACTAAATCTGGCCCGAGCGCACAAGTGGGTAAACTCGTCGCGCACAGTAAAAGACAAGTAAGTGTTTTACTGGCCGTAATTTGGCATTTTTTTTTATTATCAACATGTTTTGCTTTATGTTAGATGTTTTTGGATTTACAAATTTTTTTCACTATTCGTTTATGGTGAGGTTTTGGATTATTTACTAAACAGGAAGTAAGTAAGCTAGTAACAAATAGAGTAGGGTTACATTATTAAAAGGAAAAAAATAAATTAACCAGCGAGGAATTTAATAAAAACAATAGTTTCTGACATAATGCACGAAAATTTTATTTCGTTTTACTTATCACCGTCATCGCCACGGATCGCACGGGTCTCTTCCCAAAGAAGGAAGGGTTTGTCCACCGCGCTAGTCCAGTGCGGATTGGTGGACTCCACACGCCTTTGAGAGCATTATGTAGAGCTCTCAGGCATGCAGTCTCCGCGAAAGGAAAGCCGAAGCCTTTATATATGCTAATATAAAAAAAACTAATATTTTTTAGTCCTTTTTTTTATTTCACTACAAGGATTATTGAAACACCGATCATTGTCTTACAGGTTCGAGGGTTTGTTGGCTGCCACAAAATGTTAGAAAAAGGTTTCTACTTAGTTGTGTGCCTGGCCTTCAATCACTGGCACACTGGCCTTGAACTGGCCGACAGTTCCGCCTGGCCGAGACACGTGTTGGCGGCACATTCCTCCAAACCCTTGGCCGTGGAGAGACCTTCTCTGCACCCCCATATCTTGGCCGATGCCATCATTGGCCTGACCTTGGCCCGGGGACAGAGGCATGAAGGGAGGCAAGGCATGACTGCGTACTACTTGACTAAGGTGAGATATTTCATCATCATCGTCATCACCTCAACCAATTGAAGTCCACTTCTGGAGATAGGTCTTTTGAAGCAGTGGCGTGCACTTCATACATGCACAAAAGCTCTGCGTAACCTAAAATTTTGGTATAACTCAGAAATGCGAAGGATTTTTCCATTTTATAGCATCTTCCTTCTTTATGCATATCCTGTTCAAAAGCCCTGTACACGCCACTGTTTTTAAGGGAGTTCGGAAAACCAAACGTTCCAAAACAAGCGGCTCCCAGCGACTCATCTTTTGTCGTCTGTCCACCTCGCTGGGGGCCGACCAACGCTTCGTTTACCTTTTTGGGATCGCCATTCCAGCACCTTGGAACCCCAACGTCCATCGATTCTCCGAGCTATGTGCTCCGCCAATTTCCACTTCAGCGTTGCGACTCGCTGAGCTAATTATAGCGTGATTATCGTGTGAGATAGTTATAGGATCGTAATTGGCTTTGTCAAAAATTTGGTTACTTGTAATTACATAACACCTAGACGCCATAATAAGCACGATGACTTATTTTGTAAAACTGCACTTTGATGTTCGGAAGTATCTGCTGCTGCTGTCATGGCGACAGTTTGCAGTACGTGTTCGTTCCCGCGCGAAGTGTTGCTCTGTTTGTAGGCACATAACATGATTCAAAATTAATTTGTTATTCGAGTAGGCCCAGTTTATAAGAACTTCTGAAAAGTCAAGTCAGTCTGTTCGTAGTGACTGTACCACCGGTTCGGACAAGTGGGCCATCTCTTTGATCCGAAAGTTATTACTATGCTATTAGCCGGCGTACTATAATAATGCTCAAATGTAACACAACTAAATATATTGTTTATTACTTAAAGGGCTGGGCGGGCCTCGTGGTGATGGTAGAGAACAGACACACGGACAAATGGATCCACGTAAAGTGCGACTGCCAAGAGAGTTACAACGTTGTTTCCACTAGGGGTGAACTCAAGACCATCGATTCTGTACCACCATTGCATAGGTATGTTATCTTTATATAAGCGAAGCTTGACGCACGTTCGAGACATGAATAAAACTGGATTTGAGAAAGACAAAAAAGGGAAACAAGCGAGCGAGCGAATTATATAATATCATAACATCATCATCAATGAATGTTTTTACAAATAATATACATAAATACTTATAATATAAACACCCAGACACTGAAAAACATTTAGGTTCATGAAACGAACATTATCCAGTCGTGGGAGTCGAACCCACAGCCTTTAATTCAAGAAGAAAGAATCGTCACTGTCCACTGCGCCAATCGGCTGTAAAAAAAGATATATATATATATATAAAAGAAGAAAAAATAATCTCGCACTGCTGGGTCCGAGCCTAAGCCTTTACTTACTACTTCAAAACGACCATTAGGGTGTAGTAAGTAATCTTTAATAAGCCCCGCACACGGAAAATGGACACACAGAATATTGTCAATAGTATTGACGTGTGTGCGGAAAACCTAAGAGTCTTATAGGATAAAGGATTGCAGAGTATTGAATTACCAAGTTTAGTTAGTATCTAGATAGTACTAGATATCTCAAACTTGGCTAATAATTATGTTTGCTACTTGCAGACAAGTCATAATAGTGCTAACGCAACTGGAGGGTAGCGGTGGCTTCTCAATAGCGCACAGGCTAACGCACCGACTGGCGGCCGGCGCGCGGCTTCAGGACTGGGCTCCCAGGCCTGATGACGCACCGAGGCACCGCCCACCCCTCGCGAGAAGACTCAGCGGGTTACACGCTCCGAGACTCATCACCTAGGACTTAGGACTTATCTCCTAGGACTTAGGACTTAGCTCCTTGAAGTCCTTGATAATTTCCACTTGGACTAGTAATATTAGGGGCCCAGGACTTATATTTAATGCTACACGCTTCGGGACTCATCACATAGACGTGGGACTTATCTCCTAGAAGGCCATAAACATTACTACTAGGACTTGTGACAAAGAAGGAATTTGTAACTTATCTTCTATGAAACTCCTTAGACTCATCACATAGGCCACTAACTCAGAACTTATCTCCTAAAATACCTTGATAATTTATATTATATCCTATGTTACAAGCTCCTCGGACTTAGGACTTATCCCTTGAAGGCCATGATAATTTCTACTACGACTTGTAACATAGAAGGGACTTGGATTTCTATTCTATGGAAGATAGTCCAGTTGCCTAAAAGAAATTAGGATATCCCCTATAATGGCCATAAAAACTTTCTACCAGGCCTTATTACATAATCTTTTATGTAATAAGGCCTACATTTACATATTAAAATGACTAAAATGATCTTAAAACGTAAGGTACAGGTCTAGGTAGGTTTCCAAAACCCTCTACACCTAACAGTACTGCCTTAAAATCAAGTAAAAAAAAAACGAGAGGCTTGATGCATGCGTATGCGTATCTATACTCAAAACGTGCGTTTTTAGTAGGCTTTGAAAACGCTTTGGAATACGCAAAGGAAGGTGGTAATAAAATCAGTACTTAGTTTTGATTTCTATTTTAACCCAGTGATAGTTTATAACCATAATTACTGCTTGTACCCATGATTACCGAACGGTAATCCCGACGATTACCAAAAGTACCCATCGGTCCACCAATATTAATAGGGTTTAGAATTTCGTTAGGGATATTAAATTGTATTATTATGTGTAGAAAGGAACGTGTTATTTTATTGTTTGAGCTAATTTTCTTACGTATAACGTATTTTAACGGTTAGTATATTTTCAGAGGAAACAGAGTTAAAGTATAATTAATTTATAACTAGGAATTGGTGACAAAATTTCAGGACAAGTTTGATAACAAAGATTCCAGGTCAAGTTTGGTGACAGTTTCGCATTAATTGATCGACCATGACATGACATGACATCCATGATAACTGAAATTGTGGTACAAGATGTGCTATTGACAACTGAAACAATAATTGATTTAAAATTACATCTATCAGGCCTTTATTGACTTTGCTCATCACATCAACTCAACACCTATTGGACTGAAATTTACGCATTCTGTAATCTGAGCTTTATGCTATGTGACATAGACACTCTATTATATACTCTACTATATATATATATATATAGTTTCCAATATTTTTGTGTCGGTAGTATATGGCAAGTGAGTGAGTGAGTAAGTGACGCGTTGACAAAGAGTCTGCAACGTAACATAAAAAGTATACTTGGGAAAGAATTTATAACTTAAATAACAAAAAAAAAAAACATAAACAAAATAGCTAGCCTACAGGGCTGTTTAAAAAGCCCGCCACTTTAGCGCGTTTGGTGTGTCAACAAATATAAACGGAGAAGTTGGGGACTTATCAACAATATGAAATTGACTGTTGTCGTAGACTTTTACGCACGTGCGATCTGATTAAAGGCGCCTCTTTTCAAATATGTATTTAAATTTCCCACGGTTTCAAAAGTAATTTCTCAATCTAATATAAATTATAATAAATCAAAATTAATAAATTCCAGTGCAATAAAGTACTTTAAAAATAAAATATTAGTATTTAAGTCGAATCGGTGTTAAGTAGATATAGTGTGCTTAGAGAAAAACTACATCTGAATTGACGTCGTCCTTCCAATTGTATGGACGCCTAACTACACATCATACATTTAATACAGTAGGTATTGTTAACCTCTTTTTAACTGTCCAGCAAGACAAACAGTATTTTTGATACTTTTAAGTTATAAGTTGTATTAAAAAAATACAAACAAAAAAATCTAAATGTAGAGTTTTAAACACTTATGTACTTTGTTTTTTTCTTTTTTAAATATATTGTCCACAAAAAGTTATGAAAATAATGTTTTTATTAAAGGACATCTAATAAGTAGTGGACTGAACACAAGTGTGAAATCAATATTTGAACACTGCGCAGCCATGCGCCTCGTCTACGCAGTGGACTACTTGTTTTATGATCAGTGAATCATAAAACAAGTAGTCCACTCACAAAAATCTTTTTTGACACAATAATTGTAAGTCCTTTTATGTCAAAATGTACGTCATAAAGGTACACAGTTACAGTAAGTACAGTTAAAGTAATTGTTATAACCAGACAGTTCTAGCAGTGATGACATATCTTTGTCTCCTGACAGTTTCTCGAGTTATTTACACTCTGTGGATCTCAGTCTGACTTTAAATGCCATAAACAATCAGTGTCCTAAGTAGGACTCTTTATTTGTCTTTGATAGACCGCTATGGTATTTTTGAACAATAAATAAATAAAGATTGCATATAGATCACTGCGGGCTATTTTTCGAAAAGAGCTAGTCATAAGCACATCACTACTTCTAGTTTTTTAAGATGTCGTTAATTATTTACTCAACTTATTAATAAACGTGGTGGTTGAATAGTTACGCTGTGTTGTCACAATTCAAATGTCAAATGTGAAAACACTGCGTGTCTATCCCGTTGTTACGCCACATTCATTAGTGAACCCCTAATGTATAAATATTTATAGGTGACAATATCATCAATTTTAATGAGTAATGAAAAAAAATTATAGATCTTTCATAAGTAGTGCGTAACGATCGGGACTTAGGAATGTTGTGGCAATAGAAATATTGTTGATGCTGTATAACGTTTAGGGCTAAAACACATAGACACGATACGATATCGAATCAAAATTTGAAGTTTATTGTATGCTTGCTATAGAGCGTGATCCGTGAATTCGTTACGGGGGTTTTTTTTTAGTTTTTTGTATAATTACTTTATTGCAAAACCAATTATTGGGCTCAATGCTATAGTATTTTGATGCAAAAATTTAATTTTAAAATAAAGCAAAGAAGTAATAATTTTAAATCGCATACTGAATCACGAAGCCCCCAGGACTTGCTGAAATCATCTAGCAAGCGTTCAGTAATGTTAACGTAGAATGACGAACGCACGTGTACATTGCGTCGCGATCGTAAAATTGTTTCGTCTTAAAACTAGTTTACTGTAAGATTATTTTTCGTTATTGTATGCGAGGTAAGGAAATTGTTGGGTTTAAATTTGATATTGTTGTAAATTATATTTTATTATGAGCGATACATGACAATTGTGATTTTGACGATGTTAAAATTTGGTTTTAACTATAACTCGAAACTAACTAACTATATTTTGACAAATAGTCAAGATATTTTTTTAATTAAATAGTAACAATACTTTCGTTGGTATGCATTCTATCACTGGTATATTGTAACGGAAGCGCCACGAAAAATGCTTTAATTTTATTAACTGGAGTATATATTAATCATTTTATCTAAGCTGTAATGGAATTCGGTCATTTTAATTGTTTATAATATGATGCACAATATATTTATGTTTTAATTAAACTTTGAAGAATTATTTTATTTTGTGATATTTTAATGTAATACACATATTACACACATGAAATATCACTAAATAAAATTAGATTTTATTTATATCAAAAGTTTATATTTATCTATAGTTCATTTCTTGATGTAAAAGGATGTGAAAGGATACAAGAAGATTAAGGGGTACTAAAAAATTTAAGAAATATACGATTTAAAGAATAAATATTTATATGTATACATTACAATGTTTGTCAAACCTAACTCATTAATAATAACTGTGTTCGCGTGAAGAGGTATTTGAAGTACTTTTGATACCATAGTAGTCTGTGAACCCATTTAACGTATTGAATGTAAACCGCTGATGTTTTGGTTGTCACCGCGTATTTTTATGACTTAGGAAAAAGTTTTTTATTATTATTATTGATATCGTAATATTATTAACCTCCCTTAACCTTCTTTGCACCCCCTTTTCAACTACATTGTTAAGTGTTGTTATTCTTATTTTTTTTTTTACTAAAACGCAATGAAAACCTTGTTGCATATAAAGAAAGGTAGCTAGTAAGAAGAAATGGACTATAGATGAATAACGTTGCGAGAAAGGAGAGTGATTATATTTTACAAAAAAAAACTTGTATTTATCCATGAACATATTTTTAATTGAATACATTTTATTTTTTATATGCTCTAAGATCTTATGTTGCAATTTATATGTACTTTCCACCTTATAATGAAAATTCACTCGAATAACTTATTATTATGTTATACTTTTATTTTAATTTGTTAAATAATTCTTTAAAATAAAATGAAATAAATTATGTAAACTATTCATATGCACTTAATTTTAAATTATTACTTTTTAAAATTGTATGTTGATTTAGTTTCGTTTGCAATGGATTTTTTTCTTGAAATGAGAATAAAATAAATTTTACTTTGTTAGTATTATGTATGTGAAAGTGTCTCTTTGTTTGTTTGTTACCTACCACGCTCTTGCCGATACGTTTTGTGATGCCATGAAGCCATAAGCTATTTTTATCCCGAAAAATATCTTAATATATAGATATATATAACAGTAAGATCTGAAAAAACCATAAAGTCAATACAATTTTCGTATGTAGATATGGCTAGATCCATTTCGATGATTTTCGGTATAATGGTAGACGAAAGAACTAGAAGACGTATTATAATACGTTTTATCTTGGTATAATGTCTCAAGATATTTAAAGATGAATATAAAAAATGCGTATGACCTTGCATGTAAGTTTACATTCTGTACATTTCAATATGACTATGTGGCGCGATATATATGCAATGTGCGGTTACCGGTATTGCGGCTGGCCGCAAGGTTAATCGCAGGCAAATAGTTTAAAACTTATTAGGACTGCGGTTCCGCTACTTGCAAACCGCTCCAGTTGCTTGGAAGTTGCGGATAATCGCACGGTTTTACATAATGCGTTCAGATGCGTGCGAATGCGTGCTGCTTGTTTTAATCAGATGTGCGTTTGCTATTGCGGCTTAGCTGATTGCAGAAGTTGCAATCACAAACGCAATATATGATGCGTTGTGCGCAACCGTATGTAGCGTCACTTGCGGCTACCTGAATAAAAAAATGCGTTTTCCGCATTACGCGCGGAAAAAAACGCAGCTGGTATTCAATAAAGACATTTTTTTAAAACAAATAAAACTATGTAGTAATATGGAGATATGAATTCATTCCAATACTCGTATTTTTTATTGGTTACTGTTGAAAATTGTATTTTTATACATTTATTTTAGTGATATAAAATACTTGCCATTATTTTTTATTAATATTTTACTATTATTATATAAGTTTTTAAGGAAAGGGACTTTGATTTTTTTTTTATGTGTTCCGAGATGGTATTTATCATTATTTGGTATTCGTGCTTTTAATGTGGTTTCTGTTTCGTATTAAGTTACCTAACTCTACGTGCTGTAAAGTACCGTCGTTATGATCGTAGCTGAAGCCTCCTACGAGAGAAGATTGGGAATTATAAATTCTCAAATTGGCCCTCAAACCTGGGACCTCCGTAGACTCATAAAACTGTACCACCACCATTGTGCCAGGGTGGTCAGTCAGTATATATATCCGAATTATTTACATATTCATAATATAGACCTCTCACAGGCACTAAATAAATTTTCATACACAATTATGTGTTACCACTTCTGTGAGGCGACGGTGATACCTACATTCTTGAACTTAAAATAAAAGCTAGGAGGTTTTCAAACCCTGGTCTCAGAGGTCGGGACAAACTTAGCCGGGGTTTTTTTTGTTATCGTCATCTAACAGTCAGTTAATATTTAGCTATGGAGTTAGAGGTCTCAACAAAGACTGTCAGTCCATAAGTATTACACTACGTAGATGGTCATAAAAACAACAAAGCAGTCATTACAACTATTTTCTATTATACTAGACAATATGCGAGCGAGCCGGGGATATAAAGAATTGTAACGACGGTATTGTGTCACATGTTTGCTCTAAAGGTGGGATTCTTCCTGTCCTCTTAATAAAAGCACTACTTCTAGACCTTTCAATATAGATTTGTATGCAATCTGTGACTAATTTTTTTTTAATTGAAGCTGTAATTTGCCGCGTTATCAAAATCAGGGTACCAAGTGTGAAATTCCCTTCCTATGTTTAGCACACGAAAGAGTGCCTTCTACTGGCATTTCTGTTCCCAATATATATATATTTTTATCGCACTACAAGTAAGCCCTTGACTGCAATCTCACTTGGTGGTGAGTGATGATGCAGTCTAAGATGGTAGCGGGTTAACCTGTTAGGGACCTGCACCGGAACACAGACCAGACCAGAGAAAATTCGGAAATGTTAAATTCCCAAATTGCCCCTGCCCGGAATCGGACCCGGGACCTCCTACTTAAATTCACAGCGCTCACCGTTGCGCAAGGGAGGTCGTAAAATTGCCAGTCCTACCATATAAATCGTAGTAGTAGTTAACTTTTGCGCGATCGAATATGTAAACGTGGGTAGAAAATCTCACACTGAGGACTCAGGTGAGAATTAAACAAAAGTTGCGAGAGTGAAACAAAATGTTTTTATTATGACTATTTTATTTAATTGAAAGTGTTATTTATTTGAAATGTAGTTTTTATTCTTAATATTTGGCGTCTTCTTATATATATAATTATACATTTTTTTTATTCTTTCCCGTAGGGAAAAGGCAAAGATGAATTACCATAGAGCCACCTCTTTAGTGTTTATTATTCATATTTTATTTGATTATAAATGGGCATAAAGCCACGTCTTTAGTTGACGTCTTGTTATGTTTAACTCGGTCCAATTTACGAAAAAAAAAAAACCTTTGTGATTAACGTCAATGAAGTATAACTTCATAAGACGTTAATCACGTGAGTTGGGTTTCATGTTTTTAAGAGAATAAATAATTAATTTGTTTTATTAAAGAATTTTTTTTTTTTTATATATTAATTTATCTCGAACGATAGCACAATAATTCAGAATTAATTAATAATTAATGTGACGAAAATTAACTTTCATTGTAGTATATAATAGCTATAGATTTTAGACAGTATGTGCGGCACAAAAGCTGAGGGTACACTTGGCCGCTTCAAACCGTATAAATATGTCGAAACTAATTTGACAGAAAGCACGTTTGTTGCAAGCAGGATTTTTGTTTTCATAAACATAAGGTAAATCTGTCAATTTGTATGGATAGCAGCCAACTGGTAAATTTTGGGTGATTAGCGGTGTATATTGGATAGTAACCGATAAATATATTGTTATTTTTCTAACCGGTTAATCAAATTACGGAATAATGTTCAATTTGAAAAATAGATTTGTGCCGCTTTAAAAAAAAAAAGAAGAACGAAATCGACTAAGAAACGGTTTGTAAGCTTCATTTAACTGGTTACAATAACAGAACCGAAACTCTAACTTCTATGATGGGCTGATGTACAAGTAATCCCAACTGAAGTCGCAACATGGCGGGTTGTGCGGGTAAAAATTTTTGTACATACGCCTCGTTATCAGAATGGACTTCTTGTTTTGTGGTTGGTACTAGGTATTTCTGGAAAACTTACACTCAAAGCTAAGCATTCGGATTGGATTTACCTTTCTGTTGTGGCCGCAGCAGTTATTAATTTGGAACAAGCAATATTGTATCTTACTGTTGTGCTATTAAGGTCACTTGTAGTTTGTGTCGCACACGCGTTAGTTGTAAATTTTTCATCTGCACCTGTAAAAATCCTTATACACGAGGTCATAAAGGTTATATATTAAAAAATAATAATTGTAGCACGAGTGCGTAGTAAATAATGTTTAATAAGTAATTTGTACACAAATAATAAGCTTTTATAAGAAAAAAAAAGTGTTGATAGTTTTTTGGGAAGTTGTTTTTTCTCACGGTTAAATGTTAAGGGTTATTTTTATGTGTATTGTGCCATAATCGAGGTCTAGAGGCCGTTTAGTTGCGCAACTGTTGCGCCACTTTGTGAGCAACTTTTAGTTGACGTTTTTGATATACTAAATATTATCCTAGCGGGCCTCCTAGATTTGTTTTGTTTCTTGCTTCATAGTTCATGTAACAAAACAGTAAAATTGTAACAGCAAATCAATTGTTGAATTATAAAAAAAAAAATGCACCACCATTCATAAACTATACTGCCCCAAGTCAAAATGTATGTGACATATTTGCGGGACGCATGTAAATGTACGTGTTTACAGGAAATAAATATACTCATAGGTGTATATGAACTGAAGCAAGAAACAAACGCTTTAAGAATTTTGATATCACATTTTTATTTATTGACTATCTACTTGAATCGTAGTAAGCTCAGAGTAAAGATTAAGCTAAAGAGCATAATACGTTTAATTGATTATAAATAAGTATTGCCACGTTCAAATATTAAAATATATTTAGCTAACGATTTCAATTAAGTAGTGTAACACTGGTAAACACATATAACTCATATTCGGCTCGGTGTACAACCGAAATGACCAAACTAAACAAAATTGGCAGGTGTTAGCATTACAAAATGTTGGCGGCCGATTAGTGCAGTGGAAAATGTTTGTGTGATGCACATGAATGTTTTTCAGTGTCTGGGTGATTATATGTTTATTATAAGTATTATTTAGGTAATGTTTCTTGCAGAAAATGACAACATTATGTAGTAATATTTTTAAATCCGATTACTTGTCTTACCCATGATTACCGTTTGCACCCGTGATTACTGGTAATTTATTGCTCAACGCCGTATGTTTACTCTGAGGTAGTGAGGTTGTTTTGTAGCAAAAAGACGCTTATTTTACGTGTTAGCGGATACGTGGATGCATGTTATATTACTTAAACATTAAGGGAATAAAATTATTTAAATTTGATTTTGTATTATTTTATTTGATCACTATCCTTGAAGATGATGGGGTGGGGTTCCAAGCATCTCTCCGGAGTTTTGCGTTTTAAATTTAAGCAATTTAATGTCACTTGCTTTGTCGGTAAAGGGAAACATCGTCAGGAAACCTGCATGGAATTCTCCGTAATGTTCTCAAATGCCTGTGAAGTCTACCAATTGGCATTTAGCCGGCATTTGGCCAGCGTGTTGGACTAAGGTCCAACCTTTTCTTATAGGACTTATGTGTGGTATGAGGTGGGTTATGGGAGTTTGGCACAGCATATCTCATTCCAATTTCAAGACCAAGAATATTAATGGGAATAATTGAGGAATCAATCAGATGGTCAACGTGATGCTAAGTGGAAAGCCATCTCCTATACCAGAGCAACACTTCACAGAAGATCGACGGAACACGTCCTATAAAGTGTCGCCCTGTGTCCACCAACTTGTGGCATAGGTGTTTAGCCTCATGGGCCTGCAATTACTTCGGATTTTCGCGATGTGTAGAGCTGGTAACTTTGACTTTGCAAAGTCATAAATATCTTTATTCAAGTAGGCGGTGGCACTTTTGATGCGTACATAAGAATTACACGGTAGTGAGATGATGGCGATAACCTGTTTCGTTAACTTAAAACAAGCTACGAGGGTGCCAAACGCGTCCTGGTCTAAGAAGAAGCCCACAACAAACTTAGCCGGGTTTTTTTTGTTATCACCATCTCACAATGTCATTTAAAATGATTAGAAGAGCAACCTGGTTAGAGCAATAATTTACACCGAAGCTTTTTTATCGATTACGTAGTCCTTTATACTATAATAGGACTTTTCTATAAGCTTACGTTTGTACTACAAACTTTGAACTTTTAAGAGACATCTGCAAGATATAAATGGGTAGTCTGGGTCTGGGTCTGGATGCTAATGTGCAATTTCCTTTTAACGAATTATGAATTTTATGTAACCTAGTATATTGTACTGTAAGTTTATTCTTACTTCTAATGTTTAAATGATTGCACTCACATTTTTTCTTAAATTTAGAAATGTTTTTATGAACGTACATAAAGTTTTCAAACATGTACTGACTATACACTGTCATTATATTAAAATCTTTAAATAATTGATCTCTCAATGAATCTCTCGGACCCATTTTGTAGACCGAACGAACAGCCCTTTTCTGCAGCAGGAAAATAGTGCTAATATCAGCAGCATTACTCCAAAGTACAATCTTTACAATAAAAAGTTTTATTAAAATAAATTTAGATTTGACAGTTATGGTGCAAAATCGACGAAATCTTTCATCCTCTATGCCGAAGGAACCCTGTTTTTTTTTCGGGATAAAAATTAGCTCAATATGTACCCGGAGTGTAAGCTATAAGAATACCAAATTACAATTAAATTTGCTCAGCATTTTCTGCGAGATGGGCAGACGGACATAGATATACAAAAATGAAATAATCTTTTTGGTTATAGTGTTTGGGTTGGTATGGATATTAAAGCTTGACTTGACCCCCCTTGCGCATTGGTAGTAGTATAAGTGGGAGACCTCGGATATGATACCCGGTTAAGTACGATGCCACGTTTGACTGCCATACCTACTTCTAACAGGGTAGCCCGCTACCTTCTTAAGGTGCACTCACACCAAACGAACACAGAGCAAGAGATAGAAAAGAGCATTTTTTGTTGATCTTTGAAGCTCCAGGAGACGAGCTTTCGTTTACACGAAAATAACAACGATCAAGAATAACAACCAAGTACTAGAATTCCTGGGCAAATGCAAACGCTCAGCCGAACGAATCCTCATTGCTAGAACGCTTTAAAGACACCGCTCCGGGGTGCGAGCACATAAGAGCAAGCAAAAACGATCTAGGCAACTGTTTGCACGCTTTTATCCTGCTTACATCAAGCAAGCGAGCATTCTTAGAATATCCCATAGAATCTTGCGAACGTAGACAGAATAAAGCTTTACGTCTATTTAAACAAAAGGAATTTATAATAGAGTTGAGATAGAATGAGCATTCGTTCGTTTGATGTAAATCGGCCTTTAGACTGCATCGTTACTTGCTATACTTTGAAACCGTACTGTCACTAGAAGCTGCTCTCTCAATACCATGTCAATCGTATTTAAGTTTCACGCTATCGGGAAAATCTCGCAGTTGTCACTTTTAAGCCTAGCTGTGTTATTTTATTTATTTCTGTATCTCGTTTAAATTGAGTGTTATATATTGATATAAGTACCTATCTATGTTATATATTTACATATTTTTATAGATATACTTATAAATTTTATTGTATATGATTTTTAGTAGATTATATTAATTATGGGTAATGTTATATAATTTTTTTTATATCTTATTTTTTATAGTTATCATAATATTATAGTTATATATTATATTTATATATTTTTGTAATGTTTTTTTCTCATTTATTGCACCACCTACCTCTTTTCTATGTTTTTTCCTTTTGCGTCATTGGTTGCCTGGAAGAAATCGCTATGTAGTGATAAGGCCACCACACTGTATTCTCTTGCTCTATGTGTAAATCTCTGTAACTACTTTTTTCTTTGCTATACTAAGATGAGTTCTCCTTCGCATATAACAGTAAGGTCAATCCGTCGCAGTGACGTCACAGCCTGTCCTGTAACGCCGCACAATTTCCCTCGCGAAATGAAATTCGCATCTCATAATGAGCTCTAGACTTTAACTGGCATTGTTCGCCTCCGTATAGAAGTACTGGATGAGACAGTTTGTGAATTTGTTTTAGTATGGGCTTATGTAATATATTTGGGTTTTAATAATCTTAGTTATTATAAACGTTATATAGTTTTGGCAGTCTACATTTAATTTTTGCCTTCACCATCATCAATATCCTTTACATTTACGGTTCACTGCTTGAATAAAGGCCTATCTGAACGGCAGGGTTTGCTCATAATTACCACGCTGGGTAGACGAGTAGGTAGATGTTAGTACCAAGTACTGGTAGTACGAGGATCAGAACCTTTGTATTGGCACGACACATCATAGACTTAAAACTGTTCATCAATTATTCACATCAACCCATTACAGGCCCCCAACATTGCACGGGTTTTCCAGATTGAGAAGGGGTTAAGGCCGTCAACCAACGCGCTGGCCCAGAGCGGATTGTTGGACTACACACACCTTTGAGAACATTATGTAAGACTCTCAGGCATGCAAGTTTCCTCCACCGTTAAAGCAAGTGATAATATTTAAATTACTTAAAACGCACATAACAAAGAAAAATTAGAGGTGCGAGGTGCTGGGATTCAAACTCGGCCCCCCGAAAGTGAAGTCGAGCTCATACACAATGCACTATCACCGCTTTAAAACTATTAATAATTATGTAATAATTAAGCAAGTATTAGATTTCAAGTTACACCGCATATGAGTGTACACAATTATTCATTGTAAAGTCAACATCGCCTGAGGATGTTCCGGTTTCGGAGCGAATCGTGCGTAGAGGGTACATTGCCGAGGATGTGTTTGGTGTTGAGTATACGGATTGAAGTAATTATAAATTACACCCTACAGATTCTCCTGCTGTTCGCGGAGTAGGTATAGCAAATTAAGCTTAATTTTCATAATATATTCTGTTCTATTCTATACCTACCTTAGATCAATTGTATTATTTATGAAAGTTTTGTATACTTTTTTTAAAGTACTTATTCAAAATAATTTTTCTTACTTATCGAAAGATTGAAACAATCCTCTTAATAGTTTATACGGTGAAGTATGATTCTAAATTATTAAAGATAAAAAGACAATAACTCAACTCTTTTTTTTATTTATTGTATATACTGGTTTTTTTTTCTATTTCTATGGTAGGTTACCTAAATTATCACTCATTGCTGAATCTTGAACTTATGTTCGAAAATTTTCAAATGGGTGTACTGTAATTATTAAATGGTTCCACATTCAAAAAGCCACATCCAGTATAACTGATTGGCTGTAAATTCAAAAGCGTAGGATACACAGCGCCGGAAATGACAGGTTGATGGCTGACTTCGCTGCTTCCTTTCTGGCGGGACCGATCTGCTGAGATGGAACGGAACGGTCTCGGGAAATGCGTTTTTTCTAGACTAGACTATAACTATCTTAAATCTTGTTACGATAGTTGTCTAGAAAACTTAGCGAATTACTCATGTAAAATTAACCATCTTTAAAGAATACGTACTAATCAGGTATATACTTACTTTACAGAATTGCAACGTTGCTGCTTAGCGGCAGAAATATGCATCGTGATAGTACTTCCCCGGACAATCTCTGTCACTAAAAGCTCTAAAACTACTAAAACTTACCCACCAAATACATAACAAATTAGAAATTAGGCAGCCGATTTTAGGCGCAGTAGGCAGCGACCCTGCTTTCTGAGTCCAAGGCCGTTGGTTCGATTCCCACAGCTGGGAAATGTTATTGTGATGAACATGAATGTTTTACAGTGTCTGGATGTTTATCTGTATATTATAAGTATTTATGTATATTATATTCATAAAAATATTCATCGGCTATCTTAGTACCCATAACACAAGCTACGCTTACTTTGGGGCTAGATGGCGATGTGTGTATTGTCGTAGTATAATTATTTATTATTTACTAGCTTCCCTCCGCGACTTCGTCTGCGTGGACTTCAGATTTGGCTCTAAAGCTTTGCTTGTTAACAATTTTTAATCTTACCACGGGACTGTTTGAGAGATCCATATATATAGGTAGCATGCATACCAAATTTCAATGTTGTCTGCCCGAGGCTTAGCTTGTAAACAGTTTTCAACGTCAATTGCTATATGCATGCCAAATTTCATCCAAATCCGTTCAGCTGTTTTTGCGTAATGTTACCGGTTGCTCCCCTTGGCTGACACCTACGCTACGCAAAAACATGTTGTGACGTCACTACAAGATTCATTAATATATAATTGCTTTAATAGTTCTATTTTGCTTTATATCATTCGTAATATTACTTGTGTAATTATTTAATGTTTTCCAAATATAATAATAACAATATATTTTGTGAAATAACTTACCGGAAACTAATATCGTAAAATATTATTATTGGTTCGTTTTGTTGTCAACATTGTAAACGGTACCTGAGCCGTATAAAAGTAGAAGCATTACCTTCTCAAGCATTCATTCTGTATCAAGTAGTTGTAGGGGGAAACTCTGCTCGATTATATTTCAAATGTAAAAAGTGAAAAATATAATTATTCCAAGTCCTATCCCCACGTTCTCCAACAGTAATTTAGTAACAAACATCCACACTATCACATTTATCATATTAGTAGGATTATATTTGTCTATTTCATTTTTGCATATTTAATTATTTTAATATTATTAAATAGGTACGATGTCAGGGAAGTGTTCGTTATCTTTTCAATTTAATTCTATTAAAGTAGGTACGCCGCAAGAGTAACGTAGTATTTTCCCGAGTGTAAAGGCTTTGGTTTCGAGGATAAAACTCCTGTTTCATGGCACGCCGTTATTTCTTATGTGCCATTGTCTTGTTGGACGGTGTTATTCAACACGCACCTAATAATTATGGTATGAAGCAGTCTCGTAATACTTAACTAGTTGTACGCTACTATAACTTATCTCATGTATCTTCTATATAAAACTTACTAGCAGTGGTTTGAAAGGTCAAGCCAATTAATCCAATTATACCTTTGTGTGTTCGTAATTATTAATATTAATATTATTTATCGTTGTATTACTCGAAGCGGTTATAGCGCATTGGGTAGGAAGTCGACTTCACTTTCGGGGGGCCGAGTTCGAATCCCAGCGCACCTCTAACTTTTCTTAGTTACGGTAATTAAAATATAACTTGCTTCAACTATGACGGAAAACATCGTGTGGAAACCTGCATGCCTGAGAGTTCTCTATAATGATATCAAAGGCGATGATGGTGATTGATGGACTCCACACAGTCCATCAATCCGCGCTCAACGTGGTGGAATACGGCCTTAACCAATTCTCATTGTGGGAGGAGACCCGTGCCCTGTAGTGGGCTGGCAATGGGTTGATTTGATGATGATGATGATGATGTATTGATACGTGAAGCAAAAACTAAGTACCTACCCCCTTTTACGAAAATCGCGCGGACGGAGCATGATATTCTCCACTTATAGTTTATACACAGAAGGAGTGCAGAATGCTAATATTTTTTTTTTATTATGCATAATAAAAAAAGATTTAAAACACTACCAGGTCTTTGACACACACACGTATATAAACTCTTTATTAATAATTCTTTCCTTGCATTTTAATTTGTTTGAAATAAGCAAAAATCTGTGATAATAGATGTGTTGATGAGATGTTCAAACTTATTATTAAAATTAATTATGGTCGAAGTATGACAAGTGAAGTATGAAGATTTTGCCCGCGAATATGTCCGCATTTGTTTCGGTTATTTTAAAATCTCTGTTCTGAATTTTGAAGTCAGTTTTTAACTGTCCGGTTTCTCGGCATGAAAATATGTGACTCTAGCACGCAAGCTATCTCCATGCAAAACTTTTCGAAGATCGAATTAGCTACATGCATCCCAGGGGAATTGTATCTGGGATAAAGTACTCATTCACACATTTAAAAAGATGTGTAAATTTTTTTTATTTCACTACACGTTTTTAACTGGTGGTAAGTAATTGCAGTCGAAGATGGTAGCGAAAAATAGCGTAAAATTAATGAAATTTTATTATATTCAGCCGACTATTTTGATTATTTTGATTTTGTTTATTTTGATCTTTTTTTTTTAGTTATTACATAAATGAATTTGTTTAAATTAAGATTTGCATGTCATATATTATGACTTAACATGTATACCTACAATGTTTTATGCAAATAAAAGAATTTGAATTTGAAACATACCCCTGACTTCTGCGCTGCATCCTACCGGAATATTTTCAACGGCAGGGTGTTTATTTATTTAGTCGCATTTTCTAAGAATAAGCGGTTTAAATTATTGATTAAATATACAAATTAATAAGTTACAAGACAATGTCCAGATTCTCCATGTACCAGTCCCAGCAGATAGAGCAGGTAGGACGGTAAGAGACGACCCCGGCCAAGTACTCCCACCAGAACTGCAGGGAGCTCCTGATTTTTAGCTCTTATTTATAAGACCACAAATGTTTCAGACTATCAGTCACTCAGTACTCTTGGTATAAGATTTGTACGCTCGCAATCGTGGAGTCCTTTTCAAGTTTCGAAACACTGTGACTTTAAAGCAATATGGACTTTCATACATTGTTTTAGAGTCGCAAATTCTGTAACCCTGTTTTTTATTTATCTAACAATATTTACATCCATGCTTTCTGTAACAGTGTGGACGAATTTGAGCTTTAAAAAAAGGAACCAAAACTCAATTTTAATGTGACGAAGTATCGATAGACGAAACCAACCATCTTTCAGGAGGGTACAAAATGTCATTAAGAGAACTGATTGACTGAC
Source organism: Pararge aegeria (assembly GCF_905163445.1). Classification (NCBI taxonomy): domain Eukaryota; kingdom Metazoa; phylum Arthropoda; class Insecta; order Lepidoptera; family Nymphalidae; genus Pararge; species Pararge aegeria. Next base: position 19,195,031 of record NC_053186.1, read on the forward strand.
AGTGTAAAACAGGTGTCCGAGAGTAAGAGCAGAAAAGCAACGTAAGCAATATACCTACCTACTGCGAATATTTGTCTGGTTGGATGGAGGCTTTGGCCGTATCTGGTTACCACTCTACAAATAAAGACGTGCTGCAAAGCAATTTAGCGTTCCGGTAAGATGACGCGTCGAAACCGTTCGGGGTTATGGATTTACTATAACGATCATGCCCTCTAGCAGGTTAGCCCGTTACCATCTTAGACTGCATCATTACTAATCACCAGGATGAGATAGCAGATAAGGGCTAACTTGTAGTAAAAAAAGTAATAAACAGTTTTGTCTCGCTATTACATAAAGCCGCGCAGTAAAATGTTATCTCGTTTATCGGCCGGCATCGGGTTCTCTTACATTCAGTAACACAATCCAGATAGCGTAATTTTTACACTTCAGATTTCTTTATAATATTAAGATATAAGTTCCTATTATTATATTAGACAATAGATCTCGGCGCGTATACCTTCTCGTGTACCTTCTTTTCGTGTCTATATCAAGTCCCCAACTTATGTTATAAATGCCAAAGTTGCTGCGTAAAAGAAAGGCAAATAGAAGCACATAGTCAAAATATATATTTGTATTATTTTGTATGATATTTATTATATTTTATGTTTCGGGATAAAAAAGTATCGAAATCTTTGAGTGTCTGGTGGGAGGCTGTAGCAGTGGCTATTTACCATCTTAGCGATGATAGCCCAGTGGTAGGACTTCGACTTCACTTTCGGAGGGGCAGATGTCGAATCCTAGCACGAACTTCTTGCTTTTGGAAGTTATGTGCGTTTTAAGCAATCAATTCAAATTCAAAATTTCTTTATTCATGCAGGCCTATCACTGGCACTCATGAAGAGTTCATACATATATTTTTACATAATTGTAAGGGGATGGTAATAACTTCGTTCGAACATACAGAAGCCTCATTCAGCCATTATTGTATGCAGTGCATTGTGTCCAAAAACAGTGTAAACGTCACGCGCACGTCTCACTTCACATCCGCATAATGTTGCTGGTTCACAAGCTTTTCCCATTTTCTCATTTTATGGTAAACTTTTAGAACCTAATGTTCTAAAAATTTAGAACAGAACTACTGTACTAAGTTGAATGGTTTTTGATGCTTCAATATTACTCATGTACTTACACGGTTTCTGCATGTTCCTAATTCTGTGAGAGCCGGTAATTTTTGGAGAGTTGATATGATTTTATACAAAGACGTACCGCCAAGCGATTTAGCACTTCGATACATATTCGATACGTAGAAACCGCGGGTATTTTTAATATTGTAAAACTGTCATACTTTCAACATTAAAGTCTGTTACCATCTTAGACTGTATCATCACTTACCATCGGGTGAGATTGCAGTCAAGGGCTAACTTGTAGTGGATAACAAAAAAAAAGTTATAAATTTGTGGGATAGTCAACAGTTTTAACTAGATAGTCACGGAGTATCTCTACGTGATCAAATAAGAAAAGAGGAGATCCGCAGAAGAGCAAGATTCATGCCATAGTTCAGAGAACCGATGGACGTTGGCGCCCCAAGGCGCTGGAATGGAATGTGCGACACAACACCGGTAAAGGCAGCGTTGGTCGGCCCCTAACGAGCGGGACAGACAACATCAGCGAGTTGCTGGGAGCCACTGGAAACAAGCGGCCTAGGAACGTGGAATTTTGAAGACCTACGTTCAGCAGTGGACGTCAATCGGCTGCAGTGATGAAGATGAGTAATCAGTCAGACCTGTGTCACTGTCCCTGAAATATGACGTTCTACGAGACCGACAAAGTCGCATCACGGGGTTAGTTTTTAACATTTGGAAACCAAACCCTAAATACCCTTTAATTAAAAAAACCTGAAAAAGCAATGGAATATGTAATGGAGGCCAACAAAGCATGTTTCAAAACAGAAAAGAAGGAACCTTGTCGAAATTAAAGTCGCATAACGCGTGTAAGAATAGGGTTCCCAAAAAAATTATTTATCATTATACCTACATCTTTTGGCGCGTTAGGGAAAATTAATGAGAGTAAATTTTTAAGATGCGCGCGCACACCGTCACTAAAAACCGACACCCTGAAGTTAGCTATGAACATTTTAGTTTTTCAAAAAAGGTTTGGCAGTGTACACTTTCAATTGTCAAAGTCTGCGGGCTCATTCCGGTGATTTAATTGATTCAAGACAAAAATCTCAAATTTTAATGTTAAGTGTAACTTGGTTTTCCGACAATGAGATAACTAGATAATGCGTTATAATAAAACTTTCAATGTATTAAATACCTTTTTTCCATTGTCAATGTCGTTTTTTCTACAAACGTGGAATAAGGTAAATGATAAAATGTTCAAGCTGTTTTATCGATTACGTACTTCTTTATACTATAATAGGTATAAGCTAATAAGCTTACGTTTAATACAAACTTTTTAAGAGACATCTTCAAGATGTCAATGTATAAACACAAACAAGATAATATTGTCTCCAATGTTCATTGCAATAAAGAAATATACCCACCCAAATCCAACCCAAAACATGTAAACGAGAAAGAATCATTAAAACCACGTGAATTTTAATTATGTTGTTCTACCCACGACGTCTTCCACGCAAAATTTCTGTAAGCGCAACGTGGTAAAATTCCAAAGAAAACACCTGTACAAACAGATATACCAAAATTATTTAAGCATGTTTTGGTTATACCTTCGTTCAAGTTATGAATGTATAAATAAATGCTTTTATCTTATACAACAGAACAGAATTATAACAGAAAAAAAGAATACATCTAGCAAGTTTAATACAGGGAACTTGGTGGCCTTATCGCTAAGTACATAGCGATATCTTCCGGCGATACGAAAACCACGCTGGCCAAGTGCGGCTAGTACCTAGCCGCTAGGTGGACTTTACACACCTTTGAGAGCATGATGGAGAACTCTCATGCATGCAGGTTTTCCAAAAGTAAGAGGTGCTAAGATACTTACGCATCGCCTGAATCAATACCTAATGATTTAGTGCTGTGTATAGAAAAATAAAATGTGTGCGTGTAACCTTTCCGCGCGAAAAACTTTTATTATTATTTATTGATAAAAGAGTAAAATGTTCCTGGACTCCGTCATTTCATTTAATATTCACTATTTAATGTTATATTCTATTTAAAATTCATTAATATCACTTTCGCGTTTTATAAATATTTTCATTTGTTTAAATAGAATAATTAAGAGTAGAAAATCGAAGGTTAGATTAGCACATGCCAATATAACCTTGTCATTGAATATTATAGAATGTCGCATAGTCAGAATATTTATTAATAATTTATTTATTACAAAAGTAATAAATAAACAAGTATATTTAAAGATTTTCAAAGAACATTTTAAAACTTTGCAATTAACAATTGATACGTTTGAAAATATCTGAAATAAGTAATCCTAATAGATTATGATATTTGCCACTAGCTGGCGTATAAGTCAAGAAGCGTGGAGTATATGACATATACTTACGGGCTACGGCGTTACTATTTTTAAATAGAGGAAACTACACAGACGTATGATGTAGGCATTACTTCCGTCAGAAAAAAAATCTGCCTGAAAAACCTAGTCGCGCCTAAAGAAGTTTTACTTCAAAAACGTTTCACCAACTAGGTGATAACTATTGGTTAGTGCTAATTTTATGTGTAACATAATAATTACAGCCATTATTATTTTAGACTTTTATATTGTCATATTATGTTGTGGACGGTACTGAGTCACACTGTGACGTCATTGTGGCTTGAAGCTCCTGCTGTTAGATAATTTAACCGGATCTTTGATGAATGAATATGAATTGAATTTGAGCGTGGCTTACACTGACATCTCGTAAGTATGAACACTTGAAGGACACTGTCACTTCTTTTTTTATCTAATTAATATTTAAGCTCAGTTTAAAATTTTTGAATTTTCTCTGGTCTGATTGCGGGGGGGTTTATAACGATGCGTGGGAGGTACTACGGTCGTGGCCGTTTACCACTCTGCCGACTTAGACGTGCCACCAAGCGATGTAGCGTTTCGTTACGATGTCGCGTAGACACCAATTCAGGATGTGGCTTATATCTGCGATACCCCTAAGAGACTCTAGATTATTGACCAGGGTAGACATAAAGCTTGTAAATTGCATAAAATGGAAAAATCCTCTTCCTATTCGAGTTACATGAAATGTTAAAGGTAGGCAGTGCGTTTGTGCATATATGAAAGGCACGCCACTGCTAAGAGCATAGCCCGCTACCATCTTAGACTGCTTCATCACTAACCATCAGGTGAGATTACAGTAAAGGGACCACTTATAGTAGTAAAAAACAATCAGTAGGTATATTGTTAGTTCCAGAGACATTCGTATGTCACAAGTGGCGCTTCAAATTTGGACAGAATTTAATCTGTCAATTGTATGTGGACAGGGAGTACAGTGTGTTGATAATAGAGATCAGTAGCGGCATGACTAAAAAAGCGCAACACATCAGTTTAATATTTTATTTACGATTAATAATAATAACTTTAAATCAGTTTATATACAATCAGTATTTACAATATTAAAACACAACGATAACATCAACGTTCAATACAATTTTATAATAACACTTAAAATATTAAAGAACACAAAAACAACACGATGTCACATCATATTATAAAAGATAAGAAAAAGATTACACTTGTACATTACATAATATTTATTTATTTATTTATACAATATTACATAGATAAACTTTTTATTGCGCACAATTAAGTTAAGAAACCCTTCGTAGAAGAAAAATGGAATGATGTGGGGTAAATAAAATAAATTATATACATATACGTACCTACTAATGGATTTTCGAGAGTATGAGTATCGTACAGGAAGACTTAAAAGGTACCCATTATTCAAAAACTTCATTTTTTCCAAAATACAAGTACAAGTAGGTAAATATTTTACATTTAAAATATTTTTTCAAAATATAAATAGCAGGTACATTTGCATGAAATGAAAAGAAGCTCTTACTATTTAAACCTGCATAATACTTGAAAGTTGTCCAATTCGGAAGAGCAAAATAAATTTGCAAAATTATTACACATAAATTAACTATAATGTTGGTGACAGGTGAAGATTATAATAAATATAATGGTAATATTTGAGTAAGGCAAACCGCACAAATGAACAAGAATTATATTAATGATATAGATTAATGAATGACGACGATAATGCTTTTATGAAGGTAGAAAGCACGAAAAATAAGAAGATGATGAGAACAAGAAAACAGGTGAAGATGATAACATATAAAAAGATAAATACTTTTCTGAAATACACAAAAATGAATATAACTCACATCTTAAAATACATATCAATATATTTTACTTACATTACATAAAAAAATCAGAAGATGCAAATGATGAATAGAAGAGAACAGGGGAAGTTATTAAAAAAAATACTTACATACTTAATAATAAATAATACACATTAGTATAATAATACATAAGCTTAATGGTGTATGAAAAAAAATGTTCCAAGAGGTATAATAATTAAAAATATGAAATTAATTTATACGCAAAGGCATCTGTAGTTAAGTAACGAGATGGAAATATATTTTGTAAACACAATATCTGATCTCGCATATTTATATAGGTTTTCAAAACATTTCTTATATAAGACGTCAAAATAAAAGGTAATCAGTCCCGAATCGTTGACTCGTCTAGATTTCTCCCCTTTCCACGAAAACGAAAAATGGCTTCCCTTATCAGGCATCGATCAAATTTTGTGGCCAACCGCATAGACTAAGAGCACAAAAGCTAATTTGGGTTATGAATTATACAATATTTTAAAACTGGCATTGGCAATTAGATGTTCAGGATTGTCATATATTTTTAACCGTATTATTGTTTTATGTATAAGAACACAAAATCCTTCTGTGGTCAAATATAGGTTCTGCTTAAATCAAGTCTTGATTGGAATCCGTATTATTACGTAAATAGAAATAAAAATATTAAGAATCGATTTAAAACGCCTAAATATATACGTATTTAGCCTGATTGAGCTGAATTTAAGCATGTGTGACGTAAATGATGGTGATTGAATATCAGGGTACAGAAATGTGAGCCAATAATAATATTTTTCTATTTTTGTATTGCAAACAAGTTATAATTATCTTCTTAGGCTCTTATACTAGGAAGTTTTTCATGGTTTCACTCAACCCATAAAAAGGAACAAATCCGAAAGTAATATTCAAAATAAAAAACGAGGAAAAGAAATGAAATTAGACCGATTGTATACAGTGTTGAAACCTTGTAAAATACTGGGAAAAAGGTGTTATCATATTAATTGAAAAAAATCCTTCAAAGGCTGGAATTTGATGAAATTAGAATTTAATGTGTAAAAAAATTAATGAACATTTGATGTGGTTAAATATATAGGTGATGTGTGAAATATATAGGTGTGTGAGATTTCACATATTATACACTAATAAATAAATGAATTAAATAAGTATATAATTAAATGAAGGCATGCAAGAAGCAAATGAATAAAAAATAATAAATATAAAGTAATTATAGTTAACATGAATGAATGAATGATATAAAAATATTGACTAAAATATATATATGTACTAAATTAAATACATTTAATGGATTATGAGAATAAATGTAAAATGATAAATGAATGAATGAAAAATTTAATATAAACAATGTAAATACTCAATCAAATAAAAAGATATCGGTAGTAAGTGTAATATAAAATAATCAGAAATGTTTTAACGAAGAAAAAGAATCTGAGCCTATATATAAGTAATTATTGAAGTGTCCACAATATGAGACAGTAGATTTCAACCTATAAATCGAAATCTACTCTATTGTTCGCACTATAAACTATTGTATCTGTTTTTAGTGTTATTGTTGGAATTATAATAAATATATATTTTAGCTTATACAGTTTAGATATATATAGTTTAAAAGACAGTATTATTAATAAAATTATAGGTAAATATTAGGGCAATTATTAAATGGCGTGAAGATATAAAGTCTATAAAATATAAAAAGTCTAGATTTATCTATGCTTAATTTAAAAAAAAAAGTTTTAAGAATATATAAATAAATATGACCCGTGATGATCCTAATGAATTCAAAACACTTAAAATTATTCAAACAATTAATTCCTAGTAACAAAAATTCTATAGGTCCAACAGGTTCTATGGGTTGTCCTTAAAATTCTAATTTACATGTAAATTTAATATCACCAATTGAATAGATAAAAAGCATTTTCATAATGCATAAATATTGGTTTAAATGAATTCATAGAAAATATAAAAAAAAACCAAGACAGAACTGTTTGCTTATAGTCTGGAAATTAGACTTTAGGTCTGATTTGGCTGTACACGACTCCCGTAAATAATTGACAATATTATGATCTTGCCAATTTTTTTAGATGGCTTCATAGCTCTTCTCCGTTAGAAACTAAGATTACCTACCTACCTTAATGGAAGGCTTAATCGGTTATTTCGTCTTTTCGGTTTATCGGTTTTATCGTTTTTTTTACTGATATACACTCTGCAGTGCTGTTGATAACAACAGACAACAAATAGTTACTTCTCATCTCCAATTCTTGTACGTATTTCCGCGACGTTTTAAATCACATGTTGAATATGGAGACGACTTAGGAACGTGGCAGTACACATATGTCAGTAAATAAAATTATCTATATTTTTTAGGGCAAGTCAAAACTCTGGCGTCAAACCTGCCTCCTGCTCCGCGTTTTATAGGCTAGCGTAGGCAGGAGATAAAAATGATATCATTATTATTTGGACATTTTAATACGTGCGCCAATGCTCGGAGAGTTTTTTGTAAAATATTGCATGCTGAAGAGGGAATTTGCCTTGTTCTTATTATTTATCCATCCAATCATCTATATTCTGTATCTGTATTTCAACCACCCGAATTCACAATATAGAATTTGAATTTGAATACTGTGACAAAAGATAAAATTTCGTCCTTTCTCGAGAGAAAAAAAAATCTGCTCATGCTAGCCACGCGGCGTCCGATCAATCACTAGACGCGCCTTTTGAGGAAGAGTTCTGATTGGTCGCAAACTTGAACGCCCTTTAGGATGCAGGTTGACGCAACATTTTGGCCTTCGCTTTAGTGGGTATTAAAACTTGCAATTTTTTTAAAGTGTCCAATTTCAACTCATAAAACTAGCCGTAGTACATGGGCCCATGCATGTAGCCGGCCGTCCGCCGGTCGATGGGCACCAGGTTGTGGGTCTTGGCGGGCGTGCCGTGGTGGTACACCCACTTGCGACCTCCCTTCTTGCCTGCATTCTCGTGGTGATTGTCACCGTGCTCGCCGTGAGAGTCGTGCCCGTCGGCGGACTTGTGACCCTGAGAAACAAAATATTATTTTGAAACAATGACAACGGTAGGACACGGAATTAAGGACAAATAAAAACCGTGTACACGGTTAATATTGTTGCGTTAAAAACTACTCCACTTAAGTAGTGTTTCTCGAACAGGCGGTTGTAATAGTAGATGAATGAAGGTACTGTATGTTTCTAATTCTGAGCGGTAGGTAGAATCTGGCTAAGCTTGTTGTGGGCTCTTCTAAGACCAGGGCGCGTTTGAAACCCTCTTGGATTTAGTTTTAAGTTAACGAATGTTATCACCATCACCAATATTAGTGTAACATGTTAAATGTATGAACGCTTCATAAGTGCCTATAATAAGGTGTACATGAATAAAATATTTTTGAATCACACACAATCTGTCAATCGTTGACAACCACTTCGAAACTTCGATCCGTTGTGGTTGTTTAAGACTATAGGGCTAAGAAGGGCTAGAGGAATAAAATAAAATAAAAGTTTCTGAAAAAAAAATGCGAATACTTACATGTCAGAACACCTTAATTTTTAAACCCCGACGCAAAAACGGAGTTCTATAAGTTTGACGTGGTTGTGTGTATGTGTTTGTTTGTATGTGGCATCGTAGCTCCCGAACGAAAGAACCGATTTTGATTTTGTCTTTTGGAAATCTTTTAATATGTTACCTTGGCGTGATGACCATGCCCGCCCTTAGCGAAGTCTCCCTTTTCTCCTTTGGAGTGCCCACCGTGACTGGAGTGGTGCTGACCTTTCTTGAAGTGGCCTCCCTGTAAGAAAATAATACAGTGTTAACGCACAAATGTTGCTAACTGTCGTACTCACATTGGTTATATTGAATTACAATGTGGGATGGTGATAGCAAAAATAGCACCTGGCTAAGTTGTGTGGGTTTTTCTTATGAACATATAAATATGAATGCAGTTATCGCTATCATCTCACTACACTGTATAACTTTTTCATGTAACGTACATGTCGAATAATGTTATTGCTATTGTGTAGTAAAAAACCAAAATACAAAAATGCTGACGACAGAGAAAGTAACTGAAAAAAGTATTCGCCTCTTGCTCGTGTCTTTTTCGTATTGTTTCTGTTCTTTTTTAACAGACAAAGTGGAAACAAAAGTGGTTAAAATTTTTACATTAAATAAATAAATATAAATAAATAAATATACTACGACAATACACACATCGCCATCTAGCCCCAAAGTAAGCGTAGCTTGTGTTATGGGTACTAAGATGACTGATGAATATTTTTATGAATTATATATACATAAATACTTAGAAAATACATATAAACACCCAGACACTGAAAAACACTTAACGCTCATCACACAAACATTTTCCAGTTGTGGGAATCGAACCCACGGCCTTGGACTCAGAAAGTAGGGTCGCTGCCCACTGCGCCAGTCGGCCGTCAACATTATTACAATTGCCATTATCGTAAACAGATTGATGAGGATATCATTAAAAATAATTTTATGGCAGTAAATTGGCAGCCTGTACTAGAGCCTATATATATATATAAACGCCATAATTTGCTTACATTATTTTTTACTATGTTTTTGATGAGTGTCAATAAAATTGGTGTATGAAATACCATCCTAATAGGTCCTTATTAATATATGAATGGTTTCCTCAGGAGAGCAAGCTACAGGGCAAAGCTAAATGAAAATGAAAGGCGAAATATGTACCAAATTTATGGATATAACTTGTTAAATGCCATTCTTACATAAAAGCATCTTCCCCGTTTTTCCTTCGTAGGTGGAACTCTAAGATGTGTAAAGATTAGGTATATTTTCTTGAAATATAATTTTTTTACCACTATATGCTCTTTTGGAACGTCAAGCATGTCTGCTTTTAGTCGCCCGTTAGGTGAGCAGACTCTACCGAGATGAAGCCAATAATAAAACAACGTTTTTGTAAACCAATGTGGTGTCAGAGAAAGCATAATTACATTTTATAGCGATAAATAGGGGTCTATTAATCGATACTACAGTTAAAATTCAAAATTAAATTTTAAATCTATTTTTATTATACAATTTGACTATAACTCTATATCTATTAATAGTGAAATTGTTACTTCGATGAGAATCACCAGGGAAATTCATTAAAACTATTAACGAGATGAAACTATGAGAAAAATAATAAATATTCAGAGAGTCTCGCAAAAGAAACTTGCAGTACGACTAAAGGATAATTTAATTAAACTTTCCTCGGAGATAAGCTGAGAAAATATTTTATGACACTCGTTTGCAGCGTTCTGCTAATAAATAACTAATTTGCATTTTTCTTTACAAGAGGGTATTTTAAAACATTTTATTTGATTTCAATAGAATTATACAGTACACTGATTTCTAGACTAAACTGAGTTGGCATGTCTGTCAGGGTATCGAGAGATATAAAAATTACATGGCGATCGCTAATACGACACTGAAATAATTAACTGAGTAGCATTAAATTTATTTCAGTCATAAGTTTAGTTAATGTTACCGAATAAAATTAACTGAACTAGTGATAATAATAATAAATATACAATGAAGTGGGAAATAATTAACCTGAACCGATAAAAAATTTAATTAGTTTTAAATAATCGAATTAAAAATTAACGAGGGTGGATATAAATACTCAGTGGACGATTTTTAAATTAAGAGAGCGACTATAAAATCCGAAGCGCTTTAGATAGTGTTCCAAAAAAGAGTCGGTGTCCCGAAAAAAACACAGGGATTGTGTATCCCTGTATAAAAAGTTTCTACAATATTTAAGTTCCAGTATATATACGTGTACCTTTAAGATAATTACTTTTGCTAGTGAAATTGGTGAATTATTTTATATGATAAACCGCACGTGTTTCGCGATGTACTAATTCACATTTGCAGGGACAAATACAGTTTCTATTGACTCGAGTCAATCGAGTAGATACACTAGCAGGTAAACTAAGTTCGGCTGCCTACGCCGTCAGGAAAATTAGACAGATTACTGACGTAGAAACAGCAAGACTTGTTTACTTTGCGTACTTTCATAGTGTGATGTCTTACGGGATCTTATTATGGGGCAAAGCTTATGCTGATATTGAAACTATATTCATATTGCAGAAAAGAGCTGTACGGTCAATATATAAACTTAAATCACGTGAATCCCTCCGTGAAAATTTTAAAGAAAAAAGTATCCTTACGGTAGCCTCACAATATATTTATAACAATATAGTATTTGTAAGACAACATATTAGTCTTTATAAACAAAAAGTGGATATAAACAGTCGACTTACAAGAAATGGTCATAAATTAGTGACATCGGCATATCGTCTGCGAAAGGTGCAGAAGTCATTTGTGGGACTGAGTATACGCTTTTATAATATGATTCCTAAGGTAATTTTGGACCTACCAATGCATAAGTTTAAAGAATGTGTTAAAACACATTTATTACAGCGAGGTTATTATACAATTGATGAATTTCTTAATGACAAGGTTGCTTGGAAGCATCCGGCTCCGCTTTCATCTCTCACAAGATAGAAAAATGTAAAAAATGTAGAGAAATGTAAAATGTAAATTGTTAATGTTGGAAAAGAGCAACTGCTGAGTTTCTTGCCGGCTTCTTCTCGGTAGAATCTGCCTTCCGAACCGGTGGTAGAGTCACTACACACAGACAGACTTGACGATTCAAAAGTGCTTATATTAGGCCTACTTTAAATAAATGAATTTTGAATTTTGGAATTATGAGTGCTTGAAATAATTCAATCCAATATATTTGTTTCCATATAAAAAATTAGCGATTCCATTTGCTAAAACATTGTTATGATTATAAAATAAAAACTAGTCATGATTACAAGATAAATAGTATAAAGGACCATATATCGATAAAAAAGCTTGGGTGTGAATTATTGCTTTAACCAAGTTGCTCTTCTATTGATTTTAAATGACAATGAGAGATGGTGATAACAAATTTTGTCTGGTGGGAGGCTGTGGCCTGCCTAGTTACCACCCTAGCGACAAAGACGTGCCGCTAAGCGATTTAGTGTTCCTTTGCGATGTCACGTGGAAACCGATTAGGGGTATGACTACCATACTCCCTAAAAGGTTAGCCCGCTACCATCTTAGACTGCATCATCACTTACCACCAGGTGAGATTGCAGTTAAGGGCTTACTTCAAGCTGAATAAAAAAAAAAAAAGAACACCCGGCTTAGTTTGTTGTGGGTTTCTTCTTAGACCAGTACGCGTTTGGAACCCTCGTAGCATTAGTTTTATGTTTACAAATATGGTGATTTCTCATGTTATGTAAGCATCAAAAGGGGCCTACTTGAATAAAGGTATTTTTGGCTTTTATTTTACTTTTATGGATTATTCACGTTAGCTGCAGTTATGAACAGTAACCTATGTCCATCTCTAGGATGCAAGCTCTATCCCCGCACCAAATGTCAACAAAAACCGTTCAGCGGTTGAGGGAAAAAAAACAAATACACTTCTTTGGGAATTATAAACATGGTGCCACGATATTACGTGCCATAACCATTAACGCCCACTGCCAACAAATGAACGGTGAGTGGGTGGGGAAACATTCTTTGCTCTAGATATTGTGTAGAGTTATACCGTATTTACCGATTTTATAATTTAATTACCCTGTTTTTGTTACAAAAAGACCATGTTGTTTCGCTGTAGTCTTGTAAGTATTACATGCATATGGCCAATTAGCGATCAAAGGGACGGAATCAAGCAGGAGTGATCACAGTATTTCTAGTAGATAGAATTAAATAAGTAGAGTTTGAATACTATCTATACATTTTTCCACAGACAGTTTCGACGCGACTTGATTGATGAACCTTATTTGAATTGTGGTTCACTTCGAACCAAATTTCATGATTCATTAATTTCAAATAGGCTTATTCGTAAGCACAGTAAAACAATGGTTAAACGGTTGATTCTTCGGAAGAAGGAACAAGAAACGCAGCAGTAACTTTTTACAACGTCAGCATTTGTTTCTGAAGCATCTAAGGAATATATCTGAAAGTGTGTGTATGGCAAGATGCTGGAAATTTGAATTCTAGTGAATAAATTGGGAAATTCGTATTCAATTGCACCATTTTCAAGATTTGTTAAGTAAAAACTAATAGACAAATTAAATTTTGGAAGGCAAGAAATGTTTCCAAATCGCAAATAACATCTCGTAGTCTATTGAAACTTGTTGTTGAAGTAACGTGAGCAAATTTAGCTTTTTCTAAAAAGGCGCTAATAAAGTAAACAGTTGAACAGGTTCAATTTAAATTAATCTGAGACCTTGAATTTATTTTGGAAAGTCTTGTTGAGAATAGTTGTTTTATTTTATTTCTATGGACTAAAAATTAAATTATAAAAAGTTGTTTCTCATTTTTTTTAACGGTTACAGAAAATTTCGTCTTAAGATAATTTTAAATCTTAAGTACTCAAAAAACAGAGCAATCAATGTCTAGACATTTTGTAATTGTATTTTGATCCGACATTAGTATTATTGCGAGATTATAACCACGAATCGATTGAAAAAGTGCCACTCGAATGTTTCTAGGTCTTACAGTTGATGGTATCGCAAAGAAATGAAACGATTGTAAATGAACAAACTTTCTATGGACACAAATCGTTCGTGCGTTACGATAATTTAGTAGAGACATTTTGACTAAGACATTTTGACGTCATAAAAAGTAATAAAACTGTGATAGTAAAACCAAAAAAACGTTATGACTCCTAATTAATTTGAAATCCGGCTTCTAATAGAAGATTTCTTATTACTTTCTGAACGAAGCCCTATTCTTACAGTTGAATTCACAGGTACAGCGTTAATCCAATGCGTCTAAGGTACATCCAAATCCCCACAGTAACATATACTTAAATAAATTGTTACTTTTACCTTCGGGACTAAGCTTTTAGAAAATTTACGGATACTATCCAACCCTTTTGCGTTGTAATATACACTTTGTGCACCTGAGTTTTTACGGTACAATTTTATCGATAATAGTCTACCCATACTTTGAAATTGTAATAAATACTTTTGGTCGAAAATTGTAACGTTGGAGTTTTATTGCTATAATCCGAAACGATTTTCTTAAAAGCAATGTTAGTATTTCTGAATTATAAAAATTTGAAAGTAAAGATTTTTAAGCAAATATATAGCTGACTTCATTTCGATATAAAAATGAAAAAATAACTAATGAATTGTGTTACTATTTCGAGCGTTTGACATTCTTAAGACGAACAAAAAAATACGCTGCATTATTTTTTATCTCAAGAAATCTGCTTTAGTCACTTCTGCTGCCCATTCATTCTTTTTGTTTAGATATCTGAAAATTTATCCTTAATTCGCCAATATGAATGGACTCACTCAGCACTCATTTATATTACTTTTTCAATTCTTAGTCCTCCGAATTTTTGTCTCTCTATGTATCGGTTTTATGAATAGTACTAGTTGCAACGCAACCATTATTTTTTAGAACTACGCTCACTCACCTATCATATTTTGTATGTAGCTTTAAAAAATACTTACCTACTCATAATTCCGAGCGCTGAACGATGAATACCGGTGTACGGATTTACCGGATTGGGTTTTTGTTACGCCATAATATATTTAGTATTATTATGTTTACTTAAAAATGTATATTTTTCATTGAATAATAATTAAATCACATTAAATATTCTCCGTAAGTTACTCACCTTCGCATTAAATTATATCGCAGGTTTCTTCATCGAATTGCGATTGCGAACTCAATGCATTGGTCTATGAATATTATTCATATTTCTGCATTTCTTTCTTTCATATTTATTGTACCGTGTAGTTTTCATTCTGATCGATTTGTGCTAAGCAACTAACTTAATAACTCATCCTTAAGTTGACTTATTCAAAGTTCATTTTGAATTCAGCTTCATTCTCTCGCATGAGATTTTTATTAATTATTTTTCATTTGCTTTCTTGATTCACATTCACTTACCTGTATGGATAAGTACTTACCGAGGAATGTTCCTTCTTACTGCCATGACCTCCGTCGAATTCTTCCTCGTCGGAATCTCCTTCTTCTTCAAAGAATTCCACCTTCTTCTCGTATTCTTCTTTCTTGTGGATGTCGTGACTGCCCTTTGTGCTGTGTCCTTTTGAATGTTTTCCGGATTCTTCGTACTGTTGATTAGAAATGAGTATATGGCAATATAAAAGAAGCGGTGATTATAGGTTCAGCGTCGCTTTCGGGAGGACTGAGTTTGATTCCCAGCATGCACCTCTGACTTATAGACTACGACTTATGGACTACGTTTTTAATTTAACCAATGAATACTCTCTTAAACGCAATCACTCTCTTTAACGTTGAAGGAAAAAACTCTTTGTCGTGAGGAAACCATACCTTAGCATTTTCTTTTAAGTTCTCGAAGGTGTGTGAAGTTTGCAAATCCGCAATTGGCTTTCGTGGCAGAATACGGCTTGAACCCTTCACAATCTGAGAGGAGACCCGTGCTCTGCAGTGGGCCGGTAAAGGGTAAATAGGTTTCTTAAATAGCAAGACGCGTTTACATCAAAAACTAAATCGTCATTTATTAACGACATAAATTGTAGAAACTGTATATGACGTGTAAATTAATTCATTAAAACCTATGGTTGCCCTGTAATACTATAGAAATCCATCATCATTCCCAGCCTATGATTCCACATCAAAAGGTCTATTTAAATAAATAGAGTTATAAGATAGACGTAGTTGGCACCTCACTGCTGAGGCACCTCACTGTGCTCTTATCTTAGAAGAATCATCTAAACCCATCCAATTAAAATCTAGAAATTTCGAAGAGCTTAAAACCCCTTGCTACTCCTGTGGGTTGAATAGCTATTCATGGTTCTTCATACACAAATTGTATACAGACCTTCGCGTGTTTCTTCCCATGCTCCTCATGGTGGTGGGAGCCGTAGTGGTTATCTTCATCGTGGTGGCTCTTGTCTATCCCACCGTGGTCGTTGTACTTATCTAAGTGATTTTCCTTGTCGTGGTGACCCTTGTTGGACTTTGTATCTTTGTGGATGCCCTGGAAAGGTAAAATGTTTAAGTAAATAACACTCCAAAAAATCACAGGGAGCGCTGCACACAATTAGCACAAGACCGTTGTGTGAGGGATTCTCCGCAAAAGACATTTGTGGAGTTCCAGCAACACAAGTAACTAACAAATTTGAATATTTTGGACACAGCACGAACTCCTCTTATGATACAAATGGTAGGCAGATAGAGGGATGACTGGCTTCAAAAAAATATTATGGTTAATATTAATATAGAAGAAAATTAATGGTATGCCAATGATCTATGAAAAGCATCAAATCATTATTTAGAGCAAAAGTATCTAAAGTTAAAATTTTCAATAAAGGAGACGGTACGCGAAGAAGACCCAGCGGTTGAGAACAAGAAGAAGTCTTGCACATACAAATAGAAAGCTAGGTTAACAATACAAACGATAGTAAAAGATATATACGCAAAGACATCGCTTAAAGCGATCTCCCCCAGACAACCTTTGGTTGAAGAAACATATTACATGAAACGGGGTAGCGAAATACCTAAATTTGCTAAGCTTGCTTTTTAAATTTGCTAGTATAATATTACATATATATATATACTAATATTACATATAAACTTTTTTTTTATATTGAGATGACGAAATACTATTATTTTTATAAAACTAATGATTGATTGCGATCTGATTGTACTCAACAGCGACCAAGACGCTGTAGACGTCTATACCTACGTTTATTTTAGGTTATTGTAAGTGCCATATATTCCTGTATCTGTAATATATTGTTGCCATAAATAAAGAATATCTTACTTTCAAACATGGAAATATAGGAGTGGAGTAATTGTTATATGAATCATCCTTTTTGGTATATACAGTACGCTCTAGCTTTTAGGTAATTGCAGCTAAATTCCACACAACTGCGCTATGCAATTATCGAATGGCATATTTTATCGTTACTAAATTCAAAATTCAACATTTAAAATTAATTTGTTTCAAGAAGTACTAGTTTATGAGCACATTTGAAAAGACATGTTAGTCTGTTTATGGTAACATTACCACCGACTCTACCAAGACGAAACTGACAAAGGTGTCATTCTTTATTAAACAAGTAATTGTTGTTAACTTCGTCCACGTTTTTTGTTCTTTTTAAAAGCATCCCGTAGAAACAGTCTATTTAACAGATGTGTAGCAATATTAACTGTGCAATTTTAACTGGAGTCTGTAAATGGATAAGACCCACTTTGGGGTTAGAAGGAGAATGAGTGTACCGGTACCTTAACTCACCACTGCGTCAGGAAGTCGCAAGAAGTATTTCAATAACTTGTCGTATGCCTTTTGAAATGAATCCATTGTCGATTTTATAAATTAATAATGCATATAAATTTTTTTGGAATTGACAGGATTTGAACCTGCGATTCCTGGCAATCGCTAATCGCTTTGACCACTAAACTACGGCTCTCGAACTGCCGATACCGATGTTAGTATATGCATTTATATCAGTCTTATACCGACTACCTTCCTACTAGATGGCGCTACAGTTATTTTCATATGCATTTTATATTTATAAAATTGATACTTCGTTCAGGTGTCTATATATATATACTATAAAAATTATCAAAATAAGAATCCATTATCGATTCCAATTAATTTAGATAAAGAAATACATATCGATTAATCCTGTATTCTACTCTTTTTTTTTTTTTTTATTTATTTATCAAATAAAGCAATTACAATAAAATGGTTAGTATAAAAACACCGAAAAAACCGCAGAGGTTTGTCCTCGGTGCCTATCTGCAACGATTACCTAAGGTGTTAATTAAAAGAATAAAACCAGCTGTGGGAAAAACATACTGCTACATTGTAGAACGATAGGAACCAAGTAAGACTGTCAATTTTAATTTTTAATAGTAGTAAGTACCAAAATAATATAAACTATACGAGATACAAAAGAGTCAGCCAACTAACTTCGCTAAAAAGTATTCTTTGAGTTTACGCTTAATGTTTCTAATATTTACATTTTGGATCAACGTTGAAGGTAGTTCGTTCATGAATCGCGGA
Organism: Pararge aegeria; assembly: GCF_905163445.1. Taxonomy (NCBI): domain Eukaryota; kingdom Metazoa; phylum Arthropoda; class Insecta; order Lepidoptera; family Nymphalidae; genus Pararge; species Pararge aegeria. The sequence continues at coordinate 19,213,454 of NC_053186.1, forward strand.
ACCAAAAAGGCGGTCGTACGCTCACCGTATGTATTGTTAGCGCGCGTAATGAGCATGCGGTTGGCAGTCATCGTCCGCGTATGTACAGGATGTTCATTTTTCCGGAGTATCTTCTTATTAAAGAACTCATTTTTCAATAAAGTATATTTAAACTGTTCCTGAACAGGTAATGTTTTACAATGATTAAAAAGCCCTAGATCATTACCGTCGTATTTAGATTTATTGGAATGTGAGACAATAGCTTTTAAAATTCTTAACTGTAAGCTATATATGTTATTGAGATAAGTTTTATAAGTACGACCGTAGCTACTGAGACCATATTGTACGTAAGTAAGAGCGAACGAGTTATATAGCATTAATTTGATTTTAAATGGAATCCATCGATTTAAAATAGTTATATTTGCGAGAAATTGCCTCAGTTTATTACATACGTAGTCTATGTGGAAACTCCAGTTGAATTTGCAGTCAATAGTAAGACCAAGATAGGTATATCGGTCGACTAGCTCAATCGAAGGGCACTTACATGAATTATAATTTACACTGTGTAGACAAGCATGATCGTGAGCTATAATATTTTTAAAGGGAATGAATTTTAGATATGGTGATCTAATATGAATCAGTTTGGTTTTTTTCACATTAAGAACTAAGCCCGCATCGTGACACCACATGGTCAGGGTGTTAAAATCCATCTGCAATGCTTCACAGATCTTGTCAGGGTCCCGACCAGCAAAAATGATGCAAGTATCGTCCGCGAATTGGACTCTTTTTCATCCTTGGACACCACTCTACCTTAAACAACGCTTTAATTTCCTTGGCCCGTGTCCGTCTCAAGGATCTCAGCGATCGGCTAGGGGGAATATTCTCAGAGTTATAAAAATGAAATGTAAATCTCAAAGTTACTCGGAATCGTTCTCTATAAAAGCTGTGGAATGAACTTCCTGACGATATTCGTCGCTTTACATCCCTAGCTATTAGTGATAAGGTCGCCTTTTGCCACAATTTTTTTTACGTATATTTTTAATTTATCCTATACTACGCAATAAAGATGTTTAAATAAATAAATAAAATAAATCGATGTACATTGATATGTTTTTGAAATAAATATATTTTTTCCAGGTACTAGAATGTAAGCATTCAATCCAACACAATGAATACAGGTAGATATTATTAAAGTTTGAAGTTCAAAGGGGACTCGGATCGGAGTTGGGATTGAGCGGTACGCATTGTTGGGCGTGTTAATTAGTGTTGGAGGCAGGTAGGCGCACTGCCGCCTACAATAATTGACTTGCGAACTTTCACGACTCGCCCCTACTACAGACCGCGACATAGAACAAACGCAAAGTTCCTCGGAATCAGTTAGGCCCGCTTTCATTTCATATTTCAAAATCAATACTTATAATAAAACTGTAACTGGAAGATTTCTGTACATTTAAATTTTTTCTGAAAATTTTAACCGGGGGTTGCTATATAATCGATACTAAGTCCAAAACAGATTTATATTTAATTTTTGTCTGTCTGTCTGTCCGGGTATCACGTGAAAACTACTGAACGGATTTATATAAAATGCGGCATAGTGGTAGCTGATATTCAACATATAGGATACTCTTAATCCCGATAAACTATAACTTTCCTACGGGAAATGGGATGCAATTTTTTATCGATTTTACTTTATAGCTCCGTTAAATTGAAACCGATTTGAATAATTCTTTTTTTATTTAAAAGTGTATACTATCAAGCATGTATTGTCTAATTTTAATGAACTTTTGTCAGAGATAAAGGACATAACTCTTCACATATAACAGCAAGACGCAAGGCATGTGGGATAACGATCGAATGCATGCGTATCATCGTACTAATATTATAAATGCGAAAGTATGTGAGGATCGATGTATGGATGAATATAGTTTGGAAATAAAACTGGACCTGGTAGATGGCGCTGCAATTAGTCTCTAGGTTTTTTAAAGATATTTAAACTTGTAATGTTGTAACTGATTTGGTGCAAACAAAGTTGTGCGGGTCAGCTAGTTTCAAAATAAATTAATATTTTTTCTGTAGTATCTTTATTTATATTATTCTACTGCTTTTACTAAGCATTTTCTTTAGTTAGCCCTTTTCTGCTTTCTCAACTGGTTGTAACCGAAGATGCAGTCTAAGATGGTAACGGGCGAACCTGTTTAACAGTTATATCAAATCCATACCCCTAATCGGTTTTTACGCAACGTCGTACCGGAACACTGAATCGCTTTTCGGCACATCTTTGTCACCAGAGTAGATAAACTAAGGAAATATAAATAACCAAATCGTTCCTACTGGGGCTCGAACCAATTTGAGGTCGTAATAAAAAAGATTAGAAATGAGTTGTAGAGGTGACTCTACAACTAACTTACACGGTGACTCTACATTCTACATTTTTATATGGCAGCCACTATTCATATATTTTTGGTCAAGTGCGGCCGGTGTAAAATTATGCTCTATTTTATTAAAACTAAACATGATACAAGTGTTGAGTGCACTCTTCCACATTAACGAATAGCTCAAACCCGCGACTTTAACCGTATATTATTTCGGTATTGATAATAAATCTGTGTTATTTTTAAGTGGTTTTTAAAAAAAGATTATAAAACTGAAATAAAATTACAAACCTGTTATTTACCTACTTGAAAATATATAGACTTTAACCAAGGTTAAAAGTTCCACAGATTTGGTGTCATAATAAGAAAGGTTTAGGCGAAAAAGTTCTAACGAAATACAGCAATTTTTTGTTTTGTTGGCACTTCTAGAATTTTAGAAATGGATGATGTTCAATAGAATTTAATGCTTTCTCCTCCTTGTGCGCCCCAAAACACCTCGTTAGTCGTTACACTCAGGATTCTTGATGCAACCCTTGCATCAAGAAATAAGGTTAGGAAACTTTCGATCGCGTCTACAATGGCAATCACAAATTACCGTTCCGTATTTAAAGCTACTTTTCCTTTTAACTTGAGTTACTTAAGATCAAACATGAGCCCATAGTAGGGGCACAAGGGTAGCCTATCACCAGCTAAGTTAAATTCGTATAAATTGAAATGCAATCAAGGTATTAAATATTTATATTGTTCAAATATTAAAACGGTAATAGCCCAGTGGGTAGGTCGTCTCGGCTTCACTTTCGGAGTCCCCAGTTCGAATCCCATTTTTAGTAATTAAATAATCAAAATATCACTTTATGCAACGGCCAAGGAAAACATCATGAGGAAACCTGCATGCCTGAGAGTTCTCTCTGAGCACTACAAGATGACTGTCTGTCAGTCTTAGATGGTAGCGGCTTAAACTGTTATGGGAATTGTAGTTATATCATACCAATACCGCTAATCGTTTCGCGACATCGTAACTGAACGCTAAATTTCTTAGCTGCACGTCCTCGCCAGTATTTGGTCTACGCGTAATATGTATTAAAATAACACTATTGTCTCGGTGATCTGTTTTAGGTACATTGATATCATCGTTCTCAGAGTGTTTAAGTTTTCATCTAAAACAATAGACAACGTTAACTCATCGAGTATTATGTTTACTAAAACATTCATTTTATAAACCCATTGCAAGCCCACTACAGGGCACGAGTCTCCTTCCACAATGAGAAGAGTAAGTCCATCACGATGGCCAAAAGCGGATTGGTGGAATTCACACGCCTTTGAGAACATTTTGGAGAATTTCAGGCATGAAAGAAAGTTATATTTAGCTTAAAAGGCACTTAACTTACAAAAGTTAGAGGTGCGTGGCGGAGTTCGAACTCGGTCCAATCGAACGTGAAGCCGAGGTCTTCTAACCACTAGTTATTCGCAGGACTCCACCATCATGGACCCGGATGAACAAATAAGTAACAGAGTTTGAATTTAAAAGGTGCGCAGAACTAGATGCTGGGCGTAATGAGTTAAAGGCCAGTCCGTCACCGGCCATATATTACAATGTTATTGGTGGAGTACTGACGTGCTGTCAATGTGATCGCACGTTTAAACCAGAAATAATAAAATAAAATTCAAAAATCCAGAATTATAGAATAAAAAAAAAAAACATTTTATTTCTGGTCGGGGACGCATATACTAAATTTAACACGAAATAAATGTAATAGACAGATTTTAAAAATAAATAAATAAAGAAAACAAAAAAAAAAACAGTAATCAAAATTAAATCTAGAATTAAAAATTAGAATAATTAAATTTGAATTAAAAAATAAATTAAATTTCAATAGTATAATCAATCATTTATATTATTTCGTGTTTGGCATCTGGTGCACTTTTCGCCAATGTTTAATAAATACGCTGTCAGGGGATGCCTGAGCGACGACTCTAAGGAGCTTATTATTGGAATTTACAACGATTTCCCAGAAACTCGCAATTCTAAATTTGCGAATTGCTAGATGCGAGCTCCGCTCAGCTTCTGAATTATGAATTGATAATTCAGAAATCATAAATTCCCAAATTTCTCCCACCGGGTATCGAACCCGGGACCTATACAAAACGGAGGTCTTAAATGTGGGAGGACGGTAAGGCAGATCACCACTTCCCCATGGAGTTCTTATTCGCACATGTTCCGTTTTTTTATTCAATTACAAATCTTATGTTTCTGGAATTTCATCATAGCCCTGGGGCATACCGTGAAGCTCCTGACATCCCCTTTCCCTGCGACGGATTAATGTGAATTCAAGGCACATAGTTATGCTAATTCAGTTGTACAAATCTAAATATATTGCCACCGGAAACTTTACGTGAATTCAAGTCACAGAAATAATAAGTCATATTTTAGCTAACGCTGCGGTCGAAGTTTGAGCTCCCGTATTGGATCTGGAGCAGGAGAATCTGTATGGTGTAGTTTATAATTTCTTTAATCCGTAAACTCCACACCAAACAGATCCTCGGCAATGTACCCTCTACGCACGTTTCGAAACCGGAGCATCCTCAGGAGATGTTGACTTTACAATGAATAATTGTAAAGGATGGATGCACCGTGGATAAATTACACCATACGGATTCTCCTGCTGCTCGCGGAGTATAGCAAATTAAGCTTAATTTTCATAATATTTGAGTTCCTGAGCAAAGGAAATCTCCTCATTAGAAAAATGGCTTTAAAGCATTGACCGCTATATCAATAGACACTTTTGTCCACTGGTGGACTAAAGGCCGCTCGCAACGGCAGGGTTTGCCCACACGCTGGGAAGACAGGTTGGTGAGCGCAGTAAGTAGGTAAATAGTAGTAATACAAAGGATGCTTTTTTTATTCCACTTAACGTTAACCCTATACTGCAATCTTAGATAGTAGTAAGTGATGTGGATGGTAACGGGCTAACCTGTGAGGGAGTTATAATAAAGCCAATATCTAACCATGCTTTGCCCAGGCCAAGACTTGTTGGTTGAACAAGAAAATTCCTACATTAACCAGGCAGTTCCTTTTTATATATTTAGATAAATAGTGTTTTTTTATTACATGAATAATACATTTTGACTTTGGGTTCGTTTTTATTTGTAGGCACAGAATTTAGAATATACAGAACATTCACACAGATTCAGCCATTGTATTGTAGTGCAAGCAGTGCATTGTATCCAAAAACAGTAAAAACGTTCCGCGCATGTCTCACTTCACACTCGCGGAATGTTGCTAGCTCACAAACTTCTTCCTATTTTCCCATTTTATAGTAAACGTGAAATAATTACTGTCAAATGCTAAATTGTATGAAGTGCCTAATCGCCTTGATTTAAGTGTTATTTCTTTATGTTCTTTATTTACGTGACTGTAACAATATTAATATTAGAAGCAAAAAAAACTCGTTGTGCAATTTACTAGGCTACATAAAATTGCTAATACATTCAACGACAGTTGTATATTATTTTATAACAAATTACCGAATTCAATTTTAAGATGTCTCTCAATAAGTTCAAAGTTTTGTATAAAACTTAAGCTTTAAGAAAAATCCTATTAAAATGTTAAGGATTACTTGAACAATAAAAAAGCTTGGGGTGTGAATTGCTCCAACTTCATAGCTTAATATTAAGTTACTGTGAGATGGTGATAACAAAAAAATACCCGGCTAAGTTTGTTGTGGGCTCTTCTTAGACCAGGGCGCGTTTGGAACCCTCGTAGCTTTAGGTTTAAGTTGGAAACGAAGTTATCACCATCCCTTACAATTATGTAAACATATATGTATGAACGCTTCATAATTGCCTGTGCTAGGCCTACATGAATAAAGAAATTTTGAATTTGAATTTTTGTTTGTAGGTATAAATACCTCGAAACAATATAGTTAACGTTAATGCAATCTTGAAAAAAGAAAATCTATGGACTCCGGGATGACTCCGCGCATTCATATAGCAATGAAATCAAGGGGGCTATTGAAAACGTTATTTGTTTGCCTCCACGCCAATATTCAAAGCCTCCAATGTATTCTGCATTCAATATCGACCCTCGACGTGATGCCACAAGTATTTTTCCTTTTATATACCTGCAGCTGCCTGTATCTCAGTTGACACCAAATTTAACTAGCCACTGTGGAAATCCAGAGTTTGCATTCTAAAACCTAAGTTGTCAACTGCGTTCATTTCAACACGGTTACAATTACGTATTGTGTAATAATGGCATCAACCTTTTATCAAATTTTCTTAGACAGTCCTATAATGTTCTATGACATATTATATAACACACTGAAGTAATTGTTTTGATATTTTATTTTTAAGCATAAGAGGTGGTTTGGTTTAAATTGCATGCTACGTATGATTTACCGGCATAAAAGGAAAGTCACCCCAAGATTCTAGGGGCGTCGATAAACACGTTTTATGTCACATCAAAGTGGCGCGTGACGATTCTGACATACAGTTAATGTTGTATTTTTATGATTTCGCTATCCAGTTATTTACGTGAATTGTTTTAAAAGAGTAAAGTATGAAATGGCCAGATGAATAATGCGTGGACGGTGAAAACCACTTGTACTTTTACGAAGGTAGGACACCTTTCTAACTCAAAGACAAAAAAACAAAAACGACGCTCTACGGCGCCACCCAAAAAATTATAACTAAAACTCTACTTAGAGAAACGACTATAATTGCAAAGAAGTAGGTATACGTTATATTTATATGCCTTATGATATTTCTTCCAAATGGTAGCATATATGCAGCGTGGTGCGTCAATGCATTTTTAGATCATAGACTTTAATCACTAGTGAGTAATGAAAACTGGGACCGATCGCGAATTATCTAATTCCGAGCCGGTACCTACTGAGAATTCTGTTACGGAAAAATCCAATACTCAGAAATTTTTGGCTTAACCAGGGATTCGAATCCAAGACCCCGTGATCCGTAGTGAAACATGCTAACCACTAGACCAACTAGGTATTTCTCAATCCGACTCTTAAAAATTCACGTAACAAAAAGTGCCGTAATATAACAATTACTAAAGTACGCAATTCAATTTGACATAACCACTTTGTATTGAGTTTTGTCATAATAATATCATCATTATTATAATAATGAGTTGAATGTTCATAAAGTCACAAGAGTATTTATTACTTGCTCGTTTGGCGTGACGAAAAGTTCTCGGAAAGTTATCAACATTTTAAACAAACTTCATTATTTGGTTACAGACGTCATCAACAATATCACGTTTTATACACGCCCCTCATCTTGTTGCACAAAGCTCTTTATTTGTACTTCATTATATAAATAGCTGACGTCCGTGACTTCGTCTACTTTCTATACGATATAATATTTTTATTATTATTTTAGTTCATAAAAACGCAACAGTTCGTCAGTAATTAACTTTCCGTGGTCAAACTTTACTACCATCGCTTAAAGCTACTTTAAAATCACAGATTAATTTATGGAATACCTTGTCATCCCTGAAATAACTATTTAAATTCTGAAACATTTAGAGCATTAAAAGAATACTGTCCGTTAAAAATGTTAATCTATAATTTCAATAATGGACAACAAAATGGCGTGATTCACTCGGCACTGATGCCATGATGACCTTAAAGATTTGACAGATTAATCTATAACAACCGTCAGATGTCTCGTTTACTAGCTTAAAATTGATACCTGTCTCTTGTAAAACACGTATATATTTATTAATGCAATTATAATATATGACATCAATATTGTCAATTATTGCAATTTGACGGCACAGAATGTATTTTATAGTAGTGGAGCCCACGATACGATAGCGGGAATATACACTTTTTAGGATGTAATTAACTCACCCTACCTTAATCTGACGCGCTCGAGAATTTCTGATGGTCAATTTTTTTTACTAATCTGATCCTGTATCCTTCACGGGCGGCCTTATGTTTTGTGGAGGTACTTAACCGGGTACAAGGTGTCCCCCTGTATATTAATCTGCCGCGCTTAAGTAAATCCCGAAATCCCCGCTTGGGCTCCCCTACCATTATGAGTTTTTGCGATTTCAATCCGACCGACCTCAGTCAATGAATCAAAATTCAAATTCAAAAGTTCTAAATTCATTTATTTCAAGTAGGCCCAGTTTATAAGCACTTTTGAAACGTCAAGTCAGTCTGTTTGTAGTGACTCTACCACCGGTTCAGAAAGCAGATTCCACGGCAAGAAACTCTCAGCAGATTGCAATCTCGATGACGTTCTTTCTGACGAACTTTATTGACGTCGTCACACGTGTAAACAGTGGACTTTACGCTAGAAATAAAAAATATAAAGAAGAATAGTAGCATTTGGTTGCCTGGAAGAGATCGCTTATATGAATAAGGTCACCAGAGGGTATTTCTACCTTAACGCTCTATTGGATTTGTATTTTTCTGCTTTTTTTCTGTGGTGTATAAAAAGTGTATTCAATCATTCATTCAATAGCACCGTTACAAAATTACGTACATTCATCCTATAATTTATCTCAGTTGCGATTAATGGTAAATGCGATAAATGATTTATCCTTAACCGTGGCAGAACGAGCCATGGTTAAGGATAAAAAATATATATGTGTTTTATTTTATATTTATTGTTCATATATTGTATGTAGTTATTTTATCATTTTTGTACCACCTGCAGTCTGTTCTACTTTTTCTTAATTCTAAGGTTGCCCGGCAGATGTTGCTGTTGAGCGATAAAGCTGCCTTTGGTATTCTATTATTCTACGTCTTTCTTTATGTTTCTTTTTTTGTGTCTTATATAAATTCTGATGTGTTGTACAAATAAAGTGTTATATAATAATAACAAGCGAACGTATCATTTGACGCTAAATTTAACGTTATTGTTTTATTAACCCACTTCAAAGAATTCAGTATCTACCAGAGCATAAAAACAGTAACACATTCATACTGGTGCATCTTTAAACCGTATAATATCGGACATTCACAGTAAAGGGTGATACCAGACCATTGCGTGAACGAGCCGTGCGCCGCGCCGCACCGTACGAGATACCAACGAAACTCGGATCCAAAACAACATGACCATTTAATGTTAAGTAGTTTATGCTACACCATGTGGTGTCAGTGATTCGATGCTCGACCTTACCCAGCGCGTATAATACAACTTGACGATTCATATAAAATGTTCGTGAACTTTATGCTCCGTGTTTCGTCCATATCACGTACTAGCGTAAATCAACCTTTAATTTGAATGTCCGATAGTACAGGATTTTATTAATACGCATTGATGTATGTCTACACAACTGTTTGTTTGTACTTTAGTAGTCTTCTAGGTGGGACCCTAATAATAAAATAACCCCTAAAAGTTCCAACGGTAATTCACACAGGTTCTGCTTCAACTATTAAGCCTATACTATGACGGCCGACTGGCGCAGTGGGCAGCGAACCTGCTTTCTGAGTCCAAGGCCGTGGGTTCGATTCCCACAACTGGAAAATGTTTGTGTGATGAGCATTAAGTGTTTTTCAGTGTCTGGGTGTTTATGTTTATGTATTGTCTAAGTATTTATGTATATATAATTCATAAAAATATTCATCAGTCATCTTAGTACCCATAACACAAGCTACGCTTACTTTGGGGCTAGATGGCGATGTGTGTATTGTCGTAGTATATTTATTTATTTATTAAAAGAAAAAAAAAAAAAAAAGCCTTACAATACGATTCGTATCGTGACGCTTCAACAAGTATGTCAGACGTCGGGATTCATATATCTTGTAGAAAGCCTAGTGTGCAAACTCTAGACTTACGTGACGTTTGCTTCGATACATTATGTATTGGCCCGATAAGCTTCTGCGACACGTAAGTCAGTGGCATAGCATTGTCAGTCTTACCTCGTATGCCTTTTTGCCGTGCTCGTCGTGAATTTCGTCGTGCTCGGATTTGTGGTGTTTGCCATTTCCTGGAAAACATACAAAAGTTTAAATATTAAACTCTAAACCAAACACAAAAAACGATCGATCAATCAATCAAAAATACTTCATTGCACAGAACAACACAGAAATAAATAATATAGAAATATGTAACAAGTTATTTAAATTTGTGTAACAAAGGCGGCTTTATCACTTCTAGTGATTACGGCCAAGGTGCTTGGTAGTACTACTTCGTAGTACCTTGGTGATCAACATCGGAATTTGGCCTCTATGAGCTCTATCTTTATATCCTCAAAGAGCTAATGAACGTCGGTTCTGGTGGTCAACAATATAGTATTTGTAAGACAAAACATTACTCTTTATAAACGAAAATAGGATATAAACAACCGCCTAACACGAAATGGACATATGTTAGTGACACCTGCATATCGTTTGCGAAAGGTGCAAGTACATAAGAATTACACGGTAGTGAGATGATGGCGATAACCACATTCGTAAACTTAAAACTAAAGCTACGAGGGTTCCAAACGCGTCCTGGTCTAAGAAGAAGCCCACAACAAACTTAGCCGGGTGTTTTTTTTTTTTGTTATCACCATCTCACAATGTCATTTTAAATTATTACAAGAGCAACCTGGTTAGAGCAATAATTTACACCCAAGCTTTTTCGTCGTTTACGTAGTCCTTTATACTATAATAGGACTTTTCTATAAGCTTACGTTTAATACAAACTTTGAACTTTTTAAGAGACATCTCCAAGATGTCAATTGGTAGTTTATTGTAGAATTGTATGCAATTTCCTTTAAACGAATTATGAATTTTATGTAACCTAGTATATTGCACTGTAAGTTTATTCTTACTTCTAATGTTTAAATTATTGCAGTCACATTTTTTCTTAAATTTAGAAATGTTTTTATGAACGTACATTAAATTTTCAAATATGTCATTTGTGGGATTGAGTATATGCTTTTATAATCTGTATATCTATCCAATGCATAAGTTTAAACAATGTGTTAACATATTTAATAAATCGTGGTTAAATATTAAAATGTAAAATGTAAATTGTTGATGTTGGAAAAGAGCATCTGCTGAGTTTCTTGCCGGCTTCTTCTTGGTAGAATCTGCCTTCCGAACCGGTGGGAGAGTCAGTACAAATAGTCGTTTCAAAAGTGCTTATATTAAATAAATTAATTTTGAATTAAATTTTTTTTTATGTTTTCCTTCACTGTTGAAGCAAGTAATATTTTAATTGAACGCACATAACTAAGAAATGTTAGAGGTGCGTGCCGGGATGCGAACTCGCTCCCCCGAAAGTGAAGTCGAAGGCCTACCCACCGCTTCCCTTGAATAGTAGTAAAATATTCCAACCAATAAACAAACGAGACAGATGCGGTTAAATAGAGTTGTTATAGTCACTTACGTTTACTAGTTTATAAAACTACTGCATATTAATTGCGTCAATATAAACACAATCCAGATGCGCGATGGTTTATTAGACGGCAATCCATCAGCAAAATTGAACTTCCACAAACATAAAAATGTCGTCCGACCGGCCAATCTCGACTGATTCATTTAATCAATTTACTTTTCCGAAGATATCACCTTCTGAATATTTATTCGGATGCGACTGATGCGAGTGAACTGCATTTCTCAGTTTATTAGATGCTGCACAGTTAGGCATGAGCGGGAGATAAAAATTAAATCCCCCGACAAGGGATAAAATTAACGTGTGCTGCGCGGAATAGGCGAAGTTTCCGTTTTTTTTCGTGGCTTTCTGAGGGCACTTGCTGACAGGATTGATTGTCAGTACGTGTGCCATTGCGTGCATTGCTGCATGGTACATGTGCTTTCCAATCGGGCATGCCAGAAGGGATTTATATTACTACTAGCGGACCCTCGCGACTTCGTCATCGACAAAGACGTGCCGCTAAGCGATTTAGTGTTCCGGTGCGATGTCGCGTAGAAACCTATTAGGGGTATAACTACCGTATTCCCTAGCGGGCTACGCTACCATCTTAGACTGCATCATCACTTACCAGGTGTGATTGCAGTCAAGGGCTAACTTGTAGTGAAAAAAAGTATGTTATTTGAATACTATTTCCACATGTGCGCCAGTGTTCGGAGAGTTGATAAAGCTATGGGAGAGGATACATTTTATCCTTTTTCCGGAGAGAAAAATGTATCCTGCCCATCCTAGCCGTGCAGTTAGTTTAGTTTACTGTTAATAAAGCACCTGTAATGAAAAGGAACTACTGGTAACTACTGGTCACCTAAGAGCCTTTAGTCGTACTTTTCTATTATTTTTAGGGAATAATTCCGCAGGGTGATTACTTATCTCGCGACAGGCTTGCGACAGGCGTAAATCTTGCAACTACTGCCGTCAAACGTAACTTTTCCAGACAGTAAATAAAGTGACGTTTGACAGCAGTGATTGCAATATTTACGCCTGACGTAAGTTTGTCGCGACATACGTAATCCAAAAAAGGGCATAAGTTTTATTTCCAGAAAGAGGTATCTGCGGGATGTCAAAATATTTTTTAATACTCCAAAAAATCGAGTGACAAAATCTAAAGAAACGCGAGCGAAACAGCGAGCAAAAAGTAATAATAATAACTTATTCAATGAATTATCTAATATAATTTTTTAAGATGTTTGAATTATTTATTTTTCCGCTTTCTTTTAATCATCTGATTACCACAGATAATCAGCATTTACGCGGAACGTTCCGGACTATGTAATTAATGCAATGTTTCGAATTCATTTCATATTTTGACGTTGTTCATGTTTTTATTTTTACTTACGTAAATAAATGACAGTGCTCTACTGCCAAAGTGTGGGCTTTTTATTCCACTAAAAGTTAACCCTTGACTGCAATTTCACTGGCTAGTTAGAGATGATGATGCAGTCTAAGATAGTAGCGGGCTAACCTGCTATGGGTATAGCAGTTATATCAATACACCCTTAATCGGCTTCACACGGCACATTTTATATCTTTTTGTGTCTGTCTGTATGTCTATCTGTCTTTTGTGCCCGATCATTTTTTGAAAAAGCGGAATTTATCTCACTTTACTTGCACAGGCGGGTAGAGAATTTCAGGTATTCAGGGATAAGTATAAGCTACTTTTTATTTCATTATTACACCGCTAAAGAAATAGGGGTTGGATTGTAGAAACTGTGCTCTTTTGTGCGATTGCGATAGTTAAATCTGCAAAAAAATAGTTTATAAATCTGTATATATAAAATTCAAAGTTTTTGAAATCCTGACTGACTGATAATCAACGTACAGCCTTAACCGCTGGGGTTAGAAACTTGGAATTTCTAAAACAGGTTTCTGTTGCGATGAAACCGCACAATAAGAAAGGATTTCTTGAAAATCCAACACCAAGTGGGTTAAATAGGGGTGTAAAGTTACGGGCTAACATTTCAGATACTTTTATCCCAAAAATACTATGAGGTTCCTGCGAGATTAGGGACGAAAGATTGAGACGACGTCACACCACAACTTTGTCATATCTTAACCGATTTGAATGATATGTCTCACATACATTCAAATCGGTTTGAATGATATGTCTGTATAAATATATAGACTGACTTATAGAAGCAACCCACTCGCTTAGGACATAGAGTTACTTTATATGTACACACAATCCACATCTAAATATATAAAATACAAAACAACTGAAACATATACTTCAGTTAAGAAAATATTTTATCCTTATCTAGGATCTAAGGGGGTAAAATGTTTTTGGAAGTTTGTATGGATGTCCTATATGTTTTCGAAGTTAGAGACATTTGTATTTAGGCTAGTTATTAAAAATTAATGAGCTAATAAGTCAGGGATGCACGTATAACAAGAAGTTTTAAATGCGAAAACCGGCCCATTTGGAGAAGGCAAAGAGATGGTCTTAAGATGGTAAAATAAGAATAGCAGCATACAAGATTAACAGATTCTTTCAAAGTTCCATCCAACGAACCGTATAGCTATCTACCGTATAAACTATAGAACGAATCTTACGGAAATTGAAATTTTCCTGTAGCTTTCTTTCTGGAAAAGAGCATATGTACCGCAAGAATACTTCTCAAGCTCACGGGAAATCAGAAATTCTACACAAAAGAAATTTCCCTTTTTATGTACAGAGTTTTCAGCGTTATAGTATATAGAGTTATAGAGAGTATGTGTTTCTGTCTGACTGCGACCTGATAACTTATAAATCATGGAACAGATTTTAAGGTTCGGGAAATAGGCGTAGGCAGTCTCAGCGGAGGGCGAAACAAAATTTCGGAACGAAGTCGCGGACAACTGCTAGTAAAAATCATTAATAGCTATAATATATTGCATGACATTTTAATAACTTGTTGTGAAATTAAAACAAAAATAAGATAGAAGAGGTAGGTATACGCGGACGAAGTCGCAGGCGACCGCTTGCTTGTATATTTTTATGCTCCAATTTGATCCCGAATCGATTAGTGAAGGTGTTACTCGAGAGATCGCAAAAAACACACAACACCTGAAACACAATGCAGATTCGTCTCAGAGCAGAAACGCCAGCGGAATTTCTTCACGGCACACAAAAAACATCTGCTGAGAGATATAATTAATTCAATAACCTTCAGATTTAACTGTAATCGAGGCTACGACATCGGGGAGTAATGTCTGTGGAAAGTTTTAGCGACCTGCAGTCAGATGTGATAAAAAAAAACTTTTTAAATTTTTTTTTTTGAAATAAATATTTTCTTCAACATTTTTAAGTCAGTGCCAGGTAAAATCTAGAAATTTTATAGTAGGTGTAGGTTAAGTTGACATACGGCGTCAATTTTATTTATTTTGTTATGTTTTACTTTATATTATTTAATTTTAAGTTGATTACTTTTCCATTTATAATACTTTTATAATTAAGGTGTTATTATAATTTGCATGCTAAAGAATGGCAGATTCAATCACGCAAATAAAGATTTGAAGTTTAATTTTAATACCTTTTTATATTGAAGCAAGGAAAGTACCACTAGCTTTATAGTGGGTAGGTTTGCAATCATATCTCAGTAATAATAGCCGAATGTCAACTGCTCATAACCTTGTAAAAGATATTGCTATTCCTGAAGCCGAGACGTTAATGCTTGAGGAGTTCTCCTGGCACTTTAACTTTTACGCCAAAGAGCGCCATCTAGGGAATAAAGATGGCACTCTTTCGACGTCATACAAATTATAGTTAACGACGCGACCGAATAGATGAAAAATCTCGCAATCATCACACTGCTTCTTATTGTAGCACTAATTGCTTCCGTACTATATACAATAATCGAAACGGAACCAGTGTAATACTTATTGACGGCCGATTGGCACAGTTTGCAGCGACCCTACTTTCTGAGACCAAGGCCGTGTGTCCGATTCCCACTACTGGAAAATGTTTGTGTTGTGTGATGTTTTTCAGTGTCTGGATGTTTATATGTATATTCTAAGTATTTTATTTATAAAAATATTCGTAGTCATCTTAGCACCCATAACACAAGCTACGCTTACTTTGGGGCTAGATGGCGATGTGTGTATTGTCGTAGTATATTTATTATTATTATTATTGTGTAGTTCCGGCGTTCATCCGTGTTCTTAATCATCAGTTTCGCTTGACGAAAGGTGCTTGTCGAGCAAGTGCTCAAGTTACTTTAAAAAATTCTCAAATTACTATAGGTGTCTCTATAATATTTGAAGGGTTCCCCCGATTTCACCAGGAACCCTTTAAAAGATCTTGAACTGATGAAAATAGGACTACACGAAAAGTATACCGTCTCGAACAAAAGAAATTCAAATGGGTTTATAAATGACAGAGTTCTGAGCTAACACACATAAAAAAGTACATCTTCCTCCTTTTTTTAAGTCGATTAAAAAGGTGAAAAGTCAAACAACAAAAAATTTGTTCCGCAAGTACTGATCTTACGAATTTTTGCTTAAAAACCTGGACTTTCGAAATGTAAAGTTAAAAATTTCTACCCAATTAGAAGCTATTGAATCTTTTATTTCATTTTAATATAGGGATTTGTTTACTACGAAAAAAACTTCAATGCAACTCTCAGGCACTTTAAGTAGTTCGTTGGAAAATGTTTGCATTTTAACTTTTTGTAAAATAACTAATCTGAAAAGCTGCAAGTAAGCTTACTGTTTATGAGATGAAAGCGCTATATGAAGCGACGCAAACGCAAGATGGCCGCTAAAGCAGGTTTCAAAGATATTTCATAGCTATTGATTTCCGAGCTTAAAATAATTCGTTAGATTAGTGCCGAGGATTATTTTTGATGCGTCTACTAACATCAATTACGATCACCAACTCTTCTGCCCAGAGTGGTGACCGTGGGCACACAGTTTTTTTTTAACAATTATAAATTAATAGTTTGGTGTATAAGTCAGACCCGTTGGATCGGATCGAAGAAGGACACGACGAAGAAGAAGAAGTATAAGAAAGCATCCTATCCAGTGTAAGCGGCGCGAGGCGGCGGCGGTATAAATTCAATTGGAAACAGGAGCAAAGAAAAAAGAATAGACTTCATTTGAACAGCTGTTTCCAAATTTGAAAATGCGGATTTGAATGCTTTTTTTTATTCTTTTACAAGTTAGTCCTTGATTGCAATGGTAAGTGATGATGCAGTCTAAGATGGTAGCGGGCTAACCTGTATGGGAGTTTGTTTGTTATTTTTTATTACTGGTGTAGTGAACTTCAATTATTACTAATATCGCTTAGAGTTACTGTTTAGAAAAGATTAAAGGATCTGTCGATAGTAAAGTCACGGTGTTTAATGTATCTATACCGGAACTTGGTTTGTGATAATGGCTGACAATGATGATTTTACTTTGTAGTAATTGTTCATTGAAGCGAAACCCGTGCATGGTACACTCGAGATGAGAAACTAACTCACAAAATAGTGAAAAAACCCGAGATGAAGCGGCGGCGGAAGCAATAGTTAAATAATGTACTGAGCATAAAAACATTTTATCCAGAAGCTATGATTAGAGATCCGCAAAAATATAATAATATGTATATTTAAAATTAAAAAAATCCCAAATGTCAATATAGTGTACATTATTCTACTAGCTTGACTAGTAGAATAATGTACACCCTTTAATTTTATACTCATATTGAAGGAAATTCCAACAATAAATCTTCGCCAAATTATAATGGAACCACCTCTGAGTTGAGGTAATGTATCAAACAAAAAAGGATCATCAAAATGACTGATCTATCAACCCACAGCTCTAAGAACTTGACGGATCGGGCTGAAATTTTGCACACACATAGTTATTACAACGTAGGCATACGCTTAGAAAGGATTTTTGAGAATTTCAACCCTAAGAGAATTAAATGGGGGATGAAAGTTTGCATAAAATCCTTCATTTATCAATTTATTTTTCTAATTACATCCATGAAACTTTGATTTTAGATTTTCGATTAAAAGCAAAGAAATACGTGTTTAGCAAATTTTAGAAATTCCACCCTAAAGACATCAAATAGGTGATCAAAATGTATATGAAAGTTTCTGATTTTGTGAGTAATTTTATAAGTAATGTCAATAAAACTTGGTATATCCATATAGGTAAAGGTGACTTACAGACTGACTGATCTATCAACGCATAGCTCTAGCCATTCCTTTAATTCTGAACGATTTTCTGTTTGAATTCCATCGAGTAGTTCCCCACCATAAACGCATAGTTTCTAAGGGTATGGATAATTATGTTGGAAAAATATTTGTTACTTTTATTTTGAACAATAAATTTAAAAAAAAAAAAAAAAAGGAGTACAGTTTTCCCTCAAAGTATGTTTTGCAATGATTATAAACAAGTCTCAAGGACAGACTTTAGAAATTGCGGGAATAGACTTGAAAGAAAATGCTTTTCACGTGGGCAGTTTTACGTAGCTTGCTCACTCGTAAGCGCACCCACTAGCTTGGTAGTTTTGGCGCCTACTGATAGATCAGCAAAGAATATTGTCTATAAGTTTTATAGTTCATATTTTTCTATCATCAGCAAGCCATTTTTTTAAACCTTTAAAGTGCCTTTGTATTTAAGATTTACCTAATCAATAATTGAACTTAGCGTGAGTGAAGCCGCCTGCAAAAGCTAGTATGCTTATAATTTTCGGAGAACTTGAGTGACAAATATTCAAAAATCACAATAAGTACTCGTATATAAGACAAATTTTAACTAGACTCTAGAATCTCCCACTTGACTAAAGTTGCCCAAAATCGCCACGCCTGGGCAGACGGGTTGATGGTCACAGTAGGTGGAAGTATAGATAATGTATAATCCCTAATTCGCCTCGTACAACACCCGTACCTGGAGACATCTGTATTCTATACATCAGTTATATCACTACACAATATGATTTAACTATAACTCTTAAATTTATGTCTAATTTTTGTTTTGCAAACTTCGAAGATAACGCTGGGAATGAGGAAGCTGATAAAAAATCTTAAAGCTACCGAAAAAAGAACATATAACCAACTATATTCCTCTGTTCTTGAGCTGTTTTTAACGCCTTTGGTTGCCTGGAAGAGATCGCTATGTAGCGATAAGGCCGCCAAATTGTATACCTTTTGTTAAATTTTTACTTTTAATTTGTTATGTTTATGTGGTACAATAAAAGTGTATTCATTCATATATTATAGTATTTGCCAACTAAACCCTTTCATAATATGATTTTTACTTGACTGAGTAAACAAACTTCAAAATTTCGATACACATTTGCAATAGAGTTGAACAATATTGGTAACTGTTCCAAATTTCAAGTAGATAGTAATTATTGTAGTTAAAGTTATTGAAATAGGAAGTTGTGACAATGGGCACAATAGAAGTAAATTTTTTGCATTTTGGTAACAGATTTCTAGCAATGCAATGAGTATACAGTTCATTTTTAGCGTTTTGGTAACAAAATTCTAACAAATCAATGAGTATAAAGGTGTTTAATAATTTATTTACTAACCGACTTCAAAAATTAACAAATATTTTTTGCTTTTCAGTTCCTGGGCGTATGTTGAAGTCGGTTGTTTTGTATGTGTGTATACTCCAATAATTATTAAACTTATGGGAAGGCCATTTTTTGGGTTGAGCGTAAGTTTTTTGTTCATTACGTTAAATAATCGGAGTTATTATATTATGTATTTACTAATGATATATTTGTTATATCCAGGTATTTAAGACGCAATTTAAATACGATACTGAGAAGTGACGGCCGACTGGCGCAGTGGGCAGCGACCCTGCTTTCTGAGTCCAAGGCCGTGGGTTCGATTCCCACAACTGGAAAATGTTTGTGTGATGAGCATTAAGTGTTTATCAGTGTCTGGGTGTTTATATGTATTTTCTAAGTATTTATGTATACATAATTCATAAAAATATTCATCAGTCATCTTAGTACCCATAACACAAGCTACGCTTACTTTGGGGCTAGGTGGCGATGTGTGTATTGTCGTAGTATATTTATTTATTTATTTAGAAGTGAATAGAATACGATATTAAATAACCCATTATGGCAATTAATGATTGATTGTACGTTATTAACCATGAGGTGAGATCGCAATCGAATCTAACTTGTCATCGAATAAAATAAAAATGTGCACTCAACCATAGCGGCGACCAAACAAACCGCCAATTTTCTATTATCAAATCACGTAATAAGTATTACCTAACTGTTACTTGCTGTCTTCACAGATCAATCAAAGTTATTTCAATACATTTGTTTTATTGTAGTCTTGAAGCGTGGAATGTTTTGAATAATGTTTGTTGAATATTATTGTAATCTATATAATAAGAAGGCTTAAAGCAATTTAGCTAGAGAGAGAGAGCTATGCTGGGAGTATATCTACGTGATCCAATTCAAAGTGTAGAGATCCGTAGAAGAACCTCAGTTAACGAACCTCAGTTTTTTAAAAGGGCTGTACTATTAATAAATTAAATAACGCGAATACCTCCGTGGGAAATTTAAAGAAAAAGAAGGTACCTACACTTACTGTAGCTTCACAATATATTTTTAACAATATAGTATTTGTTTGACATAATATTTGTGTTTATAAACAAAAGAGGGCATAAACAATAAATGTACAAAAAATGGCCATTAATTAGTGTCATTTGCATATCGTCTGCAAAAGGTACAGAAGTTATTTGTGGGATTGAGTATACGCTTTCATAATAAGATTTCTAATGTTATTTTGGACCTACCAATGCATAAGTTTAAAGAATATGTTAAAACACATTTTTAACAGCGAGGTTAGTATACAATTGATGAAGATTAAGGTTTCCTGGAAGCTACCGGCTCCGTTTTCATCTCACGTGATAGAAAAATGAATGTTAAAATTCTTACCTGCTTCTATTTAAGAATCTGCATTCCGAACTTGTGGTAGAATCACAACAAACATACTGGGTTAATGTTTCAAGAGTATTTATAGAGTTAGCCTTCTTGAAATAAATGAATTTTGGATTTGAATTTCAACCTAGCTCAACGAATCGTGGAACTGACTTGGCAATGGGTTACATAGCTCGGAGAATTAATGCTGGTTGGGTCCCAAATTGCTGTAATGGTTACCATTAGTAGGTAGAGTAGGTGGATAGATGCCAAACGGAACAGAGGGAGAGGCTGGACGCAAACGGCTTATGACTGTGGAATATTGACTTGCTTACAAAATATCTTTACTCTTTAGCAGTAGATATCAATTGATTATTTAATAATATGAAAGGCAGTCATTTAGATAAAGATATAGAAGATAACTTAAGAAGTTAAGTAATCTATAGGCAGCAAGAGTTATTTTATTAAATCAGCTATTCCTGGATAAATATTACCCTACATAAAAGGTGCATGCTATATGTGTGCAAATTACATCCAGTTTAGTTAAAGGTTGAGCTGAACACAGGTAATAAAAAAACGAACAGACATATGTATTTATAATATGAGTATGGATTACATTAACCGATTTCTTGTTACTTGCACAGATTGTAAAAATCTGCGACTGCGATTCCTAGCTTTCAATTTTCTAGAGCCAATCGAACGAATATTTAACTGAAAAACTATTTTTATGTTTCCTCTTAAGGCACGGACTCCTCTGGCACGTGAGTTCACACTTGGCTTGGTTGTATTTAAATAGTTTCCTCTTTCTAAAAGACGTTTCTATTGGCTTAAGCGTATCTACTTTCTTCCAGGAGCATTTAAGACTCTCTCATTTTAATGTTTTCATATTACAAAATACCTTTATGAAAAACTAGTTGTCCCCCCGCGGTTTCATCCGCATTAACTATGGCCATGATCAGATTCCATTTTAAGCAACATTGCAATTTGCAGTTTCTGATGCATTCTAGGTTTAGTCATTCCGAGCGCAGAACCGTGCCCTGTGGTGGGCCGGCAATGAGTTGAAGATTATGACGATGATTTAGCAAACACATTAGGTTCGCACTCAACATATTACTGAAGGATTGTTAAATGTAAACCTGGCGAAACCAAGTTGAGTAAACGCACGAGCTCGAGACCATTTCACTCGAGGTGTGACAACTTGTGATATAATTTATCGTTGGCAGTTACCACAGTTGTTATTAATGTGTTTTACCTACACCTGCAGTTTATATAATTTGTTAAAAAGAAGTAAACAGTTAAAATACTCAAACATACTCTTTGTAATGATAATGTAATGTCAACATAAAGAGTATGTTTTTGGTTAAACCAGAATTTTAATAAAACACAATTAAAAACGTATTATTCCCGTTAGACTTAACTATGTAATTTTCTTCAATACTGTATCGTATGAAGCGTGACCATTTAGACATAAATAAGCTCAAATTTTTTTTTTTAACTTTATGTTAATTATGAGAATGTTATGAGATATATAGATTGCGGTACCAATGGAATTTGAACCCTCATCTCTCTGGCTATCTCGGTTTGAGTGCCTTGACCAACTCGCCACGGTTCATTTAACCGTTAGTGACAAATTTCTGATATGCAACTTTTTTCTTCATCTTCATGATTGCAATGACATCTAGTAACCAACGATATTGTTACAAATCCAGTTTCAACGTACCATATTTCAAATGGAGTTTTTTAGTGAGCGATGACACCATGCTTTTTGTACTTTTTTTCTTTATAAGTTAGCCCTTAACTGCAATAGGCCGCGAGCAAGCGATTAAGCGTTCCGGTACGATGCCCCGTAAAATTTAATATGAATTCAAATTCAAATTCCAACTTCATTTATTTCAAGTAGGCCTAGTTTTTAAGCTCTTTTGGAACGTCAAGTCAGTCTGTTTTTAGTGACTCTACCACCGGTTTAGAAGTCAGGTTCTACTGAGAAGAGCCGGCAAGAAACTCAGCAGATTGCTCTTCAACATCATTTTACAGTTGACAATCTTTAAGAATTTCATCAATCGTATACTAACCTCGAAATTTTAAATGTGTTTTAATCCATTACTTAAAGTTATGCATTGGTAAGCGATATATTATGATCTATATGATATATATTAGATAAGGCCGCTAAATTGTACCTTCTACCTTATTGTGCTATTGTATATGTATCTCTGTGAATTTTCTCTGCGGTATACAATAAAAGTGGATTTATTTACTCAATCTTCTAACAAATTCATTCATCACTCAATCATTCTAACATATCAGCCCGCTACCATTCTAGACTGCATCGTCGCTTACCATCAGGTGAGATTCTCTAACTTGTAGTGAAATTAAAAGGGTCCTTAATATCCATACAATAAATACTAGTATAATAAATGCGGATGTCTGTTTGTTTGTTCTTTTTAATGTAACAAACCTTTGTTCGACTCAACCGCTGCACTGTTCTTTATGAAGTTTAGCACTTGCATAGCGGAAATTGACTTAAGGATACTTTGATTTCCCAGAAAACATGGTTCAGGATTTTTTAAACTGAAAAATACGCGTACGAAGTCGGGGACAGCCGGTTTATAGATAAGCTACAATCACGATGTGCAAAAAAAGATATGAATAAATTAATATAGTAAATATAAAAACCTGGATAGCAGTTTCATTTTTGTGCCTTTTGGAGTAGAGACTTTGGGACCGTTTGGTCGGGAGGCAAGAGCACTTTTCAAAGAAATATCGAAAAGGGTTATCGAGTCTACCGGTGATCCTAGAGCGGGCAGTTACCTTGGTCAACGAATTAGTTTGGCCATCCAAAGGGGCAATGCTGCCAGCATCTTAGGAACTGTGCCTCGCTGCGGTGGTTTCGAGGACGTTTAAGATTTTATTTAGTTTTAAATAGTTTATTTTAGGTTATATTTATAAAACAATTATAATTATGAATATATTAAAACAAAACTAACTTTTATTAATTAATGACTACGGCCTTAACCCCTTCTCACTGTGGGAGGAGATCCGTGCTCTGTAGTGGGCCGGAAATGGGTTGTTGTGATGAATAAGCGCGTAAGTTCAACTAAACAAAATGTACCCAAACAGTAATTCGTACCAAAATTCTTCCCAACAGCTTTTTAGGAAATCAGTATTTAGTTCTGCTGTAAAAGTAGAGATATAGAGATATCAATAGAGATATCCACATCATGTCTTTGAGTATGTAAATGGTCATAAATAGAAATGCAATTTTGTATCAAGACCCTCTGCGGCACTTCAAAGATATGGTCAATTAAACAATATTTTCTCGCAGGACGAGTTTTAGTTCTATACTATTATACTCTTATAGGGAAATTATGTATTTTTGTTATAGCAAAGTTAGGTTTTCATCCAGAGATTTAAAATACAGCCTTTTTGTAAATATATGTAGGGTTTAAAACCGTGGAGCATTTTATTTATGATAAGTTAGTTCTTGGTCAAATAGGGGTGGATACGGCAAAGACTCGAATATTTCATAACGTAAATAGTAAGTGAAGGGTCTATGCAAATTGGGAAAGGTTTGAAAGTATCTGATCTCGTGACGGGATGGATAGATAAAATAAATGGAGAAAAACGGAAAGTATTTTCTTTTGCCAATAATATTATATCTCGGTGAAAAACCAATCAATTTTTCATTGTCATCATCATCAAGTAAATGGTGATGGTGGTTTTAGGGCTTCGACCTCGATCCGAGCACCGAGTTCTATCCCCAGCACGCACTTCTAACTTTTAGACGTTATGTGCGTTTTTAATTTAGGCAATTAAAATATCACTTGCTTTAATGTTGAAGGAAAACACCGAAAGAAATCTGCATGTCTGAGAGTTCTCAAAGACGTGTGAATTCTTCCGATCCCCACTTAGTCAGCTTAGTGGATTACGGCCTAAGTCTTTTCATTCTGAGAGCAGACCTGTACCTTGAAATGATGATCATCTTCATAGGATAGGTTGTATCCTGGATTCATTTGAAATAATCTACTAGAAATATCCTATAACAGGACATATTAATGAATTGAAGAATTTAAGAATTGCTTATATAGAAAAACATGTCACTTGTTACTGGTGCAGTTTATGCTATAAGTTGAACTTATATTACGTGTGCAGCGAGCTTTTTATGTTTTTTATATTAGAAATTATGTCATACGCATTCTTTGATTATTGTAACTTGCATGAATTTCAACGTGCTGATATTGCGAATGACGTCATAAGTTTCCTTGATTTTTTTCATGTGCATTAGGCATAAAAATGATAACTAACCTGTCTCTATATCAAAATCTTCATTCTTTTTCTGTTCTTTCTTGTGAGTTTCCGCTTGTATGGAATCCACAGCTAGAGGGGCAGCAATTGCTGTTGGTGCTGACTGAGATGCTGTCACCGCTGTGTTTGATGCAGATGAGTGAGCATCCGATGCTGACGGGGCAGTAATTTCCGCTGGAATAGCTACCACTGTAATATTTTCAGCTGTCGAGTCCGGGCCAGTCACTTCAGAGGACTTTTCCTTCTCCACGCTAGAGAACGCCGTGGAATCTGGCACAGGAGTTGTTTGCTTGTTTTTGAACTTACGCTTGTTCTTCTTTACTTTTGGGAAGAAAAGCGTGGGTTCGTCTTCACTTGAACCACTATTTTCCGGCACCAAAGATATTCTTACATTATCTTCTTCTGGTGTGGATAATTCGGAATATCGCGAAGAAAACTTTTGGGGCTTACGAGTTCTAGTGGCTGCAGGAATTTCAGTTGTTGTAGATGCAGTTGACGTATCTTCATCGTCATTTAAAATATATAATTGAGGGTTTTTGAACACTGAAAGTTTGCCGCTTGCTACAGTTTTATTGTTTTTCTTAGGTTTACGTTTCTCTGGGGTCTTAGGCGAGTTTGTTGTTGTAGTTGTAGTAATGCTACCAGGTTTTAATGGATTCAATTTATATTTGTCCTTAACAACGGGATTCTGGTCTTCGTATTCTTCATATTCATGCGGTAACTTCTTCCACCTTGTACCGTCCTGTGCATATTTATCATTATTTTCTCGTGGTTTGATTCTATCTCTTTCTAGTTCTTCTTTGTATATTTCATCTTCTTTCAACTTTTCAGATATAGTTCGTTGTTCGACCGCATGGCGTTCTTTCAATGCGTCTACACTTTCAAGAAGTTTCTTTTTCTTGGCTTCACTTTGTTTTTGCTCTTTCTCTTTTGCAATGTCCTTCTCTGTTTTTTTTTTCTCAGCACTTTCTTCTTCATAATCAGTTTCAACCTCACTTTTATTCGGTTCTTTTTTACTTTTATTGTCTTCATTGCTTTCCTTAGATTGTTCATCCTTTTCTTCTTTAGATGTGTTTTCGTCTGAGGACTCTTCCTCATTTTGTCGTTTTATTTTCTCTTGAGGCTTTACTTCTTCTTTAGATTTCTTGCTCCGAGCTTTTAAAGCTCTTAATACCGGATCATCTTTAGGCTTTGTAATAATGTTTACAATTCCCTCTATATCTGATATATTTGTGTGATTTATCGGTGTGTTAGGATCTACTGGTTTAGCACCTCTATGTAAGTCAGCCCATTCTTTCTTTTCATAGTAATCCTCGTTGTCACTATCGCCTTGACCTTTGTCATAATAATCGTCTTGCGGTTCAGCAACAGCTTTCAATACGAAATTCTTGGGATGCGCTAGTCTTTTCTTCGGCTTCGATTTAGCTGCAGGAACTAACTCTTCTATTAACTCACCCTTATCGCTTTTGAATGGCACCCAATCCGGATAAATGTTTTTAGTGTTAGTTTCACGTTTTGTCACATTTGGTTTAGCTGCTCCTATGCTCAAAGACTCACAAGTGGACACGATAAAAACAAGAGCCCAGAAAAGTGGCGTCATTTTGATATGAGGAAATGTTCATAGTATCATAACTCGGTGATAAGTTAGTAAACACGCGGCGGGTGGAGGTGAGGACGGCTCGACTGCGCGGTACCAACTGTTTGCGTTGCTTAAACTACTATTATTTATACTGTTTATAAAACGATTCTCTTCGGTCGCGATCGCCGATGGAATAAAGTGGACTGAATAAATAGGGTTGGCAGATCATTCTTCGAAATGTTCTAAACGGTATTCTTTATAATGATATACCAATATATTTTTTTGTATGGTACATAGTAATCCTTAAAAAATATTATAAATGTGAAAGTGTGTCATTTTGGTTGTTTGTTTGCCCTTCTTTAACTCCCGTACTAAGCCACCAATCAATTTGATTTTTGGGATGGATTTAGTTAAAAGGACGGAGAGTAACAGAGCATAATTTTTATCCCTGGAAAAACACGGTTGTCACGGGCATTGTTAACAACCCTTATCAACGGGGACGAAGAACGCGGGCATCAGCTAGTTAAATAAATAAACTCATTTCAGATGCCGCCTAATTTTAGGGATACAATTTTTTTAGTGTGTGTCTTTTCAGTAGGTACCCGTTTAACTCTTACTCTAGTAATACATACATACGTACAATAAGTTTAAAATTATAAGAGACCCGGTCCCTGTAGTTGCCCGGTAATGGGTTGATATGATGATGATACTAAAGAGATTTAATATTCCAAAAATACTTTATATTTGTGTCATATAAAAATCTCTTTATTTTATCAAGAAATCTTCTTATGATAAACAATAAAATTTCACTCAATAATGTATATATATATAAAATAAAATGTGTGAAACATTAAAAAAAATTAATACTAATCAGAAGTCCATCACAATGAGGTATTGGCTGGAAATATTTGTTTAGTGTTTTAAATCATATTATGAAAAAGTTCTTAGTTTTTGTTGTATTTAAAAGTTAAATTAATTTTACCCTAATAACGAACATTAGATTCGGGTAATCGATTGCGGTCAAAGCATCGCGATCCTTGCTTTCTATTTATTTTCAACCGTAGTTTGTGTTTAAAAACTTGTGAAGTAATTAGCCACGTTCTTGCCCGACTGTCTGAGTTACCGGCCTGCGTGCTTATGATCAAGAAATGGCGGGTGACAGCCCTAGCGGAATGTAATCACTAATTTAAAAAGTAATCGACATTTGTTAACAAATTGACATCAAATAAAAAGAGATCATATTAATGAAAATAATGAAATCGGACGATTTGCGTAGCAATTTAATTTATTTTCATGGGATGTAATGGATAATTTGCATTCTTATCTTTTCATCATAAAGTGGATTCTAAAATATTCTCTATTTTAAGTGGACTTACCTCTTTTCAAAGGACTGTCTGTTTGTATACTCAACCACCGGCATAATAAATTCAAATCCAAATTCAAGACTAGGCACTTATGAAGCTTTCATACTTATAATATGTTTATAATAATTTTAGGTGATGGTGATAACTACATTCGTTAACTAAAAAAGCTAGGGGCACAAAATGAAAGCTAGGAAAACCAAATTGCATTTTAAACTGAGACATGTCCACTGCTTGACTTAGATAATATGTGGTGTTTTCTTACTTGTGACGTGTGCGTCTAGCGAATCTTGTCCATCAAAAAATCAAACAATGTTCTGTTCAGACGGGGGTCCACCCCAATACCTTGTCCGGTTAAGGATTCCAACGTCCATTTAGCTTTCAACGGTTAGGTATACTCATTCAGATTTTATGACAGCGAGTTCTAGAACGTAGACCCACTGCGCTGCTCTATTGCGGATTAGTGGGCTTTAATGATAATTATCACAATATAGTTAGTCTTTATAATTGGCCCACATAACCGCCGTACTGCCAAGGGTACCAATAAAACTTTTCCACAACGCTAAATTAAAAAAAAATCTTCATAATCGGGATCGATGGCTTAATGAGAGTGACTCGGCCAACTTCCTTTTATTTTATTTATTTATTAACTCATCACACATAATATACATCTAGGTCTTAAAAATTCTGGGCTGATATTGAAAATTTTACCAAACAAAACTCAATACCTGCTAATAACTTTACCTTAGTTGAGCATGCTGATCACTTGACTAACATCAGTCATTTTGCCTAATGTTATCACGTTCGAGATATTCCGAGAATAGCTCTTTTAACCGCTTGCTGATGACACAGAGCTTTATCTAGCGACTATGTTTACCTATGAGCCAATATACCTTAACTCGCACTGTTCAAAGGCTTTGGTCTAAAATCCCCTCACACACAAGACCACGGGGGACCGAGTTCGAATTCCAGCTAAAAACTTTTACCTCTAACTTTTCTAAGTTATCTGCATTTTAAGTAATTAAAATATATCTGCTTCAACAGTGAAGGAAGACATATCGTGAGAAAACCTGCATGCCTGGGAGATCTACATAATGTTCTCAATGCAGTAGTGAGTCCACCAATACGGAATGGGCCAGCGTGGTGGACTACGGCCTTAACCCCTTCTCATTGTGGGAGGAGACCCGTGCTCTATAGAGGCTCTGTAATGGGTTGATGTGATGACTGGACCGTGTGCTTTATATCGATGACATCCCTTTTTTTCGGTAAAAACACCAGCACTATTCGTAAAAAGCATCAGAAACTCTAGAACTCAGCTGCACGCTAGGAGAACTCCCTTTTATTTGTGATCTGCTCGCAAATGCTCTGCTAACTTCACTAACATGAAATATCTGAACCTGAATCACTATTAACAAAAACTTTACAGGTACAATGACTTATGACGGGGTCTCTCGAACTACCAGTCAGATTAAAAACGTATTTTTTGCATTCCATAGCCCAGTTGTTGATTAAAGCTATCGGCTGTTTAATATTGCGCTTCGACTCTTGGGACAAACAAAATAATAACACTGGCAGGCAACGCGACGCGGTGGGTCGGGTTATATTGTTGAGATATAAGTCTGCTGGGAAACTTATCAGAAAATATATATAGTAACGAAAAATTTACTAGGAGAAGAGCTCATCGGGGGAAGTACTACCGTCTTGCTTATTTCTGCGTATAGCACCGTTGCTCGTTCTTAGGAGCGTGCTTGCCAGTGTTATTACACCGGGCAACAAAATGTTAGACGTTTGCCTTGCCCACTTGCGAAGTTGCTATCTTTATAAATTCAAATTCAAAAATTCTTTATTCATGTAGGCCTATCACAGGCATTTATGAAGCGTTATACATATATGTGAACATAATTGTAAGGGGATGGTGATAACTTCGTTCGCAGACTTAAATCTAAAGCTACGAGCTAAACTCGTCCTGGTCTAAGAAAAGCGCACCACAAACTTAGCCAGGTTTTTATTTTGTTATCACCATCTCACAGTAAATTTATATTAAGCTATGAAGTTAGAGTAATTTAAACCCGAGTTTTTTTATCGTTTAAGTAATCCTTAATAGGATTTTTCTGTATGTTTACGTTTTGTATAAACTTTGAACTTATTGGTATGTTATGGCTTTGCACTTAGTATGCTGCAGCTGAATCGTCTGTTTGGTCACTAATCACTATATACAAAAACAAAACAATCACTTCATTATTTTTTAAACGCATGCGTCATACGCAATATCAAGAGGCAAACGCAGTCACCAATTATTCAATAACTAATTGTGTTCTATAATCTCCGGTCAATATAACCCTATTACATTTCGATTAGCGTTACTTCACCAATGAAATTACTTTGTATAACAGACCGCCCGCTACTTCCGGTTAATTTTAACTATTGTCAAATGTTAGTATACAATTGGTTAATAATATACCGCCAAAGTGCGAGTTAGATATATGTATGTTAGGTTCCGTACGATAGAAATATAGTTTAAAATGGGTATTCAGTCAGACGGCAATATAAAATAATAATTAAATTTGGTTGGAATCACTGAAATATTTCTTTGCAATGAAATGGCTTTTGGTTTATGGTTGGTTTTGGCTGTAGCCCAGTCCGGATTGGTGAACAGAGTAACAGAAATGTAAAGGATCTAGAATACATTTATTTGTGTATAATCTACTAACACTGGATAAATTATGTCATTTGACGGCCGATTGGCGCAGTGGGCAGCGACCCTGCTTTCTGAGTCCAAGGCCGTGGGTTCGATTCCCACAACTGAAAAATGTTTGTTTGATTAACATGGCAGTTTTTCAGTGTATGTATTTATGGATATCATTCATTAAAAAATATTCATCAGTCAACTTAGTACCCATAACACAAGCTACGCTTACTTTAGGGCTAGATGGCGATTTGTGTATTGTCGTAGTATGTTTATTTATTTATTTATCCTGTGTTAGTAGATTATACGCGAATATATTGTCTGTCATTTATCCAGTTCTAGTAGATTATACACAAATATATTGTCTGTCATTTATCCAGTGTTCATTATACACAGATAAATAGAGTGTAGATCCTTTACATTTCGGAGATAACGCACTGCCGATCTGATGGATCTTCAACTGCAGGAGTTCTTAAATGATAACGAAGGTAAGCATTTTCCAAATACATCCCCAAGGGGATGGAAGCTTTTATTTATATAAACGTCTGGCAACTGTGTTTATTTTAGAATTTTAGTTTTGCAATCCTTAGCGCTAAGGCTTTTCTCAGAAATGGTATTTATAAGACATTATATAAGATCTAGTCAAAAACTATGTAGTATATAAATCCAATTTAATATATATCCAACTATAAAAAGGAGAAATAGTAAAAGTTTGTGAGCTGGCAACATTCCGCAGGTGTGAAGTAAGACGTGCGCGGAGCGTTTTCACTGTTTTTGGACACAATGCACTGCATGCAATAGTGGCTGAATGAGGGTTCTGTATGTTCTTAGTTCTATAGATCTAAGTTTGTGAGGACAAACGTTATAAAACCCACTACTATTAATTTAGCATTTTAGCAAGGAACCTTAATAACTACTATTCAGAGCATGTTACGTAAAATAAATAGTTACTTACCTACTTTGTGATAATACTTAAGTAAGAGTCTCATTATTTTGTTGACCTTACAAGCAAAATATCCTATTTACGGATTAAAGTGATTACCCAATGATTACCCCAATGGTTCAATGGTTAAGATGTCTGACTGCGGATCACGAGTTCATTATTTAAAAGTCAAAGACATATTAATTGAAATAGACACAGACGTGCCGCTAAGCGATTTAGTGTTCCGGTGCGATGTCGAATAGAAACCTATTAGGGATCTTACTAACATACTCCCGAACTGGTTAGCCTCTCCTCATCTTAGACTGCATCATCACCTACCACCAGGAGAGATAGCAGTCAACTTTTAGTAGAACAAAAGGGACTTTTGATGCATATATATAGAATTTGTAAAGCGATAGCCTAGTGGGTAAAGCTTCGGCTTGCCTTTCGTGGGCACTAAGTTCAAGCCCCGTCACTCACCACTGATCTTTCGGAGCTATGGGCGTTTTTAATTTAAAGCAATCTAAATATTAATTAATTTTATAAATTTAAAATGCATATAAAAAATTTCGGAACCGACAGGATTTGAACCTGCGACTCTCGGGCAATCGCGGCCTGAGCGCTTTCACCAATTAAGCTACGGCTCTCATACCGTCGAAGCTGAAATTAGTATATGCCTTTCACATCAGTCTTGTAGCGACAGTAGCGTCATCTAGTGGGAAACGTTGCAGTTTCGATCTACTTTTTCAAAGGTCTATATTACAATAAGACACGTTTGAAACAAGAGATGACACATTATATATTTATAATTTTTTTTATTAGTGTTTTAACCTACACTTTTATAAATTAATTAAATTTTATAAAAAAAATTATATGCATTTTAAATTTATAAAATTGAAAATTCCTCCAAGTGTAGGTAAAAACACTAATAAAAAAAAAAATATATAAATATTACTTGTTTTAAACAGTGAAAATCTGCATGCCTGATAATTCTCCATACTGTTCTCAAAGGTGTGTGGAGCCCACAAATCCGCACAGGGCCAGCGTGGCGGACTACGGCCTTAACCTCTTCTCATTGTGGGAGGAGACCAGTCTTCTGTAGTGGGGCAATGGGTTTATGTGATGATAACATAAATTTTTATTAATGCCCCTAATCGGTTTATACGTGACACATTGGTACGCTTAGTAACTTAGGGATACGTTTCAGTGGATAGGGTGGTAACTAGCCATGACTGAAGCCTCCCAACGGAGTAGACCAGTGAATTAATAATAATTGAGTCAAATTTGCCCACGCAGGGATAAGTTTATCCCAGCAAATTTGTTAGAGAGAGGATTTTTTTTTAATTTCTTTACAAGTTAGCCCTTGATTGCAATATCAACTGATGGTAAGTGATGATGCATTCTGAGATGGTAGCGGGCTAATCTGTTAGGGAGTATGCAGTGGCGTGCATAGAGGGTATGCACAGGGTATGCAGATGATATAAATAATGAATAAATCTCTAGTACGAGTTAGGATATACTTAAGGGTAGGCTTTTATAACTCTTGCAATGCCTATCCTGAAGTTTTTTATAACTCGTACTGGTGATTTTCTAAATTATATATCATCTGCATACCCTCTATGCACGCCACTGGGAGTATGGTAGTCATCCTTACGCTTAGCGGCACGTTTTGTCGATAGGGTGGTAACTAGCCAGACCGAACCACAGAAAATTCAGTAATTATAAACTCCCAAATTGTTCGTGAAGGAATTGAACCCGGTACCTCCCACTTAAAACCACAGCGCACACCACTGCGCCAGGAAGGTCGTCGTTATATAGAAATAAATATAGAATACTAGCTGTTGCCCGCGACTTTGTCTGCGTTTGATTTTGTATTTTGATGTGACATTAAATTTAGTTGTAGTTCTACTAAATTAAAGTATTCAGTAGCGCTGCGCCTTAAATGAGTGGTTTCCTGCTGTCCGCTGAGGAGTTCTGTCCTCTATCTCCAACCACTATTTGGGCAAAATTAAACACATATTATAACCTCTATAGTACAAAAATAATTATTTAAATGGGTTATAATTTGTCGGAGTTCATCCCCTCTCCCAAAAGATTAAGGAACCGAGCTTAATGTCGGGATAAAAAATATTCTATATTACTTCTAACACTTCCAAGAATATGTGTACAAAGTTAAATGAGGATCGGTTAAGTAGTTTTTGCGTGAAAGCGTAACAAACAAACTTACATTGTCATTTATAATATTAGTAGGCATAGTATTTACTCGAATTTAACGGTTCAATGCGCTTCATAGGTCAACACTTTATGTTAAAATGAAGTTAGTGTGGATACAGCATTAGATTCAAGTTCCAACGTAATCAAACTTACTGTACACGCGTAACTTTGGGCGCTCGGAGATATTCGCACACACTCGTAGAAAATTATACCATTTGGCCGAAATTCCCTCTTCGTTTCAGTAAACAACTTGTATTGATTATTTAATCAAACTATCAGCAGTTTTGACTTATTATCGCAGTGTGAAATTCAACGTGTGGGTCGCGACCGCCCCTATAGGAGAGCAGTGGCGTGCACTTCACATATTCGTAAAAGCGCTGCCTACACTAATATTTTGATAAAACTCGTATAGTAGGAGGATTTTCCGTTTTATGCCGTCTTAATACTTTATGCACGCTGCGTAGGAGTGTCACGAAGCTTCTATAGGGGAGTTCTCCAATAGAAGCATCATGACTCGCGAGAAGGGGTAAAGCCCGTAGACCACCACGCTGGCCCAGTAAGGATTGGTGAACTCCACACACCTTTGAGAACATTATGTAGAACTCTCAGGCATGCAGGCTTCCTCACGACGTTTCGCTTCACCGTTGAAGCAAGTGATATTTTAACTACTTAAAATGCACATCTATCTATTTCTATCTATATATATAAAAGAGAAAGTGTGTGTGTATGTTCCGTATAGGCTCCGAAACGGCTGGACCGATTTCAATGAAACTTTCAGGGAATCTCCGGATTGACCTGACGAGTAAACCTGTAAAGTTTGGTGACGTTCGGAGCACTTCAATTTTTGAACTGTTAAACTGTCAAATACAGCTTTTATTTACTATGATGATATTCTATTGTTGGGTGTACATGGGTGTAGATAACGATCTTCACCCGCTCGAGAAGAGAATAGAAGAGAATGAATACGGATAGAAATAAATGATTTAATATATTAGGAGACTTAAATTAAAAATTTAATGATGCAAGTTCATTGTTTAAATTAAATAAAGCAAAATCTAGCCCGGTGAAGCGGGCTGGGTACGCTAGTAACTTATAAAAGTTAGAGGTGCATACGTAGATTCGAATTCGGCCGACTGAAAGTGAAGTCGAGCTCCTACCCAATGTGCTATCACCGCTCCTGAAGTTTTGCTATTAAGATATTTTTTCGTCAATAGTGTTGCGCAGAGAATGGTACTTGTGCAGTTACCATCAAATCAGATCTCGGTCAAGCGCAGTATCAAGACTAAAAACACATTTATTTTGCAAACGACAACAACCTTGGAGCATCACAAGCGAGTCCGCCATTTTGTTTTCCACCTTCAGCCATGATGGTGAAACGATGCAAAAAGAAATGAATCAATTAGCACCGAAATTACTTAGGTTTTTAGACTGTCGTGAATTAACATAGTTTTGTTTATGACTTCGATTGGTTTTTCAGTCAGTTAGTATTTCTCCCTATCTGACAGTGCACGCTAATGTGAGGAATAGTCAACATCATTGCTCAGATTCCAAAGTCTTCCTGTCCAAAGGTTTTAATCAATGCTTCCCTAATATGTTCTATCTTTGTTCACTATTTTGATATATCAAAGTGTTTAAAAGTGATTGTTTTTAATGATTTGTAGTGAGATGATTTATTCTTTCTTTCTTTTGCGTTCACGCTACGCTGCGTTTGTATTTGATGCGAAGTTATGATACAGTCTTAAATAGAAGTGCGTTAACCTGGAGGGGTAAGGTAAAAGGTACAGTAATATGGTAAGGTTACATATATATTACAGAAAGATGACGTTGGGTGCCGTGAGGCGAAGGTAGAGCAGAATACAGTGGTCACCATCCCTCCTCTACCCACGGGTGTCGTAAGAGGTGACAAAGGGACTGTAACAGAGAACGTGAGAGTGTGATAACCGTCTATCCCGATGATTTAATTACAAACAAGGTGTTTATCAGTTACGGATTTCAATATGAATGTCCGTTGTCGAAATTCTAAGCAATACCTTCCTACCTACGTTTTCTAAACAACTGTAAACAAGTTAAACGACCAATCGGCCGATTTTGTACGCCTCTTTGTGACGTTATACAGAGTGTTCACAAAATAACCATGTACGATAGAGCTGTTTTTATTCTATGGATACTAAGATTATTATTGAAATCTGCAGTTATTTGTAGTATAAATTAGAGGTGAATATTTAAATGTTATAAAATACTGGATTCTCGTAAAGTTTCACATGAGTATGCAGAGTTTTTGTTTCGGCCCCATGGGCAATAAATAAACAAGCTCACGATTGGAACTTGTTTGATTTTGCCTGTCCATCTCATCGGCGGTCAATCAATGTTGTGTTTACCGGTACGAGGTAGGCATTCCAGCACCTTGGGCCCTCAGCGTCCATCGGTTTTTTTTTTTATTTAGTTCGCAAAACTGACAATCAACTTCTTACTCTAATATAAACTATAGCACTATTTGGCATGTGTATACACATTGTGCCTTCTCGATGCGAACATACACTTCACCTTCGTGACTTGTTGAGTTTATATCGTTAAATCTGGTTCTTCTACAGACCTAAATCTTTCTAAAAAGATACCACGTAAAGATACTTCAAGCTTAGCTCTCCCCATTGCACGTTGGGTAACATTGTGTATTCTTATGAGGCGTATAATTTCCAGGTTTTGGAGCCATAAGTATCAATGGCAACGCACAAAGTCCGTAAGTATTTGTTTACAGTTTTATTTTGGAGCATCCTGTTGCGTAGTGAAATAATGAAGCGTCACGTTATATTGATTAAATTACAATCAGTGTTTAATTGTTACCCATAAAAACGCCTTGAAATCACAAAAAGTGACAGTTCTTACAAGTTAATCATGTCCAAGTATTGGCTAAGATGGTGCCGGAGTATTTGTAACTGAAACTCACTTTAATAATTACTATAAAATTAAT
Source organism: Pararge aegeria (assembly GCF_905163445.1). Lineage (NCBI taxonomy): Eukaryota > Metazoa > Arthropoda > Insecta > Lepidoptera > Nymphalidae > Pararge > Pararge aegeria. The sequence continues at coordinate 19,250,084 of NC_053186.1, forward strand.
GTTTTGGGCATATATAATGGTTATCACACACGTGGCGATCCGTTTCAATAGATCGATCACAGCTACAAGCGGTATGCGCATACACTTAATCACATAATTAATAATATGTAATCAATGAAGCGGTTATAGCACAGTGGGTGGCTTGTCTTCTACTTTCGGGGTAGCCGAGTTCGAATCCCAGCACGCACCTCCAACTTGTCTAAGTTATGTGCGTTTCAAGTAATTAAAATATCACTTGCTTCAAAGGTGAAAGAAAACATCGTGAGAAAACCTGCACGTCTGAGAGTGTTACATATTGTTCTCAAAGGTGTGTGGAGTCCACCACTCCGCACTGGCCAAGCGTGGTGGACTAAGGCCTCTGCCCCTTCTCATTGTGGGAGGAGACCCTTGCCCTGTAGTGGGCCGGTAATGGATTGATATTATGATGATAAAATCAATCCAATCCAAAAAAAGTGTAGTCTAGTTGTCCCCAAGTCCCTAAATTTTGTTTAGTTATAACCTCCTCATTATAAGGTTTTATTGGGTATTAATAATGGCGATTTTCAAGATTTACAGTCTTCACAATACATTCGCTCACTTAGTATTCTAGTTAGATATTATATAGTTAACTAGATAGATATATATATTTCTATATATCTATCTAGTTAACTATATTCTGGTATTCTAAAGGAACTTAAAAATCATTTTTATTAAACGCTAGTATTTTATGTTATTCATCATCATCATCACATCAACCCATTACCGGTCCACTACAGAGCACGGGTCTCCTCCCACAATGAGAATGGGTTAAGGTCCACCATGCTGGCCCAGTGCGGATTGGTGGACTTACACCTTTTTGAACATTTTAGACAACTCCCAGGCATTAAGGTTCCTTCACGATATTTTTCTTCACCGTTGAAGCAAGTGATATTTTAATTACTTTAATCAATTGTTTAAACCAATTGATACATATATATATAATTATACATAATGTTTATAAAAAAAAACTACGTTTGTACAACACTTCGATTAAGCTGCCACGTAGATGAAGGTAGTGTTGGGATCATGTTGTTTGACCTTATTTAAAAAGTATTCTAGTATGAAAGTTTTATTTTGAATATTAGCTAAGCTAGAAATCTGTAAGTGTAGGTCTTCCTTTATTATTCTTCTTCATATTGCATAGAAGCATGCGTTACTTTGCGGAAATCCATAATATATTATGAAAATTAAGCTTAATTTGCTATACTCCGCGAACAGCAGCAGTATCTGTATGGAGTAATTTATAATTACTTCAATACGTATACTCCACACCATTATTCATTGTTAAGTCAATATCTCCTGAGGATGCTCCGGTTTCGGAGCGAAACGTGCGTAGAGGGTACATTGCTTATGATTTGTTTGGTTAGGTTAGGTTAGGAGTATACGGATTGAAGTCATTATAAATTACTCCATACAGATTCTGCTGCTGTTCGCGGAGTAGGTATAGCAAATTAAGCTTAATTTTCATGATAATTCTTCTTCATAAATGAACGCTTTAAAAACGTATAATTTGTCGTTTAGTAAAATTGTAGCCATACTGCGGGCAGCGGAAACACAAAAAATTAACTAAGTCGCAAAACAAACGCCATGATCAACCAAGTGATAGGATATTTACAGTCGAGCTACGTGACCACCGACACCATGGTCACGGTTCACTTCTGTAATCAGTGAGATGTAACATATAGAGTCCGCTGTGGCCATAGCAAGCGTACCTTAACTATTACAGTAAATTTCGAAGCTACTGGCCTGAGGTTTGGGATATTGAGTTGAGGTATATTATTTTTTTTAATCGCCCAAACTTACTTAATGCAAAAAGATAAAAGGTAACTTAGTTACATCAGGTCCATTTTCCATTGACGTTACAGTATTGTGTTTCTCGAAAATTACTCTACGTTTGCAAAAGTACTAATCAAGTCAAAGTCAAATATTTCTTTATACAAATAGGCACATAGATGGCACTTTTGATGCGTTGATTATATACAAAATGTGTACATAGCAGTGAGTAGTGATGGCGATAACTACAATCGTAAACTTAAAACTAAAGCTACGAGGATTCCAAACGCGCCCTGGTCTAAGCAGTCAGCGTACCAAATAAACACGAGAGTTAACATCTCACTGGTTTCGGTAAACCTATTTACTACCATTTCTTATGGTTTTGTTCAATTTTATTTTTCTCTCCACCGACTAACTGTTAAATAATCAAATTGTTTTAATCATTTTTTGTAATTTTATACCGTCTAGATTTTTATGGTAATTGCAATTGAAGGTGCATGCAGATGACCCACCTGATAGTAAATGGCAAACCAGTACTAAACAAAGCAACCTTTGCAGGAACAGTTCTGGGTCCATCAGCCGGAGGCATGGGTTAAAGCTTCATACCATAGTAAATAGTAATGGTAGTAATAACTTACTATGGGCCTCTTAAGAAGGCTCAGAATCACTCAGCGGGCGATGAAAAGAGCTATACATACATAGCTCAGCGAGTTGCAAAGCTGAAGTGGAAATGGGCGGGGCACATAGTTCGGAGAAGATGGACGTTGGGGTTCCAAGGTGTTGGAGTGTTGGTCGGCCCCCAACGAGGTGGACAGACGAAATCAAATATCGCTGGGAGCCGCTGAAAACAAGCGGCCCAGCACCGTGGATTTTGGAACTCTCTACAAAAGATCTATGTCCAGCAGTGGACTTCAATCGGTTGAAGTTATGATGATGACCGTAGTAAATTGGATTTGTTTATGTTCTGAGACGGCTTCATCAAACATTAAATTTAGAAACGGCCTTAACTGCATATCAAAGATATGTTTCGTCACTGCATAGGTACGGTAACATCTTATGGGGGAACTCTGTTTTTAGCAACAAAGTATTTATTAAACAAAAAGGCTGTCTCAGAACAGTATGCGGTCTGCGATCATTAGAGACTTGTAGACCTTTATTTATTGGCAGCGACCCTGCTTTCTGAGTCAAAGGCTGTGGGATCGATTGTGATGAACATATATGTTTTTCAGTGTCTGGTTAATTAGATGTATACTATAAGAAGTTATGTATATTTTTCATAAAAATATTCAACAGTCAACTTAGTACCCATAACACAAGCTACGCTTCCTCCTTAGTCGTTCACTCTTGACAGAGTGGTCGTGGTTGACGATGGTTCTTCATATTGTCTTGCATCGTCATCGTTCAACTCTCGTGGGAATAAATAATGTAGTAGTATCCCGTTGCTTTCTACATCGCGGTACTACAGACATAATGTTCATAGAATTCTGTTAGTGAACCGATTCAGAACATATCGTTCTTGCGCTTTCCCACAGTACCAGTGGCTACCGCTGCCCTCCACCAGGATCCAGGTACTACGCCCCTTAACTTGCCTCCTCCGCTGGTTTGACCGTACCGACAACTATTGTCTCCGCTCTTCTCCATCGTTGAGGTCTTCACCCGTTACCCTGGGCACGGGCTCTGCGTTATACCCCGCAGAACTGGGTCCCTGCTGAACTTCGCCATCCACACACTTCGTCTTACTGAAGTATGAGATGCCCACCCCCGCAACATGGACGCGCCAGACAGGAATAGTTCAAGTGAAGAGTAAAGAAGGTGACTCTACTCCCCCAGGAACCGGGTTAATGGGCGTGTGCTATAACCCCACGCCCAAAGGCTACAAGCTACGCTTACTATGTGTGTATTGTCGTAGTATATTTTTTTATTTTATTCTATGATGTTCTTCCCTACCTTGCCTCTATATTTATGAAACACTTCTACTAGTGAGAAAATATCCCTGTCTATTAAAAAGATACGAAGAGTTAGGGGAGAAGAGAGCTAGGAAAAAAAATAAGCTGGTTGTTTTACCCCAAAAATTACGAGTGTTCTCCAAGAGTTGCCATTTTATGGCAATTGCTATCATTAATAAGCTACCTGACAAGTATCTAAACATTAGTAGTATTAATATTTTAAGAAAACGCATACGCGAATTATTGGTATATAAATGTTATTATGATATTGCAGAATATTTATATGATGACTTGAAATGATAAACAAAACAAACAAAAATTTCTAATGAAATTCGGAGTAGATACCGATACATACCAAAAACGAAATAGAACTTAACGTATTTAACTTGTATTACAGGTAGTTGCACCGGCAATATGAAATAAGCATGGCCGTCGTATTTTCCCTTTTGAGCGCTGTCTCAAAAAGCTTAACTTCTTCTCCCAGAGGAGAGAGTAGTTTAATGAAAACAGCAGGTTTTCTTACTTGTTGGTTACTTGTGTCGGATTAATATAAAGATCAAAATGAGTTAGTTAGTTAGTTGCCAGAGTTATAAAAAAACGGGTTTTCTTTATAGGGGCTAAATAACTAGCCTTTTCAAATGAGCACATATTTTTTTCTAAGCCATAGTAAAACTTTTTATATTAAATTAGAAGAAATAGAACTTAAAAATTAACTTTTTGATACGATACTTATGTAAAAATTTTCCCATGCGATCCAGATCGCGATTCGAGGCGATGGTGATATTTATGCGTCGAAGTATTTTTTTGTTATCACCATTTCGGACCCATATAAACTTTTAGTTTTATTTACTGGAATTTTGTTAATTACGATAGTTTAACACTGATTATTTTAACATCTATTTGTTGACTGAAATCATTGTTGGTCCATTTTCAGGCGGCGAAAACGTCCGTGGCCTGAATTTCAGCGAAATGACTCACCTCGCGAATATTAAATCAACAAGTTTTTTTGTAAACTTCCGAAAAGGTTGAGATTTTAATATTGAAAGAGATTGAGAATTGAAAGGCAGACATCTTTCGCAAATGTATAACATTTTATAAAATACTAGCTGTCCCGGTGAACTTCGTACCGCGGATCATTTTTTTTTTGATGAATGTCATATTTCCTCTTAGACCGGAATAGCATAATAAGTATTAATTATCCTATTCCGGTCAAAGAGGAAGCCAAAATATCAAATCCGAGATGACACATTGCTTGTTTTATAATTTTATTATTTTTATCAGTGTTTTAAATTTATAAAACATCACTTTCGTAATCTTAAAGTAAGCGATATTTAATTTTATGTTTACCTCTAATCTATATATTTAAAAGAAAGTTGTGTTAGTTACACCATTTATAACTCAAAAACGGCTGCACCGAATTTTATGATATTTAATGTTTTGGCTTCCCATTAGGCCGGAATAGGATAATTAATACTTATTATCCTATAAGCTGCTCTTGGCCAGCGTGCAGCGTCGTGGACTACGGCCTTAACCATTCTCATTGCGAGAGAAGACCCGTGCCGTGCAGTGGGCTGGTATTATGTTAATAAAGCTGACTACACAGAATTCCCGAAGTCAAATATGTTTATCTGTAGCATCGTATTTCACGAACAGAACCGATTTCGATTTTGATTATACGTTTGAATTGCGAATTAGTCGTGAGTGTGAGCTATGTTTAACGAAAATCCAATCCAAGATCACCACAAAATGGTGGAATACATATTTTCAACTCCCTCAATATGGGTATCAAATGAAAGAACTTGACTAGTAGAATACTATACACTGTGGCAAATATTAAAGCCAAGATGCTGGCATCTTGTATTTGACGAAATTACCTACCTTTAAATTCAGAGTTTTATAAACCTTGAGCTTACCTTATTTAAAAGAAGTATTATGCCTCTGATGGCCCAGAACACGTTCCAACTTGATCATGGGTTTCGTAAATCTTCCGAAGTTTCGCAAGGCAGTGGATGAGGATATGTTCGGGCCGAAATATTGAACACATTCGAAACATTAATAGTATTACTTCACTACTATTCCTAAATCTGTATCAGAGACAGATCAATTTGACAATCGGTATAAAATAAATCAAGAAAATTTAGCTCTGCCTTATTGTTATCTACTATTAGCCGACTGTAAAGATTTTAACCGCCAACGGCCAACCGGTTTTCACAATCTGAAGCCAAGTGGTGTTGCCAGTGACAGTGCCACCACAAAATAACGACGGGTTCTAGTAGAATAATGTACACTTTTTTTAATATATGAATTATCAGTCAAATTAATGGACCCACCATTGGCGCAATCATTCGGACTTAGGTCAGATTGATAGTTACATCCACTCTGCTCCAGTAAAGGTGAACCACGAGACATTAAACTGAATTTAATATGGAATATTAGATTTTATATGCTGCTGTAAACATTTCGAGTTTATAGTTTACCGCAATAAAGTATTTTAGAAGGGATTTTTTATAGGTTTTTCATACTGATGAAGCGGCGAGCGCTGTGAATTTATGTAGAAGGTCCCGGGTTCGATTCCTGTCAGGGGCAATTTGGAAATTTATTATTTCTGAATTTTCTCTAGTCTAGTCTGGTGGGAGGTTTTGGCCGTGGCTAGTTACTACCCTACCGACAAAGATGTGCCGCTAAGCGATTTAGTGTTCCGGTGCGCTGCCGCTTAAAAACCGATTAGGGGTATGACTACTCCTTAACAGGTTAGCCCGCTTTCTTATACTGCATCATCACTTACCACCAGGTGAGATTGCAGTCAAGGGCTAACTTGTAGTGGAATAGCAAATATATTATAAATATTTATGTATATTATTCTAAAAAATATTCATCAGTCATCTTAGTACCCATAACACAAGCGACGCTTACTTTGCGGCTAGATGGCGATGTGTGGAATTATCGAAGTAAACTTATTTATTTAAACGTTATATCCCCTTAATCGCCTCGTACGAACCCTGAATTAAGAGTTGGAGTCATCACAGCTGCACTCCTCCCATATATGGATAAGACAGGCCGGAAAAAGGATTAATGAATTAATATTCAATCTATACTGCTTTTTAGTATTTGGGTTATAGCTTCAACAGAAATACTGTATACATGAATCTGTGAAAATTTCAACTGTCTAACTATCACAGTTCACAGCCTACAGCCGTTTTTTTGGCGTGGTGGAAAAGCTTTAAGCTACCTCTGTCTTTTTGGGCAGGACAGAGGTTATGTGGAACTCGTTGATCTAAAATAAAAACCATTTCGCTCTCGTTGAAGACGTCCGGAGAACCCATTGTACGAGACTACATGAGATACAGCCTTTTGACAGATAGACAGACAGACGGATAGACAGCGGAGTAATGTCCCGTTTTACCCTTCAGATACGGAACCCTAAAAATCTATACTTACTGAACCCTCTCAGGGCGCGAGGCCTACTCGCAGTTTCGTGTCGTGTTTAAAGTCTAGAGACTAATCAATTAGGGCATAACATAATCGAAGTGTAAAGTAATTTCTAGATTGGGATTTGATTCGCACGTAGTAAGTTAGTTACCAATTTATTTTTTGTTCAACATCTTGCTGTAACTTGATCTACTTAATTTAAAAGTAAAGGCTAGTTAATTTTTCAAGTTCAAATTTAACTTTAAACATGTATTACTCAGTCTTTAAGTTCCGAAGCGGATCATGAGCTCCAGCATTCGAATACCGAGAAGGGTAAGAAAGAAAAGAAAATTTTCAGTATAACAGTATGGAATATATCTTAAGTGCATTTAATGTTACGGTTGCTTGGAAGCTGCTAGCTCCGCTCTCATCTAATGCAAAACAGAATAAAGATAGTTAAATTGTAAACAATTTTTTTTTATTCAGTTATATGAAATTATTTGAAGGGGTGTAAAAAAAAATCCTTCAAAAGCAGGAAACATACTTATATGAGGAGCAGTGGCTATCACCAACCCATTCACGGCCCACTACAGGTCTCGGGTCGCTTGGGTCATAGTCCACCATTTTTCATCCCATTTCCTGGAGAAAACTTAATCGGGATAAAAAGGTATCCAATATGTTGACTCGGAATATTAGCTAACACTATACCAAATTTTATTTAAGTTCTTTCAGTAGTTTTAAAGTGCCCGGACAGACAGACAGACAGACAGACAAAATTAAATAAAAGTTGTTTGGACTCAGTATCGATTATAAAGCATCCCCCGGTCAAAATTGTTTTATATTAAATGTACAGAAATCTTTCAGATACAGTTTTATTATAAGTATATTATATACATATATATAGATTATAAGATCGGAAAATACTTCTTGACAATGAAAAATCCAAGCTTTTCTACGCTCCGCAGGTGTATGCAATTTTCTATATAGGTAACTTGAAAGCGTTGTAGACACTTTCTTTTGCACTATATACAAGCAGCAATGCAATTGTGGGCGCCTGAGTGTTGCCCTTTCTGATATTTATGTCCACTTTTATAATGTCGCAAATATTTTTTTTCTATTTATAAATGTTTTTTCGAACGAACTTTGTGGAACAAAATTATTATAGGATCATACTATTTTTTTGTAAAATCGATTGTTTATTTGATTTTCGAATACCTCCTCCCTTATTTTGTCTACGCAAGACTATTGTATAATAGAGGCCAGTGATGCGAAAGGAATAGCAGGCGCCATCCGCGTTCCCTTGAAAACTAATTCCATAATTTTTGTGAGTTTTTTTTAACTAATCTCAGACAGAAAGGGTGGGGTGTCAATACGAAGTCTTTAAGAGATAAATTTAAAGAAGCAAAAATTATGACGGTGCATAAAAATATAACAAAATTTAAAAGAAAGTGAACTGCAACAATATTAATATTAGAAGTAAAAATAAACTTTTAGTGCAGTTTAATAGGCTACATAAAATTAGTAATTCATTTAAGGGTAATTGTATATCATTTTATAACAAACTAGTTGTACCCTGCCACGATTCGCTGTGGCACATTGTGATTGAATGGTTGAGAAAAATAGATAAAAACAATCCATGATGCGTATTATATATCATGCTAAAATTTCAGCCCGAACATTGCAGAACTTTTTGAGTTTTTTAAGCGTACACAAACCAACATAACATTTTTATATATATAGATATGTGTTTTAGCACTAAAGATGTCCTACGTCCAGAGGCAACCAGTATTATTTGGAAATTATAGATAGTTGCAATCATTGACTGCAAATCTTACATAGACTCTTCCGCACTTAAAGTTTTAGTAGTAGTACCTATTAAAGCATTTTGTGGCCAAGCTTGTCCAGGGAAGTCCCTACTACCCCCATGCCTATTTAAGCTGCTAAGCTGCGTTCCAGTCCGAAGGGTGTCATTTCATAGGATGTGTTCCTTGCATGGCATTCAAAGTGTTCCTCTGTTTATGTAACAAATTATGGTTGTTCACTAACCATTAGGTTACCACAGCTTGGTCCATCATTTATTACTATAAAAAAACCTTTAGGATGTTATCAACAATCATAATTATATAAATAATTTTAACGCCCCGGCAATCTCCTCTAGGGCTAAAATTTTTCGAAATCTGATAGTAAGTGACCCTAATTTAACAAACATGAAACTTTTATTAAATTTTAAGTCTGTGGGAATTTTAGTATAAAATTTAAATTTTTTTCATTAGCACCCCCGTAACCAATTTTGTGATTTAAACTTCATTCAATACATTCTTGTTTGCTCGTAACATAGCCCAATAAAATTCTGTCCAAATTTCATGTCTAAAAGAGTTAAAATTCAAAATTTAGTTTTTTATGATTTTTTCTAATCATTAACGCCCCCGCTATACACTTCGGAGATTAAACACTTATAAAAAAGTTGGCCTATCCATTAAGTCAATGTATTCTTTACATGGATGCAAAATTTCAATTCAATCGGATGTGTAGTTTAATAGTTTTAACGGAACAACCGTAAAAAACTCTATAGATTTATATATTAGTATAGATTACCAGATGAAATCCTTGAAATGACTCACAATAGGTTCAAAGATTATATAAAACGTATGCTAATAGAAAAATCCTATTATAATATTAAGGATTACATGTATGATAAAAAACATTAACTCGATTGTGAGATGGATATTTGTAATATTCCGAGTATACATAACTCTCTACATCGCTCGCTAACTGAGTGAGTTTGCTTATCAAGTCCGTAGTGATCGGCTATATTTCAGAGCACTTTCAAGAAACATTAGACTCACAATACTAATATTATTGTAATTAAGCCCCTAAATAATGCTTGACAAATTTATAAGGCTAGCTGATTTCATCACTACCAGATATTGATCGGAATTATAAAAACCTAATGGAAACGCGGTGGCAAAAATCAACAAGCTGAAAAAAACCTTCGCAAAAACAACTGAACAATTTTAACAACAATAGAAATAATTATAGATAGGACGTTCAAATATTTTAGTTCCTTTAGATTATACGATTAAAATATCGTTTTTGAGATATACGATAGAAAAAGATAACTAATATAACTTAAGTTTAAGGTTTATTAAAATGAAAATTTCTTACATTCAGTGTTAATGTGGTAATATTAGTGCAATAAAGTTTATTAAATATTTTGATTATGAATTAGTACCTATTTATTTTATTTTCTATGCAGGTAAACCACTTATAAACATTGTGCATGGTACGTAAAGTTTGAAAAAACCTAAAACTTCCGTACTAAAAGCATAAATAACTTGATGTTGAGCATATATTAATTATGTATAACATTCATATCTAAAAATTACAAGTTCACTTAGGTGACAATAATATCATCTATTAGCGATATCGCGTTTTATAAAAAAACACATCGCCAGTCGACGTCAGACGTGACCATTGATTTTTTGTCGTCTGTCCATTTTTCTTTATTTCTTTAAATCGGTCACAATATGTCCACAAGGCAAGAAGTGTATACAATTGAAAAAAAAATGATGTTCTGTTAAAGAGGTATGGGTATGACTATCATACTTCCTAACAGGTTAGCCCGCTACCATTTTAGTCTGCAACTTCCCACCAGGTTAGATTGCAGTCAAGGGCTAACTTGTAGTACAATAAAATGAAAAAGGTGTGAATGTATTCATTTCCTTACTGATGCCGTGATTAGTGACGAAAACTATTTAATTGTAAGTCAAATTCAAATTCAAACTCAAAATTTCTTTGTTCATGTAGACCTATCACAGGCACTTATGAAGCGTTCATACATATATGTTTACATAATTGTAAGGGGATGGTGATAGCTTCGTTCGCCAACTTCAACCTAAAGCTACGAGGGTTCCAAACGCGCCAGAAGAGCACACAACAAACATAGCTGGTTATTTTTGTTTTGTTATCACCATCTCACAGTAAATTTATATTAAGCTATGAAGCTAGAGCAATTCACACCCAAGCTTTTTTATCGTTTAAGCAGTATTTAATAATACGGGAAATTCAAAATTAATAAGAGGGAATCTATTATAAGTTTTAAATATTATAACCAGGTATACTGTTACACTCAGATATATATTTATTATATTAATTAAACGTGATATCTTATATATTTAAACGAGCAATTCTTGTATATATATATATAATTGGAATCTCGGAATCGGCTCCAACGATTTTCATGAAATTTAGTATACGGGGGGTTCTAGCTAGGATTCGTTTATATTGGAATCTCGGAATCATTTATATTGGACATACGACTATTTTTTAAGTCGACTCATTCGCAGACGAAGTCGCGCGGGTCCGCTAGTTATATTTGATATGAGATTGTATGAAATTATCAAGTATACTCACGGAATGTACTTATCGTTTCAATATACTGTTGTACGCCAGAAATTGTTGGATGCATGTCTAATGTCATCATCATCATTTCAACCAATTGACGTCCACTGCTGGACATAGGTATTTTGTAGTGAGTTCCACAAACCATGGTCCTGGGCCGCTTGCCTCCACCGTTTCCAGCGCCTCGCCTGATGTCATCTGTCCACCTCGTTGGAGGCCGATCTACGCTGCGGTTACCGGTGCGGGATCGCCATCCCAGCACCTTAAGACCCCGACGTCCATCGGTTCTCTAATGTATTCACAACAAATAAGTAAGTATGTATTCACAACAAGTAATAGAAGTTTGATAAGCGGCAATCAACAACACGATTTAAACAAAAATCGTAGATTTTTATTTAAATCGTGTCGCTGTCGTGTCGTGCAATTAAAAATTCACTTATTAAATTCGCTTTGTCAATATTTTTTCCATAGGAGATTTTTGTTGATTGCCGCTTATCAAACTTCTATTTTTTATGACAAAACCGGATGAAAATTTGTACTTATCTATTTGAAGTATATTGATAAAAGGTATTTAAGGCTAGCAACTAGAAAGCGGTACTACGAGACCAACCATAAAAAGTATCTCTAATACTTGGTTTAGAGAAATGATTATAAATTCATTAACTAAAAATATTATTTTTGAGCAGCGTAACCTCATTTGACCTTAAATTTAAACATAGTTAATGTTGGTTGTCACCTGAATTTTCCTATGAAACCGCCATTGTAGGTCATTTATTATTATGAAAAATATAAATTAAGTATCCAGCCCCGCGGGTTCAGCCTCGTTTCAGATCCCGCTGACCCAAGTTTACAAAGAAAATATAAACTGGTTTTGCACAGAAATTAAATAAAATGCAATCAGAAACCCCACAAATAAAGAGAAATCATACAAATTTAAATTAAAGGACCTCCTTTATAATATTTAAACAAGGAGATGAAGATAAGGTAGCATAGAATGTACCATACACGTTTTTGATGTCCTCACATGCGGTCTGTGTAGACATATCTTTGCGCAAACAATGTAAAATGTATGTTCAGGCAAATTAATTTGATCCGTGGAAGAGAAATACGCCTTCAGGGAAATATCCTGCCTTATGAAATAGCACGTTTTGTCTGCGAACTTCGATTTCACCTTTGTAAAGGAGAATGGGAAATATCGGGTCGGTTTTCGAATTACTTATTGTAATATACTTACGCTACACTTTATATCGTTATTCTACATGGGATATTTCGGATAGTTTGCTAAAGATCTATTTGATCTAGTTTTTTCTACCTTTCACCTTTGAACTGCGAGAAATACCAACGTCACTTAGTTTTTCATAAGTTTATATTACAAACCAGCGGATCGATGGAAGCGTGGGTAAAAAACGGTTTCCTTCGTCATTATTTTTCTTAATACGCACCGCAATGTTCTAAAATGCAATTAAAGATTCCGTTTTCCCATTTACTTATTTATTTGTTGTGAATACATTAGAGAACCGATGGACGTCGGGGTCTTAAGGTGCTGGGATGGCGATCCCGCACCGGTAACCGCAGCGTAGATCGGCCTCCAACGAGGTGGACAGATGACATCAGGCGAGGCGCTGGAAACGGTGGAGGCAAGCGGCCCAGGACCATGGTTTGTGGAACTCACTACAAAATACCTATGTCCAGCAGTGGACGTCAATTGGTTGAAATGATGATGATGACATTAGACATGCATCCAACAATTTCTGGCGTACAACAGTATATTGAAACGACAAGTACATTCCGTGAGTATACTTGATAATTTCATACAATCTCATATCAAATATAACTAGCGGACCCGTGCGACTTCGTCTGCGAATGAGTCGACTTAAAAAATAGTCGTATGTCCAATATAAATGATTCCGAGATTCCAATATAAACGAATCCTAGCTAGAACCCCCCGTATACTAAATTTCATGAAAATCGTTGGAGCCGATTCCGAGATTCCAATTATATATATATATACAAGAATTGCTCGTTTAAATATATAAGATATCACGTTTAATTAATATAATAAATATATATCTGAGTGTAACAATATACCTGGTTATTATATTTAAAACTTATAATAGATTCCCTCTTATTAATTTTGAATTTCCCGTATTATTAAATACTGCTTAAACGATAAAAAAGCTTGGGTGTGAATTGCTCTAGCTTCATAGCTTAATATAAATTTACTGTGAGATGGTGATAACAAAACAAAAATAACCAGCTATGTTTGTTGTGTGCTCTTCTGGCGCGTTTGGAACCCTCGTAGCTTTAGGTTGAAGTTGGCGAACGAAGCTATCACCATCCCCTTACAATTATGTAAACATATATGTATGAACGCTTCATAAGTGCCTGTGATAGGTCTACATGAACAAAGAAATTTTGAGTTTGAATTTGAATTTGACTTACAATTAAATAGTTTTCGTCACTAATCACGGCATCAGTAAGGAAATGAATACATTCACACCTTTTTCATTTTATTGTACTACAAGTTAGCCCTTGACTGCAATCTAACCTGGTGGGAAGTTGCAGACTAAAATGGTAGCGGGCTAACCTGTTAGGAAGTATGATAGTCATACCCCTAATGGGTTTCTACGCGGTACGTCTTTGTCGGTAGGGTGGTAACTAGCCACGGCCAAAATCTCCCACCAGACCAGACCAGAGAAAATTCAGAAATAACAAATTCCCAAATTGTCCCTGCCGGGAGTAGAACCCGGGACCTCCTACTTAAATTCACAGCACTCACCGCTGCGCCAGGGAGGTCGTTAAACAAAACCGAAAACTAAAGCCTAGCATTCACTGCCCATCAAAGTTCCTAATTAAGTAATGCTCAATTGGCCGGGTTAATGCCTACTAAATAAGAACCTAATTGGCTTAGCGGATTATCCCGGCGAAGATTTGCGGAGGAGTGAGTATAAAGGAGTATATCGGGTTCTTCTATTGGCGCATTAAAGCCTTAACGGACTTGCATTATTTCCTATATTGTGTAAACTAAATTGTTATACTCGTATCTATTTTCGTTAGCGGATAGAATATTGTATAGCAGGCGTTAGTTTGCGGAAATCCATGATATATTATGTAAATTAAGCTTAATTTGCTATAGTCCGCGAAAAGCCGAAGAATCGGTATGGTGTTATTTATAATTTCCTCAATCCTTATACTCCACATTTTTCTTTTCGCGGACTATAGCAAATTGAGCTTAATTTTCATAGGATAGAATATTAACAAATCGTACGTATTTTTTATTAATGCATTATGAGTTGCACGGAACAGATGATATCAAGTTTTGATATAACCTAGAACCCGAAGCACTAAACTTGAAATGAATTTTAAATGTCGATCATATGTGCGTGTGTGTGAGAACTGTGTGTATCTTTGACCTTATATATCAATGCATACGCAGTACTCTATAACGTATTTCGATCTCCTTACGACATATTCAAAGTGAGCTTATGCTAACGGGCTGTATTGCATGAATTGGGAACTTATGAACATTTTATACAAAGCGTAATTTTTGCTCCGACAATACCGCTATTCGCTTTATAGAGTACGGCGAACAAACATAATATTGCAATACTGTGGAAACACACGGACGTATCGACAGATGAATAAAATATATGTCGTTTAAAGATAGCGCCGATATAGTAAATTCAATATATATATAAAGGAAAGTTGTGTTGGTTACACCATTTATAAATCAAGAACGGCTGAACCAATTTTTATGATATTTGATTTTTTTCCTTTCCTCTTAGACCGGAATAGGATAATAAGTATTAAAATATTACATTCATCAAAAAAAAAAAAGATCCGCGTTACGAAGTTTGCCGGGACAGCTAGTTATGAATAATTGGAATTAAATAAGTGATAATAAGTTGAATGCAATTAAATAATTTACTATGTACTTATTTTGCTAACTTACGGTTGGGGTCGTAGGCCACATCGAGAAAGACGAGAGTCCGTCACATAGGGGCTGTCGTTTCCCTCTTCCCTCAAATGGGATTTATAACCATTCAAAAAAAAACTATTTATATTTATATCATAGATATTTCCGGTCGTGGATATAAAGAGGCCCAGGAGGATCAAGAAGCACTCATGAACCTCGGTGTTCCACGGCTCCCCCCACCCGTTTTTTTATCGGGGAAATCCTCATAGATACCGTCGCACTACGGAGAAGCACGTTGGTTATATCGGACTCGTACCGGCTTAAACCCCACGGTGTTCCGACAAGTCACCTGAGGTAGAGCCACGGGAAGATTTTCGCACACATCCGCGGACCTTAATTAAACGTAGTTCAGCCCGTTAGATAATAATTAAAAATAAAATTTAGTGTCGAAAGGTTCGTCTGACAGTAATGTTCAGCATATTTACCAACAAAAGTGTAAGTGGCTGGAAAAGAAGTACTCCTATGAAGGAGCAGACCTAAGTTTGCCAAGCAGTAGAAAACAACGCGCTAGGAGGCATTGAACACGTCAATAACGAATAAAATATTAATAAATATAAATATACTACGACAATACACACATCGTTATCTAGCTCCAAAGTAAGCGTAGCTCATGCTATGAATAATATACATAAATACTTATAATATACAAATAAATACCCAGACAATGAAAATCATTCATGTTCATCACAAAAACATTTTCTACTTATGGAAATCGAACCCACGGCCTGGGACTCAGAAAGCAGGGTCACCCACTGCGCCAGTCGGCCGAGTAAAATGCTGGTCATCCGCAGCGCCTGTGTGTCTAAACACAAAGCTGCCTAGAGTGGTTCATTATTGTTTAATGTCGAACAAATCCACGCACTAGAAACAAAAGCAGTGGAGCTATCCGCAAACTAAGCGTTTTTGCTGACTGCAACAACTATACTTCTATACGGATCGTTGAGTCTGAAATACTATTGACAAACAACGTTTTTATGACCGTTTGTATTATATTTTATCATCGTATCACACTAATTGGTCTCTCAGTCCTGACTGATTGTCAACTTAACGTAGAAATTTGAAAGGGCCTTTAATCAGCAGGAATAATGAAAGTGTGTAGGCATATTAGTTTTAAGGGATCTTTTAAATTAAGTTTTAAAGACAACGTAATATTTTTTTTTTAATATGTTCGTATTAATCGTATTCATTTGTTTGGAAGCCTACTAATAAATATTATAGCTAGCGTATAAATAATCACATTAAAAGTTATGAATATTTGTCATATTGAGTTATATGCTGTTTTTGATCTTGATAATTGTTGCAATAATATTTGTTATTTTCTTGAAATTCCTATAAATGTACGTGTGAATGATATTAATAATAAATAAAATGTAGAAACACAAACCAGTTATATTATTATAAATCAACGATACTTTTTGAGGGTACATCTGTGCGGTAGTTTTTTCATATGGCGAGAGGCGGTCGGACTTAGCATTAGATGTAATTTCGTAAACACGGTTAGTAAATTTCCAAAATATAAGATATGTTAATTTCCTGATGCATGTAATTAAAAAGCTATTAATGTTCTAAAAGTTACTAAACTTCAGGATTAAATCACTCTTCATATCTTGAGCGGCTAAATAATCGAATCAAACAATCGAATCCAGGACTTCGTAATCCTTACATGAATATGCTAACCACTAGACCAACAATGTAGGTTATAAGCGGGTAATATCTTCATTTGGGCCAAAAAGTCAAAAATTTAAAAATATCTTTATTCAAGTAGGCCCATAGAGGGCACTTTTGATTCGTACATAAGAATTAAACGGCAGTGAGATGATGGCGATAACCACATTCGTAAACTTAAAACTAAAGCTACGAGGGTTCCAAACGCGTCCTGGTCTAAGAAGAAGCCCACAACAAGCTTAACCGGGTGTTTTTTTTTTGTTATCACCATCTCACAATGTCATTTTAAATTATTCGAAGAGCAACCTGGTTAGAGCAATAATGTACACCCAAGCTTTTTTATCGATTATGTAGTCCTTTATACTATAATAGGACTTTTCTATAAGCTTACGTTTAATGCCTATAAGAACGGGAAGCAGTGTTTTCTGTGGTACTACTACTATTCTACTGCGATCTCCAAACCTCGTGATGATTACGGGCAAACCCTCTCACTGACAGAGAGGCCTTTAGTCGAGCAGTGGACGGTTATCGGCTATTGATGAAAACATAGCCGAAGATTAAATAGTTAAGTAGAACAGTCAAGTAGAAGGTAATGCTGAGTTTTTAAACAAGCCCCAAGCCACCGCTTCTTAATGCATATTTATGAGAAAAACTTCGATTGGCAAAGTACTGGTTTGAAACTATCTGTTTCACCTTTAAATTTGAATATCGATGCTCAAAGCGTAAATATAGGGAAAACAAGTAAATTTTATGCAAAAAAATCTATAAACATGGTCTCGTGGTTTTCTTTTTGCATGCAAGTCTTTTAAGAAAAATACCCGATATTCCTGAGCAAAACTGTTTAACTTTTTATCTCGTGCGTGCAATGTTTTCAAAGCAAATATTGTAAGACGCACATTTTTCGTGTCATAATTGGCCCTTTTAAGATAGTAACTATGGAAAAATAAGTATTATAAGCATTTAAAGTTTTTTTTTTTTGTTTTAATTTAATTTTCGCTCGGTACTTAATAATAAGCAGTTGTGGTTAATTTTATCGTTTATGTATAGATAAGTTGTGGAAACTTCATTGGTTTATGTAATATAAAAATACGACATACGACATGTGTTACATTACTGACTGTTCCCCTTGAAAAGCTAACGAATAAATAAAAGGTGATACATGAAAGTAAAACCTTTCATGTATCTACGTACGACCAAGATTTGAAAAGCTAAAGTAACAATACAAATCAATT
Organism: Pararge aegeria; assembly: GCF_905163445.1. Lineage (NCBI taxonomy): Eukaryota > Metazoa > Arthropoda > Insecta > Lepidoptera > Nymphalidae > Pararge > Pararge aegeria. The sequence goes on from NC_053186.1 coordinate 19,268,503, forward strand.
CAATTCATAGTCTTTATTGTGAACTTAGGTAAACTATTGTTTTTTATTAAAGTAATGTACAACCAAATTCCGCCTCACAACATGCCATATAGCTTAACTTCTAAATATACTAAAATATACAATTTACCATAATTTTTCTTTTTTGCTATCCTACTAAGACTACTTTTTTCAAATTGATCTCATTATGGCGCCTTCACGTCACAATACTAAACAATAATAATAATAATAATAATGTGCATAATATTTTAAGCCGAAAAATGAAAATAACATTTTTGTATAGTTATTAGCTTCTGCCCGCGACTTCGTGAGCTTCGCAGTTTCGCTCGTTAACAAATTTTCATCTTACCTCAGTAACTATTTGAGAGATCGGTATAGAAACTACATGTCCTTTTCCATAGCATAGGTGACATGCATGCAAGGTAGCCTATGTTCTTTTCCATATCAAATGCATGCCAAATTTCAACAAAATCCGTTGAGCCGTATCTGCGTGATTGAGTAACACACATCCACAATTGCACATTTTATAATATACTAGTTGTACCCTGCCACGCTTCGCTGTGGCATATTGTGATTGAATGGTTGAGAAAAATAGATAAAAACAATCCTTGCTGCGTATTTTATTTATCATGCTAAAATTTCAGCTCGATCGGTGCAGAACTTTTTAAGTTTTTGAAGCGTACACAAGCCAACATAACATTTATATATATATATATATATATATTTATATATATATATAGTAGGATATAATTTCACTACTGTTAATACTAATATCAAAAGTTAATCGTATGTCCAATTTTGAGGTTCAATAGCGTATCTTTAAAGAGTACGAAATTAAATGGTTGTGTCATTCAGAAATTCATTATTTTTTACTCTATCTTTACATAAACTTTTCTTTTCCAAGGATGGCGCAGTGTATTAGATTATGTATTAAAATATTTTTTGGTCATCATCATAATCATATCAACGCATTACCGGCTCACTACAGAGCACGGTTCTCCTCCCACAGTGAGAAGGGGTTAAAGCCGTAGTCCTCCACGCCGGCACAGCGTGTATTGGACTTTACACGCCTTTGAGAATGTTATGGAGAACTCTCAGGCATGCAGGTTTCCTCACGATATTTTCCTTTACCGTTGAAACAAGTTATATTTTAAATCATTTAAAAGGATTACTTAGGAAAGTTAGGGTGCTGGGATCGAACTAGCCCCACGAAAGAGAAGTCGAAATCCTAGCTACTAGGCTATAACCATTTCAAAAAAAACCGTGCTGGGTCCATCTACCTTAAGCGTCGGTGTTAAGACTAATGTGCCTCGATTAAACCGGTAACTACGGAAATAAGCACGGAGGTAGTAATTTCCCGGAGGAGCTATCACAAAAATCTCTATTAGTACTCAAATTACCTTCTATTTTCCCTGCCAATTGTCACCTCCAACGGAAATATTGTTAAAAAAGTATAAGCTTAAATTGGAGTACCACCTACACTTTTCACCTCGGTTCAAACTTAAAAACTATGAACTTAGAACACCTTCAAACAAGCAATAACGTTAGTTATAGGTGGACGTAATTTAAAAAGTTGCCAAGTTTATAAAACGAGGTTACCAGTGGAATCCAATAAAACAATAAATTGTACCTTCAGTGCTCGAACAATGTTTACAGTTTGTACTACAAGTTCAAGTAGTACGAAAACGTTTCTGTAACATATTATATTTTATCGCGGTCTTACTTTTAGACATATTTATCTGGTATTTATATCGATTGTATAGTAGTAGTAAAAGTAGATAATAGTATTTGTAATTTCTAAATAAATAATAAATATACACTAATATAGTGTTACATAAAATTAAATAACCGCATTATTTCAATTAATTTTCATGACCACAGTAATTTTAACATAATTTAATGACTAACCAATTGGCTAAGCAATTATAAATAATATAATAGATTTATTAAATCATACATTTAATAAATATATTATATTATTTATGTTTAATAGTGACTAGTTATTCTGACATCTTTATATTTCTTGTGTGCGCTGAACTCCTCCTAAACGGCTGGACCGATTTGAATGAATTTTTTGGTATGCGTTCGGGTGGCAACCTGGATTGTTTAGATTCACAAATCAGCCCGACAGATGGCGCTGGGGTCCGCTAGTATATATATGTATATATATTTCTACTAATACTAATTGGAATTCTAAGGCAAAAATCGTGTATTTGTAAAAATTATAAGAGTCAAACTGTTTAGTACTGGTACTCCCTGACAGGGCCCCATGACTGGGTTAAGGCATGGATGCAAGTAAAATAAATAAAATATTTTCATCTTTAGTACATATTAATAATAATCGTTAAATTAAGCAACGTAAAGTTAACAAAAGTTGGAGTCGTACGAGTCACGCCTACGTTCGTACAATATAATGTCACTTAAGAACGAAGTAAAATGCCAAACATGGTTTTCATTTACAAAGTCATATTCTGTGGAGACATTTAGTCGACGCGTTTGAAGTTTTGGGTACGGCGTCCGTATAGTCGCTTACAGAATCGGAAAACTAACTTTTCGTACTTATGTGCGTTTTTAATTGAAGCAATTTAACTATCACTTGTTTTAACGATGAAGGAAAACATCGTAAGGAAACCTGCATGCCTGGTAATTTGCTATATATTTCTCATAGGAGTGATGTCTACCAATCCGCTTTTGGCCAGCGTGGTGGACTACTGGCTTAACCCTAATCATTCCTAGAGGAGACTAGCAGGGTGATTACGTAACTGACAACAGGCTTGCGACAGGCTTAAATCTTACGTGACGTTTGACAGCAAGGATCGCAAGATTTACGCCTGTCGTAAGACTGTCTGATACGTTATCATGCCGCCGCATGGGTTGATTGTGTTGTATATATGTTTTTTACTCCATCTCACCACAGTGAATTTTTTTTCAATTTGCCTGAAGAAATAGCTTAGATCCTTTATTCCAAAAATAATAAAAAGCTCCCCCTAAACATACTGAAAATCACCATGTTTAGCATTATACTTCGTTCTTTAGCAACATTATATTGAAGCGTTTGACAAACGCTGGGGTAAGAAAATAGAAGTTAGTCATTACTAAGTAACTCATTTGTGCATTGTGCGTCTATAAAATCTTTTAAAATCATAAAAGCCACTATAAAAATATAGTTATATAAATCAGTGCTAATCTCTCGCACGAGCAGTATTATGTGTTAGACGCCCCATGGTGTCGGTGTAAAACAAAGTGGAATTCACTTTAATGTTTATCGCGCTCTTATGGCTTACAATGCTCTGATATGTCCTTTCCTACGATATATGAATTAATGTTTGACGGACCTAGATGGTTCACCTGATAATTAGTGAAAAACCATCACCTCGACGGCCGATTGGCGCAGTTTGCAGCGGCCCTGCTTTCTGAGCCCAAGGCCGTGGGTTCGATTCCCTCAACTGGAAAATGTTTGTGTGTTGAGCATGAATGTTTTTCAGTGGGTGTTTATATGTATTTTCTAAGTATTTATGTATATAATTCTTAAAAATTTTCTTTAGGCTTCTTAGTACCCAAACCAAGCTACGCTTACTTTGGGGCTAGATGGCGATGTGTGTATTGTCGTAGTATATATATATATTTTTTTTACCTATTAACAGTGCAACATATCTTAAGGCATGCCAAGAACGCTTGCATGGCGGAGAACGCCAGGTACCACACCTGGCGTTCTCCGGAGCTCTATCACAAAATGCTCTACTGTGATATAACTCTTACTATTATCACAGAGTAAGCTTAGTCATATGGAGGTGACATAAAGACTGGGTAATCATGATGAATGATGATAATGGGCGAGGGCTCTTACTAGCCTCAGTGATAAGGGGGGATACAGCCTCTAGACACTGTCCCAACACTGTCTTAACCTCGGCATAAACGAAGAGATCAAGTATTATCGTTTCTCTCTTCCATATATATAGAAAAGCGGTGAAAGCGGTGTATTTCACTTATGTGGGTTTTTATTTACTACTGCAATTAAATATCATTTGATTTAACAGTAAAGGAATATCGTGAGGAAACCTGTACGCCTGAGAGTTCTCCATAACATTCGTTAATTACGTTAACCTAGTGTGGAACTTACCAGCACTTACGCTCTCAGCGTGGTACAGTGCACTGTCACATGTTTTACCTGAGAGTTCTCTATAATGTTCTCAAAGTCGTGTGAAGTCCACCAATCCGCATTTGGCCAACATGGTGGACTACAGTCTAAACCCCAAATAATTACCATACAATTTTTACTCTCACTACAAATTATTCACTAAATAGTAAAATTAAGCGGTATATCCCAGCGGGTAGGACTTCGACTTCACTTTCGGGGGAGCGAGTTTGAATCCCAGCACGCACCTTTTCTTAGTAATGTGCGTTTAAAGCAATTAAAATATCATTTGCTTCAATGGTGAAGGAAAAAATCGTGAGGAAACCTGCATACTTGAGAGTTCTCAAAGGTGAGTGAAATCCACCTACCCACACTGGGCCAGCGTGGTGAACTACGTAACCCCTTCTCATTGTGGAAGGAGACCCGTGCCATGTAGTGTTCCGGTAATCGGTTAATATGATGATGATATTAACCGATTATCGGACTATCGGACATTGTGTACTATCGATAAGGTTACCTGGCAGAGATCACTTTTAGTGATAAGGTCGCCTTTTGCTTTTAATTTTCTTTTAAACTATATTTGTAATTTCTCCTTTACTGCGCAATAAAGAAGTTTAAATAAATAAATAAATGATGATGATGAAAATTAACACTTTAAAAAAGCGATAGTAGTAAACTCCCCAGCCGTTGACTGCTAATATCTCAGTTACACAGTACATAATTTCAATATGTATATTACGGTTTCATTGGTTTGTAATAAAGCGCGGTGCGATCCTGTACTGATATTGAAGCCTTAGCAAATTTACCTCATGTTCATATGAATATTAGGCTTTGAATTGGAATACTCACATAATAATGTAGAAGAGGTTCAGCTATATTTAGATGGTAAACTAATAGGCAATGTTGGATAGAAGCAGGCGTTACTTTGCGGAATTCCATGATATATTATGAAAATTAAGCTTAATTTGCTATAGACCGCGAAAAGCAGGATGTGTGGTGTAATTTATAATTTATTCAATCCTTATACTCCACACCAAACAAATCTTCAGCAATGTACCCTCTACGCACGTTTCGCTCCGAAGCCGGAGCATCCTCAGGAGATGATGACTCATGTAGAAAATTATTCATTGTAAAGTCAAGTAAAGAAGTTCTAAATTACACCATACAGATTCTACTGCTTTTCGCAGAGTATAGCAAATTAAGCTTAATTTTCATAATATAAAAGGCAATTAAAAAGGTCGGTTGGAAATACGTAGAAACCACGTAGGTATACAAGTACACAAACGTAGATTAAAATCAAAGAATTAAAAACATACCGAAGCCTCATTCAGTCATTATTGCATGCAGTGTATTGAGTCTAAAACAGTGAAAACGCCCCGCGCAAATCTCACCCGCAGATTGTTGCTAGTTCACAAACTTTGTCCCATTTTCCCCACTTTCTGGTAAACGTTTAGAACATTAGAGGTAAAATAATTACTATCAATGGCTAAATGGAATGAAGTGATTAATTCGAGAAACACTACTAAAGTGGAGTGGTTTTTGATAATTCAATATTAGTCATATAAACCAATTCGCCAAAATATGGTCTCTTTCTTCAACTGTCTACATTGTATTTTCTTATGTAACGAAATATGCCAAAACGTAACATTGTTATTTAACTTTCAATTATTGTCCAGAAAATATCGAATCTTTGTCTAACAACTTTCACAAAGTTTCTAAAACCTTTCTTCAATATATGATCTAACGGACTTGAAGATTCCCAATGGGCTACGATAGATCAGCTGGGAAAAGCTACACGTCTATATGGAGAGAAGATCTGTATGTCAGATATCTTTTATTTGTCACTGCGTCTACGAAGAGGCCTTATCTTCCAGGAATAGATGGTGCGCGTGGGTCGTCGAACCGCGTAGGCTGATCGCAACTCGACCATACAACCAGCTATCTATGAATGAAACCAATGATATAAGTTTTGAAATAGCGATTACCGTGTGTTTAATTAAAGTCAAAGTCAAAGTAAATTATTTCTTTATTCAAATGGGCCCATAGATGGCACTTTTAATGCGTTCATTACATGTGTTCTAAGAAGAAACCCATAACAAACTAATCCTGAATAAAGCCGGTTGTTTTTTTTCTTTTACATCATTGCGAACGAAGTTATCACCATCCCCTTACAATAATGTAAACATATATGTATGAACGCTTCATAAGTGCCTGTGATAGGCCTACATGAATATTGAAATTTTTAATTTGAAATTAATGGTAAATAAAATTTATTAAATTGAGAAATAAAGTATTAATTCGCATAACGCCATAAAGTTGTATCTTCTCTCGCACTCGTTTGGTTATATGATATTTTATTCTTCTGAGGTTTACCACAATAAAAGCTTTCATTCATTTATGCTAATAAATTACGTAATGGACTTTAAGTTATATACTCCGTGGCAATAAATTTTCCCTCCAACGTGCCCGGTGTAACCCACGCTGGTTTTATAAAGGTAGAGAAAAGGCTAAATAATGTTACGCCAAACAAGTGTAACTTCTAACGCATGTACGTACACACACTTTTTTATAGTTATAATTGCAGGGACGGACCAAGCAGATTGAGCAAATTGTTGGTAGGGTGCTAACTAGCCACGGCCGAAGCCTCTCACCAGACCGGACTAGAGAAATATTATAAATTCCCTATTTTGTACCCTATGGAAATTATTAAGTTGTACCCTCTTGCTCTGTTTTGTATGTGTATATTTCTGTAACTACTTCTTTCTTTGGTGTGCAATAAAAGTGTATTCATTCATTCATAAATTGTCAAATTGCTCCTTCCGGGAATCGGATCCGGAACCTCTCGTAAGTCAGAAGTGCGCCACCAGCTGGCATGGTCACGTTCGACGGCCGATTGGCGCAGTAAGCAACGACCCTGCTTTCTGAGTCCAAGGCTGTGGGTTCGCTTCCCACAGCTGGAAAGTGTTTGTGCGATGAATGAATTTATGTAACTATACATATGAATTAAAAGAGAAATAATACTTCTCAGGCTTTAGAGGCACATTATGAACTGTCTCTGAGACTTATCTGCGAAACGCTAATAGTTTATGAGTAAACCACTACAGTTTTTACTGAAATAAATGTAATACAGCCTAGCATCACATGCAAGATTAAAATTAATTGACTTCTGTCACTTTATTAGGTACGCGACGCGTAGCGTAAGTACTATGCGCGTGTTGGTCTTTTATCTTAATTAGGGTTGTCATAAGTAAACACTTAGAATGTTTTGAATTCGTATGTATGAAAAAATAAATATGCTTTTTTCGATTTAATATTTTTACAGGGTGATTCCTTATGAAATATACCTATGCGCTCTGCAATAGTATATTCGTAATTCGGTTACACTTTGTATAATTCATAAAAATATTCATCAGTCATCTTAGTACCCGCAACACAAGCTAGGCTCAGTTTGAGGCTGGATGGGCTGTGTGTGTTGTCGCAGTATGTGTGTTCGTCGGTTGGTGTCACCTGGCCGCGTCGACGATGCTCTTCTTGTCAAGCCCATGAGCGCGCCGTCGGCCGTCTGCACGATGTCGGCCAGCGGCCCGCCCGAGCGGTGCGCGATGGTGATGAGCCCTGCGGCCATGCACTTCACCACGCCTGCGACACGACACTCGGGGATAGTCCAGGGCTCGGAAAAAATTCTGAACCGGTTTCGGTCATTAATATTAACATATTGGTTAAAGTTTCGGTTTCGTTTTTTTAACCGGCTAAACTGAAAAACCGGTTTTACAATCTTTAATTTAAGTTTTTTTTTGTGATTTGCTGCGCAGGCTGTTATGAGCGTGCTAAAAAAATATAGATATGGAAGGCCCAGGTATTCAGATATTCACTTCAATACCCACAATGTTCAGGATGGCACTTAGATCTTTCATTAATTAACAGTATTATTGAAGCTAAATACCTAGTTTCTTATATTAATGTATTCATTTTATAAAAGACATCATTAAAGCCCACCAACCTGCTTTAGAGCAGTGTTGTGGGTCTGTACTCTATAAACCTGACTTCCCAAGGAGTGAAATAAAACAACTGGACTGACTCTAATACTGTATATTAAGCTTCTCTATAATTCATATTACTTGTTACCTTCAAATGACTCTACTACCAGTTCGGAATGCTGTCTTCGGCAGAGAAGACCACTGGCAAGAAACTCTACCGTTGCTCTTTTATTCAATCAATTAAAACAACTTATAAACACAATTACAACATCATCATTACAACGTCATATGTAATAACGCTAGGCCCTTTGATACAAGACATATTTTAAGACAGGTCAAACATAACTACTATTATCACTTATAACATCAGGACTTTTGGAACAAGTTGTTTGTATAGAGCAACCTCTGCTACATAAACTGTCGGTATAAAGTTATGCTAGGGCTCCATATATGATACCTAAATAAACCAAGGGATGAGATATACTTATCTGATGTAACATCAGGTACAACCATAGTACCAACAACTTTTAACGACTCCATCACCAGTACATACGACTTGTTTCGCCACAACAATATTTCGTTAAGTGTATCGTTTCCATTATAAATCATCTCAACCCAATTTGTAACGTTCTATCCACAATACTTTACTTAATCTCCTATTATCAATTCATTAATTTAAATCCGTTCTCACTTTTTCTTTGCCGCCAATCTAACTTGTCAAACTCGCGTCTCCCCCCATAGATCCTATATTTTTCTTTGACAGTCTACTAAAGGCCATTATTCTATTTTCAATACACTATCAATGAGTATACAAACTATGATTTGTTGATATATTTAATATAATCATCGGGTTTATCATAGATAAAGTGCTATAATTCCCTATTTCCTAACACGGCCATTCTGACAAGTACTTCGTTCTCGAAGTACATAGGGTTATTCTTTTTTAGGTATATGTTTTGTATCATAAGTCCTTAGGTACATAGAATATCCTAACAAGTACATAATCTTATGTACACCTCTATAACGTTAGTTTAAATGGTATATAAGCACAAATATCATCAAATCAGTTACATTCTGTATACACTTTTATCAATAAACTGTAAACAATATTATATCAAAAGATAGGCATAATCAAAACATTTTATAATTAAAGTGAAAGAGACCAAAAAAAATTTATATTAAAATTCCACACCATTTAACATATTACAACAATATAATACTTCTAATAAAGTAAAATGATTAATTTTCAACAATGTAAATCAAAAATACTCATTTTCATTTATCTTGTACATTTTAACATGTACAATCACAATCCAAATATTTCCATCTCAATATAAATCTCAAACAATTTATCCTTTTGCCTCTAGTCCAACTTTATCAAAATATCCACATAGGTAATTGTATTTCCCATCAATTCTGTCATTAACATTGTTAGTCTCATTTAGTCACAGATGCAATCGGTACAGTCTAATAGTCAAACCAATATATACCAAAACACCAACACCCACTGGTGATATCAACAACATCATCACTCTCAAGTGATATCAATAACATCATCACCCACTGGTGATATCAACAACATCATCACTCTCAAGTGATATCAATAACATCATCACCCACTAGTGATATCCACATCATCATCACTCTCAAGTGATATCAATAACATCATCACCCACTGGTGATATTCATATTTTTTCCACTGTCCAAGTCAAGTAATATATAAGATAAATATAAAACAATTAATATAAAAACGCTAAGATGGAATTATTTCTATTAGTTTACATCTTTTTTTTTTTATCATCTCATCATAAAAGCCAAGGTATATTCAATGTTTGTTCAATTGTTATTTCTATTATTCAATGTTTTATTTCAATCTAAACATCAATTAAACCACATGTTTAACAGAATCATTTATCATGCAAGGACTCTTAAAATTTCACATACAATTTGATAATTCAAACCACTGTTAACCTAAGTATAATCTAATTATTTATAATGCAACTAATATATTTTCCTTTGCGGCAGCAACATTAATTTAGTTTATAATTGTATTTTATTTATATCATTTTTTAAAAACTTCTCTCAACATCATACTTAAAGATCACTGACCTAACCTAACCCACAACATTTAAGCTGACTCCTAATTCTTTTCTTCACACAACCCAACATAGAAACTAAACTATTTTATTTAGCTATTCAGTAGTAATTTTCCCTATATGTATTGTTCTGATACATAATCATATTCTATTCTATTCTACCAACAAAATTTTTTTTTTTTGTTTTGTTTTGTTTTGTTTTATGTGTATTCTTTGATATGTTCTGAATAATTTACATAATCTCTCCTATCTCGGCTTTCCTGACAAGTACTTCGATCTCGAAGTACATAGTATAGTTCCTAAATAAAAGTCAACAGCTTGGCTAACCTGACTAGTTGCTCAATATAAACTTGAAATCTTGTATGTAATAAATAAGAATTATAAGAAAAATCTATTACACATTCCGTTCGGCTAACCTGACCAGTTAATTTATTTTAGCCTGGACAGACTAATAAAATAAAAGTTAACACAAATTCCATTTGGTTAACCTGACTAGTTAAATAAAACTTGAAATTTTAAATTTATCAAACTTATCACACATTCTGTTTGGCCAACTTGACTAGTTGCTCAATTTAAACTTGAAATCTTGTATGTAATAAATAAGAATCATAGGAAAAATATATCACACATTCCGTTCGGCTAACCTGACCAGTTTATGTATTTTAACCTTGACAGACTAATAAAATAAAGCTTAACACAAATTCCATTTGTCTAATCAGACTAGTTAAATAAAACTTGATAATTCAAATTTATCAAACTTATTACACATTCTGTTTGGCCAACTTGACTTGTTGGTTATCACAAACAAACTTAAATCAATTCTATTTTGGACTTAATCATTTCAGCAAAATAAACAAAGAGCCACTAGGCCATATCAGTTTCAGGTAATAAGTACTATCTTTCAAAAGTAGAAACCACAAAAAGAAAAGATAAATAAAAATATCACATCAATTGGTTCCCCGGACCACATATACTTCAATGGAATTTTACCAAGTCTGGTGCTCTGTCTCCAGAGTGTTTTTGTTTAAGCACATACCAGCTATTAGTTGAAACATTATCTAAAACATCAAACCATGTACTATATCCACATTTGCCGGGATGGTTATTAATTGGTTCCCCGGACCACATATCCTTAAATAGAATTTCAACAAGCATGGTGCTTTGTCTCCAGAGTGTTTCTGTTTTAGCACATAGCAGCAAAACTTGAGGCATCATCAAAAACATCAAATTCTTTATTATGTCCACATTTGACAGGATGGTTCTAAAAAAAGTAAATCTGCATTAGAGAAAGGCATAAATTGGACATGAATAGGATCCAACTTCTGATGCTAAAAAAATATAGATATGGAAGGCCCAGGTATTCAGATATTCACTTCAATACCCACAATGTTCAGGATGGCACTTAGATCTTTCATTAATTAACAGTATTATTGAAGCTAAATACCTAGTTTCTTATATTAATGTATTCATTTTATAAAAGACATCATTAAAGCCCACCAACCTGCTTTAGAGCAGTGTTGTGGGTCTGTACTCTATAAACCTGACTTCCCAAGGAGTGAAATAAAACAACTGGACTGACTCTAATACTGTATATTAAGCTTCTCTATAATTCATATTACTTGTTACCTTCAAATGACTCTACTACCAGTTCGGAATGCTGTCTTCGGCAGAGAAGACCACTGGCAAGAAACTCTACCGTTGCTCTTTTATTCAATCAATTAAAACAACTTATAAACACAATTACAACATCATCATTACAACGTCATATGTAATAACGCTAGGCCCTTTGATACAAGACATATTTTAAGACAGGTCAAACATAACTACTATTATCACTTATAACATCAGGACTTTTGGAACAAGTTGTTTGTATAGAGCAACCTCTGCTACATAAACTGTCGGTATAAAGTTATGCTAGGGCTCCATATATGATACCTAAATAAACCAAGGGATGAGATATACTTATCTGATGTAACATCAGGTACAACCATAGTACCAACAACTTTTAACGACTCCATCACCAGTACATACGACTTGTTTCGCCACAACAATATTTCGTTAAGTGTATCGTTTCCATTATAAATCATCTCAACCCAATTTGTAACGTTCTATCCACAATACTTTACTTAATCTCCTATTATCAATTCATTAATTTAAATCCGTTCTCACTTTTTCTTTGCCGCCAATCTAACTTGTCAAACTCGCGTCTCCCCCCATAGATCCTATATTTTTCTTTGACAGTCTACTAAAGGCCATTATTCTATTTTCAATACACTATCAATGAGTATACAAACTATGATTTGTTGATATATTTAATATAATCATCGGGTTTATCATAGATAAAGTGCTATAATTCCCTATTTCCTAACAAGTGCGAGTTGAGTTTTTCGTTGAAATTAGCCAAAAGTGTCGTCATATTACGGGTACAAATCTATTTTAAAATTGCTCTAACCAGGTTGCTTCTTAAATATTTTCTAATGGCAATGTGAGATGGTGATAACAAAAAGAACACGCGGCTAAATTTATTGTGGGCTTCTTCTTAGACCAGGGCGCGTTTGGAACCCTCGTAGCTTTAGTTTTAACTTTACGATTGTAGTTATCGCCATCACTGCTCTGTACACATTATGTACATAATCAACGCATCAAAAGTGCCATCTATGTGCCTATTTGAATAAAGAAATATTTAACTTTGACTTTGACTTTAAAAGATGTATAGTTTGCCAATTTATGTTCTTTGCAGCGAAATCGCGACTTGTACGCGCCACGAACCAGGCAAGCCATTTGTCAATGGGACTAGCGCGTCTTGCATAACCGGTTAATTTAGGTTTATTAACGGTTGTAAAATCGTTCGCTTAAATAATCATTTAACCGGTAAAACGCAGAACGTTTAAATAAACCGGTTAGTAACAGTATTCCGATGTACGATGTACGTTCCATGCAATTATAATATCACTTGCTTCCACGGTGAAGGAAAACATCGCTAGGAAACCTACATGCCTGAGAGTTCTCTACAATGTTCTCAAAGGCTTGTGGAGTCCCGAGTCCACCGATCCGCACTAGGCCAGCGTGGTGGACTACGGCCTAAACCCTTATCATGGTTAAGAGACACGTGCCCTGCTGCAGTGGGCCGGTAGTGGTTTGATATGATGAAAATTATAAAATATAATAAAATTATATTTTTTAACATTATAACCTTATTTATTAGTTTGTACAGTAGACATAAGTATCCTTTTTTAATAAAGTTTACATACATTGATTACATATCAAATATGAAATTATTTCTAAACGTTCTGAAAACCTGCAAAAAATTGTAATTTAGCTAATGAAGCCTTTAATAAATTATATGACACTTAAAAAAAATACTTTGCAATTCAACGGAAGACGCAGTTTAGAACCTCATTGAAAATATTTTGACTAACATTGACAGTCAATTAAATCTGTTGCCCATTTATGTTGACCTCCAAGCCTATGACTTATGACTATTGTTATTATTATTATTATCAAGTTAGCCATCTGTTAAGTTCATTAATTACTACTAAAAAAAATGGTATATCAGGTAATTGGGTTACGGCATCGGCTATTATATTTTATTACTTAAAAAAAAACTCGCGTTAGGTATCAGATTTGTTGAGGAAGGTTGTAGTCCTTAGTTTACGCGGGTGAACCCGGGCCCCAGCTAGTTTATAAATATTTTTATATATTATCCAATACATATCCTTCCCAACAAACGTTTTATCTACCGCAAGCAGTATATGACTCACGCTTCCCAGAGATAAGCGCTTTAAAACAACTGCGCTAGAAGTAATGGAAAACAAAGTATCGATATTATATCTATATATCATATTAAAAAGATTTTACATAATTAATATCGATTACTATATATCTAAAAAATCATCAATATATCAATGAAATTTACTAAAACGTAATATTTGAACTTTCTGTGATTATTTTATTGGGATTGTTTTCCTTTTTACTACATATTGTAGTTGATACGTTTCCGATACCCGCCATTTTATGACGTACCGAAATAATATAGGTATAATAATATTCATCGATATTTTTCCTGTAATTCGATTGTTGTCTCTAGTCGCATACCATAGACCTCTAAAAACGGTCTCCTCTCTCGGTCTGCAACTATTCAGCGAAAAGAAAGTTCTAGTAAAAAAAAACAAAGATGTTTGTTGGTGCAAATCAAAAACTTTGTGTACTTTTTTGTGTGTGCTCATTTTTTTGTGTGAATATAGCAATAGAGGTGACAAACCCTCTCGAGGACAAAGAACCGCCAAAGTGTAGCGATGTGTTTCCTCGTGTGGGTGTTATCTACTTCGAGAGTGAATTAGACGGTTTGAAAGAGACTATCAGAAATACGCCAATATGTAGATTTGATGAGAAGAGAGAAGAGAGAGATGATTCTAGGAATTTGACAATACCTGCTTTAGATAGCAGAGGTGTCTACGAAATCCCTAAAGGAGGACCATGTCCTACGGGTTACCGAAAAATTATAACACATTGTGTGAAAAAATAAATGAAATTTATGTTTACAAACACTAAATAATTTTCCGATAAATACTATTTAAGTTTGTATCCACACTGTTATATATACTATAATAAGTTTATTGCATAATGAATTATCTCTTTACTATTATTTCGCCCGAGATAGAAGCGTGCATTATTGATCAGATATGCTGCAAACCAAACAAATTCTTCTTTTATTATTTGCTGCACAATAATATTTTTGTAATAACAAACGTTTTTTCATTTAATTACAAATCCAGATGACCGCCATGCCACCTCATTATTAGTATTTTTGAGCTTGTTTATCGTTCGGCCGTTGAGAATTTATTGCTGATAGATCGAGATTGAATAGACGATGTAACTTGGAAGACAAGTTTGCTTATTATATTTTATAAATGTTTACTTGTTTATTTGTTCTAACAACGAATGATTATCATTAAAAACTATAATTACCGACCTTATATAATAACTATACAACGTGTAAAACAGTTACGAAATAGTATTGAAGGATGCTTAAGTATATTTCAAAAGGAATCACCCTGAAAAAATATGAAATCAAAAGAAGTATATTTATTTTTTCATACAAGCGAATTCAAAATACTAAGGGTTTACTTATGACAACCCTATTGAATATAAAAGACCGACACGCGCATAGTACGCTACGCGACGCGTACCTAATAAAGTGATAGTAGTCACTTAATTTTAATTTCGCACGTGAGGTTAGGGCTGTATCTGATTTTTTTAATAAAAACTATGACAGTGGTTTACTCAAAACCTATTAAGTTATCGGTGTCCCAGGTAAGTCTCGGACGTAATGTACGTCAAAAGCTTGTGAAGTATTATTTCGGTTTTCATGTACACGTTGTATAATTATTTCAACTTTCTCCTTTTTTTTTTTAATTTTACGCTATACTTTAAGTTACACAATTAATTGTATTTGATATGAATAAAGCTTTATCACTATTGCCTATGATTTTTTGCCAAGGCCAATTGCGAGTCGCACTCGCACACCAAATTTATAGATTACATTCGATTTGGGATTTTTTTTTCTATTTCACCACAAGTTAGCCCTTGACTGGCATCTCACTTGGTGGTAAATGATGATGCAGTCTAAAATGGTACCGGGCAAACTTATTTGAGGTATGGCAGTGAAGCAGTGGTTCCGCTTATAAAGCAATTACATACAGCTAATCTTATCTATATATATAAAAGAAAGTTGTGTTAGTTACACCATTTATATCTCAAGAACGGCTGAACCAATTGTTAATGATATTAAATTTTTTGGATTCCTCTTAGACCGGAATAGGATAAAAAGTATTAAAATATAAAATTAATTAAAACAAAATGATCCGAAGTTCGCCGGGACAGCTAATATTATAATAAAAAATTATGCAGGTTTAAAAAAAATGGATATGAATAATATAATGAATGCCCTATCCTTTGCGGAAGGAAAATGGTGTGTCATTCGTTTACCACGGTAACTAAAATGGAAAACAAAATGTGTTTGTTTCTCCATCGTGGCGCATTTTCGTTTCATCGAGTTTCCAATCACAACGATTTTAGTTTCAATTCAAAAACATCTAAATTGATTAAACCTCATTTTTTTTAAAGAGGTCGCTTAAAACATATTTGAGAGATGACAGGACATAATATACCTCTAAAGCCTGTGAAGTATTACTTTGGTTTTCATTTACACGTTGTTTAAGCAATTTCTAAGAAACCAGTTGTAAAATGAGTAAGTCGATATATAAACTTGGATCACGCGAATCCCTTCGTACCAAATTTAAAGAAATAGGTATACTTACAGTAGCCTCGCAATATATTTATAATAATATAATCTTTATTAAACAAAACATAAGTAATTATAAACAAAAAGTCGATATAAACAGTCGACTAACTAGAAACGGACATAAATTAGTGATATCTGCATATCGTTTGAGAAAAGTACAGAAATCCTTTGTAGGGATAGGTATATGCTTTTATAACATGAGACCGAAGGTAATATTAGATCTACCTTTACCTAAGTTAAAACAATATATTAAAACACATTTAACAAATCGTGGTTACTACACGATTGATGAATTCCTTAACGACAAGGCTGCTTGGAAGCAGGCCACAACGCTCTCATCACTCACAAAACAGAAAAATTCTAACGATTGTTAAACTTTAAAATTATGTTGGAAAAGATCAATCAGCTGAGTTTTTTGCCGGCTTTTCTCAGTGGAATCTGCCTTCCGAACCGGTGGTAGAGTCACTACAAACAGACTGACTTGACGTTTCAAAAGTGCTTATTAATTAGGCCTACTTGAAATAAATGAATTTTGAATTTTGAAATTAGAATTTTTTGAAGAAATAAAACGAGAAACGACACGTGAAAACCGTAAAAGAAAACGATGCCATATTTAACATGCTAGTTTCCCCTCTACATTCTACCCCGAGCATTCCAAACCTGAAGTTTTATTGTGTAAGTTTTTTTTATTCAAATTAGCCCTAGATATATAACCTTCCACTATACTAGCCACCGCAGCTGGGAGGTTCTTATACTAAGTACCGGCCTATTATTGTATTGTATAATTATTTTAATACAATAAAATAATAAAGATTATTAAAATGTTCAATACAAGTTTGAATATAAATGTACCTACACGCAGGTCTATGAAATATATATATATTTAAGTAATTAAAATATCACTTGCTTCAACGGTGAAGGAAAACATCTTAAGGAAACCTGCACGCCTGAGAGTTCTACATAAAGGTCTCAAAGGCGTGTGGAGTCCACCAATCCGCCAGCGTGGTCGGCTACGGCCTTAACCACTTCTCACTGTGGGGGAGACTCTTTTAAGTGAATAAAAAAATATATAAAGTTAATAATAAAAAACTGCCTCGATGGTCTTGTGTTCAGCAAGGTCAACTACGGATCACGAAGCCCTGGGTTCCAATGTAATATGTTGTGTATTTTCAGTTTAAGAATTTCCTGTATCAGCCGGAAGTTAGGTAATTAGCGGTGTCAACTCCCTCGCCTCGGAGAACATGTTAAACCATCGGAAAAAAGCCTACTAATCCGCATTGAAGCAGCGTGGTGGGTCCATGCTCTAAAAGGAGAGACGTATTGAGAGAGGACGCCTGTGACAAGCGTTTGGACTTTAACAGCCTTGGAGATTAATAACGGATAAACTCCGATTTTATTTTTACAATAGTAAAAAAAAGTGTAGGTATTCGAAAATTAGCCCTGGGTACAAGTAGGTACCTAGAAGGTTTCGAGTTTGTTTTCGACTTTCAGCAAATTTTTTATACTGGTATTATATAGTTTTGTGTGTGAAGATTATTTTTCTTGTGTATAATACAAACAGCTTCTCAGCAAACTGTTGTTTTATACCGATGAATCATGTAATATAGATATTATGACGTATATAATTGTAATCAATATAAATATATGATAGTCATATAACACACAAAATTAATTTCGGCACGCTCCTATAAATTAACTTTATCAAAATATATGGTTTTCGATAAACTTATAAGTATTGCCTACTTGTTCTGATAAATAATACTGCGGGATCAGTGATAGCCCAGTAGGAAAGACTTCGGCCTTTCTTTTGGGGAGACCGAGTTCGATCCGATGCGCTCATTTCCAACTTGCAATGTTGTTTGACTTTTTAATTTAAGCAACCAATACCCGTTTTCTCTAACAACGCTAGCAGCAAACTAGGCAATGCCTAAGTAAATATGTGTAATCAAAATTCAAAATTCATTGATTTCAAGTAGGCCTAGTTTATAAGCACTTTTGAAACGTCAAGTATGTCTGTTTGTAGTGACTCTACCACCGGTTCGTAAAGCAGAATCTACCGAGAAGAGCCGGCAAGAAACTCAGTAGTTGCTCTTTTCCAACATCAACATTTACAATCATTTTTCTATCGAAGGGAGATGAGAGCGAAACAAAGAAGATTCCTACGATACGATTTATGGTATCTCTACGTGATCAAATCAGAAATGAGGAGATCCGTAGAAGAACTAGAGTTACCAACATAGCTCAGCGAGTCGCGAAGTTGAAGTGGCAATGGGCGGGACACATAGCTGGGTGCTGGAATGGCGACCCCGTACCGGTAAACGCAGCGTAGGTCGGCCCTCAACGAGGTGGACAGATGACATAAGGCGAGTCGCTGGGAGCCGCTGGAGGCAAGCGGCCCAGGACCGTGTATTATGGATCTCCCTACAATATACCTATGTCCAGCAGTGGACGTCAATTGGTTGAGATGATGATGATGATGATGTTGAACAGATTATCACAAGGCAAATCTAATAAGTTAACCTGTCCATGATTCTTGCCACAAGGTATTATGTGTTTGTATTCTCATATTTTTCATTTTTCGTATGGATTTAAAGTTATTAGAAAAAACCGAATTCATAAATTTGATTCATCTTTCACATGTCAGTTTATGAGTTCCGTAAACATTACGCGTCGCCGCATCGGTGTCGTAACTTTAGATAGCGCCTAACGTCGTTAGTCATCATTTCTGATTTTTAAATATGTTTTATTTTACAATTAGTTAAGTTTAGTTAACATTTTTTGTCATGAAGTGTTTTAATACAAAATTGCTAATGTTATTTCTATTGATACTTTATTTTCATACATGTTTACTATTATGTTACCTACCGATACACAATTACATAATGCAAGCTGTGGTAGGCTTTAGGTGGGTCTTACAGTCTGTTTTAGTTTAATATATGTAATATTTCGTATTTACCTTCCTTTATTCCTGTTGGTGCCTCTAAATCTAAATAAATAACTAAACTAAGTGCTAATGGACCGTTTTTTCTTAGCTGTAGCCCGCGGTTTCACTCATGTGAGCTACGGTTCGTAACTTAAATTAGCTATAATGAATCCGCCAACTAACAGGAACCCATTTAACTTAAAACCCCTTTGGCGCTACTTTGTTGAATTTAAGTAGGAGGTTCCGAGTTCGATTTCCGGCAGGGGCAATTTGGATATTTGTAATTTCTGAATTTTATCTGGTCTGGCTTTGGCCGTCACAAGTTACCAACCTACCGACAAAGACGTTTCGCTAAGCGATTTAGTGTTCCAGTGCGATGTCGCGTAGAAACTGATTATGGATATGACTACCATACTCCTTAACAGGTTAGCCTGCTATCATCGTAGACAGCATCAACACTTACCACCAGGTGAGATTGCAGTCTAGGGCTAACTTGTAGAGGAATAAAAAAAAGCGGTGAACCGCTGTTTCCCTAACGTGAGCTAAATTTAGTTATAATGAATCCGCTAACAAACGTGAATAGTCACTTAACTTAAAACTGTTTAATAATAGAAAATTCTTAAGACATTACAAAAGGGCTCATTATAAATATCCGGTACTGGCAGCACTTAGGTGTCCACAATTGCATTGTTGCTTGTACCAGGTGCATGTGAAACTACCTATTATGCTTTCAAGTTGTATAGAAAATTGGACATACCTGTGGAGTGGTGGAAAGCTTTGATATTTCACTGTCATGAGCATTTTCTGATCTTATTTGGTTTATAATTTAATCAATATGATTACTCACATGTTAATTGCATTTCGTCATCGGCGATCGGAGAACCGTAGCTTAGTTGTTAAAGCGCTCAAACCGCGATTGCCACAGAGTCGCAGGTTCAAATCCTCGGGGTTCCGAAAACTTTTATATGCATTTTAAATTAATAAAATTGATAATTCCTCCCAGTGTAGGTAAAAACTAATAAAACATTTGAAGTACAGCTAATTTGCAGCATTGCGGTGTTCGGTTGAGAGTGTAATTAATTAAACCCCACGAATCAGGTAGACGGACACTGAGAGGCGCGTTGTAGAACCTTTTTTTTTTTTTTTAATACAGAGAAAATGCCTGATGCATACCACTCCGTTGGGGGAAACGGAGTAATTATGTGGAACTCTGTGTGTCCCTCGATAGACCTATAAGTGAGAGCACGGGGTTCACTTGCGTATTCACCGCACTCACATTGTAGAACCTGTTCGTTTGCATGCCCCGCGAAATGTTGCTGTTTTCATAGACGATGCTTTTCTACTTACCATCATCTGTTTGGTAAAAAAGTACTAGTTTATTATTAGAGTTATTTTTTAAACAGATTCTGTTTACAGAACACTCCGAATACTAGAGGCGATAAAGTCAAAGTCAAAGTCAAATATTTCTTTATTCAAATAGGTACATAGATGGCACTTTTGATGCGACATTACATGTAAAATATGACATAGGAGTGTGTTGATGGCGATAAATAAATTCGTCTTAAACTTAAAACTAAAGCTACGAGGGTCCACACGTGCCCTGGTCTAAGAAGAAGCCCACAACAAACTTAGCCGGTTGTTATTTTTTTTTGTCACTGTCTCACATTGTCCTTTAAAAACTATTAAAGAAGCAACCTGGTTAGAACAATAAATTACACCCAAGCATTTTTATCGTTGACGTAGTCCTTAATACTATAATAGGACTTTTCTATAAGCTTACGTTTGTTACAAACTTTGAACGTTTTCAGAGACATCTCCAATATATCAACTGGTAATTTATTGTAAAATTGTATAAAATTTCCTTTAAATGAATTACTTATTTTATGTAGTCTAGCAAGTTTATTTTTGCTTCTAATGTTAATTGTTGTTACAATATAATATACATATTGCATTGCATTGATAGAATATACATATTGCAAACACTACGGTGGTAGAATCACTACAAATAGACAGACTTGACGTTTCAAAAGTGCTTATATTGGGCCTACTTGAAATAAATGAATTTTGAATTTTTAATTTTTGAACTACACGGTTAACATGAATCAGAAGCAGGAGATATTCGGTTTATAACAAACTGTATCACCTCTGTTCACAATTATCAAACAATATCTTAAAACTGAAAATATTAAGACAATTGTTAATTGAATCACCTACTCTCAAAGTCACATCTTAAATATCCAAATTCAAAATTCAAAATTCAAAAATCATTTATTTCAGGTAGGCCTAATTAATAAGCACTTATGAAACGTCAAGTTTGTTTGTAGTGACTCTACCACCGGTTCGGAAGGCAGATTCCACTGAGAAGAGCCGGCAAGAAACTCAGCAGATTGCTCTTTTCCAACATCATTTTAAAGTTTCACAATCTTTAGAATTTTTCTGTTTTGTGAGAGATGGGAGCGGAGTGGCCTTCTTCCAAGCAGCCTTGTCGTTTAGGAATTCATCAATCGTGTAGTAACCACGATTAATTAAATGTTTTTTAATATATTGTTTAAACTTAGGTAAAACAATCGTTGTGTATATAATAATTCGCAATCCAAATAATGTTATTATTATTAAATTTAACTAAACCAAATCTTACTCGCGCAATTAAAATATAAAGTAATCATCAAATCCAAAAGTTACAACACTATTATAGAGAATTGCTATCCGCTGTTAATATTGAAGATGGCGGTCATTTGCCACATCAACAAACATTAAGTAACCCTTTTAATCGAAAGATATGCTAAGGGTGATGTTGATATCTATTTTAAAACTCAAAAAATTCAAAAATTAACAATAATTTTAATTTGACGGCCGAGTGGCGCAGTGGGCAGCAACCCTGCTTTCTGAGTCCAAGGTCGTGGGTTCGATTCCCAAAACTGGAAAATATTTGTGTGATGAACATGAATGTTTTTCAGTGTCTGGGTGTTTATCTATATATTATAAGTATTTATGTGTATTATATTCATAAAAAAATATTCATCAGCTATCTTAGTACCCATAACTACAACTACAAGCTACTTTGGGGCTAGATGGCGATGTGTATATCGTAGTATATTAATTTATTTATTATTTATTAATATTTATAAGCACACTAATTTTTGCCTACCAAAATTATGTCTATAACAGGCACCTATGAAACTTTCATAAATATTTGATTACGAATTAGTAAAGTGTAAGTCATAACTAACTTATGTTAACACATTTTAACTTAAATCTAAAGCTACGAGGCTTCTAAACGCGCCTAGGTCTGAAATAAAGGCCACATCAAAATTGTACGGCTATATTTTTTTTGTTAGCTCCACCTCACAAAGTCGTTTAATAATAATTAATTAGCTATGATGTAAGAGTTAATTTTACTAACAAAGCAAAATTTTTATCGTTTATAAACTTTTCTTTAGGCTTTTCTACCCGGAAGACAGTTTTTTAATACTAGCATGGTACTAGGATAGCATGGGTATGTAGAGCCCTTGCAGTCAACAAGTGACCAACCCCGCCCACACAGGGCGGCCTTTATAAGCGCGGCGTAAACGCGGCGATACGCAGTCCGTAACGCGCGCGCGATACAGTCGTATGCCACGTCAAAGACATCGCTACGAAAGCACGTAAGTCGAACTTTTCTCATCTTCCACGTACTTAAAGAAATGAAAGCTGTTCTTTTAGATTCTTTAAAAAATTGGTGCGGTTGTATGTCTTTTCATAGAAATATTAAGGTTTAAAAAAATTACTACGGTACCATGTAAGTTGACTATAATATTTTCTCAAATTTTCTTTTTCTTAAATATAATATTTTATTAACTAGTAAATTTAAAAATATCTTTATGAAGTACTTTATTTACCGCTAACAGAAATATTCGAAAACATTGTAAAGAAAAGCAAAGAAACGCCAATATTCTTTACGGAAAAATTGAGATTTATTCCGTTCGTTCATAGTGTTAATCGAACTTTTATAACACATTTAAAGAACTTTAAATGTACTAAGATAAATTATTTACGTCTGTCAATATATTAGTTTATGACGTGATATTTAGTGTGGTGTTTAGGTAGTAGTTTACCTAATAAAAGCTTTCACACTTACATAAACTTTTTCATAATAATAGATATTACGTGATTTTCGCTCACAAAGAACACTTTACAGTTTGCTACGAAATAAACGTGAAACTGCGTACGTCTGAACTTCGGATGTTTAATTAAATATATCTTTTTCTTTCTCAAACATGCCAAGACTAGGTACTTTAGTATATAAACTAATGTTTGCGAACAGTTACCTGGTCCATCCATCCATATATCCATTTTAAAAGTTATATTAATACAAAAAATAGGTAGAAACCAAAAACAAGATTCACAATTATCTTTTTAGATAATTTACATTTTTTATTTATTTGTATTAGTAAAGTTTACCTACATTAACAAAGTATAGGTATAATATATAATAAGTATTGTAAAGTTTACCTACATTGATAAAGTATATTGTCAAAATTGCTTCGTCTCAAATAAATATATGCGAAACTGCCCTTCATAAAATAATAAATAGATAGTTGAATTAATAAAACAAAAGATCATAATAATTATATCCTCCAAATAATATGATGACGTTTTATAAATATTAAGCGTTTCTTTACTTGATCATTTTTTTCTTCTTAAGCTCAATTAATGCAGATAACCTCAGAACTTATCAGAATACATTAAAGACAAAAAAAACAAATTACGCGAAACTTCTTGCTTATTATATTAGTAGTAGTTACCATATTAAACTTACATGGACTAGTTCATTCTTAGAATTTTAAAAACAGATTTTGTGACAGCTACTCCACCTACGTGTTTTGGTACAAAATCACTGATTAAAAACGGTATTTCAATATCCTTTTACGATAATAGTATTTATTGTATAAATTATTAATTCAAATTTTGTTTAACACATTATTATTAAAATAGCTGTTGCCCGTAACTTTATCCGCGTTTTTGTCTGATTTGTGAAGTACCACGTAACAGTATTTTGAAGCCCTGGAAAACAATACCCTGTTGCTATAAAAAAGTATCCTATATCTATCTTGAGAATTGGAATGGATCGGTTTTAGCCGAAAATAGGTAACAAAAAAAACAGCAAACAAATTGAAATCATTTTCCATAATAATTTTACTTACTATGCCTACGGCTGCATTTGTGTATATTGTATCCTATCAAAAGCATGATTTATGTAAAAATTGAAAGCAAATTTCCATATTAAGAAGAAGTATGGGTAGTTGTCGGCTTCACCGACAAAATAATTGAGACCTACACGGGTGCCAAGTTCTGTAGATAATCCGGAATTCTATTTATAAGAACCCTTCCAAAAATTTAAATTCTCAAAACAG
Organism: Pararge aegeria; assembly: GCF_905163445.1. Taxonomy (NCBI): domain Eukaryota; kingdom Metazoa; phylum Arthropoda; class Insecta; order Lepidoptera; family Nymphalidae; genus Pararge; species Pararge aegeria. The sequence continues at coordinate 19,293,328 of NC_053186.1, forward strand.
TATTTTCTATTTTCTGCCACAACAATGTTTTCTATTCAAAAACATAACTACTTAAATTTCAACAGAATAATTATTTATAAAAAGATTTATTTAGAATAAATCGATGCTCCATATTTGACTTTACCAGTTTTCGCATGCAAAGTATTTTGTAGTGGGCTCATTTCATTCACTGCTGGGCAAGGATCACTTTCCACAACGAGAAGGGTTTAGGCCGTAGTCTACCTAGCTGGTCCAGGGCACTGGACTGGACTCCACACGCCTTTAAGAAAATATAGAGAACTCTCAGGCATACAGGTTTCCTGACGATGGTTTAATTCATCGTTGAAGCAATTGATATTTTAATTGCATAAAACGCACGTAACTTAGAGAAGTTAGTGATGCGTGTGGATTCGAACTCGGCCTCCCGAAATCACCGCTTCGTCATATCGCTAATATTTTTTGATATTTCTAAGACTTACTCTTTATCCGTCCAAGATACTATCTTGGTCAGTACTAAATTATGTAAAGGTGGACCCCAATATGGTAACATACTAAAAAAGAAAAGTTATTATGAATGCCGTAGGAATCCTTTATTTTCCCCGGACAAAAAGTATCCTATTCCGAAATGTGAGCTTAATCTGTTCCAAAAATCGGTGCAGCAGTTGAGCCTAAAAAGGTATCAAACAAAAAGGCACACTGTTAGATTGATTGGTTAATTGTCTTTTTAATATGTTTATTGGAAAAAAATATATAAATATACCACGATATATATAGCAATTTAACCCCACAGTAAGCTTAGCTTTTGTTATGAGTACTAAGATTACTGATGATATAATGAAATAAATTTTATGAATAATATACATAAATATAGTTATAAAAACATAAACACAAAGACACTGAAAAATACATTCATATTCATCACACAAATTGAACAAGCAGTCTTGGGCTTCCGCAGAAAGCACGGTCGCTGCCCACTGCCACACACACACAATTGACAAAAAAAATGTTAGAATCAATATGAAAGAAAAACCAAATTAAAATATAACCTAAACCAATTAGTATTATACAAGACATGCCAGCGTGGCGATGTGCGGTAGAAGGTTTTTAACTAAGCGGAAAACTTATGAAAATTAAGCTTAATTTGCTATACTCCGCGAATAGCAGGAGAATCTGTATGGTGTAATTCATAATTTCTACAATCTTTATACTCCACACCAAACAGATCATCGGCAATTTACCCTCTAAGCACGTTTCGCTCCGAAACCGGAGCATCTTCAGGAGATGTTTAATAAATAATTGTTACTTAATAACACTACAGATTCTACTACTTTTCGCGGAGTATAGCAAATAAAGCTTAATTTTCATAATATATCATCGAATTCCGCAGAGTAATGCCTGCTTCTATCCAATATATAACCGGAAAATATTAATTAAATTTATAAATTTCGATACAAAATTGTTTAACCGCTCATACTAATGGCTTCCGATCAGCGCTACACCGACGCCCGTAGCAGCGTAGCACCTCATTTAGTTACGTAAACATTACGTATTGATAAGGATGTAGTTTTTCTACACAAAAATTCAAATCGTTACTTATTATATATGCGAAAATGTGTTTTCCACTACAATTTAGGTTGCACTCTCACCTGGTGGTAAGTGATGATGCAGTCTAAGGTGGTCAGTGGCGTGCATAGAGGGTATGCACAGGGTATGCAGATGATATAAAATGAAGAAAATCTCCAGTATGAGTTATAAAATACCTAAAGATAGGCATTGTAAGAGTTATAAAAAGCCCTACCCTTAAGTATTTATAACTCAAACTGGACTCTATGCACGCCACGGAAGGTGGTAGCGGGCTAACCTGTTAGGGAGTAAGGTAGTGATACCTCTAATCGGTTTCTACGCGAAATCGCACCGGGACGCTAAATCGCTTAGCGGCACGTCTTTGTGGGTAGGGTTAACTAGCCACGGCCGAAGCCTTCCACTAGACAAGACCAGAGAAAATTCTGAAAATATAATTTTCCACCCTTGAACCAGGGAGGTCGTCAAAAAGAGGTGTTTTTTTGTCCATGCCCTAACTTAGCAATGACTTAATTTGGTTTTTTAGCTTGGAGTTTGTTGAAAAGACGTACAGAAACACAGCTTTTAATCCCAAGAAAACGAACGCTTTTCACAGGATTATTAAGGGAAGTACTTTTCGGTAAAAGGAAGCATCGTGAAAATACCTGCATGCGTGGGAGTTCTCGATAATAAATAAATAAATAAATATACTACGACAATACATACATCGCCATCTAGCCCCAAAGTAAGCTGAGCTTGTGTTATGGGTAATGAGATGACTGATGAATATTTTTATTAATAATATACATAAATACTTATAATATACAGATAAATACCCAGACACTGAAAAGCATTCGTGCTCATCACACAAAAAATTTCCAGTTGTGGGAATCGAACCCACGACCTTGGACTCAGAAATCAGGGTCGCTGCCCACTGCGCCACTCGGCCGTAATGTTGGATAATGTTTTCAAAGTTACTTGAATTCCACCAATCCGCACTTGGCCAGCGTGGTGGACTACAGCCTAAACCCCCTTTACTCTGAGTAGAAACCAGTGCTATGTTTAGGCCGTAGTCGACCGCACTATCCAACTGCGACTATCCTTGATCATAATTATCTACACACAATGAACGTCTTTTATCAAAATGAAAAGGGTTTACGTCGTAATCCTTGCTCCGCTGGCCTTTGAAACCCTCACGAATGCAGGTTTTCTCACGATATTTTCCATCACCCTTAAAGCAAGTTATATTTATTTATTTAATTGCTTATAATGCAAATATGCCTTATAGAATATTATGAGGCTCAAGCATGCAGGCAGGTATCCTCAAAAATTTTTCCTTCGACGTTATCGCGAGTTATATTTAAAACTGCTTAAAACTCATCAACACTCACTATTTGACTATCCTTACTCTATGAAATAAGTATGGATTAACAATACCTGTCGCACCGCACACGTTGCAGAAACAAGTCAACTTTATCTAATTAAAACTCATTTCTCAATGCTGAAAGGTTCGTCGTAGAGCTTGCCACGTTTTTAGTGCATTGTCTCACACGTACGTAGGTATTTATGTTAAAACTCGAACAGTATAGACGCAATAATAATTGTACCTTAGATACCTGATAGGACTGTGAATTATATGGACGTATAATTAACTAGAATAATTTATCAATTTGCTAATTTGTTTTTGTTAGCTATACAACGTTTAACCAAATTACGAAATAATGTTGAAGGTTGCATAAGTATATCTCACAAGGAATAACCCTGTAGAAATATAAAATCAAAAGAAGCATATTTATATTTCCATAGAAACGAACTTAAAATTTATTGTTTACTTATGACAACCCTATTGAAGATAAAAGACCGACACGCGCATAGCACCAACGCTACGCGTTGCGTACCTAATAAGGTGACAGGAGTCTAATGATATTTATTTTACATGTTATGGCTGTATCTGATTTCTTTCAATAAAAACTATGGCACTAGTTTACTTCATTTTCAAAACAAATTCAAAATTCAAAATTCATTTATTTCAAGTAGGCCTAATATAAGCACTTTTGAAACGTCAAGTCTGTCTGTGTGTAGTGACTCTACCACCGGTTCGGAAGGCAGATTCTACCGAGAAGAAGCCGGCAAGAAACTCAGCAGTTGCTCTTTTCCAACATTAACAATTTATATTTTACATTTCAAAATTTATTTTTCTATCTTGTGAGAGATGAAAGCGGAGCCGGATGCTTCCAAGCAACCTTGTCATTAAGAAATTCATCAATTGTATAATAACCACGCTGTAATAAATGTGTTTTAACACATTCTTTAAACTTATGCATTGGTAAGTCCAAAATTACCTTAGGAATCATATTATTCGTTGTATATAAGCTTGCCCTTCACTGCAATCCCACCTGGTGGTAAGCGATGGTGCAGTTTATGATGGTAGTTGTCTAACCTGTTAGGGATTTATACCCCTTATGTCCAGTTATCTTGAACCCATACCCTTTAATCTTCCGAGGATCGCACCCGGGATACACTTACACGTAAGTCCATAGCGCTCACCACTGCGCCAAGGAGGTTGACAAAAAAGTAACTTTGGAGTCAAACATCTGTCAAATTTTGACGTTTGCTTCTAGTTATAAAATGACTCACCTTAGTTAACCTGGTTGTAGCTACTTGACACTGGCAAAGTACATTGTGCTGTTTGGCACTACGAAAAGCCATAAATCAAAAGAAAAAGAAGAAGAACCTGGTTGTGATATTACGTGAAACCTAACTAAACATCTTCTTCAAATAGGTGTAATAATTATAATTACGTCAATTAGATAGAAAAAGTCTACATATAATTTAAAAAAATGCCTATTTGAATTAAATATTATCGACTTTTGAAGGTAACATTAGGTATACTAATTGCATGAAATAGGAAATATTAACCTTTTAATTTCCTCTCCATGCATATTTTTATTAAAAGCGTTTGTAGGAAGATATTAAGACGGTAAATGGGATAATCCGGTTTAGACATAGATAAATGTGCAGTCTTTCTTTACTAGAAAATATTATGATAATAGTTTTCTACTCAGCTACTAATTTTAAACATTTTAATCATTATTTAAACGTAGTCGTTATCCAAGAATACTTTTTTACGTTGTACATTATACTTTTACTTTTTATATTAATAAAACTGGTATTATCCTTAGTGAACCTAACTCCTATTAAGCCCTTATTAAACTAACCAATGAATGCGTCATTGGTTAGGTCAATAAGAAGATTGAGAATGTAGACCCACCTCGCTGCTCCAAAATCAGGTTGGCGTGGTTGAACTCGGAGTCTTGGGTCATCAATAGCCTATAATAGTCCACTGCTGGACTAAACCGATCAAACATAGCACCGATTTCGATTCCCGCCACGCACCTCTTACTTTACGGAGTTATGTGCGTTTTTAATTTAAGCAATTAAAATATAATTCTCTTTATATTCTTATATATTATTGGCGGTTATAGACAAAGTCAACGTCAGAAATTTCTTTATTCAAATAGACCCATAGATGCCACTTTCATGCACATTGCCACTGGTGATAACTATATACGTAAACTAAATACTAAAGCTACGAGAGTACCTAATGCGCCCTGTCCTAAGCCCATAGTAAACCTAGCCAGGTGTTCTTTAATGATCCTCTGATATTGTCAGTTAAAATTATTTTAGACATTAGATAGACACCGGCATAGACACTAAACAAAAGCTTGTTAAAATGCAACGCTATTTAAAAGCAATTACTCCTGTTGCCATAAGTAGTACCTACATACCATAAGGTAGACAGTTTTTTTTAAATCCTATTTCCGTTGTAGTGTACAGGAGCCGAGTCTCCTTTTAATCAAAGACACCCACGGTGGAATACGTGTCACAAAGGTTTAAATTACTTAATACTGTGCTCCATGGAATCGGAAAGTGCCCGTGATATTTGTATGTGATTTTCCCATTATTAACTTGAGATGTGAGATCGTTCAACACCTTGTTAGGTTAAGAGTAGACGATCGACTATTATGAGCAATTATTTCCAATATAAGTCGCTGAAGTAGGTTGATTGTAAAGTTAATAGGGCTATTTTAATTGTAATAAAATTGTATTGCAAGGCAAAATGAATGGAACTAAAAAATCTTTACACTAGAATATTTATTCCACTAAGAGATTTGCAACTTTCGGGTTATCATTTCACTTCGTCTGCGTAAAACATGATCATTTTCCCATACATAGTTTCATACGTTTTTTTCACATTGTGTGAAAATATGTATGGGACAAAGAAGCGGTGTAGTTCCAAAAAGCTAAAAAGCTTATAATATTTTTCAGGAATTGTGCAAAAAAAATGAATCTTCCTGGTAGTGCCAGAGATAAAAATCTTGGAACAAAACAAAAACAAACTCTTCAGCTTTATTATTAGTACCAACACGTAATAAAAAAATCTGGCTAAGTTTTTTGAGAGCTCTTCTTAGACCAGGGCGCTTTAGTTTTAGGTTAAAGAATGCAGTTATCACCATCACCTAATATAAGTGGTAACAAGTTAAACGTATCAACGCTTCATAAGTGCCTGTGATAAGGTCTACATGAATAAAACATTTTAAAATTTGAATTTGAATTCAAACTTGTGTCTTTAACGGGTTCATAGGTTAAGCGGTTGGTTGGTCTGCTTTACGCCTAAAACTGGATATCCGTTTCCTTATGAAATGTTTTTAATATATTCTTAGAGATTTAATATTACACATTAAATTTAGCTTTATTATCCCGTAATACAAAATATAAGCCGGATTTAACAGCGGACTTACAGAGAATTTCAAAGTTTGCAAAAATATTAATTTATTAACTATTAATTTATATTCAAAAATTTTGTTCGGCCGTGGCTAGTTAACACCCTATTGACAAAAACGTGCCACAAAGCATTCGATCGTTCCGGTACGATGTCGCCTAGATTAGGAAATAACCCTATCTAGGCGACATCGTACCAACATCTAAGACTGCATCATTATATTAACCGAGTCAAAAAAAGATAAATAAGATGTTTTGACGTATGGTGATAGCAGATCAGAATACTTAATTTTTGGCATAGAGTTAGTTGAAGAGATGGAGAGTAAAATAGGCTAACTTTTATTCCCAGAAAACAAACGGTTCCCACGGGATTTTTAGAAACCGCGGATAACTAACGCGGTTAACAGCTAGTAATAAATAAATCGCAAATCATTGTTGAAAACTGCTTATGCTTTATTCTTGCAACATTAATTCAATTTTGCCCTGCCACCTGAATATTCATTGTCAGGAAATTTTGGGCTGCAAACGTGCGTTTTTCAACCCCGCAGTAAACTCGTAAACTCATGCAAACTTTTTTTTAAGTTTGCAGTTTTACATGCGGGATTTAAAACAGCATCGTGGCTTTTCACACCAATTATTTTGTGTCGTTTGTAACGCAGCTGATGTCGAATTGTTTACTTAGTAAATTCGGATGATAAAATTTGAAGGGTTCTGTCCCTTAGACGGAAACGTATAACGGCTAAATTTTTAAAAAATTGCAGTTTGATAGTTATATTACATTAGATGTTAAGACGTTTGCTGCGGTTTTCTAGTTAGCCGTTTTCATTTTACGTGAATCATTTTATTTGTAAGAGGTAAGTATGAATGAGTGTATTAAAATGTGTCCGTCAACGAAAACAGTGAAAACGCCCCGCGCACGTCTCACTTCACACCCGCGGAATGTTGCTAGCTCACAAACTTTTCCATTTTCCCATTTTATAGTAAACAGTAAAAGTTTACGTACACATACGTTACGTTTACATTTTACTATCAACTGCTCAATGGAGTAGTTTTTTGATGTTTCAATATTAGTCGTGTGCACGGTTTCTGAATGTTCTTAATTCTGTGCGCCCTCCATAATCTTAAATGTTACTTATTTGAACTCATCACACTTCGCTTTGTTGTAACGGATAAATTCGTAATTTCATCTCTCTTGCTACTCTAGAGCATTTTGTTGGGGTTTTAAGTTGTAATTTGCTACTCAGAGCTGGACACTTATCTCTCATAAAAGACGGTTCTCCTTATCTCTACGTCTATAATTAATTTTTAAAAACAAAAAACTGTCAAAAATGTTCAATCAACATTTTTGTCAGTTTTTTGTTTTTAAAAATGACAAGTTATCTATAATACTTTTTTGAGGAAATCAAATCTTGTCAGCAAAAATAATGCCAATAAAGCGAGAAGTCTAAGAATAACCCCTTTTTTATTTGTACTAGTTCTATTATAGTAAAGGCAGCGTATTCGTTCATTCAATAATCGTTTCCACCCACTTTAACAAAGTAAATAATGCGCCCACATGTAAATTGTGTGCTTATTACGAAAACGCTGGCATGTGATATAACAGCTTTTTAACCCAAATATGAACGTAATGCCGCGCGGAATTTCAAATTCTGTGGTTAGCCCACTTTGAGTGTAGGTTGCTGTAAATTATTTAGGCTCTCGATCACATATTAAAATCTAAAGGAGTATACACACCAAGCCCACTGACTCGCCGACTCAGCCAAACGGCTTTGTGACAGCGACTTGGTGCTAAACGCCGGTGGTATTTGTGGTGGTGGAAGCATAGTGGGCTTTGAGAAATTTCCGTATTCCCTTGAACAACCCCAAATATGATCGAACATGCATCAGAAATTATCTGGCATCTAAATGGTAGGATGATGATGAGAACAGTGATGGTGCGTGCGTACAAAAAACTCATTAGAAAATATCCCATTAAAACTCGATAGAAGTTTCGGTTCCAGCTGAAAATCAGGGCTTTTATCACAGAATTAAGAATGTACAGAACCCTCATTCAGCCATTGTTGCATGCTGTGTATCGTGTCTAAAAACAGTAAAAACGCCCAAACGACTTCTCACTTCACATCTGCAGAATGTTGCAAGCTCACAAATAAAACTCACTTTTCAATTTTTGGCAAACATTTTTTACAAGGTTGTGCCTCAAATGACAAGCGTAATCCTGGCGTTTTTGTTATGTATTTAGTCGAACCAGATGTAACCTTATTGGCACTTATGGTGTTTCAAATTGTTATGTGTGGCATAATATATTAATAAGGATATTTTTCTAAAAGCAATTGCTACCCTTGCTAAGTGGTAGAGTCACTACAAACAGACAGACATGACGTTTCAAAAGTGCTTATACCTATTAGGCCTACATGAATTTTGTTTTTTTTTATTTTTATGGTTCTTTTCAAAATTACTCTATTCAGGACAGTGGAAGAGTCCTACCGCCGACAGTTTGACATTGAAAGGCTTAAAGTTTTGGTCGTTATTTGGTTGTTTATCCATTACAGTGTGAGCAGATACGTGTGAGATTTTAAGAAACAACCGTAAGGGATAAAAGTGGAAGTGACATTTTATATTTATTTGAACAACTTACTTGCACAATATAGGGAACACACACAGGAACACGTACTTTAACATAATCATGTGCAAAAGGCGGCCTTATCACTAAAAGTGATCTCATTCAGGCTACCTTAACTAATGGAATAAGGCAATGAGTAACGGCAAATCGCAATTGTATACATATAATTACATAGATTTACACACTAAATAAAAAAATAAATAATTAAATAAAATAATAAATATATATATTTATATATATACATAATACACACACATACACGTATAGTGTTAACATATATGTGCGTAGTAGGCTAATTTTGAGCTGAGAATTCATAAACCCCTCGCGGATAGAGTCAGGCATTAGACACGTTAAAATAATGCCATGCGTAATTTCAAATTCTGCGGTTAGCTCGCTTTGGTGGTGGGGTAAAGTACATTTCCACAAGTATTCTGAGGAAATTTAATTATAACATAATCTCAGATAAAGCAGTACGCTTAATTATTTCTTGTTGTTTGCTTAAGGATAGATAAGGGGGGCTTTAGTCTGCGCTTTCGCTTGCGTTCAAACCAATAATCGACCCATTAAAGCGATGTTTACAAGCTCACTTGTAACTGAACTTCATCTAGCAGCCAGTGGCGTGCACAGGATTTTGGACAAGGGTAAGCATAAAGAAGTAAAATGGCATAACCCTCATTTGTTGCCAGTTTTTTAAAAATGTTAGGGTATGCAGCGCTTTTGTACATGTATGAAGTGCACTGCTGGCAGCCCCATCGTATTCTTTATCATCATCATAAAGGCAACACAAAAAAATAATAGGCCCTAGACTTTAAATTTAAAAGGGAAGTCTCTAGGAAGCTAAGTTTGAAGCCATAAAGTCTGTTCATTGATCTAAAGCTTAGTTGGGCTTAGTTAGGCTTATTGCACTACTTAGTCATCGATCGCAAGGAAGACTTATTGTCTACGCCATCTAGATGATAGATGACTTACTTTTACTCCTTTAGCTACAAGAACTCGGAACATTTTATAAGCCTCTCATAGCAAAACCGTTTAGTTTTTGAAACTTCTAAATTAAAGAACAGATTATTTGGTTCTTGTATAGGTTAGCCCGCTACCATCTTATACTACCATCCGGTGAGATTGTAGTGATGGGCTAACATAAACTTAGTGGTAAAAAAACTAAATATCCAATGCTATGGCTGTTAGCGAGTATAAATTTATTCACATCAAGCCATTGCCGGCCCAGTACAAAGCAATTACCGCTTCAACAATTTATTAAATTAATATTTTTATTTTTCTTACTAAAGACTGGAACTAAGTATGGCAGTAAAACTATACAGGTTCAGGGAGCACTACTATACAATAGTCTACCCAAAGAGATGTTTTGCGAGAAATCTTTTAAATCATTTAATAATAAGGTAAAAAAGCAAATGTTTGTTTTGTTGTTGTATACATTTTTATAAACGTGGCTCCTTTTGTATCTTTGTGTTTGTTTTTTTTTCTATCAAACTAACTAGATAATATATTACCACTTCTTTATGTTAATTTTAAGTTATCATTACGTGAAACTGTTTCTTTTGACCTTTAAACCTAAAGGAAAGAACTTTTTTACCTTTATTTTTTGTGATTGGACATTTTATGTTTAATCTGCATAAAATTGATGATTAGAAGGGTATATAGATACGTCTAATACAGCGAGGATACTATACATTTGATGGTTTTCTTAATGACAAGGTAGATTGGAAGCAGCCAGCTTCGCTCTCATCTCCCGCAAGATAGAAAAATGATTGTAAATGTTGATGTTGGAAAAGAGTAACTACTGAGTTTCTTGCTGGCCCTTCTCAATAGAATCTGCTTTCCGAACCGATGGTAGAGTCACTACAAACAGACATAGTTGCCGTTTCAAGTTCTTATATAGTAGGCCTACTTGACATAAATACATTTTGAATTTAGATTTTTTTTTAATTTTATCTTCTTTTTTTTTTTAATAGTTTTCAGCACATATTGAAATTAAAAAAAACTATAAAAAGGAGCATTTAAAACCTCATTTACATCAATTATTTTTAAAAGAAAAAACAACAAAAGTTTCTGTTTACATAAATCGCAATAAGAAAATCAACATCTTTCGGCCTATAAACATCATTACTAAACTAACTTAACCTAAAATAATACATCAATCGTAGCGAAACACGAGATCAAATAACCTACAGTAAGATATTTTACCGCCAATTTCAGAAATGCTGATTATTTATTAAATTAGCGAATCTGGCGATTAATTCCCGGTTAAGCTATATGTGTTTCTAATAAGTCCTTTATAGTAACCGTTACCCTCACAATAATAAAGGAAGAGCGTTAATAAAAAAGTGTGTCTTCAAAAAAAAAACTTTTTCTTTAGTCATGTAAGAGTGCCGGTAGGATTTGCACATTTAAAAGGTAGCTGTGATAGCCCAGTGGGTAGGAGCCCGACTTTACATTCGAGAGGCCGAGTTCGAATCCCAGTACGCACAGGTACTCGGAAACACCTTAAGGTTTCCTAAGTTTTTGCGTTTTTTGTAATTAAAATACTTGCTTCGACGGAGAAGGAAAACATTGTGAGGATACCTGCATACCTGAGAGTTCTCGATAATGTTCTCAAAGGTGTGTGGAGTCCACCAAGCCGCACTGGGCCAGCGTGGTGGACTACGGCCTTAACCCCTTCTCATTGTGGGAGGAGACCCGTGCCCTGTAGTGGGCTGGTAATGGGTTCATATGATGATGAATTACACAAATGTACGTTTAAGTATTAAATCATCCGAATACTACGTAAAGACAGGTCTAACTTTCTTAACCAATGCTGACTCTTGTGAAGTCCGAATCTCGAGTTATACTTTATTGAAGTATAAAGACGACGTTACTATTTTCGTTGATGTAAATGATTTCTATAATTGACTGCCAGAACATATATTAGACTACCTGTCCAATCAGATAAGTAAGTTAAATTGATTTTAAAGTAAACATTGGAATTATCACACCATATGGTATAACGAAGATAGTCGTTTCTAATACCTGATCAACCTTCAATGTGTGAACATACGATTAATTAGATTTCGAATCATCTTTTCAAATAAACGGTCCGGATCAAACAAAACGAGTAAGCCGCTCTATTTAATCTGCCTTTAAGAAACTGCGGATAAGATTCAATGATATTATTATTTAAGTTAATAAAAACAGTCAGCTATATTTGATGTATAATATACGAGTATTACATGGTTGTGTATATAAGCGGGATTTCATTTAGAAAACAAATAAATATGAACATAATACTGTTACAAAGAGGAAAAATGATAAACAGTTTCGTGTCCCGATGTCTACGATTTTAATGTTTTGAACCGACTCCCAAAACGAGAATTTTAATTTGACTCGTGCAAGTATGTAGTTATGTTTCGGCAAAGTTACTCCTTATAATCCTACTAATATCCTACTTGTGAAAAAGTGGATGTTTGTTACTGAATCATGCAAAAATGGCTGAACGGATTTGGATGAAATTTGGCATGCAACTCAAATCAAAATTCATTTATTTTAAGTAGACGTAATATTAGCACTTTTGAAACGTCGTCTGTCTGTTTGCAGTGACTCTACCATGCATACAGCCTTTCTCATGGAAAAGAACATGGGCTACCTTTTGTCCCGATTACTTAAGTAGTTCCAGAGAGAAAAAGTTGTATTTGAGCTTTGTAACTGTAAATTTCGTATGTACGAGTATGTCGCCTATCCTATGGAAAAGGTCATGTTCTTTCTATACCGATCTCTCAAATAGTTCCCTATCACGGTTAAAAGTTGTAATCGAGGGAAGCTTTAAGTCTAAGATGGTAACGGGCTAACCTGTGTAAGCTATATTACACCCACAACCATAATCGGTTTCCGTGCGTAATCGTACCGGAACGCTAAATCGCTTAGCGGCACGTCGTTGAGGGTGGTGTCTAACCTCGGCCGAAGCCTCCTACAAATGTAGGCTCCTACAGGGCTCAAACCCGGGAACTCCTACTTTAAACTACAGCGCTAACCGCTGTGCCACGAAGTCATCATAGGCTTCGATCCAACATTTAAAAATAATCAACATAAGTAACGTAAGTTTTGCCTAGTGGGAAGCTTTGGCCGCGGCTAGTTACCAAAGACGTGCCACGATAAGTTGTATGACTCCCTAATAGGTTAGCCCGCTAGCAACATAGACTGCATCATCACTTACAACCAGGTGAGATTGCAAGCAGGGGCTAACTTGTAGTGGAATAAAAATAAAAATAAAGTGTCTTTCAATACCTAATCTTTTATAAACAAGCAAAGCTCAGAAGATTGACGTAATACTTCAATTTCGTGGAATTTATCTAAGATCACCAAAGCAACTAAGTAAAAAACCCTTTTCCTTTTAATACCATAACACAATCAAGATGTGGAAGCCATATTTCGCCGTATTTCAAAAATAACCTAGAATAAAAGAGCTTTATGCCAAAAAGAAGTTAATCTGATCTGCGGGGACGGTAAAGGTTAAAAGAATGCTCGAATTTAAGTGATGGCCCCCAATAAATGCTCCTATATCTGAACTCCCACGCAATAGGCACCTACTTTTGATTATGAAACATTTGACTTTGAATTGACATAGAGCTTGTGAAAATACAGATCTGTTTGGTATGGAGTATAAAGATTGAAGAAATTATAAATAACACCACACAGATTCTCCTGCTTTTCGCGGAGTGTAGCAAATTAAGCTTAATTTTCATAATATTATGGATTTCCGGAAAGTAACGCCTGATTCTATCCAATAGACAGCTTATGAAATCTTTTAAGTTCTATTATATACAAAATAAGCAGATAATTCTTCTTGATAAGGATTAAAGCATAAGTTTATAGTTTTTCATGTCACTATGCTTTTTTTTTGCTTAATGTCTTTAAATTGTCACAGATATATATTTTTGACATAATATTTTGTTATTAGTTTATTAGTTTGTTTTTTGTTTATAATGTTATTTAGGTAACATTTATATAGAGCTTACTGACATAAATTATTATGACAGGCCATGGATACCTAGTGTTAGCTTATAACTGATAGTTCAAAATAACTTTCTTAATATTTCCGCAACTTTTATTTCCTTATTATTTTAAGTATCACTCTTCGCTTAAAACTTAGCACTTGTAAAATTATATCCATTCCAAGTGTGTTGAGCGTTCGCGTCTGAATCCATAACTGGCCCATCTTTTTCTTCTTTTTATTTTATTTTTTCTCGGCATATATACCAAAGAGGAAACAAGCATACAATTTATATTCAAGCTTATATAAATAAGTTACTTAATTATTGTTGTTACTATTTAAATAATCTATATTAATTACTTATTGTCTAAATAATATTGTAAATCAAATTTAAATAGGTTTTTTTTTACAATTAGATACATTTAAATATAAAACGCCATCCTTCATATAATTTTCATTCATTTTGACGGTCGATTGGCGCAGTGGGCAGCGACCCTGCTTTCTGAGTCGAAGGCCGTGGGTTCCATCCCCCAACCGGAAAATGTTTGTGTGATGAACGAACAGGGTCGCTGCCGACTGCACATTGGTATACTTCACACGCCTTTGAAAACGTTATGGTGAACTCTCAGGCATGCAGGTTTCCTCATATTTTTCTTCAGCAAAGCAAGTAATAGCTTATTGCCCGTTTTTACTAACGCTAGGCATCGTGTAAATAAAATGCCTAGGGATTTAGGCGATGTCTATAGAAAAAACTTAACATAAGCACTTTTGAAACGTCAAGTCTGTCTGTTTGTAGTGACTCCACCACCGGTTCGGAAGGCAGATTCTACCGAGAAGTATGCGGCAAGAAACTCAGCAGTTGCTCTTTTCCAACATCAACTAATTACATTTTACATTTTAACATTCATTTTTCTATTTTGTGAGAGATGAAAGCGGAGCCGGATGCTTCCAAGCAACCTTGCCTAGGAGTTTCCTAAGATATTTAGGCTTTGCCTTTTTCCTCGTTACTGAAAACGGGCGTTAATGATTAAAATGCACAAAGCTCTGAAAAGTTAGAGTTGCATGCCGGGGCTCGAACTCGGGCCTCCGAACGGGAGACCGAAGCTCTACTACTAAGCTATCACCACTTCTCAAATCTAGATCGATGATAAAATGTTTTATTCATAGATATCTAAAGTCAAGGTCATAATAGAAAACTGTGAATAATAGACTGTTAAAGCAAACGGGAGGTAGCGGAAATCGAGGTAGGAAACTCTGCTACAGAAGTTATTGCATCCGTTTCAGTGTACAGATAGTTTGTAGGTCATGATCGTTTCATTTCTGATTTATATCCTATTTTTTATCAGGAAATAGGTACAGGGAAGTTATTTATGTTGAAGAAACATTGTGAAATAAAAAATATTTCACTACCACTTGCTATGTATTAACTGTTAGCAAGGATTAAAAGTTTACTGACTATTATGGTGACATGCTTATTACCTTTAGTTTTGTTTTCAGCAAATTTAAATGAGTTAGCATTGATTAAGAGGTCATAGGTTCGGTTTAGAAATCGGTCAAGTATATCTGACCGATGTGATGTTAGGGCTGTACATGATTTTTTTCAGTAAAAACTGAAGCAGTGCTTCACTCAGAAACTATTAGTGTTTCGGCTTCACAGAAAAGTCTGAGATACAGTAAATAATGTACCTCTAAAACATGTGCAGTATTATTTCGGTTTGTATATTCTCTGTAGCATTATAAAAGGACATAGGATTTTAGATCATCAGCCCACCACGCCATCCAATGCAGATCATCGGATTTAACGACCATTATAAAAAGTAAATGATCACTATCAGGACTGATGGCTTAACCACAGAATTAAGAATATAGAAACCGTGTAAACGACTAACGAACAAACGGTTAGTCACTTCATATCATTTAACAGTTGACAGTAATGATTTTAACTCTAATGTACTAAGCGTTCACCATGAAGTGGGAAAATGGTAAAAAAAATGTGTCTTTCAATGTACTGCATACAATAATGGCTGGATTCTGCATGTTCTTAATTAAATTTTAAATTTGACGGCCGCAGTGGGCAGCAACCCTGCTTTCTGAGTCCAAGGTCGTGGGTTCGATTCCCACAACTGGAAAATGTTTGTTTGATGAACATGAATGTTTTTCAGTGTCTGGGTGTTTATCTGTATATTATAAGTATTTATGTGTATTTTATTCATAAAAAAATATTCATCAGCTATCTCAGTACCCATAACACAAGCTACGCTTACTTTGGGGCTAGATGGCGATGTGTGTATTGTCGTAGTATATTTATTTATTTAATGGTCTCAACATGCTCTCCCAGGCACGGGCGTGGACATCGCTAATTTCCTAACTCCGGACTGATACATGGTAAAACACACAAAACCCAAAATTTTTGTGAGACCGAGACCAACGAGGCAGGTGTAGAGTTGTTTAACTAATACTACGAAATTAACGCCGTCCCACGGCCGAAAGCTTCTACGCAATAATGGCCGTCTGATATCCTCTGTGACGCATGGTACGTGTGTGTCAAAATGGGCAGGGATTAACTTTAAGATGCCTTACCACCAGTAATACTTAGCATGATGCCCGCGTTTTTGTCCGCGTTTATCACGGTTTTTACAACTTGCTGAGGGCGGTGTTAAAGAAGCGTCAGCAATGGCTTTGTTTGCTCGTGTGGATGATTTTTCACGCGGTTTTCCGCTAACGTGCCGCGTCTATGATGAGCAGGCTAGTAAAATCGCATGTGAGCTCGGTAGCTCACTCTGGATATATATAACCACCTAGGTCCAATATATGTGTGTGTATGTGTCTTAATCGTGACGTATTTTCGTTTTATCGTTACACACATTAATTCTAAAGAAGTTTTACTTCAAGAAGTCCTAGCAGATCTCCAGTGCAAATTCAGCTTAATAATTATTAGTAGGACGTGGTGCAGTAAAACAAACACGCATCAACTTTAATTTACTAAGCTACCGCTGAGGTGTCTCGAGACATTCTTTTCCCTTTGCTCTAATACCTAAGATATTAAGAAAAATAAGGCTAATTCTTATATATCTTTGGGTATATTTATCAAAGAATCAAATAAAAATACAGTACAAATGTACCTACTAACTTTTTCACGCGACTTTACAAGGCTTCTTTTACCGGGAAAAAGTCGAAGAAGTATCTTACACAGAACTACGTGCAAAAAATCACGTGGCTTTATCCGTTGCTTCTTAAAAGAAGAATCGTAACATCATCATCCGCACCTAATTAACGTCCAACTGCTGGGCACAGGTATCTTCTCTCATAGGAGAGACTGTTTTAGAGCATAGACCCACCACGCTGCCCCAATGCGGGCTGGTGGGCTTTAACGACTATTATCACAAGTTAGTGATGACCACCAGGAACGACGGCTCCACTCGAGGCACGGGAAAATGGTTTATTCTTTTTTTTAATTATATTTATTTTCAAAACATTGGTTCAGTGTCTACACGAGGCAAGCATATAAGCACATAAAGCAAGCATATTCTTCTTCTTCTATGGAAAGGTCAACATTTGTGATTTCTTTTCGCTCGTTTACCATACGTGTTTTGCATTAACTTGCTCGCACTACTGATCACTAAAAGGCTGTATTTTAATATATTTGTATACTTAATGTGAGGTACTTAACGGTAGGTAGGTAACACTCTCAAGCTACGTGAATGAAAAGCTTGTCAAGAGAAATGTGTTGACTTTTTACAGAGTAATGTTTTATGAAAAGAGGCAATTTACCGTCGTAAAGTTTGTCTGAGGTGTATATGTGAGTACCGTATGTACCGTCTGTACCGTCGTTAAGTTTGTCTGAGGTGTATATGTGAGTACCGTATGTATCGTCGTAAAGTTTGTCTGAGGTGTATATGTGAGTACCGTATGTATCGTCGTAAAGTTTGTCTGAGGTGTATATGTGAGTACCGTATGTATCGTCGTAAAGTTTGTCTGAGGTGTATATGTGAGTACCGTATGTATCGTCGTAAAGTTTGTCTGAGGTGCATATGTGAGTACCGTATGCATTATATCAACCCATTGCCGGCCCACTACAGGGCACGGATCTCTTCCCACAGTGAAAAGGGGTTAAGGCCGTAGTTAGCAAAACTTAAAAATAAGCTTTAAAAACAAAAATAAAAACAAACGCGAAATGACAACAGCTAGTTTAATATAAATAAATTCCTATTCGTTATATAACATTCAAATATATTTTCTAAATCGATACCACCGGAAATCAAACCTCGGACCTTCTGTCGAGTTAAGTGCTTCAACTATGTCTGAGAGCTACTCAATTCAATTCCTTTAACAATTGACAATAACAGAACCTTTTAGGGTTTCAATGACCAAATCGAACAAAGCAACTCAAAACGATTTAATATTCAGTCTATTTTCAATAGGAACAACAAAAGCTACAAAGATGGATGGGCTTACAATAATAACTTATTCCGAATGCCGAAAATGAAAGCCTCGTGGTACTTAATATTTTAATTTTTATTTATATAGACGTGCCTCAAATAAGAAATTATTTTTGCTTCTATAAATCATAACCCCCATCAATGGCTTCTGAAATCTGATAAATATATTTCAAAAATTTTGTACGCCATTTTAATGCCATCCGCCTACCTCACGTCAGCTGGGCGGTGCACTTTGTTTTTAGTCGCATTTTTTGTGTTGAACTGTGCAAGTTAGCCCTTGACTGCAGTCTCGCCTGATGGTGAGTGATGATGCAGTCAAACATTGTATTTGGCTAGCCTGTTAGGAAGTATGACAGTTATATTTAAACCATCGTACCGTAGAAACCGAGTAGTGGTAAATTTTCTAACTGCTGCCCTTGTACCTCTTGTACTTATTTTTAATTGACGGCCGACTGGCGCAGTGGGCTGCGACCCTGCTTTCTGAGTCCAAGGCCGTGGGTTCGATTCCCACAACTGGAAAATGTTTGTGTGATGAACATGAATGTTTTTCAGTGTCTGTGTGTTTATCTGTATATTATAAGTATTTATGTATATTATTCATAAAAATATTCATCAGACATCTCAGTACCCATAAAACAAGCTAGGCTTACTTTGGGGCTAGATGGCGATGTGTGTATTGTCGTAGTATATTTATTTATTATTATTATTATTATATAACTTGCTTTAACGGTGAAGGAAAACATCGTGGCTACCATGATGTAAATGAGTATTCCATAAAGTTATCAAAAGAGTTAGAAGTCCATCAATCCACACTTGGTTGGCGTCGTGGACAACATCTTAAGCCCATCTTATTCTGAGATACATGAGATAAGTTTATAATCACTTTTCACACTAACTAAAAAACTTTTATCTCTACTCTATATACTCATATTTAGGTAACATAAATATTAAATATATTCACAGCTTAAGGTGAATTTTACGCTTATGAGAGATTTTAGTTACAAACGTCTTAATTTATTTCCTCGTGGATCTCTTGGGTATGTTATTTATTAGGGTAACATAGTCTCAACAATTTAATTACTAAGTAGCATATAAATTGTTGAATAATAGTCACCGGCTGAAATTTGGCAAGATTCCACTGATGTTTGCATTGGGTTAACACAAAACTAATACAAGTGTCGAAACTGGCATAGCTTATAAACCCGCATTAGAGTAGCATGGTGGGTCCAAGGTCTTCCTTCCTCTCTGTTATGGGGAGGCTTAGGAATTTATATAATAATAAATAAATATGCTACGAGAATACACAGATCGCCATCTAGCCCAAAAGTATGCGTAGCTGGTAATATGGGTACCAATACAGCTGATGAATATTTTCATGAATAAAATACACATAAACACTTCCAATATACAGACAAAAACCCAGACACTGAAAAACATTCATGTTCATCATAAACATTTTCCAGTTGTGGGAATTGAACCCACGGCCTTGGACTCAGAATGCAGGGTCGCTGCCCACATCGCCATTCGGCTGTCAAATATATAACAGTTGTTAGTGAATATAAACCAAAAAGTTTTATATTTAAAATGTGTAAAACATAAAAGTTTTACCGTTACACCCTGCGCCGTCAACGATCATTGGTCGTGTATAACTACATGCTAAATTCTAAATATATATATATATATATATATATATATATATTATATATATATATATTAGAGTTAAGTTGATCAAAAATATGGGTCATTAATTCATGCACTGTGACAAGCTTAATGTCATCTTGGTTAGATGACATTAAGGAGGTCTACACACGCTGCGTTAACTGTTGCAAGGTCACTATTCCAGCACCTTGGGACCCCGGCGTCCATCGCTTCTCCGAGCTATGTGCCCCGCCCGTTGCGACTTAGTTCCGCGACTCTTTGAGCTATGTTGGAAACTCTGGCTCTTCTACGGATATTCTCATTCCTGATTTGATCACGTACTCCAAGCATAGCTCTCTCCATCGCTTAGTGACCCTGAGCTTACTTATGAGAGTACATAGTTAGCGACCACTTTTCTGAGCCATAAATCAGCACTGGCAACACGCACTATTTAGAAATCGGTCTTCAGGAATTAGGTACTTTGTCGCGAAGATAACCAGAAATTTCCCGATGCGGTCATTAATTGGTTTATGAAAATTAGAGAATAAATATATTCAAATAGTTTGCAATAAGTATTGTACCCATATAAATTATTATTCTGAGTGAATTGCTTGTTTTATACGATAATTGAATTTGAAATGTTCATTAACAATTGGTATTTTCTTTCGATATAACGGATTGGAAATCTACTATTACACGATACATATGAAATAACAAATTCAATGTTCTAAATGCTAATACATTACTCGCAGTAAGATAAACTTGTACTTATATAAAAGTGGATATATTTAAGTAAATGCTTAAATAATATTGTATATGCGAGAGTTATTTATTTAAACATCTTTATTGCGTAGTAAAGGAGAAATTACAAATATACTTAAAAAAAATTAAAAGCAAAAGGTGACCATATCACTAAAAGTGATCTCTGCTAGGTAACCTTAACGATAGTACGAATAATACATGAGAGACGGGAAATCGCAATTACAATAAACAATACATTAATTTACACACTACTAATAACTAATATAATAAATTATTAAAGGAGATAAGTAAAATAAGATATATATATACATATACAATAATAAATATATATATATATATATATTTACTATAGATATATAAGTACACATATACGAACAACAAAATTATAATGACAAATAGTGACAAATAGAGTGAGTGAGTTAGTTTGTTTCTTAGATTGTTTGTCCTACATTTACTTAACTAAGCAACCAACATGATTTTTAGCATAGATTTAGTTGAAAGTACGGAGAGTAACATAACGTTACAGTAATTATATAAATTAAACTTTTGATAACAATAATTTCATATTTTGCAGTCATTTTATTAAATTTACTAGAGTTTTAACAAATGAGCAAACTGTTAATTATTTTCAAGAAACAATTATAATTTTATTTGATTCAGAACCAATGTTCATGAATCGAGTTGGTGGTTATTTTGTGATAAAAACCGTAGCATTTTATACCTCGCGGCGTCTTAATCGTTATCAAATAGCTACTTTTTATCCCAGGATAACAGCCAGTAGTAGGTATAATAGCTCAAGTCCTAACTGAACTTATTTAAAGTTAAGACAACGTTCTCTAAAATCTGTAATGAATTTATATTACCGAGACAAAAAATGTAGATAGTTCTACCTACATCTACATATAAAATTTTGACAACGTTACGTCATATTTGGTAACGCCCCAAAATTACAGATGCAACCAACATGGTTCCCAAACTATAATGTTTTGAATGACTTGGGTAATTTCTCAAAACCGTTTCGAAGCTTAAACCTTCTGGCTCAACGGAACCTACCTTTTAAATTTCAATTTTGTAGGCTTTATAGTTCCAAACATCAACATTTTAAATTTTATTTGCGCGAGTAACGATATTAAGATGATTTGGATCATGCAATATTAAATACAGAGTAGGTGATTCTATTGATTATTTTCTGAATACCTTCAGTTTGAATTATAAACTGAACAACACCTTCTTGATTTTTGTTAACCGTATAATGGCTAAAGTATGTTTTAAAGTAATATATCCTCTTCGCTGCAAAACGTCCCCGAAATTATCAGATCCACCGTAAGTAAGTAACTTGGTTACCGATATCAGGAGTTATTAGGTGGCCGGATAACCGGTTTATTGATATTTACTGCGTCGCTCCGAATCCCGCAATACGCACGGGTATCACTTACTAAATTCGTAATGCAAGAAGCTTCATTTATCTGCTAACTAAATAATATGTTCTACAGAATTTGGACTTTGTTTTTTGGTAACTTGTTTTCAACTACGACCATTTTTCTTAGAACTAATTAGCTAGAAACTCTAACCACCATTGATGCCGATTATTATCTTAATATCTATCTTTTGAATTAATTAATTGATTTTCACGATGAACTTGTACACTTATAAATTAAATTACATAAAAACACTGGAACAAGCCCAAAAACAATTCATACAAAAACTGTTTGACAGGAGATAGAGAAGAAGAGCTGGAACGTTCCTGGAGCAGCGGTCAACGCTGTAGTTTTAAGTGGGAGGTCCTGGCCGGGGCGTTTTTGGGAATTTATAATTTCCGAAATATTTCTGGTCTGTTCTGATTGGAGGCATCGGCCGTGGCTAGTTACCACCATACCAACAAAAACGTGCCGATAAGCGATTTAACGTTACGGTACGATGTGGCGTGGAACCCGATTCGGGTCCGGTTTTATTATAACTGCTTTACCCCTAACTGTTACCATCTTAGATTCACTTGCACATGCACTTAAATGAGATTGCATTGCATAGTAGAATTGAAAAACAAAACGTTTCGGGTTCGTTGCTAAAGCACTGCAAATTTTAGTTTGGCATATTCATTATTAGGTGCTACGGGCAATAATTAATAGTACAACTTGTTACCCTATGTAAGCGAAGTAGCCTCCAAAGTCATCCAAGTACCATTTGAAATCAACATTTTTAATCAACACAGTTGATAGACGTACTCGCCCGTCCTTAATATTGTAAAACCCCCTCCCGTGATGATATCATAAAAGGTGTCCTCACCACCATCGAATGACGTAGGATACTAAAATCAAAATAATAGGGTGACACCAAATCTAAGGTTTCGCAGATAATTTATTAAGTGTCCCGCGATGAAAAGATTTTATTGGCGCGGTTTACGTCCCGATTTTACGAGCCATGTTATCGGGACGCCGCGGCGACAGGCGGGCGTTATGGATATTTAAAACGTTTAGAAAATATCGCTTACGAGTTTGTAATGGTTGTGTAAAACATTAAACTTTTTAATCAAAAACTGCAAAGCATTTATGGAAAAAATAAGGACAGCATGCCTGGAAAATTTTAAAATGCGCAAAAAACTAACACAATTACTGACAATTGTTACAGTAAATTTATAAAGTCGGTAAATAATTAAACTTTTGATAACTATAAATTCATATTTGCCAGATATTTTATTGAATTGATTAGGATTTTTTACAAATACAATTAAAATTATATTTGATTAACAACCAATGATTCATGACATTGAGTTGGTGAGTATTTTGATATAAATACGGGTGCATTATCGGTACACTTCATGAATGAACATGGACTCGAACGATGCAAAGATACCTCCCGGTGTCTTAGTCGTTTATCACATGTAGATGACGTTTTCACATAACTTATCTAAAACATCTTATTTTAATAAAAGTTATCGTCGTTACCAACTTGTATCTATGTAGCTTTACCAAAACTATTAATTGTTTTGCGTCATCTTTCAAGAAAACACACCAAATCCACGTTGTAAATCTTTTAAAAACAGACATCAATGTTGGATGGAAGCAGGCGTTACTTAAAGGAAATCCATGATATATTTATTTTATTTTAGAATTACTCCAATTATTCATTGTAAAGTCAACATCGGTTTTCGGAGCGAAAGGTGCTTAGAGGGTACATTGCCGAAGATCGGTTTAATATGGAGTATAAGGATCGAAGAAATTATAAATTACACCATACAGATTGCTCTGCTTTTCGCGGAGTATTTATTTATTTATTTATTCCCATCTTACATTTTTGTCATTACAGGAAAAAGTTATCCTAATACGACAATGCAGCATGTTATGTAAATTTTAATAATATATATAACTATAATATACTAATATGTATAGCAAATTAAGTTAAATTTTCATAATACACCAAATCGACGTTGTAAATTTCTTTTTAAAACAGACATCAATGTATTGAAAAAGCTACTATTTCCGGAAATGAAATAAGATGGATTGACGAGGCCGTTAGGAAGTTTCATCGAGCGGTGAATAGTGCGCAAATTTTTTTGCTACAATGTTGCTTACATTTATGAAGATTGATGATGTTTTCGCTCACTTCATAAGTAAGATCAGAAAGCTATAAAATAAACTTTCATTCGGCGAGATAAAATAAATAAAATAATAATAAATGTACTACGACAATACAACAACGCCATCTAGCCCCAAAGTTAACGACCGATTGGCGTCGTGGGCAGTGACCCTGATTTCTGAGTTCAAGGCTTTGGGTTCGATTCCCACAACTGGCCAATGACTACTTTTAATGAATAAATAAAAATACTACGACAGTACACACATCGCCATCTAGTCCCAAATTAAGCGTAGCTTGTGTTGTGGGTACAAAGATAAATCATGTATTTTATAAACAAACAAACTAAACATATAAAAAAACAATAAAATAAATATCAGCGTCTAGTTCTTAACATTTTAATTTCCCACTGCTGAGCAAAGCCCACTCCTTACTCATAGGAGAGAGAGTTTAAGAGCATGGATCATCACGTTGCTCTAATAGGGGTTTCATAATTACCGTGACCAACATCTTAACGTGCTCTCCGAGGCAAACGACGCTGTTTAACGAAACCTAGGCTTTTACTGAGATTTTAAGCAGATAAACACCTAACAATAATAGTTTTAACTCGGGAATCGATTGTGCTGTAAAGTACTCCAAAGAGCTAGTTAACACCATAGGTAGAACCATAGGAATTTAAAAAAGCTTACACCAGCTTTCTAGCCAACGTAATGTAATAAGACCTCAGTTCCACCTAATTTGTAAGCTTCCTTATTAGTTATCGTCTATGTTAGACATCCTTCTCCTCCTACTTATGTTCCACTGCTAGGAACAGAGCAAGAGTGAGAGAATCGGAGTTTAAAGCTTCCACTCTCCTACTATGTCTTTTGCGATTATAATTGTTATTATAACATATCCCGATAAGTGAATTTTTCTTTCGCACACTTTCATATGCTAGCCCGTTCTTTTTGTGGTTATTTTTTTTCGTAAAGCAGTTGTTCAGTTGGACATATTCTTTAAGGATTTGGCTATCAAATTCATTAAAGATTTTTGATATTACAGTTAGACAGAGGCAGAATAGTTCGAACAAACAAAATAATAGATAATTGGTACAGCTAAAGATAGATCCGTTAGTGATAAATAATCATTGTCAAGTAATATTAAATAGCTCGTTTATTGGGAAAGATAAAAGTATAAATTTTTATATATCTCCAAAGTTAACGCACATATAACCCGAGGCACAGCTTCCTAATAATAAATCAATTACGAATACAAATGTGAAATTGAGAAATTTGAATGAATTTGAAACAGTTCAAATAGGACTCATGCAACGTTAACCGGAGCGAAATATGATTTTAAATTGGCTCTTGAATGTATAGAGAAATGTTTTGCATCAGGATAACATCATAAAGAGTAAGGAGGGAGGTATAATCTTGTGAGATTGCTCGTCTGCACACACCTTTACTTCTCTTTCAGATATCAAAATTCAAACTTCAATAGCCCGTTCTTGGAGAGAGATAAAAGTATAAACTATAACATAACTCCGAAGTATTCGCGGATAGAACCCAAGGCGAAGCTTACTTATAATATAGCTAATTCTTCAAATTATTGTACAAAAAATCGCAATGACCACTTGTAAATAAAAAATAACAAATTATTACTTTTCACACCCTTTAGTACTTTTATATATTTTTTCCTTTATTTCACATTAAAGACAATCACATTACATTTAATTTTTGATTTTCGATTTTTAGTTTTTTTTTTTTAGTTTTTCATGTTTATTAATTTCATAATATTTGATTTTGTTTATTATTTACCTCTTTAATGATTTTGTATTTCTCGATGTCCTTCTTGGGTAAATAAGCTTGTGTTAATGTAAAAAATATCTTTTGTTTGTTTATATATTATATTCTATGGTATTGTCCTTTTTTATGATTATTTTGTTATTGTTTAGTCGTGAGGATTCAGTGACGAAGAATATAATGGGGCTGGCTGAGAACCAGTGCTGCGCGTTTTAGTATGCAGCTATACTGAGCCAGCTCCTTTGTCACACATTTTTTTTGTATATTTTAACAATTTTATGACACAAATGTAACATTATACACAAATGTGTGACGATAAATACGATTTTTCTTTCTCTTCTTTCTTTCTTTCTTACTTACGAATACAAATGAGAAATTGAGAAACTTAAATAAAACAGTTCAAATAGGACTCATGCAACGCTAACCAGAGCGAAATATTATTGGCATGAAAGTATAGGGAAATGTTTTACATCAGGATAATATCATAAAGTGCGAGAGAGAGAGCCACAGCCTTGTGGGAACGCTCGTCTGCATACACCATTACTTCTCTTAAAGATATCAAAGTTTAGATACATAGATAGATATTAATTAGCATAATACACACGTTTACATAGATGCCATTTAAATATCAATTACAAAGTCACAGTGTATTGCCATTAGCTGGCGTGCAAATATACAAACCATTGGTTGCAATTAACACATAGAATCAAATTTTCAAAATATGCAATTTTAATACAGTGCAATAATACAATAGCGGAAATAAAAATTAGAGTAAAAAAAATAACGTCAAGTCTGTATTTTTGTAGTGACTCTACCGCCGTTTTGGAAGGCAGATTCTACCGAGAAGAAGCTAGAACTTTGCCATTCATTAGGAAATATTGTCTGTTCTTTTTGTCAAATATATTTTTTTTAATTAATCACGTAACTTGACCCTCATATTTGACTAAATATAAATGACGTAGGACATATTTTTTCTAAATAAATAAAAAAATCTGTATAATCTAAATGAACGCTGGCATTGCCGCGCACAGATTTGACGGCCGATTGGCGCAGTTTGCAGCGACTCTGCTTTCTGAGTCCAAGGCCGTGGGTTCGATTCCCACTACTGGAAAATGTTTGTGTGATGAGCACGAATGTTTTTCAGTGTCTGGGTGTTTATATGTATTTTCTAGGTATTATTTATAAAAAAATATTCATTAGTCATCTTAGTACCCATAACACAAGCTACGCTTAAATTGGGGCTAGATGGAATCGCCATTTTTTAATTAATATACTACGACAATACACACATCGGTGTGTATTGTCGTAGTATATTAATTAAAAAAAAAAAAAAAAATACAGTTAACCGAAGCATATAGTGAGAGCTGAAAAATGTATTATGCCAAAGCGTATTTTCACGGATGTCAGCCATGGTTAACGAGATCTACGATCTGCAACATTATGTAGGGCGGAAATAAACTGCAACTGGATAACTGGTGAAAAATAACTAGCAATAACATTAAAATGTTGTTTTAACTATTGCAGTTCTTTTTTTTTCGTTAAATAGAAGTTCTCTTCTCCTTTTTCATTTCTGTTATTTGCGAGGATAATGATTTATCTTGTTTCATATTTTATTTATACATTTTATTTTTATATAGGTTACTTATTTATTTATTTGTATTTAGTTACTAGTATTAATTTATATATATTATATATATTTATTTAAATAAGAAGCGATAAGGCCGCCTAATTGCATAACTTGTTTGGTTGTACTTTTCTCTTTTTTATTTACTTTTTGTGGTGTGCAATAAAAGTATATTCAATCATTCATTTATTCACAAAAAGGATTAACAGTATAAATTAACCTAAAATACTTACTCCTTGTAAATTGTACCAAAGCGAGAAAAATGTCTCCCTCCATACTAGCCCTGTAGACTAGCCGTTACCATGGCCGATATTATTATTATCACAGTATATTTTATGCCAATCTTGTTAAGTTATTTCTGTGAAAGTAAAAATTTATATGAAAAAGGTAATATCCGATCGGGCTAGTAGGTATCCACTTTACAACAAGCTTTCTATATTACACATAGGAGTTTCACTAGGTCGCACGTTCCTCAAGTTTATCTATAAAGTTGTATTTATTATTCCATCTTGCGGCTTTGAAATTGTTGGGTTGAAATTGTACGGCATTGAATATGCTGCTAGTAGGACGTAGAGTTCTGTCTCTCACTAGATTTCTCTCGAGACTCGCTTAACATAGTTTAGTGCAACCTTCACTGCGGCCCACGTCCTACTAACATTTACTATTAACAGTCATTTTTATGAACTAACTCTCTCAAGTTCACGTTCCGTCGATTCGACTTCCAGGTCGGGCAGAGTTGTACCACTGTATAGTAGGATAATTAATTCAGTGCTGTAAACTAACGTTTACAGTGTTATCAGATTTCAATGGAAATTAAAAAGTTTTGTGACAAAAACAGTCACACGAAGCACTTACAATAAGTAAGTGAGTTTTGCCTACGAGTATATTTATTTATTTAACTCTTTATTGTATACCACAACATATATCAAAAACAGAAACATAAAGAAAGAAGTAAAATCCAGAGGCGGCCTTATCGTTTAATAGAGATTTCTGCCAGGCAACTTTTGAATAAGAAAAAAGAAGAGATAAATAGACTCCTGGTGGTACAAATTTTTAAAATACATACAGTCAATCAATTAATAATAAACTATTGACACCTTAGTTTAATTATTTAACAATTATTATTAATTTATATTAGGTATGTTCCCATTAACCTCGTAAGCTTAGCTTAGCGAAGCAGTCTCCGCTCTCACCTTTTTATATTGATAGAAAATTAAGATAGGCTTCTCGGTGAAATCTGCCTTCCACAACAGACTGACTGGACGTTTCAATAGGGCTAATAAACTGGGCTTACTTGAAATAATCAATTTTTAGCTCGAACATCGCTATTAAAATGAATGTGACTAAATTATTTTACAAAGTGGCTTCAGCAACTGTTAGTTTACTCCAATGAATTAAAAATCCGCCTTATATAAATATCCTAGCACTACACTGCAATCACGCCTGATGGCAAGTAATGATGCAACCAAAGATGGTGCGCGCTTGCCTAGAAGATGCCTATTCCTAGTATCGGGAAAGACCGAAGATATAAGGGCGTTCCAGACCTTTGCGGTGCTTATTTGCAAAGGAAGTAGCAAAGTTGCTTTGTTGGCGATATTTCAAGTATTATTATAAGCACTTTTGAAACGTCAAGTCTGTCTGTTTGTAGTGATTCTACCACCGGTTCGGAAGGCAGATTCTACCGAGAAGAAGCCGGCAAGAAACTCAGCAGTTGCTCTTTTCCAACATCAACAATTTACATTTTACATTTTAACATTCATTTTTCAATCTTGTGAGAGCTGAAAGCGGAGCCGGATGTTTCCAAGCAACCTTGCCATTAAAAAATTCATCAATTGTATAGTAACCTCGCTGTCATAAATGTGTTTTAACAAATTCTTTAAACTTGTGCATTGGCAGGTCCAAAATCACCTTAGGAATCCAAAATCACCTTAGGAATGCAGATTCTTTCGTTGTCTCGCAGTTCGATGGTAAAAAGGAGATGGTTTAACCAAATCGAATAGCTCCTAAGCCCACTCTCCGAAATGTATCTTACAATCGATATAGCGTTTCGTTACGACCCTCATCATCATTTAAACTTATTACCGGGCACGGGTCTCTTCCCTCAATAAGAAGGGGTTGAGGCTGTAGTCCATCACGCTGGCCCAGTGCGGATTGGTGGCTTCCACATACCTTTGAGAACTTTATGTTGAACTCTCAGGCATGCAGGTTTCCTCACGATGTTTTAATTACTTTATGGGTTTAATGTACCTTAATACTCTTGAAAGGTTAGCTTGCTATCAGCTTACACTGCATAATCACTTACACCCGGTAAGATTGCAATTAATGTCTAACTTTCAATCAAATAAGATTATTGCACGATTCTTCATAATATGTTCAATATACCGTTCAACCAGAGTATCGACTGAGGTATTTATCCTGCAAAAAAGCTTAAAGAACACCCCAAACATGGAAATTCTTTTAATCTAATATATTCATGTGTTTAAAGAACATACCAAGTCCCCAAAAGTTGGTTTTTGTTTGAGATCTCGGGCGCTGTTTGTTTAGGACGTCTTGCATCAGTTAGTGAGAGGGCAAGTTCTTTTCTTCAAAGACTTTACCTATTGTTTAATGTCAATATCAATACACCGATACATTTTTATCACAGTCAATAAACATTGTTGTCAAAGTTGAAACTTTCTTTGTTCAATAGACCTACCTGTAAAAGGCCCTTTCGTTAAGTCCATGACTTGATAATAATCAAAAAATAAAATAAAATAAATAAATATACTACGACAATACACACATCGCCATCTAGCGCCAAAGTAAGCGTAGCTTGTGTTATGGGTACTAAGATGAATGATGAATATTTTCATGAATAATATACAATAAACACCCGGACACTGAAAAACATTTATGGTCATCATACAAACATTTTCCAGTAGTGGGAGTGGAACCCACGGCCTTGGACTCGGAAAGCAGGGTCGCTGCCCACTGCGACAGTCATGATTTAACGATAATGATCATGAAAGGTTAGGCCACCACGCTGGGAATTCAAATCTAGAGAGTGGCCTACGAAACTATAATACAGTGGAAAAACCGAAAATATAGTCAGTTATTTTCTGAGAACGTATTTGAAAGTTTGTCTTGTTTTTTTCCTCGCAAGGGTGATGTAAATCGTCGTATGAAACACGTGTGGTACATTACTTACGACACTCTCGGCTTTCTCAGCGCCGCCTACTTAATACCGCCTCGACTTTGACAGTCGATGCAATGTAAGAAAACGAGATTCATAATCTAATATTACTGCTATATAAATACCCTTAATGATACAACCATATATTCGAATGAAAATTAATACTGCGATACTAATGTAAACCACTTTTGTCTTAACCGGCGATCTAATAATATTGTAAAACACAAAAGTTGCAAATTCGACTTTACTTTATTCATAGTTAGATATATTCCTTCGCTGTCATTATTGCTATTTTCTTAAAGATTGCAAATATTAAAAAAAAAAAATTATAGCTTTGTTACTTCGTGATAGTTTAGTTTTCTTTTGTCGAAGAGATGGTTAAAATCAGGCCAGTACTTCCAGAGCCTATTTGGTACAAAAACCAAACAAAAAAATTTTTCCTCGTAATAATATTAAGAAGTATAGATGGCATACCCCTAAAAGGTTAGCCCGCAAACATCTTAAAACGCATGTGAAATTGTCTCAAGGGGTAACTTGTAGAGTAAATAGCTTGCATATTATAATATTGTGCTAATTAGTTAATACATACTAGACGAAATTAGGTTGATTCGATTTCCATGAACTGTCTAGGGAACAATTCAATGGGTGGAATATCAAATATCTAATATAATAATATGGTCAGCCTGGCTAAATTATGTCACAAAATCGTCTATTAATTAATATGCTTTTGAATTTAACAACGTAGTCAAATTTAACTTTTGGCTAAAATCTGCCTTTTAATTATTTTACCCTTTTAAATTGACGAAGCCCCGGACGGCCCAGTGGTTGGGTACGAGGGGGTTATTATACAAAGACTGGGTAAGCGTGCTTACACTGTATATAAACTAATATAAATAAAAATTTATATTATAAAAGCGAATGGGTGTATGTTTGCTTGTTTGATACTTATGGTCGTTTTAACCACTTCACAGATAAAGATGAAATTCTACAGTTATATAGCTTGCATCCTATACTAAAGATGGGCGTAGAATACTTTGTAGCTCAAAAAATCTGAGTAATGCTTCAGCAGGGTTCATTAAGCCCAAACACAGACGACCAACAACCTCTCTGGTGCAACGGTGAGCGCTGTGAATTTAAGTAGGAGGTCACGGGTTCGATTCCCGGCAGAGGAAATTTGGTCTGGTGGTCTGGTGGGTAGGCTTTGGCCGTGGCTACTTACCACCCTACCCTAATAGACGTGATTTAGTGTTCCGGTGCGATGTCGCGTAGAAAGCGATTAGGGATATATTACTCTACTAGCTGTTGCCCGCGACTTCGTCTGCGTTTGATATTGTTTTTAAAGTATTCAGTATCGCTAAGCCTTAAATGAGTATAGTAGTATATATTTAACATGTGACTGTCAATTAATTATAGACAAATAATTTGCAATAAAATAAAATTGCGACTATAATTAAAGATCTAAGATATCCTATCTCTTAAGTTGGACCAGACTGCTCACGGTGTGCCAATTTAATTTAAAATCGGTTAAGTAGTTTAAGAGTCCATTGAGGACAAACATCGTGACAGGAGTTTTATATATATTAAGATTAACCGTTCACCCACTACCGTGTTAGACTGCATCGTCACTCACCACCAGGTAAGATGCCAGTTAAGGGCTAACTAAGCTTTATTTAATAAAAAAAAACCTTACATTCGGACCTGTAAAAGTTGTTGCCCTAACAACTTTTGTCAAGTAGGAATTACGCTATTGTCATTGAACGCGTCAACTTACAAATAGAATCTGTTATTTCAAAGTTTTTTTTAGTCTGGTTTAACAGGAGGCTTCTGCCGTCGCTAGTTACCGCCCTACCAACAAAAACAAACCAAAAAGCGATTAAGCGTACTAATACGACGCTTCGTAAAAATCGATACGAGGGTTTATAATATTGTTAGTCTAGTGGATGTGATCCCACTTCTGACACTCAATTTTAAGAGCTCAGGGATTTCAGGGTTTGGAATAACTGCACGAATGCTAAGACTGGTACCTTTATTATAACAGAAACTCTGCGACATATACGCTGTCTCTATTCGATTCGATAGTTCCACTGCTTTCTATAAGCTCTAATTCTTGAACTTTGTTTGTATTTTATCTTTACTTTTACCTTAGAGCAAAGTCGAATCGTCTTGAATAAACTCGTAGAAAAACAAATTATCTTATTCTAAATTTTAATTGTTATTTTTTACATTATCTGAGCTTTCTTAAAAAATCCTTTTATCTTTTGATTCCCGTTCTCATATCTCTCGATATATCTGATCTGTTTGACAGATCAAGGCTGCCACTTCACTGGCGTACCAAAACTTATAAGTAATTATACAATGTTCTTTACCTAAAAATTTCGTATCAATGTTAGTGCTATTACCTCTAGCACGGCTAGCGTGGGCAGGAGACACTTATATCCCCGGGGTAAGCATATAAATTTATCTCTCTCACAGCTTTATCAACTCTCAGAGCACTGGCTCGAAATAATGTCCAAATAATACATGTGTAATAATAAACGGGGGTATACTTCTCCTATTACATTTCCGTGCTTTATAGCAGGGTGACACATTAATTATATCCCCTGTCAGTGGATATAATTGGGGGATATATTTTTTGTCTCCTGCCCTTGCTTGCCTTGCTAGTGAAATTGCAGTCTCAAGGGGTAGCAGTGTAAATAAAATCTTCGTAAGCAAAGTTTTAGGTACAGCTCGTAACCCTCGTAGCACATAATCGTAGCAGAGGCTACGTAATCTTTTATTGCAGTAAACTACGGACGCACTTCAAAGTAGTGGGATGGTTGTAACACGTTTCCTTAAGTATTTACGTAGTCTTTTATGAAGTACATCGTAAAACTAGGACCTTAACAGAATAAAAGTAGCGTTAACTAATGGCTTATTAAGGTCCCATTATTTAGAAAAGATTATATTTATCGTACAAAAAAGAGTTATGAAACTAAAACTACCAAAATAGGTTTGAGGGGGACGCAGTTCATAGTATATAGGTATAGGCACTGAAAATTTAAAAAATATTCGTGTTTATAGTAAAAACTTTCGTAAAGTTATATTTCGAAGATTCTTCTAAGACTCCGTATAAAATAAAAAAATTAACAGATGTTCAACTTCATCGTTTAGTAACTATTTAACTAGTTGTATCAACTGGAAATATGGAATAGTAATAAATATTGTATTACTATTATTGTTTGCATTGGAAAAAGGATCAACAATCAGAACGGGTAAAATTTGAAAAGTGGTTTATACTTCGGTTTGCCATTCGGTGGACCTAGTTCACTTCCCGGCAAGCCCTTACTAATGTTTTGGCGTTATGTGGGTCTATAATTTAAGCTATTGTTTGACGACCTCTCTGGCGCAACGGTGAGCGCTGTGAATTTGAGCAGGACGTGCCGCGTTCGATTGGGAATCTATAATTTTTGAATTTTCTCTGGCCTGGTCTGGAGGCTTCGGCCGTGGCTAGTTACCACCCTACCGACAAAGACGTGCCGCTAAGCGATTTAGTGTACCGGTGCGAATTCGCGTAGAAACCGATTAGGGGTATGACTACCATACTTATTAACAGGTTAGCCCGCTACCATCTTCGACTACATCGTCACTTACCACCAGCTGAGATTGTAGTCAAGGGCTAACTTGTAGAGGAATAAAAAGAAAAAAAAAATATTACGTTTGCTTAATAGGTAAAGGAAAACATAGTGAGGAACAATGTGAGGTGATCAAGTGAAAAGATCGTAGTAAATCTAGTCAATAAATAATATAAACGGAGACTCGTCTAATATCTTCGCAAGCACTCGATATTACAAAAGAAATCAAATATTAGCCCGCCGAGTGGACCCGATTGGTATTATATTATAAGACTCACTGGAAAATATCTTTCAAATATTGGGAATTTATGTTTGCAAGTTTTTATTAAATTTTTAACCGATAAGTAAATTAAATTAAATTTAAAAAAGCCCCGACAGATAATGTACTAAAAATAGAAATATCAAAAAATAACTTAACAGGTCCTAGGTAATCTTTCCACTTTCTTTATCAACTCAGGGCATTGATCAGCCAAAAATAGAATTTGATATTGAGGGAATTGTGAAATAATAAGTAATCCGCCTTTTTACGTCGGCGGCCATCGTTTTTCATCAAACATAGAACTACTGATTAATTCCCCTTCAAACGAAATAAACAAAATGAAAATCGTTTCATCCGTTCTTGCGCTACGATGCCACAGACAGAAACACACATATGTCCACGTCAAACTCGTTTTTGCGTCGAGGATGAAAATTAAAAATTTCTCAATCGAATATTGTAAATAATTATTTTCTGTGATTATTTTATTTCTTACTGCGCATTTTAAAACCCGAGGTGGGTATACAAAAACAACAGGGTTGTTTTCATTTGGTCAAATATGGAGTTTGTATTTTTCTTTGCACTTTTATCCAACTAACAAAAGATCGCTGATTTGGACCAAGTATTTGCGAAGGAATTTAAAAGTCCGAAGTTGTCCGAAAGATTTCCCTCGCGAGCTCAACTAACTAGCTAATTAATTTTGTTAACTTGTTAAGTGTTTTGTCAATTTCCCCTCTGTGATTGTAAACTTTGTCAAGTAAGTTTCTTTGTGTACTTTAGTGTTTAAATAAAGAAAACTTTTTTTTTATTGTTAGGACATAAATTAAATAAAAATAATATGTCGTGCGTATCTTTGAAACCTTAAGTACAACATAAGTTAAAAGGGAAAGGAGATTGTTGACTACTCAACAGAATTTCTGTTAAAAAATTGAATATATTTTTCTTAAGAAATTAAAAGTAAAGAAAACATTTATAATCGACTTAAATTCGTCTAATGAACCTTGATGAACCATCTAAGACCACAATTGCATGATCACTTACCATCAGCTGATTGCAGTCAAGGGCTAGCTTGTAGTGGTATAAAAAAATAAACTATTGATTTTACTCCCTGCTCCGTTCATCTAGTGGTTAAAACCTTCAACTACGGATCGCGATTGTGCCCAACAGTGGGTTGTTAATAATCTAGTAAAAAAAAAGAAAAATATAGATTCAGACAGTGCTGGTAAAAATCATTTTCGCACTAACATGTGATATTTACGACATACTTGATTCAAACTATGGCGCGGCGATTTTACATAATTTGAGAAAAAGTAAGAAAAATAAAGAACTTGCAACTACGCCATGTACACCGGTGTACAACAAAATTGAGTTCATCCACACTACAATATGTATTATCAAACAACACATAGTCGTAGCTACAGCAGTCGGCAGATGTCCTGTACACTAAGTCTTGATTTAAACATATATACAATGCGCTTATAAGGTATAGACTATCAAACTTATATAATTTACTTAAGTCGTATATTGTATATTCTTTATAAAAATAGGCCCACAGATGAAACTTTTGATGTGTAAATAACCTAAAAATGTGTACATGGAAGTGAGATGATGTAGATAACAACATTCGTAAACTTAAAACTAAAGCTTTCAAATGTGCCCAAAGGTTTTACAGCCCTGCTGTAAAAAGAAGCCCAAAACACACAGGTTGTTAGCTTCTGTACCTCTGTAATTGTCTGAATAGGGGTATAAAAGTTGTTAGGGCATGTTATTGAAGTAAAAGACATTTGGAATGTAAATAAAAGTTTTCTTTCCGGAAACAGGTATAGGCTACCGGAAAAAAGTTTTTTAATCTCTCGGGAAATCAGAAATTTAAGGTGAAAGCGGGCGTGATTATTTGGTAGGAATATGGGCAACTAAAGTTCTCGCCACAGCACGTAGCCTTTGAGAACTGCAGCGCTGGTATTCAGGGAAAACCCTGCTTATTCACTTTTTACATGATTGTGCAACGAATTGTAACGTTTTCAGAGATGTATGTGTATGTATGTACATGTTTCTTTATTCCATAACTATTGGATAGAACCAGGCGTTGCGGAATTCCATGATATATTATGAAAATTAAGCTTTATTTGCTATATACTCCGCAAAAAGCGGGAGATCTTCGACAATGCTTCTAAGTTCTTAACAATTATATACTGTAAAGTCAACATCTCCTGAGGATGCTCCCGTTGCAGAGTGAAACGTGCGTAGAGGGTACATTGCCGAAGATCTGTTTGGTGTGGAGTATACGGATTGAAGAAATTATAAATTACACTACAGTCTAAGATGGTAGCTGGATAATATGTTATGGAGTGTGGTATTTGTATTTTGACCCATACCCTTAATCACGCGGCACGTCTCTGTCGCTAGGTTGATAACTAGCCACAATCCACCAGACCAGACCAGAGAAAATTTGGAAATTATAAATTCCCACATTGCCCCTGCAGGGAATCGAACTCGGGATTTCCAGCTTAAAACCACAGAGCTCTCCGCTACGCAAGGGAAGTCGTTGAAACTAATTTCATGATTCTGGACCAACGAAACAATTGTGTGTGACCAAACTAAACTATTTTGTCCATTAGTTAGTGAAGTGTAACATAAAACACAATACGAAGCCTTCATGAAACTATACTTTTCCGAGATGTATCGTCCTACAGTGTAACAGACAGGTCGAAGACGCGCCAATTTACATACTAATGGGAAACCCTGACACCGCGTGACGCGGGACACACGCAGTGATGTCTGATTATTATTATAGAGATATAATATAGGCTCCCATCGAAGTCAATACTTGCTTTTTAATAGACTTGACTATTGCTTTATTTGAATAGTAGTAGAGGGGTGGAGACCGGGGCTCCTGCCGCCAAGAAGCATTAGTGTTCCGGTCTTTAGGGCGTAGAGCCGGTGTCATTAAAGGCTCATGAGGCTTAAAATCGAGGACTCAGATTGATAGGCACAGTTCAAAATTTTTCTCTGTTCATAGAAAATGGTTTTCCACTTACCATCATGTGGGTTTATATATTATAATATAGATATTATCAATCTGTTTGGTCTATCAATTATTAATTATAAAAAAAAACTATTTTCGCGCGTATGGGTATGTGTTTACAACAAGTTGTGTTTTAATTTTCTGTACGTTTAGTGGTACACATAAAAGTGTAGTCAATGATACACTCATTCATGACCGTACACATAATTATAAAACAAATTTTATATACTAGTATATAAAGATGAAGAGTTTGTTTGTTATATTTGAAAAAATATTTTAGTTTTGGATAGCCCATTTATCGAGGAAGGCTATATATCATCACGCTAAGGTCAATCGTAGAAGCATAGCACCAAGACAAAATGTGAAATTCGGCGGTTTTTATGCTTTTGAGAACTTCCGCTGCGTGCGATGCGTAAACGGTTAAAGTTTAGATAAAATCATGTATAGCAAAGTTGTTTCCCATTAAATGATCTAAAAAAAAATCCGCGACAGCATATGTTTATCTTTATATGTTGACTTATACGCGGATGTAGCGCGAGCGACCGCTAGTTTTCAATAAAATCAAACAGTGCAAGAGACGTTTTAATACAATAGCAGGGAAATCTTATGTATAAAAATTCAAAATTCAAAATTTATTTATTCATGTAGGCCATCACAGGCACTTATTAAGCGTCCATACATATTTGTTAACATAATTGTAAGGGGATGGTGATAATGTCGTTCGCCAACTTAAACCTAAAGCTACCAGGGTTCCAAACGCGACCTGGTCTAAGAAGAGCCCACAACAAGCTTAGCCGGGTAATTTTTTTTTTGTTATCACCATCTTCCAGTAAATTTATATTAAGCTATGAAAGTAGAGCAATATCAAAGACTTCGTTGACCGCAAAGTCTTTAATCCTCAGTGCATATCGGTCCAAGTAACAGCATAGCCATGTTTCAGTTTCTACTTTAAGCTTTCGAATTCGATTCCAAGTTACATCTACGGCTTAAGACTTATTGCTTAGAGTTGTAAGGCTGATACTGTATCAAGCTGAACTTCGATTTGGCGTTGTGCGGATCTACGAGTGAGATTAAGAGACCACTTTAATAATCCGTAAACCACAGACAATTTAACTATCAATGATAAATATTCGTTAACTTTAAAAAAGAATTCGTACTGATTAATAACGCTATTTTTAACCCCCGACGAGCTCCCGAACGGATAACTGATTATGATTTTGTTTATATGTTTGAAAGGTGAATTATTGGTTGGGAGTATTCTTAGCTATGTTTCATAAGAATCGGTCCAAAATGGTGGCCGTGATAAAATGGCGAAAAGCATATTTTTTCAACTCTCACTCAATATCAGTATCAAATAAAAGGGCTTGACTAGTAGAACATCTCATTATGCTAAAATCCAAGATGGCCGCCACGACAAAATGGTGAATAACTTTTTTTTTCACAATTGGGTATCAAATAGAAGTAGAATAATGTACTTTATTCTACTTCTATTATGAAATATTCATTATTCACATAGCCATATCACGGAACTTATGAAGCGTTCATACTTATATAATATTTACCATAATTTTGTAATGATTATAACTTCGTTCGACAACTTAAAGCTAAAGCTAGGAGGGTTCCAAACGCGCCCTGGTCTAAGAAGAGCCTACAACAAACTTAGCTTTTTTTTTGATATCACCATCTCACCAATTGATATTTCGCTACGAAGTAAGAAGTTCACACCCAAGCTTTTTTATCCTTTAAATAATCCTTAATATTTTAATAGTATTTTTCTATAAGCTTACGTTTTATATAAACTTTGAACTTTATCAGAGACATCTATATTATGAAATACGGTAATGAACTCAACGCTACGGCTGGAACAGGATTTTAATAGAATAATCTGGCAGTAATAGTATATTTCAACGTTTTGTCAACAGTGCCAGATCCGCTATGCGAGCAAATGTATTAAAAAGCTAATTACTTATAGCTTATCAAGTGCACTTCAAACATAGTGGGTCGTAGCGTAGGTAGTTGGTACAGAAGCTTGAGTAAGCGATCCCTTAATCCGGGATATAGATAAGGCACGCTTGCAATTACGACCATTGGAAAGGATTCGCTCTTTACGCCCTCGATAATTAAAGTTATAAGAAACTAATTGGATTTTATATGTACCTACTTAGATTCGTAAGGAGATAATTAAGTCTCTTGCAATTTTCGACGTAGTATACTAATTATTATTATCAAGATTTATTAAGTATGATCGAGGTTAATCTATTTAACACTATTTTCAACCAACCTAAAAAGGAGGAGGTTTAGGTCGATTATTTTTTTGTATGTTTGTTACGCGATTGCTCTGCCAATTATACACAGATTTTGATATACTACGACAATACACACACCGCCATCTAGCCTCAAAATAAGCGTAGCTTGTGTTACGGGTACTAAGACGACTGATGAATATTTTTATGAATAATATACGTAAATATTTAGAATATACAAATAAGCACCCAGCACTGACAAACATTCATGCTCATTACACAAACATTTTCCAGTTGTGGGAATCGAACCCACGGCCCTGAGATCAGAAAGCAGAGTTGCTTTCTGATCTCAGGGCCTTTTGTTTCTACTCCAGTATTTGTGTTTCACTCTCTTCCTCCTTTATGTCCTCTTTAAAAAAATCTGGTATACTTACTGAGGAAAATACGGGAATTTTCACGTAATAACTTATTATTTAATTCTCAAAACTAAGGTCATTGATCTCTATATAAAGACCAATCAAATTTTAGGCAAAAAGCTTAGCATATTGTACAGAAATTCTTGAAATTACCTCTAAATATTAAATTTTCGGGCAAAAATTATTGCTGACTCATACCTAACATCACTCTTTATACGCCAGGTTTTGAAGGTCGATTTTGATTAAAATTGTAGAGGTTAACGACCCCGTGCTATGTTAAGAAACTGCAGCTGTCAAAATCTTTTGTAAATTATGTAACCTTACATAAAAATACCTCAGGGGCCGTTTGGTGTCAGCAGATCAGAATACAGTTATCACAACCACTCCGCTTCCCGCGGGCTTCGTACGAGGCGACTAAGGGAATATGATGGAAAACGGGCAGCAGCGTCTTTCTACAACTAATTTTAAGTTGTGGAAACTTCATTGAAAAATACGGGATTACTCTTATGTGTAATAATCTTTTCGCAGAGTATGAATGAATGAATACACTTTTATTGTACACCACATAAACATATAGTAAAATTATAAACAAAAATTTAACAAAAAGTATACAATTTTAACAAAGAGTATAGCCAATGAATCTTTATTTTCATAATATATCATGGATTTCCGCAAAGGAACGCCTGCTTCTATCAAATATATTACTGTTTTTCCCTTGAAAACCTAATAAAAAAATAATTACCCTAGTAGGTGGTAATTATTTATTTTTACCACCTACTAGGGTAATTATACACACACACACTGATACGCACACACTGATATGTAAAAAACGTTCAAAATATGAAACCTAGTACAATATGATTACCAGCGTTACCACTTCCATTTTTTATTTATAAGAAGAGCACTGTCGCCTATAACACAGGTTTATACCTAGCTTAGGGACAGTTGATTTCTGTATATCCGTATAAATTATAACATTAATATAAGTTATACCCATTGTGCAGATGTAATGTAAATTGTACCTATGTTTTATTGAACAATAAACACATATTATATAATACTAGCTGACCCCAGCGCCATCTCTCGGGCTGATTTGTGAATCTAAACCAAAAATTCATACAAATCCGTCCAGCCGTCTAGGAGGAGTTCAGTGAAATACACACGCACACGAGAAATATATATATAAAGATAATAATAGGGAATTATAGTGAGATTGCAATCAAGTTCTTAATTTAAATATAATTAAAACAAAAACCAGAAGTAGGACCCTAATAGGCTCACGATATAAGATTTTTCGTCTCTATTCTTCTATATAATTCGAGGAGAAATTACACGAAATACAGTTATTACGACTAACATAAACATCGCGACATATTTCTGATAACATCTCTGTAATGATGACAAGCCCGTCTCGTTATTTTTGAGGCAAGTCTCGGATAAGGAAGGCACCTCACTACAACTGTGCGAGGTTAGGATCTCAGTACCCTTACCTCAGTGTATACAACTCATTTATCAGCTCATATTGTTAACCACGTGAATGTGACATAGTTGTCACACTACAATGGAACAATAAACATGGAATAGGAGAAGTTTACATCCGTTTATTATAACACATATATTATTTGGAAATTATTTCCAGTTGTGCGCCTTCTCCTTTTACCAGGGAGATAAAGGTCCCTACCCATGCTAGCCGTGCTGACAAGGGATACAATTTACGGGTCTCCACTGCTAAAGCACGGCAAAAGAGAATACGAGAAGTTAACCACCGTATTACCGTTTACAAAATTCAAATTTAATATTTATTTCAAGTAGGCCTTAATATAAGCACTTTTAAAACTTTAGGTATGTCTATGTTTGTGGTGACTACCAAAAGTTCGGAAGGCAGATTCTACTGAGAAGAATACGGGAAGAAGCAGCAGTTGATCTTTTCCATCACTTTACAGACGTCTTCTTCGCGGGTAAAGGACAACGTTTATGTTCTGCAGTTTTAACAAGTCTCCGAGCATTGGAGCTCGTGTGGAAATAATATAAGTGAAATATTAAATAGGTTTAGACTTTCTCTGTTGCCGTGCTGCAAGCAGGTGGACAAGTATCTAATAGTAACTCTTTCAGTAGACATAATCAGGGGATAGTATTTCTTCTGCATATGCTAGCTTTCTGGTCATTAATCGAGCCTTGGCCTTGATACAGATCAATTCGTGGGAGACAATTACAAACACATTTGCTAAGCAAAACTAGACGATCACTGACGCAGTTCTTTGCTCTTCTAAGTGCAAGGACATTGAACCAGGTTGATTCTACACCTTTCATTATTCATTTTTTGAAGACCTCCGTTGCGGAGCATTTTTAGAGGCTTGATCCCTGGCAAGAGACATTAGGGATTTTATAATTTTTGATTTTTTTCTGGTCTGATGGGAGGCTTCGGCTGTGGCTAGTTACCACTTTACCGACAAAGACGTGCCGCTAAGCGATTTAGCGTCCTGGTACGATATCGCGTAAAAATCGATTAAGGGTATAACAGCCATACCCCTAACAGGGTAGCCCGTTACCATCTTAAGACTGCATCATCACTTACCACCAGGTAAGATTGCAGTAAAGAGCTAACTATAGTCGACTTATTTGACTCCGACGAACTTGGATCGGTAACAAACGTAACGGTGACTCGCTCAGCTCTATGGGCAAGCAGCCTTAATATGAAGATATTTAATAATATCGACCGCCCACAGAATGCCAAAGCTTTAATTTGGCAGGTCAGTGATTCGCTGAGAAAGGATTTTGGACAAAATTCGAGGATCCTAGTGATATGAGAAATTTCGTAATCATAATGCTGGATTTGAGTGACCA
This sequence comes from Pararge aegeria, assembly GCF_905163445.1. Taxonomy (NCBI): domain Eukaryota; kingdom Metazoa; phylum Arthropoda; class Insecta; order Lepidoptera; family Nymphalidae; genus Pararge; species Pararge aegeria. The sequence continues at coordinate 19,336,631 of NC_053186.1, forward strand.
AACTTGTGAACTTCCATCTTTATATCGTAATGGTTTATCTTGTGATATTTCTCATCAATTAATTATTGTTACTCGTTAGTTCTTATGACAGCTTAGCATCATAATTTAATTTGAATTTACAATTTTATCTTATACTGCATCATCACATACGGTCACTAATTACGGTGGTGAGTATACTGTCAAGGTCTTAATTGCAGTGGACTGTAATAAGAAGTACGACTCGACCCATATAAAGAACGTAAACTCTATTTTATAGTTAATAATAGTTTAAAATAAGTAGATTTAAAGAGATAATAATATTTCGCAGTTTACCTATAAATTACAAATTTTTAAAATTAATTGGCAAGCCTCACTTATTTTTACGACTTGAAATCACATTAACACGTGTATGTGTACACGTATTAACACGAGTAGCATTTATTGTTTTAATATTATCTGAGACCATAACCTTTTTCCTGTTGATTACAATCTGTTACCTCATTTGACCTTAAATGTGAACACAGCTGATGTTATGGTTATCACTGCGTAACTTTTTATGTAAACTTTTTACCATTACTTCTCCTAAACTATTGACGTCAGGCAAAATTTGTGTAACAAAAGTTTTTTTTTTTATTATGAACCCTATCAGCTAACCCTCTGAGCTATTCACAATATTCACTTATTTCAAAACCCTTTCTTTTAACGGAATGTATCATATCCAGATATAGCCGTCACTAGGATCCAAAGTATATCTTTGCAAAATTGCGCAAAGATAAGTTAAGCGGTCAAGCCATGCACAGGTAACTATTGTATTTTTTATAATCCCTCAGGTAACATTTACCAGCAAATTTTTCAGGATAGATATAATCTTTTGTCCATCTCCACGATGCGAGTTCCAGGTGTGCCAATTGCATTAATATCGACCATAAATAACAATCAAAGTAACACCCTCTCATTCGTAATATTAGTATGGAGTAACCGCAAACCACCTAATTAACGTGATATTAATTACACGCAACTGTAATTAACTGTAGAGCACGAGGACGCAGCGAAGTGACAGTCGGTTTAATATCATTCAGTTCATTGCTTAACTGCTGACAATATCCATAACGATTTATTCAAGCACGAATTTTATGATATTCATGTTACTTGTTACTTAAATCTGTGAGAAGACATTATTGTGTGTCCAAAGGTACAATTAATAATTTAATAAATATACTACGACAATACGCACATCAAAATCTAGTCCCAAAGTAAGCGTAGTTTGTGTTATGGGTACTAAGATGACTGATGAATATTTTTATGAATAATATACATTAATACTTATAATATACAAATAAACACCCAGACACTGAAAAACATTCAAGTTCGTCACACAAATATTTTCCAGTTGTGGGAATCGAACCCACGGCCTTGACTCAGAAAGCAGGGTCACTGCTCACTGCGCCAATCGGCCGTCAAATAACAAAAGTTCATGAATATAAAGCACTGGCCCTCTCATGGAAAAGAGGAATATAGAGCTAAGAACCACTATACTCAGATATGTTATGTTAACGTTCTGCAACTCCATCGACATCGACTTATTCTACTAGGTGGGGTCAGCTTTTCGTTATATCTCCGTTTGCCCAATCTAGAGTTTCGAATTGTTGGCTCTGAAATCAATATTCACCATACCTAGTCAACGATTTATTGATCAAATATTGGATAGAGGCAGGCGTTACTTTGCGAAAATCCATAATATATTATGAAAATTAAGCTTAATTTGCTATATGAATAATTGTTAAGTTCATTGTAAAGTCCACATCTCCTGAGGATGCTCCGGTTTCGGAGCGAAACGTGCACAGCAATGTACCCTACATTGCCGAGGATCTGTTTGATGTGGATTATACGAATTGAAGAAATTATAAATTACACCATACAGATTCTACTGCTGTTCGCGGAGTATAGCAAATTAAGCTTAATTTTCATAATATTTTATAAGATTTATTGACCTTAAATTTTCGTTCCAAAGACATTGAGGCATTGGTTACTGAGGTAACTTTGTCGTCGTACCAACCGCGTGAGAAACTTTTAAGTACATTTTATTTTTAATATCAAATGATTATCTGTTTTTCTACTTCTTTATGGAAAGTTGGCCTAGTTCAGCGAACTTCTCGTGGTCTTGCGCAAAGCGAAACAATATTTCTCACGATAGCCATTTTTGTACATTCCAGGGCCGCTCCAGGTCTCGGCTTAGGATTATCGGTTGTTAGCGACAATTATCAGCCGCTTATTAGCAGTTTATTAATAATAATCAGCACTGATGGCTTAACCCGCTCTCCTGGGCAGGACGGTAATATCTAACGATCTAGTTGTAAAACTATTTTAGACTTACGTCTCAACAATCAGAGCGTTACATGCTTTATTATTCATTGTTCTTAGCTGCTAATTCATCTAAATTGAGAAGTTTGAATTTTATAAAACTTTGTAAGGCTTTCAATGCTCGGAAAAATTAATATTAAAGCCAATTCATCATCCTATAAGGCCGTATTCCACCACGCCTAGCCCTGTGCGGATTGATGGACTCCACATACGTTTGAGAACATTATGAACTCTCAGGCATGCAGTTTTAGTCACGCTGTTTTCCTTCACCGTTGAAGGATTAAATGGAATAAATACGAAATTGTGTTTGTCTGTCCTTCCTTTACGCCCTAACTAAGCAACCAATTAACTCGATTTTTGGCATAGACATAGTTTAAAGAACAGAGAATAACTTAGTACTCTTTATATCTTGGGAAAACAAATGCTTGCCACAGAATTTGTAAAAAACCGTTATGAACACGAACAAAGAACGTGGGTAACAGCTAGTAAGGAACATTTCCCTAGTGATTTATATAAGCTGAGTCCTGAAGCCAGATATTAAAGCAATAAGTAAACTCACTAAAAAAAAAATATATGAAACGTAAACTTATAGATATATCCTATTATAATATTTAGGATTACATGTATGATAAAAAAGCTTGGACATGAATTGCTCTAACTTCATATAGCTCAACATTAACTCGACTGTAAGATGGTGATAGCAAAAAAAACCTTGCTTAGTTTGTTTCGGGCTCTTCTTAGACCAAGGCGCGTTTGGAACCCTGCTAGCTATAGTTTTAAGTTAACGAATGCATTTATCAACATCACTAACATTAGTGTAACATGTTAAATGTATGAACGCTTCATAAGTGACTGTGATAAGGTCTACACGAATAAAACATTTTTGATTTTCTTTTAATTGAGAAAATGCAGATCTGTTACTTTTATACCATTAGTTCTATTATTATAGATCTGATAAATAGTAACACTAAGAACTATGAATAACAAACCTATGAAATCAATGTGTCATGACATGATCATGACGAATAGTGCACTCATAGCAATCCTTTTTTCGTAACAGTCCAATGAGTACGCAAACACTACTTTATACTTTTTACGAGCTTAAAACGGCAGGCAAGATCAGTATTAATCAATCAATGTTGACATTTCACTTAATGAAAGCAATTTTTGTGTTAAAATAAAAATGTCTGCAAAATTTCACGGAGTCAGGTACGGACTCGATTGCGAGATCAGAGATAGGGCAGGACTAGGGTAGGGTGGGTAGATACCAATTGATACCCGGACGATGTTTAGGCTCTCGAATTTTAATAGAATAGATAATTTTAACCTCTCGGTCTGACCTTGTTAATATAAGCAAGCGGTTGAGGCGAATGATTCAATTATTAACTATGCCAACAGCGTAAAATTAATTGATAAATCATTTTTTTTATTCCCATACAAGTTAGACCTTGACTGCAATCTCATCAAAAATTCAAAAAATTCAAAATTCATTTATTTACAGTAGGCCTAATATAAGCACTTTTGAAACGTCAAGTCTGTCTGTTTGTAGTGACTCTACCACCGGTTCGGAAGGCAGATTCTACCGAGAAGAAGCCGGCAAGAAACTCAGCAGTTGCTCTTTTCCAACATCAACAATTTACATTTTACATTTTAAAATTCATTTTTCTATCTTGTGAGAGCTGAAAGCGGAGCCGGATGCCTCCAAGTAACCTTGTCGTTAAAAAATTCATCAATTGTATAATAACCTCGCTGTAATAAATGTGTTTTAACAAATTCTTTAAACTTGTGCATATAACTGAACCTGTGACCTTCGTCGTAAGAACCACAGCACACACCACTGCGGAAGTATTAACTAACAAGGAATACTCTTATTAATTTTAATATATAAACCTAAAGCGCGAGGTCGTGATTGGATCTATTCAGTACTTGATTGTTCGGTTTTAAGGGGACTGGACGTAATTGACTCCTCCAGTCTAGTCACGTAGAAATGTTGCGAGAGACTAAAATATTTTTTTACAATCATCAGCCCTTTGTTGTTATAATATAATAAAGGCAACCCAATGTACATATCCTACAACGTATCTAATAATAGCTTAACACATTATAAACTTAAATATCAACTATCTAGTTTTGTACGAGAAAAGTGCGTTGACGATGACGCGTGTTTCACGCTTTTTGTTCACACTAAAAGTACACAATTAAACACAGAACAGGTTAAATAAAAATAAACAGAAAGCTGTCGTTTGTCCTACGACTTTTCAAAATTCAGTTTTCATTTATTTCATACAAAAAAATAAATAAATCATATTATATCTGTAAAGTGACATTACACTGGGAAACCAATTACATGTGATTCGAGAACGTAGTTACAAAAAAGTAGTACTCATTCTGAGTTGTAAGCCCGAGGGAATGCCCATTACTTCCTTTATCGATTATCGTGCGCCGTTTGATTACATTATAAAAAATACATTTAAGTACGATATTGTTACTTTTTTCTCTATATTTAAAGAAGAAAATTAAAAATTATGTCTGAGCTCGTGCACAAAGGTTGCTCCAGTTTGCGTTGAACGGATGTGCCTGAACTGCATAATGAATAAAGTAAACACAAAAGAGGTAAAATGGGGGGAATAAGGGCCCTCGTGTGATGAAGTTGACTAGAAAAGCGCCCACAGAAAATATTATGTTAAAATGTTTTTGCAGAAAAAAGTAATTGAAAGTAAAACGCGTTTTAAAAATTAAAGAACTTTTCAATAATAATGGTAGGTCCAGATTAAAGTTCAGGTACAGAATAAATAACTCAATATGGTTTTATAAATATTTATTTAAGAATCAACATTTTTTTTATGGGTATATGCACCACCTAACTATTTTCTGTATTTCTTTTCTTCGCCATTGGTTGTCTGGAAGAAATCGCTATGAAGCGATAAGGCCGCTAAATTGTATACGTTGTTATGTTAAACTTTTCTTTTTTTTGTACTTTTTGTGGTGTGCAATATTTTAGTAATGTTTCTCGAAATTCAAAAAAATTCAAAATTCATAACTAACTAGCAGTTGACAGTAATTATTTTCATCTAATGTTCTAAACGTTTACCATGAAATGGGGAAAATGGGAAAAGTTTGTGAGCTAGCAACATTCCGCGGTTGTTAAGTGAGAAGTGCGCGGGGCGTTTTAACTGTTTTTGGACTGCATGCAATAATGGTTGAATGAGGATTCCGTATGTTCATAATTCTGTGGTTTCAGGCACAACACGCACAACTGACAGCTTCCAAGCAACCTTGTCATTAAAAATTCAACAATAACTGTATCGTAACATCACTGTGGGGCATAGGTCTCATCTCTCTTCGGGGAGAGTGAAATTAAAGTTTTACCCATCACGCTTCTTAGCCGCAGGTTGGTGGGCTCAAACAATTATTAACCGAAAATAATCATATTCGTCCGTCCCGGGATCTTCGTTATCCGTATCCTATCGTGCTAACCATACATTTCTCTACGCATTATTTGTCGCTTAAAAAAAACAAGGGTATTTAAAAGCAGTCACTTGTTCACTCGATGTCATTGCAGATAAGCTATCTAGTAGGTACCCGGTTGATAGGCAATCACTGTTATCTCTACGCTGATTCTCTATAACACGCCATTCGCTACACTCTCTTGACCACTATATGTGACGTCAAACTTTAATGAATAATTGTTACAATACAATTACCTTGATGACGGCCCAGTGCTTGCACTTCGACAAGACATCGACTTGACTTTTGGGGGGCCTAGTTCGAATCCCAGGACAGGATTCGAAAGGAAAACATCCTGAGGAAACCTGCATGCCTGAGAGTTTTCCTTAACGTTCTTAATGGTGTGTGGAGTCCACCAATTCGCACTGTGCCAGCGTGGTGGATTCCAGCCTTAACCCCTTCTCACTGTGGGAGGAAACCCGTGCCCGTGTTGGTCCGGCAATGGGTTGATATGAAGATAGTGATAATGAATTACCTTAACAATTATTCATTGTAAAGTCAACATCTTCTAAGGATGCTTCGGTGTCGAAGCTTAACGTGCGTAAAGTGTTGCCGAAGAAGAAATTAAAATTAAGCTTTAACATGCAAGCTAAACCGGAGCATCCTCAGGAGATGTTTACTTTGAATGAATAATGGTTTAGACACTTCACAAAAATTCATTGTGAACAATTATCCATTGTAGTTACTTAACAATTATTCATTGTAAAGTCGACATCTCTTGAAAATGCTCCGGTTTTGGAGCAAAACGTGCGTAGATACATTGCCTAAGATCTGTTTGGAGTGGAGTATAAAGATTGAAGAAATTATAAACTACACCATACAGATTATTCTGCTTTTCGTGGAGTATTGCTAGTTAAGCTTGATTTTCAGATTACATAATGGAATATTGCAAAGCAACGCCTGCTTCTATTCAACAATTACTAATTTTACTTATGGGCTAATCTGGTATGGGGCTAATTAGTTCATAAACCCCCAGCTACAGAGTACAATATACGACACCGTATCGTTATCCCTTTACGGACACAGCGTCGTAAAACGGCTCACAGGTCCATGTTAGTTTTCGATACCGACCACATCAAAGTGGAGTTGCCGGCAGGTGTTTCTAGCGGACGCTTAGGCGATAGGAACAAAACACTTTGTGTAAACTGTAAATATTTTAGCACGGAGGTTAGCAACGTACAGGTAGCCGCTTAGTTTTAAAGTTTCAAAATTTCTTTGTTATTTATCCCTCATATCGAATAGTTGGTCTTTTCTCAGGAGTGGTACAATAAAACATGAAAAACACGTGGTAAAATTCATGCCCGAGTGTTCTCCATAATGTTCTCACAGGGTACAACCGATTTTTAAATAGACGGGGCATGATTACTTGCCTTGACTTGGCAATCTTACCTGCTGGTTAGAAATGATGCAGCCTTTAAAAGCCTTTAATATTATACCTAAATCACAACGTTTCTATGCGATCGAAACGCTAAATAGCTTGGCTGCACGGCCTTTTCGGTAGGGTGGTAACTAAAGCCGCCAACCAGCCCAGAACTGACAAAATTCAAAAATTATATTTTTCCAAATTGCCTCTACTGGGAATCGAACCCGGGACTTCCCACTTAATGTCATTATAATGAATATGGAAAATGCAAAGATTGTCTGTTTGTTTCTCACCTATCTACGTTCCACCACTGCACACAATATGTTGATTAATTTTGGACATATACGTGTATAGCGTTATGTATACAGGCGGACTTATGTTTGTGTGTCCAAGCGAACGTCGATAAGCTCTCGGGCGGGATATCCAGTAATAGGATCTCCGGAACATCAGCTGCAGAGCTTTTATAATGTCATCTCGAAAATTAAAGTGACCCCCTACCTCCACCGTACTAGATAATGGTGTAGGTAAACGTATTACGTTAACCACATGCCGCGATGGTCCAGTGGCTAGCATGTTTAAATACAGATCACAAGGTTTTGGGTTCCAATCGTTAGTTAGGCCAATCACGATGAACTTTTACCCTTAATAATAATAAAACAAAAAAATAAGGTTTTACTAATAATATGATGTTAAAATAATACTACACACACACACACACACACACATACGACACATTAATATTATTTAGATTCATTACAATAAGTGAAGGTTACCAATTTTGGTAATATTATGAAAATTAAGCTTAATTTGCTATACTCCGCGAAAAGTAGGACAATCTGTATGGTGTAATTTATAATTTCATCAATCTTTATACTCCACACCAAACATATCTTCAGCAATGTACCCTCTACGTACGTTTCGCTTTTGAATGAATAATTGTTAAGACACTTAACAAATGTTTAAATTTGCGCTAAATTTCATCAAGAAATGTCACCAGTGCAGTGCAGTCGTTCAGCTGGCCATAGCAACAAACAAAGAAAAAACATACAATTTCGACATTTTAAGACTTTTTAATATGGATTTTCTAAAGCAATTTAATAACTCCAACTAATAAGTTAACAGAATGAGATAGGTAGTCTGTCTTTTTATTCCCGCCCCACGTACTCACGTTCTTATGAACTACATATCGGCTGCGTAATGGATCAAAGAGCGACCAACCGTCACGTTCTCTTCGATACGGTGTCAGGTTGTTAAGTAAACGAAAATTTACCAGAGCTTAAAAGTTCATAAAACAATAGCTTAGCCTGGCAACTCGAAAAGGTAATGGCACCACAAACTTGAGCATTCAATGGTGAACATTTAATCGAATATCTTCGTAAACTACAATAAATGAACGCATTCTTATGGGATGCTCCGGTTTCGGAGCGGAACGTGCGTAGAGGGTACATTGCCCAAGATCTGTTTGGAGTATTTAAGAAATTATAAATTACACCACACAGATTCTCCTGCTTTTCGCGGAGTATAGCAAATTAAGCTTAATTTTCATAATATTATCACATTTTTATTGTAAACAAAAAAGTGCTAGCTTTAAATCCTTTTTACTTAAATCATAACTCTTTCAGTTCTCAAAACCTGGGTTAAAACAGCATATAAGTATCAACAATTCATGCGATGCCAATACACAAGAAACCGCAAAATAAACAAGATTCCTATCTGATAAGAATTTCTTTACCAGGCGACCACAGTAGCTAAACTTTGTCGCACGAAAAAAGAACGCTGGCTGTCTTTCCAATTGGGAACTTTAGTACACTATGCACCTTGCTAAGTTTAATGTATATTAAAAATTATCATAATCCTCCACTAACTGCTTGGCAAAGGTGGTCTCATATCACACAAATGAGAAACTTTTAGAGCATACCTTTGCTCCGTTGCGGCTTGGTTTTATTATAATAACTGATAACCGGGGGTTATCGGTTACTAACCAGGCTCCGTGACACTTACAGTGGACAAAGCACGACGCTATGTTTAAAACAAGAGTAATGTATTATAATTTCAATAATGAATGTCCCGACTTTGACTGCAACGCTCTTTTTACGTGGCACGATTTATATCACCCACCCTTAGAAATTCATAAGATTGAATTTTAAATCGCCCTGCATTCCTTTTCAACTGCACATAACAGTGACAGCGTACGATAGAAGTTCGTCTTTAAAGCCTTGAGAATAAGATATTTTTTGTTAAAGCTAAAAAAGCTTCCGGGTTGCAGCTAAATATAAACTACACCAAGTTTTGTGGACAAATAGGTATTTAGGAATTCTAAAGATTTCTCGTGGGTGCTTGAACACTTTTTCACCCAACTACGGAAGGGTAATGTAAGCAGTAACTATGTATAGATATTTTAATACTTATACGTCACCTATATAAGACCGATTATTACAAACGAGACGTTGTGCTTTGGCCCGTTTTAATAAAACAGACAACCCTAGTAAGAAATTCCAATTTAACACTTATTGTTCAAATTTAAATTCAGAACTTCTTTATTCATGTAGGCCTATCACAGGCACAGGCAGGCCATAATTGTAAGGGGATGGTGATAACTTCATTCGCCAACTTAAACCTAAAGCTACGAGGGTTCCAAACGCGCCCTGGTCTTAGACCAGGGCGCGTTTCGTCACCATCATCACGTTATCACCATCTCACAGTAAATTTATATTACACTATACACTAAGTTAGAGCCATTCACACCCAAGCTTTTTTATCGTTTAAGTAATCCTTAACATTATAATAGGATTTTTCTGTAAGCTTACGTTTTAGTTAAACTTTGAACTTATTGAGAGACATCTCAAAGATTTCATTCGGTAATTTGTTATAAAATAATTTCCCTTGAATGCATTAGCAATTTTATGTAGCCTAGTAAACTGCACAATGAGTTTATTTTTGCTTCTAATATTTATATTGTTACAGTCCATTGTTTATTCATAACCGACGCAATAAACTGTCTAAAACATAAAATAAACATACCGTACTGATATTTATTATTTAGGCAGACAGGTTTAGTTAGGCAATACACCTCTATCTTAATTAAGTCCACAGGAATCTTCATTACAAATTCAAATTTTCCATTTTCCCAAAGTTTACCAATATTGTTTTGTACATAATATATGTAGTTCGTGATTCTTACGCTTTGCTAAATGGTCCGAATCTGGTTTCGTCTTTAGCCATCTCATCTAGTGGCGCCATCTTGTATGTAAAAGCGGCTTCACTATACCACCTCTTAAAAAATTCTAGATAGCAGATCTTCGCCTGATTGAAGGACTCCCGAGGTTGGCCGAAGATGCCCGAATCACCGAGTCAACCGAATGCTTATTACCAACTCTTTACTTGCCCATTACAGGGTCTCCAAAACTAAACTAAACCTTCTTATTCTTGGAGGGGAAGTGGGCTGGTCTTTTGTTCCTATGATGACAAAAAACTAATCTCCATTTTCGGATTCTGACGAATTTTGTAATGTAAAGGGCATTATCTATCGTTGTCATAGTATATTTATCACTGTTTACTTATTATAGATATATATTTATATTTATATTATTTAAATATTGTTATTATTTAGATATATTGAAAATCCTTAGTTGTTATTATGAAGTATATTGTACCTTTATTTGACCTATACGACAATTAAATCATCTTACTCACATCCTGGGGTAGCTGGAAGAGATCTCTTATAGAGATAAGCTTTCCTTTGTACACTTCATGTATCTTATGTTCATAATCACAATAATAAATAAATAAATAATTTTTTTGGAATTTTGCGCGACAATATTCAATTTGAAATTAGGTTCTACAAGTATAAGTTCTATTATAAAATTTGACAAAGGCATTAAGATTAGAGCAAAGCTACTTAGTTGAAGACATCTAAAATGCTAAAATGGAATTTACTTCACAGACTCCACTGCTATTTACACAATTAGTAGTAAGATTTGGTTAAGCGTATTGACTCAACTTAAAATGATTCGATATGATTAAATTCACTTAGAGAAATCTTAGAAATGGTAACTTTATTCTTATCAGCGAATCCATTAATCCTTTTAGTAGATTGGGGCTAGATTCTTATGGCAATTGCCAATACGTTATTTACCAAGTATTTGTAATATTTGACGTCTTAAATTGCTATCCGAGATATTCCTGTATCTCATAGTTTAACACTAGCAATAGATAGAACCAGGCGTTACTTTACGGAATTTCATAATACAAAATAAAATTGAGCTTAATTTGCCATCCTCCGCGAAAAGTAGGAGAGTCAGTACGGTGTAATTTTTAATTTCTTAAATCTTTAAACTCCACACCAAAAAGATCTTCGGCAATGCACTCTCTACGCACGTTTCGCTCCGACACCAGAGCATCCTCAGGAGATGTTAACTTTACAACTAACAATGGTTAAGACAGTTTCTTAAGAAATATTCATTGCTGAAGTAAGTTTTTTTTGGTGTGGAGGATAAAGATTAAAGAAATTATAAATTACACCATACAGATTCTCGTGCTTTTCGTGGAGTATATATTAATTACAATTTTCATTTTCTACCACAAATTTATAACTCCGATCTGGCAGTGAGTTTTGTTTTAAAGCAAACCCCAATACAGATAAAATTAATAACCCGACACAGTAATCAAAATCAGGATGTCGATATCCGTAGCTGAACATGCTCACCACTTGAGCAACGAGGCCGTACTACGAACGTATCATTATCGTCAATAGCCTTTAACAATCCAATGCTGAACTACAGGCCTCACCCGAAGGGAGGCTTTGCCCAGAACTGCCACGCTGGTTAGAAGGGTGGGTGGTCGCAGTAGCAGCATAGAATACGCTGTCGCTATTCGATTCGTACGACACCCGCGAGAAGTGGCGGACAACACGACATAAAATAATCATGCCAAATGAGAATTCCGGCGCTCTACTGAACCACTGAGCTATGAAGGCACCAAGCTCTTATTATTTTGGTACATGATGTAGGTAATAACGTGCAAAATATTTAATGCGTAGGCCTTAATAAACCCGTCCGCCGACCCCTCCCTGCGAGCGAATATTGTGAAACCGTGGGGAGGCAAAGCCGGGCTAAGCTTATTAACTTGTGTTCATGGTTAAATTACATGATTTGATTTAATATGAACAACGGTCGGTAATTTCTAGCTTTACTAATTTAACTTCTGAAAGAGATTAAACTAAGCTGCGTTTGTGAGCTTCTTTTTGTCTAGAATCCTAATTCTCTGTTGCCAGTCCCGGATAAATCTACTGTGGGGCCTGTAATAGATTTGAACAAACGTCCCTAGATTTGCATTAGACATAAGTTTAGAATATAAAATAACACGGAGTGTAGGGTTCTCGCAGCATTTTTATGTTACAACTGTATATTTGTGTATAAAACAGAAATATGTTTCGACCACCAACCTTGTATCCACTTCACCCCAAATGGGATGAACCGCTAATGTCACGCACTGCGCTCGGCTCAGCAAACTTGACACATCACTTTCCACTGTATTTGATTCTTGCAAGGGATCTTTCGCAACACACGTTGATCCAACGCCGATAGACGGTTGCATTACACCGTGAAAACGTTTCACATAGAAATATTCACGCCCAGCAACAACGTATTGCCTCGTAGACGGTCGCGGAACAAGTCTTTGTTCGCTCACGCGCATGCAGTCATTTTATTTTCAAATTACCCACAAATTTCTAGAAAAGATCGAAAGAATAAGAATATAAGCATTTTTGAATTAAATATTGGAATACCAAATACCGAGAAGAAACCGACGAAAAACTTAGTTGCTCCTTTATAATTAAATCGACGATTTAAAATTTACCATTATCTTGGGGAAAATGAGAGAAGAGCAGCCTGCTTTCAAAAATTTAATCAATTGCATGGTGCATTTATATAACAAATGAATTTTAACACTTTTTTTAAAGATTTTAAACTAAGGTTTTCGTGATTAACCACGATCCATGCAATTGGGTTGAAATATCGACAAATCCCAAAATATTATCGTGGTATGTACCCGTTGAACTATATTTAAGAAACGTTATTTCAATTATGCAAATATCGATTTGTAGGTTCTCTCTTGCCCTTCTCTTCCGCGTTGTGTGGAATGACCAACATATCAGAAGGCAGGCTTGTTGTTTAATTTAATATTTCTGTACCACTGACCACCAGTCGTATTCTAACCCTCATTAATTTTTGACGACCTCATTTTCGCAGCGGTGAGCTTCGTGGTTGTAAGTAGGAGGGCCCCGGTTCAAGAATATATAATTTCTGGAATTTCTCTGTTATGGTCTGGTGGGGGACTTCGGTCGCGGCTAGTTATCACCCTCCCGCTAAGCGCACGCTACCGCTAAGCGATTAAGCGTTTCGGTACCATGTCGGTACCATGTCAGTTGTTTCGCTGCCATATAACACTCTCTTACAGGTTAGCTCGTTACCATCTTAGAGTGCGTCATCATACTTGTTGAGGAATTGAAAAAAAAATTGCAATACTAAAAGAATAGAATATTAACCAGGGTGTTGATGATGCTGATCCATCTTGTTTCAGAATGCTCTACACTACTCTAGTCATCATCCTAGTCATCGGCGCGGCTGTGGGCGTGCCCGAAGCCACCCGGAATGATCAGGTCACCCACGACCGCCCCGACCAGCTCGAGGCCATACAAGACCCCGCACCAGATGACGTGGTGCAAATGGAGAAGAGATCTCCCCACTATGACTTCGGGTTGGGCAAACGCGCCTACAGCTACGTCTCAGAGTACAAGAGACTGCCTGTCTATAACTTTGGATTGGGGAAAAGGTAGGAGCCTGATATTTATATTATTATTAGAAATCAGGGGCGCTTTGAATTTTTATACGGCGTGGTTAGAATAACAGCAACGGTTATTCTAACCACAATTGATTATTGACGTTATTAGCATTGAACAATAATCAATCACGTGTAATTAGAAAGAAATATTACAAAAGAGTAGGAGAACGTCTGTCAAAGTCAAATATTTCTTTATTCAAATAGGCACATAGATGGCACTGTTGATGCGTTGATTATATACAAAATATGTACATAGCAGTGAGTAGTGATGGCGTACCTGCGCTATTCGTGAAGGTATTTTATTTATTTAACAATACATAAATTAAAAATTTAAAGAGCCCTAAAATTCAAGATAGTGTACATTATTCTACTAGTCAAGCCCCTTTCATTTGCCATTGAGAAAGTGTAATTCGCCATGCTGTGGTGGCGGCCATCTTGGATTTGAAATCTGTCATGGTGTATAGTATGGTACTAGTAATTAAATATTTTCTACGTATTACTACACGAACTCACTGGTGCAGTGATTGCTGTGGTCTCAGGTTCGATTCCTTGCGAATTTTGATACGTGTGATATTTTTATGTATGGCCGTAACTAACGTGGTAAATGTTACCGTCAAAAAGGTGACTCTAGTTTCCAGAGTAATGTGCGTTTTTAATTTCTCCATTTAACGGTAAAGGAAAACATCGTGAGATAACCAACACTCCTGAGAGTTCTCCATAATGTTCTCAGAGGCGTGTGAATTCCCACATAACCAGCGAGGTGGACACTTTTTTTTTATTCTGATACCAGATCTGTTGTTAGACTCCACGAGGACGCTAGTATATCGTTTTTGAAAGCAAACGGTTCGATAAAAAAAAACTTAAAGATGGCGGCCACAGGCCTCTTTTTTTTTTATTCCGATATTAGATTCGTTGTTAGTGTCCCCCGCCCAGATGTAGATGTGTTTGGAAGCAATTCGTTCAAACTTCAAGATGGCCTGAATCCTTCTCATTCTGAGAGGAGGCCGGTGAATTTCAGTCGGCCGGTAATGGGTTGATAACGATGAATGAATGAATGAATGAATGAATACACTTTAGCTGTACACCACACAAACATATAGTAAATTGATGAATGCTGAACATTCGGTTATCTCGATGATTCGGGTATCTCCGGCCTCCCTCAATCAGGCATAGACCTTCTTCAGAGCTCTTACGGCTTCACCCTTACCTTACCTTCTCAATATTCCTTCGTAATATGTTCATAATAATATATAAAGAACATATTATGTGTTGAAAAACTAATGGGTACAGGGCCTAGACTAAAATATAAAACATACTCGTATATCAAATAAAATAAAATAAAATGTTTATTTCATATATATGAAACGATGAATTTTACAGTTTTTTTTTATTGCAGATCACGTCCGTACTCTTTCGGTCTAGGCAAGCGTTCCATCGACGTGGACCAAACTGAAGAGTTTCCCAACGAAATGGACCAGGGGTCTTACGACGTATTCGACCAGTACGATGATACACCAGGTAAATATCTATCTGGTCAAAGGAATAAAAAAACACTATTACCAATAATACATCATACAAACGGACTATTTGCGGCAAAACTAATCAAATTGGACTAGTTATTTGTTGTTAATTAGACTAATTATTTATCTAGTTATGTGTTCACCAGCTGTTGCCCGCGTCTTTTTAGGCGGATTTTTGGTTTTTCATGAATCCATCGGACACCGTACATTTTCCCGGAATTAAAAGCAGCCTCTGTGATAACCCAGGGTATAATCTATCTCCTTTCTAAAATTCAGTCAAACTAGTTCAGTAGTTTTTTCGTGAAAGAATAACAAACATCCATACCTACATCCAACCATTCATAGAAACTTTCTCATTTATAATATTAGGTATTTATAATATTATAAGCGAGATATTTCAGTTTTCTTGTACATAAATTGAATATTTGAAGAGCCGTAACATTCAATATAGTGTACATTATTCTACTAGTCAAGTCCCTTTCATTTATATTAGTTATATAGCGAGATATTTCCGTTTTCTTGTTTATAATCTTTACTTAATGTGGTGTACAAACAAAGAGTAATTGTAACAATAAAACAAAAACTAAATATTACACTGTTAAAATAATTATACAATTATAATTAACTAGCTGTCGCCCGCATTCTTCATCCGCGTTTATTACGGTTTTTTCCAAAACCTGTGGGAACCGTTTGGAATCCTGGGATATGAAGTTAAGCCCATGTTTCAATTAACTCTGTGCCAAAAATCAAGTCGATTGGTTGCTTATTTAGGGCGTGAAGAAAGAACAAACACACAAACACACCTTTGCATTTACGAGAATAATCAGTGACATACCATAGTAACATATTATATCAATGAGTATAATAAGTAGTAAGGATTATAAAATGACTAGCATCTGCCCGCGACTTCGTCTGCGTTGACTTCAGAATTGGGTCTAAAGCTTCTCTTCTCGTTAAAAATTTTTAATCTTAACACGGGAGCTATTTGAGAGATCGGTATAGCAAGTACATGTCCTTTTCATAGCATAGCAAATTTCAAAGCTATCTGCCCGCGGCTTAGCTCGTAAACAATTATCAATTTTCCCTCAGGAACTACTTAAGGAATCCAGATAAAAGGTAGCCTATGTTCTTTTCCATATCAAAGGCTACATGCATGCCAAATTTCATCCAAATTTGTTCAGCCGTTTTAGCGTAATTGAGAAACAAACATCGACACTTTCACATTTATAATATTAGTAGGATACCCGCAGCAGTTCTAGTTGGACATATTTCTGACCGCTAAATTCAGCAATTTATCTTAAAAACCGGCAATTAGGAACTCCATATTTTGGTGGAAAGGCAGCGTGCAGGCTGCAGATAGTAAATTCATTGTTAACGGATTCACAACATCAACAGAACATAGACTCGTAGAGTAGTCATTTGCCTTTGTATTTTAGATGTTTTTATTCAGCTTATTATTATTTCCATATAAGGCTGATGTCGGACAGGCACTCGGTCGTAAAATGTCAGCATAAACCAAAGCAATAAGTCTGTCTTCAGATTTGAAACGTGGTATAGGGACAATAAAAAGAAGAATAATTCAACAAAACATGTATTGCCAGACAAACCAGTTGTTGAAAAGGCAACCGGTTGTTGATACAAATCAACTACAACCTAACAACCGAAATTCTCTTTAAATGGATTTTTTTTAAAACATAAAATCTAAATAGTTGACTTTATTCTAAATATGGTTCCGACGTGCCTTATTGATGCGACGATAGACGTCCAACGGTAGTTTTATATACTCTTGCATGTTTTGGAATGTTGGCCTTGAGTCTACTCTTATTTCTAGTTGTATTAAGTAGGAGGAAACAGATGCTTTCCGACCGTATCCGCTATTTGAAAATCTAACTACAATGGTTAAATTGTAACACCGTCACTAAACATCACTTGCCATTGAATATAAACTAACCCCTGTTATGAATTCAGACAATTTGTGTTTTGTATAAATTATTAACCTTAGTAACTTTTTTTAACAGCTTATGAAGTAAAGCGAGCCCGCCCCTACAGTTTCGGTCTTGGCAAGAGGTTATCACAGGACGAGGACCCCGAGGAGAAACGCGCAAGGACCTACGATTTCGGCCTCGGCAAGCGACCGCATATGTACAATTTCGGTCTCGGCAAACGCGCTAGAAACTACAACTTTGGTCTTGGGAAACGCCTTGTAAGCAAATTCAATTTCGGCCTTGGAAAACGGCAGAGGGACCTGCACAGGTTCAGTTTCGGCTTGGGCAAGAGGTCCGTGGATATGACATACGACGAAAACGACAACTATCTCGATGTTTAGATTATTTACGGAATTCCGATGAGAACTTGTGTGGGATACGACGATTATGTATAATGTGAATTGTTAATATTTTAAGTTTGTCTATGGTTTTGTTTAAATCTAAGATTATAATAAAATTAATTCATACCTACTCCGAAATTTATCTTCATCTTTATATTTAAATGGGAAAATGACGTCTTGTTTAACTCGCATTTAAAATAGGGAAAAAATATAAAGTTTCTTTTATGTATACGTATAATCTGGCGAGGATTTCATTCCACGTAAGTTTTCATTCTTGTCACTGTTTCTAGTCAGAATTTTTTTGGTATTTATTTCATGATTGTTAGTGTTCAATGGTCATAAAAAATATTTTGAAATAATCATAATAGATTTAAAAGAAAAATATCATACCATAGCTAATCAAAATTTGTGGTGTCATTTTTAATAACTATATACCGGTCATTATATGAATTGGTAAGTTTAAAGTGCATTTTTAATTTAATTTTGTAAATTATTGTTAAAGTAGTTTTATGTATAGGTAGTAACCATTGTGAGCTGAGAAATTGCTTATTATAAATATTAATTCATAGAGCTATGAAACTAGATATTATATATTCAACATCAATAAATCCAAAAGTTTCAAGCGAACGTGCCAAATTACCTATCTTATTTGTTATTTAATAATAACATTTTGAAGATTTAATTAAAAAAAAATATATTGTAGTCAATTATAGCAAAGATAACTCCACATGTTTCGTAGTTCTATGAGCCTTCTATGTTAGTTTCTGTAAGACTTATTGTTTTGAATGTAATCAAATTATTATACAAAAGAAATGCGAAAATTATACAAATCCTAGAAGATTGCATCATCTGTTTGTTTTTAATTCATCTTCCCTGCGCTCCTATTCCCGTCAATGCCGTATATAATCTACTTAAATAAGCGTAAGTATGGAATTTTTAGTAACGTCGCCTACTAAAAAATCTATAAATAAAAAAACACATTAAATTATAAAAAGATACATTAAATTATAATATACTAGCTTCTGCCCGTTACTTCGTCTGCGTGGACTTCAGAATTGGGTGTAAAGGTTCCTTAAGTAGTTCGGGAACGACTTTTAAGGAATCGGGATAAAAGTTAGTCTATGTTCTTTTCCATGTCAAAGGCTACATGCATGCTAAAATTTCATCCAAATCCGTTCAGCCGTTTTGCGTGATTGAGTAACAAACATCCAAGCTTTCACATTTATAATATAATATTTCTAATATCTGTTTGTTTGTTAATTTGAAACCGATAAAGTTTCAAAAATTCCCAAACTTATTTCGATAGTTCTACGTATTTAATTTCAGTAATATTAAGATTTCATCTTAATATGATGGTATGTGTAGGTACATGATTCATATAAGTATTTCAAAATCAAATTGTGTTTTTAATCGTCTGTTTTAGGCATGAAATATTTTTCCTTACAAAAAAGAGTCAGGTATTATCTTATGCAAATAAACCCTTTACGCTTTATAGTAGGTTCTTAATAAATGCAAACACAGAACGCGGACAGCTAGCATTATTATAAAGAGAAAAGCTAAGATTTTTTTGTATGTTTGTATGTACTTATGGATGGCTTATCCAAAAAGTAATTATCCAACTTTTAAAAAAGCAAGCTAGAGGAAAAGTTGTTACTTTCAACGTGCTGCTTTATGCACGTAAGCTTACTAAATGCTCCGTCATACGAAACACTATTTGCTAAAAATATATTGGTTTCCCACGGTTTTTTCCCGCATTTCCACTTCCAGTAAGTTCAAATTCAAATTCAGAAAGGTTTTATTCACGTAGACCTATCACAGCACAGGCACTTATGAAGTTTATACGTTTATCATTAGGTACCATTATTGGGAGACGGTGGTGCCATCTACATTCGGTAACTTTAAACTAAATCTACGAGACTTCCAAACGCGCCCTAGTCTAAGAACAGCCTACAACAAACTTTGCTAGGGTTTTTTTGTTATCACCATCTCAAAGTCAAATTAAAATTTACTTATGAAATAAGTGCAATTCGTACCCAGGTTTTTTATCATTCATGTAATCCTTAATATTATATTATAATTTTTTATTAAGTAAAGCTCAATACAAATTGAATATAAGGATTGGATTAAATTCACGATTATTGTCAGCTTTGAGTTAAAATTAATGGGAATGACGGCTTAATTTACTCTCTGAGACTCAGAGAAATGGCCAAGTACTTTCAAAATTGTACACCCGTTCAATCGACGGCTTTCATTGGCTTACCCAAATATATAATATCGTTTCCACTGTGACAACCAAGTCTAGCCTTTTTTTCTCTTTTGTTGCACAACCAGAAATCTGCTTACAAAGGCGGACTTAATACCAAAGAATTTTCTAGCAGCCAAACTTCAAACTTTCGGATGTGGCCAAAAAGAAACAAAACCTTTGACCCGTGTAAAGTCTAAGCCTCTAAAACAACTATGTTTATGAAGGCAGAGTTCTGTGGGACCTTTAATGGCTGAAGATGAATCACATCACTATGGAAGTATAGGCAGAACAGCTACAGCAATGGCGAAACAATATTTTTAGAACAGATTAACGCCGCCATGCCCTAAGCGGTGGCATCATTATGTGGTTTGTATCTAATTAAGTAGCATGAAATGATTCGACGTCTAGCCTCAACCCAGGACAGAATATGATTAAGTGAATCACAGGCAATTACCCTATAAATCGCCTGATTAGAGAGTGAGAACCGAATCTACACTCTTAATAACATCCAAGTTAAAATAACGATCAAACTTTCATGAATTATATTTTGTTGAAAACTAAAGTTTAATACCATTTATATGGGTTTAAAGTTAAAATGACTCTCATTAAACTTGGCGATTAACGGTCCTCTTTGCTTCATTAATGTTGTCATAGTGATCTGACAGGTCCCATTACTACGGACTTAGCTTACTTTTGCAATAAAAAATTGAAATCCATTTCATTCAATTCTATATTGTATAGAATTCCCGAAGATCGGTTTGGCGTGGACTGTGGAGTATAAAGATTGAAGAAATTATTAAATACACCTTACAGATTCTCCTGCTTTTCGCAGAGTATAGCAAATTAAGCTTAATATTCAAAATCTGTTTTAAAATTTTCAAATTCTAGTTTCTCTAAGCACTTTTGACGAAATTGTCCGTTTGTGTGACTTTTTTGCCCTTTTGACTGATTCTATCAAGGTAAAGCCGGCAAGAATCACAACAGTTGCTCTTTTCCATCATTGGCATTTTACAGTTTAATCTAATAAGGGTTTGACACTTTTATTAAACCTAAACCACAAGTTCAGAACACCAAATCGTTTGGCGGTACGACTTTGTCAGCAACCTGACCAAACCAAAAAAAAAAAATTATAAATTCCCAAAACAGATCCCAGGATTCGAGACCGTGACCTCTCATTTTTAAGTCCACAGCGCTTAACCCTGTGCGTCGGAGGTCCTCGAAAGATTTTCTTATCGGGTCGAACATAAAATGCTTAAAGAAGTGAGATTCTTCGTTATAGTTTCATAAGCGTCGCAATACATTTATAATAGTAAACTCTCTGTGAGACAAAATATTGCTCTTTATAAATAAAAAGTTGATATTAACTATAGACTTATTAGAAACGGGCATAAATTAGTGATAACTGCATATCGTCTGCGAAAGGTGCAGAACTCCTTTGTGGGGTTGAGTATACCCTCTTACAACATGATTCCTATGATAATTCTGGACCTACCAATGCATACATTTAAACAATGTGCAAAAACACATTTTATACAGCGAGGTAACTATACATTCGATGAATTTTGTAATGACAAGGTAAGTCGGAAGCAGCCAGCTTCAATCTCATCTCCCGCAAGATAGAAAAATGATTGTAAATGTTGTTGTTGGAAAAGAGCAACTACTGAGTTAATTGCCAGATTTGCTCGGTAGAATCTGCTTTGCGAACCGATGGTAGAGTCACTACAAAGAGTCATAGTTGACGTTAAGTGCTTTTAAAGTAGGCCGACTTAAAATAAATGAATTTTGTATTAAACATTTAGAATTTTTATCCTATTGTTAATTGACGGAGCAAGCATACATAAACAGACCAACACTTCAAACAAGCACGTCCTGCAACATGCCGCTCTGTGTCCAACGATTTGAGGCGTAGGTGTTAAGCCTCACATGCCTCCGGAAACTACACCGGCAACCACGCCTTACAGATCGGACCACAGCATTGTAACAATGCTGCTTAGCGGCAGAAATAAACTTGGAGATAGTACTTCCCCGGACGAGCTCTGCCACAAAAAGCTCTACTACTCCTAACATAGATATTTCAGATAAATTTTTCAGTACTCGAAAAATCGTTCGTAGGTAAGTACCTCCTGGAATAATCTACGTAAGCCCCACCATTTCTTATCGGTGTTGTCTTTCGATGCGGTAATCTGCTCGGTACGCAGTAGGCGCCCCCGCCACCCCGCGCCCTTTGTTTACAGACACGCGTAAGCTGATATCGGATTGATCCCGGATTTTATCTTTACGTACAAAATTCAGAGGATATAGTAATCCAAGCCAGAGTGCCTATTAGTTGACTCTTCGGCCTTCCTTTCCAGGGAACAGAGTTCGATCCTGCGCACGCAACTTAACTTTTCCGTTTTTAAATTTGATTTATGCAACGTGTAATGGAATTACGAAATACTGTTGTAGGGTGCATATGTATATGTCATATGGAATCACCCTGAAAAAATATTACATCGAAAGAAGCATATTAATTTTTCCTCACAAACTAATGCATAACAATCTAAGTGTTTACTTATGACAACCCTATTGAAGATAAAAGAGCGAGACGTGCATAGTACCTAAGCTACGATAGACAGATGAGTCGCAGAGACAGTAAATAATCTCCCCTCTGATACTCTGATACCACCCTGTTTGCGACCAGTGCTCGTCATATGGAAGAACTACTTCTCAAAATGGAGCGCGTGAGCCTAGAGTTCGGATTAAAGATTAACCACAATAAAACTAAGATGATGATTGTAGACCGAGCCAACAATAACTCGCCAGAAGTCACCCAGATCGCGCACTGCTAGGTCGTTCAATCATATATACCTCGGTGCTTTAATTTTGAACAATGTTGCGTAGAAGAAGTAAAACGAAGTATGGCGCTAGCTAGAACTGCGATGGACAGGCTGAAGAAAATATGGAAAAACAGGAACATAACAAAAGCTACTAAGATCCGGCTTGTTCAAACACTTGTTTTCCGCATATTTTTATACGCTGCAGAGACGTGGACTTTGCGACTGGTCGAGAAGAAGAAAATTGATGTTCTGAAGATGTTCTGTGTCATGGACCGAATTTCGTACCAACATCTCTATACTCCAAGAAATCGGCATTAAAAAACGTCTTTCGGCGTAAGTACAGAGAAGCATCTTAAAATTCTTCGAGCACGTCTCCAGGCGTGAGAGTGACTCCATAGAGCGTCTTATCGTGCAGGGCAAGGAGGAGGGCACTAGGGGTCGCGGAAGGTCACCCATGCGATGGACCGATCACATTAAGTCTGCTGTGGGCGGTCCTTTGCACGAGTGCACCAGGCTTTCGGCCAGCCGAGAAAAGTGGTGGATGCTCGTGGGGCGTATGACATCTGCCCTCAAAGACGCTTCATGATGACCACGTCCACTCTTTCAAGAGTGACAAAGAAGAAGAATGCCTCTGAAGTATTATTTCGGTTTTCATTTACACGTTGTATAATGTCAGTCATGTGTGTAATAGCGGAAGATCAGAATACAGTTGTTACCGCACCTCCTCTTTCCGCGGGTGTCGTGGTGGCTACTAAGGGATTACGATTATAACAGTCGTTTTGATAGCCGAATGATAAAATGTATATAAATACGCTTACACCTAGAGCAAGGCAATTAACACTCTCACATAAGTACATACACAATTCCGAATAAATAAGATTTTGTAAATGTGAATGTTTGGATAAACCTCCATGATGTTATGTTAGGTTACTTAGGTACGTTACGTTCTTAAATTCACCTTTGTCTGAGAAGATCATAGCTAGAGGCTTGGAAAAGATATCTAAATGTTATGTTAGGACTTGAAGGCTACCCTGAAGATAAAATTATGTCATGCTTCAACTAAAATTGTCTTGGGATTTTGCAGTTGACGGTTTTATCTTATCTCTGCCTTGCCTAGATAGTGTATATACACTTATTAAATAAAATGTAAGTTTTGGCTTAATTTTCTATAATCAGCGATAACTAGGTAAATTTGGGTTGTGGTGATGGTGGTGTATTTATTTCTAGCTGTTGTTTTGGTTTTCAAACATATTTTAAGTTTTTAATTCTTGTAAAAAATCATCGGGTATAGTTTTAAAAACCAACTTTGCTCAGTTGATGTGGCTACCAATAAGATCCCGTAGAAACTTGCACGCTCTTTCACTTTTGTTCTCGATTTTATATTATCCTCAAACTCCAGCGTATCCTTCCGCCTTTGCGCATCTTATACATATATTTTTATTGTTTTGTTATTTCTTGTTTTCGCTTTTAATTTGTGTAATAAATACTTTATCTATCTATCTATCTTTATTTGCATAATACACACGTTTGCATAGATGTCATTTCAATATCATTTATGGCAGAGCTCGCCCGGGCAAGTATCTATTACCACCATTCTTGTTTCTTCCGCCAAGAAGCATTGCTGTGTTCGGTCCGAACTGTGTGCTTGCCGGTGTAATCACAGGCACGTGAGGCTTAACAATGGGACTGTGGTCTAAAAAAACATTTTTATTCTGAGAGCAGACCCGTGCCCTGTAATAGGCCGGTATGGGTTGATGTTGATTAGGTTTAACACCTACGCCTTAGGTCAGTGGCGTGCACTTCATACATGCGCAAAAGCACTGCATACCCTAAAATGTTTGTATAACTCATAAAGTGGAAGGATTTTTCAATGTTATGCCATCTTCCTTATTTATGCACACCCTGGTCAAAAGCCCTGTGCACGCCACTGCCTCAGATTGATGGACACAGGGTAGCGTACAGTTTGTTGAAAACATAACATCTCCTTGTTTAAGAATTACTGCGACTCCAAGACAGATTGAAACATATTACCTAACAAAATGCTTCAAGGTTTTTGCGGCTAAAGACACAGCAGCAATTCCGCTGAGAATGCTTAGAAAACTTGCGCTAAGCATATACCTATCAGCAACTTACTTTAACGCATATATCACCACTTATTTAATTACTTATACGGTTTTCGGTTTTGTGCATCGATCGTAGATACCCGAACTCCGGAGAGCAATTTTTGTCCTCGGCTCTGGATATATAGCGAAAGCCCGCCAACCCGCATTGGAACATCATGGAGCGCCTATTTTTTCTATAGATTTATTTTATATAGACACGTGGCCTGTGCCCTAGCAGTGAGTTGCATAAAAAACATTTCAATCCACAATATAGAAGATTTTGCTTTGGAAAAAAAATCAAAAGTAAAAAAAAATATTCAATTACCTTGTAGTTTTTGAACATTTTTTCATAATTGAGTTAAAAATGTATATCTCCGGAGTTGAACAACCCTATTAGACCGCCGGTCCTTTGTCCACTGCGATACAAAACAAACGACCGAGAAGAAGTGGTCTAACCAAATTATTTTATGATTCGAACCACTCGTAACGTCCACTCCATAAAACTGTACTTTTATTTCACTCAGAGTATAGATACAACTGCTTTGTTGTATCTATACTCAGAGTCTAGGGTCTAAGGGTTAGCATGCTTAAATACGATTCCTTATCAATCATGTGATACTTTCCGTTACCCAAGACTTTTTTCGCGTTTGTTACAGTTTTTTTTTTTTAATTCCTATTCCAAACTATAATCTATCTACGTGCCAAATGTTATCCAGATCTGTCCAGCCTACCTGGCGTGATTGAGTAACAGACATCCATCCAAACTTTTCACTTTTATAATAGTACTCGTAAGATGGTTATGATAGGTGATATCGGAACAAAAGCATCCCCACGCAGTCAAATAGTGAAATTTTAATGGAATCAATAGGTGTTTAATTTCCTGATAGCTTTTAGCTAATTAGCAGCAGCGAGTGAGCGCGACGGTTCGATGTCGGCGCCAAAGTGCTATTAAATTATCACGAAACGATTGCTGTTATGTCGAATTATTTTAAAATGATACTTTACTAGCTTTTGCGTTTTTTTAATAATCCTTCTGAAACTTTTTTTAGGGCGGAATCTTTTTTTTATACAAAATGTTGTCTAGATTGGTTTAGCTGTTTATCATCATCGTCATTGACGGCCGATTGGCGCAGTTTGCAGCTATCTGAGTCCAAGGCCGTGGGTTCGATTCCTGCACTACAACTGGAAAAGGTTTGTGTGATGAGCATGAATGTTTTTCAGTATCTGGGTGTTTATATGTATATTCTAAGTGTTTATGTATATTATTCATAACAATATTAATCAGTCATCTTAGTACCCATAACACAAGCTATGCTTACTTTGGGCCTAGATGGCGATATGTGTATTGTCGTAGAATATTTATTTATTTATATAAATCCATTATCGGCCCACCACAGGGCACGGGTTTCTTACAGTGAGAAGGGTGTAGATCATAGTCCACCACGCTGGCCCAGTACGGATTGGTGGACTCCACAAGCCTTTGAGAAAATCATAAAGAACTCTCAGGCATACCTATAAGTTTCCTGAAGATGTTTTACGATGCTCTTATACAAACAAGTCTTAATGCCATTATGGACCTATGGTATACAGTTATGGGATTGAACCTACCAAACAAACTAACATATTAATGATCCATCGATTTCAAAATAAAGTACTCAGAGGAGAAAGTACATTACCGAAGATCTGTTTGGAGCGGAGTATAGAGATTGAACAAATTATAAATAACACCATACAGATTCAGCTGCTTTTCGCGGAATAAAACAGATTAAGCTTATTTTTCATTATATATCATGGAATTCCGCAAAGTAACGCCGCCAGCTTCTATCCAATATAATTATGTCCTTGACACGACACTACGTCTGTGATTTTGCACTTGTTTTTTAAAAACTAATTTTGCTAGGAAAAACTGAAAACGCGAGCAGGGTTAAACCGGGGTGTGCATAATCAGTTTATCCAGCAGCCGCTTCTAATACGGTTAGCTTAGTATCACTTTATTTTAACTTTGCAGGAAACTAAAGTACTATTAAATAGTAATATTTTATACTAGCGGACCCTCGTGACTTCGTCCGCGTATGAGTCAATCGAGAAGCTAGAATAGGTCTGATGCCTCATGCCCTAACATCATACACATCGTGGCTAGCTATGTATCTACTATTATTTTACGTGGTATACTGAGTTAGTAAGTTGTCATTATTTTGGTTCGATACAAACATACATCCATCTATGCATCTTCATTTCCGCATTTATAATATTAGTAGGATTGTACGCATGAATTCGATCGTTGTCCCATATGCCTTAAGCTAATTGCTGTTATTTATAAAGAGTTATGTCCTTTGTCACTGACAATATTTATCAGATCTTCATTAAAATAGGACATATACATACATAGATAGTATAAATTTTCAAATAAAAAAAGAATTATTTAAATCGATTCAGATTTATCGGAGCTATATTGTTTTCGGGATAAAAAGTATCCTATATGTTGACCTGAAATCAGCTACCACTATACCAAATTTTATTTAAATTCGTTTAGAAGCTTTCACGTGATGACTTGACAGACAGACAAAAATTAAATAAACGGTTTATGGACTCGTTTGCATCAGAACTTGGCATCACAGAAAGATCTTTGTAGTGAAATACTACTTGTACAGTAGCTTGCACAGTTGTAGTCTAGCTTGCATGAGACAGATTTATTTTTTGATTATTCAAATACAGTACATAATGCACCTCTAAAGCCTGTAAAGTATTATTTCGTTGTTCATGTACACGTTGTATATATATAAACAACCAGACATTGAAAAGCATCCACGATTATCACACAAACATTTTCCAGTTGTGGGAATCGAACCCACAGCCTAGGACCGCTGCCCACTGCGCCAATCGGCCGTCAAATTTGCCAGGCGATAGATTGCCCCGTGTATTAACATCTTTATTACCATACATGTAAACCTCGTGACAGGGGCGAGTTGACTCTCGAATAACAACCACAATCAGGTCTCCTTTTGTTTGAGAATTTATTTTTAAATCAAAACACAATGTCAGCTCTTCAAAGAGAGCGACGACGACACAAAGGTTAACTGTATAATTGTTATTTTTCCCGTTTTTGTACCCTTTGACGCGCTATTAAGATTTCAATTAACGAGTTTTGCTTGTTTTGCATTGTTTTTTATTGTTTAAACATTCAAAAAAGCGTGGTAAAGGGCTATTTGAGACGAATTTAAGAAAATTTGGCTGAACAAGGAAATGATGAACGCTTAAATTTATGGACCAAGCAAAAATAGAAAACAAATCACAACACGTTTTTCCATGTTTTTTTTTCTACACCTTTGGTTGCCTAGAAGAAATCGCTATGTTGCGATAAGGCCACCAAATTCTACTCTTGCTCTATGTTTATATCTCTGTAACTACTTTTTTCTTTGGTGTACAATAAAAGTGCATTCATTCATTCAATACCTCTCTTAAAAGCTCTACAAATAATATGATTCATATGATTGTCCCATTGCTGGGAATGGGAATGGGAATGGGAATGCTGTCACAAGATTTATTGCAACATCACATAGCCATAGGCCCAAAGACAACTCCGTATGCTAAAAAAAATCTAATAACACCATCGTCATATCAACCCAATACCGGCCCACTACAAGGCACTACAATGTCCTCCCACAATGAGAACCTTAGTCCACAACACTGGCCCAAACCGCAGTGGTGGACACAAACACATTACCATAATTTACCATAAATTAGCCAAATAAGGGGACTGTCAGAATAGTGGATCATTTATCAAAACTGCTTTAATTCCAAAACCTCGAATTCTCTGGACCCTTATTAGTGAACGATTTGATTTCGATTCGTTTTCGACAGCCTATCTTCCGCAGCATCATTCTAAATATAATTATTATTTTATCATTTAATTTCTTTCTCACTCACTTAGAATCTAATTCTAATCCGTGAGTCCTCGGTGCTAATTCTGGTGTCTCACGACGGCCGATTGACGCAGTGGGCAGCGACCCTGCTTTCTGAGTCCAAGGCTGCGGGTTCGATTCCCACAACTACAAAATGTTTGTGTGATAAACATGGATGTTTTCTGTGGGTGTTTACTTGTATATTATAAGTATTCATGTATATTATTTATAAAAATATTGTGTCGTAGTATATATTTATTATTTAAAAGCCTGCTGCAATAGACAATAATAATGACCCATTGACGAATGGCGATGTGAGATATTGTTACCTTAGTTTTAATTTAGAATTATTTTACACTTGTTTACTTAGTTAGATATATTTATTTTTATAGTCAATACATTAAGTAAGTAATTTTATTATTTCTTAGCTTATACTAAGAAACAGTTGAATAACTTTGTGTAAGTAAGTGGCCATAGGTAAACCAAATAAATAACAAAATTGATGAATCAAAATGCGTTTTTCTTCATACATTAGCAGTATTGTTTAGAGTAGGAGAAGCTTTGTTATAAGTAGAGGACTAAGGTGCGATATACAGTACGGTTTAATGTTCCTCTGACAACATTGTTGGTGGAGCTTTTTGTCTGTAACTATTACTTAAAAAAAAAGAGTTATAGTTTCCTTGTGTATATCTACTATTCATTGGTAAATAAAATAATAAATATAAAAATATATTAAGAAAATTAAATTTATAGTCTTGTGTATAAGAAACATCCTATATAGAGTGTAAGCGACTATATATCTGGTATTCAATCGTGCGTTTGTTTCATACAGCAAAAAATATGCTGCGTCCACATTTCTTAATGCAGAATTAAATGTTTAATCATATTGTGTATATTACGGTTTTTTAAAAGTAGCCTATGTCACTTTCGGCCCTTTCGACTAACTAACTCTATGCAAATTATGTTGATTGGTTGCTTAGTTAGGGAGTAAAGAAAGGACAAACAAACACACCTTCGCATTTATAATATTAAGTAGTTAGGATATTGCTTAGAGTTGATGTAGATAATAGGTATATATTAATTATTATCACTATCTATATATTTTATTGTAAGTTTGTTATATGTACATATTATATTTGTATATATAGGTTTATGCATGTTTATTTGCAACACAGTACAGTTAAATGCACCACCTACCTCTCTTCTTGAGCTGTTTTTAACGCCTTTGGTTGCCTGGAAGAGATCGCTATGTAGCGATAAGGCCGCCAAATTGTATACCTTTTGTTAAATTTTTACTTTTAATTTGTTATGTTTATGTGGTGTACAATACAAGTGTATTCATTCATTCATAATGTCGATCGGATAGGATAATCATTATTTATGTATTTATTTATTTATGAATATCCTCAGTATACTTACAGCTTGCCAAAACGTACAATAAGTCAGTATTATAAGGGGTGTCAATGTTCCATGTTAAAAAAAAGCTGAATATAGGCAATCTGTGCACACATTACCCACCCGTAGTGGGGTGTAAGTGTGTGAGTGTAACCTTTACGCGCGATTGAAGTAAAAAATTATCTTATAATAACATTATCTTAACAAATGAGATTCAATATTAAAATAAAATAAGTTTAACAATAGAAAAATGAACACTTACGTTTTTTATAGGTCAAGTTATTATCAGGTAGGTACTTGATTTTTTATTTTATTATTATTTATTGATGAAAGAGTTAAATGTGTTGAATTTTATTCACTTTGCTATTCACAATTGATCCGTTTGAAAATATTGGAAATAAATAATCCTAATTGATTATGATATTTGCCACTAGCTGGCGTATAAGTCAAGAAGCGTGGAGTAATGACATACACTTACGACCTATGCAAATTATTATTTTTAGATAGTTTAACTCCAAAACCCTTGAATAAGATAAGCTTAGTTTTAAAAACGGGTTTCGTTTATTAACCTCCGTCAACCTCAAGAAAATTTAAGTTTGGATAGGAAGGTACTATTAGCAGAGCGACCATTATTTGCGGCAACCTAATTAACGGGCGAATGATGAGTGGCCACTTAATTGATAAACATCTTCAAATATTAAGCGACTGTTATTTTAGGTTAACATTTACCGATCCGGTACAACGCCGCGTAGACCGGCCAGGGTTATGAGTTTAATAAATTGGCATAACATCCCCCATTGGTTAAACATGGAGTCCATAAACTAGGCGATGCGTCGCAATATAGAGAATATATGATTGAGTACGCCTTAGCGGGAAAAAGACTCTTTTCTCTCTGTGTTATTCATAAATACATGTGCCGTCCTTATTTTAGACTCTTTCTTTTACATATTGGATAGAAGCAGGCGTTACTTTACGGAATTCCATGATATATTATTAAAATTAAGCTTAATTTGCTCCGCGAAAAGCAGGAAAATCTGTATGGTGTAATTTATAATTTCTCCAATAGGTATTTATTTATACTCCACACGAAACAGATCTTCGGCAATGTATCCTCTACGCACGTTTTGCTCCGACACAGTAGCTTCCTAGATTTTGACTTTAAAATAAATTATTGTTAAGTCAACAGTTAGAAATTATAAATTACAACATACATAATAATAATATATTAAAAAACTCTATATTAAACTCTAAAGGTCTATATTAAACTTATGAGATTATAAAGTATTACGTGGTATATATAGATATATTCTTTGAGGACACATTAGACAACTAGGCATATAAAATAAAGATAAAAGAAAAAATATAAATACTACATTTATTTAACAATCATATAACTAATGGATATAAAATATATTTAATTGTATACGTACATAAAATAGTCGACTGGGGTATGTATGGGGGATGTGACTGACACTTTTTGAGATGATGCTCCACGAACTGTTTTTTAAACATCCTTGAAAACAGTAATGGCGAATTCTCAAATGTATGAAAATAATGTAGGCGAGAGAAAAATGGGGAACTAAGTCGCAGTTCATCTAAGTAGTTTATCATAAAAACGCGCGAACATGTAAATCACAGCGACACCAATGTAAAGGCCGAAGCGCACTTGTGACGGTGCCTCGCTCTAGATTACGACAAAACACATCTACGATCTGTTGTTCTAATCCTGGTCTTGATCTCCTGACTAACTGGGAAAATTAATCTCATATTTTTGAACTACACCATTCATTCATTTCACAGTTTGTCAACATTTTCAGCTTATTTTATATCGCATTCGCTTAAAATTCGATGGAATTCTCAGCGGCTATAATCCGACCGCTAAAATTGTACGGTTCTAACTTCTGTGAGTTTGTCATATAAATAACCGCTTTTAAAATAGTTTTCTTTTTTGTTTGAAAGATGAGACCGGGTTATGTTTATCGAAAATCAGTCCAAGATGGCCGACGCCACAAAATGGAGCATTACAAATTTTTCCACAAATCCCTTAATGTGGATCTAATCAAAGGGCTTGGCTACTCTAATAATGTACAATACAATATTTTCTATATTGTCGGGTCGGGTCGGGTTTTTTTTTTTAATTTATATTATTTTTTATCAATTGATTGTTTTAACTTTAATTAAATTGTTTTAACAATTATTCATTGTAAAGTCAACATCTCCTGAGGATGCTCCGGCTTTGGAACGAAACGTGCGTAGAGGGTACATAGTCGAAGATCTGTTTGGTGTAAAGATTGAAGAAATTATACACCATACAGATTTTCTCCTGCTTTTCGCGGAGTATAGCAAATCAAGTGGTGATAGCCCAGTGGGCAGGACTTCAACTTCACTTTCGGGAGTGCGAATTCGAATCCCAGCACGCACCTAACTCATTATAAGTTATTTGCGTTTCCAGTAATTAAAATATCACGTGCTCCAACAGTGAAGGAAAACATCGTGAGGAAACCTGCATGCCTGAGAGTTCTCCATAATGTACTCAAAGGGGGCCAGCTTGGTGGACTATGGCCTTAAACCCTTCTCAATGTGGGAGGAGACCCGTGCCCTGTAATGGGCCGGTATTAGGTTCACATGGTAATGATAATGAATACCGTTCATGGCCATTCGTAGAGGCATGTTACAAGTGTGACTCCACCTTTGACAGCACTTTCACTCCCGAGTTCACTACGGCACGTAGGTAGAGCCCCAGAGGTCTGCGCGACATGAGTAATGTATGCTCTTTGGGACACCCCTTGTTATACGCTAATTGTGTTGCTGTCTGTCTGTTTATGTGATATAATGGAAAACTTACGCGTATTATCAAGAGCGGTTTTTTAAATTCACCTATAATACTCCCACATTTTGGGTGAATTTGAACCAAAAGCATAGCCTTAGTAGCTGTAGTCACAACAAATAGACAGACGATACTTTTAAAAAGTGCTGGTTTCAATAATTCAATTTGGATTGTAGTTTTTAGTGGGCATCGTTTTATACTTACTTTATTCGACGGCCCTTTTGCGTAGTGGGCAGCGAGAGCCTGCTCGCAAGGCCGTCGGTTCGATTCCCACAACTGGACAATGTTTGTGTGATGAACATTAATATTTTTCAGTGGCTTGGTGTTTATCTGTAGTATTTATGCATATCATTCATAAAAATATTCATCAGCCCTAGCATCCATAACACAAGCTACGCTTGCTTTGGCGCTATATGGCGATGTGTGTATTGTCACAGTATATTTATTTATTTATACTCTAGAAACATCTGGGTGTGCAAAATGAGTAATGTATTTAGAATGCAAGCTTTATGTATGAGTGGTTGTGTGTGAGTGCGTTATGTGTGTGTGTGTGTTTTGTGTGTGTGTTTTTTGCAACTTGTTATACATAAATGATTAATCGAAGGGTCAGTATCCCTGCCGGTGGGCCACTGGTCGAAACCATAAAACGCAGCCCCCGGTGTCTTTCGGTGTTCACGCACCTCTAAAGTGCATTGAAGGCCGTAAATTTTATTTATATCTTTTAATCGCATTAAATGCAAGCGTAAAGCGCATTTTTCTTCCTTGTCCAAGGATAAAAACTAACTTTTATGCGGGCAAAGCCTTGTTTACGCTCCTTTAACTTGTTTGAGAGGAAAATACAAACGCCGCGATGCCTTCGTTAGCTCATTAAACATGGATTATGGTTCCTATTAACTAAGTATATTCATTCTGAAACAATCTAAGGAATTGAGTTTATTTTAATTTCACAATGAATAATATGTATTGTGATATTATCTGACTTATTAAATCTAACATATTAAATCAATGTATCTAACTATATTTACGAGTTAGCGCATTGGGTAGGAGCTCAACTTCACTTTCGGGGTGCCGAGTTTGAATCCCAACACGCACCTCTTACTTTTCAAAGTTATGTGCGTTTTAAGTAATTAAAATATCACTTGCTTCAACGGTGAAGGAAAACATCGTGAGGGAAAACTGCATGCCTGAGAGTTCTATATAATGTTCTGAAAGGTGTGTGGAGTCCACCAATCCGCACTGGGCCAGCGTGGTGGACTACGGCCTTAACCCCTTCTCACTGTAGGCTGGTAATAGGTTGATGTGATGATAATGAAATATAGCATTAAATTATGTGTTCTATTTGATTAATTGGATAAAGAAAAAGAAGAAGAAGAAACATTAGACTTTGACCTATCAATTTATCAAGTCCCAACCTATTCCGAATTAAAAAAGTAGGAGTTTTTCCGTTCGCTGGAACTGTTTGAAAATACTGACAAATTATTGGTAGTTTTTAAGCATGATGGTACTAGTACATTATGCAGTTAGAAAGAAGAGAGAATATATTCATTCATTCACTGAATGGCTGGTTGGGTGGCTCAGTGAATGAATGAATAAATACACTTGTATTGTACATCAAACAGAAAAATAAATAATCGAAAATAAGAAACACAAAGCCAGTTAGACAGAGGGTACAATTTGGCGGCCTAATCGCTATATAGTGAAGTCGTGAAATCACATTTAACTACATTAATAAATACCTTACTTAAGCTATGAGTTTCTCTTTTCCTTCCAACTACAAAAGATACGTAAAGTGATACGCCTTACTTGTGAAGATAAGTTTTCCATTTTATAGTAATAATTGACGGACCAAACAGATGGCCCACCAGATGGTAAGTGGAAAACCTTCGCCTACAAAAAAAGCAACACTTCACGGAGCATAGTCTAGTCGACAAGTTGAAAATGGCACATAATAGAGATACTGGTCTTAAAATTATGCGCGATAGCTCATTGGATCCAGAATGGCGCCTAGAAAAATGTGTATTAATTTAAAGCGTGTATAAATTAATTTTAATTAGCACATAAAAAATTGCAAAGTTATAAAAATTTAAAGATAAAAAAAAATGGCATTTCGTTTTTTGCCAATATTTCATAAACTATTAATATTTAAGAAATTTCAAAAAAGATTCTGAAAGAAGAGGAAATATCCAATAAAAATCTCCCAACTCCCGGAACTCTATTTCCATTATTTATAATTTTCATTTGACGCTTAAAATATGTCTGCGCGCGGCGTCAAAAGCGAGTACTATACGGCACGTTACTTAATTTATTTAAGGTATGGTATTTCTTTTTTATTTGAAAAAAATATGGTGTAAACTATAAATCATTTATTCCAGTTTGAAATTCTACTTAAAGTAAATTTTTCAATAAGTTTAACATTTATTAACTAACAAAATTTTCTCGAGCTTCCGTCTTAATTGTAAGTAAAAAAAATGTTTAAATAATAGTGGTAAAAAATTTTCGCAGAGCCTTTCTTAAATGCATACTTAACAAGATTGAGATAAGACTAGCATGCAAAGGGCACGTCCAGCAACATGCCGCTTTGTGTTCATAAATAGAGTAAGTGTCAAGACTCATGTGCCTATAATTACACCGGCATGCAACCCCGAGAATTCAGAACGGAACACAGCATTGTAACAATAAATAAATAAATATACTACGACAATACACACATCGCCATCTAGCCCCAAAGTAAGCGTAGCTTGTGTTATGGGTACTAGGATAGCTGATTAATATTTTTATGAATATAATACTTATAATATACAGATAAACACACAGACACTGAAAAACATTCATGTTCATCACACAAGCATTTTCCAGTTGTGGGAATCGAACCCACGGCCTTGGACTCAGAAAGCAGGGTCGCTGCCCACTGCGCCAACCGGCCGTCGAACAGTGCTGCTTAAAGGCAGAAATAAGCATGGCGATAGGCATTACCCGGCCGAGCTCTGTCACAAAAAGTTCTACTAAGTACTACAAAGTTATTAATTCATTTAAAAAATACCCTATTCTAATAATCTTTCTACAACAGCTTCCTTTTCCCCATTTTTCCTTTATTATGTTAGAAAAGTCAAACCAAACAGCAACTTCTCATAGATGTCCTTCGTTCTTTAATAGTGAGTTAATTAAAGCGTTGGGAAACAATGCCTGTGGAAGACGTACAGTGAGACGCAATTACTGAACGACTCGAACAAATTAAAACTAGATGCGAAATCACATCGTAATTTCTACTCATTTTAGAACGTAAAATGGCAGAGCAAATGCCCAGTGCAAGAAATAAGTAAAAAAAACTCGGCTGCTTGTCAAGTGAACTTGTGAAAAAAAAACCCTGTAATTTAAATCAATAATAAATTATCTGAGATTTATTGGATCAGCTAATATCTCCCAATTATTTGTTATGTATGGCGCTATAAATTATAATACAACACGTACGTACGCTGCCAAAATTCAAAAATTCTTTAATCAGGAAGGTCTATCATTCGCTATTAAGAAGAGTTCATATTACTTGTTTGTATTATTGTCAGGTGACGGTGGAAACTACATTCGTTAACTTACATTTAAAACCAACCAGAGTTAATAAGCTACGAGAAATCCGAGCCCTAGCGTTTCATTCTATTCCCGCCCTAGCCGGTTTTACATCAGTGACACGCATTCGGCACGCACACAAGCTGCACACGCCACGTGTACGCACTTTGAGGGTATTGCCCTTTAATCTTTATCATAAAAGATTTTGACGTAGAATAATAGTATTCGAGCTTTATCCAGGTCATTTTATATAAAAGCACGTTGGGAAAGTTTAGATAAACAAGATTAACTGACTTTTGGAATCCAAAACAATGCTTTATACAAAATCACGCGAAATCTTGTAAAAGTTAGTAAATTAGCCTAATGATCGTTGCTCGAGAGTTCGAATTAGTTTATTAGAAACTTTTGGTCTTAAACAAGGGTCTATTAATAGAATTAAAGGGTTAATCGGTTTTAACAATGAAACGTATTCAAACACCGTTGAAAATAACGGAAAGTTACAGTTTTGATGCTGAACTCGTTTAGCACGTCCGCGTGAAATGATGCCAAGTAAATTGTAGGGTCTAATAACAATATATAAAGAAAAACTTATATATATTATAATAATAATTAATCTCAATACTTTACATACATATTATGAAAATTAAGATTAATTTGCTATACTCCGCGAACAGCAGCAGAATCTGTATGGTGTAATTTATAATTACTTCAATCCGTATAGGTACTCCACACCAAACAGATCCTCGGCAATGTACCCACCACGCACGTTTCGCTCCGAAACCGAAGCATCCTCAGAAGATGTTGACTTTACAATGAATAATTGTTAAGACACTTATTCAAACAACAACAAATAAAGCAAATTAATCTTAATTTTCATAATATATTATGGATTTCCGCAAAGTAACGCCTGCTTCTATCCAATACTTTACATACATATATAACTTAACACCTTATTCTAATTTACCAATAACAATTTGAACATACAAACATTCACACAAACATACATATCAACATTCACGAACTTACATTTACGATCGTACCTACCGGTGTAATTAAACCTAAGTCCATATCGATCTCGCAGTTAAAAAAGCACAAATTCCCGACTGGTTTGATGACGTCGTCGTTCGCTTGTAGTAATCGGTACACTAACCGCCTGTAGGTAGTCGGTACACTAACCGCCTGCCGGCAGTTCGCTGTTGGATTCGTGCACCAGTCGTGTCGCTCAATGTAAAACGAATCTTATTGTATTTCTTATAAAGGATGTAAAAATGACAGCAAAGAAGATTGGGTGCTTGGGGTAGTTACTCAACTCAAAACTGCAGCCTTCAATAGAAAAGTTGTAACATAACTATTATCTTCCCTCTACTGACGTCCCGTGGTCTTATTTATTAATTATTATGTCTTCAAGTATTTTTTCTGCAAAATCACGGGACTACTGTGGGATTCAATCCCAGGTATTCTGTGCTTGGGTGCGTTTTTTAATAACAGAACTTTCGAGGTAAAATACTGGGGATAAACAATCCGGCATGTGGAACTCGTGTTCCAGGCGATTCCTACACGAATTGAAAAATATCCTTACCACTGACGAAAGAGCGAAATTATGAAGTGATTGCTTCGTTTGTTTTTAAGTCTTCACTTGATTAATTTTCATTTTGCGAAATGAATTTTGCGATAATTCATAAGCAGGAAAACCGTACAAAGACATTTAAAAATTAACGAACATTACAAAATATTTTGGTGACCCACAATAAAATAAACATTCTCAGCGCGCCCATGGTAGTGGTAGTATTTTTAACCGCTTTCAAAAGGAGGAGGTTATAAATTCGGATGTTTATTTTTTTACGTATGTTCGGCATAACTCCATCATCATTATACGTATATACAAAATTATTTTTTAAGTTCAATCTAAAATTTATACAACGTGTAGTTGAAAACCGAAATAATACTTCACATGCTTTAGTAGTACATTATTTACAGTCTCTGAGACTTTATCTGTGAAGCCGAAACGCTAATAGTATTTGAGTGAAGCACTGCTTTAGTTTTTACTGGAAGATATCAGGTGCAGCCCTAATATCATATGCAAAAGTAAAATCAAGTGACTCCTGTAACTTTATTAGGTACGCGTCGCGTAGCATAGGTACTATGCACGTGTCGGTATTTTATCTTCAATTGGGTTTTCATAAGTGAACACTAAGACAGTTTCGAACATTTGTGGGATTGAGTATACGCTTTTATAATATGATTCCTAAGGTAATTTTGGACCTACCAATGCATAAGTTTAAAGATTGTGTTAAAACACATTTATTACAGCGAGGTTATTATACAATTGATAAATTTCTTAATGACAAGGTTGCTTGGAAGCATCCGGCTCCGCTTTCATCTCTCACAAGATAGAAAAAAGAATTATTAAATTTTAAATTTAAATTGTAAATAAAATATTGGAAAAAAGCAACTGCTGAGTTTCTTGCCGGCTTCTTGTCGGTAGAATCTGCCTTTCGAACCGGTGGTAGAGTCACTACACACAGACAGACTTGACGTTTCAAAAGTGCTTATATTAGGCCTAATTTAAATAAATGAATTTTGAATTTTGAACTAGTTTGTGTGGAAAAATAAATAAGCTTCTTTTGATTTAATATTTTTAATTTTATAAAAATATTAAATTAACTTAGTAGTTAATTTAATATTTTTATAAAATTACTCTAAGTAAGTAGTAAGTAGTACTTACGCACCCTATACAGTGTTTCGTAATTCGGTTTTATTATTAAAACAGCAGTCCAAGTTATAAAAACTGCGTCCAAAATGGTTTTCAAGTTGCGTCCTACCAACGACCAATCACAACGCACTCTTATTCTGATTGGTTGCTCGCTGACGGGGACCAGTACAAGCCCGGAGATAAGAAATTGGCGGTGCTAACCCCCGTGCTTTATTGGCGGTGATATCAGACGTTAAAGCCCACCAACCTTTTTCCCCAGAATTGGAGCAGTTTGGTGAGTATGCTCTAAAACCGACTATGCTATGGGAATTGAGGAAAGTGCCCAGCAATGGGACTTAAATAGACTGCGAATGATAATAAAGGACCTTGCCTCTAAAAATTCCTTTTTTTGTCGTTCCTATTGGGCCGATTTTAATAATGAAACTTACCATTTTGCGGTTTTAATGCAATAAAAATAACAGAATTTTTTGTTAGAGGTTTATTCGTAAAATTGCTTATTGCAGACACCCTGTAAATATGTTCATGCAAAACGCCGGCTGTAACAAAAATCATAATTACGCATATAAAATTAGTAACCGAGCAAAGTTTTCCCTTAGTCGCATCAGGGTTTGAAACCGGCTTATTTTGTTCAACCGGTGTCGTTGTTTCAGTTAAATCAAATTGATTGATTTTTCTTGCCCGACTACACAGGGTCAAAGAAACTTGGAAAGAACCCGTTAAGACAAACACGGCATCGGTTGCGAAGAGCGAGACCGAACATAAACGGTCAATGAACCCACTCAACGCTCTTCACAAGGATAATTAATAAATAGATTTCCACTAACATGAGATAACAGTCGTTAAACCCCGCAGTAGGACATAGGAAGGCTGATGATGATCTAAGTATGTGTAAGCGTGTGAGTTTTTATTTTATACTACTAATTATGGTCGGACCCCGTACATATAGTGGGTGATTGTTTTCAACTTACCATCAGGTGGACCATAGCCCATCTTATGGTAAGATGAAAAACATCGCCAACAGCGTAAACAGAGCAACACGTCACAAAGCAACACGTTGCAGGGAGCACGTTCTGCAACAATCCGCCCAGTGTCATTTCAAGTAGTGATTAAGCCTCACGTGTCTGTAATTATACGGGCAACTATACTCTTCAGACCGGAAAACAGCATTGCAACAATACGATTGTTGCGACGTCGCACGATTTGTGTTGTTGATGCAAGGTGCTGATATCTCACTTCTTAAGGCAAGGGCCCGGTTCCACCATTTCAGCCTCGTTTAGGTAGTCGCACTTGGTCTCCGGAAACCCGAACAGCTCGGCTATCAAGTTGATGTCCTTGTATGACGGTCTGGCTCGGAGTATCTACATTCAAACAGCTCTAATTAATTACTTATTTAGCCTCACCACACTCAAAAGTGTCAATTAAGGACGGTGACAGCCAAAGGTGTGTTTTATCGCAATAAAATTGACACTTAACACATTATAATCATAAAAGCCAGCAAATAGCGGCAAGAGAAACATACATACTGAAAATTTAAACTCACTCCTTATGGCGGTTCCTAAGATTAGCCGTTGACAGTCAGCGCTGGCTTTTCAATTTATTGGCGAAAATACTAGCAATTTTGATGTTGTCCCTAAATAAAACTTCCACTTTTTTTCCACGAATGCCCTTCCGCATTCCTGTTTCCTACACATTACTCGAGTACCTTCAATGCAAAAGTGAATAGGCATTTTCGCCATAATCCTGCTTCATCCTAGACCTCATCATTGCTTTCCGTCAGACATCCTCATCAATAATCTCTAAGTGTTTCACCATAGCCTAATAATATAAAGACGTGACGTGACTTGACGTTTCAAAAGTGCTTATATTAGGCCCACTTGAAATAAATGAATTTTAAATTAAAAGGAATCCGTTACTGTTTGCCATCTTTATTCGTTACATCGCACCACCACGTCGGTTTCTCTAACACTTACGATATCCAAGTATAAAAATTCTATTCTTAATAATATTTCTAAATCTTTAACTTTTAATAGTGTACAAGTAGAGAGTATTTAAACGAAATAAATAAAAATACTGTAACCTCAGTGGCCACTTCGTATCGGTCATCGACAGGCGGAAGGTTCCAGAATACTAAGCCAACAATAGTCTCATCTCGCAGGTAGAACACCATGCCCCGTTTGTATCTGTTCTTATACTCATCGGCCCTGTTCGGTTGACATACAAAAAACGAATGTACAAATACTTACAACTAATCATTTGAATCGTAGACATATTCCGACACTAAAAACTATGTCATATTAAATACTGGTAGCTTAGGGGGAAATGTCATCATGTCATATTTCACATCATCATCATATCAACCCATTACCGGCCCACAACTGGGCACGGGTCTCCTCCAACAATGAGAAGAGGTTAAGACCCTAGTCCACCACGCTGGCCCAGTGCGGGTTTGTGGACTTCACACACCATTGAGAACATTATGGAGAACTCTCAGGTGAATACCTGGAAGGTTAGATTGGTAAAGGAATACATCAAAACCTACATAGTTTTCGATGTTTTCCTTCTCCGTTGAAGCATGTGATGTTTCAATTGCTCAAAACGCACGTAACTTGAAGTTAGAGGTGCGTGCTGGGATTCGAATTCGCCCCCCGAAAGTGAAGTCGAAGTCCTATCATCACTTCCATGTCTCAAACAAAACAAAGAAAGGGCTCTGCACATCAGAATACAGTTTTGTCACTACCATTAACTTTCCGCTGGTATAGGAGGCGACTAAGGGAATATAACGGAGAACGGGTTGCAGCGTCAACTGCGCTACT
Source organism: Pararge aegeria (assembly GCF_905163445.1). Taxonomy (NCBI): domain Eukaryota; kingdom Metazoa; phylum Arthropoda; class Insecta; order Lepidoptera; family Nymphalidae; genus Pararge; species Pararge aegeria. The sequence goes on from NC_053186.1 coordinate 19,378,901, forward strand.
ACTACTCGATCATGAACCCGTATGCCCAGCGTGGTGACTATGGGAAAACTCTCCCATATCATGCCTGTAGTCCAGCCGCAACTATTATATGCAATTGTTTAATTGACTATACTATTGTGTAAGAAACACTAAGTACATACAATAAAAAACCTTACCACAAATCTGTGACATCTCAGTGTTTCAATGGACACGATATCGGTATAGCTAAGATTAAGATCGCGCTCTCTCATCAATCCTTCGGGATATTGATTACGACAAAGTTACATTCATATGAAAATAAATTGAGAACTGACTTTTTGAAGCAGGGCATATCTCCCTGGCCGTCTCCAGACGCCTGAGGCTTGCTGTCGTCTGCGCACGGCTTGAACAGCGCCACCGTGGGCATGCACGCGCCCACTTCGCCCACGCCCTGCACACCACACAGACATTCACAGACAAATCCCGTCTGTGCGCCGGCGCTAAGGGTTCGTTCGATTTAACCGTTTTAACGAACCCATATTAACGCAACCATTAACCACAAAACAAACAAAAGTGACAACTCATGTGTATGTTTTTTGTAAATAATATATTGGATAGAAGCAGGGGTTATATTTATATAGCTTTTGCCTGCGACTTCGTCTGCGTGGACTTCAAAATTGGGTCTAAAGCTTCGCTCGTTAACAATTTTTAATCCTACCACTAGAACTATTTGAGAGACTGGTATGAAGTCCATGTCCTTTCCCATAGCATTGGTGACATGCATACCAAATTTCAAAGCAGACTGCCCGTGGCGTAAAACGTAAATAATTTTTAATTTTCCTTCGGGTACCTAAGACAATTATTCATTGTTAAGTGAACATCTCCTGAGGATGCTCCGGTTTCGGAGCGAAACGTGCGTAGATGGTATATTGCCGAAGATCGTTTTGGTGTGGAGTATAAGGATTGAAGAAATTATAAATTACACCACACAGATTCTCCTGCTTTTCGCGGAGTATAGCAAATTAAGCTTAATTTTGATAATATATCATGGATATCCGCAAAGTAACGCCTGCTTCTATCCAATATTTGACTAAAGCCTATTTAAAAAACATCTTCGGAGAATCGAACCCTAACCATGAATCCTAAAAAACAACTGCACATATCACTGCATGAAACAGTACACTGTATCTTCATGAAATAGGATTACGATGATGAAAATATAATAGATGGAGGTTGCTTATTGTAAACGATGTACCTACACTACCCACGCGTAAATACCACATTCGAGTACATAAATGGCTTTTAGTGAAGGGCTTGTATTCAGTCAATGAATACCTACTTAAATTGAAGATGCAAAAAGCTATTCATTATTTTTTTAAAATCCAGCCGAGCTTGGGTCAGACTGGCGCATTGAAGACTCCGTAATTAAACAAACTCGTATGCGAGTTATTTATTCAATCAAGAATTGTATTTTATAGACGATGTAAGATATGAGTCAGTTACCTAGGCATAGTATTTATTTGTATTTATTTAGTACCAAAAGAAATTAAATTAAATTATGATAAATTGTTAAGTAATTAGTTTAATCTTAATACTAAATTTTTTTATAATGTGAAATATTCCTACACTGATTGGTAGAATGTACTTGATTCTTTTTAATATTATAAAAATATATCGGTTTTTCGATAATAGCTTATCTCTTTAAAAACAAATGGTCACTGGTAGAGATCTCATAGAAAGATAAGTGTATATATATCCCTATATATAATATTATTATTTATTATTTTATTAGTATGTAGTAGTATGTTATACTTAGATATATTTTTACTAGCTGTTGCCCGCGACTTCGTCTGCGTTTGATTTTGTTTTTTGATGTCGCATTCAACTTAGTTGTAGTTCTAAAAGAAATTAAAGTATTCAGTATCCCTAAGCCTTAAATGAGGGGTGTGCTGCTATCCGCTGAGGAGTTCTGTCCTCTATCTCCAACCAAATTCATCAGATCTACACAAAGATTGGGCAAAATTAAACAAATATCATAACATCTATAGCACAAAAATAATTATATAAATCGGTTATAATTAGTCGGAGTTATGGTGTAAAATCGTCAAACACTTTCATCCCTTCTCCCAAAGGAACCGAGCTTAATGTCGGGATATAAAGTATTCTATATTACTTCTAACACTTCCAAGAATATGTGTACAAAGTTTCATGAGGATTGGTTAAGTAGTTTTTGCGTGAAAGCGTAACAAACAAACTTACATTGACATTTATAATATTAGTAGGGATTTTTAGTTGTTATCATTAATTAGTAATACTTTATTTGACTATAGGTCAAACACACACACACATTACAAAATCATATTACTCACATCCTGGGGTGGCTGAAAGAGATCTCTTATAGAGATAAGCTTACCTTTGTACACTTCGTATATATATGTTTACAATCGCAATTGATGGTACATGAATAAAGTAACATGGTAACTAACACCTAAGTCATATTTTGTTGTGTTCAAACTGTACACAATTTTTAATGTTTACAAGTTAGCTCTCGACTACTACATCATTTGGTTGTAAATAATGATTCAGTCTTCCCTGTTTCGGATATGGCATTCACATCGGTTTCTACGCTAAGTTCGTAGCGGAATGCTAAGTTTTTTTTATACTACTAATAATTGATTGACCAAGCAGTTATCCCACCTAAAACGCATCAAAAGTGCCACCTATGGGCCTACTTGAATAAAGATATTTTTGACTTTGACTTTGACTTTGAATAGTAAGTTGAAAACCATGGCATATAACCAGAGCAACAGTTCCCAGGGCGTGCAAGGAACACATCCTGCAAATTGTTGCCCTGTTTCCGTCAACCGTCGTCGTCGAAATGACGAAGGTGTTAAGCCTCATGGGCCAGTAACTACGCCGGTAACTAAGCATGGGGTGTAGTACTTCCCCGGACGAGCTTTCTCACAAAAAGCTCTACCACTACTAAATAAGTAACTTGGCAGCAAGTCTTTGTCGGTAGAGTGGTAACTAGCCACGGCCGAAGCCTTTTTTTTTTGTTACAGAGAAAATGCCTGACGCATAGCACTTCGTTGGGGGAAACGGAGTTTTTATGTGGGACTTGCACCCACTAAAAACTCTGTGTGTCCCTCGATAGACCTATAAGTGTGAGCACGGGGTTCACTAGCGTATTCACCGCACTCTAGCCACGGCCGAAGCCTGCCACCAGACCAATACATATTATATATGCTTTTACTATTCTAGTTATTATTAATTTATCCATCTTCATCATTTAATAATTATTTAACTCGTGAATGGTTGAAATCATATAGCATGGAAATTTGAATATGTCGTGACAAATAAGTACTCAAATTGACTTTTCATTTGATTGAGGAGCCATTTTGTGACCCGTATCGACTGTACAGTCCCGCCATTACTCTCTTGAAATGGAAATCCGATCGAGAAGGATATTGACGACGCTATGTGTTGTTATTCACAACGTTTCTAGTGTTTGTTATGTACAATTTGTATATATCCCAACAATATTTGATGTTTAACCCTCTATTTTCCCCAATTTAGTTGCCACTTCTTTATTTATGTTTTAAAGCGGAAAATGCTTGATCGTATAAAAATGCGAGGAGGGAACTAACTCACCGAAACATTAAAAGATTAAGTATTGTGTAAAATGAAACCGGAAATATAGCTTGTCTTTGCATCCAAAGAGAATTTTATAAAGATAATTAGCCTAATGATGATCATGATTTATGAAAAGAGAGACTAAAGAAAATTCATAATCTATGGCAGCATTGGACAAAACTTAACTCATAAATTTATCAACAAAACCTTTAATTTCTGCATAAATCAGATGTTTTTCTTCATAGGTTCTACTTCATAGGACAGTTTTTCAAAATTAGTTATCACGCCTATTGTTCTAACCTCCACGTCCAAGGAGTCGCCGAGCCGGAAGCAGAAGTGTGGCTCCATGTTGCTGGGCACCCAGTAGCCGGTCATGTTGGCGCCGGCCACGTAGCCCTGCTCCTGCGCGTTGCCGTAATGCTCCATGCGGAGCCGGGTGTCCTTCCACTGCGAGTACAGGCTCGCCGCGTCCCCTGCCTACACACAAGCAATCGTTATCAACAGAAAGCGAACCCTAATGGTATTCGGAATATATTTTCAATTAGTCCTAGTCTATAAGCGCTTTTGAAACTTCAAGTCTTGTACAGAAACAGACGCTACTTGGTTAGATTATATACAATCGCTGCAATTGTTTATAGAAAATCCATCTCCTTAGGATGCTCCTATGTCGGAGCGAAATGTGCGTGGAGAGTAATAATTGTTTAGTGTTCAAAAAAACATAGGTACAAGTTACATTACATCTGCACATTAGGTATAGCTTTACTATTGTTATAATTTACTTGGATATACAGAAATCAACTGTCCCTAAGCTAGGTATAAACCTATGTTATAGGCGATAGTGCTCTCCTTATAAATAAGGCTCGTCTAAACCAAAACAAATTAAAGATTTGAATATGCATCGTAATTGGTAATCATATTTATTCATATTTTTAACGCGATATACACAGTGAGTGAGTATGTGGGTGAGTGTGTGGGTGGGCGTGTGCGTGCGTGCGTGAGTGACTGAGTGAGTAAGTGTGTGTGTGTGTGTGTGCATTACTGAACTAAACTAAAACTTCGAGCAACTCTTAATTCTTTCAACTTCACATTTCAGAGTATACAAATACAAATCAAGTCTGTCTGTATATTGTAACTTTACCACCGCTTCGGAATTCAGATGCTACCGAGAAGAAGCCGACAAGCAACTCTCAGCATTTGGTATTTTCTAACTTATGCTTTCACGGGCTGGCAAATCTCATAGTATCATCTCTTCACATTTTACCGCATTGAAGTTCGACTTGTTGACAATAAAATTGACTCGTGCTTTGGAGGCCCAGCATTATAACAATGAGCGTTCTGAAGAGCTGGCATGCATACCGAAATGAAATAATTGAATGCCTAACAAAAATACAAAGGAAAGAAATAAAAAAGGCAACCGTTTCTAATGAAAGTATTCTCCTTCGGCCTTATCATTGTGGAATTAGACCCGTGCTGTGTAATGGGTTGATGTGATGATGATGATGTGTCATCTCATACTCACCACATAAAGATGTGTCCTAGCTTCCAGCTCGGTGTTGACGAGGAAACCGCCGTTAACGGAGTCCAGCTCAAGGAAGGATTGTTCAGCCAACTCTTCTCGAGGCTGCGTGCCCATCGCCACAAGCACCTGATTCAAAAACCTGTAGTACCTAATGCCCATTTTCACTAACGACGGACTAGGCGATGCCTACAAAAGTAGCGCCTACATTTACCTTTCACCAATCGATTTTCACTAGGCAACTTGTGGCAAGTTAGGTTGTATGCAACCTAAAAATGTATATGTAACCGCTTTTTAAGCCTAATGTGCCAGTAATTACAGAGATACCTACGTCCTTCAGGCCGGAACAAAGCGATAATAAGCATAGTACTTCCCCGGACGAGCTCTGTCATACAAAGCTCTACTGCTATTAAACGAGACATGTTTTTTGATGACCTACTTATTTTATCATGTTCATAATAAACCAGCATCTAATATAAATAATAATAATATAATAATATATGCATCAAATATAAAAAAAGCCAAATCTACGTTTATTTTTGAGAAATAATTAAAATTCTTCTTGATATATAATATGTCACTGTAAGTCGTTTCCAGTAAACGATGATCTTTGTTTGTCTTAATTTTGCTCAGTAATATTTGTGTAACTACCCGCTTATACGAACATTTTATTTTTAGCTGCATTTAGGTATGCTAATAGATAATATAGATTTATATGTGCCTTCTATAGTGTACACTCAAAACATGTCATAGTTTTAAGTTTAATGTTATGCTCTACTGAGCGGTTTTTTGTAATTCTTTTGACAAATAAAGATCTTAAACCATAAGTCTTTAGTAATACAGTTGACCCACTTACATAATCAGTCACTAGTGAAGACCCATTAGACAGCGTCAACTCGAGACGCCCGTCCGCTGACTTGAACGCGTCATAGATTTGCGCTGCAATTGAGAATTTACATTTAAGTGTACTTATCTTGCATTTTTATAGCACTTACCTCTTTTTAAACTACCGTAGACGTCTGATTTCTGTTCAAAAGACTTCAAATAAAAGGATCTAACGAAAGATTTCAATTTGTCGTTGCAAATCTTTTTCTTTACAAAATCGCTCTGGCTGTTTGTACGCTTAGATCTTTAAACGAAACTGATTTTAATGCAGTTTAGCAGCAATAGAAAGACTAGATGACGCTACAGTCGCTATAAGACTGATGTGAAAGGCATATACTAATTTCGGCATCGACGGTAGGAGGGCCGTAGCTTAATTGGAGAAAGCGCTCAGGCCGCGATTGCTCGAGCGTCGCATATTCAAATCCTGTCGGTTCCGAAAAATTTTATATGCATTTTAAATTTTTAAAATAGAAAGAGTTATTTAAGAGGAATGTTTATGTGCAATAGAAATGCATATTATCATAGAAAAAAGCGAAGAAATTCAATGTACTATAATTAGTAACATATTTTTGTAAGCTAACATGACGATCGCCGGCAAAACCTGTGAATCACTCCAAACTGCCCCGCATCAGCATTTTTAGTTAACTATCTATTGCACTACTTGCAAAGACTTTACTGTCGTTCGTTGAAGGATTCTATCAGATTTTATCAGATCTAAACGCGTTCTATAAAATAGTAACTATAATATAAAAGTAATCAACGAATTGTTCAGCAATCAGATTTCATTAATTCTATACAGGTTTAAAGGGTAGCATCAATAATTTAATTTTTATTTGGGTGCCATACTCCATTTATAAAAGATACATATTGCGTTAACTTCACGTTTTTGCCTTCGCTACTTTCATTCATAACTGTGCCACGTGGGTTGATAAACACGAACGGTGGGCCTTAATCCGTCAAGAGTGTCGAAGGTAACCCAAAACAATGACCAATGGACACGTACGAAGCGCTTTTTGATCATCTTCAATTAAGCACTGTAATGATCTGGAATGCTATTCTGAGTCTAGACTTGAGGTTAGAGTCACTGTTACACAGTGGCGTGCACTTCATAGATGCACAAATGCACTATTCACCCTAAAACTTTCATATTACTCGTATAGATTAAGTAGACCGTACTCTTGGGCATGATGGTTACGCCTTCGCACTTAATCTTCTCGGCCGCCCACTCAGACAGGTACTCCGGAAGGATCCCTGCCAAGATGCCCTTGTCCTTCAACATCTGCACGAACTCGATGGACTCTTCTTTCTGTTCGCCATGATGATCTACTTCCTTTTCTATGAAGCAAACAATTCTTTATTATGACCTCGAATAATAAAACATGTTTTACCTGAAGGAGTAAGATTTTAACATTTTTTGTTTCTATGTTACTTCCTTTGGATTCCCACACTACTTACGAGCTTGTAATAAGAATCTTAGTCTTATTTCTACTACCTCGTTGGTCTAGTGGTTAGCATGGTGGACTACAGATCAGGTCCTAGGTTCGATCCCGGGTCGGGCCAGTGCATAGTATTGGATTGTTCCATCAAGAAATTCTTAGTATCAGCTCCAGAGTTTGGAAATTGCCGTTGATTCACTCCCGTGCCTCGAAGAAGCTGTCGATCCTGGACAGGAACCTCAGTGTGGAAATCACAGACTTATCCTGCGCCTAATCTCTTTCCGGTGGTGTCGGAGCTGCCTTCCATAAGAGTGAGGGAATGGAGAGTGCACCAGTGTTCTCGCACACACTAATGCACCGTAATATCTGCCGCATAAATGGAAAATCTCTCTGGACCATCTTGGCTGAAATCAGTCTGGTAAACTGTTATTAGAGTTCCGTTTACCACATAATTTGGAGTAATGACCAATCTTAATATATCAAGAACCTAAGAAACCAAACCAAAGACACTTGGTCTTTGATTTGAAGTTCTTCTGATTTCATCTTTAAAACTTAGAACATTATTAATTAGAGACTTGAAATTAGGAGTATATTTTGTAGTCTTACTCATCCTGCCCAAGTACCAGGACAGCTCGCTCCCCAGGAATCCTCCTCCGAGTATGACCACGTGCTTGGCCGCTTTCACCTTGCGGTACGCGAGCTCAAGGTCGCGGACGGTGCGCAGCGTTTGCACACGCTCCCTCACAAACTTCGGAGCCGATTTAAATATATTCAGGTTTTTTGGTTTAGCCCCTGTGTGCAGTTAACATTTAAATAATTTAGATCTTACACAGAGCGTGAATCCGCGGAAGAATTCCACTTATTTTTGTTTGGTGACCCTTTGAGAAGGACTCAGTATTTTAACCACTAAAAATGTTTTAGTAAGTGCCACAAAAAGAACGATGTTAATTTTGAAAATTCCTCAGATTTGTCGCCTTTAAGCTAACGCTAAAAATATCTTCTAGTCATTCATCATGACTGAAAGTTCATTTACTCTATTATTACGCATTATACACAAACCTCAACATTTCTGATAACATTACTCTAAAATTCTGAACTCAAAATTCATTTATTTCAAGCAGGCTTAATATAAGCACTTTTGAAACGTCAAGTATGTCTGTTGCAATCAGAAACTTCGAGACATATATCTATATTGAAATATATAGAAGGGAGTCTTGTTGGCGAACTTACCAGGTCAGACCACAAGATAGGTTACGCCACGTGCACTGTTCCCCAATACCTTGACCACATCTAAAAACTTGCCCAAGCAATTGGACAAGCATGACATTATAAAAGTGATTTCGAAGCGCCTAACACACGGACGTGAGCAATTCTAACCGAAGTTATACACGAGAAGAAAAATAAGTGTATTCACCAGGTCATTCCAGCACCTAGTTTACGTTAGGCTGTGTGATTTAACTTTACTTTGGAATAGATAAGCGTTGGCTAGTAACAACATTTTGTTAGGTAGATAACAAATCATTATAGCCATTGTCAATGTCACTATCACTTCCTTATGCTGAATAAATATTAATCAACAAGCGTCCAGTATTTCACTGAAAATCTGGTCTAATGGTGTCATAAGTGAGACCAAACTCCAACTACCATTTTTTCTCACGTTTTGGTCGAGAACAATCCAAAGTCAAAATCAAATATATCACTTCCTTATGCTGAATAAATATTAATCAACAAGCGTCCAGTATTTCAGTGAAAATCTGGTCTAATGGTGTCATAAGTGAGACCAAACTCCAACTACCATTTTTTCTCACGTTTTGGTCGAGAACAATCCAAAGTCAAAATCAAATATATCACTTCCTTATGCTGAATAAATATTAATCAACAAGCGTCCAGTATTTCAGTGAAAATCTGGTCTAATGGTGTCATAAGTGAGACCAAACTCCAACTACCACTTTTTCTCACGTTTTGGTCGAGAACAATCCAAAGTCAAAATCAAATATTAAAACTAAAGCTCCGTGGATGCCAAACCCGCCCTGGTTTAAGAAGAAGCCCATAACAAACTTAGCCGGATGTTATTTTTGTCAGCAGCATTTCACATTGTCATTTAATACTTTTAAAGAAGAAACTTGATTAGAGCAATAATTCACAACCAAGCTGTTTTAACGTTTACGAAATCCTTTATACTACCTATATGAGGACTTTGAACTTTTTAACAGAAACCTTTAAAATACTTACCATCCGTATTAGTGAGCATGCACAACTTCACCAATGACCCCTTTAACTCACCCACAGCGATGAGGCATCTCTCGTAGTACATCGGCTGTTCCCCGCACATGGTCTTTATCCAGGCCACGTGGTCGTCAGCGTCTACCCGCAGCACACACCACCCGGTGGCGACGGACAACGCCGGCCCGGTTTTCTTGCGATAAAACTTTATCGGATCCATGAAGGACTGGCAGTCAGCGTAGTACATCCTAAAATACTTTCTCCGTTCAAAAAAAATATCTTCAAAGGCTGTCCATATCTCATCTACCGTTTTTGTAAATAATAAACATGGCATGTTTATTTCTGCCGCTAAGCAGCATTGTTGCAATGCTGTGTTCCAGTCTGAAGGGTGCGGTTGCCGGTGTAGTTACAGACGCATGAGCATGACAAAGGGCGGCATGTTGCAGGACGTGCTCTTTGCATGCCCTGTGAAGTGTTGGTCTGTTTTGCAATTATTACTACAAATAAATAAAAAAATCAATTCAATATTTATACTTTAAAATTCATTCACATAATTAATACAAAAGAAAATCTTTTTTCTGTTATTTTTTCAAGTCTAAACTAACGAACGTATTTCTAGAAAAGCCCAGCAAGGATAGATTGCATGGGAAAAAATAACGGTTTTCTCGCAATTTTATAGAAGAAACATGCGGACGAAAAAGCAGAAAATAGTTATTATCTACTTAATATATTACATACACACCGATTCGTTTGATGCTTCATAAGTATGTTTTAACGCTAAAAAGTATTTTTTTATTCCACTACAAGTTAGCGCTTGACTGCAATCTCACCTGGTGGTCAGAGATGATGAGGGCGTGATATCAGACCCTTTTATTTTTATTATATTTCCATTAGGCAAAATCTGCTAACTAAAAATACGAATCGAAAAATCTATTTCGCGTGGATGCGCTTATAATGTCTAATAGGCTTAATATAAGCACTGTTGAAACGTCAATTATGTGTGTTTGTAGTGACTCTACCAACGGTTCGGAAGGCAGATCCGAGAAGAAGCCGGCAATAAACTCAGCAGTTGCTCGTTTCCATTCCGTGTCCTGCTGGTTTGATAATGATGACAGGTGGTGATAAGTAAGAATGCCGGAAAGCCATTCCGGAATCCGGAATTTTGCACATGCAAGCAATACACTTCGTACGTGCCCCTGGGATATCACCTGCGCCTACTAAATTAGCCAAAACATTCGAAACTTACGTCTTCCTCTTCAACTGTTCAACGTAGTTCAACTTTTTCATCTCAGGCGGATCCGCGTTCCACCACATGTGCTTGGACATTGGAGGCCGGCTGTATGGCAAACAGTCTTCTTTCGAGATGATAAACACCTGAAAGTTCACTATCACCATCATCATCAGAGTAATTTTGTATCCCCTGCTAGATACAGGCCACGTTTCTCATAGGACGCTGGGGTATAGCTCTATAGCTTAGCGTCGCCATGTTGCCATAATTGAAATAATCCAAATAAAAAATTCATTTATTTTAAGTAGGCTTACTCTTTAAACATTCATAAAACATCAAGTCTGCAGATTTTACCCAGAAGATGCAGGCTAGAAACTCAGCAGTTACTCTTTTCCACCATCAACAATTTTATGTTATAGCAACGTCGCGGTGTGGCGTCCACACACAAACTATTTGCTTGCGCGATCGATCGCTTTACGTCGTTTGCAACGGGACGGAGCGGATGCGACGTGGCATCACAGAAAGTCACGACTAAAACTTTTACAAATAGATTAATCTGCCTGTACAATAATCCGCCAGCATCTGGCATGATTATTTACTAAACAAATTAAGACGATATGTAAAAGGTAAGCGAATTAATTCTACATGACTTTATTAGACTTTTACGAGTTAACCTACTTGTAAGTAGGAAACGTGCCAGATTGCTTTCAATAGCCCCTTGTATATTATGGCCCGTGGCCCGTGGCCCGTGGCCCGTGGCCGCTACAGCCTTCATAAAACTCTGAATGTGCTGGCCATTAGACATTCCCGTAGTGTGAATAATCGCGGTATGGAAATATAATAAGCATGACACGACTATCGGCGACGAGTCGGCGACAGTCATTATAAAAGCTTACACATTTACTGTGCTTGTACCATTTCACATTTATTCACATCTCGAAAAAATTCTCGCGACACGATTTGTCCCGTGGCCACCACGTTATAGCGATGTGACTGGCATTGTCGACGGTGCTACCTTGGCCGTCTTGTCGTGCTCCTGGATTGCCCTGTAGGCGGCCCAGCCCGCGGCGCCGGCGCCGATGATGAGGTACTGGACACACGCGGGCAGATCTTCGCTGTGGTATGGACGCTTCACTATGCGACGAGGGCGCCCTTGAACAAAATACGTACATCCTTACAAATGCGAAAGTGTGTTTGTGTGTCATTTCTTCACGCCCTAATTGGCATAGAATTTACTCTAAAAATAATAGGTGTCCCCTGGATTTGCAAAAAAAAACCTTATAAACAGAGACCGAGAGCGCGGTCCACCTAGTGTTGTTATATTCTGGTTGGCCGATATAATAGCTACATCCGTGCATAATTTTATAGGCAAATTAAAATGAGCTAATTACAGTATTTCTAGACAAAAAAGTATATAAGAATTACCTGTATAATGCCTATTTTTGCCAAAGTTGCAAACCACTAGAAATCCACAAAAAATAATACCGCTTCTATAGCCTAGCAAACTCCTCATTAATGTAATGGCCCAGCAGATTTCTCAAAAATCAATACTTATATTATAAATGGTGTAAGTGTGCCTGATTATTTATTTGTTTGCATTAAAAAAAAAATGGCAATTAAAATTAGAAAATAATATAATTCCCATCTTGACCCGAACCTGCAGTTTACCAAATATGATCGATTCCTACTTACATGTCACAACTGCTGTATTAATTGTATCCTTTTCATCTCTCCACAAGTATAACTGGTATATCTGTAGAAAGAAGAGGGGTTACGTTTGAGCATTACGTCTGTACTTTTGTGTCGGGGTCATCAAAGCTCGAGCCTTATCTCCTAGCTGCTAACTGAGGTAATGATGTTCAGATTTGACAAAGAAATTTCTTTCCTTTTTTCAATTCATCGCGTCAACCAACCGATGTCTACTGCTAGACATCCCTACTAATATTATAAATTTGAATGTATGTTTGTTTGTTACGCTTTCACGCTAAAACTACTAAACCGATCATCACGAAACTTTGTACACATATTCCTGAAGGTGTTAGAAGTAATAGGTATAGGATGTTTTTATCTCGAAATAAAGCTCAGTTCTCTCGGTAGAGGGGAAGAAAGTGATTGACGAGTTTACACCAGGCTTAGCTATCCTAAATACATGTGCTGCCACATTTATGAAGCACGTCTTTCGAAAAACAAAAACAAAGGCGCACGAAGTCGCGGGCAACAGCTAGTATTTTATATATTTATTATTTATTATTATGTCTTTCAACACCTGTCCCCTGTCATCTGTCAACCTCGTCAGGTGTTTAACGACGATTTAACGTTGCGAGGTCGCTATTGAACTAGAAAAAACTTGGAACCTGAACTTGATCGGAGAACCTTCTACAATCTGTGTGCCCCGCCCTATGTGCTACTTCAGCTTCGCGACTCGTCAAGCAATGTCGGTAACTCTATTTCTTCTTCTACTAATCTTCCCGTTGAGAAATACTGAAGATGTCTTAAGAAGCATATACCACAAGCAGGACGTGGAAATTTATTCGTGGTGGTTTTTTGAAGTTACAATTTTACACCGCCTTACCGTTCCCATAAGTCCCAAGAAAGAAAGCACGGACCAGACGTAGATCCAGGGGAATGGTGGTGGCGGGGGCGGCGAACATGGCGCCGGATCCGGTGCAGGCTTCAGGGAACAGGGCCCCTTGGTGCGGGTGCATTCCAGCATTGGCTGTGAGGTTTAGGCATAATATTTTTTTTCTATCACGATTAGGGGCTATACTTAAATAACGTCACATGTATTTCATGATTTTTTGAACCCGGGGGCATTCTGCTTGCAAGAGCTGTCGTGATGCTATGTCCCTTTGCAAACGAGAGAAAGCGGTGATTACACATGTATTTTGAAACTAAGCATCGTAGTTTTTTGCTATACTTATATAAGTGGAACCACATGGGAGTTTCAAATAAATGAAAATAATCCAAATCGTTTAATAAATTACAAAGTTCTGAGGAAACAAACATAAAAACACTTTCTCCTTTTTTGGATTCAGTTAAAAATACGAGTAAATAGATAGTAGTTGGTAGTTTCAAGAAAATTAGCACCAACTATTTATCAAGGATAATATTATAGAGTTATATAAAGGGAAGTTAACTAGAGCAATGGACTCGGTTTATGAAGTCCTAGTAAATTATATCCTGATTCCAAATTTGACGGCCGATTGGCGCAGATTGCAGCGATCCTGCTTTCTGAGTCCAAGGCCGTGGGTTTAATTCCCACTACTGGAAAATGTTTGTGTGATGAGCATGAATGTTTGTATGTATATTCAGTGGGTGTTTATATGTATATTCTAAGTATTTATGTATATTATTCATAAAAATATTCATCAGTCATCTTAGTCCGCATAACACAAGCTACGCTTACTTTGGGTTAGATGGCGATGTGTGCATCGTCTTCGTATATTTATATTTATTATAAATAACTAAATTACTTTATAAATAATAAAGGTTATCTTAAGCAATTTACGGTGAAATTATTTCGTCAATAAGAAATTAAAGCGACGGCGTTTCTTCGATTTCAATCTTTATACCTACGCAATCCAAAAAAAATCTGTAAAATGTATTCCTGAGTCGAGCAATGAAACAATTCTCAGAAATAAAAAGTTTATTTGTAATCAAGCGACATCTTTAGACTTGGGTTTTTTTGTAACCATCAGAGCCCGTAATGTTAATTTTACATTTCGTCAACACTTTTCAGTTTCTAAAACTTCTGTTTGGCCATCTTCTTTTTGTCCCTCAAATTCCTCTTTTTCTGCTTGAGATAGCAATGTCAATCTATCCAGTGGCTTCCACGGTTCATGGAAGGCGTATTTAAATTTGTTTTTGCCGTGATAGCCGAGCCTTGGCAAGGGATCTTGCATATCGTTAGGTCCGGCAGGAAGTTTTTTAGTTTCTTTCCAGTAATCTGGGTGTATTACAGGAGAACTTTGGAACAAATCCAGCAATGGCTTTATGGTGCTATCAAATTTTATAGCGGACGTCATGAAAGCTTGTTCTCGATCATCATTCGTGGTTTCCTGCCAAATAATAATTAGAGCTTCAGATTGAATAACTGGTAGAGGATTTTTTTAAAGTGCGTTTGACGAAATCTCCCTGAATTACTAATCGATGCAGCGGTAAGTGTTTTTGAGGGGCACGGTACTGTGGTAATCCTCTTCTTTGCCTCCTGTAATTATAACTAAGAAGGTCCTCTTACCAAAGTGTGAGGAAATAAAGATGCTTGAATCGGTTTTGTCTATCACCGACCATTGAAACTTCTCCATCTTCCTTTGGTTTTGCCTTACCCCTGAAGAGACCCTTTAAGAAACCGAAAAATCCCGCACTGGGAGGCTCCTCTTCGACCTGTTCTTCTGTGCCGGGCGGATTCTGTTCCCCGTAATTTGGATAAGGTCCATAACCTTGTTGCTGGGGCGGGTTCCCTTGGTTACCCGTCTGGGACGTCCACAGCACTGCCGTCCACTGATGGAGAAAGCACAAGCTGGATTTCATTAGATATTACACTTTACGGGCTCTGATTTCGTCTAACGCACTTCCAAATAAAGATTTATTATTAGTATCAAAAATCCAAGACGCCGCAAGAAAATCCTTTAAAACTTTGTATAACCTTATAAAATCTCTCGTTCATAATTTTATGGAACTAACCGCGACCATATAATTAAACTTTCTACCTACTTACTTAAATAATTAAGCTGCTTTTCTATCAGAGTTTTTTGAGTAGGCATAAGGAAAGATGTTCGTCAAAGGGCCTCATTAATATCACACAGATTAGTTATTCTATATCATCTTTCAGGCTTGTGGGTTTCCTCACGGTGTTTTCCTTCACCGTTAAAGAGTGATATTTAGTTAATTTTTTTTTTTTTTTAATCTATCTATTAGGAGAGGTTGAGATGAATTAAGTACGACCCTTACGTTGCTCTGATGCGAAATGTTTTAGTGATAGTAACCCAGGTAGGTGGCTAATTATATTCTCCAAAAAAAAAAAAAGGTGAATTAGCCAATTTTCTGACTTCAGACGATGAATCTTAGGAATACCAACTTATCTATTTATTTCTCGTCCCGGGAATTCAACAAACGAGACAATGTTTATTTTATTTAAACTCTTTATATGCACTTTATTTTGCGATCTCTGCCAGGCAACCTTAGGATTAGGACAAGAGCGAGAGCAAATATTGAATATTGTAGGAATTGCTCACTCTCACTTAACTCGCGCTTAGCTCCTTGCATCTTATCTAGATTGGCAGCTTTAGTACCACCGACTTACCTTGGCTTTACTAGGAGGCAGTGGAGGACACACTACGTCTGGCACTTTGATCCTGTAGGGATCATAGTTGGGTGGTTGCGGCTCGTAGGGGCATTCGTGACGCCACGCCGGAGGCGGGAGGTCACACTTGGGCCATGGCTCAACTCTCTTTCCGTGAGTTTGAGCTATATCCTTGCAGCAACTACCCTTGTCTTTACAGTAGTTTCTTAAATACGCTGAAACGAAATCCAATGAATTTACTTATCTTGGAGGTCACTTCATCTTGGAGTGTAGGTACTTAAAAAAGATGAGAGAAATGAGATGACTTGAGAAAGATGAGAGAAAGATGCATTAAGAACATACAGAAACCACGCGAATATTATTGAAGCATCAAAAACCACTCCACTTTAATAGTGTTTCTCGAACAGGCGGTTAGTTACTTCATTGATTTAGACAGTATTTATTTTACCTTTAATGTTCTAAACGTTTATCATAAAATAGGGAAAAGGGAAAAGCTTGTGAACTAGCAACATTCTGCGGGTGTGAAGTGAGAAGCACTCGGGTTGTCTTCTCGGTTTTTGGACAAAATGCACTGCATACAATAATTGTCGGATGAGGATTATGTATGCTCTACATTCCCAGTATGGACGTATACTTCACATACCTTCTTAAACCTTCTTCCTGAATAACCCTATCTACTCCTAAAAAAAACTGCTTAAAATTCCGTTGTATAGCTTAGAAGAACAAAGCGTACAAACAGCGTGAGCTATTTTGTTTCGTACTATATGAAGATATTTTAAAGCAGTTACTAAACGCAAGAAAATACTTATACAGCACCTAATGCAGAAGCTGCCTCCACCAAACCGTTGCCGGTAATTGCTACCACAGGGTTGATACAACGAATGTGACTGCAGTATCGAAAGGTGCCATTTAACATTTTGTAGATTAACACTGAGAATCAACGATACACCAAAAATTTTCAAGTTCTATATACAAAAATATCGGATTTACATTATATTGGATGCGGAAGAAAATTTGTTCATTGTGATTGTGATGTTTCCTTGACGTCAATTGGAAAATCGAATTTTGGAATTTTGACTTCTAATGTCAAGGAGATTTCTTGTAAAAAGATTATATAAGAATCTTATTCAAGGAAGACGAGTCACTGGTCATCATGTTTTAGTTACTTAACTCAGTGTTAGCGTCTGCAGGTCACCCACGGATGTTAACACTGACCTCTATTATACTTAATAGAGGTCGGTGGGTGCAAAGTAAGGGCATTATAAATTTAAAAAGCATATAAAAAATATTTTTTGCAACCGACAGGATTTGAACCTGCGACTCTCTGGCAATAGCGGCCTGAGAGCTTTCTCCAATTAAGCTACGGCTCTCCTCCCGTCGATGCCGAAATTAGTATATGCCTTTTCACATCAGTCTTATAGCAACTGTAGCAACACAGCAACAAAACACATGATGTTGAAGGACAATCAACATGAGGTGTAGGATTGGGCTGCAATTACCTACACCTGCAAGGACGCCCTTCAGACCGACAAAGCTGCTTAGCAGCAGAAATAAGCATGGTGGTACTTACCCGGACGAGCTCTGTCACAAAAAGTTCTAATACTTCTTTACAAAAGCTCCACTACTGCTGTCGTTGACTTGATTAAGGTCAAGGGCAATATTGCTCAAGATTTGAAAGAGGGCAAGACTTGCTGTTGGACCTGTGCTTAAAATATGAATCCAAGTTATTGATAGGTTAGAACTACCTACGTTAAAAAACAGCCTATAAAAGGTAACTTTTACAAATATTGGATAGAAGCAGGCGTTACTTTGCGGAATTCCATGATATATTATGAAATTTAAGCTCAATTTGCTATACTCTTCTATATTACTTAACAATTATTCATTATGAAGTCAACATCTCCTGAGGATGCACATTAGGTACATTGCAGAAGATCAGTTGGGTGTGCAGTATAAAGATTGAAAAAAAATATAAGTTATGCCATAAAGATTCGCCTGCTTATAGCAAACAAAGCTTTATTTAGGTACATCAAGGTAAAGTTTAATAAGGCGTAAAGAAAACAACCGAATATAACAAAAATATTGAATCAACTTTATTTTGTACAAAATACACAAATAATACAAATCGATTCAACCAATACAAACACACGACGCTTACACAATTAATATAATTATTATTATATTTATACAACAATTCTGTTTAACTTAGATATGAGAATGCGTCACGAAAGTAGAAAATGTAACAAGTAATACAACTTAGATAAATAATAGAAAAAGGCGAAAGATCTCTCCTAGTCAAAATACATTTCTACAAGCCATTATGATGTGTCGAATAAGATTTGATGTAATCAGAATGTACAGAATAAACATATTCAGAGGCACTAATGAGGTGGAAGGGGCTTAGATAGATAAATAGGTAGAAGATAGGTAGGTTATAATATTTCATAAAAAAAAAACTATATGACTCGGTCAACTTTGTACTAGCTAAAATTGATTTAATTGTGCTATACATAAGTAAGCAATAAAAAAACAATCTTAATTAACCTTCCAACTACCAGGGGGCTACAAATAAGTTTGTAATACCCAACGTCATAAAACAGCGTTTTATCCGCAGTTGAAAATGAAGGCTCCCATATCTGTGGTCAAACTCCAACTGACAGTACCTTTCAAACGACAAAGCTTGAAAAATGCTGCATAACTATTCCGTCGTTATGCCACTGTAAGGCCCCTGTTCTTTAGTGCGGGGGGCAGCTGCAAATATGTTGCGGGCTTCTTAGACCAGGACGCGTTTGAAACCCTCGTAACTTTAGTTTTAAGTTTACGAATATGGTTATCGCCATCATGTCACCATCGCCATCGTGTAATTCTCATGTAATGTACGCATCAAAAGTGCCACCTATGGACCTACTTGAATAAAGATATTTTTGACTTTGACTTTGACATTTATTGATTCGCCGCGAAATTGAAATTACTCTGAAATTCCTATACGAAATTACCAATTTAGGATTTTCTTTTTTACCCTAGCATCCTTAATAAGCAATGTAAGAGTCGAGATTTAAAAAATGTATATAGTTTAGTTTTAGTCATTGTAAAGAAAATAATACTTCATAAAAAAAACTTATAGCGAAATAATATTAGAACTACTCTGAAGCCTTAATTGTGGAGATGACCTAGACATTCATAATGAGGATGTTTTATTTTTTAGGCCACTCGGGTGCTTTTACAAATTTCTAAGGTTAACTTGTAAGCCCGCCGCTGGCTTAATAAGGTTGAGAACCCCTGCACTAGGCAATATATTACTCGCCTCTTATCAAAATCCATTTAGAATCACATTGTATTGCCTAAACCATTGGCATTCACATTACAGCAGCGTGGATGTCATAAAATATGAATCCCTCTGTCTTGTGAGAAGATGCTTGAACGTAGCAGAGATATTGCGAGTCAGAACCAAGCTAATTACAATTTCTACTTTGGTGACGCAAAGCAAATTGTACCTACACCTGCCCACTCCATTTTTCTTACTTTTCTTACAATGTAAACAATCTTTACATTACCTTTTAGATATTTTAAATATGTTTTAACATAGAGAAGGGAAACATCGTGTTGTTATGAAACGTGTCTGCATCAAACCTGAAGAAAGAGTTATTGTTTTGTCATATTTTTTACGGTCGACCAGATCGGCTGACGTTAACCCTTGGGAATTTATGAATGTGCTTTTTATCATATTTTAGTACTGGCTGTTGCCCGCTCAATATAGTTTTTGAAAAATCACGTAGAATCTTTAAATAAGTTGTAAGTAGTCTATGTTTTTCTAACTCTATACCAAAAATCAAGTCGATTGGTTTCTTTATTACGTTAAGGAAGGACAAACATTCTGACATTTATATTATTTGTAAGCATTAAAATAACAAAATCAAAATATTGTTTAAAGTTTAAGACAAGTAAGAAAATATAGACTGCATAATTATTGCTAATATTATCATGACTGGACCAACACTGGTCAAACGATAATACGTGGTAAGGGTCAAAGGCACTGTCTATTTGCGAAAAACCCGGTCTTCATACCTAAAGTATTCATAATTTACATTACGACTGAGTGAAGTTCTATATTCTGTCTTTTTTATGTATTAGACTAGCGGGCTCCCATTTGGTTTTGGAGTAAAATAACACTGAAACGCCACAGTAAAATGGATTAAATCCACTTGGTTTTAAGGCATATATTCATTTACTTTACTACAGCTTCAAGTGGAACGTTTGTAAAATATAAATCATCGGAATGAACGACTTTAGTATGTGGACAATTCGATTGATTTTATTTTGAAGAGTGTTTCATACTCGAAAATGTCTCACTATAGCAATCGTTCAAACGTGTAACTAAGGGCTTTTTTAATCAACGTGGAATTAGTCGGAATAAATAATAAATAAATAAATATACTACGACAATACATACATCGCCATCTGGCCCCAAAGTAAGCGTAGCTTGTGTTATGGGTAATGAGATGACTGATGAATTTTTGATTAATAATATACATAAATAATTATAGTATACAGATGAACACCCAGACAATAAAAAACATTCATGCTAATTACACAAACATTTTTCAGTTGTGGGACTCGAACCAACGGCCTTGGACTCAGAAAGCAGGGTCGCTGCTCACTTTGCCAATCGGCCGGAATATCCACCTATTCAGTGGTATGTCTCGCTCTGACATTTAAAAGTAGTGTTGCCCAAATTCAGTCTTGGTCTTGCAGTCTTGGTCTTGTTCTTGCGTTTTTGCAAGACCAAGACCAAGAACAAGACCGCGTATTTTTAGCAAGACCAAGACCAAGACTGACCGTGCAAGACTTGAGCAAGAACAAGACATAGCCTGCAAGACTCTTGCGTCTTGCAGCTAGGACTTAGCGCTATTTCACGGAGTAGTTAGGTGTAACAGTTCGGTGTATAGGTAGGTAGGTACGCTTAGGAATTCTATGAGACGCAAAAAACTATATCAAAGAATATGAAAAACTGGACCTATGCGCATTACGACTAATACCATAAACATAGCGAATAAAAAAATATCTATTAAAATCAAACTGAGTGCATGCATAGTTATGTTTTAACCATCGGCACTTTGATAATGCGGCATCAAAGGTTTTGTACTTACTTCTCAAAGAAATTTGCCGCTTTTCGGAAGTACATGGTTATGATACACGCGCCGGCGGCTTCTTTTGAAATCTAAAACAATCGTTGCCGCCGCGCCGAAATCTTAACATTTGACACTATTCATGCAAAATAATTTCGAATTTTAAGAGTACCTACAGGTGTTCCAAAGAATAAATAAGTTTCAGATTGGTGATTTTAGATTGGTGGAGGACGCATGAGACAGAGTATCCGATTTTATCGAAAATGGCCCGTGATTTTCTCTCAATACCTGCAACTTCAGTACCTGCTGAGAGGTTATTTTCTAAAGCATCATTAGTAATTAGAAAACATAGAAATAGGTTAAGTGATGAGTCAGCCAGATGGTTACTTTGTATTAATTCTTGGTCAAAAGAATTGATATAAAGTATCATAACCTAATGATAAAGCTGTTGATTTGTGTTGTATTTTATTTTTTATTCAAATAAATGATAAATCGTAAAACTCTTTTATTAAATTTCTTATAAGTTGAGGGTTCAATCTCTTTCTAGACAGATAAGTATTGTTCTTTAAAATACAGTCAAGTTATTGTAATTAATTTGTTTTTTTACATGTTTTAGCAAATGTAAGCTTATAAATCATAAATGTTTATTAAGAAACAGTTACTTCCATGGAAAACGACATATAGGTCAGTTGATTTTTCGAATTTCTTATCAAATCTTCAGTTATTTATTAATCTGCTTGATCTTTACTATGGCTATGTTAATTCAAGCTCACAATGTTCCAATTCTAATACGTTTTTCTAAGATTTAAAGTAAACTTTAATAAATAGTAATAGACTAATAGGTAATTGCAAGACTTGCAAGACTCTTGCTGCAAGACCAAGACCAAGACCAAGACTGGGAGCGCAAGACCAAGACCAAGACCAAGACCAGGTGTATTGGCGCAAGACCAAGACCAAGACTGGCTAAGTCTCGTCTTGTTCTTGCATTTGGGCAACACTATTTAAAAGGTGTTCTCAGTTGAAATGGGACAAAAAAATGATCCGACGTTATTTATTCAACGTTCATTTGTGAGGCCCTAAGGGTACGGAAGGCTTAACAGGATCGCTTAAAGCAGTTTTATTCTAAAACTGGCAGTTGATTTGATACACCTTGACGTCCTACAAATAAGGACTATAATTCAGAAACAAAACTTCTATTATATAAAAATAACAGTGCTTTAAGCTACGACTGTAAGCCCTCAGTTCAATTTACAAAACTGCTTAGGAACTCTTTTAGCGAAACCTTCAACATTACATTATGTTATATACATTACGTTTTGTAGACTCGAAATAATTAAAAAAAAATCCTTTGGTTATTTTTTAAAAAGTGATAATATTAAATAATATTAATGGGTTTTATTATAGTTATGTACGTATGTTTTATTAAAATGAGTCCTTAATATTTTTAAAACTTACTTTACATTTAAAAATAACCGAAAGACTTTTAACAGTAAAGAAAATATATAAGCATATAGACTATAGTTTTTATATTAGCGGGCACAAATACTTTAACATTGCAGAGGAACTGGGTTTGTACAACTAGAGATGTATGGGTCGGACAAACCTACAAAATTGTGAGTGGAATTTAACAGTTGGCATATCTGCAGGCGCTTTTTTTATATAAACGACACGACATTCATTTATAGTTTGTTTCTCCGTACTAACCTACGTTTTTCTAACCTGTCTTCTAACGTAAACAATATTTTAATTACATTTCATGGTAACAATAAAAACGACATACACGATAATAAGGAAATCTCTTTTTGAGTTAACTATCTATTCGCGGAACTTGGCAATAAAATCAGCCGTTTACGTCACGAAAAGTGGCCTAACGCTAATAATATACTATTTTATATCCTAAGAAAGCAAAAGGTTCCCAAGGGATTTGTAAAAAACCGTAATAACGCGGACGACGAACCGCTAGTTAATTATAAATTCTAATATTAACTCAAATGTGTCACATTTGCCGTGACGTGCACTTTTTTTGTTCTATATGTACTTTAAAACACAATTGTTTTATTCTTTATATATAAAGCATACCTTAAACTAAAAAGTAATAAAATACTGTTTACATTGTAGGACAGATAAAAAATGGAGCACTTAAAATATAATTTATTCATGTGAAAATGAACTGGTCAAGACTCAAGGCACGTTATAGTATCTACTACCTAAAAAACAAAATAATTTATTTGCAGTCGATATAGTCGGTTGGATAGTCTGATGGCGAACATCAGCCCCGACCTGCTCGGGTGGTGTAACATCACATATTTAAATTATGTAATTCAAACAGCACTCACTATCTATACAAAATGTTTTACAAATGAAATCACTACCAATAAATATATCATCTGTCTGTAATGACAAAATAACAGCTTTTTACTTACATATAAAGGTAAATGCGCTACTTGACGAAAATATATATATTTATATATATATATAAATAAAATATATATATATATTTATATATATATTTTATTTATATATATATTTTCGTCTGTTTTATTTCTAACTAATCTCCAAAACGGCTGGACTGATTTAAACGAGAATTTCACAAACAAATGGAGGATTGCACTGGCTTTTTTTATTTCGTAAATATAAACTTCAAGTGTTGAAATGGGGGTTGAAATTAAGGCCATTCAAAATTTCGACCCCACTTTAGATGTTTGTACCCAATTATAGTTTCTCTAAAACAATAGTAGCTAAAGGGTGGCAAGAGGCTTCTAAGATTGTGCCTGATACCTGTACACTTCAAATAAAGTATCTTTAACAGATTTTTTTTAAGTTAATTTATAGGCAAAGTATGTATAAAAAAAGTGCCCGGACGAAGTCGCGGGCAACCATTAGTAAACAATGTAGTTAGCGCCATCATCTCCAATAATTTGACTTTGACTTTCGCCTACATCTAACATTCAAGAAAATATACTAAACAAATCAGATGATTCGTTACTGTTCTTTTATTTTAAATATGTTACGTCACTTAACCCCTCTTGTCACACGATGTCCATCTTTGCAAATCCCCCCACCCACTACCGGGTGATATAATTTATGGACAACCACTATCGATATTTAGCTATAAAAAAAAATAACGAAAAAATAATACAATAAAAAAATTAAAAAAATAAAATAGGAAACACGTCACTATTATTTAAAATAGATATTTACAAGGAATCCTTTACTTAGGCTATTTAAAATACGCATTTCTAACTTTTCCATAATTCTTATTAATTCTCTATACAAACAATAAACTTCACCATGACCCAAACCGTCGATATTGCTGACATTATAGGCTAGTAAAATAATTATCTAATTGTAAATTTTTATACTAGTGTGAAAGTAAGTAATTTCATAGTGTCTTGTCTTTGACCCGAGCTGACCGAGCGACCCGAAATTTCCACAGATGTATCAAACGGCGTTATTAATACTTTTACGACAAAAAAAATGCATACGGTCAAACCTGCTTAAATAGTACCATGACAGATCGCCTGGCTGAGACGATCTGGCGGGCACTATTATTGCTCCTTTGGCTAACGGTCTCGCACAACACCTACTCATTAAAACGGCCATTGTAATACTCATTTAGCTAACTATAAGGAAATTGTTTTACAGATAATTTAATATTGGGTACCCTTTTAATTAGTCAAGTATGCAATTTTAAAAATTCTAATATGTTTACCTGTTAATTAAATTTAAAGTTTCTATGCTGAATGACTTACTCAAAAATAAACAAAATAATTTCGGTTCGATTTACAGCTTGGAAAGACAGGAAAAAGTAAAAAGCACTAGTGCAAAAAAACAATCTTCCCGCACTTTATACAACCACAAAAAGTGGCCTTACTTTTAAAATAGTCAGCGTCACTCGTACACTGTGACACTATATAAGGATTCTAACGATAGACGAAAAAATCTGTGTAGGCGTTTAGAAGTTATGGTGGAATAAAGAAAGTTACATACATACATTCACAAACCCTGAAAACATTACACACTTTATGGGCAGTCAACGTTACTCAGCAAGGTTGTAAGACTTATTACGGCATATGTGAAAATGAAGCGTTTCTGTTACATAATGTGCATCCCTTGCTTCTACCCTCAATCATCCCTTAAAAGGACTTAAGTGGGTGGATATTTGACGTGGAACCCCATTTCTTCATTGTCAAAGGTCCACAACTTTGGAATGTCAACATGGCGGAATTCACTGGCGTGCACCGATTTTCTTACCAGGGTATACATATGGCAGTAAAATTGCATAAAATGGCAAAAATCCTCCTCCTATACGAGTTATGTATCAATTTTAGGGTAGGCGGTGCTTTTGCGCATGTATGAAATGCACGCCACTGGCGATATTGTAATGTAATACAGCTTTTGTAACCTGCAACCTGGCTCATCGAGCTGTTAACAATTAGCCATGGCAAAGATTTATATTTCCTGCAACCTGATTAATGGAATGGTTTTGGTGGAAAAGAACTCCTTGGCGCAACGGCGAGCGCTGTGAAATTAAGTACGAGTTCCCGGGTTCGATTCCCAGCGGGGGACATTTGTGAATTTATAATTACTAAATTTTCTCTGGTCTGGTGGGAAGCTCTGGCCGTGGCTAGTTACCACCCTACCGACATAGGCGTTAAGCGATTTGTCGCGTAGAAACCGATTAGGGATATGACTACAATACTGCCTAACAGGTTAGCCCGCTATCATTTTAGACCGCATCATCACTTACCGACAGGTGAGATTGCAGTCAAGGCGTAACTTGTAGTGGAATTAAAAAGAATAAAACAATAAAAAGTTGTGGATCTTTGTCAGAGGCGATGTGGTTATAAGACGCCTATAGCCAAGTTATCACGATGTCTTACAACCGTAGTTTCCTGCAACCCATTATTCAAACGGTTCTCAAAGTGCCGGAATTTCGCTAACGACGATTCGGTTATCAATTAGCCCTAGAAGAGATAATATAAATGTCTCCACAGCCTTTGTTTCCTGCAATTTTGTTCATCAAATGGTTCTCAAAGTTGCGGAGCTTTGTCAACAAAGATGCCACCATAAATAGTTCATAACAAAGGGTATTTTTAGTAATATCTCACAGCCTTCCGTTTACTGCAATCTGGTTTATCGAATTGTTGTCAAAGTTCCGGAGCTATTCAGTGACGATGTGGTCATCAGTTGGCCATGTCATGAGGGTACAGTGATGGTCAACAGCCTTTGCCTCGCGAAATCCTTTTCCTCACTCTAGTCCGAAAAACCAGTTGATCCCTTGCGCCAGGAACAGCACCAGTGGCTGCCAGGCCACCAGCCACCTCACCCAGTCGAGGAGCTGACCGTACAGTAAGTGGGGGCGGTCCCAACTGAGCAGTCGGTTAAAGAATAATTCTTGCATTATTTATGAAGAGGATTGAACAAATAACATATATTAAAAGTCATATAAGATAAATAAATAAATATACTACGACAATACACACATCGCCATCTAGCCCCAAAGTAAGCGTAGCTTGTGTTATGGATACTAAGGTAGCTGTTTAATATTTTTATGAATATAATACACATAAATACTTATCATATACAGATAAACAACCAGACACTGAAAAACAATGTTCATCACACAAACATTAAAAAAAAACACCCAGCTTAGTTTGTTTGCTTCTTCTTAGGACCTTGACGCGTTTGGAACCCTCGTAGCTTTAGTTTTAATTTAACGAATATGGTTATCGCCATGATCTCACTACCGTGTAACTCTCATGTAATGTACGCATCAAAAGTGCCACCTATGGCCCTACTTCAACAAATATATTTTTGACTTTTAAATAACTATACTACAACAATATTTAAAGATTATTAATACAAGTTAATATTTAAACTGTATCTGTGAAATCGAAACGCTAATAGTTTTTGAGTAAACCATTGCCATAATTTTTACTAAAGAAATCAGATACAGCTCTAAAATCACGTGCAAAATTAAAATTATATTTATTAAAATTTAAGTGACTACTATCACTTTAGTAGGTACTATGCGCGTGTCGATCTTTAATCTTCAGGTTGGCAGTGGTAGTTTGTATCAGATGAGTGTCCGGGTGAGTTAGTGTGTGTAGCAAAGGATACGGATTGGTGAACATCTGCTTGAGGTCCACCTTCTCCTTGCAGTAGGGGCACGTCTGGCGCTTGCCCACGATGCACCAGCCGCGGATGCAGAACTCGTGGAACACGTGGCCGCACGGCAGCTTGTACGTGTTCTCTGCGACAACGGGAACATTGCGAGACCGAATTCAACAGAATTGGATTTGGATAGAAGCAGGCGTTACTTTGCGGAAATCCATGATATATTATCAAAATTAAGCTTAATTTGCTATACTCCGCGAAAAGCAGGAGAATCTGTGTGGTGTAATTTATAATTTCTTCAATCCTTATACCCCACACCAAACAAATCATAAGCAATGTACCCTCTACGCACGTTTCGCTCCGAAACCGGAGCATCATCAGGAGATGTTGACTTTACAATGAACTTTGTTTGACTTAACAATTATAAATTACACCACACAGATTCTCCTGCTTTTCGCGGAGTATAGCAAATTAAGCTTAATTTTGATAATAGAATTGGATTTATAATCCAATAAGCAGCTTATACCGCTGATGGCCTAGTTTTAATAAACTTCTCTGGTGTGCTACATGCAGTGGCGTGCACTTCATACATGCACAAAAGCACTGCATACCCAAATTATTTTGTATGACACGTATTGGAGGGGAATTTTTCCATTTTATGCCAGGCACCTGCTTTATGCATAAACCCTGTGCACGCCACTGGCTACATGATACATTTTATCATAATGGATAGAAGACGCGTTACTTTGCGGAATTCCATGATATATAATAAAAAATAAGCTTAATTTGCTAAACTCCGCGAACAGCAGGAGAATCTTATTCAAATCTTAATAATTGTTAAGTGACATGTGTTCATTGTAAAGTCAACATCTCCTGAGGATCCTCCGGTTTCGGAGCGAAACGTGTGTAAGGATTGAAGAAATTATAATTACACCATACAGATTCTCCTGCTTTTCGCGGAGTATAGCAAATTAAGCTTAATTTTCATAACAATTTATCATGTAAATATATTCAAGTTGATTTCACACATTTATATACAAACAATTAGAAGCGGCGATAGCCCAGTGGGTATGACTTCCGACTTCACTTTCGTGGAGGCGAATTCGAATTCCAGCACGCCCCTCTAACTGTTTTAAGTAATGTGCGTTTCATGTAATTAATGTATCACATGCTTCAACGGTGAAGGAAAACATCGTGAGGAAAGGTTTGCCTGCAGGTGCATGGCCGGAGTTCTCCATAATGTTCTTAAAGGTTTACAGCCTTAGCCCCCTCTCATTGTGGGAGGAGACCCGACCCCTGTAGTGGGCCGGTAAAGGGTTGATGCGATGATGTTGTAGCTTAACATGTATATATTCAATTGTGAGAGCTGAGAATTTAAGTAGGAGCAGTGGCGGTACTACCATACAAGCCGAAAAGCCGGGCTTGCGTTACAATAAATATCTCTTTTAAATTTTTCTCGACTATTCCGAAATGAAATTAACAAAATAATTAAGACTTGATAGCAATGAGGATATAAATACAATGTTTTAACTTTTGCTTAATAATGTATATACTCTTTGTCTACTTTACTGCATGCACTACGTTCGACTAAGTTACTCTGGCAGGTAGTCTCTGTGGTAGCAACCAGCCGAACGGCGCGGCGCCGCACCGAACTATCACTATCGCGCTCTTCGCGCGTCTTCGTACGCGATCGGAGGCCTCGCTTTGTCTCGCTCACACTCATTTGCTTATATGGGGCTTTTATTTTACTGCTCTCTCTCATAGAAATTTCAATGTATTTAGCAGAGACAATCTAGATTATTTAATAATTTAGTATGAAGATCAAATGCCTGATTGCGAGTTGAAGTTAGTGAAGATGACCAGCGAGCGAATTGAAACAACTTCACGCGTGTTATTGTTTGCGTTACAACTAGTTGACACTTGACAGATTCATTATTATTGATTAGTAACTACTTAGTTAGGAGTTTATTATTGTTTTTTTTAGTTGAACACTCATTTTACTGGTTTGTTTTTTTAAAAATTATAGTAAATATTGTTAAATATGAGTTCAATTTGTGTGTAAATTGCTTCTGTGGCGAAATCAAATAATAATTGGCGAACAACAAATTTCCAATGAAAATAATGGTTTGAACGCGGCTGGTTACGACAGAAATTACCAGGCATCATAAGAATCAAAGAAAGCAGAACTCAAAGAAACATTTGTGATTACTATGATTACTTTTTAATTTTGGCAAACATTGCATAGAAACTTCTTTATCATAATTCGCGTGCTGACTCTAACCGTAGTGTTTTTCAAAGATTTGTTGATATGGTTTGTCATTTAGCACAACAAGAATGGTGACTTAGAGATCATGACGAGTTAAATTTGTCCTTTAGGTAACTGGGCTTGCTCAAATTCAAAACCCTAGGAACGCCACTGAGTAGGAGGTCTCGGGTTCGATTCCCGTCTGGGACGATTTGGGAATTTATAATTTCTGAATTTTCTCAGGTCTG
Source organism: Pararge aegeria (assembly GCF_905163445.1). NCBI lineage: Eukaryota > Metazoa > Arthropoda > Insecta > Lepidoptera > Nymphalidae > Pararge > Pararge aegeria. The sequence goes on from NC_053186.1 coordinate 19,408,821, forward strand.
GTCTGGTGGGGTTAGCCGTGGCTAGTTACCCCCCTAACGACAAAGACGTGCCGCTAAGCAATTTAGTTTTCCGGTACGATGTCGCGTAGAAATCTATGTTTAGAGGTATGCCAGCCATACTCCCTAACAGGCCGCTACCATCTTAGACTGCATCATCACTGACCACCAGGTGAGATTGGATCAAGGGCTAACTTTTAGTGAACTTACCTATAACGCCTTCTTCACTGACTTCGACTAGTAGTTTGTTACCGCAAACCGCGCACACATTGTTCTCCAGGTACCTCGTCGGCATACCTTCTTTTGTGTAGTACTGAAAAATAAAACATACACTTATCAAAGTTTGAAACATCAACAAGAAGAAGACATCCTTTATTACACTGCAAAATATACATAAAATCACAGAATTAAGAACATACAGAACCCTCATTCAGCCATTTTGTCCAAAATAATGAAAACGCACGTCCGCACACGTCTCACTTCAGACCCGCGAAATGTTGCTAGCTCACAAACTTTACCCATTTTTTCCATTGTATAGTAAACGTTTAGAACATTAAAGGTAAAATATATACAGTCAACTGTTGAATAAATAAAGTGACTAACCGCCTATTCGAGAAATACTACTATAGTAAAGTGGAGTACTTTTTGATGCTTCAATAGTATTCGTGTACGCGGTTTCTGTATTTTCTTAATTCTGTGCATAAAAAAAAGTTAAGAAATAAAAAAAAACACTAAAATTGTACGTCATATTCCATAAGGTTTTTGGGAACTATACTTATACCTCCATCCTAACCTCTCTCTATTTTTTTTTACTTGTGTTATAAAGTAAACTATCTTTTCTTTACCCTCAGTGTTGTAAGTACGGGTGTAAATTAATGTTCCTAGTCACAATAACAACTCTCGATTGGTGAATAGAATAACTTTTAGTAGCGCACACGAGTAACAGCCAATTAGAAGGCTAACATTTAGAGCTATCCGTTAAATAAAATATAGACTTAAAACACAACAACACAACAAAATTATTTCTAAAGGCGGGATGATGACTTGTGAGCAATCGGTAGGTACAAATCTAACGGCGTTCGTGCGGGAGATTGCCACTGCACTACTGCGCGAAATATGAGTTACAGCTATGAGCTTATATGAATTTAACCGTGTGCTATATAATATAAATATTATATACAAATGAATCGCTTACCGTTAGTCTCACTAAAACTCTAGAACGGTTGGACCTATTTGGCCAAGATATTGAAATATTCGTGGAAGTCTGGGACAGGTTTAACCGGTGAGAAATATACTAAAGAGCACACTATATATAAATCTTTGTATGTGTAATTAATATTTAACGTGTAACCGAATTACGAAATCCTGTTGAAGGGTGCATGCGTATATTTTAAGAGGAATCGCCCTGTAAGAATATTAAATCAAAAGAAACATATTTATTTTTCCATACAAACTAATTCAAAACATTCCAAGTCTTAATTGATGACAACCCTATTGAAGATAAAAGACCGACACGCGCATAGTTGCAACGCTACGCGACGCGTACCTAATAAAGTGACAGGAGTCTTATAGTGATTTTAATTTTGCATGTGATGTTAGGGCTGTATTTGATTCACTTATGATTATCACTTCTTCTAATTAATTTCTTGTATACAAATGTGTGAAATAAACTTAAATTTATTTAAATAATACAATATAAGCGGTGATACTTAGATTCGCGAGCGAGTTAAATTCCCTGCACGCACCTCTAACTTTTCAAATTTATGTGCGTTCAATTAAAATAACACTTGCTTCAACGGTTAAGTAATATATCGTGAAGAAACTACATACTTCAGAGTTCTCTATAATGTGTGCGAATTCCACCAATCCGCACTGGGCCAGCGTGGTGGACCATGGCCTTAAGCGCTTCTCATTGTGGGAGGAAACCCGTGCCCTGAAGTGGGCCAGTAATGGGCCATAATATGATGATGATAATATTAGAATGTAGCCCACTAGTGTAGTTTCTTTTGCAGCAGGGCTAGTACAGGCAGGAGATAAAAATTATATCCCCCGATTATATCTCCACAAGGGATATAATTAACGTGTCTAGAACACAGGAACATGGAATAGGAGAAGTTTACCCCCATATATTATTACACATATATTATTTGTATATTCTTTCCACTTGTGCACCAGTGCTTTGAGATTTGATGAAGCTGTTGGAGAAGATGAATTTTTATCCTTTCCGCGGGTATATAATTGTCTCCTGCCCATGCTAGCCGTGCAGAGGTAAGTAAATAAAGCTCACCCCTATCGATGAGGCCATTTTGTCCGAGCAATACTCCGCGACGTCCCGCCCCAGGACGCCGAAGTACACTCCATAGAACAAGCACATGAGGCCGATATCCATCCACACTTGCGGCTTCTGGTTGAATAACACATTGAGGCTCAGGAAGGTCAGCATCACCACCACGTAGCCGAACAGCATGAAGAAACAGCTGATTTTGTATATTAGGTAGAACCATTTGTACACCATTCTGGTAGGAAAACCAACTGTATTGTTTCATATACATACAACATATGATAATAAAAAAAAATTATATATAATGTGTATGTATATATATATATATATATATATATATATATATACATACACAACATATATAGAGTGGCGTGCATAGACAATGCCTTAGCATTGTCATGAGGTCCTGTAGAAATAAAAAAAATGTACCCTTATAATTATTACAAATAGGTTCTGTTAGTAGAATTAAATAATTATGTTTTGTACAATATCACTTTCGTTAAGTGGTTGTTTCAAGAATGTGAAATAACGAGATTCAATTTCAGTAGGGCTTGTTGCTATTTGCAATTTTAGTTTGTTATTTTTAAAGATTTCTAGGAGTCATTGAGTTTATTATAAATTATGTTTTACATTTTTATTAAAATAGTTTTTAGCTACACTTGTAAATATACATTAAAATTAAAAAAAACAAACTAGCATACTCATTACGATAGCATACACATGTATTATTTATTACATTCCAAAATTTTAATAAATAACCAAGAAAACAGAGCTTCCAATTAAAAAAAAAACATCTATAAAAAAAAGTAATAAATAAGAAAGTGAACTCAAACCTTGGTGTGGTGTTAGACATGGGCTTCTGCGAGGACTTCCATATGACTAGTGTAGTGAGCAGTGTGAAGATTGTCCATACAATAATGAACCTGTACGAGTGGTTGAAGGTGCTTATCAGCAGTGGTATAGACCACATAGCCACCATCGTGAAGAACTGAAAATAACGCGTTGATACTAATAATTACAATACTGAAATTATAAAATTGGCTAAATAGAGCCTTCAACAAACATCTTTACATACATATGAACATACATAGACTGTTAAACAATTACCCTCCCATAGTAGGGTAAAAGAAGTAGTTTCTTACAGACATGATTATCGACAAGCATATTGTTAATTAAAAAAAACATGTAATTCTTCTATTCCTGCCATTAAATGCACCCTGAAATTCACTTACAGCATATGACCTATAATGGAACTTCTTCCACTCAACCACAATGACCTGGGCGACCACAAGAGTGCCAATGAGGATCAGCACCATCTTCATATGCATGGACTCGTGTCCACGGTGCATCTCATGCAACTTCTGATGATCATATCTGAAAGAGAAGAAACAAAATATGCTTAAATAACTTTATCAACTGTGTAATTCTATCCAAAAGAATCAAAAATCATCAACCTATTATTCTAGTTGGAAGTAAAAACACTTAAAACTTGTAAGAGTAACAGAATATACAAATTTTGTTTATTTACTCTGTACTACAGATAAGAAAAAGATAAAAATTGTAAAACAATAAGAGAAAGAGTGCATTTAAAACCTTGCAGAGGCTATATGTTAGGACATGTTCCTCAATGACATATAAATAGCTCACAGATTCAAATGAAATATTGCAAATAGATTTATTCATTTATTTATGCCTAGCATTATAATATTTTCTCACAAATTTTCCAGCATGAATTACAGAGGGACACTATAATAAATAAAAGAGTAGTAAATTGAAAGGATCTTTCTTGTCATGTAATTTTCTTAAAATAGCATTACTATGCAAAATAATTTATATGAATCATACCTCAATTTTTCATCAGATGTCATAGCATCATAGGACTGAAATTAAAAAAACATGTTTTTTTAAATCAAATTTTTTATAAAACTTATAGGATTATATAAGCACACAGCACTTATTAGTAATTACAATATATAGTAAGTTCATAATAAGTGTAGATATATATAGGATCAAGGATAAAACATATTTTAAGACATATTTATGCACTTTCTCTCAATCATATTTTGTTCACTAAGAAAATGAGAGTAATGATTCCTCAATGAATATTTCAACTTATAATAATTGTTATGCAAATAATCATACTTATAAGACATATTTACAGTATATGAAAAAGTTCTACACACAGGTACATTAAGAAAAACAAAATTTCATACAAAGTTTACCTACTAACTTGTTTATAGATAAGAGCAAATAAAAACTTTTATACTCCATACAGCCTTTGTACACCACACAGAGACTATAACAACATTCCAGTCCACAAATTGTGCCAATTGGTGGGATTCACACACAATTGAGAACATTATGGAGAACTAAGATATGTCTCACAATTGTTCAATGATGGAGGGAGACCATGCTCTGCAAAACTAGGCTGATGATGATGATGAGAGTAGGGCTCTGATCAGACACCTAGCTATAGCCTTACACTTAAGAATTCAATTCAATTAATATGTTTGCACAGATTGAGGAGGTACAATTGGTGTATAAATAATAGTTATACAAGAATCTACAATTGAAACAGGGGGTTCCCGCTCACAACCGCAGTACACCATTGCGCCAGAGAGGCCGCCAAATGGGTACAGGAATCAAATTAATTAGATAACATTGGGACATTAGGACACAAGTGCAGTACCAATTAAAAAAATAAAATCACTTTTATTACTAGAATGTAATCGAATCCTTGTTGTTTTCTAATCAATAAACGCTATTTGCTCTGTAAAATATTTATAAAATAGATACCTTATTGCCCTCGACAGGCCGGTGAAGATCCATTTAGGTAGTTTCAATACCACCGTATTGCAATACTATCACAAATAGTTGGGAGTTTTATTCAAGTGCTTAAAATTTTAATTTAAAACCATTTCGATGGATATTTATCACTTATTTTTAGGGAATTATAAATACATAAGAGTGAATCGCTTCTAACTCCCGATCACAGATGTTCCCTATCAAAAACTCCATATAGCATATAAAATATAAATTACAACCCATAGAATACTTAAAGAGCAACCATAAACGAAAAGAGCCCCAGTCGGGTGTCTACATCATTCATACGTCTAGGTACTGTATCTGAGGTCACATTTTTTAAGTAACACAGAGTAAGAGCACATAATACTAAGTTTAAGAAAACGGTACCTAACAGTTCGATAAAGGGAGAAAAGAACTTGCCAGTTCTTACGGTGATCCTGATATCTTAAGACCACCGTGAATCTTTTTACTTATTCATTCAAATTTCCAAAAAAAAAAAAAACACGGAATATTAAGATACTGTGCCAGCCGATATTATAAAATTAATTTAAACATAGTGATTTGACTCGATTTTTGTGTTTGTTGTTATATAGTACTAACTCTGTTTCAACCTGTTGAAAAGTGGACGTATAATCAACAGCCAGTCACGCGTATTGGTTGTGAAGTTAAAGGAATACTTTGAACGAACGAACACTTTACAATACATAATAATATCAATCAAGTACTGATACAAACTTGAATTGATTTATCGTGAGTATCGAGTACAGAGTCTTATGGTTCCATAACTAGTTACGTCGCGATGACAAATGTCAAAACGGGCCTATTACATTTTTACGACTATAGTGACTTAAACGGTTAAACTTAGTTTATTTTCTTATCTGTGGTCGTAACTAAACCTCAAAACACGAAAATAAAAACATTCAACGTTATATTTTGGACTATTTAAGATGAAAAATTTGTAGATTTTATTTAAATAAAATGCCAATAAAAAGCACACATGTATGTTCAGAATATCTTTACTCAGTAGTACAAATCAAAATGTTTTTTTTCTGTATCGCTCTAGCAAAATGTTGTGTTTTAGATGTTCGTGCCTCTTTTCGGCTTGAGGTAAGACTTCAAGGTTGATCCTCCTCAGCAAAGGATGGCGACATCATCGCAGGTCACTGGCAGTGCAAAACTGACCGTCCCTGCTGCCAAGCCAGGTGTAAACAAGGTAAGTCACGAGCTTTCCTACCATAAAAGCAACTAGTCTAATGTTGCTGCATAGAAGTAGTTAATAAGCCCACAAACCTACATATCGGACATTGTGGTGTATCAATGCACTAATTCCCTCTCTCCTATGTGATTGGAGGCCTGTGCCTAGCTGCAGGGCTTTAATAAGCTGAGGAGTAACTTTTTAGAAATCCACAATACTCAAAGAATACAAAGCTTAACTTGGTGTAGTTTGATTCTTGGTTTGAGAGATTTTCTATTGTGTATTCAGGTGTCCCGTTCTTTGCATAGGAAGATGTTAACTAATAAACTCTTTCAATGGACAAGAATCATCAAAACTGCTTTAGGTTTGACAGAAATGGACTTGACTATAATTTCACTTCTTTCTCAAATGAGTTAGGAAGTTTTATGACAATACTCATGACGCTACCCATCTATCTTTATGTGTGTTATATTATCTGTGGCCTGCAAGTGTTTATGGATTTTTAAAAATAAGCCAGTTGTCCTTTATTTTCCCAGTATACAATGTATCCTATTAGAATTGTCTTCTGATTGCAAATTACGGTAGACCCCCTTCGTTTATCACATTACATGATAAATGTTTTGTAGCGCAGTGTCAATCAACAGTGTTTAGTCCAGGTTTTTTTACAAATACCTTTACCTTTTATCTTGAAAATAGAAAAATTACAGATTTAATGAAAACATTCTATGTTCAATCATGCATTATCTCCATTAACAGAAATTATCAATAAAATATTCAATAACAATAGATATGTTGGATAACATGGTGTGTGGGATTAGACATAGGCCAGAATACCACTGTATTTTTATGTCAAATTTCACCAAGATAGGTTAGCGGACAATCCATACATCTGTTAAAAATCAAATTTTTTCATGCACTTAATTTTTTCAGTAGGTTTTCTGCAATAAATAGTCTATCTCTATCTCCAGGATGCAACATGTAATAGATATATCCTATCATTGAGATTGGTTCAACTTCTGACCCAAACTGACACACTTTTGCATTTATAATTAGTATGGAAACAAAAAGCAATAGTAATGTGTATATATATATATATAATCGCATGGCGGCACGTCTTTGTTGGCAGGCAGGCAGGTACGTATGCACGGCCGAAGCCTCCCGCAAGACCCGTTTTGAGGAAATTTAGAAATTGTAATTTCTTAATTAACACTAGATCACTTTGCGGCACATCTTTGTTGGTAGACAGGTAGATAAGTTGGCACGGCCGAAGCCCGCAAGACCCGATTTGAGGAATTCAGAAACTATAAATTGATTTCTAAAATGTATCTACTGGGGATCGAACCTACTCCCACTCATAAGACGACAGCGCTCGCGACTGCGCCAGGTAAGTCGTCAGATCCTACTGATGCACTATAATTGCAAGTAGAGGTAGCCTACAATTGGGTTTTACAGTATGCTAAACGCTTACCATTTCATATTAACCCATTTCACACTTGCCCATAACAATTTAAATTTATATGATATTAAAAATAAAACAATCAAGTCACGGGGGTCCATATTTACTAAACAATGTCTTTATATAGTCCACAAGTGGCTTAGTTAGAAGTGTGCCGACTTGTCTGGCAAACACAAAATCAAGGTGATTGAATTTCTCCCAGTCGCACGCCGGCCGTACTGTCTCTAACATCCCGGTTTCGTTGAGTTTAACGGCGAGCCGCATTATTTGCTGAAAACAAGAACAAAAGTGTTGCTAGTTTAGTTTATTAAACCATGTGGAAGTCTTCTGCTATTACTTAAGAATATCATGCATCTGAAAGTCTGCAGTGCATTATCACATGTGCTATAGTGAGATCACAAAATATGTGCTCTTAATTAAAAAAAACAAGGTCTAACGGACTACTACTTGGGTCAGTCTGAGAAGTGTCTGTGACCCTAGTGTATCTCTGCCATCTCAAACAAGTTTTTACTGACATAAGTTTAACTGGCAAACTGGTAACAAAGCCGGCCATTAACTCTGCCCAGAGTAGGTTTAAGCCCTAGGACTCAAAAAAGCACTAAGAGCACTTCCTGTATGTACTACTTCTAAAATAAATAGTTAAACCAGTGCGTATTTCAGGAGAAAATAAAGCTTACGTACACTTTTATCAGTTAGGTGATCGTTCTTTCCATAGAGAAGTGCCACTGGTACTTTCACATTGGATAAGTTATATGGTTTCACAGCACCCCACAGCCCATCCTCCCAAGAAGTGAATACACCTGAAAATAGGATGCAATTAGAAGAAAAAAAATGCGGGGCAGTCTTTGGCGACTGCTGATGGAAGTGAAAACTAAATCTATGTACATATATTTACACAGTAGGTATACACATAGCTTATGGCGACAATGACGCGACTTCCATGATTTTTACGCAAGACATGTCTTGTCACGTGCCGCCCTGTGCCTATCAACCGAAGGTGTACATGTTAAGCCTCATGAGGCTGTGTAACTACATCGAAAACCAAGCCATTCAGGCCCGAATCTAGTATTGCAACAATACTGCTTTGTGGCAGAAATAAGCTTGATCGTAGTAACTCTTCGGGTGAACACTGTCACAACAAGCTCTACTACCTACTACAGTCATTAACAGCCCAATTTATGTCTCACTACTGAGTAACTACTAAATCTCTGTTTGTTAGTTCGTTATCCAGACTAGTTCTAACCCAACCCACAATCCGCATCCCAAAGACCTCCCGAGAAGCTTCAATCGCTGTTAATTTGTTATCCATGTACGGCTCAACTATTACACCAATATCGGTAAATTTTGCGAGACAGGTAATGTCAGGAAATGTCCTCGCAACAAACTAACCTTTGATACCTTTGCACTGCATACTGTTAGAGCGGAAAGTTCGGTGTTTATAAAAAAAAAAGCCCCGATTGTTCTTAACACCACTTTATTATATATAATTTGTAAACTTGTAATATCCACACTAACCACTTTACTATTTACTTGGGTTATACGAGTCGTGGAATGAAGGGTTTATTCGAGCCGGAGTAACCTTATCTTTTATCTCCTTGCTGAAAACCAACCGGCAGGCAGAAACCAGGTCCGTAGTTGGGCAGCAATTCGACTGAAGGATAAGAACTGACTGGTTTTTGCAAAATGTATAAATTTTATAGGCCCATATTGCTGATCGACAATTTAATAGTGACATAAATTAGGAAATAGCAAGTCAGCATCCTGGTTACCTAGTATTTTTTCATACCAAGAAACAAATGTAATGTTTGATAAAACGTAGTAAATTAGATTCAGAAAAAACTAACTCACCTGTAATGGCAACTTTTCCGAAATGTTCCAATTGTCGCCAAGATACGGGCTGTGCTCTGTATAATATTACAGATGTTAACTCCTAAAATAACAAAACATGTGTGTTTATTTTCTTGAATACGTTTTAATGCCAATCTAGATCCTCGATCGATCCCTCGATGGATCGACTCAGTATTCTGATAACAATCTGACGTCAGTCTGTGCGAGATTATTATGGCCTCCAAGCAACTAATAACAACAAGGTGCCAGGTGATAAATGAACCACTTTAGAACTCCTGAAAGACACATTAGACGGTGTCGAGCTGATACTGGAAGTCTTTTAGTGTTCAGTTCAATAAACCTCCAACTAGGTGAACAATGAACGTACAACACCAAGGCACAAGAGAAACAAGGCTTCAGGAACGGATGGAAACCTGCATGCCTGAGAGTTCTCTATAAAGTTCTCAAGGTCGTGTGAAACCTACCAATCCGCACATTGCCAGGTGAATTGCAATCTAAACCCTTCTTATTCTTATAAGACCCGTGCCCTGTAGTAGCCCGGCAATGGGTTAATGGGTTAATATAATGATAGTCGACCAAAATGGATCATTGGAACTTAAAACCAGAGTATTTAGCTGGGCAAATCAAAAGGGCCTTAATCCGACTCGATTACTAGATCACCCGCTCTACATGATAATTGCAATGTCATCCGTTGCCATTTATATGTGCATACAAATTTCAGTCCAATAAGGAAGTTGGTCAAATTTAACTTCGAAATAAAACAGAACTTGTAAAAAACAAATACCTTGTCATATTGTTCGAGATCTTCTCCGACGACCATATACACGAGCCTCATGCATATATCGTCCTCCGGTTTGTTTTGAAAGCATATGTTCCTTATCAATAGATCTAAGAGATCGCTACGTAACGTTAGTGAGATCATTCCTTGAGAGCGCATTCTTGCCTGAAAGAAGATGAGGGGTTGGAGAGGTAGTGTGGTTATAAGTGCGAAATACCGGGTACGATCTCCGGCAGGTAAATCTTAAGGGTCAACCTGGAAATTTATAATTCCGGCCGTGGCTAGTTTAGCCACCCTACAGACAAAGGCATGCCACCAAGCCACTTAGAACTCTGGTCTGGTACCGAGTAGAAATCGGTTACGGTTAATGAAGAACAAACATGAATGTTCAAAAGTGAACCACTCGTAATCAAATATCGTTTTAAGTTAAAAATAGTAAATAAATATACTATGATAATAGACACATCGTCATCTAGCCCAAAAGTAGCTTGTGTTAGGGGTTCTAACGATGAATTTTTTTATGAATAATAGATAAATAAATACTTATAATATAATATATATAAAAAAATATAATATACTACGACAATACACACATCGCCATCTAGTCCCAAAGTAAGCGTAGCTTGTGTAATGGGTACTAAGATGACTGATGTATATTTTTATAAATGATTAACATAAATACTTAAAATATACAGATAAACACCCAGACACTGAAAAACATTCATGTTCATCACACGAACATTTTCCAGTTGTGGGAATCGAACCCACGGCCAAGGACTCAGAAAGCAGGATCGCTGCCCACTGCGCCAGTCGGCCAGTCAAATTATTCCTTTAAATGTAAGCACTTTACCGCAATCGCAATTTTTCTACATGGCATCGTACCGGAACACAAAAAACACAGCCTAAGCCTAAATCCTACCATACAAAAATAAATGCATTTTGGTGGCATGTATTAAGTACTTACCGGTAATTCTAAAGTCTTCAACACGGTGATGGCAAGCAGTTTGATATTGCTCAAGTACACCGCGGGCGCCAAAGCAACGAAGCTTATAATCTTGTCGTTATACTCTGGCCTCTCCGACATCGTTACGAAGAAACTGGTTGTGCCCATGGAGTAGCCCACGTACATCACTTTGGGTAAACTGGTTACGTTTAGTACTTTGTCGATCATCGCTGGAACGTCGTATACGCCGTGCTCGTGGAAGCTGGAATTCAAGGACAAACATACACATGGGCACACTAACGTGATGCTGGAGCGCACTTGCGTGCCCGACCATCGAATGCTCTATCTGCACGGCGGCACAAAAATTATACCCCCGATTTTATCTTTTTATAAAGGACGGCTAGCATGGGCAGGAGACAATTATCTCTCCGAGGAAAGGATACAAATTAATCTTATCCCACAGCTTTATCAACTCTCCGAGCACTGGCGCACAAGTGGAAATAATATTCAAGTATAATATGTTTCCGTGCTTTAGCAGGTGGACACGTTAATTATATCCCTCGTCAGGGGAAATAATTGGGGCGCTAGTGATGTTGAGATATTTCATGATATCCTAATTTAGAAATAATATAAAGTGTTAATAGAGTTTTGTATTGTATAACATCCATTTTCAGTATCCGATCTATCCATTATCTGTAAATTTATTGCTCGGCAACGTTGCTTTGGGAAGAAATATCCAATCAACAAATAGCAACTTTACTAAGCCGCTAGGTAAACAAAAGTAGCCAGTACAGTTAGTTTTTACTCCTCACTTTTGTTTTGTTTTTCAGCTTTATTTTTATCGGTATCTATTACATAATCAAGCTAATGAATTGTTGTATTGATCTCATGTCTCACCTATAATTGACAAATATACAGTTCATGTTATGATAAAATCATTTGATAAATAGTGTATTTATGTTGTCAGTGTAAATAAATAAATAAATGCTCGGAGGTATGATAAAGCTGTGGGAGAATATCAAATATTATCCACGGGGAAAAAAGTGTCACCTGCCCATAATAGCCGTGCTGGAACCTCCAGCCACATAACCGGAAGCCCTTAACTACCTGGGCGGTCTATTAGATTTCTGGAACGAGCTCTTGGCTGGAATATCGGAGAAAATTTGTTCCCACGAAGATATTGTGCAATGTCAGAGAAACGGCCAAAAGCATGATCACCAAAGAAAAACTCCTACGACCGGATGACAGTCAGTTTTATTGACGATCTATTCTCTCAAACCCACTCTCGCACCTCCACAGTAAGTGTTGATAATATTTAAATACCTGAACTCCCAAAATTTTGGATTCCTCCTTGTGTAATTGACATGCGAGGAGTAAACAGTGCCTCGCAGGTTGCCTAGCCATACGTCGTAACCTTCGTCTGCTAGGAGATATGCTGAAATAAAGAGATGCTGATATATTTCGTTATTTTGAGTACACCGGCATGAGAGCCTAAGCTATTCTTTTTTTGGCTTTCTAAAACACCTTTTGATTGAATTTATTTCGAATGACTCAAAAATTGATCCTTGCTCTTCCTTCTACCTTCACATGCACGCCTGAAGTTTGTAGACAAAGTGTGGCTCGTTGCAGGAGATGTTGTTCCTAGCATGCCCTGCGAAGTGTTGCTTTGTTTAAAGACAATTGCTTTACACTTACATTACCTTAGGTGGTAACAATTATTACAATAATAAAAAGATAAGAAGATAAGAGTAGTAAAACCCAAGTGTCGAACACATGATAAAAATAAAGGCAATAAGAATGGCAGTATTACCCAAGCTCCTCTCGGGGCCCATGATAACAAAGTCGCCGCTGCTTCCCAACAGTCCATGGACAACCAATATAGCCTTCTTCCCCTTTGCGCTGAAGCCGGCTTTCCTAGCGGTCCTCCTGCCCGCAGGTATCCTGTGCATTTGTATGATGTAGCCGTCATCTGTTGCGACACGGTGCTTCTCAACCGGGTAGCCAGCCGATGTTATTAGTTCCGGCTGGAAGAAGAAGAAAATAACAACGTTTGAGGGTTTTTCTTTGCGGTCTATAGATAAGCATGGATCACGAGGCTTAGAGCCAAAAAATCGAACAAGTAACGTTGATTTTGGTCGAAAACGTCTTAGTTTGTTATTTACAGGAGTTAGTTATTTTCTTTAGAACGATAACAAGCTAAAGAAAATAACTATTTTCCTGAAAAGTGACAGATTTTGTGGCCCTGCTTTCTGAGTCCAAGGCCGTGGGTTCGATTAACACAGATGTAAAATGTTTGTGTGAAGAACATTAATGTTTTTCTGTGTCTGGGTGTGCATCTGTATTTTAAAAGTATTTATGTATATTTTTCAGAACAATGTTCATCAGTCATCTACTGGGTACTACCCTTAACACAAGCTACGCTTACTTTGGGACTAGATGGCGTTTAGTGTATTGTCGTACTATTATTTATTTCATTGATGCACAAAATCGGCTTATTAATCGAGTTAAAGTATCACACTAGAGGATTTAAGATACGTCTCAAGGTCATCGTCCACTAGTGGGCGTCGCGCACGCTAGTTTCCGACATGGCATTTTTAATTTTAATAATTTTATTACTTGTATTCAATTATGTTTTAACGTGACATGAATCTTCACATATCATAATAGATGAGTATCTTTGTCACGACCTGTTGTGCGGTAGAATATTTTTGTTTACTACGATACATGGTCGCAGCAATGCCAAAAACTCTTTAATAAGATCCGGGGTCAAATTACGGTTCCTTAAATTTTTGGGAATGTTTTAAAGGCAGAAGCGTCTTTAAATACTTACGTTCGGGACGAAATCGAGCGAGCGAGCGAGCCAATAAATGGGCGAATAATAATTAATATACTACGACAATACACACATCGCCACATAGCCCCAAAGTAAGCGTAGCTTGTGTTATGGGTACTAAGATAGCTGTTGAATATTTTAATGAATATAATACATAAATACTTATAATATACATATAAACACCCAGACACTGAAAAACATTCATGCTCATCACACAAACATTTTCAAGTTGTGGGAATCGAACCCACGACCTTGGACTCAGAAAGCAGGGTCGCTGCAAACTGCGCCAATCGGCCGTCAATATTCTGTTACTTATAAAAATAGTACTTATATCTACATCGCGGTTTCGGAGATCGCATGCAATATGTCGCGATTCCACATGCAAGTCTTCGTACCAGTTTCGTGCTAAACCGTAAACGTTTCGTCTATTGACGTAACCCTATCTATACTGGTGCAAGCGAAACGCACATACTCTTTGCACAAGTAACTGACTGGGGCATTTTACTTGCACGAGCTTGTTGAAATACCACGTTCCGTTGCAAACATTGGCGGGCACTTCATACATGCACAAAAGCACTGTCTACCCTAAAATTGATATATAGATCGTATATTGTCCTGCTGCTTGCATACCCTGGTAAGAAACCAAGTGCACGCCACTGGTTGCAAACGAGGCTATCAATCCCTGTGAGGGATTGCCTGTGAATTGGGATCTTTAGAGTTCATTTAGAATCCACCAATTCAATAACTATATAGAAAATCAATCCATGATTACGATCCCAGCACCTTCGTGCCCGTGTAACTGCGGAACTTATTTATTGATTAGTTTTGGCTGTCACGTTTCCAATGAAAACAACAATGTTTTATTGCTGTTACGCGGGCGTCAAAAATTAGGTCAATTATTCTTTACACGTTTTTAATAAAATTAAAATATCGAATTTTTTTCACTAACTCGTGTTTTTAACTATGTTAGTGCCAATATTACCATCTAATCGATGTAATTACAAACGAGCAAAAAGCTAGACATAAGTCTCTCACACTCCAACTAGAACTATCGGAAGTATTATTACCAGGAACTTTCAGTTCCTCGATAAGAATTATTTCACTAATTATTTGAAATTATGCCATAGCCCAACCTACTCATAGTTGCGGCTTCGTTCTATTTATCAAATCTTAGCGCCATTCCCAACAAAAGAAGGCCTATTCCATCCTTTTCGGCCTGACTACTGCAACTGACAACGCCCACCATCAAGACCGAATCATCCTCTACACAGAATAGTAATTATTATGCGTAACTCCGTCACTCCTGAAACGCCTCCTAAGCCGCGGCTCGACATCCTTAGGCCGACAACGTCTTTTCTTGAGTTCAAACTCTCTCTTCACCGCCCGCGTTACTCTGTTTAAATCCTGGTTAATCAGGAGATGTTAACCAGATACACACAATCCGAAAAGAAGTCGGTATGCTCTGAGAACGAAGCGAAGCAACTTCTCAGCGAGAGAAGTGATCAAGAGTTACCTTGGCTGCCATTCTGGACCGTAATTAACCTGCGATAAGAAGTTTTTTGGAATTTATGTACCAAAGAACTGACTTAAAGTCTAACGAGAAATGTTCTTAGTCAGAATTCTTAACAATACACTCATGTTCGAAATTGGTCGTCCATCGGGCAATAATTATGTTCCATTCTTATTATTAATAGTAATTTTTTCCACAAGTGAAAATGCAGACTAAGATGGTATTTCGTAATACCCGCATTGTGAAAATTCAACATTAGTAAAGCGAAAATAAAAGCGATGCATCATATAAATATACTACGACAATACACACATCGTCATCTAGCCCCAAAGTAAGCGTAGCTTATCTTATGGCTACTAAGATGACTGATGAATATTTGTTATAAATAATATACATAAATACTTATAATATACAGATAAACCTTATAATACTATTTATGATATAATACACCCACTGAAAAAACATTCATTTTTATCACACAAACATTTTCCAATTAGGCTTAGACTCAGAAAGCAGGGTAACTGCGTCAAAATATAATAAATACTATGCGATTGTATCGCTTCAGTCGCGTGTAGGAAATGCGCCAATCGTACACAATTGTAGAGAACAGGCTCCGTTGTCGACCTTCCTTAAATTTCTCATTATCATAAATGTAGTGTACCGGGTATTATGGTCATAATATTAATGTCTATACTATGATACCATCGTATGAATAACTAATGTTTCCGGTTTCAATAAAATTGTCAGGGGCATCATCAACTGTTCGGTGGTCTTTTAGTAGCTTATTCGACTACGGATCATTAGGTTCGGACCTCGATTCCCGGGTCAAGCTAACATTTTTATTGTTAGTTGTTAGTACTATCCAAACTATCCCGGAGTTAATAAATTGGCTTCGTTTAGTCCGTTTCTCTTAAATAAAAAAATCCACAACTCCCCAGGCTTTTATAGTCCAACTAGCTTTTCACGGAGTTAACTATGGGTCGTAACGACATGCATAAGTCGTGCGGGTAGGTACTCTAGCCTACCTTACTCGAGCTCACGCGATTTTTCAATTTTACATTTTCTCCTAAACTATGTGTCTAAATACGCTAGGGTAAAGATTACTCAAATAAGACTGTCTTGATAAATATTCTATCCCTTAAAATTACGATTAAATAATAAGTAATAATTCTTGTCAAAACATTTTAGATGTCTCATTAAGACCATTATATTATAATAAAGTCTTATGTCACAGTGATAAATAAATAAATATTACCTAACCACTTAATATACAATATTAAACCAAACTTATGCAAATAAAAACTAAAGTTTCAATGTTAAATAAGGACCTTCTAACCGGTCCTAATTAAGATTTTTATTTGAAGTCAAACTTTTCTTATTAAATATTTAAGAAACAACAAAAGTTATCGCCATATCTTTCTCACTTCACTTTTGGCTAAATACTGCTATACTTCTTAATTTTAACTTCAATAGATAATTTAGTAATCGTTTTTTAATAAGCTATTTGCAGCGCAACAAAGTAATTGAGGATTGCACAGATGATTGTAATTTGTTTCAAACAAAGGGCGCGTGGAATTCGCGTGACACAACATCAAGTTTGTTACAAAAGTGCGGCCGATATAAAAAAAAACAGATTATAAACCTAAGAATTAACAATGAGATGTTATTGCTATACACATCTGTAGTATTTCTCCTGAAGTCGTTTACGAATCGTCATAATCATCGTTGCCCAAGCGCCCCATTGCACAGGTTTCATAGGTCAAACTGATTTAGAGCATAAACCCATAACGCTGGTCCAGTGCGGATCGATGATTTGATCACGCTTTGATAATAACGGCTGATATTGACTTAGCATCCTTTTCTCCACTGGGAAAGGACAACATTTTATCTTCTCGCACAGTTTTATCTACTTTCCCATCGGCGTACGGGTGCAAATAATTTCCTAATAATATAAGTACGTGTAATTATAAACGGGGATACACTTCTTGTTCCGTCCGGTGCTGAATAGGATTTTCCTCTGCCCCTTGTTCAAAATTCATTTATTTGGAACTATTGTAACGTCAAGTCTAGCCTACATTTTCAACGCAATAACGACGGTGTCTGTGTGTGTGTTTCTGTCTGTGACATCGAATTTTCAACCTATTACATTTTATATATATTATATATAATAATTCTGTGTGTATCTTTGTAGCGACTGTGTACCGAGTGAGTACCAACACAGACGTGCCGCAAAGCGAAAGTTTATTTAAATATTTTTGTAATATTTAAATGCAATTAAATTTTATATTATTATTTTGTAATATTATAATGCGTAAATAATAAAACTTTAAATGAATTAAATAACTTTTTTCTATTGTTAGTGTAGTTTTTTTCTATAACGTAAAATTAGGCAAAAGATAACATTTTTGAAAAGATGTTTATCTTTTTACGCCAAAGAAGTATAACTTCTAACGCGTGTACATAAGTACACACACATTTTTTTATTATTTATTCCATTGCCCTTGAGTTTGACTGAAATCTCACCTGGTGGTAAGTGATGATGCAGTCTAAGATGGTAGCCGTCTGTGAGTGAAAATGTGAGTTATATTTAACCCCTAACCCTAGTTGGTTTCTAGGCGCCATCGCACCGCAACGCTAAATAGGCTAAGCGGCACGTCTTTGTCGGCAGGGTCGTAACTAGCCACGGAAGAAGCCTCGGACCAGGGAAAATTAAAAAAAATATAAATACTTTATTTGCTGCCTGGAATCGAACCCGGTACCTCCGACTTAAACCCACAGTGCTCACTGTTGCGACAAAGAGGTCGTGAGGATTTGAAGTGGTAATAATTGTAAATGGATCTTTGCTCTCGTACAAAGAACGTGCGAATCCGAATTTAAATTGACGTCACGACTTATATACGTGGTTTCGCATTCAGAGCGGCTCGCTTTTTTATTTCCTATATCATCTTCATTCTCCTGGCATAATATAGGCACAACAGACAATGGTGACCGCGCAAACAATTACAATTACGTGGCGGAATCTCTTCTATGCATTATAAGTGTTTTTTATTATTCCACTACTAGTAAGCCCTTAACTGCAATCTCGCCTGGTGGTAAGTGATAATGCAGTCTTAGATGGTAGCGGGCTAACCGGTTAGGGAGTTTGGTAGTCATACCCCTAATCGGTTTGCGGCACGTATTTATCGAAGGGGTGGTAACTAGCGACCAGTGAAACTTCAGTAATTATCCCAAATTACCTGTTGGGATTCGAACCCGGGACCTCCTACTTAAACTCACAGCGCTCAACGTTTCGCTAGGTAGGTCGACAAACCTTGGCCCTGGGATAAGTTTGTAAAACCTAGAGTTTGTCCGTTAATTTGTTTGATTACGCCTCAATTTAAAGTACCGGACCGCTTTCGCTCTCCACACCAACCACTTCTATAGCATAGGCAAAACACAAAAATTTTATTTCCCGACGATGTCCCCGATTATACCGAAAGCAGGCTTGCATGGGTAGGAGACTTGTGAAAATTAAAGCTTAATTTCCTATACTCCGCGAACAGCAGGAGAATCTGTATGGTGTAATTTATAAGACATTTTTATTCCGGTAAAAGGACAAAATTATATCTTCACAGCTTCATAAACTCTGCAAACATTTTTGCACGAGTGGAATAATATTCAAGTAATTGGCATCAAAATAATAAACTGAGGTTAACTTCTCCTATTCCCTGTTACCGGAGACAATCAGGGGACAAAAGTTTTGTCTTTTGACAGATGCCCCAAAGTAATCGAAGCTTATGTTGTGGGTACTAAGATGACTGATGAATATGTTTTTAATAAAAAAACTCAGTACAATAAATCTTTGGAATCCCCACCCCTAAACTAGGAAATCCCGCATCTTAGGGGCCAGTGCCTTCCCAAACATTGATTCAATCATTGAGATAATATCTAGTGCACAAAGGAAAATTTACAAAGGTGTGTAGAGTTCTCTAACGGTAAAGTGAGAATAGCATGCGTACTAAAACGCTTGTGTATGTGTGTGTTTTTTACATTCGTGTGTGTCCATCTGTATGTAAATGTTGTGAGTGTATGTCCATGTGTTCGTGTGTGTTTGCGTGTGTGTGTGCACAAGCCTCCTTTTGTTGGGTTATATGATGTTGGAAAATCAATATGTAATTGGAATAATATACATTGATACTTTTAATATACAGATAAACGCACAGACACTGGAAAAAGCATTCATGCTCATCACACAAACATTTTTCAGTTGTGGGAATCGAACCCACAGCCTTGGACTCAGAAAGCAGGGTCGCTGCACACTGCGCCACTCGGCCGCCATATAATAGTCAACATTAAAAAAACCTAATGCTATTGTGCAGTAGTTCTGGCCCTCACTAATAACGCTATATGCAGTTTTGGGCCAGCTTTAGAAAGAAGAGCGGTTTTCAGTCTCATTGCTTAGATGGCAGGAACCAAGGACCGGTGGGATAAGCAATGCGGGAGGTAATTTACTAGTCTACCATTAACGTCCTAGAACCTTGGAAATAGTTAATAATAAACTGGACTTCTGACTACCACGCGCCTTATCTCCATTGTATTATCTGTATTTTTCTATATTTTTTTTAATTTTTACAATTATCTATTTGAATAACCAATGGCGGTTATTATTTTTAAGGTTCCGTACCATAAAGAATAAATGAACAAACCTTATTGCAAATTAATGTTTTGTTAATGCATACCATCTACCCATTTTCTACGGCGGCGGTGTCTTTCAAACCATTGGTATACGCTGTGATGAGCTTTTTTTTTCGGTTTACTGCACTTTTTGTGGCGTATACATTCATTCCTCCATT
The DNA here is from genome assembly GCF_905163445.1 of Pararge aegeria. Classification (NCBI taxonomy): domain Eukaryota; kingdom Metazoa; phylum Arthropoda; class Insecta; order Lepidoptera; family Nymphalidae; genus Pararge; species Pararge aegeria. The sequence goes on from NC_053186.1 coordinate 19,429,299, forward strand.
TTCCTTACTAATATAGTAAGCGCGACACTGTCGTTTTTTTTGTTAGCTATGTTCGGCTCAACTTCTATACCGATCTTTGACCAATATTTGTCACGTAGATATTTTGCATACATACTATAAATCCGTTTATGTGTGTACATAAATAGTACAAGAATAACCAAATGATACATATCACATTAGCTTTCATCTTTTTAAAATAAAGCCATAGGGCCTTACAAATAAACGTGCAATAAAGCTGGAATAGTTATACAGTGTTTTTTCACGCTTTGACAATGAAAAGTTGACGTAAGTAAAAGTGGGACTGGGACACCATCGCATAACTATTTCAATATTATGTCAAGTTTATTTTAAGGCTGGAAGCAGTCATTTACTAGAAATAAGTTGTGCTTTTCCAAACTATTAGGATATTTTTTTTATGGATTTTCATTATTTGGGTTAAAAATCTTAACTAATGTTATAAATGCGAAAGTTTGTTTGTTTGCTTTCCCTTCTTTAACGCCATTATTAAGCATTAACTTAATTTTTCGCATAGAATCAATTGCAAGAATGGAGAGTAACATAAATGCTATGTTTTAAGCAAACGTTTCCCACGTGATTTACAAATAAACGTAATAAACTTGGACGATGAACGCTACTAGTAAATGATCAAATCCTTCCATGTCACGGAACCCTCACTGCGCGAGGAAGACTCGCACTTGCCGTTATTTAACGATTAATCTGCTATAAAAAACTTAAATCAATCGTATCATTGTTCTACTTTATCCTCGCACATGACCGCTGTAATACTAAAGGCATGTTATAACTACGGGAAATGAAGGAAGGAAAATTAAATCTTCGAGAAGGAAAATATACATTTTCTTTTTCTAAAAAATCCCGGTTTCATAAAGTTATGTAACATTTTTTTTTGCTTTTAATTGTCTGATTAAAAACGGCACTGCCAAACTTATTATATTAGCATCAAAATTGAATCGTCTATTTTATGTGAAATTGTGACATTCTTTTCTTGCAAATGACTCATCATTGTTTTCTCAGAAGTAGAAAATAATTTACATTTTGACCATATTTCGACTAAACTAAAGTTTACCACGTGTAACTAAAGTTAGTTTTGTTACGCTAATAATACCTACCTAATTTGTAAGCTTATAGCAAAGTATTTTTTAAACATTGGCAAAAAGTGCACCAGATTCAAAACATGAAATAGTTGTATTTTTTAATCGTAATTAAATTATTCTAATTTTAATTTTAGATTTTAATTAATTATTGTTTTTTATTTTTAAATCCGAGTGTCTTTTATATTTATTTTATGTTAATCTCTCAATTTTGTATATGGGTATTTTAACTGAAAAAGATTAACGTGCGTTCCAGGGATCAAACTAGGTTCCCTCAAAAGGGAAGCTGAAGTCCTAACAACTAGGCTATCGCCGTTTCTTATGATGGTTAGTTGATGTGCATAGGTACGTTATTTCTTTTATTTTGTTTTGAAAATAACTTATGCCGGTTGTGTATCAAATAATTGAGTATTATTCGCGTTATAATAAGGCACTTGGTTATTCTTGTCGATGGGCGAACTCGATTTTATTGTTTGTATCGTATTTACAGTACTTCATTAAAATGGATACTGAGGAGGGTTAGGTACTGAGCAGTTGAAACATTTGATTATTACAAATGGGGTACAAGGGTACCATGACATTTACGAACGTTCGTATGACTCACAAACAAACGCATATAGTATGAGCGGATGTGTAAATTATTGTTATAATATTATCTCGAACCATAAACTTTTTGCCATAGTAATCCGTGTGATCCTATTTGATCTTTAATCTAAACACAGGTGATGTTTTGATATGTCACTGCGTATCTTTATAACAACTTTGTTATTATTTTTTTTAATTAAGGAAATTTAGAATATCACTGGCTTTCATTTTAAATTAAAACATGAGGAAACCTGCATACAAGAGAGTTCTCCATAACGGTCTCAAGGGTGTGTGGAGCAACAACAACAACTCAACAATCCGAGAGGAGACCATTGCCTTGTAGTGAGGCTATAATAGGTTGATAAAGATGATGACGATATTTAGTTATTTATCTGAAAGTATTGGTCTATGGCACAAATTGTGGAACAAAAGTTTTTTAATTTTATGTATACGGTAATACCCCCTTTGCAAACCCCCGTTCCAACAAGCCATAATATGTGGGAAACACCTGTGTACCTATTCAAGGTTTGTCACTGGTATTGTAATATTTCCTGCTCCCCCATATAAAGATATTCAGAAGGTATGGAATAATCATAGAAGGTGACAAAACGATCTCCGCTGTGTCACTAATTTTATTATTGATTTATTTAGTTTGTTTTCCAGGAGTGGGAAGCGTTGAAAGGCCAGTGGGGCGAAACTCGGCTTCACTTTCTAAGTTGTGTGCGTTTTAAGTGATTAAAATATCACTTGCTTCAACGGTGAAGGAAAACATCGTGAGGAAACTGCATGCCTGATGCCAACATAATGTTTTGAAAGGTGTGTGGAGTCCACTAATCCATATTGGGCTAGCGTCATAGACAGTACACTAACACCTGCTTGCGTGGTGGATTGTATCCTGCTCCTAAACCCTGCTTATTCTTAGAGGAGATAGGTACCCTGGTGGGTCGGTTATAGATTATTAATGACGATGATGAGATAAGATCTTAAAAATTATTTGAGTAAATTACTTTTTTTGGAAAATGCTGTTCTGCTGAGGTTCCCAAAGCGAGCTTCTGCTTTATAGTTGCTCTTCTTGAATATTCAAGATTTTTTAAAATATAAATTTCAATAGCTTTGACGCTATGCAAGGTGTGTAGGTTACGCGTTTTTTGAGAGAACTGAGAACCTCCCTCTTTTGTTGTTGATGTCGATTGAAAATAAACCATGTCAAAGAACAAACCTAACAACCAAGATATAATAGGTAGGTTGTAATAGGAAGCACTTAAATGAAGGTAAATAAAATCTAGCGTATCAAAATTAAGAAGCGAAGCGCTGATAGCTTAGTAAGGGCTAAGGTTTCACATTCGGGGTGCAGAGTTCGAATCCCAGCACGCACCTGTAACTTTTCTAAGTTACGTGCGTTTTATTTATTCAAAGCATCACCAACAGAATCACATGTAAGACATTGACTTATGGTTATAGCCTAAGGTATTAGAAACATATTCCACTTATAGGTAGCTACAATATGATTAGTAACTATTCAAGTCGAGAGTAAATGAAGGTGGACACTATAACATGAAAAGAAAATGTAAAAAAGAGAAAACAATATTATGCAAAAGGAAATTAATTATTTTAAAAGGAAAGAAAGAACAATATTAATGCATTTATCTAAGAAACATCGTTGAAATATCACTTGCTTCAACGGTGAAGGAAAACATCGTGAGGAAACCTGCATGCCTGAGAGTTCCACAGAATGTTCTCTAAGGTGTGTGGAGTCCACCAATCCGCACTAGGCCAGCGGGGAGGATTACGGCTTAAACCCTTTTTATTGTGGGAGGAGACCCGTGCCCTGTAGTGAGCCGGTATGGATTGAGATGATAAATCAAAACTTACCACTGTTTCATACGCCTCTTTTCTTAAAAATCGCGGGTGTTCACACAAAACCAAGCCGCAGCACAAAATTAAAAATAATCGTAAAATTAAAAGCTTCATTTTGAATTGTGTTATATCTTCTTAAAACAATACTCTGCTCGATTTGTTGCTTTTATAATTATACTAATAACTGTTACTGATGAATTTTTTTTAATAAATATTTATTTGACTAATGGAATCGACCACATAGTTGGTTTAAATTTATTATTATTTATGTCACTAAAGTTCGTTTTAATTTTTAATTTCTTGTCGAAGTAAAGTGAAGAACATAATTGAGCATCCCACCTGTGTTTTCTTATTTAAAAATAACCCTAATTTAAATTTTAAATTAATACCTAAATCACTTAACTTGTTTTTTGTTATCGTAAATATTAAAATAGTATGGTAATTTCGGTTTAAGAATTTTTGTTTTTTTTTATTTATATGTGCTGTCATATATTTTTTAATTAAATAGGACACATTTGCTGTTCGACCGGCGTTTAGCAAATGTAGAACGCGAAGAGTCCTGCCGCATGCCACAATATTTATTCCGAGGCATGTCGCTTTACGTACGTTTGTGACGATTTCCGCATCTCATTACTCGGACCGTTTAATATCCTAAACGAATCGCTCTCGAACGTATATTTTTGAAGTCATATTTCTTTTGGTGCGTTAGGGAATAATTATGAGAGTAATTTTTTATGATGTACCGTCACAAAAAACCGACACCCTGAAGTTAGCTATAAGGTTTCACAGCGGCACTTTCAATTGCCAAAGTTTGCGGGCTAATTCCGGTGATTTAATTGATTCAATTGTTCAAAAATCTCAAATTTTAATGTTGAGTGAAACTTGGTTGTCCGATAATGAGATAACTAGACAATGCGTTATTGTTAAAATGTATTATTAATACCTTTTTCTATTGTTAGTGTCGTTTTTTCTACAAAGGCGAAGGCGTTTTAGAATAAGGCGAAAGACAACATTTTTGAAAATATTGTTGTCTTGTTACGCCACAGAACTAACCTCGAACGCGTGTACCTACATAAGTACAAACACGTTTTTTTTCCGCGGGAATAATGACTAGTGAAATGTAATTTTTCTGGCTAGGGTTGCGTTAATTTGTAAACTATCTGAAATTATAACCGTAATTAGCTATTGACCGCGTGCTGCCTCCGCGTTCATAACACTTGTACTTATAATATTAGTATGGATTAATTATTTAGTGAAGCGGTGATAGCTCAGGAGCTCGAGTTGACATCCCAGCTTCTCCAACCTCTCACTTTTCTAAGTTTTGTGCGTTTTAAGTAATTAAAATATCAAAAGACAACATTTTTGAAAATATTGTTGTCTTGTTACGCCACAGAACTAACCTCGAACGCGTGTACCTACATAAGTACACACACGTTTTTTTTCCGCGGGAATAATGACTAGTGAAATGTAATTTTTCTGGCTAGGGTTGCGTTAATTTGTAAACTATCTGAAATTATAACCGTAATTAGCTATTGACCGCGTGCTGCCTCCGCGTTCATAACACTTGTACTTATAATATTAGTATGGATTAATTATTTAGTGAAGCGGTGATAGCTCAGGAGCTCGAGTTGACATCCCAGCTTCTCCAACCTCTCACTTTTCTAAGTTTTGTGCGTTTTAAGTAATTAAAATATCACAACGGTGAAGGAAAAAATTGTGAGGAAACCTGCATGCCTGAGAGTTCTCCATAATGTTCTCAAAGGTGTGTGGAGTCCACAAATCCGCACTGGGCCGGCGTGGCTACGGCCTTAACCCCCTTCTCATTGTTTTAGGAGACCCGTGCTCTGTAGTGTCATATGATGAATTTTTTGTGACTGCTTGTCCGGGAGAGTGCTACAACCAAGCAGCATTGCGCCCTGTTTGAAGGGCGTGGTTGCAGGACATGTTCCTTGCTTGCCTTGCGAAGTGTTGGTCTAGGTTTAGGCCGAAATCCCTTCGTACCAAATTTAAAGAAATAGGTATACTAACAGTACATCGCAATATATTTATAATAATATAATCTTTATTAAACAAAACATAAGTAATTATAAACAAAAAGTCGATATAAACAGTCGACTAACTAGAAACGGACATAAATTAGTGATATCTGCATATCGTCTGAGAAAAGTACATAAATCCTTTGTGGTAACATTAGATCTACTTTACCTAAGTTTAAACAATATATTAAAACACATTTAACAAATCGTGGTTACTACACGATTGATGATTCCTTAACGACAAGGCTGCTTGGAAGCAGGCCACTCCGCTCTCATCTCTCACAAAACAGAACAATTCTAAAGATTGTTAAACTTTAAAATGATGTTGGAAAAGAGCAATCTGCTGAGTTCCTCTCAGTGGAATCTGCCTTCCGAACTGGTGGTAGAGTCACTACAAACACACTGACTTGACGTTTCAAACTTACGTGCTTATTAATTAGGCCTACTTAAATATTTTTTTTTGAATTTTGTAGTCCACCACGCTGGTCAAGCGACCTGCCAATTTGATTGGTAGGCATCATTCAAAGGCTTCACACACCTTTGTAAACATTATGATATATATTCTCAGGATATTGTTTTCCTTCACCGTCAAAGAAAGTGATATTTTAATTGCTTGAATTAAAAACGCACATAACTCCGACAAGTTACAGGAGACCGAAGCAAAACTGCCGAAGCTCTAACAACTCGCGTTAAACCAAACAAACTCTCCAGCTATATATTTTTTTATTTCACTACTATGCCTTCACTGCAATCCTACCTGCTAGTGAGTAATGATATGGTAACGGGCAAACCTATAAGAACCATATCAACAGCAGATTATTAAAACCATACTTCTAAACGGTTCCCCTAAAAAATCTCTTAGCAGCACGTCTTTGCCGGTAGGGCTAACTAGCCACTAGGATCCAAGCAGACTAGACCAGAGAAAATTATGAATTCCCAAATTTTCCCGACCGAAAATCAAACCCGGGACCCCCGATAATTAGACTACTGCGCCACGGTGGTCCTCAAAATATTAGTATAGATGTCAAGCTTCGAGTCACATACGGATCTAATGACTTATTTCTTCGTGTGATAATTATTGCCCTCGGTCATGAGCAAATGTAAAAAGCTGTTGCCGCGCCGCCGGCCTTTAAAAGGGTATGGCTTGCGGAGTATTCTAATCTCAACTCCCGATACAGTAGCCGGAAGGCGCGGCAGAAACCTATGTCGTGTGACGTAGCTGATGTACAGGATGTTTTTTTAAAAGCTTAAAACAAAAAAAAAACGATAAGTTGATAAAATATAGTTATTTATTGGTTAATTTAACAGATCGCTTTATATAATTAGTGCATGATTTTATTTACTATTATTGCTTTCAAAATAAATTAAATAAATTTTTTTTGACGTGACAACGTCTTATAAATTGGTTTGCCGGGTGACACTTCAAGAAACTGCGTTACGCTCCGCTCACGTTATGCGCTCACAATGAGAGCGAGTGAGAGGCACGCGTCCCTTCCACTCGGGCATGGTTAGCCCGCCTAAGAGCGAGAGAGACAGACATAAAAAGTGAAAGGCACGCGTCCCTTTGTAGTAAACGCTGTTTCATTGTACGCAAATGTATAAATGTATTGCAAGTTATTGTATGTATATTTGTATATAAATACGTATGTATGTGTAAAGGTAAAAATAAAATTTTGTTAATATGAAATTCAGTGCGAGATTCTTTGTATAAATTAATGTTTTAAATATAATTCTTTGTATAAATAAATGTTTTAAATTGTTACTATTATTTCATCCTTCTTCCTACTATACGAATGAATATTCACATTAAAATTATTTTACCACTCAAAGTCGTTGTCACGTAAAACTTTCGCCCGTATACCGACTTTACAGGCAACCAATTTTTTTTTACTAATCGGACAATCGGCAATGCTGTTTATACTTTTTATGATAACTGTAATCGGACTGGAAATTATAAATTAATGTTGATGATATAACATGACAATACAGTGTATCTATTTCGGTGAATTTATTTTATTTTGTCCTCTACAATCAAGGGATTGTAGTCAACGGTTAGAGCCCTAGACTGCAATCCCTTGATGGACAAGTAAATTGTATCCCTTGTCAATTGTCATAGGGGTATAAAATATTTCTCCTGCCTATGCTAGCCTTACTGACAGTACGTGATGATGAACTCTCAGATGATAGCGGGCTAACCTGTTAGGGGAAAGGCAGCGATATTAAACCAAGAATAATCGGTTTCTACACAGCATAGCACCGCAACGCCAAATGGGAAAGTCATTGTTTTTGAAATTCATGATTTTAATTTCACTCTTCAACTATTGTATCCTGTTATATTATTTGCATGATGCTTAAATTTTGCACGCCACTGTAACCTAAAACTTTTTTAAATAGTAGCTATCTTATAAATAAAACTATTAGCATGGTGAATTATTCTTACGTGTTGTATCTCATCAAGGAACATCCTTTATATAAACCTATGTAGTAAACAGGTTTACTACTAATTACTGCATATGATAGAAGGTATACTATAGACTGCGTTTCCTAGTCCTCGTTAGGTCAACGGAATAAGCGACGAAAGAAAAAAACAGACATATAAGTAGCTTATAATTATAATTACAGAGTTAATGACCGTAACATATATATTTTGCTTGTTATATAAACTGAACTGACTCATTACCTATATTATACTCATACATACAATTTTACTCTGTGAAAAGGAAACTTTTCATAGCTGCCACCTTGTAACGGGATATTTTTTTTTTTGTAACGGGCTAACATACTCGTATAAGGCAAATAGTCAGCAAATAATTTATTTTAAATTATTGTTTGATTTATTAAGGGTACAATAAAAATAAGCGGTAATGGGGGATAGCCTAGTGGGTAAGGCATCGGCTTTCGTGGAGACCCTTCGAACCCCGGCATTTTTAATTTTAGCAATTTAAATATCATTTGCGAAAACATCGTAAGGAATCCTGCATGCCTGAGAGTTCTCCATAATGCTCTTAACGGCGTGTGAAGCCTACAAATCCGTACTTGACAGTGTGGTAGACTACACCCTTCTCATTCTGAGAGAAAGACCCTATAGTGGATTGATCATGATGACAACAAAAATAAAACAGAATGTCAAAATACTCAGATGGGTACTTAAAAGTCAATTTATGCTATGGGTAATAAAAATTAAGAAAAAAACTAAACCCAAGGGTCCCATACAAAAAAACCTCGAGAGAATTTGCATGTTTATAACGTATCAAAAACGAATAAATTTGTATTTCTTTTTTCAATTGTAATATTCTATCCATAGTCCATGACGGCCGAGTGGCGCAGTGGGCAGCGACCCTGCTTTCCGAGTCCAAGGCCGTGGGTTCGATTCCCACAACTGGAGAGTGTTTATGTGATGAACATGAATGTTTTTCAGTGTCTGGGTGTTTATCTGTATATTATAAGTATTTATGTGTATTATATTCATAAAAAAATATTCATCAGCTATCTCAGTACCCATAACACAAGCTACGCTTACTTTGGGGCTAGATGGCGATGTGTGTATTGTCGTAGTATGTTTATTTATTTTATTTATAGTAAATAATACGATGCGAAACGGAGACGGATACGGATATATATATATGATATTTAAATCTATGAAATAATAATGGGCTAGTTTCCATTCTTATTAACCGGGGAATCGAGCTGGTTAACCTTAATCAAATCAAAATCTAGCTAGGTTAGCCAGTTTGTTGATTATATTATAAGTAGATACATCAAACCTACCAGTGATCATACTATGACGATCTCGCTAGCGAAGCGATGTCTCTTTAAGTAGGAGGTACTGGGGTCAATCCCCGTCAGGGGAAATATATTATTTTTGAAGTCTATTTGGCCTTTGGTTCGGATTACTATTGTCTACACGACACCGATAGGGGATATAGCTTTTATATGTAAACCCCTGGTATGTTTGCTCGCCGTCTTAGACTGCATCATCATTTACCACCAGGTGAAATTGCAGTTAAGGGCTAAATTGTAGTGGAATAAAAAAAACTGTAAGCTCCTCACTGATGCTTTAATCTATACTTATAATAAAAACTGTAAATGGAAGATGTCTGTACATTTAAAATATTTTGAAAATTTTAACCGGCTTTATAAATCGATACTGAGTACAAAACTGATTTTTATTTAATTTTTGTCTGTCTTGTCTATGTCTTTTAAATATGTATTAATTCAAAATACTTAATTATTTTTATGTTAAATCCGAGACTATTTCAAAATGCTATGTTTATGTAATCTTTGTGGCCTTAGATTTAAGTAAAAGTATTTATAAATATATTTTTATTGTAACGGTGTTGATTACAAATAAACAAATAAATAAATAGTGGTAGCTGGTATTCCGGGTCAACTTTTAGGGTACTTTTCATCCCGATAAACAATAAGTTTCCTCCGGGAAACGGGTTGAAAATTTTTATCAATTTTGCTTCTTAGCTCCGTTAAATTTGAACTGATTTTAATCATTCTTTTTTATTTGAAAGTGTATACTATGTATACTATAAGCATGTATTGTCTAATTTTAATGGAGCTCTGATGAATATTTTAGGACATAAAGGGCATAGCTCATCACAGATAACAGCAAGTAGCAAGGCATATGGGACAACAATCTAAAGCAAGCGTACCATCGTCATTGTAAATGCCGACGGTACAATATCGTATACTAACAATATCGTACATTATAAATGCAAAAGAAGTGAAACAATATAAACATGAAGTTAGGTATATAATCATTACCTGCAAATTAATTTTAAATTTATTCAAATTGAACATATGCATATATATATATAAGTATATTTGATCGCTTAGAAGTTGCGATGGGTACAGAAACGCAATAAGCCAGAAAAATGCAGCGGGCCGCTCGGCCGCGAATAACATAGTTTGAAAATAAAACTGGACCTGGTAGGTAGCGCTGCAATTAGTTTCTAGGTTTTTTTAAGATATGATAAACGACTAAGACACCGGGAGATGTCTTTGCATCGTTCGAGTCCATGTAGGATTGCGGCGCATCGATAATGCAGTCGTATTTATATAAAAATACCCACCAACTCAATGTCATGAACATAAATATCTGGCAAATATGAATTTATAGTTATCAAAAGTTGAATTACTTACCCACTTTATAAATTTCTGTAACAGATATTTAAACTTCTAATAAATGAGAAATGAAAAGATGAGAAAAATAAAACGTTATGTAACGCACGTCTTCAAGTCGTCTTGCCTTGTGGAATTCTCTAGCCCAATTTGAGTCGACTAGCTTAATTCGAGTCGTCTAGCCCAATTGAAGTCACCAAGCCCAATTGAATTCCTCTAGGCCAATTGAAGAGGTCTACCCCAATAAGAATACTCGTTAAATTGAACTGTATTCGCATGGAACTATTTCCACCATTGTACTTATAGCGGCTGAAATCTTACAGCGGCCTTCGTTTATTATGGCAAAATTACAGGTCATTTTATATGTCATATTACAGGTCATTTAAATGTCATATCACGCCGTGAATTACCTGCAAGTGAGTTTTCATTTAGTACCTGATAACTGATTACAGTTCATTACAATCCAATTGTTACGGTAATTTATACACATTATCACGATCAATTACTTCTTATGTAAAATGTAAGTAGGTACCTACATTTATCGTTCAGAGAATTAAGGTAGTGTTTCATCATATCTCCAAAAGGAGCAAGGCTATAAATTTCCACGGTCCTTTATTATTAATACACTGGACTGGCTGTCCCTATACAAATGGCAGCCTAAGTTATCCTCTTTGCGTTAAATGTGACATACGTGTATTACTGGAACGAATAATATAGAATTTTTAGGTAATTAAGATTTTAGTTCCTCGTACACTCTTAATACAGCCATACACTGCAGTGCCAAAATGGCGGCAATCCATTGTAGAAAATACAAAGTGACAGCGGCCTGCCCAGTGGTAGTAATAGATCCAGTGAAAGAAATCTTATACCCCTTATCTTATCTTATCTCCAACGTCAAATCTCAAACCCACTACCTCCAACCTCACATCTCATACCCCTACCTCCAACGTCAAATGTCATACCCTTATCGCCAACGTCAAATCTCATACCCCGTATGATCGTATCTCTAACGTGAAATCGATTTCATTAATTTAACATCCCACACAAAAGTGGGTTTTAGCAATCCACTTTCTGGGTCACACAAACCTCTTTCGAGGTTTTAAGAATATTTATGATATGTCTTTACTTTATGTGACTTTTTTTCACATATTTTCTTTTTCTTCTTTTGGTCTGCTATGAAAATCAGCTGAGAATGAAGTTAATCTGCGATGAGATTTTTTTTAAAAGTTCATTCGTAGTAATTGTCGTTATATTTAACCTCTTACAATAGAGGGTCAGAGCGTTGCGACATCTATTGTTTAACTTGGTTCAAGATTATTTGAATGAGTAAAAAATCGTTTGTGAACAACGCTAAGGCAGTATACCTTCCTATGTGCGTACATAATTAAACAGACAGACAGAGCAGATTGCTCTTTTTCACCATCATTTTACAGTTTACAATGAAAAAATATACCTTTAATAAATTTTCTATCTTGTGAAGTCGTGAGAGATGAGAGCGGAGGCGTGCTTCCAAGCAGCCTTGTCGTTGTTGTTGCTTAGGGGTCTTATATAACTTCTCCAAACTTGAAGAAACGCTTTGTTTTTAATTTTGGCATATTCATTACGCGGTTTTCGGAAGGTGATTGATTTTTTTTTTTTCATAATGGTGTACACTAGTTACTTTAGAGCGTATGAGGCGATGTAGTTTAAAAAAATAACATACAGTCGAATCCTCCTCCGTTTTTAAAGTCGTTTGGAAAGTCCTCCTTTAGATATGTGAAACGGGCATGTAGTTAGCGAAGCGGTGTGTAGGAGCTCGACTTCACTTTCCGGGGGCCGAGTTCGAATCACAGCACGCGACTCTTAACTTTTCGTAGTTATGTGTGTTTTAAGTAATTAAAATATCACTTGCTTCAACGGTGAAGGAAAACATCTTAAGGAAACCGGCACGCCTGAGAGTTCTACATAATGTTCTCAAAGGTGTGTGGAGTCCATCAATCCGCACTGGGCCAGCGTAGTGGACTACGGCCTTAACCCCTTCTCATTGTGGGAGCCCTGTAGTGGGCCTGTAATAGGTTTATATGATGATGATGTTATATGTTACAGGTGGGAGTGAAGGAGGCAGCGATGTCTCCCGGACAGGCCGTCGCTGACGAGGAGAGGACCGAGCTGCTGGGCTCGTTGACGACGCAGCAGCAACAGCGGACCAGCGCCAGGGTCATCAAGAAGTTGAGGCTTGAACCGCAAATCGATAAACGGGGTTAGGAGCAATTGAAATACTCAAAACGAGAGTTTTGGTCGTCCTTCCTGACGCAGTACGTACTCGCCACTGCGTCAGGCAAGTTGACAAAGAGGTCGCACAGACGCTGTAGTCTCATGATTGTGAGCTACCGGATTACCTTTCAGGGAGGGTATTGGGGTATTTCATCAACAGCCTATAGAAGTCCGCTACTGGAGTTGAGGCCTGGGGCAACGAAAGAGTTTGCCGATAATCACCAAGCTAGGCAGACTTGTCGGTGATGCAATTTAGCGTTTCGGCTCAACGCCACTTAGAAACCGATTAGGGGTAGGTAGTATTTTATAAATTCAATAATATATTGCGTGTCCTTAGAAATACAATCCCGGAACTCATCATCCTGGGTGACAATAAATTCAATATGGCTGCTGCATTTTCAAATGGAACACTGTTCGGCATTCGCGGTTTGAATCATAATCCCGGAAAATATGATCCCGGGTGGCAATACTTTCTGTATGGGTGCTGTATTGCGGCATTTTCAAATGAAAGAGCGTTCCATAGTTGTGTGTTAATTTTATTTAATCACGTGCTTGTTTATCCAGACGCCACGGAATGTGAGACGCCAACCAAAATAGATGACAAAGAACTGAAATTCCCCACCGTCAAGCAACGCATGCCGAAGGCGCTCTGGTCGGCCGACGAGAAGAGTTTGTTCTTCGAAGCCCTCAACGAATACGGCAAGGACTTCGACGCCATCACGGCGTACATATGCGCCAAGATGAAGAAGAAGGGCATGCCGGACGCGAACTTGAAAACGAAGATGCAAGTCAGCCACTTTTACTACAGGACGTGGCATAAGTTGTCCAAACATGTCGACTTTGATGAAAGTAAGTTGTGTTTTGTTATATTTTAGTTAAATTCAAATTCAAATTCAAAATTTCTTTATTCATGTAGGCCTATCGCAGGCACTTATGAAGCGTTCATACATAATTGTTTACATAATTGTAACGGGATGGTGATAACTTCGTTCGCCAACTTGAAGTTAGTTCATGTTACTCCCAAGTATAACTGAGACCAGCATTTGAGAGTTTACATCGCTTTAAATCCCATTTATTTTGGGACACCAGGTGTTGTTTGTTAAAACTGTTGCTAATAAGAATACAATTTTTTTCTTCTTTTAATCAACCAATTATGGATGGTTACAAATATAGCTTTAATTGTTGTTTTTCATGATAACTTATAATTAGGCTTCATGAGTTATAAAAGTCTATTTAAGAATATGCAAATTTTTTTTCATATTATAAATAGCCCATTTGAAATCCGTAATCAGCTGATGGATCCAACTGCCGGCTTTTATAATACGCTTATATTAGCTTCAGACATGTGTATGTTAGTATGTAACGGAATCTTTGAATATGATTTTGACCCCCTTCAAAACGTCGGATTAACTCGAAATTGACAAATCAATATTTGAAAAAGTTAAGGATAGTTAAGGATAATCCCTACTAGGATAATCAGAATTAGCGATTTTTGTTTTTCTGAGTGCCTACGTCAAGATCAATAAGGGAAACTACCAGGCGCGCCGATCACTTATTTCTCGGATTTGTTATTTATCGGCTAAATTACAGAAAACTAAAAAATACGATTTTATGGAAAAGTCAACTAAAAAATGAAAAATATATAATAGTAAAAAAATAAAAAAGTAGAAAGAAATATTTTTTATTGTAAAAAAAGCGTGGGGTGCTTTTTAAGATATTATCAAAATGATAACAAACATCCATAGATCCATCTATTCATCCATATTAGTAGGATTGAACCAAGTTAGAATCCCAGCACGCACCTCTAACATTTCTGTTATGTGCGTTTTTAGCACTTAAAATATCACTCGCTTCAACGGTGAAGGAAAACATCGTGAGGAAACGTGCGTGTCTGAGAGATCTGCATAATGTTCTCAAAGGTGTGCGGAGTTAGCAGTAGGCCGATAATAGTTCAGGTCGAATACAACACGTTTTCAGATGTAAAGAAGGTAGCCCAAGAGCTGTACGCGCTCATCAACTACGGCGAGCTGCGCCGCAAGCTGGCGTCAGTCAACGAGAAGACGTGCGCGCGCCTGGGCGAGCTGGTGCGCATGGGCAGCATGGCCGTGCGCGCGCGCGGCCGGACCGTCAAGGTGCGCACGCCCATGTGCCGCGCGCTCAAGCGGCTCAACCAGATCGCAGGCGAGTAGTACGGACACCGTGTACACGACTAATATCGAAGCATGAAAAACCACTCCACTTTTGTAGTACTCAAACAAACTTTTAGTCACTTCATACAATTTAGCAGTTGTCAGTAGTTATTTCACCTCTTACGTTCTTTTTCCGTTTTCCAAAAAATTGATGGATGAAAAGTGAGACGTACGCAGGGCTTTTCACTGTTTTTGGACACAATGCACTGCATGCAATAATGAATGAATGAGGGTTCTGTATATTTTTAATTCTATAACCGGTATGCACATCGCCCGAACTCGGCGTGAGCGCCTGCAAGCCTCTACACCCCTAGTACATTTAAGCTTACTTTAACATGATAAAAAAGTTCCAGGTCTAGAGTTCGACCCCGGAGGGGGTAATTTGTTACTTTATTACTTCTGAATTTTCTCTGGTCTGGTCTAGTGGGAGCATTCGGTTGTAACTAACATGCTACCGATAAAGACTTGCCGCAAAGTGAAGTTAGCGTTATCGCGTAGACACCAATTTTTTTTTTCTTTCACTGGCCAAATAAATATAATTAATGGTAATGTATGGGAACTTGTTGATCATGAAACTATATTCATACTTCAAAGAAGAGTTGTGCGATCGATATATAAACTTAGATCACACGAATCCCTTCGTGCCAAATTTAAAGAAATATTTATACTTACAGTAGCCTCTCAATAAATTTATAATAATATAATCTTTATTAAACAAAACATAAGTCATTTTAAACAAAAAGCCGATATAAACAATCGACTTACTAGAAACGGACATAAATTAGTGATATCTGCATATTGTCTGAGAAAAGTACAGAAATCATTTGTGGGGATGGGTATATGCTTTTATAACATGACACGGAAGGTAATTTTAGATCTACCTTTACCTAAGTTTAAACTAATTTAACCAATCGTGGTTACTACACGATAGATGAATTCCTTAACAACAAGCTGCTTGGAAGCAGGCCACTCCGCTCACATCTTTCAAAAAAACAGAAAAATTCCAAAGATTGTTAAAATATAAAATTATGTTGGAAAAGAGCCGAAAGAGTTTCTTGCCGGCTCCTCTTAGTGGAATCTGCCTTGTGAACCGGTGGTAGAGTCACTACAACTAGACTGACTTGACGTTTCAAAGGTGCTTATAAACTAGGCTTACTTGAAATAAATGAATTTTGAATTCGAATTTGAATTTGAATTAAATGCAGTTGTATGAAAGTCTGTCATATAATTTAAAAATGAATAGATAGGTGATGATAGGTTTTATATAAATTTCGAAGTGGCTTGGTAGAAAATTGAAAGCTGGTTATTGAAAAAAAACCGTATGCCCTAAACGCCGTACATTTTCTATTATAGTAATCAAATAAATAAGGACTAAACGTTGGCTCAGAAGTCGCTATTTCTAACAGATTGTCATTCCAAATGGTTCAAATCAGTATCGCAAAATACATGAAAAGTTATTTTTAGGTACTCGTATGGACATTCGTAAGGAGTTAAATAATGCAGACACGGACAATTTACTGCTTTATATTATACTAAATTTAAAGCATATATATCATATGGTATTAAGTACCATAATAACAGAGATTTAAGTTATTATAAATTTTATAAATATAAAATGAGTAAAAATTTATAATTCTTCCAAGTGTAGGTAAAAACACTAACAAAATTATAAAATTTAAGTTATTCTTATATAGTAATAATATTTGATATAATGTATTCATTCTTATGTGTTGATATAAAATCACGTAAATATATATTATCCCATTACGTGCTTAACGGGTAACCATACTACATAAACACTTTTTGCATATATTTTGGCGCAGGTATGCTTGTCAAATAATATAAATGAATAAATTGATTACGACAATACACACATCGCCATCTACAGATTAACACCCAGACAGACGCAACAAAATTTATTGCGCCTTCTTAATAAAGAATTGCTAATGAACGACAATTAAATCGTTTTGTAACTTGTCATTTATGTAATTCAGCCAATTAAAGTAATTCGTCATTTATGAACAACTTTTTTATACAACAATAATTATGTGATATTCTTAGAACAAATTTCATAGCTTCGTAGCCTGAAGGCATCGGAACAACAATGGCTGTTTACTACGTTAACTGTCCGAGTATAATTTTTAATTGTAGTCACATAAGCAAATTGAGGCAATTTAATTAAACGCGTAGGCTCGATGGTTTACAATTCAGCATGCTGCGAATAAAATGGAACGGTACAGACGATGATAAGTTGAATTATCTATGTGATGGACTTTACTATTCCATTCATACCAATATTAAAATGTCGAGTGCCAGAAGGAAAAAAAATAACTTATGTCAGTTGACATTACTCAGCAACCCGCCTGAAGGGCACCAACTACCTCGGTAGCTTCCGCGAGACAATGAGCAGGTCGACGACACGTACGACTCAATAAGTTCAAAGTTTATATAAAACGTAAGCTTACAGAAAAATCCTATTATAATATTAAGGATTATTTAAACGATAAAAGAGCTTGGGCGTGAATTGCTCTAGCTTCATAGCTTAATATAAATTTACTGGAAGATGGTGATAACAAAAAAATAAATTTATCCGGCTAAGTTTGTTGTAGGCTCTTCTTAGACCAGGGCGCGTTTGGAACCCCCCTAGCTTTAGATTTAAGTTGGCGAACGAAGTTATCACCATCCCGTTACAATTATGTAAACAAATAGGTATGAATGTGATAGGCCTACATGAATAAAGAAAATTTGAATTTGAATTTTGAACGACATATGAGCGAGTCGTACGGCAGCGAACCTATTGCCAGGGGGTAATAACACGGGGGTCTCAGATTCTACTGATAACCTTTACGCATCAAGCCAAGATGGCAGGCCGTAGCTTATATAAGTATGATTAGTTAGTCTTAAAGCACAATACCGGAGAAAGAAATAAAATATCTTTATTACTAAAATAAGCCGCACACTGCAATTTTTTAACGCTATGCACCTACGATGCCTCCTAGCGCCAATTGAGCACAGCTCAATGCACATCTAGCAGAAACTAGTCAGTGTGTAGCTTGTCATGCGTGACACAAACTAGTAAAAGGTTCCAGCTCAGCACAATACTTCACTCCTAGATAAGAATGCAGCGCTGAATTTCAGCTGGAACCCCAAGCGAAGGTGACGCCACGGAAATAATTATTATCCAATCCATAAATTAATAATAATAATGAGAATAAAAAGAATAGTAATGCTAAAAATAAAAAAGTTCAACTTCCAAAAGATTATGTGTAACGGAATTACGAAATACTGTCACAGGGTGCATAAGTATATTTAATAAAGACCCTGTAACAATATTAAATCAAAAGAAGCATATATATTTTTCTATAAAAACTAATTCAAAACATTCTAAGTGTTTACTTTTGACAACCCTATTGAAGATAAATGACCGACACGTGCATAGTACGTACGCTACGCGATGCTTACTTAATAAAGTGACAGGAGTCACTTGGTTTTACTTTTGCATGTGATGATGATAGGCTGTATCTGATTTCTTTCAGTAAAAACTGGCAATGGTTTACTCAAAAACTATTAGCGTTTCGGTTTCACAGATAAGTCTCAAAGACAGTCAATAATTTGCCTTTGAAACCTCTGAAGTATTATTTCGGTTTTCATTCACACGTATAATAAATACGACACCAAGCCCACGCTAGTGTAGCATGCATGCATGGGAAGTGTTCTCGAAGCCCGTCTCGTCGGTCTCCAGTTGTTCAAGGCCACCCGGAGGTGACCATACAATATTTGGTGCGCAGAGCGCGCCGGGGGTGCTCGCGTGTGCTCGCGCGCGCAGGTGTCGCTGCGCGCGCGCACCGCGGGCGCGTGGGGCCGCGTGCAGGCCGCCGCGCACAACCCGCGCGCCGCCGCCGCGCTGCCGCTGCGCACGCGCCTCGCCGCCCTGCTGCGCGCGCTGGAGAAGCGCTGGAAGACCGTATCCTTTTCAACCAGCGCCACCCGCCACAGCATCGTTACAGACGCCATGCTCCTTAGGACATTTCTCAATTTTTTTATACTTTTAATTTCGGCCCGAACAGTAGGTCAGTGAAAACCCACCGCCTATAAACAGAGAAACGTCCGGCTACATTAAAATAAACTTTCAAAATCATTATCATCAAATCAACCGAGAACGGCGGACGAAGACGTTTTATATGAAATAAATTATTATTATAACCGGTTTCACTACACGGGCAGGGCACGGGTCTCCTCCCGCAATGAGAAGGGTTCAGACCGAAGACCACCACGCTGGTCCAGTGCGGATCGGTGGACTGCGGCCATAACATAAACTTGAAATAATCCTTAACACTACATACAGTCAAATTACAAAAACTACAAGTTAGAGGAAGGTATACGAGCAAAACCAATAGAAGAATTAACCAAGGAAGTGTTTGAGTATCAGGAGATAGCCCCAGGCTGCGATAACCATGAGGATTTGGAGTCGCATCTACACTTACCGACTGATAGGATAATCGTCCAAGGTAAGTAAAATCCCTACATCCCACAGATCTATCATGCAGTAAACTTCGTGGTAAAATAGTTTAAAAGACTTTCCTGGTTCGACAAAAAAGACAAAAATTCAAAAAGAGGATTTGTTTAAGTTCGTTTGTGTTAGATATTTTGAAAACACTGACACAATAACGTTAGATATTATTATAAATTATTAAAAAAAAAAAAAAAGCGTTTAATAGGTACCGTAGATCATCAGAGAACTCCTTAAACAAGCTTAAATGTATGCGTCGGACGCTGCGAACGCTTGAATTTTCGATTTATTATCTCTCCTACCTTACCTTACCTTAAAATTTCACTTTTATGTTTTATCCGAAAGGAATATCGAATTGCCACCTAAGAATTTTACTTTAAAATAAGATATTAAAGCTAGCTCCATCGTCAAATACTGAACACCTGTCTAGCTGATCTGTCATTCAACAGCCCATGGCGGCCGATCTTGCGAGCCAAAAGTGGATGAGTAACGGAGATCATATGACCTTGAATTTTCTTTATATTGTTTTTGCTAACTTGTATCCTTACAGAGTACCGGCTACCCAAGAAACCAGCCCTACATTTGGGTCCACGACCAGATATACAAATCCATCTGCCGGTACTAAGTCCCAGTGAGCAGCTGTCGAGCCAGAAGATATGCTTCTCTTCGTACCTGGAGAGAATGGGATCACAGCGACGAGACAAGGACAGCGGTGGTAAGATCATGTATTAGAAAGAGAGAGAGCAACAAAGATCAGTATGTCCGTGATCGCTGCAAGATATTTATTTATGTTGCTTTATAATTTCATTTTCGTTTTCTAATCTCATCAATCGTGATTCATTTACAGTAAAAATACGCACTCCGAAACGCCAAAGAAAAGACAGCGTCACAGACAAAGATAAAGAACTCGAAAAGAAGATTAAAATAGAAGATCTAGATTCCACAAAACTTATGAACATAGATGAAACGGCGATAGATGGAATCGAACTCATGGCGCATTACAAAAATAACCAAGAGGACGAGGAAAAACCGAGCACAGAAGACGAAAAAGACGTTAAATCTGAAGAAACGGTAGAAGAAGAAATGGATAGAGATAAAGATATGCATGATAAATATATGTCAGAGAAGGAGAAAGACAGTTTTTCCGAAATGGAGGACGATGAGAAGTATACTAAAAGCGATACAGATAATGAGAGCGACGGGAAAGGTGATAAGAGTCAGAAGGAGAGGAAATTTAAGAATTTAAAGGTGAGTCTTTGAATTATATTTTTGAGTTTGAAGATGAAACATATAAATGACACCCGACGTGTGTTGATATAAATAGATTGAAGAAGATTTTGACATCAGTTCAGATTAATCTGATTTTCAGAGTAACATGATATTTATATTAACTTGTAATATAATGTATCTTTGTACTTTTAAACCTATGAAGGGGAAACCTAGTTAGGGTTTTCAGTGAGAATGCTTAGATCGTCCTGATTTTATGAAGAAATTCGATATTGCGAAATTTTAAAATGTGTTTCGGTTTTTTATTTCAAATTAAGTACTTGTTAGTCTTCAATGTTTCCACAGGTGAAGTTCCGTATAGTCCGACCACCGCAACGAGGTGCAAGCGTCTTCAAGGTTATCTTAGAAAAGGACTCTGAGGAGTCTAAAACGGTGGAAGTGAAAGTCGACGACTCAAAAATTGAGGAAAGCCAAGAAGAAGCGAAACCTTACGACTCAAAGTGTGAGGAAAAAGAGGAGGAAATCAAACCTGACTTTGATATGGATTTGGCTATTCGACAGATCAGGAAGGGTTGGAGTGCGTATGATGCTGGTGACCTGACCATTGGAGATCTTTATTTAATGGTAAGATTTCTCATTCTTCTTGACATAATTTTATTTTCCAGGAAGTATCTATGTATTATATTTATACGACACATATATTTTTACTGCTGGACATAGGGATAGGGATGTCAACTCTCCACGGTCAAGTTTTACTGATATCTATCTATGTGTGTTTATTGGTAACTGGTGTCTTGTCTCTATACTACTCTGTTGACGCCATCAGTGCCATACGGAGCCTTTAAACACTATGTCTCAATGTAGCACTTCTATCACACAAAATAATTCATGTGCTTAAGTACTAAGGTAGAATAAATTGTTTAGATATAATTCTATCTGCCTTTCTACTTCTTTGTTTAGTTGCTAAATGTGTTACTAAATATTGATGTATAGAGTTTTCTGACACACCCAGTCAAAAAGGAAGACAAGAATTTCTAGAAAGATTGGAACGCAAGATACACTTTCTGCGCCCTAAACCGCTAAGATATTAATATATTAATATTAACCAGTTAAGTGTCAAACATTGTATTTGTCTGCCATTTACTTTAGTTAGATAGTCTGAGAATGTATCAACAGAAAAACATAACAAATGATATTAAAGTAAATTGCAAACCTACCGCTATAAAAATAGTGATGCTAATGTAGATAAATCTATCCTTCTGGGTATGCCTAAGGTTTTTTTTTGTGTAGGATTTAGCTTAAAAAGCTGTTGCAAATTCAAAGGTACCCTTTTAATACCTGTTTCTACTTTTTTAGTTCGGCAACCGTTCTAAACTAGAACTTGACTATTGGTGGGCGATACCTACCCCACCATTGCCGCAACCTGTAAGAGCTGTAAAACAAGAAACGTTAGATAAAGACAAAAATATAGATAAAAGAGAGAAGTGCAATAAGACTCCAGATAAGGGAGATAGTTCAGTAGAGGATGAGAGGGAAAAAAGGGAAAGCGATATGGACATATTCTCGCCTAAGAACACTTTTAGTCAGGACAGTAACGATGGTATGTCTGGAGATGAAAGGAAAAGTGAGTATTATGGGTAACATATATGATATTCAATCGGTTTTCCTCTCTTTTTAATTTATTTTGGCTAATAACGTTAAGTTAAAACACTCAATAGTTTTACTTAACTGTGCTTACATATTTGATATGTGTTCTTCTTTACAATTATGATTTAGTTTAGTCATCAATATAGCAAGCACGATAAGCAACGTGTCTTGATTCCAAACATAATTTTTCGAAAGTTTACCGAAAAGATTTAGTGTCGCAATTAGCTTTTTTAATTAATATACTAGAATTGTCAGCACTGGCAGAACTTAACCGAGACTTAATTGGTCTAAGGCATTGAAAGACGCTGGTTTGCAATTTTTCTGTAACATAAAAAAAAATCCCTAAAATTTAGACTTTTCATCATATTTAGTTCTAAACATTGATCTACATATGATAAAGGATGCCTTAAGTATTCCTTGGGAAGATTCAAGAGTTGATTCAAGAGTTGACATAATTAATTGTCGCAATGGAAATAAAAGCTATTTAAGACAATGTTTTGTTCAAATTTCTCGTCTGTTAAAAATTAATGAAGATGCTGTTCTTCCAGGTGAACAGCTTTTATCTCCCGACCATAAATCATCAGGCACCATGAAATTAGTGAACAAGCTTATCAACAAACCAACTCTGGAACCGGTGCCCGATGGATTTTCATTAGTTAGTGATAGGTAAGATTTGACTGTGCTACACCAAATTTTAGATTGGCTGTGCAATGAATATTTATGGGGGTGGACTTTAAAACGAAAACGCAAAATATCCGTCCAGATATCACGCGAATTACCTTTTTGATTGCTGTCTTTTTTTTGTAGTAATATATATTTGACGGATCAAACAGTTTGCCACCTGATGGTAATTGGAAAATCAGTAGCTAAAAATCGAGCAACATATCGCACGGCATCCAAGAAAGATTGACTGCTACATGACCGCCCTGTGTCCATCAACTTGAGGCGTAGGTGTTAAGCCCTCATATTCAATATAGCAAATAAAGACGCGAAATCTCAACATTTTATCCATCCAAAAAGTCTAACACGCATATAATATTGTGTGATTTCCACGAAACAGGGAATCCTAGTGCCGAAATGACAGACTTTATCTGTATTCTTTATATATGTTTGTTTGGAATAAATAAATATGATACAGTCGAGCATTTATTTGCAATGTATTAATGTACATATACAAAGACCGCTAAGCTGCGCGTCGCTAGATTGGCGTTAAACGTCACAAACATAAGGCATGTCAAGGTCATCGATGAACTCATAAGAATGTCCCGCACCAAAAATCGCTCATCGCTATTAAAAAAAAATATTTCAAAAATCAATTCTCAAAAACGAGAATGAGCCATTATTCAAAATTTATTTATTTAAAGTAAGCCTAATATAAGCACTTTTGAAACGTCAAGTCTGTCTGTGTGTAGTGATTCAACCACCGGTTCGAAAGGCAGATTCTACCGAGAAGTAGCCGGCAAGAAACTCAGCAGTTGCTCTTTTCCAATATAAACAATTTACATTTTACATTTTAAAATTCATTTTTCTATTTTGTGAGAGATGAAAGCGGAGCCGGATGCTTCCAAGCAAACTTGTCATTAAGAAATTCATAAATGACTTCTGCAACTTTCGCAGACGATATGCAGATGTCACTAATGTATATAATTTATATTAAATAATAAAACACCTGTTAAATAAAATAATGAATGCACTTTTATTGCTCACCAAACAAGAGTGCTATTTGCGTATGAAAAAAAATTCAAACCTGTTTTCACTGGCATCATTATGTCAAATCACTAGACCACGAAATAATTACGAAATTAATAAAAAAAAATATTTAAATTATTCTAATAAGCTTTTGTAACATTTCCGTTAAATCTATTCTTAAAAAAACACATTTGGAACCCTGATAATTAAAAAAAAGATGTCTTTTGTTTTGCAGGTTAAAACGTTTGCTGGCTCTAGCGGGCAACACACACGTGAGCGCAAACGCCGCCCCTGTAGTCGCGCGCTGCGAATGCGGGCATGTGTGTCCACTATCGCAAAAAAATAAACAGGTATTACGTGCAACTTATTACTATATATTATAACTAGCTGCTGATTATGAAAGGGATAATATCTCCAGGGTGCAAGTTGTCTAGATCTTCGTTAAGATCGGTGCAGTAGTTAAAATAATTTATTTCAAATAAGCTTTTTAGTTTTTTTTTTGTTTGTAGTTGACAAGAAACTCAGAACTTGCAACAAACTTTTACATTTATAATCTTACTACAGCTCTGTTAGGTATCTCTTACGTCCGTTCTATATTCAATCTATCTGTTATCTGTTGATAAGTTACTAAGCTAAGTGCTTATTTGTTGAAAATTGTATATCACCATCATTAGATCGCGCATAACTTAGAAAAGTAAGAGGTGCGTGCTGGAATTCGAAGTCCCACCTACTGAGCTATCACCGCTTCACCTTGTGCCTTTACTTACTTTTGTGTTTTTGAAGTAAAACTTCTTTAGGCGCGGCTAGGGAGTAACTCGGATTTTTTTCTGACGGAAGTAACGCTTACTATAGTCTGTGTAGTTTCCGCTATTTAAAATTTTAAAAAAAATATGGATCTGTCGTAAGTATATTTCATTTCCTGCACGCTTCTTGACCTATGACGCCAGTGGGAAATATAATATTAGAATTATTTTTTTCCAATATTTTCAAACGGATCAATTGTGAATAGCAAAGTTGTTTGAATATCTCTAGATATAATTGTTTATTTATTACTTTTGTAATAAATAAATCATTAATAAGTTTTCTGACGATTGTGAAATTTATAATATTCAATGACAAGGCTAAATTGACATGTGCTCATCTAACCTTCAATTTTCTACTCTCAATTATTGTATTTTAAAAATGAAAATATTTATAAAATGTGAAAGTGATATTAATTAATTTTAAATAGAATATAAAACGAAATAGTAAATATTAAATGAAATGGCGGAGTCCCAGGAACATTTTACTCTTTGATCTATAAATAACGGTAAAGGTACACGCACACACTTTTTTCTTTATTGCTCTGTATATGGTATACAATAATAATAAATAAATAAATATACTACGACAAATGACAATACAGACATCGCCATCTAGCCCCAAAGTAAGCGTAGCTTGTGTTATGGGTACTAAGGTGACTGATGAATATTTTTATGAATAACATACATAAATACTTATAATATACATATTAGGGTGGCGCAAAAAAAACGACTATTTTTTTTTTTGAGTCTCGGATGAAAAAATGTTAGTTTTTGATGTTTTAAGAGCCCTCTCCAAAGGACAGCTCAAAAAAAAATTTTTAAGAGGTCACTCCAAATTTTTTTAAATTTCGAAAAACGTCGAAAATCGTTTTTTTTTTTTTTTTTAATTTTTTTTCTCGTTACGGTATAATTTTATAGACCAAAAAAAAATAAGTTTCTGAAAGTTTCAGTTAAAAATTTTAATTTTGAAAGGTCGCTCATAATTTTTTTTAATTTATTAGTAAATAACTTTAGATTTTTTCGAGTGACCTTTTAATATTAAAATTAAAATTCCGGCCATTTTTTTTCCTTTATTTAGTACAATAATCTATAAAAATAAATAGATGAACTAAAAATCAAGAATAACAAAAAAAAACACAATTTTTTTCTAATTTTATCATTTTATTTAATCAACTACAACATTTTAACAGTATTTTAATGAACTTTGTTTGTAATTATTTATATATATATATATATATAATATATATATAATATATATATATATAAATAATAAATAATAAATAATATATGATATTGATCTAAATAAAGTTAAAATCGGTTATAATTTAGAATTTAGTTTCAGAATTAATAACAAAGTTCATTAAAATACTGTTAAAATGTTGTAGTTGATTAAATAAAATGATAAAATTAGAAAAAAAATCTGTTTTTTTTGTTATCCTTGATTTTTTAGTTCATCTCGTGGTGTATTTTTATAGATTATTGTACTAAATAATGGAAAAAAAATGGCCGGAATTTTAATTTTAATATTAAAAGGTCACTCGAAAAAATCTAAAGTCATTTACTAATAAATTAAAAAAAATTATGAGCGACATTTCAAAATTAAAATTTTTAACTGAAACTTTCAGAAACTTATTTTTTTTTGGTCTATAAAATTATACCGTAACGTGAAAAAAAATTAAAAAAAAAAAAAAATCGATTTTCGACGATTTTCGAAATTTAAAAAAATTTGGAGTGACCTCTTAAAAATTTTTTTTTGAGCTGTCCTTTGGAGAGGGCTCTTAAAACATCAAAAACTAACATTTTTTCATCCGAGACTCAAAAAAAAAATAGTCGTTTTTTTTGCGCCACCCTAATACATATAAACACCCAGACACTGAAAAACATTCATGTTCATCACACAAACATTTTCCAGTTGTGGGAATCGAACCCACGACTTTGGTCTCAGAAAGCAGGGTCGCTGCCCACTGCGCCAATCGGCCGTCAATACAATAAAGAGTACTTGATTTGATTTATTTGTCCCCACGCTGGGCAGACGGGTCGGTTATCACAGTAGACGGCAGTAGTAGTACCGAGGACGTTGCTGCCCATTTTCCGTCATATTCCCTTTTAAATATATAATATTTTTGTTCAGAAACAACAGCCGAACAGTACGCAAGGTGCGGCAAACATGGCGAAGATTTCTGAGAGTGCTTCGTCCATCTTCAAACATCCCACGCCCATTGCACCGAAAGGTGATCCTGAGGTAAGTGTTTTTTTTTTATGGCCGATTGGCGCGGTGGGCAGCGACCCTGCTTTCTGAGTCCGAGGCCGTTGGTTCGATTCCCATAACTGGAAAATGTTTGTGTGATGATCATCGTTGTTTTTCAGTCTGGGTGTTTATCTGTATATCCCAGTTAACGAGGCGAGCCCGTCCTTGGGCCCCATGGGATGCATGGCTCGCCTATATTTGTATATACCGCCGTGCCGGACGGTCCTGACTATAATAAACTGAATTTTCCTTATTCGAACTTTACTTTTATTCGAACAACTCATGACCATAGTTAGTATAACTATCCCATTTATACCAAAATTAAAATGTCGGGTGCCAGAAGAAAAATAAAGAAATTATGTCAGTCGAATCTGCATCACCACCAGTCACCGCGATTACTAAGCTTACGTTAGTTCGTATTTCTTTTATTGAATTTTATCACGGTACATTCAACGGTGTAATAATTAGGTAAGTGTATATTGATAAAGCAATAATCAAAGCAATTGGTTTTGAATTTTTATCGCTATCAAGCTCAAATACCAGCACGATGTATTGGCCAGTGTTAGCTATATATATGTGATTTCTGTAACAAATTGAGTGCAACATGATTGAAATTGGCAGCAAATACTCATTTGATGCCAGTTATTTATCCAAATTATAGTATTATTCTGATAATAACACTAAGAAATTATTCAAAAATGCTAATTTTTATTAGCATTTGAGAAAATGCCGTTATCGAAATTCAAATTAGAATTACGCGAATCTAAACTTTATTCGTAGGGAGTTGAGGTTTTTCATAAGAATTAAAAGGTTTGTGTCGCGAATGTCGCGAAAAAAAATTTTGTTTAAATTATTAATTAATATAATTTTGTTTTTTAAATTTATTGAAGACTTCAGCTTCTGTAAATTATATTTTTATAAAGATAAATTATTTAGGAAGCCATTACCGCTTACAGAACCATGGTAGGTAGTCGATATTTTTTTAGAAATTTATAATTTCTGAATTTTCTATGGTCTGGTGTGATAGGAGGCTTTGGCCGTGGCTAGTTACAACCCTACCAACAAAGACGTGCCGCTAAGCAACTGAGTGTTCCGGTGCTATGTCACGTAGAAACCAATTAGCGATACCATACTCCCTAAAAAAAAAAAAAAACAAAGGTATATTTCAATTTCGCGGGAGATACTATAGTGCATAAGTGTGCGTGTGTGTGTGTGCAAACATAGGACACATATATTGTCTCCCCCATAGTCCGGTGGGACGACAGCTCTGACGTGACCGGCACGGATGTGAATTACCGCCAATTTCTAAACACCGCGCTGATAAATTAATTCACTGGACCAACGAGGCTGTTAATCACTCGAATCTCTTGTTGACGAAGTTGACTCTCATAGCTAGCTTCCGTTATTCCTTTTTCAGCAATATGCTTATGTACGTGGTAGATTTTGAACTTTAACATTCAAGTAATAAGGTTCTTAGTAACAATATTAATGAAAAGCATGAATGTTTGCTGCAGACGCATCGCGCAATGTGCTTGGATGGCTTGCCGAAATGGCGGCGTGGCCGACCGCGCAAGTCTGACCGAAGGGTCGTCGTCCAGAGATTGCTGCCGTTGCTGCCTAAATTGCCACCTCCCAGCAGTGAGTGTTTGATCACAAACGAAACCTGAGATCTATAGTAATATTATGAAGAAGAAAGATTTTTTTCTGTGTTTGAAACCATCATGCTCCGAAGTGAATTGACCGATTATAACCATTTCTTCTCCAATACAAAGCTAAACTATAATTCATTTAAAAAAAAATAGAGATCTTTATGAAATTTGAGGATCACAATTTTTTTAAGGATTTCCATTTTTTTTAATACATAATTTTTAAGTATCATCAATATTTTCCTCAGCCCACGCCAAATAATCTTAGAACACAAAAGCAGCTATAGCGAAATAACTGACACTTAGATATATTCCCTCGAGGACTTTGCTTTAGGTAATAATGAGTACTTGTATGTAGTACATTATTTTTATGTATCAATAGTTTTCTCAGAACAACAATAACCAAAAACTTACGCGGACGAAGTCGCGGCTTACAGCTAGTATTATATGAAGTTGTGACTGAATGATAAATTCGTACCATTAACTTTGTCTGTGTGCCACAAAACCCTAAATAATATTACTGTTAACTTGTAAAGAAGAAATAAATGATGCATGAATTGATTCGGGACAGATTTAATACCAGTCAAGCTGGCGCCTAATCCACCTACAGTTCTGCCGAGACTCTTGCCGAAGCCGCCACCCGCCACTGCATCTGAGTAAGTATCATTTTATATCCCTCCGTGAGAAGTTTAAAGAAATAGGTATACTTAATGTACCTTCACAA
Source organism: Pararge aegeria (assembly GCF_905163445.1). NCBI lineage: Eukaryota > Metazoa > Arthropoda > Insecta > Lepidoptera > Nymphalidae > Pararge > Pararge aegeria. The sequence continues at coordinate 19,458,952 of NC_053186.1, forward strand.
TATATTTATTATAATAAAGTATTTGTAAGACAACATATTAGTCTATATGACCAAAAAGTAGATATAAACAGTCGACTTACAAGAAATGGTCATAAATTAGTGAGATCTGCATATCGTCTGCGAAAGGTACAGAAGTCATTTGTGGAATTGGGTATATGCTTTATAGATAATTTCGGACCTACCAATGCAAAAGTTTGAAGAATTATAAAATTGTAAAACACATTTATACACTATACAATTGATGAATTTCGTAATGACAAGGTTGCATGGAAGATAGAAAAATGAATGTTAAAATGTAACATGTAAACAGTTGATTTTTAAAAAGAGCAACTGCTGAGTTTCTTGCCGGCTTCTTCTCGGTAGAATCTGCCTTTCGAACCTTACTACAAACAGACAGACTTTACGTTTTAAAAGTGCTTATGTGAGGCATACATAAATTTTGAATTTTATATAACATAAAATATTGTAAGGATTGCAGTATCGATTAACTTGAACTATAATATACACCACCAACTCGCCACTGTCCACCATTCATCACTGGGCCAGCGTGGTGGACTACGGTCTGAACCCAGACGCATTGTGGGAGCAGACCCATGCCCTGTAGTAGGTCGGTAATGGGTTGATATGATTGAACTTATTATACTATAGGTTGGACTTTCAAAAGAAGATATTAAATAGAGTAATCTTGGCTTTTTCATTGATTATTATAATTACCCCCCGACGCAAAAACGACGGTGTGTTATAAGTTTTACGTGTCCTGTCTGTCTGTGGCATGGTATTTCCCGAACGGATGAACCGATTTTGATTATGTTTATATTGTTTGATAGGTGCATTAGTCAAGAGTGTTCATAGCTAAGTTTCATGAAAATCGCTCCAAGATGGCCGCCACCACATAATGGCGGATTACATATTTTTCACAACTACCACAGTATGAATTTTATAAATTTAAAATATATATAAAAAAATAAAATAAATTTATAACAATGCTATTCCCTCCCAAGCTTAGGTAAAAACAATATAAAATTTTTTAAATTACCACAATATGGGTATCAAAAGGGACTATACTATACTAGTAAAATTATGTACACTGTAACAAAATTCAAATCAAAAATGGCCGCTAACACAAAATGGCGAATTAATTTTTTTTCATTACTCCATCAATAAGGGTATCAACTAAAACGGCTCGACTAGTAGAATAATGAAACAATATATCGAAGCTGAAGTGACAACGGTCCGGGCACATAGCTCGGAGAACCGATGGACGTTGGGGTCTAAAGTGCTGGAATAGCGACTCTACTCCCAACGAGGTGGACAGACGACATCAGGTGACATGGGAACCGCTGGAGGCATGTAGCCCAGGACCCAAAAGCCCTATGTCCAGCAGTGGACGTCAATTGGTTCAATTGATGTAGATGATATTGAAAGTCAAGGGCTTCTTAATTTTTATACTTATATATTTTATAATATAACTATTTGTTTCTAGATTCTACTACGTGCTCAGCCAGTCTAACGGTCAATTCTTCTACCACGATGGTGACCAGCGTATTCCCATCAACCAAATGCCTTTACCCGACAATGGAAACCACGAACCAGGTAGGTATATATAGCGAAGTAATCGACGATTTTGAACGTACACTTTTTATTTATTTTAAGTAGGCTTATTTTAAGAAAATCTTTGTCGCTCGTTCCGCGCTCTCGCTTGCACTTCAAGCCTTGAATGGAACGCCTCAGAGCGAGGTAACGCCGCATACGTCATGTTTTTTCGTGCGTGCAGCGGGCTCCATCGAATTATAAGACGTTGTCACGTCAAAAAGTCTTTATAGATAATGGTGCGGGACCGTTGGTGCGGGAGTCCGTCTCGCACTTGGCAGGTTTTTATTGTCTTTGTGAGATGTAAGCGGCGCCGGCTGCTTCCAAGCAAACTCTTAATGAAGAAATTAATAATGCTTAATAATTATTTTAGCAGATGCAGATATCAAAACAGATGAAGAAGAAGACACAAAAGATATAAAGATCGTCAAAGTGGAGAGTTTGGCGTCCAGCACGGAGCAGAAGCAAGACGACAAGAGTCAATGTTCTACGAAATCCGAACAGACCGACATCACTAGTAAGATGGAATTGTATATGTACCTGTGTATGTGTGCGTGTAAGAGCGGCGTGCGGGTAGAAATGCGCATGCAAATTATTAATAAGTTTTTTTAAATTCTATTTTTACTTTTTATATTCAATTTAATTTTCTTAGCTTGATATATAATAAGTGAATTAAATCTGTGCTGAATTTAAAAGAAAACAACATAATTACATTTACTTTAATTAATAAATTGACTTATTCTATCGTTGTGATTCACGTTTGCAATTCCGCGTTTCAAACCCAAAGCTTACGAATATGTTTACCGGAATCATCTCACTTTAAATCTCATATGCCCATATGAGATTTTTTTGGGTCGGACGTCCGCGGCTCAATTGTTAAAATTATAAACGGCCCTCTATAATCGACACTGAAGCCAAAAATGTATAGGTATATATTTTTCATTTCTGTCTGTCGGTCTGTATCTTGGCCGCCATACATTTTTAAAGTGGTAGATATTGATATCCAGGGTGCGTCCATGATTGGACGCATCATAACTTTGTGCCACCCGCCCCCAAGGCTTCCTGCCGTCGGAGTCGATGTCCCTGTCCCCGTCGCGGCTGCTGCGGGACGCGGAGGGCTGGCTGGAGGGCTCGGTGCAGGACTTCTCGCTGAGCTCCTTCCTGGGCCACCTGGAGGGCCGGCCGCGGCCCGAATCATCGGTGAGACGTGTTTTTACTTTTGAGCACCTCCCCTTCGCAGCGGTGAGCGCCGTGGTTTCAACTGGAAGATTCCGGGTTCGCTCCAATTTATAATTTCTAAACTTTCTCTGGTTTGGTCTGTTGGCCGTGGCTGCTTACGTCAAAATAACTCGGCGTACCGGTACGATGTCGTGTAGAAAACATAAAGGTAGAAAACGTGAGGTCTGCTGAGTTTATTGCCGGCTCTTCTCAGTGGAATCGGCCTTCCGAACCGGTGGTAGAGTCACTACAAACAGACTTACTTGACGTTCCAAATTGCTTATAAATGAGGCCTACTTGAAATAAATGAATTAAGAATTTTTTGAATTTCGGTATGGCTTTAATATCAAAGTTAGCCCGGGACCGCTTGCCCGGGTTCGACTCCAATCGGAATTTGGGAATTTATAATTTCTGAACTTTCTCTGGTCAGGTCTGGTGGGAGGTGGGGCTTTGGCCGTGGCTAGTTACCACCCTAATGAAAAAGGCGTACCGCTAAGCGATTTAGGGTTCCGGTGCGATGTCGCGTAAAACCGATTAGGAGTATGACTACCATACTCCCTAACAGGTTAGCCCGCTACCATCTTAAACTACATCTTCACTTACCACCAGGTGAGATTGCCGTCAAAGGCTAACTTGTAGTAAAATTTAAAAAAAACCATCTGAGACTACATCATCACTTGCCATCAGGTGCGATTGCTGTCAAAGGCTACCATGATTCTAATTAATTCGGAAGAGCCTGCCGTTAACTTGGCGGCTTACACAATCGCTTAAAGCAGTATAATTTTAAATCAATATCAAAATAATACTGCTGTAGGCAATGGTAGTATTGTCCCTGGTCATAATAATAAATAATTTTAATAACCACAATAAATTACAACATACTACAACTAAGAGAAAAGAGAAAGAAATAAAATAAAAAATATTTATTGATATTATGAATAAAAAATTAAGATAAAGTTACTTATACGTATATATAGTTTTTGACTTATTATTTTACTATATGCTTATGTGGTGTACAAAAAAAGTGTATTCATTCATTCATTCATTCATAAAGTGTAGATCTTTATATTTTCTTTACTTGTTCCACTACGATATAAAGAAAAACGGGCAGAATCGCCTCAGTGCTACTACTACCACCTACTGCGATCACCAATCCGTCTGCCCAGCGTGCTGGTTACGGACCAACACTCCCGTCGGGGACAGGCCTTTAGTTCAGCAGTGGACTGTTAAGGGCTATTAATGACAATGACAATAACTTGAACATTGGATAGAAGCAGGCGTTACTTTGCGGAAATCCATAATATATTATGAAAATTAAGCTTAATTTGCTAAACTCCGCAAACAGCAGGAGAATCTGTATGCAATGTACCCTCTTAGATCAACAATTAACTCAGGAGATGTTGACTTAACAATTATTCATTGTAAAGTCAAGATCTCCTGAGGATGCTCGTAGAGGGTAGGTGCATTGCCGAAGATCTGTTTGATATGGAGTATAAGGTTTGAAGAAATTATAATTACTCCATACAGATTCTGCTGCTGTTCGCGGAGCATAGCAAATTATGCTTAATTTTCATAATAATGTGAACATTAGAAGTAACAATAAAATTAATGTTTGTATAGTGCAATATACTAGGTTACATAAAACTCATACTTCGTTTAAAGGAAATTACAAACAATTTTACAATAAACTACCCATTGATCTTCTTGCAGATGTATCTTAAAGTGTATTAAACGTAAGCTTATAGAAAAGTCCTGTTAGAGTATAAAGGACTACGTAATCGATAAAAAAGCTTGGTCGTGAATTATTGCTCTAACCAGGTTGCTCTTCTAATAATTTTAGATGACAATATGAGATGGTGATAACAAAAAAGAACCCCCGGCTAATTTTGTTGTGGGCTTCTTCTTAGACCAGGACGTGTTTGGAATCCTTGTAGCTTTAGTTTTAAGTTTACGAATACTGTTATCGCCATTATATCACAACCATGTACACATTTCTCATGTAATGTACGCATCAAAAGTGCAATCTATGGGCCTACTTGAATAAAGATATTTTTGACTGTGACTACAAAAAAAAAACTTGCGGGGTAGTCTTTAAGAAGTGCCGAGAAGTGAAAACTATGTACGCGAGTTTCATGATTTTTATTATCTCAAATGATGCTTATTTGGGAGAATAAAAATCATGTCGCGCCTAAAGAAGTTATCACTTCAAAAAATAAATAATCAATGCCAGTTATAGAAATAAGTAAAAAAAAAGTAACAAGTTGTGGAACCCACTAATATGAAGTTTGTCACAGGTGGATTCGCAATTACAATCGCTGATGGCTGAATCCAGTGTGGACTACGTTGCCAAGTTCGCTGACCTTGCCGCCGAGGTCACAGACGAATCCGACCTTGCCGACGAACTGACTTAAATAATTTATTTGTAATAGCTGTTGCCGGGGTTTTTTTTCTTGTTTTTCATAAATCCCGCGGGAACTGTACATTTTTCCGGGATAAAAAGTAGTGTATAATCTATCTCCATTCCAAATTGCAGTCAAATTAGTTCAGTAGTTATTGCGCGAAAGAGTAGGAAACATCCATCCATACAACCTTTCGCATTGATAATATTAGTAAGAGTAGGATGACATATTAAATTATCGTATGTGTTAACGGTAATTTTCACTCCCCCAGCCACTCTCAATATTATTAGTTTTAAGAAATATATATTGCTAATAGTTCCGTTATCTCGGAGTTAGTATTGTATTTAAATATTATATAAGTTTACCCAAATATTGAGATATTAATTTTGTGATTTAATATGAAAACACTTAAAGTACAGAAATTAGTGGGCATGTACTTCTAGTTGAAATTTAATTTATTAAAAAAAAAATGTGTGTGTGTGTTTGCAAGTCACACACGGTAGAAGTGAAACTTCTGATTAGATGAAAAGGCCCTGATTAAAAAACTTATAAAAAAAATGAACAGTCGCTTCATGTAAACTGTTTATTTATAAGTACATAAAAAAATAATTAGAATTACCGAAAACAATTCAAATTTTATCATTTTCAATACTCAAAGAGTATATTTAATCAGGGGTAGACAGATATAGTCAACTAATAAAATAGAGAATCAGGAGTATTAGGATAAATATAAGGTTTATGTTTTTTTTTTTCCACTTTGCCTTTGAAATCATCTAAAACAAAAGAAAAATAAAGAAGGCTATGAGTAGTAAGAAATAATAATGAAATTTAATGATTAAATATTAAAATTTATTTATTCAATTTTGTATGTAAAATATTAGAAAATAGAACTATTATTTTCGCTTTGTACATGTGATAATAACTTTTTTTGACGTGCACCAAATTCTCAGACAGGTTCCGTAGAACTTTTTACTGTTTTTTTTTTTAATTTTATTTTATTTTCTTTCCGCGACTATTCACGGAGATTAATTTATCAAGGAAATGAAAATATAGACACAAATAAAAAAACATCAACAATCAACACACTTATACAACTTTCTAATACGCAGGTGCAAACACATGCATAATACGCAAGCGCAAACACATGTGTTCTATCTCATTCTCTCGCCGGCTGAATCCTACATATTTTTGTATTTGTGTCTTTGAATCCTACATATTTTTGTATTTGTGTCTTGCCTGTCGTTTTTTCCGTTGCATCCTGTTTGAAATCACAACGATTCTAAAGAAGTTTCACTTTAAAAATATAGTGTGTAATATAAATTATAGTTAGATATCTTAATATCTTTAGATATTAAGTTTATATATTAAATAAAGGATTCTGTAGACACTGTGTGTTTTATTACTTGAAATTCTTAACTTATTTATTTTTTAGTACCAAATTCATTCAGCTGCCCTAAGCTGCGACCACGTTTTCTCGTGATAGTGTCATGTGTCGTTTAAAAAAGTATACTCGCACAACAAAGCTGCCCAAATGTGGGTTGACGTCTTTTAAAGATTATTACCACATGTTAGTAATTAAAACGGTGACCGACGGTATAACGCGCTCTCCGAGGCACGCAGATAGACACCGCAAAAACTTCGGGCTGGTAGGTATTGAATTTTTAATAGGAAAATCCAATACTTAAAATTACAATTGTTAGGATTTTTCCAATTTTGGAATCGAAGCTAAGGACCTTGTAATCTGTAACTGAGCATGCTTACTGCTTACTAGAAAAACGAGTCATTTAACAAGTTAAAAACAAATATTGATATCACAAAGGGTTTAAAGTTGGGAAGGTCACGCCGATAAAAAAAAAAAGTGACCGCCTATGATTTTACGATAACCACCTCAATAACCTGAGTACCTTCTATTTTCTTTTTTATTCTTTTACAAGAGTCTTAATTTCGATGTTTGCTATCGGTGGCAAAAGTTAATATCGACGTATTTATATTCTTATTTCGGACTGTTCAAAATTTGCAAAACTTCAGCTTATAAAGATAAATCCTACTATAAATAAGGAAAAGGTATACGATACATATATATTTCACACCCAAGCTTGTGATAACAAAAAACCTGCTAAGTTTTTTGTAGGCTTCTTCTTAGACCGGTTGGAACCCTCGTAGCTTTAAGTTAACAAATGTTGTTATCACCATCATCCCAAAATATTGGAATATATATTATATGTATGAAAACTTCATGGTGTAACTTATTAAATAAAGCGAGCACTACGACCATTACTACGATATGTACAAATATTGTCTTTGTCCATAAGTACATATTCTAGGGTTAAGGATTTGTCGTCTGTGTCTGCTGTCGTCCGCCGTCCGGCTAAATGTCAATAGAAATTGGTTATGGCATATGTGTAAATATTGTATTTATTTACTGTTTTTGTTGAATAGAATAAGAAAATTATGTAATAATGTTAATGCGCTTTGATAAATAAACTTCAAGAATTCTTTCCTTCCTGTTAATATAAATTAATTTTTATTCAAGCTGGCTTGTTTTTGTAATTTCATCAATATGATTTTCGAACTTTTATCGTAAGTTTTTACTTCTTCTTTTATGAAACATATTATGGTTTAAGTGGAATTTTGCGTTATTCGACACTAGTCAACGTGTTTCTAGCTTCAACATGTGTGTGTTCAGCTGTTCTTTCCGCTACATTTTGCAATAACACTCATAAAATCACTAACAGTGCCGACTGTTACTGATAAATGTTACATGTAAGATAAAACTGTTCACTTTCTCTTTTACATGTAGGCTTCTTATCGTTTTACAAGATATTGTGAGATTAGATAAAAATAACAAACCTAAGTATTAAAAAAACTTACCTAGGTACTACAGGTATTACAAAAGGCAGAATTAACTTCCAATGATCAACCATGAAGCCTTATTACAGTAATTTAGCATAGCAAAGAGCCAAAGGGCATTATTTATGTATAGATAAGATCATGGTACGAAATTTAAAGAACTTTATAATATTAGTATGCATTTCAATATTCCTCGTACTGTTTTCACAGGATATAAAAATATACCCGATCACAGCTTAGCAGCTCAACTAATCAAAATTTTGGCATGGAGATAGCATGCCAGAATTTGGATCATAGCATCGTAGCTTGCATCCTTGAGGACAACCAAAGATTCCCTTAGCGTTTTAAAAAGAGTTATTGTCTCACTTTAGTATAATAACAGCTTATCTTGTTTTATTTACAGTTTAATTGTTATATTGCCCATGATTTTGCTTGGAGTACTTCTGTTTGGTGCATTTGTAATTGTGCCTTGTGCATTCATCTTTGCATCTTGGTATATGAGGATTAATGAGAGAAAGCTGCAACGGAGAAAACGAGATGGGGCTAACATAGCCTTTTTCCACCCATATTGCAATGCGGGAGGTGGTGGAGAAAGGGTGCTATGGGTTGCTATAAAGGCTATACTAACCAGGTAAACGAGAACAAACAATTTTGTGCTTTATACTTTTGTATCAAATGGGAATATCGACTGAGGCAAATGGATTCTTAGAGGTAATAAAATTCTTAGAAATAACATAATTTGCACTCTATTCACTCATCTATACTGACAATAAGGCTGAAGAGCTTGTTTTGTTTTTTGTTTGATTTTTTTTTTGAGCATGTGTATCTTGAAAACCTTTCTTTAATTTAGGAGCTCAATTCTTGAGATAGGTTATAGGCAATTTTCCATCACATTACAAATGGAGAGTGCAGGTGGGCGGATCAGGGTGTACTGTGTAGAAAATGAGATGAAAATTCATAAGGGAATATTTCTGTCATTACAAACAAATTGGAATTGTAATCTTACTTTGTAACTAATGGAAACTTAGGGATATATTCATTTTATTTCTCGCAAAGTTAGCTCTTGACTGCATTGTTACCTGGTTGTAAGTAATGGTGCTGTCTGAGATGGGAAGTGGAATTAAACAACTCAGAAATCCTCCCACCACATGGCCTTGAATAATCTAAATAATATAATTTTAAAGGTACCCAGACTCCCATATCTACATCTACACAGTTGAAACAGCTGAACCCAAAGCAATATTAAACAAAGTCCAAAACCATTTTAATGTTAAACTGGAACCTGAGAGAATCAACTTTGTGCGACTGTCCCTGCAGAAGGTGATAGAGCCCCAAACCTATCCCTACTTCACATTGTTGCTGCAGAGCTTAGGAACTATGATACTGGGGATGGAAGCCTTTATGAAGTTCAATCCAGGTAGGCTTTTACATTTATGTTTGATGCGTACATAATGTTCCCAATTGTTTATATTTTTAACTATTGTTGTAGATAAATAGGACCCTATTAAGAATTAAAAAAAATATATTGTACAGTTGTTATCTAGTTTTAAAGATAATGCAGACCTTATTGTGCTAAATTAAAACTTTTAATCGCACTGCTGGGTATCTTCGCTCTAATGGTTTAAAGAAGAAATTAAATGCAGTTGTGGGAATCGAACCCACGACCTTGGACACAGAAAGCAGGGTCGCGGCCCACTGCGCCACTCGGCCGTCTGGTAGTCATACCCCTAATCGGTTTCTACGCAACATCGCACCGGAACATTTAATCGCTTAGCGGTGGTAACTCTATAGCCACGGCCAAAGCTTCCCACCAGACCAGATCGGAGAAAATTTAGAAATTATGAATTCCCAAATTGCCCCTGCCGGGAATCGAACCCGGGACCTCATACTTAAATTCACATTACCCACCCTTGCGCTAGGGTGGTCGTCAGAAATATATTTATGAATAACTTTAAGAGTTTACAAAACGTAAACTTACAGAAAAATCTTATTATAATTCTTAAATATTTTCTAATGACAATGTGAGATGGTGATAACAAAAAAAAAATACCCGGCTAAGTTTGTTCTAGGCTCTTCTTATACCAGGGCGCGTTTGGAACCCTCGTAGCTTTAGGTTTAAGTTTGCGAACGAAGTTATCACCATCCCATTACAATATGTAAACATATTTTTTTATTTTTTATTTATTTATTTATTTATTTTCAACTTACGTCTAGTTACTAGTTTACAGGAATTTCCTCATGCACTAGCGTAGATACTGATGCCTACCTACACACTAAACTTTATCAGAGTAGCAAATGCACCACAAAGCAACCTTTGTGAGTTCAGTCAGAGTACAACAAAACAGATCCGTTCTCTCAGCTATGTCGTTTAGGGTGCGAATCGCGAATATATGTATGAATGCTTCATAAGTGCCTGTGTTGAAATTTGAATTTTGTTTGAAATTTGAATTTTAGTGACCAAATGCACTACATTTTGCAGTACAGTGACAACAGGCGCACCTCTTTGCAGATATCTACATAGACACAATGGGGTGCGCCTTCACGTACCCCATATTCCGCTACCTGGCGCAGTGCCCGGTGGGGTGCTACACGCACTACCCCGTGGTGACCGCGGCCATGATGCGGCGCGTCAAGCACCGCCTGGTCAGCTACAACAACCGCAGCGCCATCGCGCGCAACCCGCTGCTCACCTGGTGCAAGCTGCTCTACTACAAGGTGTTCGGCTGGGTAAGAGTCACGTCGAATCTTGTGTGAGACTGTACGTAACGTTTTACTCTATTACGTAACAGTTGCATAAATAGTTGCATTCGTCATCATCGATTGACGTCCACTTCTGGACATTTGTAAGGGAAAACACTGGAAAAAAATACTGGAAACCAGCGGTCCAGCGACTCATTTGATACCTGTCCACCTTGTCGGCGGAAGATTGACGCTGTGTTTACCCTTGATTTATGTAGGATCGCCGTTTTTGCAATTTGGGACCGCAAAGTCCATCGGTTCTCTGAGCTTTGTATTTGTATACTCGTCCACTTGCCACTTAAGCCTTGCGACTCTTTTAGCTATGACGGTAACCCTAGTTCTACGGACATCCTCATTTCCGTACGTATCCATACTCCAAGCACAGCTCTTTACATCGCTAGCTTAGTGACTGAGCTTTCTTATGGGTATCATTGTAAGCGACCACGTTTCAGATCCGTAATTCATAACTGGCACCTTGCGCTGTTGGAAGACTGGTCTTCAGGCACTGTATGTGATAGGATTAAGAACATACAAAAACCGTGTACACGACTAATCAACAGCATCAAAAATCACTCTACTTTAGTAGTGTTTCTCGAACAGGTGTTTAGTTAATTCATTGCAATTAGCAGTTGACAGTAATTGTTGTAATAATAATCTAAATTATTACCAATTTTTTATTAACAATATGGCAACAATGCGGCCATTTGCCATATAGAATAGAGTATGGCAACAATCAAAAATAACTATACGTAATCATAAGCCTTATGACAGCATAATGCAGAGTTTGCGGCCATTTGCCATATTGTTATTGGTAATAATTTAGATCTTGTATTAACAATAGACTATGACAATAAAGGATCATTGGCTAAGGCGCTGAGCATTGTTTGCACAGGATTTTCAGTATACTCCAGTATTAAACTAACTCTAATGTTCTAATCGTTTACCATAGAACCAGGAAAATGGGAAAAGTTTGTGTGCTAGCAACATTACGCGGTGCGCGGGGCGTTTTTACTGTTATTGGAAAAAATGCACTGCATGCAATAATGGCTGAATGGGGATTCTGTACGTTCTCGATTCTGTGGTGCCAGCAGTATCACAGTGCGACGTTTGTGCACAGCTGTACGGGGTGGCGGGGCGGCGCGCGGACATCGTCATGGTGAACGGCTCGTGGACGGAGGAGCACATCCACGAGCTGTGGCGCCGGCCGCTCAGCACACACCGCGTGTACCCGCCCTGCGAGGTGAGCCCCGACGACTTGCCTTGCGGACATTTTATTTTAGTGTTTTTTTTTTACTATAATAGACTAGTAAGTATTATATTAGAAACGCATAGCTCGGAAGGGTGTTCCAAACCCCAGCCATGCGTATAAGAAGATGCAAAATCGCTTCATGAGAGTTTTTGGGATATTAACAACATAGGAGTGAAAACCCGCCTGGTGCCTCGCAGTGCTATGGTAGTATGGGGGGGGCTCCCCCACTTATATGTCAAGAACTGGGATTCGATTCCCGAATCCAGCCCCTAGTCCCATAGTCTTTGCCTACCGCTTCGAAGTTTAATTGCTTTGCGTACACGTTTTTTTTATAAGTTTTCCAACTATATTATTTTAAACTATATCATTTTATGTTATTTGTTGTTTTGTTTGTTGGAATGTCGAAAAGTTTTCGAACATCACTGAAGTTTTTTTGTTATACTTATAGCATAAAAAAAACTTTTGAACTGTAGAGTTTTACAAAATTTTGATCCGTCACTCTTCTTTGATCATGACGATAGGTAACAGAAATAGACAAACTGACGAAAAAATGTTCTTATTTATTATGTGTTATGTCAGTAAAATTTTGGTTTGGTTTATCTATGAATTCAAAGTCAAATATTTCTTTAGTCAAGTACATAGATGGCTTTTTAGATGAACTTAAAACTAAAGCTACGAGGGTTCCAAACGCGTCCTGGTCTAAGAAGAAACCCTCAACAAACTTAGCCGGGTGTTTTTTTTTTTGTTATCACCATCTCACAATGTCATTTTAAATTATTAGAAGAGCAACCTGGTTAGAGCAATAATTTACACCCAAGCTTTTTTATCGTGTACGTAGTCCTTTATACTATAATAGGACTTTTCTATAAGCATACGTTTAAAGAATTTTTTAAGAGACCAAGAGACATCTCCATGATGTCAATTGGTAGTTTATTGTAGAATTGTATGCAATTTCCTTTAAACGAATTATGAATTTTATGTAACCTAGTATTTTGCACTGTAAGTTTATTCTTACTTCTAATGTTTAAATTATTGCAATCACATTTTTTCTGAAATTTAGAAATTTTTTTATGAACGTACATAAAATTTTCAAATATGTACTGACTATACACTGTCATTATTTTAAAATCTTTAAATTTATTTCTCAATGACTCTCTCGGACCCATTTTGTAGATCGAACGAACAGCCCTCTTCTGCAGCACGAAAATAGTGCTAATATCAGCAGCATTACCCCAAAGTAAAAATCCATATGACATAATGCTGTGAAAGTAACTAAAATATACCAGACTAGCAGTTTCTACGTCGGTCATATGGCGTATCTTCTTTACCGCATAGGCAGCAGAACTAAGCCTGTTCGATAAATTATTTACATGAGGGCCCCATTGAAGTTTAGAATCTAACGTTATTCCTAGAAAAACTGTCGTATCCTCCAGTTTCAGTTCCTCATTATTAAGTAGTACAGTGGTTTTCACGTGTTTAACATTAGGTAAAGTGAATTTTATACACTTGGTTTTTTAAGCTATTACCACACTGTAATTAAAGGTATCGGAGCTCAAAAAGCTTCGCTCTTTGGTCAGAGATTCTGATCCGATCCGCATCCTGTCGGTGGCGCAGTTCCGCCCAGAGAAGGACCACCCGCTCATGCTGCAGGCCATGTACGAGCTTAGAAACCTGCTCATCAAGAACGAGATGCTTTGGAATAAGGTTAGTATGACATGGCATGTAAAGTACGCACAATTGGTCCGCGGACCAATCGCGAACAAACAAATGACGGCTCGTCCGCCTAGCGAAGGGGTAAACAACATTTTAATCAACTTTATTTTTATTTTGTATTAGCTGTTGCCGGCGACTTCGTCTGCGTTTTATTCAGTATCTCTGAGCCTTAAATGAGGGGTTTGCTGCTGTCCGCTGTAGAGTTCTGTCCTCTATCTCCAACCACAGTTAAAGCGTAACAAACAAACTTACATTGACATTTATAATATTAGTAGGGATTATGTTAAAATTGAAATACTAAAATAGCCTCTTTTTCTCGTGTGGATATCCTCACGGATACTACTACACTACGGGGAGGTGCACTCTTAGCGACCGAAACCCCACGGTGTTCCAACTCGTTGCCTGGGGACTGGGGAACGGGATCTACCTTCAGTTACTACCTGTTTTGTGTACCTAATAATAACCTGAAACAATAAGCAGGTCAGTGTTCCTTTATCGTCCTCTTCGAATGCCTCTGGACTACCGAAGGGCCGTGGCATGCGGGCCTGACGGACTGTGGGCGCAGATCCGGCTGGTGCTGGTGGGCTCGTGCCGCAACGCCGCCGACGAGCAGCGCGTGCGCCACCTGCGCGACCTGGCCAAGCACCTGTCGGTGGAGGACAACGTGCAGTTCTGCGTCAACGCGTCCTACAGCCAGCTGCTGCAGCTGTACCAGAGCAGCTCGCTGGCGCTGCACGCCATGTGGAACGAGCACTTCGGCATCAGTGAGGCTTTCTTTTTTAATTTTTTACAATTTTTTTTTTATTTTACTACAAGTATTTTGTCAACTGCCAGTTAGCCTTCGACTGCAAGCTCGTCTAGTTTTAGTTTTTTAATTAATTTATGTACCAACAGAATGAAATGTAACACATTGACGTATGATAATAGCCTAAGTTACTGGTTACACATATGATTCAACTTATAGGTAGCTACGACTTGCTTGGTAACTGTTCGAGCTAAATTAAGATGGAAACTGTAATAATACAGAAAAAGGAAAGGAAACAACACAAAATAATGCTTTATTAATTTAGAAAGAAAGAGAGAACAACAAAAATGCACTAAACACAAAATCTAAATGTCTTTTGATATTTTTTTGAAGTCAAACTTCTTTAGGCGCTAGATTCGCTGGCATGCAATTTTCTTTCAAGAAGAAAGGCGCGACTAGGGAGCAACTAAATTTCTTTCTGACGGAAGTAACGCTTACTATAGTCTGTGTCGTTTCCGCTATTTAAAATAAAAAAGTAAAGGAATGGTCATATACTCCACGCTTCTTGACTTTTACGCCAGCTATATCATAATCAATTTGGATTTTTTGTTTCCAATGTTTTCAAACGGATCAATTGTGAATAGCAAAATGAATAAAAATTCAACAGTTCTAAAAAATAATTTAAATTGCAAAGTTTTTTGAAAAATCTCTAAATATAATAAATTTTCTACTTAACATCAATAAATCTTCTGACGATTGCGACATTCTATAATATTCAATGACAAGGTTATATTGATATGAGCCGATCTAACCTTCAATTTTCTACTTTCAATTATTATTCTATTTAACAAATGAAAATATTTATAAAAAGTTAAATTGATATTAATGTATTTTAAATAGAATATATAACGAAATAGTGAATATTAAAAGAAATGGCGGGGAGTCCCAGGAACATTTTACTCTTTCATCAATAAATAATAATAAAAGTTTTACTTCTGAACTGCTGAATCTTGGTATCAAAGATGAGTGTAAAATGTTTTTTTTGAATATGTTTTTAAGCGACTTCCTTAAAAAAAAGAGGTTCAATCAATTCAGATCTTTTTGATTTTTGAATTATAACTAAAATCGTGTTGATTGGAAACTCGATGAAACGAAAATGCGCCACGATGGAGAAACAAACACATTTTGTTTTCCATTTTAGTTACCGTGGTAAATGAAAGACACACCTCTGTAT
This sequence comes from Pararge aegeria, assembly GCF_905163445.1. Lineage (NCBI taxonomy): Eukaryota > Metazoa > Arthropoda > Insecta > Lepidoptera > Nymphalidae > Pararge > Pararge aegeria. The sequence continues at coordinate 19,474,689 of NC_053186.1, forward strand.
CACAGGTTTTCCTTCCGCAAAGGATAGGGCATTCATTATATCCATTTTTTTTTTATATAAGCTGTCCCGGCGAACTTCGTACCGCGGATTATTTTAATTAATTTTATATTTTAATACTTATTATCCTATTCCGGTCTAAGAGGAATCCAAAAAATTTAATATCATTAACAATTGGTTCAGCCGTTCTTGAGATATAAATGGTGTAACTAACACAACTTTCTTTTATATATATAGATAAGATTAGCTGTATGTAATTGCTTTATAAGCGGGACGTTATAATTTTTTTATTCGTCAAGTCTGATAGTAGCAGACTTCTATCCGCAAAGACATCACGCCAAACAGTTTAGTTATACTTTTAGATGCCGTGTAGAAACCACTGCTTCACTGCCATACCTCAAATAAGTTTGCCCGGTACCATTTTAGACTGCATCATCATTTACCACCGGGTGAGATGGCAGTCAAGGGCTAACTTGTGGTGAAATAGAAAAACAAATCCCAAATCGAATGAAATCTATAAATTTGGTGTGCGAGTGCGACTTGCTTTTGGCCTTGACAAAAAATCATAGGCAATAGTGATAAAGCTTTATTCATATCAAATACAATTAATTGTGTAACTTAAAGTATAGCGTAAAATTAAAAAAATAAGCAGAAAGTTGAAATAATTACACAACGTGTACATGAAAACCGAAATAATACTTCACAAGCTTTTGAGGTACATTACGTCCGAGACTTACTTGTGACACCGATAACTTAATAGGTTTTGAGTAAACCACTGTCATAGTTTTTACTGAAAGAAATAAGATACAGCCCTAACATCACGTGCGAAATTAAAATTAAGTGACTACTATCACTTTGTTAGGTACGCGACGCGTAGCGTACGTACTATGCGCGTGTCGGTCTTTTATATTCAATAGGGTTGTCATAAGTAAACACTTAGAGTGTTTTGAATTCGCTTGTATGAAAAAATAAATATTCTTCTTTTGATTTAATATTTTTTCAGGGTGATTCCTTTTGAAATATACTTAAGCATCCTTCAATACTATTTCGTAAATGTTTTACACGTTGTATAGTTATATAAGGTCGGTAATTATAGTTTTTAATGATAATCATTCGTTGTTAGAACAAATAAAAAAGTAAACATTTATAAAATATAATAAGCAAACTTGTCTTCCAAGTTACATCGTCTATTCAATCTCGATCTATCAGCAATAAATTCTCAACGGCCGAACGATAAACAAGCTCAAAAATACTAATAATGAGGTGGCATGGCGGTCATCTTGGATTTGTAATTAAATGAAAAAACCTTTATTATTACGAACATATATTTTTTTTTTTTTATAAATTATAAAATAAAACTGAATTTATTTCTGTAAAAATACATAACTATAACCTAAAATAAACTATTTAAAACTAAATAAAATCTAAAACGTCCTCGAAACCACCGCAGCGAGGCACAGTTCCTAAGATGCTGGCAGCATATTATTATGCAGCAAATAATAAAAGAAGAAATTGTTTGGTTTGCAGCATATCTGATCAATAATGCACGCTTCTATCTCGGGCGAAATAATAGTAAAGAGATAATTCATTATGCAATAAACTTATTATAGTATATATAACAGTGTGGATACAAACTTAAATAGTATTTATCGGAAAATTATTTAGTGTTTGTAAACATAAATTTCATTTAATTTATTGAATTTTTCATACAATATCTTATAAATTTTCGGTAACCCGTAGGACATGGTCCTTTAGGGATTTTGTAGACATCTCTGCTATCTAAACCAGGTATTGTCAATTTCCTAGAATCATCTCTCTCTTCTCTCTTCTCATCAAATCTACATATTAGCGTATTTCTGATAGTCTCTTTCAAACCGTCTAATTCACTCTCGAAGTAGATAACACCCACACGAGGAAACACATCGCTACACTTGGGCGGTTCTTTGTCCTCGAGAGGGTTTGTCACCTCTATTGCTATATTCACACAAAATAATGAGCACACACAAAAAAGTACACAAAGTTTTTGATTTGCACCAACAAACATCTTTGTTTTTCTTTACTAGAACTTTCTTTTCGCTGAATAGTTGCAGACCGAGAGAGGAGACCGTTTTTAGAGGTCTATGGTATACGACTACAGACAACAATCGAATTACAGGAAAAATATCGATGTATATTATTATACCTATATTATTTCGGTACGTCATAAAATGGCGGGTATCGGAAACGTATCAACTACAATATGTAGTAAAAAGGAAACAATCCCAATAAAATAATCACAGAAAGTTCAAATATTATGTTTTAGTAAATTTCATTGATATATCGATGATTTTTTAGATATATAGTAATCGATATTAATTATGTAAAATCTTTTTAATATGATATATAGATAGGTGTGATATAATATCGATACTTTGTTTTCCATTACTTCTAGCGCAGTTGTTTTAAAGCGCTTATCTCTGGGAAGCGTGAGTCATATACTGCTTGCGGTAAATAAACCGTTTGTTGGGAAGGTTATGTATGATAATATATAAAAATATTTATAAACTAGCTGGGGCCCGGGTTCACCCGCGTAAACTAAGGACAACAACCTTCCTCAACAAATCTGATACCTAACGCGAGTTTTTTTTTTAAGTAATAAAATAAAATAGCCGATGCCGTAACCCAATTACCTGATATACCATTTTTTTTAGTAGTAATTGATGAACTTAACAGATGGCTAACTTGATAATAATAATAATAACAATAATCCTTTATTGCAATGCTCTTGTTAATACAAGATCTTTAACTAAATGTTTATCAGTTTATTATTAACAATATGGCAAACGGCCGCAAACTCAGCCTTATGCTGTACATTAGCAACAATGCTCGAGCTGATTTTCAGTCTCCTCCAGTATCATACTGAGCAAACAACCGCGTCGCCCGTTGCGTTATTACTCTAACTAAGAGTTAAATTTTTCATAAAAAATTGAAATAAATTGTAGAAAAAATAATAAAAAGGTGTAAAGAAATATAAAAAAAACAATTATATTAAGATACCAAGTCCAAAACATCGTCATGTCGTTGGAAAACCATCGTCTACAAACAGAGCAACACTTACTACTTTATGCAAGGAACACGTCCTGCAACATGCCGCACTGTGTCGAGCAATTAACCTGAGGCGTAGGTGTTGAGCCTCTTGTGCTCATACAACGGCAACCACGCCCTTCAGGCCGGAACACAGCTATGTTGTTTGGAGGTAGTGCTTTCCCGGACAAGCTCTGACACAACAAGTTCTACTACTAGGATTTATCCCCATTCCAGATATACCTACTACCATTTTGCAATGTAACATTTTTCAATACATTCTAACAAAAGATCGAGGAAGCAAAGAGATTTTATTATAAGTCAACATCTTATGATGCTCCGGTGTCGGAGCTAAAAGTATGTATAGTGTAGGTAGTCGGTACATTGCCGAAGATCTGTATGGTATAAATTATTATTAGGTATTCCCATATACGAAGAGTACCTATCATCCGCGTAGAGCGAGAGGTAGGCAACACAACTCATTTATATATATGAGAAACAATGTAGGGCCAAGGACACTTCCCTGTGGGACGCCGTCGTTAATTGAGGACTCTTTGCTGAGGAAACTATCTATCTTGGCATAATGAATACACGGTGTTAAATAACTCTTAAACACTTTAAAAGCGGTCGGGCTTTTCCTGATACCTATTTTCTCGGGCTTATTAAGTAGCTTTGGGACGGAGCCGATGTCATAGGCTTTAGAAAGGTCAAAATAAATTGGCAACAGATTTAAATTTACTGTCAATGTTAGTCAAAATATTTTCAATGAGGTTCTAAACTGCGTCTTCCGTTGAATTGCCGCTGCAGAAACCAAATTCGTTGTCTTTAGCAGCCTCTTGTTCAGTATTTTTTTTAAGTGTCATATAATTTTTTAAGGCTTCATTAGCTAAATTACAATTTTTTGCAGGTTTTCAGAACGTTTTGAAATAATTTCATATTTGATATGTAATCAATGTATGTAAACTTTATTAAAAAAGGATACTTATATCTACTGTACAAACTAATAAATAAGGTTATAATGTTAAAAAATATAATTTTATTATATTTTATAATTTTCATCATATCAAACCACTACCGGCCCACTGCAGCAGGGCACGTGTCTCTTAACCATGATAAGGGTTTAGGCCGTAGTCTACCACGCTGGCCTAGTGCGGATCGGTGGACTCGGGACTCCACAAGCCTTTGAGAACATTGTAGAGAACTCTCAGGCATGTAGGTTTCCTCGCGATGTTTTCCTTCACCGTGGAAGCAAAGCAATGATGATAATATTATAATTGCATAGAACGTACATCGTACATTGGAATACTGTTACTAACCGGTTTATTTAAATGTTCTGCGTTTTACCGGTTAAATGATTATTTAAACGAACGATTATACAACCTTTAATAAACCTAAATTAACCGGTTATGCAAGACGCGTTAGTTAGTCCCTTTGACAAATGGCTTGCCTGGTTCGTGGCGTGTACAAATCGCGATTTCGCTGCGAAGAACATAAATTGTATAAGCTATACATCTTTTAAAGTCAACGTCAAAGTCAAATATTAGATGGCACTTTTGAAGCGTTGATTATATACAAAATGTGTACATAGCAGTGAGTAGTGATGGCGATAACTACAATCGTAAACTTAAAACTAAAGCTACGAGGGTTCCAAACGCGCCCGAGAAGAAGCCAATAAACTTAGCCGGGTGCTCTTTTTGTTATCACCATCTCACATTGTCATTAGAAAATATTTAAGAAGCAACCTGGTTAGAGCAATTTTAAAATAGATTCGTGTCTGTACCCGTAATATGAAGTCACTCTTGACTAGTTTCAACGAAAAACTCAACTCGCACTCATAACAACCTGCGCAGCAAATCACAAAAAAAACTTAAATTAAAGATTGGTTTTGGTTTGTGGGTGAAATTAAACAACTGGTTTCTCAGTTTATCCGGGTAAAAAAAACGAAGCCGAAACTTTAACCGAAATGTTAATTTTAATGACCGAAACCGGTTCGAAATTTTTTCCGAGCCCTGGACTATCCCCGAGTGTCGTGTCGCAGGCGTGGTGGAGTGCATGGCCGCGGGGCTCATCACCATCGCGCACCGCTCGGGCGGGCCGCTGGCCGACATCGTGCAGACGGCCGACGGCGCGCGCACGGGCTTCCTGGCCGCCGCGCCCGACGAGTACGCGCGCGCCGTCCTCGAGGTCATCGCGCTCCCGGCCGCTGACAAGAAGAGCATCGTCGACGCGGCCAGGTGACACCAACCGACGAACACACACTGCGACTACACACACAGCCCATCCAGCCCCAAACTGAGCCTAGCTTGTGTTGCGGGTACTAAGATGACTGATGAATATTTTTATGAATTATATAAAGTAACCGAATTACGAAATACTGTTGCAGGGCGCATAGTTATATATGTTTACTTATGACAACCCTAATGAAGATAAAAGAGCAACACGCGCATCGTACGTACGCTAAACGCGTCGTGTACCTAATAAAGTGACATTAGTCACTTAATTTTAATCTTGCATGTGATGCCAGGCTGTATTTGATTTATTTCAGTGAAAACTATTGTAGTGGTTTACTCATAAACTATTAGCGTTTCTCAGATAAGTCTCAGAGACAGTTCATAATGTGCCTCTAAAGCCTGTGAAGTACTATTTCTATTTTAATTTACATGTTGTATAGGTACATAAATTCATTCATGTTCAAAGTCAAAGTCATAGATGGCACTTTTGATGCGTTATTGTATACAAAATGTGTACATAGCAGTGAGTAGTGATGGCGATAACTACAATCGTAAACTTAAAACTAAAGCTACGAGGGTTCCAATCGCGCACTGGTCTAAGAAGAAGCCCACAACAAACTTAGCCGAGTGTTCTTTTTGTTATCACCATCTCACATTGTCATTAGAAAAAATTTAAGAAGCAACCTGGTTAGAGCAATTGTTTACACCCAAGCTTTTTTATCGTTTACGTAATCCTTTATACTATAATAGGACTTTTCTATAAGCTTTTGCTTAATACAAACTTTGAACTTCTGCTTTTGAGCTGTGGGAAACGAACCCATAGCCTTGGACTCAGAAAGCAGAGTCGTTGCTTACTGCGCCAATCGGCCGTCGAACGGTAGTAACGACCATGCCAGCTGGTGACGCACTTCTGACTACATAGAGGTTCCGGATCCGATTCCCGGAAGAGTCTCGAACAAAATATAATGCATTGGGCAACGTTTCTCAAAGATTTTTGGATTTCGACCGCTGAGCTATGAGTTTTTAAATTTATTTGTATTTTATTATAGCTATAGAATCTACGTTTTCGTTATAAGTTATGGGTTAAAATTAAATGTTTTATTTTTTTTCACTACGATAGTTTTGAGTCCATTTTATAATCTTCTGTTTAAAAAATAAAAGTCATATATCCGATTTTAGTCTCTCTGTTTCTGTACCTGTATTTATTTACTTATCATCCTTATATTTAAGTACATGAGTGCCTAATTATTTGTTCACACTATGTTTGAATTATACTAAAACGTCTCTTGATGCCTTATTATGTTAGGTTGATCTTATACAGATAAAATCCGTTTGAGGTTATTTTTCTATAAGATTTTAGTACTTATTCCGAATCGGGGCTCATGTCAGTGTATCGGTAAATCCATTTTTAAGCATGTACTCGCATTATATTTTTTTGAACCCCCGACGCAAAAACCTAAACTATTTTGAGTATGTTTTTTTGCTTTGAAAATTGAATTAGAGAAGGGGAATGAGAAGGGAAGTGTTCTTAGCTATGTGTGAAAATCGGTCTAATGTGGTCGCCGCCACAAAATGTAATCCAGAGGGTACAAAATAGGGAATTTATAATTTCTAATATTTCTCTGGTCCGGTCTGGTGAGAGGCTTCGGCCGTGGCTTGTTAGCACCCTACCAACAATCTGGTCAATCGGCTTGGTCCGTCCCTGCAATTATAACTATAAAAAAGTGTGTGTACTTATGTACACGCTTTAGAAGTTACACTTCTTTGGCGTAACAAGATAAAAATCTTTTAAAAAATTGTATCTTCTTTTTTTGTAGCAAAAATGACACTAACAATAGATAAAAGGTATTTAAAACATTGAATGTTTTATTATACGCATTATCTAGTAAAATAAAGTTTATTTAAATAACACAAAAAAAAAAACTACTATAAATAAAGAAATGGACGTAATAAACAAAATAAATTTGGAATACTATTATCGAACAACCGAGTTTCACTCAACATTAAAATTTGTGATTTTTCTACAACTCTTCTCAATCACCGGAACGAGACCGCAGACTTTGAAAATTATTGCAGTGGTTTCAATTGAAAGTGTACACTTTCATACATTTTTTGGAAAACTAAAATCCCACCAAAAACATTCTGTAAAAAACTAGCCAAGTCTCGATGGAACTGCTTTTTTATCTCTAAAAAGTAATTAAATCTAGATAAAGTCGTGCCAAGTCTAAGGTAGCTTACTGCGATTTCTTTATTATTATAGTTAATGTTGTGTGACTTTCCGTTAAAGGGTACACAAAGGTACAAAACCAGGTGCTCAATGACACCATTGCACCAATCACACAACATTATATCCAAGGTCACAAGGTTCTCCACGTCTTCGATTATCCTAATTTTTATAGTCTTCCCTATATGTGGCTATTAAACCCTATCTCTGTACCAAAACTTTAGGGCGTCAGTTTTTTGTAACAAAATTATGTAAAAATTAACTCTCATAATTTTCCCTAACGCGACATACACGATTTTAATTTGTGTTACAGGGCATCAGTGGATCGTTTCTCCGAGACAGCATTTGTGAAGGCATTCCTGAGGGCAGTGGAACCGTTGATGCGGGTAGAATAAGGTGAACGAGTCCACGGATTAGAGTGAAAAGATAGAACGAGATGACCTAACGACCTAAAGCTCGTTTTTTTATGCTCAGATCGTAATTATATATATACAGATATTTACTTATATGTACAGTTTTGTATAAGCACATCAAAAGTGGAATTTTTGTGGGCCTACTTGACTAAAGAAATATTTGACTTTGCTGCAAAAAAAATGGTGAAAGAGATGGAAACCTCATTCCGCCATTGTCCAACAACAGTGAAAACGCCCCGAACAAGTCTCCCTTTACATCCACGGAAGTACACAAACTTTTTCCCAATTTCCCCATTTTCTGGGAAGCGCTTAGAACAATAGAGGTAAAATAATTACTGTTAGCTAAATGGTATGAAGTGAGAAAATCTGCTAAAGTGGAGTGGTTTTGATGCTTCAATGCTATTCGTGTACACGGTTTATGTATGTCCATTATGTGGTGCGAAATGATAATAATATTTAACTTTTTTTTAAATATTTCGCATTTTTAATCAATTAAATTTAAAATTCGTTCTTTAACTGACCACACAATTTAACGCTTTTCACAAATTTGTTTAAAGGTTATTAGAAAACATTAAATTGGGTTTAGAGAATCCCTGCATATAATAAGCTGTCCATATAATTTTGAAGTATGTCATTCCCGGCAAAGTTCTATTTGGATGTAAAAAAAAGCACGACTATTATTTATTACCAGAGAACTAATGGCAGTTATTTTGAAATGATCTTGACAGACGGTGTTTCTTAGACTAGTGCGTTCAAACAAACAAACACGTCAAATATTAGCATCTAGAATATTTCCGAAGTTTCTAATACCGAATCGCAGTGCATCTAGGGTACCGCTGCGTAGTTTAAATGCTTTGCTTCCACGTTTTTGATACGTTTTCCACGCCACCGCCAGCGGTGGTGGACTAAAGGCATTTTCCAACGGGAGGGTTTGTCCGTAATCGCCACGCTGGGCAAAGTTGCTGTACGCAGTGGAGGGTAGTTCAGAGTACACTGCTGTGTATTCTTCGATATAGTTCCTCAGAAGCCTCGTATGACACCCGCGGGAAGAGAAGGCGTGATGATACGTGTATTCTGATCTGCCGTCACCACAATGCATGATATTAGGCAACAGCGTGACTGAAGTCGTTATTATTCTGGTCTATCCCAGGTAAATTGGAAAGGAGGATCAAACCCACTTTAAAAATCGAGAAATTAGTAGATTAATTTCTACATTTATAAATTTGGAAGCAGCTGAACAAATTTAGTTTACATTCGAATATTTTGTTCTGCTGCACGAATCAACCGCAATTTATTTATTTGATAGCGCCGCCGCACCGCGCCGCTTACACTTGGGATGGGATGCATCTTATACACATTACAATTTATCTAATATTCTTATTTTTTGTTTTTTTACAAATAGCCACAGATTAACTGACTTTTAAAACAATAAAAAAATGTATTACTTACTGTAACGACGTGAAATCACATACCCGCGAAATGTCCATTTTTTCTATTCTTTCCGTCTTTTCGCTGTTCTTATAACATACTTTCCATTTAATAGCGATAAGATTTTTTACCCGCATTATTAATCTGTTTTCTGATGCCATAACTTATTGTGACCTCTTTTGGCATTAATAGTATGTAAATACAGCTGATGATATGGTTGTCATCGCGTATTTTGTCATTAAAACTTTGACCAGTCGTTTCTCTTGAAGTATTTGTCCCCAATACGCCATCGGCATAAAGTAAGTACCTACCTTCTTTCCAATAAGCCATGTATGTAAAGAAAGACTTACTTGCTATCTTTTTATTTTAGTCTGTAGTTGCGTTGTTATCAATTCCATTAGTATTAATTAGATAATTATTTAAGTTTTAATAAATAAGCGAAATAAATTTTACCAAAGTTGTAATTTACATTTTATTTTACAAAAAAAAACATTAAATACAACCCACAACGTAAATATCAAATATACATTATTTAATATATAATTCAATTTATTTTCGATTATTACTTAACTTTTAATTAATAATTAAAAGTTAAGTAATAATCTAGATTCCGACGACCTCAGGTGCAGGCCGTATTCGCCTAAGGATTTCTTTATCAGCATCAAATCGCATTTCCACCGGTCCAAATTATTACAATTCGTAACTGCATGGAAATACGGTTTATATATATATATCATAATATATATATATAAACATACAGTACTGTTTATATATACAGTAGTTGCTATATTATATCATTCGTATATATACATATAGTTTGACGAGTATGTTACAACGATTACGCTTGCGAAATTTAATTTAGCATTTAACCATGTTAATGTGAAATGTGTATGCAATACTTTCCACATAACATCGCTATATGTAATCGTTAGATAGAATTATACTTGTGACATAATTATGATAAAACAGCTCCACAGTACATTTAAATTTAAATTCGGGAGTGTACATATATCTCTGATTGGTTTAAAATTTATAATGAAATGAGTGAAAATCGTATTCAGTTGAGGCTTTCGCACACCATATCAACTCAAATGAAAACCCAAAATTATAAGGTTTATATAATGGGACATAGTATTGTGTCAAATATGATCCGTGGACAGGTGTTTTTTTTAAATTATAGTATAATAAGCGACTGAACAAGAAATCGGCCGTTGTTAATTGAAAAACTATCGAGCTTTAGCTTTATTTTCTAGTTTAGCTGTGAAATGAAATGCTGTCGCTATTAGACTGACGTAAAAGGCATATCCTAATTTTGGCATTGACGGTAGGAGAGCCGTAGCCTAATTGGTTAAAGCGCTCAGGCCGGGATTGCCACAGTCGCAGGTTCAAATCCTGTCGGTTCCGAAAAATTTTGATATACATTAAAAAAAATTAAATAGTATTTGAAAATAATAATCTTTTATAAAATTATATACACAGTAAAATACCCTATGTGTAATTACATTATCGCTCCATGAGTCATAATCACAAACTACAAAGAACATCTTACGTGTATGTATCATGTCATGTATGATGACACAGATATTCTTTGTAGAACCGTACCCGCAGTACAAGATTTACTCGCTCGCCTTCGAAGAGTTGTTTTCGAGTATCGAAATACTTGAACATCAGAACAAAATGGAACTTATTTATATTCACTTAAAACTCAAATTTACACGTAATTTTTCATCTGGGCGTTTTGCAATACGTTTGTAAAATTAAAATCGTATCGTTTGTAGTACAGGATTTGTGATCTTTTTTACGTTTGATATGCAACGAGTGAGTACTCGATTGCGCGAGCGAGTAAAACTTATACAAGGCAAATTGGAACTCTGTTTAGAGATTTGTGAGCAGCTGAATTGCCATCGTGGTTATATCTATTTTCAATCACTAACTTCTATTATTAACAGTGGATAGGCTGCTATCACTTTGTTTTTATTTTTTTTCCAATTATTGACGCCACTTTCGCGCTGTAAGCGTGACGCTGTGACGAGTGTCCCACGAACATAAATTAGAATTGCTAAAAAACTTTATTAATTTATTATATTAAGACACATTGCCATGCTCTAATTTAATTTGAGTGGAGTCTAATCGGTATGGTGTTGTAAGCCTTTAAGCCATAATTTGTATCGGACCCGTTTAGAGTTTTAATAATAGAGATCAACGGTTTCAATATGTTACATTAGTTTGAGAGGAATGTAAGTGGCGTGAGTGAATGTCGTCTACGCGGCCGTCCTTCCCACGCGGTCTCTGGGGATCAACCTGAGCTCGGACCCGTGCTTCAGGAAGATGTTACCTGGAAAGCAAATATTAAAGAAAACGTAAATTTCCAAATACATACGCATTAGCACTGGACTGCTCGATACCGCTGGTTAATATATTTGGGTCTATACATGGCATTAATAATAATGTAAATTCAAATTAGCATGACTAAAAACTGATGATAATCTTTTTTCTTCCAAAACATATGGCTTTGTCCTGACTGACTGACACCTTTAGCCCAGGGCTTTCCAACCTGGTCGCAAGAACAGAGGTGCCGCGAAGCAGTATGAATTGCTATTCGCTGGGAACTTCAGCACCGCCGTCAACAGAGTCACTTTTGGTCTCACGCTGAAACTGAGCAATCAGTAACACGGTCACGTGGGGTCACCTGCGGTCTGCTGTGGGTTGATGCCGATGCCGTCGTCGGTGATGATGGCGCTGGTGGCGGGCTCCACGCGGAACTCCTCCGCCGCGAACTTCAGCACCGCAGTGAACGGAGTCGCTTCCGGCACGCTGAGACTGTGCAAACAGTAACAGAGTTATCTATATATTAGGCACATGGGGGGAATTTTCGTTTTATGACAAAAGATGTTTACAACAACTTTTGGAGAAAAACTACAACTTTAGGTACAAGAGTAGATAGGTTGTACCTAATAATTTTGAATATGGTTGGCAACAGCACCTGTGGGTTCTGTCTATATAAGAGACCCTGAGTCCTCCGCAGGGTGTGAACAATTCACTTCTAAAGCGAGTAAAGAGTTGATTGCTTTACACAATCGTCAGTATTATTATTTACGTAATCATATTACACCTCAAGACATGGTCCTCTGCTAGACGACTAGAATGGGCAGGAGACAATCTTCTCCCACAGCTTTATCAACACATGGGTGGAAATAATATTCAAACTACATATGTGTAATAATAAACAGGGGTAAAATTTTCGTATTCCTTGTCTCCATGCTTTCAATTTCAATTTATTCAGCACAATACATAATGTTACATTTATAGTACAATATTTAAAGTTAATTCAATTATATAATGTAACATTAATTCAAATTCAATGTTTCATTCATGTAGCCAGGTTTTTTTTTTGTTATCACCATGTCACAGTCGAGTTAATGTTGAGCTATGAAGTTAGATCAATTCATACCCAAGCCTTTTTATCAAACATGTAATTCTTAATATTAAAATAGGTTTTATATAAACTTTTGAAATAAGGTTGATATGAGTCTGTTTTATTTATAGTTACTTTGTATTAAACGTAAGCAATTAGAAAAGTCCTATTATAGTATAAATGACTACGTAATCGATTAAAAGCTTGAGTGTGAATTATTGCTCTATCCAGGTTGCTCTTCTAATAATTTTAAATGATAATGTGAGATGGTGATATCAAAAACAAACACCCGACTAAGTTTGTTGTGGGCTTCTTCTTAGACTGGGAAGTTTCTTAAACGGAATCTTCGTAGCTTTAGTTTTAAATTAACGAATAATATGGTTATCGCCATCATCTCACTGCCGTGTAATTTTCATGTAATGTACGCATCAAAAGTGCCACCTATGAGCCTATACTTCAATTAAGATATTTTAATTTTAGACTTTGACTTTATATTAAATATTTTACGTATGCATTTTATGGTAATATAAATAGGTCAGTAAATTTGTGCCACGCCCACAAAATTACGGGCATATCTTAACCACGCGTATCCGCAGACGTAATATATGCGTAATATGCGGTTAATGCAGTTTTAAAATCCGTTGTCTTTTTCAGTTCCTTTATTAAAGAATAAAGGAACTGAAAAAGACTACCAATTTAAACCAATTTAAATTTATGTCGATGTAAATGCGCAAAAAAAGTTCAACTATTAAAACATTCTATATTGGTATTATTGAAAGCAAAATTAATATTTTATTGTTTTGCAAAGACATTCCGCTAAGCGATATAGTGTTCCGTTCTCTACCCCCTACTGACTCCCTAACAGGTTAGCCCGCTAGACTGCATTATAACTTACCACCAGATGAGATTGCAGTCAAGGGCTAACTTGTACTGGAGTGAAAAAATTAAAGATCCAGTCCAGTTAAGTTTAAAAACATACTATGAACAGTTTGTATATTAACACTAAGTTGCTTTAAAAAAAGTAGTCTCACCTTCAGTGATGCTGCAGCATCAAGTAGTCGTTTGTGATACCCTCAGCAACTTACAGCAGATAGAGTATGTTTGGGCTCTTTAGACTGGTTTAATAAGTAGGTGATAGAAAACTCATTGAGTTAGTGGCTATATATGTACACTGATTATAACAAAAAAGACTTTATTCCCAAAACCAACTTCTCCACAAATATGAATTCAGAATTAAAGTTTTCAACTCTCAACAATTAAAACTAATTATGCACAATTAACGAGTTCTCTTTAACAAGTATATTTGAATTTTATAATTTAATTTAAAAAATGAAATGAATTAAACAATCTTACTAGTAAATTAAAAAAAAGTGAAAGAAATAAAAGGAAGCAAAATATAAAAATATAATATAGTCAACCAAGTGTATTATAATACAAAATAAAATTTTATAAACCATTAAATAAATGCCTTAGTTGTTTTTAACTGTACATTGTATGTGCCTACACAATTTATATATAAATATTGTAAATTATTGTATAATATTATTACTAACACTTAAATCATAATAAATCAATCAGCATTGATATTTACTGTAACATTACATTTAAAATCTTATCCTAGCTATAACAAAATGCTTTTTGTGCATTTTAACACATATCCTGGATCTCTCTTTCCCAAAAGCTAAAGTTGACATTACTTTGATAAATTAAATCTAAAAAAACTAACTTTAAAGTTCCACTTTTACAAATCTTTTGTACATTTGTTGATAGCTCTGAATATGTTATGTCAATATAAAAATATTCAAGTGACATATTCTGTTCAATCAGTTTACCACAGTCAATTAATGCTTTACATATTAAACTAAAAATTTCATCATGATTTAAACACATTTGAATAAATTTATCTTCCTCTGTACGGAAGAGCAGTTTCCAAAAGTTTTTATTTGCAACATTTTGACTTGCCATAAAATTAGTAAAGCTCTTAGCTACAATTTTAACTGCATGATTATATTTTGGATTATTATTAAGCAGGCTTAAAACCAACATATCAACGGTATCCTGTTTACAACCCTTTAATATTTCATTGATATATTGTTTATTATCATCAATACAATCAAGTTTAGAGAGAAAAAACTGACTTTTAAATTCTGACTGACAACTTTTTGATAGTTCTGTAGAAATGTTCTTAAACAATGTATCTTTTGATGCTACTTCCAACATTATATCAGATAAGTAAACTTCAAGTTGATCTTCAGAGAAAATATCAAGAAAAATCGTAAAACCTGCATCCATTTGGTCAATATTAGCAGATGAAGTTATAATTTTCTTCAAAATGTATCTTGGTGGATTTGATAAATAGTTTTCCAAGAGTAAACTTGGTACATTAATTTTTTTAATTAATGCAGATTTGAATTCTGTAATAATTTCCATTTTGATTAATTTGTCTCTACATTTTTCTATGTGTTGTGATAATAGAAATGCATTTTTCATCTGTTCATGTGACGTATCATCATCAGGCCAGTTGTCCAGGCATAAAGCAAAAAAACTTTGGAAACAGTCTAGGAACTGTTCCAAATACACAGTTTCCATCGTGAACTGACGTAACTTCAACGTGGACCTCGTGAATCACCAGCATCTGGCAAATAAAAAATAAAATTTGTAGCCTCATTTTATAAATTTTTCCAAAGCTCTTTAATGATCCACAATAAAAGGTTTCTACGTTGAAGTTACGCTAGTTTAGAACACGTTTACTGTTATAAAATTCAGGAAACTTACACTTTAAACGGGAGTTTTGGATCCGAAGTCAGAGTGATCTTGAAGGTAACTTTAGACCTAAAACAAAAGTTGTCGGTTAGTTTTATTCTTTTAAAAGCGAAGCTATTAGCATCATTTTTGCTTTTTTTTCCACTTACATATTGAAAATAACAATACAGAATTTTGTGGTTCGTTAACTTCACTTTCTACGATATTTGACATTGGCAGTTAACCTACAATTGTGACGTGACAAATTAAGCATAGACGTCAGACTATAGACTGAGTCAAAGTCACAGATTTACACTTTTTTGCAAAAGGAAATCATGATGGTAACATGCCTGCTACTGTTACTAATTTACTGTCACAGATTACTTTAATGTACCCACTCAGTAATGTAGAGTAGTGTACGCTATAGTCGGAAAAATGTAATAGGCCCGTTTTGACATTTGTGCAAGACCATAGAATGTAACTTGGAACGAAACTGAAGGAAACAAAAAAATAAAAATCAATTACATACAGTGTTTTAAAAAATACGTAAATTTTTTTGGGACGTTAAATAATATGAAAGAATATATCGCGAGTATTCTTTTTGCGCTTACTTCATAGTAGCATGCAATTTATAATTGTTGCGAAACGTTTCGAAAACAGTTACGTTCTCAGTATTTTTTTTTTTATACTAGAGCTGTAACCATTTTTTTACTGAATATCGAAATTAAATATTGTGTAGTTATCTTTACTGCAAAGAATAAGCTTGGTTCTCAAAATGGGTTCTAAATAATGAGTCTGAGATGATGTATCTGACCAAGCGGCACATGACTGAAGCGTCCCCGCGCGCACTGCGCAATTTTTCGTTCCATATCTTGTAAAGTTGACTGTGCGCTCGTTTAAGTTTGATATATATTGTTTACTATTACGTTAACTATGGCTCTTCTAATTTGGACATTAATTTAAACATAGTGATTTGACTCGATTTTTGTGTTTGTTGTTATATAGTACTAACTCTGTTTCAACATGTTGAAAAGTGGACGTATAATCAACAGCCAGTCACGCGTATTGGTTGTGAAGTTAAAGGAATACTTTGAACGAACGAACACTTTACAATACATAATAATATCAATCTAGTACTGATACAAACTTGAATTGATTTATCGTGAGTATCGAGTACAGTCTTATGGTTCCATAACTAGTTACGTCGCGATGACAAATGTCAAAACGGGCCTATTACATTTTTACGACTATAATATATGAACTTTCAAGATTTTTCCTCGTTTGGTCGTACTATATGTCGCTTTCACGGACCCGTAAATAGTTAAATACAAACAGGCCTTATGTAGTAGTTTAAAAATATACGTAAAAGCGCAGAAGGGCCTTCTTCTAAACTCATTTCTGATCTTATTGTAAATTAACAACTCTTCTTTTAAAATAACAACACAAGTTAGTACAAACACAAAATTATTAAATTCCTCTAGTATGTATTATATCACAATAATAATTATTTCAATCTATATTACTAATTATCAGTATTTCAATAAAGACTATCATAAAATAATTTGTTTAAGTTAACAAACAGTGATTCGTCGCAAAAACGGCGCGCTGGTTCTTCCCGCCTCGAGAAAAAACCAGATGGCGATCCTTTTCCCCGCTACCTCTAAACTTTGACGCGCCGTCATACGTAATCTGTAGTGTGTTTATTATTGATTTGTTGGTTGCGGAATAGTATAATTATTGTTATTGTAAATAAAGCTGAAAAATGTTGCTCAAAAGGAATTTGCTTGAAGCAGTAACGATAACATCATGCACCTGCACAATATTATGCATATTTTTGAACTACGTGACCAATATTTCGCCTATAACAGGAATATGGTTTCTAACTTATCTTTTACTATTGTTTATTACTTCGGTCGTCTGCAGTTTCAAACTTATGCAATGGTTACTGCATTTAAACAAGCCCATAAAGTATGATATAGAGAGAATTTTAAATGAGTATCCCTTCTTGGCCGGAGTTTTACCTCAATTCACTAAAAAGGTTGAAAAAGAACTAAACAAAGAATATGATACAAATGAGCTTAGTATAATTACTTCTGTGTTGGAAAAAAGGCTGGTGTCATCTTGGTATGTCTCTTACATATCGGAGGAGATTGGTTTTCCATTTGCATGCAAGCAAATGTTGGATCAAATGATCGCTAAAGCATTTCAAGTGAGTTTTCTTTTATCTTACATCATTTATTTCAAGTACTGTATTTAACAAAATCTGTGGTACCTCTAACACAAATTGGCTTAGTTGGCTTTGGAACTGCGGGATTTGATGGAGTGGAGACATGACGAAGGCAACTTGTGCCTTAAGCAGTTATGTTACTACAGTGTTACCATATAACTCCTGGACCAGATATGCTGGAGTAATATTATGACACCTCAATGGTCCCCAAAGGTTTCCCATAATCACCACAATGGGTAGAGGGGTTGTTAATTGCAGTAGATGGTAGGCTTAGCACAGAGGATGTTGCTACCAGATCTCAATTTTATTCACTTAGTTGCCTCGTACAGCACCTGTGGGAAGTGGAGGGATAGTGATAAATATCCTGACCATATGACACATGCATATATAAAAATAAGGTGCAAATACTGTCAGTTCAGATCTCATTATGCTTATCCTTTAGCCTATAACCATATTGTGCAGGAGCTGTGATGCTTTGATATTAAAATGATGGTAAAGCTCAAATTTGGTATACCTTATATTATTTTTAATAACAGTATGAACTAAATTTTAACTGTCTTTGTTTCATAGATATGTGACAAAATTGAAACTAAAGATGTATATGTTGATTTCTGTGCAATATTGATAAGCCATCTGAAAGAGTATAAGAAGGCAATAAAGAGGCAAGAAACAACCCCTGACTCAACCGTGCAATCACTTTACAAAAAGATTCATCCTATATCAGACGACTTTAAAAGCAACATATCTGCGGATCATTGTGTAAACTTACTCCATATTGTTTTAAAAGAGTTGGTACCGTGGGAGTTATGGGATACTCCATATTCAGAACTACTAGTTAGAATCCTAGCTAAAAAACTTAATATATTCATCGAGAATACAATATCCAACCCCATATGGCTTAATGATAAATTATTGACGATTTTAAACATACAAGAAGAAGTTGCTGATGAAAATAAAAAAGAAAAAAACAGTGTAAATGAGAAAGACACTGAGAAAAGGGGAAATGACAAAAGTTGCAAAACGGAACATGAAGACGGAAATCAGAAAGAAATTGGTAATACTTCATCTGAATTTGAAAAGGACATAGATAACACAAATAAAAAAGTTACAACACAGATAAACACTGAGCCAACAATAAAACCAGTAAAATTAACTACAAATGTGCAACATAAAGCTACAGAAAGTCCACTACACATGCAGAAAATTGTTGAAGAAAAAGAGGATAAAAAGCAGGATGATGATGATGCTCCACAAGGCACAGAGCCTATGGAAATAAAACCAGTGCTGAGGAAGAACCGGGGCCGCCAGGGTAGGAATGAGGTGAAGATTTATGATCGAATCATTGAAGGTACGGAATTGCATTTTATTAAAAAAAAATTATTTTGCATATTTCAATTACAAGTGCTCGTAAATAGACTCACCTTTTTGTTAATAAATTGAATTTAATTATTAATAAGACCATTTTCGAATCAGTAGTATAATTAATGGTAGTTTCTAGCAGTAGAAGAGCCTTTTTTAAAGCAGCTTGTCTGGAGAAGAACTACTGCTATGCTGCTAAAAATAGTGTGGTTGCTACTGTAATTACATACTTGTTGAACATAAGGTGGCTCATTGCAGGACATGTTCTGTGCATACCCTGCAAAGTGTCGCTCTGGTTAAAAGTGGTTTCCACTTACAATTTGTTTTTGGGCCATCTGATTCACAGTTCAAATTCAAATTTCAAATTCGAAAATTCTCTATTCCTGTAGGCCTATCACAGGCACTTATGAAGCGTTCCTAAATATATGTTTACATGATTGCAAGGGGATGGTGATAAATGCATTTGTTAACTTAAAACGTCTAAGAAGAGCCCACAACAAACTTAGCCAGGTTTTTTTTTGTTAACACCATCTCACAGTCGAGTTAATGTTAAGCTATGAAGTTAGAGCAATTCATACCCAAGCTTTTTATCATACATGTAATCCGTAATATTATAATAGGATATATCTATAAGCTTACGTTTTATATAAACTTTGAACTTATTGAGAGACATCTCAAGGATTTCATCTGGTAAATTGTTATAAAATTAAATGAGTAACTAATTTCATGCAGCCTAGAAAACTGCATATTGTTACAGTCCACTTTCTTTTTTTTAAATTTTGTTATATTTTTATGCACATAAATTAAATATGTGCTGACTATGCACCAGCATTATTTTAAGTCCTTTAAATTTATCCCTTAATTACTCTCTCGGGGCCTATTTTATATATTGCACGAAAATAGAATCTATATCAGCAGCATTACCCTATAATAAAATGCTGTGAAAATAACTAAAATACACAAGCCTAGCAGTTTCTATATTTGTAATATGCCGAATCTTTTTAACCGTGTATGGTGCAGAACTAAGCATGTTCGCTAAATTATGACTAGTAGTTATTAGTAGTTAAAATCTTAATAAATATTTCCAACAGGCAGCGTCAAAACGTGGGAGACTGACATAGACCTTCAGTGTATCAGCGTAGGTCAAGACTTACTGGCGAGCCTAGATGAAATGACCCTAAGTAGACTCTGGGGTCACGAAGAGGCGGAACACAGTCCCAGTTTGCGGGGGACATCTCCACAGCCTTTGTGGTTCGGTGAGACTTTAAAAATGAATAAATGAATGAATGAATATACCTTAATTGCACACCACAAAAAGTACAGACACAAAGAGTACAGTAGACCCAAAAGAAAAGTAAAACAAAACGACGTATACAATTTGGCGGCCTTATCGCTTCATAGCGATTTCTTCCAGGCAACCAATGGCGAAGATAAAAAACAGTTACAGAAAATAGTTAGGTGGTGCATATAGTTTCTAAAAACAAATAAATAAATAAGTAACTACAAATAATAAATGTAATACGAGTAATTTCCTTTTTTTTAAATTTTTAGTACTAAAACTCAGTACAATAATTCCTTAGGTATCCTGACCCCTAAACTAGGAAATCCCGTATCTTAGGGACCACTGCCTTCCCAAACATTGATTCAATCATTGAAATAATTTCTAATGCACAAAGGAAACTAGTAACGTTACATAACGTACAACGTATTACCATTTATTCTCATCGAGCCTTCTAGTTTATTACATCTTACATTATTATTTTGGCATTGAATCACAATATAGCTACAACAATTTAAAGGAAAGAAACTATTGTGGACCTTAATAAACTTATATAACAAACTTTTAACAATAAATAAGTTTTTCAATGTAATATCCACAAAGATACTATATTTTAGAATAAAGAATTCTTTACTTTCTAACAACTTGAGACAGGAAAAACAAGTCAACAAACAAGTCTATATTACTTTGTGATAGGTCAGTTCAGCAACAATGATTAAAATCGGTTCAGTACTTTCAGAGCCTAGCCTAAAGAACAATAGAAATACAAAGACAGAAGTAGAATACAAAAGGCGGCCTTATCGCTTAGTTGCGATCTCCGCCAGGCAACCTTTGGACTAGGACAAGATGAGCGAGAGCGGAAAGGTTAAGGAAATACATAAACAAAATTGCACAAAAAAGAAAAATATAATGAATAAATATAAAATAATAAACTAATATAATATACTCAATCATACATAAATACTAAGAAAATAAACAAGGTACTAAATGTCGTCATTAACGAGTATGATAATATGCTTTCACCGCGTTTTTGAATGTTGCAAGCGAATCGCCTATTGGATACGAAGAAACAAAAAAAATCTTTCCTCTTTATAATATTAGTATAGATTATATATTTCCTCAAAAAGTTGCTACGTTTATGCATCAGAGCGGGGCAGGAACTGAAAATTCTGCAGCGTGTCCACCGAACGGTCATTATAATCACTACAGGTTATCGACAACTCTCAGGCCTGCAGGTTTCCCCACGATGTTTTGCTTCACCGTTAAAGGAGTGCTTTTAAATTTTAAAACGCACATAACTTAGAAAATTAGAGGTTTCGAACCTCGGCCCCCGAAAGGGAAGCCGAAGTCCCGTTCACTAGGCTATCACCGATTTCTTTTTCAATATTATATGGTACCTTCATACCCCTATGCCGTAGTAATTCGTGGCCCTAATTGAACTGACCTATAAATGCAACTGATGCTATGGCTGTAATTAACTTTGTAGTGTTATTTCTCTAAAATTATTGATCTCAGTTAAAAGTTTACATTACCATGAATTTTTCGAATTAATACCACAGCAACATTAAAGGCCGATTTCGGCTTGTCCGGGGAAGTACTTAATACTTGCGTGCTTATTTTTGCAACCAAGCAGTTATCTGGCTGCTTTGTGTTTTTTTAATGTATTATGGACCCCCCTGCGTACCCTTCCTGCGTACATCCATGCTCGTATGTCCTCTCTGTCTATAGCCGGTCAGGTGGGCCATCTCCTCGGTCCGTCCATTTTTTAGACAGCCGGTTGGCGCAGTGAGAGCGACCCTGCTTTTTGCGTCCAAGTTGTGGGAATCGAGTCCACGGCACAACTGGAAAAATATTTGTGTGATGATCATAAACGTTTCAGTGTCGGTGTGTTTATCTGTATATTATAAGTATTTATGTGTATTATATTCATCAGCTATCTTAGTACCCATAACGGAGGCTACGCTTACTTTGGGGCTAGATGGCGATATAAAAAAAGGAGTTTCAAATAGCCTTGTATCTGTCGCTCCAAAGGTGAAGAAGACGCTATCGAGCTGGACACCGAAGTGCCCAGGGATGCGAAGAAGGAGCCCGGTAAGGAGCACAGCCCCAAGCCCGGGGAGCTGTTTAAGGAGCTTCAGACCACGGTGCACCACGCCAAGGCCAAGATTGGAGACCTGCAGGTGTTACACATAGATGTGCCGCGAGCAACCAGTGTATGTCTCTTGCACGGTCTATCCGCTTTGCATTGTCATTTCCTTTTTTCTAGCCGTCGATCAACCAATACTAGATACAACATCCCTTAATCCTAGTTTACATTAGTCTAGTAGGACCGAATAGAGATAAAAAGCAGGCGAACTCGAGCAATGTAAAATAAAGTAGACTGGGCCGACAACTAAGCGAGTCGAGTGGTCTTGCACGGAGTGCAGTTGTTACAGCAATTTGTTCCCCCTATTTTACTCGTAGGCTAGTACGCAGACCGAGTCTCGCCTGGGTGAACCCGTCAACTTTGATCGAAGGCAAGTTGAATGTAGCATTGTATTATTATGTGGAATGTTATTCTGTGATAGTCTGTGGTTATCATTGTGAGCCATCTGGGCTGGGCCAACTTTTGCCAGACGTTACTGAGTCCAATTACTTTAACCAATGTAAAGGGTGGAAGGCGAGTTTTCAGGCCGAGCTGCTGGCTTAATGTAAATCTAGTTTTATAACCCGAACTGGGTTGATTTAAACTCGCATACACAACGATATATAATAAATTAAATTGACATAACAATCACTACACGAAAACCAGCCTTATTGCGTGCCAAGTTAGTGCTCATTTTTCTAAGTTGGAAATATACGCAGAGCGGCAACTGACACTGCTTTGATTGCGGAATGCACCGTTGAATCTTTTTTCTTGCAATTTTTATGGTACCTAGGAGTTCTCGAGTTCAATGTAAATATTTCTTTTTATATTAAGGTATATTTACCTACACTTAGAGAAAATATAAGTATAAATTTATAATTAATAAAATTATAATAACCAAGTAACTATATATTAAAATGTTGATATACTCTTAAAATAAAGAATATTAATAAATAACTGAGAAAAACGTACCTACTTAAAAGGTAACTTATCGAATTAATGCGAAGAACTACATAGATTACCAATAATAGTATATTGTTAGCGTTACTCAGATTTATATAAATTAATAACAGCGTTACTACTGGCAACCTCATTTGCATTGCCAGCACTCGGCAGCACATAATTTCTTTTGCTGTTTTTGACGCGTGGATGTTGTATCTAACTATGAGTTGATAAATGTACAAGCTCCTTTTTAACTTGCTTATTACGTTTTTCCAGTTCAAAATTATGCTTTCACTTGTTGTCATCGAACTGCGCTGTCTATACATACTTATTTTTATTCTAAAGCTTATCTGGGGAGTACAGTCAAAATATCCATGTCACTATCCGCTCTGGAACTCATTTTATTTCATTATTTTAATATGTAATAACAGTTTTTTTTGTTAGTTTTCGCAACGCAGCGCGTTATGTTCGAAATTTAAAGTTTAAGGTCTAAGTATAACGAATTTTCTTTGTAATTTCCTCTCAGTTATGTTCACATCCAGTCCGTAATTATGTGATTTTTACGTATTAATTTCTCGAATAAAATTTAAAAAATTTCCGCGCAAGTTTGTGAAATACAAATTTTTATGTTTTCCTCTAGGGATGACAGTAAGCCATAAAGCAAGATTATGAAAAATAACAATTTATTCGGTACTAGCTTTTGCCTGCGGCTTTGCTCACGTTGAATCTCATTTTTGAAATATGAACGTAAAATACTTAAAAAATCAGAAACTTCCATATAAATTTTCATCCTTGATATTTTCATATTTGAGGCCTTTGGAGGTGGAATTTTTAAAATTTTTGAAACAGGTATTTCCTTGATTTTAATCCTAAACCTAAAATCAAAGTTTCATGGATGTAACTTGAAACATAAATTGATAAATGAAAGTAACTACTAAGTACTAAATACATCTACGTTACTCTGGCTACAGCATATTTTCTATCAAAGTCAAAGTAGTAGCAAGTTGTTGTAGATATACTCGTATATAGTATTGGAGCTTTGTGTCTGCAAACATATATTTACTTTTTAGTTATTATAACATTTATTTCGGATATCGATATTTTTAATTTCTTTACTATTATGTGAATAAGGATGAAAACTATAAAATAAAATTTAAAGCAATGCACACCAATTGTATATTATCAAAAATTGTAATACAATTTTACCAACGGCCGCAGTTTTTTAACCAGCTCAACAAGTTCTACCAGTGATCCCGATGTGTAAGTATCGTTATTGTGATGTGAAGTAATGTACATACTTTCGCTGCATGTGTGTATTGTAACAATAGGTCATGCTTAGTTGAGAACCGAACTGGTATAGCCAGTTCATTCGTTAGACGTGAACATGTTAAAATAAATTAATATTTATTTTCTGGAATGTTTCTTTAACTAATGACAATTAGTGGAAATCAATCTCTGGTCGATACGTAGTTCCAATTTTAGTTTAGTTTCGTAGAGCTTTTTGTGACAGAGCTCGTCCGGGGAAGTACCACTGAAGTTTGAAGAAGGGTTACCGGTGAGATTACAGGTACACCTACGCCCCAGATTGATGAGCGCATTGCAAGACGTGTTCCTCGCATACCTTGCGAAGTGTTGCTCTGATTTTAGGCGACGGGTTTCCAATAAAACCATCAGATGAAACTTGGTCTGTTATCTATTATTATTAAAAGAACGACTTTTCAAATGGGTCGATAAGGAGAGTTTCCGATTTTTTGCATTATTGAGGGGTTTTGGTATAATAATTCAAACAGAGAGTGTTACAAATATTACCTGGTCTAGTATTACCTTGTAAGCTTCTATAGTTCATACTTGAGTATAGAAAGGTATGACTTTAACTTCTTTTGGTACCTATCGGTCTTATTTACAAGAGTTGACCCGGACAAGGGATAAAATAACGTGTCCACTTACCGAAGTGCGTCAACACTTCATCAGAGGATCGATGAAATCAACACTTCAAAGAAAAACACGTAGGTTATTTTCACCCCTGCGTCAATGCTCCAATAGTCGATTGAGCTGTCTCCTGCCATTGCTGGCCATGCAGAACCAACAAGCTAGGAGAACCAGTCTTGAAGCCCTTTTTGATTGTTCAAACGCGGAAAAATTTAGTCTTATTTTAATGAAGCATTTTAAGACAGAAGGCACTCACGCACACACGCAGCGGGCGATGGAGAGAGTTTTGATTACTTATGTTATATTTGAATAAACAGAAGCTGTGATAGCGCAGTGGGTAGGAGCTCGACTTCACTTTCGGGGGGCCGAGTTCGAATCCAAGCACGCACCTCTAACATTTCTATGTTATGTGTTTTAAGTAATTTAAAATATCACTTGCTTCGACGTTGAAGGAAAAAATCGTCAGGAAACCTGCATGCCTGAGAGTTCTACATAATTTTCTCAACGGTATGCGGAGTCCACCAATCCACACTGGGCCAGCGTGGTGGACTAAGGCCTTAACCCCTTCTTACTGTGGGAGGAGACCCGTGTCCTGTAGTGGGCCGATAATGGGTCGATATGATGATGATACATACATATTATTATACACCATTAACTTAATAATTATGTGCATCACCATTAAGTTAATCGTTAATAAATGTTTGGCAACATGGCGCAGGACGAGGCAGCGGGCATGATGGAAGGCCTGCTTGACAAAGGCATCGCGGGGATCAAGAAGGGGCTGAGGTTCACTGGTCTCAGTGATGATTCGCAGGTAAGCTTTTATCGTTTCCTCATTCGTTCGATAATATACTAGATATGTTGTATGCGGAAATCCAGCCTTATATTATGAATATTAAGCTTAGTCTGCTATACTCCGCGATACTATATTTTTATTTATTTTCTTACAATCATAAGTAGATAGGTATACATAGGTGACTTGATGACCTTAACTCCATTGAGTTTGTATAGACATTGTACAATCCTCTAATGTTACACAAAATTTTAAAATTAAGCGGGTAGGTGAACAAATACGCCGCGAGCAGGTCGAGATACCGCATCATATAATGCAATCCCACCGCCAGCTGACAAGCCGTATACTCCGAACCAAACAGATCCTCGGCAATGTACCCTCTACGCACGTTTCGCTCCTTTTGTTTCGTTGACTTTACAATTAATACTTAATTGTTAACAATTATACGGATTGAAGAAATTATAGATTACACCAAACAGATTCCCTTGCTGTTCGCGGAGTACTTATAGCAAATTAAGCTTAATTTTAATAATATAAGGCTGGATTTCCGCAAAGTAACGCCTGCTTCTATCCAATATGCTGTCAGCCATCCGTGTAAAATAAGTTCTCACTTATTCTTGTTCTCAATATATAGATATATAAATTTTAATAATCTGAAATCCATACGAAAAATGAAAAATGTGATGATACAAACACAAAATACCACATCTTGTGGCAAGAATCATAAATGAGTTAGGTTATATGAGTCGCCTAGTGAAAATCGATTGGTGAAAGGTAAATGTATGCATAGGAATCTTCTTTGATTCGGCGTTACTTTGATCGCCTTGTTCGTCGTAAGTGAAAATGGTCATAAATATGTAGAGAGTTAACTATACCTAGGCTATTATATTATAATGCTATAGTATCTGTTTATTTGTTACCTACCTATGTTTCTATATCCGGCACAACATTGATAGCATCCGGTGACCGTTTCCGTGAGATTTGTGGGGTCCTGTGGGTAGCAAATATCTGAAAATTTTATTTGTGTATAGATAGATTGTATCCTAAAGACGATCATTCTGCGAGATTTTTAAGAAACCTAAACAAACGCCGGTGAAGTCGCGAACAGTCCATGACAGGAAGTCCATGATATTTAATGAAAACTAAGCTCAATTTTAGACTAATTTAAGGCTTCGGCTTTCCTTTCGTAGAGACTGAGTTTGAGCCCCGGTACGCAACAACTTTTCGGAGTTATGTGCGTTTTTAATTTAAGCAATTTAAATATCACTTGCTTTAAGCGGTGAAGGAAAACATCGCTGGAAAATCTATATGCAGATCTTTCAAAATTCACCCTCTTCGCACGTTTCGCTCCGATATCGAGCATCCCTAGATGATGAATTTACAAAGATAGACTCTATAATGATTTACATTATTGTGACCGTTGGGGCGACTCGTGCGCTTACATTTGTCTGTTATTCGCGGATTGTAGCAAAGCTCAGTGTTCATCGAACGCGGGACCTCGTAGTTTGTAGTTGAACATGCGACTACAACAAAGAGGTGTACATTTTGGTGTTATATAAACACTATATTTTTTAATACAACTGAGTGTATTATTTCGCATCAGGAAAAGTTCCCAGCCTTCAAAGAGAAAGGGGGAGAGAAGATATCGCCCTCCGAGTTGTACCGAAGCAAACCCAAGCCGGAAGTGGACATGGATGCGAGAGAAGCGTACATATCCACCAACTTTCAAAAAGGTGCATATTATCAACCTATTCTTAGTAGGTACCTACCCTTATCAAATTCATTATTTGAAAGAAAGTGGTACATTCATATAGATATAAAATTAAATTATAGCCAAATAAGAGGCGTGCAAAAAAAATATCTTCTCTAACATAATAATTTATTTGATAAAAACATATATGTATATAATATTATTAACTTTTAATAAAAATATGTGTGTAAATGATAACCGAAATAATACTTCAGAGGCTTTAGAGGAACATTATTTACTGTCTTTAAGTCTTTTCTGTAAAACCGAAACGCTTCTAGTTTTTGAGTAAACTATAGCCATAGTTTTTACTAAAAGCAATCACATACAGCCCTAACATGGGATGTTAGGGCTGTATCTGATTTCTTATCTATCTGCAAGATACTCTATCTGCAAAAGTAAAATCAAGTAACCCCTGTCACTTTATTAGGTACGCGTCGCGTAGCATAGGTACTATGCGCGTGTCGATATTTCATCTTCAATAGGGTTTTAAACACTAAGAAAGTTTTGAACTAGTTTGTGTGAAAAAATAAATATGCCTTTTTTTTATTTAACATTTTTACAGCGTGATTCCTTATGAAATATTCTTGAATAGTATTTTGAAATTCGGTTACACGTTGTATAGAGAAGGAGTGCAATATGCTTTTATTTATATGCTTAAAAATACATTAAATCAACGAAAATACATTGCACGCACTACCATGTACGCACGCAATAGTACTCTTTTTCAGCAGTTATTGGTTGTTGTTCTTATGTTTATGTTTTGTCATGATCTGTTTTTTGTGTTAAATAAATTTAAAAAAAAGTAGTGACATTAGGTATCGTTGGCAAAATCTGTGATTAATGACAACAGAACCAACAATAGTCAAACTTATAATTTAAATTAAATATGGTTGTATTTCGACCACTAGTAAATTTTAATATGCGGAGCGACTACTCGAATGCGAGCGGGCAAATTTTGCACTAACCCACCCACTTAAACCCACGTAGCTTTAGTTTCAATTTTACGAATGTTGTTATCACCACCTCACTACCGTGGACCCAAATTCAAATTCAAAAATGTTTTATTCATGTAGACCTTATTACAGGCACTTATGAAGCGTTCATACATTTAATGTTAGTGATGGTGATAACTGCATTCGTTAACTTAAAACTAAAGCTAGGAGGGTTCCAAACGCGCCCTGGTCTAAGAATAATATCCAATTTTTTTTTTTCTGTTTTCCCCATCTCATAGTCTAGTTAATGTTGAGCTATCAATTCATACCCAAGCTTTTTTATCATACATGTAATCCTTAATAATATAAATGATTTTTCTATAAGCTTAAGTTTTATATAAACTTTGAACTAATCATCTCAAGGATTTCATCTGGTAATTTGTTATAAAAATATATACAATTACCTTTTAATGAATTACTAATTTTATGTAGCCTTGTAAGATGCACTACAAGTTTATTTTTACTTCTAATAGTAACACAATTTATGTAATGATTGACGGCCGCGTGGCGCAGTGGGCAGCGACCCTGCTTTCTGAGTCCAAGGTCGTGGGTTCGATTCCCAGAACTGGAAAATGTTTGTGTGATGAACATGAATGTTTTTCAGTGTCTGGGTGCTTACCTGTATATTATAAGTATTTATGTGTATTTTATTCATAAATATATTCATAAAAAAATATTCATCAGCTATCTTAGTACCCATAACACAAGTATAGTAACTACGCTTACTTTGGGGCTAGATGGTGATGTGTGTATTGTCGTAGTATATTTATTTATTTATTTATAATGTACTCATCTATGTGCCTATTCGAACAAAGACTTTGTCTAGACTTGACTAGACTTGGCATTACCGGGCCAGTAAAGTGCATGGGTCTTCCTCGGAATGAGAAGGGTAGTCAACTCCGCTGCCCAAACGGGTCGGTAAGGGGTTGATGGTCATGATAATAATCAGTTAGAGATCTGAGACGTTAAAATATAATTAAAAGTTTTTTTTTTCAGAAGAAAATGGTAATTCGATCCACCAGCTAGTAAAACAACACAGGGTGACGTCACAGGATAGTATGGTTAGTAGATACTAAATATTATCACAATGTGCATGTTTCATTTAACCCCGACTTCGAGGTTCTATACTCAAGAGTATCGAAAGTACCTGTACTAATATAAGTCTAGAAACTGATGATTAGGTACGTTAAATTCCATTATATATTTGACGAACTCACTGGCGCAGCATCGAGCGCGATTTATGTCAGAGGTTACCGGTTCGATTCCTGGCACGGCAATTTGAAAATTAATAAATTTCTGTATCCTAGTCTGGTCTGGCGGGAAGCTTTCGCCGTGGCTAGTTACCACCCTACCGACAGAGAAGTGCCGGAAAGCGATTTAACGTTCCGGGACGATATCGCGTAAAAAACGATTAATATGGGTTTAATATTACTGCCATACCCTACCATACATCTTTCTGTCTTGTCTTGTCTAGCTCACGACTGGCTAGCGAAAGGCGTAAATCTTGCAATTTTTGTTTTCAAACGTAACTGCTGTATTTTTTTCGTATGCTAAAGTTTGCTGTCAAACGTCACTTTTCAAAAGATCGCGAGATTTACATAGTGAGACACACAGCCTGCCGCTCACAGCAAACAGGCGGACTTTAGTTTCAAAAGGGCCAGTACCTTGCTTAGAAATGCAGGATGTTATTTGTCGGACAGATCAAACCTCGCGTGGAATGGTCCCCGCCCGCGGAGGCCTTGCCCGAGTCCCCCGAGCCGCAGTACGAGGAGGCCGCCGACCTGTCCGCCAGCATCGCCAAGCTGCGCTCCCTGCTACAGCACGCGGAGAGGCCGCGGTGAGGCCCGCACCGCGACACCACGCTATGCTAGCTAGCTGTGTGCGTGCGCCATACGTTGGGAGCTCACATGGAGTCATCGTCGTCAAAGCTCGACAGCCCTGGGCGGGCCTTGGCTTGGGCAAGCAAAGTTCTCCATTAGAGGCGGTCAGAAGCTGCTTCTCACCAGCCCCGAACTCCCATATCCCTCTCAACTCCATCACACCACTGACCTCGGCCCCTACGCCCCTCCAATTTGCCCTCCATCGACCTCTTTGGGGCTCTCGTGCCTTCCAGTTTAAGGGTTTCGATGACATTCGGTTCTTTAAAAAGTTCGTACAATACGTTGTTGTACCGAATCCGCCAAAAACCATTATCCTCAACATCCTTCGTTCAAAAATGAGCCGACTGCTTCTTTCTTGCTTAAGACCCAACACTCAGCGCCCTATTGTATTCGCCGGAGCAAGGTGTGCCAGCACACATAGAGTACCTACGTATAAAATAATGTATATACCTAATACATTACAAAATCCTTTTGTTTCCTACAGTTGCAGTTTGGCGTGTTTAATAATAATTATGACTAGACGCGCGCTTTTCATAGACACATTTTTGAATTTCTTGACTTTTATATTTTTGACAAACTCACTGGCGCAGAGATGCGACGCGAGCGATTTTCCTTACTATAATATGCATGAACATACATTGAAATGTACCTCTGGAATCACTCAATCTATTGCTGATAACTGCATTAAAGTCCGTTGTTTGGTTAAAAAGATCGAAGCGTACAAACTGCAGGAGCGACTTTGGTTCATCCTATGTAAGGATGCGACGATGTCTCGATACAGAGGTTGTCACAAAACCGCAGTGTGCCATGTGGAACAGGTTGCACAGTAATTTTTCCTGCTTTCAGGACAGAGGAGGTATGGTGGGAGGGTGCTGAGGAAACTCGCGGCCGAGCGCAAAAAAGACCCTCTTCTAAGCCTGTAGATTCCGCTGCACTGGCTGGTAAAAGAGTTTTCTAAGATATTATGTAGATGAAAGACACCTGGTTTGAAATAATTTCGCCATATTGCAAAGACCTTTTGGTGCTTTATTTTAATATGCCTATCTACCTAGTAATGTGTACAGTATTGTGCGCTATACATGAAATGAATTGATTAAATATTTAACTTTCACTTTGAAAAATAATTTTCATTATAAACAATCAAACATGCAGGCCATGAACCGTTGCTGAGCTGAGGCTGTCAATACATATTGGATATCATCAAATGGTTTAAAAGCTGGGGAAATACTCTATGATACGATTGTCTATGTGAACAAAACCGTTATTTATCATTTTTTAACCCATGTTTAAAATACCCTTCGCGCCCATGTTTAAATATTAAACTAAGTAAAGTCAACACATCACGTAAAGTTAAGACATCAGATATGATGTCATACATAATTTTAATTAAACCGTGTCTCTTAAAAACCGAATGATTATATATATCTAATAATGAATATGTTAAAACAGCGAGGTCACTCTATAATTGATGAATTTCTTAATAACAAGGTTAAGGCATCCGGCTCCGCTTTCATCTCTCTTAAAAAGTAAAATGTAAATAGTTGATGTTGGAAAAGAGCAACTGCTGAGTTTCTTGCCGGCTTAGAACCGGTGGTAGAGTAATTACAAACAGACAGACTTGACGTTTCAAAAGTGCTTATATTAGACCTACTTGAAATAAATGAATTTTGAATTTTGTTCGATTGGGTAATCTCGTCCTTGTTTTTTAGAGGTAAACATAAAACTGTAATTTTGTTCAATAATGGCAAAAAGCTCTTGTTGTTTACGTTGTATATCTAAATGAGGTACGTCTATTATATTTTGGCGGTGTAAAGTTCGATATGCGAAAATTACTTCTCGTAACTCTCGTAATGAAATGGAATGTAAATCGAAGTTATATTGTTTCCAGATGAGTACGACATGAGTTCGGAGAGAAACGTTTCACCCGGACAGACTTCCAACAATATGCAGAGGCTCGACAAGTAAGTGTCCTTCGCTTTAACCATTTCTCCTTGACTGTGACACTTTCTGCGCAAGTCATGGCTTGCATTAACTATCATTCAAGCCCAAAGCATTTTGTAGCAGCAAGTAAGTTGGCGGATTCAGCAAGTGCGTTCACTCGGTGCTCCCTTAAAGTCATGGTCAAGTAACTCTAAATTAAAAATTTAAAGTTACCCTGATACCAAGTAATAAAATATATAATCCACCATTTTGTGACTGCGGCCATCTTCTGGACTTGTTAATCTGTTCGTAAAATTCTTATTCGTAATCGCGCACGCAAGCACGAATGCACTTACGCAAGCACGCACATCACATGACAGACACATCAAACTTATATGTAGTTTTTGCGTCTGGGGTTAAAAAAGGCACAAAAAACAAAAAGTTACCATAAAGTGGAGAAGACTGGCCTATCGTAGGCTTATTCTATTTACAGTTATAACCATTGCTTATAAACAGAGTAACGCTTCGCAGGGCATGCGAAGAACGCAGCCTGCATCGTTCCGCTCTGTGTCCATTAACCTGAGGCGTTAAGCGGCATGTGCCTATAATCAATCTGAACGCAGCATTACAACAATGATGTTTAGCGGCAAATTTAAACATGAAATATTCAGTCTCGATGCGTAGGATTACCATTTATCCGAAAAAAGTATTTGGCCAATTTTGACCCGGTTTATTATTTATTACATGTATGTTCTTAATGTGGTTAAGCAGGTTAATTATCAAAGTTTCAATGGCAGTTGTGTTTAAATGCGCGTATCCCTTATGCGCTTAAAAAAAACTTTGATTTTTATTGAATTTTGAAAGAAGTATTATATTTAAATCCGTTTGGATGATATAATGGATATTATGACATTGGTTGTTTTAATGCTGGCAATAGGCTAACTGTTCCAGAATCTTTTATAGATGTCTAGCGTACCCAGCCCACTTCACCGGGCTAGATTTTGCTTTATTTTATTTAAACAATAAACTTAAATCATTAAATTTTTAATTTAAGTCTCATAATACATTAAATTTTTAATTTAAGTCTCATAATATATTAAAGTGGCGAAGTATTGTCAAGCGAGCCACAACACCCAGATGACGACCACGACCAGTCTGTCAAGACTGAAACGACTAAGAAGAAGAATATATTAAATCATTTATTTCTCTCCGGATTCATTCTCTTCTCGAGCGGGTGAAGATTATCTACACCCATGTACACCCAACAATAGAATATCATCATAGTAAATAAAAGCTGTATTTGACAGTTCAAAAATAGGAGTGCTCCGATCGTCACCAAAGTTTACAGGATTACTCGCCAGGTCAATCCGGAGATTCCCTGAAAGTTTCATTGAAATCGGTCCAGCCGTTTCAGAGCCTATACGGAACATACCCACACACTTTCTCTTTTATATATATAGATTTAAAGCGTGGGAGTAGTTAAAAGATCTAAGCGTACAAACAGCGGGAGCGACTTCGTTTTATACTGTGTATATAGGATTATGGCATATGTGCGCACGCAGGTTGTTCACCCGCACGGTGACGGGCGTGTTCAACTCCATCCGCACGGCGGTGGGCGCGGAGGGACTGGAGGGCGAGCTCGCGGCGCCGCGCCAGCTGCACGACTGGACGTACGTGTGCACGGCGCCCGAACTCGGCGTGAGTGCTCGCCTCTACTGCTTACTGTAACGTTGATATTAGTGTTGCCCAAATTCAGTCTTGGTCTTGCAGTCTTGGTCTTGTTCTTGCGTTTTTGCAAGACCAAGACCAAGAACAAGACCGCGTATTTTTAGCAAGACCAAGACCAAGACTGACCGTGCAAGACTTGAGCAAGAACAAGACATAGCCTGCAAGACTCTTGCGTCTTGCAGCTAGGACTTAGCGCTATTTCACGGAGTAGTTAGGTGTAACAGTTCGGTGTATAGGTAGGTAGGTACGCTTAGGAATTCTATGAGACGCAAAAAACTATATCAAAGAATATGAAAAACTGGACCTATGCGCATTACGACTAATACCATAAACATAGCGAATAAAAAAATATCTATTCAAATCAAACTGAGTGCATGCATAGTTATGTTTTAACCATCGGCACTTTGATAATGCGGCATCAAAGGTTTTGTACTTACTTCTCAAAGAAATTTGCCGCTTTTCGGAAGTACATGGTTATGATACACGCGCCGGCGGCTTCTTTTGAAATCTAAAACAATCGTTGCCGCCGCGCCGAAATCATAACATTTGACACTATTCATGCAAAATAATTTCGAATTTTAAGAGTACCTACAGGTGTTCCAAAGAATAAATAAGTTTCAGATTGGTGATTTTAGATTGGTGGAGGACGCATGAGACAGAGTATCCGATTTTATCGAAAATGGCCCGTGATTTTCTCTCAATACCTGCAACTTCAGTACCTGCTGAGAGGTTATTTTCTAAAGCATCATTAGTAATTAGAAAACATAGAAATAGGTTAAGTGATGAGTCAGCCAGATGGTTACTTTGTATTAATTCTTGGTCAAAAGAATTGATATAAAGTATCATAACCTAATGATAAAGCTGTTGATTTGTGTTGTATTTTATTTTTTATTCAAATAAATGATAAATCGTAAAACTCTTTTATTAAATTTCTTATAAGTTGAGGGTTCAATCTCTTTCTAGACAGATAAGTATTGTTCTTTAAAATACAGTCAAGTTATTGTAATTAATTTGTTTTTTTACATGTTTTAGCAAATGTAAGCTTATAAATCATAAATGTTTATTAAGAAACAGTTACTTCCATGGAAAACGACATATAGGTCAGTTGATTTTTCGAATTTCTTATCAAATCTTCAGTTATTTATTAATCTGCTTGATCTTTACTATGGCTATGTTAATTCAAGCTCACAATGTTCCAATTCTAATACGTTTTTCTAAGATTTAAAGTAAACTTTAATAAATAGTAATAGACTAATAGGTAATTGCAAGACTTGCAAGACTCTTGCTGCAAGACCAAGACCAAGACCAAGACTGGGAGCGCAAGACCAAGACCAAGACCAAGACCAGGTGTATTGGCGCAAGACCAAGACCAAGACTGGCTAAGTCTCGTCTTGTTCTTGCATTTGGGCAACACTAGTTGATATGTGGCAAAGGAAGTCTTGGGTGAAAAATTTACAGAAATAGGTATACTTACGGTAGGCTCACAATATATTTCTAACAATGTAGTATTTGTAAGAGAAAACAATATTCTTTATAAACGAAAAGTGGATATAAACAATCGCCTTACTCGAAATGGGCATATGTTAGTGACATCTGCATATCGTTTGCGAAAAGTGCAGATGTTCACCCGGATGTCATTTGTGGGATTGAGTATATGCTTTTATAGTCTGATTCCCTAGGTAATTTTAGACCTGTCAATGCATAAGTTTAAGCAATGTTTTAAGGCACATTTAATAAATCGTGGTTACTATATGATTGATGAATTTCTTAGCGACAAAGCTGCTTGGAAGCAGGCTCCGCTCTCATCTCTCACTAGATATATATTTGTTTTCATTGTAAACTGTAAATTGATGTTGAAAAAGAGCAATCTGCTGAGTTTCTTGCCGGCTCTTCTCGGTGGAATTTGCCTTCCGAACCGGTGGTAGAGTCACTACAAACAGACTGACTTCACGTTTCAAGTGCTTATAAACTGGGCCTACTTAAAATAAATGCAGTTAGAATTTTGAATTTTTTGAATTTTTAGAGTGAATACATGCCGAATATGCCTCACTGCGATACTTCGCGGTCGCGGTTTAGCGCTACCTCAATGTCAGTTCCATTTAAAACAAATGGTAAACAGACAAGCATGAACATGTCGTAGGATACTTCGATGCGATAAATCGCGGGTCACTATTATAAAAATAAGCTCTCCGTAGAGGGTACATTGCCTTTTTGCTTTTAGTTAATTAATAGAAAATGAGGCGCTAATAGATTTTATTTAAAGATATTCCTGCCCTGTAGCATAAAACCCACCACAACAGATCCACGTGAGATTTGTGATTACACAACACGAGCAACTGAACCGAGCATTCAGGTGCGACTGAACCGACTTGTTCCCACCCACATCCACACTTCTATTCCCCTAGAAAATTTAAGGGTACTGTAATGTGAAATTAAGTTTGTTAGTTGTGATTGACGTGATGTTTTTGCACAGTGATAGTCACTACGTGTTTACACCTAAACACTCCTGTACCCTTAATACATTTGAGCTTATTATAACATAAGTGTGAAGTGGAAGGAGTATAGCAGTACATAAACCCATTCCCCCTTAATTGCGTCATCGTACCAGAACCCTTTAAATAAAACTTTGTCGATGAAATATTTAAATTGACAAAAAAATCAATAACATACTTTCGGAAGTCGCTCAAAATGGGGAATACATAATATGCTTGTAATTTTTCTTGAAACAGCTGGGCGCAGCGGTAGGCCGGTTGGTGGGCGCGCGGCACGCTTCGTGGCAAGTGGACACCGCACTGGATTCTCTAAGAGATTTGCCCGCGCCACCTCCACCTCCTTTGATGCCACTTGACTTAGGTTTGTATACTAAACATCCTATGCAACAAAGCTCAGCGGAAGTTAGGCGTCAGGATTCGTGTTTCTTTTTTACTTTATAGTTCAAGAGGTTTTTCTCCAAAATTTGCCAGAAGTGAAACTCAAAACAATGGCTGCCATGTAGTTTGGCGCTACACGTCACGAGCCAGACGAGGCCATAGGTAAATAATCGCTTGATGCGACTAAAGAAGTTTTCACTCTAAAAATTAGAGACCAGATGATGGCCGACTGGGCAGCGACCCTGCTTTCTGAGTCCAAGGCCGTGGGTTCGATTCCCACAACTGCAAGATGTTGTTTGTGTGATGAACATGATTTCTTTTCAGTGTCTGGGTATATGTATATTATGAGTATTTATGTATATTCATAAAAATATTCATCAGTCATCTTGGTACTCATATCACAAATTACTCTTACTTTAAGGCTAGATGGTGATATGGGTTAAAAATAGTATTCAAAGATGATATGCAACACAAAGAGCTCAGAACCATGCGTAAAATATGCATAGCAACAGCAATAATATGCAACATTAAGTAATAATAAAAAAGTTAGTCTTTTTTATTCAAGCAGCTTCCATTTAGGTTAACTATTGATTAAATAAACTGTGGATATCGAAGATAATATCAATTATTTTACATTTTGTTAGTCTCATAAACAAAACTAGCTTTATTACGGTTTACTGATGTACCCATATTCCTGCATTTATACATTTTCTTATTGCGTATACAACGTGTAAACGAAAACCGAAATAATACTTCATAGGCTTTAGAGGCACATTATTAACTGTCTCTGAAACTTAACTCTAAAGCCGAAACGCTAATAGTTTAAGTAAACCACTGCCATAGCTTTATCACATTCAAAATCAAAATCTATTTCAGCGTAGGTACTATGCGCGTGTCGGTCTTTTATGTTCAATAGGGTTGTGTATAAGGAAACAATTATATTGTTTTGAATTAGTTCGTATGGAGAAATAAATATGCTTCTTGTGATATAATATTTGTATAGGGTGATTCCTTATGAAATATACTTGTGCACCTTTCAACAGTATTTTGTAGTTCGGTTACACGTTGTATATCAACGCCACATGCCATGTCTTAGACAGCCGGTTGGCGCAGTGGGCAGCGACCCTACTTTCTGAGACCAAGGCCATGGGGTCGATTCCCACAACCGGATAATGTTTGTGTAATGAAAATGAATGTTTTTAAGTGTCTGGGTGTTATTCTGTTTTTAACAAGTATTTATGTGTATTATATAAATAAAAATATTCATCAGTCAACTTAGTGACCATTACACAAGCTACTGTCACTTTGGGGCTAGATGGCGATGTGTGTATTGTCGTATCTGTCACCGGCCATACGATGAGTGTACCGAAGCGTGATCCCACTTCTGCTGTGCACAGAGGAGTGGTGCGGCGGCGCGGGCGCGCGCTGGTGCGGCAGCGCGGAGGCGGCGTGCGCGGCCGGCCTGGCCGCCTCGCACCTCGCCTTCCGCCTCGCCACCGTGCTGTCGGCGGGTGAGCAGTCGCGGGACGGCCACTGGCGTCACACTTGTATTCCAACACAGCATATATTATTGATATTCATTCTATAGGTTTATTTATTCTTTTAAATAATTGTTTTGTAAATATAACCTAAAATAAACTATTTAAAACTAAATAAAATCTAAAACGTCTTCGAAACCACCGCAGCGAGGTACAGTTCCTAAGATGTTGGCCAAGGTAACTGCCCGCTCTAGGATCACCGGTGGACTCGATAACCCTTTTCGATAGTTCTTTGAAAAGAGCTCGTGCCTTCAAATTCAAATTCAAATTCAAAATCAAAATTTCTTTATTCATGTAGGCCTATCACAGGCACTTATGAAGCGTTCATACATAATTGTTTATATAATTGTAACGGAATGGTGATAACTTCGTTCGCCAACTTAAATCTAAAGCTACGAGGGTTCCAAACGCGCCCTGGTCTAAGAAGAGCCCACAACAAACTTAGCCGGGTAAATTTATTTTTTTGTTATCACCATCTTCCAGTAAATTTAAATTAAGCTATGAAGCTAGTTAGTTAGCTAGTTTTATCGTTTAAATAATCCTTAATGTTATAATAGGATTTTTCTGTAAGCTTACGTTTTATATAAACTTTGAACTTATTGAGAGACAACTCAAAGATTTCATTTGGTAATTTGTTATGAAATAATATACAATTGCCCTTGAATGAATTTGCAATTTTGTGTTGCCTAGTAAACTGCACAACGAGTTTATTTTTGCTTCTAATATTAATATTGTTACAGTGCATTTTCTTTTTAAATTTTGATATATTTTTATGGACATAAATTAAATTTTCATATATGTACTGACTATGCACCGTCATTATTTTATCTTCTTTAAATTTATCCCTTAATGACTCTCTTGGGAAACTTCGGACCCCGCGGTCCCAAAGTCTTTACTCCAAAAGGCACAAAAATGAAGCTGCTATCCAGGTTTTCATATTTACGCCTCTTGACCTGCTCGGCACTGGTAGCAGCCGCACCCACCATAGGTATAGGTATATATTAATTATCAGTATCTATATTTTATATCATATGCAAATATATATGTTTATTTATATGCACCACCTTCCCCTCTTCTTGAGCTGTGTTTTACGCCATTAATTGCCTGGAAGAGATCGCTGTGTTACGATAAGGCCGCCAAATTGTATACTTTTTGTTAAATTTTTATTCATAATTTTTCTTTATGTTTGTACATATAGAATTTGTACAATAAAAGTGTATTCATTCATCAACCCATAACCGACCCACTACGGGTCTCTTCCTCCAATGAGTAGGGGCTAAAGCCGTAGTCCACGCTGGCCCAGTGCGGATTGGTGGACTCTACACACCTTTGAGAAAATTATGTAGAATATCAGGTATGCAGATATGCAGGCTTCCTCAAGATGTTATCCTTCACCGTTGAAGCAAGTGATATTATAATAACTTATAACGCACATAACTTAGAAAAGTTAGAGGTGCGAGCTAGGATTCAAGCTCGGCCCGCCTAAACTGAACTTGAGATTTTGTTTTTTTTTTTGTTTCAAAGGTGAATTAGTCGCCCGTTTTCTCGGTAACTTCCTTGACTAGTATAAGCACTGGCAATGGGCAGGCCATGCTTGTCGTAGGCGCGATGGCCGTTGGATCAGAAAAGTGCAGACCACGAACAAGCAAGTGTAGTGTGGGACGCCCCTCCAGCACGATGGACCGACGAAATAAAGAGAGTGGTGGCTAGTACAATAATGTACACTTTATTGAAACGCGAGGGTTTTTAAATTTTTGATTTATATATTTTCTGAAACATGCTAGGAATTTGGGGCATTATTCGACGAACTTCTTCGAGATAAACCCAAATTGCTGTACGGACCAGATAAATGCCGGCAAAAACAAAAAAAATATCTATCGTGGTTTATTCAACCATATAGTTATATCAAACATATCTGCCGTGTTATTTAAAAAATGAAAGAATTAATATATGTTAAACGCTACTTGTTGTTATGTTGTTTGCTCTACCATAGATCATTCATATGTTTGTATATGCATCTGCATGCAGCATTCATAATGTTTCATTAAAAATACTCGGTGACAGCCAGCTGTGTAGTAGTACGCGACATCGTAGAAGACATCGCTAGGCGGCACGTCTTAAGTCAAGGCCGAAGCCACTCACCAGACAACATATTGGGCGATGTCCTTTCACACACAGTTAGAAATAAAAAGGACGAATAGAGAGAAACCTAAAGACTGGAGTAGAATAAAAAAGGCTTAGAAGCGATCTCTGCCAGGCAACTTTGGGATTAGGAAAACAAGAGCGAGAACAAATAGGTGGTGAAAAATTAGTATAAACCTACATTCAAATAACTACATACGAATACATAAACAACAATTACACAAATTAAAATGTTTATAAAATTTGTAGATCATATCAATGAAAAATTGCAATAATTTTAGACATTCATTAATTAATTTTTAAAGTATTTTTTTAAATCTTTAATCTGTTATTTTCATTTCGAGATTTTTTTGTGTTTTTACTTTTAATTAATTTAAATGTGACTTGTTATTTAGTGTGGCAAATTAATAAAATGATTAGCGACAAATTTTTGCACGCCAATCTTTGCAGGATACACCTATGTAAACATGTTGCATGTGCCATATTCAAGCAAAATAAAAATGGATTGACTGATTGATTGATTGATTGATTGATTGATTGATTGATTGATTGATTGATTGATTGATTGATTGATTGATTGATTGATTGATTGATTGATTGATTGATTGATTGATTGATTGATTGATTGATTGATTGATTGATTGATTGATTGATTGGTGTATTGGTTGATTGATAGACATAGCGGAATCCCTGATCTGCTGCTGGCTGGAGCAGCTGACGGCGTGGCTCAAGAAGCAAGTGTTCGCGTACTTCCAGCAACTGGCGCAGCCGGCGGCGGCCGACGACGGGGCGCCGCGCGAGTTCGACATCGACAGCACGTGCAGACTCGTTCTGGACAAGATACCAGGTACTGGCCAGAAATAGACTGCTTTTTATATCATCTCAAATTTAAGCTAACAATATGTTTATTTAGTCACAATTGGCATGATGGCTAGTATTGAAAATCTGTCCTATATAATACATTAATCATATAACATTAGATAAATACAATATTTTAGCGATTCTTTGTTTAATGTATATCATTAATTTTATAATAAGCTTTCTCTAGCAAGTATTTTTTTTTTAATTTTGCAAATATGTTTATATTTTCTTTTTCTTTTACTTGTATGGGATTTTATTGTATTTTTTGCGCACATTGGGTTTGGGCCGGTGCTGTGGATGTTTAATTTAGATGGCGGAGACCAAGTTGTGTTTGCGCATGCTACAAGCTCGCTCGCAATCATGGAGTCATTTTCGCATATCTAACTTTGTACCATCAAAGTGAAATGAGCCTGATGTCACTCGATATAGAATCGCAAATTCTGTATTTCTCCATTTTAAATGTACAAACGCTCTGACAAAAAGCTGGCTAGAAAAAAATTTTGGTTGCAAATTTGAGCTTTAAAACAATGTGAATAAGGTACATTTTACTCTGATGTTCGAGTGTTTTTTTTATTGGTCTTAGCGCGCCCCAACTTAGACCACATCATTGCTTTCCATCAGACATGATCGTCGTCGAGCGCAAGCCTGTATTGAATGATAAAAATAAAATTTCGTTACTCGAAATTGGCAGTCAGGAAATTCTTGACCTACCAATGCATACATTTAAAAAATGTGTAAAAACGCATCTAGTACAGCGAGGTTACTATACATTTGATGAATTCCAATGACAAGGTAGAATGAAAGCAGCCAGCCTCGCTCTCATCTCCCGCAAGATAGCAAAATGATTGTAAATGTTGATGTTGGAAAAGAGCAACTACTGAGTTTCTTGCCGGCTCTTCTCGGTAGAATCTGCTTTCCGAACCGGTGGTAGAGTCACACAAACATGCATACTTGACGTTTCAAAAGTGCTTATAAAGTAGGCCTACTTGAAATAAATGAATTTGAATTTGAATTTGTTAATATCATAATATGAACATAGGCTATCTTAATCCCCATTCCTTAAGTATTACCCGAGGGAAAATTGAAAATTGTTTACGAGCTAAGCCGCGGACAGACAGCTCTGCAATGGAAAAGGACATGTACTTTGTTACAGAGAGAGATTATAGTCTGGAATAGCACGTAGGCTACTTTTTATCCCGGGAAATGCAAGAGAGTTCCCGCGGGAATAAAAAACCTTAATCCACGCGAACGAAGTCGCGGATATCAGCTAGTCAAATATAAAAGTGCAATATATAGTCCTATTGGAATTAAGAAATATTTGTCTTTGTCTCTAACTTTGATGCATAATATGATTCCTAAGGTGATTTTGGACCTACCAATGCATAAGTTTAAAGCATATGTTAAAACACATTTAGTACAGAGAGGTTACTATACCGTTGATGATGATTTCTTAAGAAGACAAGATTGCTTGGAAGCATCCGGCTCCGCTTTTATCTCTCACAAGATAGAAATATGAATGTTAAAATGTAAAATGTAAATTGTTGATGTTGGAAAAGAGCAACTGCTGAGTTTCTTGCCGGCTTCTTCTCGGTAGAATCTGCCTTCCGAACCGGTGGTAGAGTCACTACAAATAGACAGACTTGACGTTTCAAAAGTGCTTATATGTATTATGAATTTTGATTTTTTTTGCACGTGAAATAAAAACTTAAATTATCTTGTTTCATTTCAGAAACGTATCTGTTCAGTGAGAACACGCTCTCAGCCGCTATCAGACTTGTGGTCTCCAGCTTCAGCCACGAGGACATTAACAAGGACGTGATATTCCGCGCTCTGGACATTTTCGTAGTCCATTTCAAGAAGTCCGCCGGCCTGCGGAACCCTTCCTTTGACA
Source organism: Pararge aegeria (assembly GCF_905163445.1). Classification (NCBI taxonomy): domain Eukaryota; kingdom Metazoa; phylum Arthropoda; class Insecta; order Lepidoptera; family Nymphalidae; genus Pararge; species Pararge aegeria. The sequence goes on from NC_053186.1 coordinate 19,518,428, forward strand.
GTAACTAAAAAAAGTGCTCGAATTGAGTACCTTTCGTCTGGGGAGGCTTTGGCCGTGGCTAGTTACCACCCTTCCGACAAAGACGAGCCGCTAAGCGATTAAGTGTGATACCATACTCCCTAAGGCTGCCAGTCCACCGGAGCGGATCGAGGCAGCGGAGCCGAGAAACGGAGTAATGCGGAGCGCAGTTGCGTACTGTGTCTGGGTCACTTTTTAGAGCAGCTGAGATTTTGTGCAATCCAATGGTTAATATCTCTCCGTTTCTCGGCTCCGCTGCCTCGTTCCGCTCCGGTGGACTGGCAGCCCAACAGCAGAAACCTAATCGGCGTGGCGCCGATTAGGTTTCTACTCGATTCGAATATACGTACTATAGTTTTAAATAAATTTTAAATTTTTGATTTTTCGTATTCAATAAATATGCATATTTATGGTATAAATAGTCATTATTTTATGGGACAAATTTCTAATGCTTTATCTTTTCACTATGCCATATCTGATTCCTGTCGTGATCTGTTATTTTATACATATAACTATTATGCATATAAATTTAGATGTTTTCATCCGCCAGGCGTCTTGTTTGTTTGTTTGTTTGAACACTTTATGTGCAACACACATTTTACACAAAGTAAACACATATAATACAGAAGAAACAGAGTAGAAAATGGTGCGTGTAACAACACATTTTTTTTAGTCTGTTAGTTGTTTTTTAATTCGATCTCGAATAGCTTTAATTTTTTTTAATGTTATTTAGTTGAATGAATTCGTTGTATTTGTGTAAACTTTAGAGTTAAGCTGTGTTCACACAGGCGAATCCCGCGCACACGGAAGGTTAATGTTGTGTCAATTAAAGGCGCACCGGTGATCGCTGTGAATTTAAGCAGGAGGTCCCGGGTTCGATTCCCGACAGGGGCAATTTAGCAAAATATATTATTTCAAAATTTTCTCTGGTCTGGGCTGGTGGGAGGCTTTGGACGAGGCTAGTTACCACCCTACACACAAAGACGTGCCGCTAAGCGATTTAGCGTTCCGGTGCAGAAAACTAAAATGAACCTGCTCGGGGAGAAGTCGATTGGAAGTTGTGTTGAATGAGACTATTAAAAACTTAAGTGAATCCTGCATGGAACATGGAATGCGATATAAAGCAATTCGCTAGTTAGGTTACGTCCTGGCCATGGTAAATTAGAGTCAAACAAATGTATGGAACTAAAGTCAAAGTCAAAGTCAAAAATATCTTTATTCAAGTAGGCCCATAGGTGGCACTTTTGATGCGTACATAAGAATTACAGGGTAGTGAGATGATGGCGATAACCACATTCGTTAACTTAAAACTAAAGCTACGAGGGTTCCAAACGCGTCCTGGTCTAAGAAGAAGCCCACAACAAACTTAGCCGAGTGTTTTTTTTTTGTTATCACCATCTCACAATGTCATTTTAAATTATTAGAAGAGCAACCTGGTTAGAGCAATAATTTACACCCAAGCTTTTTTATCGTTTACGTAGTCCTTTATACTATAATAGGACTTTTCTATAAGCTTACGTTTAATACAAACTTTGAACTTTTTAAGAGACATCTCCAAGATGTTAATTGGTAGTTTATTGTAGAATTGTATGCAATTTACTTTAAACGAATTATGAATTTTATGTAACCTAGTATATTGCACTGTAAGTTTATTCTTACTTCTAATGTTTAAATTATTGCAGTCACATTTTTTCTTAAATAAAAAAAACTATACAAAGCTACCCATAATACACATATATACAATATAATACACATATTCACATACTCGAAAATTCACTTCGATTAGTCCCGTGGCCAGCATGTTAGTCTCACAAAATAACTTTCCGCTTATTCTTTATAATAGTTCATCATCAATAGTCTATAACAGTCCACTGTTATATTCCCATAGTCGCCTCGTCAAAATCGTGTGTCGCTTCCTGAACGGGATTCGCCTTAGTTTAGAACTTAAGGTTTATTGTTTAAGTCGATGTATACAGAATCGGAAATGTAAATAAAAACTCTATTCCTGTTGGTAAAAACCAAGTTTTATTACTTTATAGTTGATGTTATTATTAAAGGTATAATAGGTCTCTTTAGTAAGTAGCTTAGTTTAACATAGTTTTAATTTTAATCATTATTTACTTTTATAATCATAATTTAGTTTTTTCCGTTTGTTTCTGTTACGGCTTTGTTGTTGTTGTTTTTTTTTTTCTTTTTTTTGACTCACTTTGACTCACTTTTGGGCTCACTTTGTTCATAAGCGAAAAGCATGTAGGGTTTACCTTTAAATGGTTTTACATACCCTGTGTCATGTATATCTGATAAAGAATATTATTTTTATTTATGTAAATTCGCATATCTTTGTTTTCAATGGCTTCCAGACTAAGAGTAACGTTGCAAATGAGTAAGAAAAGGAGGTACTTACTACTTAGGACTCAGAGGTATTTATTCATGAGGTTGACAAGTGAATCACGCGCACAAGTTGTTCGTCAATAAGTTACCCCCCCGTTAGTATTCAGTGGAAATTGGAACATAGAAACAAAAAATAAAACATATTTTACCATAAACCATATTTTGTCGTTTTATTTATCATCAAAATAATTTTATATAAAACACACGTTAAATACATTTATATCACAGAGCTCTTATGTTAGAATTCATTTATAAAGGTACCTAAATTACAAAACATCTATCAACCTAAACTATAAAAACATATAACATTATTTGAGCTTCAGTTTAAGTACAAAAAATATATTAAACAAAAATCGTGTCATGACATTACTGAAAGAGATACCCCGTCGTCTATCCTCATTAACGGGGACAGAGGAATTTGGAAAAAACAAATTCAAAATTCACAATTCATTTATTTCAAGTAGACCTAGTTTTTAAGCACTTTTGAAACGTCAAGTCAGTCTGTTTTAAGAGTCTACCACCGGTTCAGAAGGCAGATTCTACCGAGAAGATAAAATAATAATAATAATAATAATAATAAAATAATATATTAAAATTCATTTGCCCAATGTAGCTGTGTTTCTTACTTGTCTTTCAATGTAAACAATCTTTTTGTTACTTTTGAAGTGAAACTTCTTTATCGGCGTTGGAAAAAAAATAACCGTCACATTTTTCGGTTACGCGTCACATTTTCCCGTTACGCGCATTCTTTTTACTAGTTTATTTTCAAATTGACTTACATTAAGAAAATCCAATTTTATCGCGCTTATTTTTCTTATTTTTTTTAAACACAATTTACACTAAAAAGTGAAAGATTGTTTACATTAAGTGACTAGAAATAATGTAGTGTAGACATCGCTGCGTTAAAATTCTTGTTCAATTGTTTATCGCTATCATGTTTACTACTTTGGTATAAAAAAACTGAAGTCAATTGAAAATATAGATTTAGGTACTTAACTAAATCAAAATCGATACCGGTTTTTCGAGGACAGCGTTCACACTATTACGTAGAAAGCACCTTTTATTTTAGTTAAACTAATATTGATTGAATATGTGAACTGATATTGAGGAAAGGTATACAGAACCGAATTCTAGTACAATTTATAGGTACTTAATAGACACCTAGTTGGCGATCATACTTAAAAGATTAATGCCCGTTTTCACTAACCCTAGGAAACTCTTAAATCGGATGCCTAATGATTTGGGTGATGCGTAGAGAAAAAAAAACTCTCACTCTCAACTCCTATATAATGAATAACGATGTTAGGCGCCATCTAAAGTTATGACACCGATTTGGCGGTGCGTAATATTTAAAGAACTCGTAAACTGACACTTGACAGAAGAAAAAAATAAACTGTTTTTTAATAACCTTAAATTCGTATGCAAAATGAATATAATAATATTAATATAATATATGATAATACAAACACAAAATACCACAACTTGTGGCAATAATCATAGACAAGTTAGGTTAGCCTTGTGATAATAAATAAATAAAGGAAAATATATGCCTAGGAATCTTCTTTGATTTAGGTTTTACTTATTTTGCCTTCCTTGCTTTGCATTGCTTTGTCGTTGTTTGTGAAAACGGGCTTATGTATGTTGTATTATATACCTAGGTATTTTTTCTAAGTTAGTTGGAAATACGTTACATCCATAGAAATCTTAACAATAATACAATATAAATGTTAAGTACGGGTTACCTTGTCGCGGCGAACGAGACTCGCAGCACTCGAAATTTAACAAAACATTTGAAACAGTTGTAATTCTTAAACTCTTAAGTGTTATTAAGATTTCTATGGTTACATCTTACGTTTTCATGAGAACATTCCTTTGGCTATATAACTTGTCGAGCTGTTGCATTCGCTTACACTAACAGTGATGAGGCTATCACAGTGAGGTGATGCTATCTAGCTCATCACTGGGTCGTCTCGTGAGACGGGGGGTCATTTGGAGGTCGTCTGTGGGGTCCAGGATGCTAGTCCTTTCCGTGAAGTTGAGGAACATCTGGGGGGAAAGAAGAGCTTGCTTTACTATAGAACTTATTCATTTGATTTTTAATGTAAGGATGTCATTGTTATTTTATAATAGTAGTACTTTTGCTTTTTTTGTTGTGTAATATATGCCTAAACTCGGTGAAACATTGTACCTACTACGTTTTAATAAATCAGTATATATCAACTATGCAACTGTAATGTTGTAAGTAAATAAATTGATTGTTATTCTGATTAAATGAATGAATTATTTATTTCTCCACATCACTAAGCATGTCTGTCAATGAGTATGTAAACACTACGTTATGTCTACTAAATATGTTTTCTTTGATAAATAAGTCAATCAATCTATGGTGCATGGCATTTGTCAGTGTGACATTATTAATTAAATGACATTGTGAACCAATCTTTAATCTATGGGAGACTGTATGTCCATCGTAGCCCGTGATCATTGTTTCCGAAATAAATGTTATTAACAGCTAAATTGCGATTTGTTTTTCCTTTATTTTATAACTGTTTAAGGTGTTGGAACTTCGTACCTTATCTACAAATTAAGCCAAATGTTGTTATTTTTATTTATTCCATTAAAAGTTAGCCCTTGACTGTAATCTCTCCTGCTGGTGATGATGCAGTCTAAGATGGTAACCTGTTTGGGGTATGGCGTATGTAGTTTCTTAACTAGCCACGGCCGAGGCCTCGCATCAGACTAGACCAGAAGAAATTCAGACATTATGAATTCCCAATTCGAAGAGAGGCTGCGCCAGGAAGGTCGTCCTGTGTAGTATTAGCGGTAACAAAACGAACCTGGTCGAGCGAGCTCTGGTTAACAGTATAGTCTTCGATGTCGCAGTTTATTTGCAGATCTGCCATCAGTCGGAAGATATCGCTCAGCTTTGTAACTGTGTTTTTACCATCCACTGTAAAACATTAAACACATTTCAAATGTCGTGGTAGGTTTTTTTTTGTAATAAAAATCGATCTTTGTCGTATAATAATCTATCGGTAATGTCATATAGCTTAACATAGTTTATTCGTGGTGTGCCACGGTAATTATTTAATTATTGAATTTTTTAATTGACTCTAGTTTCCCATTATCACAGACAACCTGATCACGTGGAAATATTCCTGTTGAACTGGTGTTGGAGTAGTGTTAGAGCGCCAATTTCTTAGTGGAATGTGTCAAAAATATTTCTGCACACGGCCATCTTCTCACAACTTGGTTTGGAACATAATATAATCCTAGCTTAAGTTTCGGAGGTGGGCGTGGCGGCTGGAACGCAGTTTTAAACTTTTCCTGACGCCATCGTCTCTGTTGTTATTGATCCAATGTAATCTGATCATATATAAATGACTTTGAATTTTTTTGAATTCTTTTCATTGAAAGTAGGCACTTTAGATGTGTATTGTAAAGAAGGCACTTTAGATGTGTACACATAAATGTTTCCATTGCTGTGAGGTAATTGTTGAAACTTTTACCATACAGATTACAGACCAGACAGTACATTGTGTCTAAAACTGCGAAAACGTCCCGTCTCACTTCACACCCGCGTAATCTTGCTAGCTCAGAAATTGAAATTCCCATTTTCCCCATTTCATGGTAAACGTTTAGAACATTAGAGGTTTTTACCTCTAATGTTCTAAAATGATTACTCTCTCTCTATGGTCGTTCCTTCATCACTGAAGATCGTGGTCCTGGTGAGATCTCAACTTCGCGTTGGTAAACTAATAATAACTGATGAAAATGATTACAACTAACTGCTAAATGGAGTGAAGTAACTAACGCCTTTTCGAGAAACACTAGTAAGCGGATTTTGTATAATCTTAATTTTATGCTTTTACCATAATATTTGATGGATGATACCGTTTTATTTATTATTTTATTTTATTTTATACCGTTTTATTAGACGGACCAAGCAGATGGTACCGAAGTGGAAAAACCAACGCATAGAAACAGAGAAACACTTCTCAGTCCATTAACCTGAGGTCTAGGTGTTAAGCTTCTTGTGCCATTGAACCGCCAACCACGCCCTTCAGACCGGAGCACAGCAATGCTGCTTTGCGGCAGAAATAAGTAGTAAGTTAGTACTTCTCCGGACAAGCTCTACCACTAATAGAGTTCCAACAGGCGCTGGTCTCTTGGAGTGCATGATATATACCGGTGGCGTGTGTGGGTATGAGGAAGTGCAGGGCTGCGTGGTGTAGGACCCGCAGCTCGGCGCGCGGCGTCAGGCGGTGGACGTGGCGCCACACCGGCCTGGCCGCGCCTCGGCGCACCCGCGCCGCCACCACGTAGCCGCCGCCGAAGCTGAGAACACATGGTAACTAATATTGGCATCAACAGCTAAATCAGTTTCTTTGTAACTAATGTACGCAATGCCCAACTGCTGTACCGAACGAGGCGATGTCCAGCACAAAGGTTGCTTGCTACCTAGAGTATTCATACATTCATAGGATTCTTTTTATTCCATAAAATGATAAGGTAGCATCGCATCATGAAGTATTGTACTAAATATTACATGAGTATGATACTTCGTAAGATCCAGCTCGAAGGACCGCAATTTGTGTGTATAGTTCCTGAGTTGAAGGAGTTGGAGTTGGTGGTCTCTATTCAGAATTGTTTATATTATAAATTTAGTACGAAGTATACTACTATTACGTCAGCGTTTTAACTTTATATTATAAATTACCTATAATATCTACTGGTAGATATATATAATCTTTTCATTCATATTTTTAGTGGAAGGTATGTTTAAGTGAATAATAAAATAATATTAATTTGCCAAATGTGGTACAATTGTGTATTTTTTTGTTTGTTTTCAAAATAGAAAAAAAACAAATGTGGTAAACTTTGAATTCTTTCTGAATTTATACTTTTCTTATAGATATTAAAAGTTATTTTGAGATTGATTAAGAATGACATGTGAGAAAAAAATGGAGTTAGGTAATCGCGGCTACTAGTTCAATGTCACTATGCAACCAGTAACCAAACTTATGGTGATTGGTACCATATACACCCGAATAGTAACAGCCTGCGCTGTACCCCCACTTATCGCTTCTCAGTGCGTCGAAAACCGCTCCAAACACGTTAAAGTATAAGTGTTTCCGAAATAATATTACGATCATACACAGATCGCCATCTAGCCCAAAAGTAATCATAGCTTTTGTTTTGGGTACTAAGATAACTGATGAATATTTTCACGAATAATATACATAAATACTTATAATGTACAGATGAACACCCAACACTGAAAAACGTTCATGTTCATCACACAAACATTTTACAGTTATGGGAATCAAACCCACAGCCTCTGGTTTAGAAAGCAGAGTCGCTGCCCACTACGCCAATCGGCCGCCTATGATGGATCTATTAGTTACCGTTTCAAGCACTCGTCCAAGGGAGCCAGCGCGCACAGGCGGCCGGCCTTCAGCAACGCCACGCGCGCGGCGAGGCGGCGCGCGTCGTCCAGCGCGTGCGTGGACAGCAGCACCCCGCGCCCCGCGCCACACGCGCCGCGCACGCCGCCGGACACGCACGCGCGCGACCTCGGGTCCATGCCGCTGCGACAGAACAACTCGTGTTTTACGATTCATTTTATATGGTTTACTAGCTGTTGCCCGCGACTTCGTCTGCGTTTGATTTTGTTTTAGTTAGTTGTAGTTCTAAAAAAAATTAAGAATACCGATTCTTATAAAAATAAACTGTAGTTTTTAAAAAGTAAGTACCTAATTTTTCAATTCACATAGTAACAATATCTTAAAACAACTGTCTGATCAGTCTTAGCTCCTTCTATCACTTTCAAAGAATAGTAATCGTTAAAGGAAGAATCGAAATCGCATTGTTAGTTGATTCATATGCTAAAGGTTAACGAACAACATTTTTAACATTTTTTATTTAGTCCTAGCAATGAAGTCCTGATAAATGTGGCAGCGATTATGTATTCAGTATCACTAAGCCTTAAATGAGGGGTTTGCTGCTGACCGGTGAGGAGTTCCGTCCTCTATCTATTAATGTCGGGTATCGGTAAAAAGTATCCTATATAACTTCTAATACTTCCAAGAATATGTGTACAAAGTTTCATGAGGATCAGTTAAGTAGTTTTTGCGTGAAAGCGTAACAAACAAACTTACATTGACATTTATAAAATCATTTATAAAATTAGTAAGAAATTAATAATAAGTATAGGGATTACCATATAAAATTAATAAAAAATATAATTTTTTTATATTTTTCCAAGCACGCCTTTTAAACTTGCGCCATGACACCCTTGCGCATGAATTATAACATATAATAGTTACAGTTATTAGTTACCCTAATTTAACCCACTGGTGTACGTAATAAAACTTCAGACGGTTCTACTGAGATAATGTGTTCTCGCCCATGAAGAAGCAAATTCCTCGGTTTTACCGTAAGCAAGGACGTTATCAAACCGCCTGCCGAAAAAGTCACAGCAATATGCAGCTATCCGAAACCTAACAGGATCGAAGATTTAAGGCGCTTTCTCGGAATGACAAATGTCTACTGAGAACACACTACGATGGCCGCTGAATTACAAGAGAGATAGGAGTAATTGTGGAGATAGGCATGAAGTAGAACTTCATGCCTATCTCCACAATTCTAAGAAAAAAGGCCGCTACAACAAAAAATGACAAATTTCTCTAGTAACGCACAGTAAACACCTTAAATGCTTGCCTATTAGCTTGATAGCTGTTATTTCGTCCATTATGGTTGGTCGTAACCTGTATTTATCCCATAAAAATAGGTAAAGAACCCGGTAGATATAATCGTTTCAGACATGCTATTAGCCGTAATTGTAAGTGTTTGTTTTTGGTGTATATCTCTAGAAAAAGTTTTAAGTATTTGTTACCTTATCAGCCGTTACCTTTTAACTAGTTAGCTGTTACCTGTGCTACGTACCTGGTGGGTTCGTCGAGCATGACCAGAGGTGCGCGGCCCATGAAGGCGATCGCGGCGCACAGTTTCCGCTTATTGCCCCCGCTCAGCGAACCGCTGCGCACCGAGCGGTACTTGCTCAACTCAAATAACTCCACTGTTTTACGTATGACCTTCGGTGGAAAAATTCCATGATAAACTTGTACCTATCATTTGACAGATGAAAAGGCCAATAAGCTTAATTTATTATAAACTTCATGTTAAATTATTCATTATGTTACCACCGATTATGTTTATAATATTATAAGTATTTTGGGCGTAGTGGGTTATCAGGATGGGTGACAAATTAATAAACACTCACTTCTTCTTGATTGGTGATTCCCCTCAAGCGGCAGTAGAACTTTAATGTCTCTTTCACGGTCAGATGGGGATCGATCGCGTCGCTCTGGGGACAGTAGCCTGTAAAGAAAATCGCCTCGTGTAAGTTACTTACACACGAAGGATTGCGTATTTACTAAGATCGAACAAAAAAGACACCATAAAAGCATACTTCTCGAGGTCCCCATTTTTTGTTTTTCACTTTTTTTATATTTACTATTTGTTGTTATTAGGTACTAAAATTATAAATATAGTAGCATCGGTAGCAAACCAAAGAAAACGAGGATGATTTCAGTCTATGATATGATAGGGAAATTCTCGTTGGTCTACTGGTGAGCATATTCGATAGCAGATCACGAGGTTTATAGTTAGTAGCCCGTAGTTTGGAAATTGGTGGTAATTCATCCCTTATCTGTTTCCGTTAATAGAGAATAAACCTGTGTTCGAGCACACGCTTTTGCACTATAAAATCTCCCGCGTAGTTGGAAAATCACTCTGATGATTGGACGGTCAGGGAAACTATTTTTTTATATATTATATTATATTTGAGAAAGACCACTTACTGATCAGTCCCTGGCAGAGTCCCCTGGGCGAGACCCTGCGCGTGCGCAGGTAGACCTGCCCGCTGGTGGGGCGCAGCTGGCCCGTCAACATCGAGAACGTCGTCGACTTGCCAGCGCCATTCTCTCCCAGCAACGCCGTGCACTGTAACATGTCAAGGGATGATTATTTGTTTGTTTTCTTGTTAACACTATATACTATCTTCGTTTTCTTGTAATGGCTCTTTGTTTTGTCGGTTTTTGGTTGATGTTGTATATGGATTAATCACTGCATCGCTGTTAATATAATTTGGCACATGTATAGCTTGCATCCTAGTGATGGACAAAGGTTTTATGCCGGGGTAGCATCTAAAACAATTCTTGTTGTTTACCTTATATATAGCTACTATTTAGATAGCATTTTCTTTTATATTTAGTCCGAACTCTAAATATTGCAAAAGCTGAGGATGATGTTACCTGTCCTGGCGGTATGCCGAGCGTCAGAGCATGCACTGCGCACCGCTCGCCGTAAGTCTTGCGCAGGCGCACGCACGCCGCGGTATCCTCTAACGCACTGACAGGTCGTTTTATTGATCCATTCTTGATAACGTACTCTGTGTCCACAAACCCTAAACGTAAAAATAAACAATATATTATAAGATGTTGTAACCTAATACAAGTTAGCGCTTGAATGGGAATTGATGTTAGATGCAATCTTCGATTGCAAACGGTATCTTGCATCTAATTAGAGTCTTATTTATCCATAAAAACATTCAACCTCACTCCCTAATTGGTTTCCACATGGCATGATTAAATTAGAGCAAACTCATAAATTATAAATTCTGGGAATAGAGCTTATTTTGGAAAATTATATCTTCCTCCTCCCACTAAGCTCTGTTCTAGAGAAAAATTTTCGCCTTAATTCGCATCGCTAATCACCATTTGCGAGGTTAATCAAAAAGCTGGTAGTAGAAGGCAAAATGTCCCCACTTACCAGCATTAATGTTTCCGATGGTGCGCAGGCGCAGTGGCTGCAGGCCGCCGCGCACGCGCGCCGCTTCCGCCACTATCTCGTCCACTTCCCCGCCCTCCGTATTTACAGTATCGGACGAGAACTTCTCCTTTGAACGCAACCTGGACAGACGGAAATAGGTACTGAAACTTTTGAGCTTGATTTCGATGCATAGGTTGCACTTCATTGCATATCTATTTTTAATTGTACGTCAATACAAGCAGAGTAACCCGCGATGAACTACACGCAATTTTTTCTGCAATTATGTGAACACATATATTCACCACAGTTACACCGCGCGACTAGTATAAATCTCATATTATAAATCTCACTCTATTGTTATAGCTCATCCCCATGAAATTCCATATTTAAAAAATCGCGCGGAAACCATTGATTTTACGGTAAAAAGCCGTAAGGGGTAAAAGCCGGTTTTTTTTTTGGCGAGATCCTCATGGATACCACACCACGGGAATAGCAGTAGTTATGCCGGACTGTTACCGACTAAAAACCCCCGGTGTTCCAGCTCGTCACCTGGTGACTGGGTCACGGAAACGCTATCGCACAAAACCGCAACACGGTACAAAGACTGTGTTAACCCCGGGATTATCGCAATCAAATTGGTTCAGCAGTTGCAGCAGTAAAGGAATAACAAACATACACACATAGTTAGTTTTGGGTGCGTGTATACGTATCTATTGAGTGCACTACATGGCGTTTTCTCTTTATGTTTTAGTACTTTAATAGTGAAAATCTGGATTGTTGTGTCGAGAAATTAACTCACCTCGCAAGTATCCAATCGAAACAATCGTATTCTATTGCGAGGTTGAAGAGAATGAGGACGGTGCCAACCAGTACAAGAGCTAGATAGTGGAAGCCCACGACGTTTGTGGTCAGCGGGTCTCGGTACGTGTCCATACCGAACTGACTCAGCACCTGCAAAACAAAGATTTTCAACTCTTAAGACATCTTTTGAGACACATGGGCGTACCCAGGCGTCTGGTTTAGGAGAGGGCAAGTGAGATTTTTGAAGTGAAACTTCTTTAGAATCGTTGTGATTTCAAACCGGATGCAACGGAAAAAACGACAGGTAAGAAACATGAATACAAAAATGTGTAGGACTCAGCCAGCGAGAGAATGAGATAGAACACATGTGTTTGCGCCTGCGTATTAGAAAGTTTTAGTATAAGTGTGTTGATTGTTGATGAATTTTTATTTGGGTCAATATTTTCATCTCCTTGGATAAAGTAATTTTAATATTATGCCAAAAACTAAAGTTAAAAAAAACCGCGCACGCACTGCACTATTGTATTGCTTTGTGTTATAATAATTATTAAAGGGAAATAAAACCGTTGTGATTTTAAACTCTATGCAACGCAATGCTTCACGATCAAGAAAGAGACTGATTTATAGACGACACATGTATGGGTGGGAATGAGAAAGAATACATTACACATTTTGTTTCGTATTTAAGTTACCAAGGAAACCGAATAATATCTAGATAAAGAAACAAACACATAAATGTATAGGACAGAGTGAGATAGAAAACATTATACATTTTTTAACTATTCTAGTTACCATGGAAACTAAATAATAAGCCTTACATTTATCCTAATAGTTCTGATACTCTACAACCACCTCAATCTCTCGTAGGCTACTTTTCAGAAGTTACACTTCGGCCGTGTGTATATAAATTGCACAGGATTTTTCTAGGTCCGATGGTTGTCATACACACTAAGATACCTACATGAATATATATATATATATATATATATATATATATAATATATATATAATAATATATATAATATATAATATATATAGAATATAAGATACCTAAATGAATGACAATAGGTATATGTAGTCGAATTCTGTACATTGAAGATTTGTGATGTCATTGTTTGAAAAAAATTTTAAAGGCCCCCTATAAGCGATACTGAAGCCAAAACTGTATTTTTTTTCATTTTGTTGATGGACACAGGGCGAAACGTTGTATGATGTGTTCCTTGCACGTCCTCTTTATACCTTGGCAATGGTCTACCCTTACCATCAGAACTTCATCTGGCCATCTACTTTTTTTTGTCTTTTGAATGAATGAATGAATATACTTTTATTGCAAACCACAAAAAGTTTATATAAGAAAAGCAAAGTACACGTAACAAAACAACGTATACAATTAGGCGGTCTTATCGTTTCATAGCGATTTCTTCCAGGCAACCGATGGCGATGAAAACAAATACAGAAAATAGGTAGGTGGTGCATATATACATATACCCATAAAAAATTATTTACCTACTTAAATAAATATATAAAATATGTATAAAACTATACTAGTAACGAAAAACAAAGAAATAAATAAATATGGATATAAATATCATACGTTGCTGCACAGGTTTTGTTCAGAGCGTCTGCCGTCTGATGTCCACGACCCCGAAAGGTATCGTCAGAGCCTCATTTGTTAATCAGCAGGGTGCAGCAAGGGCAGATGAAGTTGATTTTAGGCTGACAAGGTGTTAGCGCAGCCTGTTACACCCCAACACAAAAAATGGGCCAATTACTTGGTCCACCAAATTATCACAAAAAAAAATATATTTTTTTAATTATTGTTTTTTGCGCCGTTGATGTTTATTAAATACTTGCCTCTGCTTGTATAGTGTTTTTCGCAATTTCAAGTAAGCCGTCTCCCAGCGTGAACTGCGGACTCAGCAGAAGTATCTTGTGCAACACCCATCGAGCGTTGTCTGTGGCCTGCGAACGAATGTTGGTAACCTTACTATCTACCTTACTTAATATTATAAATGCGAAAGTGTTTTAAGTTAGTTGAAAGGACGGAGGGTAACAAGCAGTTCCCACAGGTTTTGTAAAAAAAGGTAATAAATAACAGCTGGTAAGCCAAAGTAAGGTACATTTATATAAGGCAAGACAGATTTATTAAAGTCAAAGTCAAATATTTCTTTATTCAAACAGGCACATAGATGGCACTTTTGATGCGTTGATTACATACAAAATGTGTACATAGCAGTGAGTAGTGATGGCGATAACTACAATCGTACACTTAAGACTAAAGCTACGAGGGTTCCAAACACGCCCTGGTCTAAGAAGAAGCCCACAACAAACTTAGCCGGGTGATCTTTTTGTTATCACCATCTCACATTGTCATTAGAAAATATTTAAGAAGCAACCTGGTTAGAGCAATTGTTCACACCCAACCTTTTTTATCATTTACGTAATTCTTTATACTATAATAGGACTTTTCTATAAGCTTTGGTCTAATACAAACTTTGAACTTTGAACTACTTTTTAGTGTCATCCCCAAGATATCAACCAGTAATTTATTGTAAAATCGTATACAATTTCCTTTAAATTAATTGCTTATTTTGTGTTTATATACTTTATATACTACGAAAACGCACACATCGCCATCTAGCCCCAAAGTAAGCGTAGCTTGTGTTATGGGTACTGAGATGACTGATGAATATTTTTATGAATAATAAACATAAATACTTATAATATACATATAAACACCCAGACACTGAAAAACATTCATACTCATCACACAAACATTTTCCAGTTGTGGAAATCGAACCACGGCCTTGGACTCAAAAAGCAGGGTCGCTTCAAACTGCGCCAATCGGCCGTCAAGTCTAGTGTACTGCACTGCAAGTTTATTTTTGCTTCCAACGTTCAAATTATTGCAGTCACATTTTTTTTTAATTTTGATATATTTTTGTAAACATACATTAAATTTTTAAATAAGTATTGGCTATAGACTGTCATAATTTACAATATATAGATAGATATCGCATTCGAACTTGTCTTATCTCTTTAACTGCTCAGTAGTCAATATCACACGACGCGGAAACGAGAGCATTGAAAAGTTGATAGTGGTTTTTTGGTGAATGTAGAAGGCAAACGTAATCGTGGGAGAACCCGGTTATCAGAAACCGTTGCCCGTACCTTCTACAAAGCAGAACAAATGGCCTTGGACAGGACCCCATGGAGAAACATTATATATCACAAGATTTCTCGCCATAGCGGCGATCACGATCCTCAGTCATGACGACTAAAGAGAGAGAGAGTCAAAGACTGCTGTTCATTACAGTTTGGTAGTTGCGAAGATATGTTACCCAAACATAAAGCAGAATATTTAAGTGCAAAACATCTTCATGAAACCTGGTGATGCTGTCTGGTGAATTAGTAAAGGCTGGTGAATTAGCCGGGAATGTTCTATATAAAGAAAGCTATAATAAAAAGTACTAATAATAAATATACTACGACAATACATACACAGCTATGTTTGAGTGGATGTAACAATGTAAAATGCCGTTAACAAAACATTTTCACAACTTCCTCAATATAGGTATCAAATAAAAGGCCTAGTAGAATGATATACACTTAATTTCAAATTCACGATGGCCGCCAACACGAAATGGCGAACTACATTTTTTTTCACGACGCCCTCAATGTGTATCAAATAAATATACTACCACAATACACACATCGTCACCAAAGTAAGCGTAGCTTGTGTTATGGGTAATTAGATAACTATAAATACTTATAATATACAGATAAACACCCAGACATTGAAAAACATTCATGTTCATCACACAAACATTTTTCCAGTTGTGGGAATCGAACGGCCTTAGATGCAGAAGGTCGCTGCCCACTGCGCCAACCGTCTTTCAAATGAAAGGACATGCCTAGTAGAATAATATACGCTAGGTCAAATCCAAGATGGCTACAACCATAAAATGGCGCATGACATTTCTTACCAAATGAAAGGGTTTGACTATTAGAATAATGTGCACGACATTGAAAGTCGTATATAAATTTCAAAAGTACTGTAAGTAGCACTCACGTCCGACTCCGAGATGATGTCGAGTATGAGGAGCAGCGTGATGCCGACGAGGCCGACGAACGCGTTGCCGCAGAACAGAAGCATGGTGGCCAGGCTCGCTTCCGAGAACAGCTTCTCCGCCACGTGCACCGCGCCTGCGCACGCGTACCTGGTGGCAAGCACGTCATTGAAGTACTATTGCCTTCATGGTCAGATGAAGGAGCTTCTATAGCTGTTTCATTGACCGCAGACTCAGATAAAGGAGCTTCTATAGCTGTTTCATTGTCCTCAGGCTCAGAAGAAAAAGCTACTAAAGCTAACTTTAGCAGTGGATTTGTAGGAGGGAACTCCTCAATCGTCAGGAAAAAAACAGCCATAAATGCAATGTTATGTTGTAATTTTTTTTTTTTCATTTTTTATTTCAATAGCGACCTAATATTACTAATTGTACCGTTTTCGAACTATTATGTGACCATCCCTAAGAATCACGGAAGCTTTGTTGCAAAAGACGTACCCATAAAGTAGAATCAGTATGCAAATGGCCGCCAGGTTGCTTCGCGCCACGAACACGGAGAAGTGGAACGCTTCCAACACGACGGCCGTTATCGCCATGTTCACTACTATTATCTGCAAATTAGATATAAATAAATTATTTACTTAGAAAACATTCATTTACGTGTTGTTATTTTTTTGATGTTTATGTGGGTATACAAAATACATTTTTTGCTAACGAGGGGAGATCTCAGATCAGAGGACATTATATTAAGGTACTTGCGGTAAACAACCACCACCACCTTAATTTAAAGCTCATAAAATGGTATAAATTAAAAAATAAAACTAAATTTGAAATCACAAGACAAATATTTAAAGATTCATTCATCTAAAACCGTACAAATATTAGTGTTTTATCACCCTTTCGATGAAAAACTTTTTTTTAAAACATTAGCTTTGGTCCTTATTGAACATAGGTAGTGTAATAAAGACGATTAATTATTACAGTATTTAAAATACTAACGTTAATTCTCATTGGGCATTCTAGCTTTTTATATCTTACACGTTGGTGGTCTCTTATCAGTCTCCGTACTTAAGCTTCAAGATTTTTTTTAGATCGAACTTAATAAATGTGTTCGTTCATTTAACTTTCAACAGTACCCAAGTTGCCATCGTCACGGAGCCGCATATAAGTAAGCGAGCTTTTTAAATATTTATGTATTTCTACTCTTTATTTGAAAATTACAAGTTAAACAAAACAGAACAAGAATAATCTTATCGCTTAGTCGCGATCTCTGCCAGGAAACCTTAGGATAAGTAAAACATGAGGATAACAGACTGCAGGTTGTGCATAGAAATAAAAAATAAAACGAATAACAAGATTACACAAATAAAATAATACACAACATAATAAATATAAAAAAAAACTAATATATACTTTAATATAGCATAAATACATAAATAACAGAATAAGTCATGAAGTCAACTATCACACAAATATGTTATGGGGGGCGCGCTCCCGTAAATAGATGATGATATTTATTCTTTGAGTTAAGGGCTTTATCAGGGATAACGGAACCTGGAAGAGTATTCTAACGCTGCAGAACCTTTCGGTGTATCTGCTTTGATGTTTAAAAGGTAAGGGCGAAACCAAACTAGACAATTTAGAAAGGTGGACCTTCTCAATTATACGGTTTGTTAATTTGAAGTATTTCACAGTATAGCGACATCGACGTCAGCAGTTAAGCCTTAGTATATTGACGTCCTATTGCGCTACACGACATTTGTCCCGCATTCACTGTTAGTACTAGTGCCCAATAAGTAGGTACATATTAATGTAACAGTGATATATATATATGTTACATTCGAGAATTATGTAAAATATAATGTTATAATCTCATGAATTCAATTATTGCATATATCCGGTGGAGAACACAGCGCAAATCGTAGGTGCTTATACGGTAGCATTATACGATACCTATACTCAACATCCCGCACGTGGTGACACCTACAACCACGTAAAATATATTTGTAATTTGAATAATGTATGGAGTTTTAACTCACAGCCATATCCCATAGCAGAGCTGAGCCCCAGTAAAGAGCGGGCGACACGCCGCACAGCATCTGAAGGTGCTTTTCCTGGCTGAGCCGCGACGTGACGAGGTACACCGCAGCGCCCGCGCTCACCAAGCTGTACGCGATCAGCAGCATTCCGGATATGCCGGCATCTGCTATGTGCTGGTAGCTGGAAAGTTAAGACGTGAACTTGAGGAGTCTGGATCATTTCACATCGCAATGTGCTGTTGGAACGGTAAAGAATATCGAGTGTGCGTGCATTTCAGTCTTTATTTTATTTATTAGGGACAGAAAACAAGTTATTACAATAGCTCTTAAATCTAAACAAAAAGTAATAATATACTTATAATAAATATGTAATTAAAAACACTATCCAAATAACATTGTAAGGAGCAGTTGGGCGATACATAATCTCAACTGTACTCAATAATTAAAATTATCTATAATAGCAAGTTAATGCAAAATCTCTTAGAAATAAAAAAGGAAAAAAGCAATAGAAAACTAATTAAGTGGTATAAAAGTTTACCCATTTAACTTAGGAGACTAAATTACTAATCAGAGAAAATAATAATAATAGTCTTAGTTTTACTCTTTCGTTTGTACTTCGTTTGAACGGCGTTAATCTGATGCAGCAGTAAGCGCTGTGGTCTTATAACAGCAGTTAGTGTCGTATGTTAGACTGAACTCACCTTTGAAAACGTATTAGAGAGCTCTCAGGTATTCCAGTACCCCACAGTTAGGGTTTTAAAAGGTAAGTGATGTTTTAAATTCCGAAAAACTAAAAGCGCGTGAGAGGACGAATCTCTAACCACTAGCCTATCACCGATGTCACTATTATTCTTTTTAGTCCAAAAAGCGATTAGAAGAAAGAAAGAAGACGTTTTTCTCGCACATCTGATGATTATGAAAATTTAGTTTAATTTGCTATACTCTGCGAAGCAGCGAGCAGGATAATCTGTATGGTGTAATTTATAATTACTTCAATCCGCATACTGCACACCAAACAGATCCTCGGCAATATTTCGCTCCGAAACCGTAAGTACTTAATTGTTATTTAACAATTATTCATTGTAAAGTCAACATCTCCTGATATTGTTACTTACGGATTTCATCATATGAGATCGCAAGCCAGGCTTAACATGGCTTTTAATAAAAACAGGAGCAATTATGTAGTAGTAGAGCGTTTGTGAGTGAAGGGCATAGAGGTTGGTACGATCACACGCACATAGGGTTTAACACCTACGCCTCACGTTGATGGGCACAGGGCGTTACAGGACGTGTTCCTTGCATGCCCTAGGAATTTTTGCTCTGGTATTCAACTTATCATCAGGTGGGCGGTCTGCTTCTCTGGTCAATTATAATGTACGGGAGCTATGCTGATACGCTCGACCGTAACAATAGGAAGATCTTCCTCCGAGCGGGTGATAGTCCTCGGGGACCGAGGTCCGAACATTAATTCTTAGTGAACACTTCGCTAGCGCAATGCAGGATTTTTGTGGCGTCTAGTTCTGTAATGTGGTGACCGCTAAAATAACATACTATTAAAACCCCCTCCCCTTCCCGCGGGTGTCGTACGAGGCGACTGAGGAAATTTAACGGAGAACGGGCAGGCTCCGCTGTACCACTACTAGCATTTACTGCTATCATCAACCCGTCTGCCCAGTGTGGTGATTATTGGCAAATCCTCCTGTGGCGGAACCCCGCGAGGTAGTTATTCGGGAGTGTTCGTGGTCTCTCGCGTTCGTTCGGTTTTCGGGATTCGCCAGTGTGTTCGGGACTCTGACGTAGGTGGTACGCTGGTACGCGGGCACGCTTCCGCGATAAATCGCGGTTAAAGTTTAGATAAACATAACATTAATAATTTGTGACTTTTACTCGACACGCTTTATGCATGTTCCTAAATTAAAAACTAGTTTAGTTTATTGGAAAAAAGCAGGCTTCCTTTGCGGAATTCCATGATATATTATGAAAATGAAGCTTAATTTGCTATACTCCGCGAAAATCAGAAGAATCTGTTTGGTGTAATTTATAATTTCTCCAAACTTCGTTCGAAAAAACGATCTTCGGCAATGTACCCTTTACGCACGTTTCACTCCGAAACCAGAGCATCCTCAGGCGATCCTCTATAAATGTTGTAATTTTTATGGAACAATAAAATTATTTTTATTTTTTTTTTTATGATTATTGAAAGAGACCTTTAATGCAGCAAAGGTCTGTTAAACTTTTTCCTCATAAAGCGTATCAATTAGAGAACTTACACGGTATCCTTGTTGAGTTGCTCCTTGGAGATTTTCATGGGGTGCGTGTACACGGTGATGCCCGCTCGCTCGCCGGACACCACCCTCAGCACGGCGGAGTTGACGGCGTTGATGGCGGCCGGCAGAGCATGGTGGCCCTTATTGTTGTACCACGCCACCAGCTGCGTCACGTTGTTCTTGATGGCGGAGGTGAAGCCGGCGTATCTATATGTAAAGAAAACATCTTTTCTCGAGTTCGTAGATCGTGACGTTTAAAAAAATATATAAAAGTTGGAATTATTTCATTTAAAGTCCTGGAGGCTTAAATTGTTGTTTGTTGTATTTTCACAGGTTAGTGAATATAATTTAGAAACTATACTATAATTATTGTAATTGATAGAATACTTTGTAAATAAATCTTGTATTTTCACAAAAAAATCGCAATTTCGTGTCTATTTCAACTAAAAAACTACACTTCTTTAATCTCAGAATTCACGAAAGCTACACTGTTAATTTGCCTGTTTTTTTTCCAAATAATTATAATCCAAAATTTAATAAGAATAATCGTGTACTTAGGGCAACGTGGGAAATTTCATATTCCTCCGTCCATGAAATCGTAAAAAGTACAAATTGTTCCTAAAAGAAATCACTAGAAGTCTTGTTCTGTTTCGTTCTTGTGTGCAATAAGGTATTTTTGATTTTATTTGAAGACGAAAACACGTAAGTTAAACCTTTTCTCAATGTAAGCTTGCTGCGAGTCAATGAGCCAGTTATTGAGGGTGTGCACGTCAGGCAACAACATCATGGCGGGGCGGGCCCACTGCCGGGGGCTCTCCACCTCGCACTGCTGACCCGAACCCACGCACTGGCATCTCGGCGAATCCTGGAAATATCCAAGAATTCTTAGCCTTTTTTTTTCACAATGTTTTACCCCATTTAGAGGCTCTATGTTTATTTATAAATAAATGAAAGAGCAAGCAGACGCTCACTAAAAAACCATTGCCTATAAATAAAAGCAACACTGGCATGCAAGACACGTCATTTAAAGTGTATTCCTGTGTCGACCAACTTACTCAGTTAGCCTGTTAACGTCCCACTGCTTTAGAGCAAAGATCCACCACTGTGCTGCAATGCGGGTTGGCGGATTTTAAAGATTATTTTCACATGTTAGGAAGGAGGCCAGCTTCACGTGCTCTCTGAGGCACTGGGATGGATACCGGCAATTACCCTACTCGGGGCTTATAAGTAGGTAGGTAATTCTTGATAATCAATACAAAATCTAATCAGTTCCGGAAATCTCCGGAAATCGAACCCAGAACCTTATGATCCTTAGTTAAGAATGCCACTAGCATACCACTATTAACATCTATACCACTAGACTAGGGAAGCTATCATGATGACAATGACAATTTCCAAACTGCAAGCTAGCGCTGAGAATTCCTTGTTAATATTATAAAGATTTTAAAAGGCGACCCTCTAGAACATAGATTAAAAGCATTATAAACATTATGTTTTCTAAGAGTAGGTACAAAATCTTACTTCATAAGTCCAATTTCGTGAATTTTCAAGTCTCAAATTATTCACCACGTTTTGGGCGAATGTTGGATCGATGTTTTTAGAATATATCGATGGCTCCGTTCTGTAACAAAATCATTATATCATAGCATAATGTAGGCAGATTTATTTGAAATTCAATTTTTTAAATCTAGAATGACATTGTATCTCTTTTATTCGGTAGATTATGTTACAAGTGAGCAAGTGTGATGATTTTTTTTTCTTCAATTACCGCGATTTATTTAGTGAAATACTCACATTAAAAATTGCGTAGAATCTTCGTACATATCGGTATACAGTTTCAGAGCCACTTCTGCGTCCGCGGGAGGACGGATGGTGGCGAAACCCATTGCCACCGTGATGAATACGGACGGTAGCACTATCAAAAGAAATAGCAGCCATCTACGGGGAAAAATATTTTTTAATGAGTGCCCAAACGAAACACGACTTATAACCACAGAATTAAGAACTTACAGAATCCATGTACACGTCTAATATGGAAGTATCATAAACCACTCCCCTTTAGAGATGTTTCTTGAACAAACTGTTAGTCACTTAATACCATTTAGCAGTTGAAAGTAATTATTTTACCCCTAATGTTCTAAACGTTTCAGATAAAACTGGGCGTTTTCAATGTTTTTGGACACAGTGCACTGCATACAATAATGGCTGAATGAGTATTCTGTATGTTTGTAATTCTGCGCTTTTATATTTCTACAACAGAATATATTTCTTCTCTTCTTAGGTTTGGTCGCGCTGAAGCCGTCGCTGTTACTCGAGAAGAAGAGAGTTTTCTAACGTCTTAATTTGTTCAGGCATTAAGCAACATGCATAAACAATAATAACCTTATTTACACTTAGCAGTCGTGTAAAAATGAAATTAGTGTACTGGATTGCACTAACCTGTTCCTTAAGTAGTGCAAGTACCGCGCATACATCAAAGCAACAAACTGTTGCCACGTGGAACCTTTCAGAGGACCATCTGGTGGTACCAGAGGAGTGTGGTCGTTTTTGATACTCGACGTAGAGGCACTTTTAGAGGAAGAATCAGGGACTGATGATATATCTGAAACGAAAAAACAATAGTTTTTTAAAGTAACTACATTATTCGAGGAACGCAGAAGGTAAACATAGACAGTTGTGTGATCACTTGAAGGTGGTATCAACAATATGCGTAATAAAATCTTGTTAAGAACAAATATAAATTTATAAGATCTGGCACCTGAAAACGCTGAGTTGGAAGACCCACATGGTGTACGGATGCTGTTAAAAGAGCCGCAAGGAAACACGCGATACAAATGATCAGCAGGAAACGTCTGACAGTTGAGTTGATAGCAATTTCAGATTCCCTAAATACTTGGCATTTCTTTTAAAACCATTTCTATTTGGACATCGTCATGAGATTTTTAAACTACATTGTGTAAAAGAGGATATGCGTATAAAAGAAGTGGATAGTGAGTTGACGGCTATTCAAAAGTGCGTGGAAGAAGAAGAAGAAGAAGAAGAAGTGCGTGCTCTGCTTATTTAAAATAACACGGGGAAAAAGGTAACATGATGATACACCAATCAATGTGTGCA
Source organism: Pararge aegeria (assembly GCF_905163445.1). Lineage (NCBI taxonomy): Eukaryota > Metazoa > Arthropoda > Insecta > Lepidoptera > Nymphalidae > Pararge > Pararge aegeria. Next base: position 19,541,960 of record NC_053186.1, read on the forward strand.
AATAAATAAAATAATATGCTAAGCAAACGATTATTAACTTCAAAATATTTATGTTCATGACAATGAAATATCTCCTTATTTAAAGTATTTTCGAAAAACTTATTGGACTTTTAACTATTAGGTACAAGTAACTTAAATGAGAGAAGAGGTATTTCGCTAAAGAGATCGTCATCCATCGCGATGTAAATGTTACCGTATTCCAATCCGTTGTGAGAGACGTCAGCCTGTTGGCAGATGTTGAAGAACACCTGCTCCAGACTGCTGCAGTCCAGGCTATAGCTCTGGTATCTGAGTTCGCTCTCCCGCGTCTCCAATGCGTTGCACATTTCCAGGAAACTGCAAATGATTCAAACATATTTTAGATGCATACTAATGCAGGTAAGTATACCGTAGTAGTCAAAACTATATCATTCACAATCACTCATTAATTAATTCATACTTATTGTTTTTCCATATAAGGATCTTCCCTTTAAATGCTGTATATAATGGATAATCTTAAAATGGTCCAAATTGACGGTCAAGTACTAAATTGCACTAATAATCACGAGTCACACTGTTGTCGGTTAGAGAGTTGTGACCTTCATCTCTTTAGACCCTCATCAGATTAAGTTAATTGAAATAAGACTTGCTACTAAATAAAGTAAATCGAAGAGAGAAGAAAATTTAGATTTTCCGAAATATGCGTCGAATTGATATTCCTACTTTTTGGTTAAAGTTTTATTGTATTTTAAATAAATTATAAACTTTAAATTTATAGTATACCAAAATGTTTTTATATATGTTTATAGTATATCAAAACTCACTTATTACTAACTCCATCGGCATCATAGAAAGGCAGGTTGATTTCAACCTCCAATCCATTAATGTCAACTAGATTAGCATTCTTAACCACACTCCTGGTAACTGCTAGTAGATTCTTCGTCTTCTCTTCTATCATAACCACGTCGTTCTCAGCGTCATCTTCTAGAATTTGTATCTTCTTGTCAGGGTACATAACAGTCAATTTGTAGCCACTTCCCAAAGTTCGTTTGATTTCTATTGGTGAACCAGTAGTGTGTATTTGTCCCTAAAAAATAACATATTTCAATGTAAACTGGTGTACATTAATGAAATATTAGAACCAGGATTAATTTCACAGCATTTTTGATTCATGCACCTCCCAGCCTGCCTTAACCAATACAATTGGTTTTGGTCGATACTTATCTCTAGATCAAAACTCAACCACCCCAAACTAACTTCCTGTCTGGATTGTCCAATGATGGGTTGTGTTAACATAAACATTATACCTCTTAGAATAGGTTCTATGCATACTTAAAATGTGGAATTTTATCCGAAATAAACGTAATTATTAAAGGTATTGCTTCTTACTTTGTGCATGATAATGATTTGATCGCTCAGCAGTTCCGCTTCGTCAAGGTGATGAGTCGTGAGCAGGATCGTCCTGTTCTCTCGCAGCCTCATTATCATGGACCAGATGTCTCTGCAGAATTACAGAAAATAATGATTTTTTTTTCAATATATTGTTAAAGCTAGATTAGAGGCAATAGCCACCCGCCATCGACCTGGTGGTTTAATATAAAAGAGACCTCAAGCAAACCTAATTGCCAGAATCGACAACCCAATATGGTTTAACTTCGTGAAAAAAAGTGAGGAGAAGAAAAGACGTCGTTAAAGTTATTAGTAAAAGTCAGTGCCAAAATTGAACTGAAACCTGTTAAGAGTTATTGAATTGTCTTATCCGCAACTGATCAGCCCACCTACTTCCACCGGGTTCACACCTTGGTACCTTAGGTAAAATCAAGCAATTTGCTGAAAGATGACATATACGTAGTCGGATGTTGAGCTATGACCGCCAATTGGTTGAAATAGTAATGGTCAATAACTGAAAGTTAACGTTAGTAATTTTGTGCTAGCTTTGGAAAGAAATGAAATGTCTAAGCAACGAGCCCAATTTCACAGACTAGTCACTCTTATCAGGTAAGCCAACATAGTCAAGATTTAGGTCAATTGCCATTGCAATTATCATGAGTATCAACAAGATCATGTACCGTCTTGCTGCGGGATCCACACCAGCGGTAGGCTCGTCGAGCGACACCAGCGATGGTCGCGCGATGAATGCGAGCGCGACACATAAGCGACGCCGCGTGCCGCCCGACAGTTGCCCAACCGGCATGTCGCACACGTCGCCTAGACATAGGACGTGAAGCATGCTGCAAATAGTCACAAGTTAAATCTTAAAGTGTTAGTAAACCTTATCTAAAAAGAAAATAGTATTAATTTAAACACGATTAATCACGATATAAATACGCGATTTAGCGTTCCTGTACGATGTCGCGTAGAAACCGATTAGGGGTATGGGTATAACTGCCACGCTGTTCCTTAACAGGTTAGCCCGCTACCATCGTAGACTGCATCATAACTTACCACCAGGTGAGTCTAGAGCTGACTTGTAGTGGAAAAAAATAATAGTAAAAAGATTGCACAGTCAAACATGCTGCATTGTGTAAATCTATCATGAAGCGTTAAACTTTTGTGAAAACAAAGGATTCCCAGCTTACGCAAATAAATAAAAATGGGTTTAATGCAAGTCTATCTAAATAGATAGATAAATTGATTTCATTCGTCTATTGTCATGTCAGGAATCATTGTTGTGGGATTTATGCATAATTGCGTATTTATTGTCAATTAACATTTAAGACGAATATAGGATTTTTTTTTATAAAAGTTTTAGGTCCTTGTAGGCCTGATCCTCCAATCTTTTAGGCTTGAAACTAAAACTGAAAGAAATGGCATGAGTGTCATGACCTGCAAATTACAAGTAAAGAATATATACATTGTACAGAAATATTTCAGCAGATCTACAATACGCAATAACCTTTGCCAGCTAAACTTTTATAAGATACGCTAGATCTTTCTCTCTTACCTCTTAACCTCATCTTGCACTTCTTCCAGCGCCTGGTTGCTCTTCAACTGCGCATACAAAGCAACATGTTCTCTGGCGGTCATGTATTCAAACAGCACGTTCTTCTGCGGACATACACCTAAGCGAGCACCCCCCGGGTCGTCTGATCTGACTATCACATGGCCTTTCGTGACCTTCAGCATGCCGGTCAGGATGTTTCTGTGTTACGAAAGAAAAATACGAATATAATATCAGCTTTGTTTTGGTTTAAAAACTGTTATCAATATATATTATTCTATTTACAATTGTGGTTGTCCTAATGCAGAACTATAACTGTTACTTTTAATGTCACTGCTTGGAGTTCTTAGCCAAAGTTCTTAGCCAAAGTTCTTACCCATTACAGAAGACGGGTCTCCTGTCAGAATGAGGAGGGTTTAAGCCGTAGTCCATCATGGTCAAGTGCAGAAAAAGTGAATATCTATTTGAAGTAAGTATGTAAACTTCTAGCCATCTGGGCGACAGCAGATTGGTACTTAATTTCTGTTGCAGATCGTTATGAGCTTGCCGATTTGCTATGTTTTTACATATCTACAAATTATTATTTCCTCTAATAGAATATTATAACATTTCTGGACTTACATTAATGTAGTCTTTCCAGCTCCGTTATGTCCCAAAAGTGTTGTTATTTGCCCTTTATGTAGTTCCATAGACACATTGTCCAACGCTAGTTTCGCTCGTCGGGAACCTTCGCAGTATATCTTGGTAACATTCACAATACTGACGCCCGCCTTCTCACCATTCGCTTGGCAATTCGTAATATTGCTCTCAGCTTTAATTCCTAGAAAAAAAAACTCAGATTTACTTACCATTCCCAATATTTGTACAAAGTGAATTTTACGAAATAGATTTTCTATTTTCTTTAATGCAAAATGTGTAGATAAGTTATCGTGTTTTCTGTTTTTGGCGTTTGCTTAAAATTGAAACAGAAAACTGTCCTTAGATTCTGTCGAAAATTACCATGGTAAATACTACTTTTGCTGTTACAGCCATTTTTTGGAATGGTGGACAATAATCGCCATGTTATGCTTATATATCATAATCTTTCCTAGATATTCACCGTAGAATCTGTCCACCAGCAATCCTATGATCAGGTAGAGGATGCCGTCGACAATAACCATGACCGCTGCGATGGCAATGTTCATATCGCTGGTGTTGTCAGGTGAATCCCATATTTGCGGCCAACCAGCGCCAACGCCCATTGCTTCGAAGCGCGTGATAAAGAGGAACGCGTAGCATACCGACGAGGACATAGAAAGACTCTGGAAAAGGAACAAAGAAGTGTTGAGAGCGATTTCACGCAAGACAAGTGAGGACCAATTTATTTATAACAACTCACAATCCCTGCTGGGATCTCTTCTCGTTATAGCTCAAGTTCATATTCCATCCATTATTTAAAAAAAACCCAACGTCAAAAACTTACAACACTCCTAGATGTTATAAATTGACGGCCGACTGGCGCAGTGGGCAGTGACCCTGCTTTCTGAGTCGTAGGCCGTGGGTTCGATTCCCACAACTGGAAAATGTTTGTGTGATGAACATGATTGTTTTCCAATGTCTGGGTGTTTATCTGTATATTATAAGTATTTATGTGTATCATATTCATAAAAATATTCATCAGCTATCTTGGTAACCATAACACAAGCTACGCTTACTTTGGGCCATTAAAAAAAAAAAAAAAAATTTGACCATGACGGCGACTCAGATTTACAGTTCCTTTGTCGGTCTGTAATTCTGAGTAATCATAGAGTAAAAAACATTATAAAACAAGCAATCAGACAGACAGACACTTTCACATTAATAATATTTGTATGGATTAGGCGTTTTAAAAATATATATTCTATATACTTATTCAGATGTCAATAATGTTGATTTTGATGATGATGACGAATTTACACTCAATACTCACGACAAATAGCTTCAAGGAGCTCTTGAGCACGGCCTCCAATGACAGGATGAGCACAAACGGCATGAACGACAGCAAGTACGCGATGCCAGTGCACACCGCGGCAGAGCTGGCCGAGAGAAACAGCTTCGACATCATGTAGCTGGGGACCATAACCAATGTTAAAAGAGATATGGTATGTTATGTTTTGTTCTTATCGTGTTTTTCATATAACTACCTCCTTGGTCTAGTAATAAGAAAACACGGCTATGGTTCATCAGATCCTGGTTTAATTTTCGGGTAAGATTAAAAATTGCTAAGTATTATTTTATCTTGTAAAGTTTTCAATATACAAATCCAGCCCGGAGTTTGGAAATTCGCTAACATGCAAGTCATGGTTAAAGAATGACAGAGCTCCCAGGATGCAAGTTTCCCCACGATGTTTTCTTTCACCCTTAAAGTTAATGGTATTGAAAACGTACCTAACTCCGAAAAGTTGGATTGCGTGCCGGGGAAGGAACACGGTATCCCCGAAAGCGAAACAGAAGGTTTAGCCACTAGGTTATCACCGCTTATAAAGATGATGATGTTATGGAATGGAAAATCCAATTAGATTAAAGTTTTTGGATAATCCTATTAGAGTTTAGAAATAATGGTACCAATTCCGTAAATATTTGACAGATTTATGATACAGTGATGTCCTTTTTCACGGAAAGAATTATGACGTACTGCACTACATTTCTATCTGTCAGAATAGTTATGGTCAGAGATTTGTGTGCAGTAGAATTAGCACTAATGTCGACTCTATCTCTTTAAATTATTAAGTATCACTTACCAAAAACAAAGCACGGAGAATCCATAAACAAACATCAAAGCAAAAATCAAGCTGGGATCGGTTTTTGGCAGGATGCCGCCGAGGCTCAACACTGCAGTCATGCCTCCAACGGTCAACACCATTTCAACGAAAGAGCATATGAACCAGGAGAGCGTGTGATAGCTCAGGTTTACACCCATCACTGACATGAGCTGGAAAGAACCATTCTTTAAGACTCGGTTCTAATTATTGGTTGGCGTAATAGCCTTCTAGATTTCTGCAGAATACCGGTGCTTGCGTTTTAATTAAAAGTTCTTGCAGCAATATGCTGAGTAGGGAGTTTTATTCTGCAGGCTTAACTAGTTTAGTTCGCCCTGTATACAATGCCTCCTTTAACTCTATCTGATCTAGTTTTAAGTACTGATGTTGCAAATACGAATAAGTATTCAGTAGTAGTAAAATTAATTATGTATTCTCCGGAACCAGAACGGTGAAAAATAAATATTATAGTCTAGTTAGTGATGATTATATGTTTCAATTTTGGAAAACCTCATGCAATAATAATTCTTCTATAAAAAATAATTGTTTACTAAACTTACCATTGTGTTGCCAGTTTCTTTGTCGGACACTATGAATCGCACGGCAGACGATACCGTAAACAAAAGTGAAAAGTAGAATGCCACTATTAGTGACTGAGATTCGTACAGCGAAGTCTGGAAGCTGGGGAAAAAGTTGAATGAAGTTTATGTACTGCAGAACATATCTTTGGTTTATGATGTTACCAAGCACCCAAAAACTAAAAATACACTTACAAATCTTTTTTATAACAAGGATAAGGCATTTGTTGGGTGTATACAGCCCAATCATTGTTCTTTATCTCAGCAATATCTCTCTTCTTGACCTTCTTGGAGTTTTCCATTGAAATTTGTATGATCGCTTTATCAACGATGTCCTGGATTTCCACGAAACCACGGAAATATCTCATGTTTTCTATGAAACTGGATTCTGGGCCGGGAGTCCATAAACTGTAATATAAAAGAACACTTCATCATATAATCTCTGTGCTGGGAGCCTGAGAGACATGTCAGACATACCTTCTTTCTTAAAGAAGAGATGTTTTATGAGATGCGCGATTGGGAGCATTAAATCTTAAATACTGCTTAGAAGTAAACATAACCAAAGTCCGACAAAGTGCTAAGCATGCTAAGGTCATTTATTTATTTAATTGGAATACTGTAATATGTGTTTTTACTACAAGGGCTAATGAACAGCTCTAAAACTCTTTGCTCTTTTGCTACTGGCTCAGTTTCGTTCTCGTGAAAATTGCAGAAGTAAACCATTTCCTTTTTTTATGTCAACTAAAAACAAAAATACCTAAAGACTAGCATACCTATACAACTAGGTATAATAATCTGTTCTTTCACATCGCAATAAAAGAGGGTAAAGTTTCGCCCTATTTTCACTAACAAAGTACTCACTAGTTCCGAAGTCGCTGAGTTGTCGGAGCGTTTTCTATGTCCATTCGTATTTTGTATTCAATGTTTGCTGGAAGCTCAGACTGCGATTCGCTCATATTTAAGAAAACAAGACCTGTGTGAAAAAGTCTTATTATTTCATTATCAAGGATCTCTGGTAGATTTTCCGCTGCCAACCCTAACGCCTAAACCTAGAAACATATATGCTCAAGCAGATGCCAGTGATGACTTATGGCTTCGAAACGTCCTTCGAACTGTGACCTTCATAAGAGAACAGAGTCAGTCAATGCGCGACGGAGAGAGCAATGCGCTGAGTTTCATTAATACCAACATTATATCAACCTATTACCGGCTTACTACAGGGCACGGGTCTGCTCTCACAATGAGAGATTGTTGAGGCCGTATCCATCACACTGGCCCAGTAAAGATTGGTGGACTCCACACACCTTTGAGGACAATATAGAGAACTCTCAGGAACGCATTTTTCCTCACGATGTTTCCCTTCACCGTTGAAGCAAGTAATATTTTAATTTCTTAAAACACACATAACTTAGAGGTGCATGCTGGGTTTTCGAACTCGGCCCCTCGAAAGTGAAGTGGAAGTCCTAGCCACTGGGCTATTACCGCTTATTAAGTTTAGCACTACGTTTTCAAATAAGAAATGAAATACCATAGAACTATCATAGTTATAAGCATAGCCTAACGAGACGCTAAAAAGTCGTAAAGGGCGGTGCCGGAATGGCGACCTCGCACTGATAAACGCCCCCCACGTAGGTTTACATCAAACGAGTTGCAGGGAGCCTCCGCTGGACGCAACCGTCACAAGACCTGTTAATTCGGAACTCCCTATTGAAAACATATGTCAAGTCGTGGACGCCCGTCGATTGACTTGATATCAATTTCTACCAAAATTCAAAATTGAAATTCATAATTTTTTAATTCACGTAGACTTATCACAGGCACTTATGAAACGTTCATACATAAAATACATTATCATAAAACGTTCATACATATAATACATTCGTTAGCTTAACTCTAAAGCTAGGATGGTTCCAAACGCGCCCTGGTCTAAAGTGCCTGGTCTAAGAGTCCACAACAAACTTAGCCGGGGCAAAACCTTACCATGAGATGTGTAAGCTTTTCTAACTGTCGGCACACCAAGTGCAAACTTTTCAATAATAGAACGAAGCAAAGTTCGTCAGATTTATTCAGTAGATGAATATTTTAAATTATTATTTTTCGGGTTTATATTTTGGTTTACTTTATATTCTTTTGATTTGAATTATATTAAAATGGAAAAATATATTTGTTATTAAGGTGTTATTATAATTTGCACATGACAACTATGACATAGTTTGACGGCCGATTGGCGCAGTGGGCAGCGACCCTGCTTTCTGAGTCCAAGGCCGTGGGTTTGATTCCCAAAACTGAAAAATGTTTGTGTGAAGAACATGAATGTTTTTCAGTATCTGGGTGTTTATATGTATATTATAAGTATTTATGTATATTATTCATAAAAATATTCATCAGTTATCTTAGTACCCATAACACAAGCTACGCTTACTTTGGAACTAGATGGCGGTTAACTAACTAATTAACTAACATAACACACCGCCATCTAGTCCCAAAGTAATAGTAATAGTAATAGTAGTTGTCTTAGTATTTTATTTATTTATTTATAGTTCAAAGATTTTAGCACGAAACATGTTATTTTATGTAATAAGAACCTGCAATCACGCAAATAAATATAAAGAAAAAAAAAAGTATTACCAGCGGAAAACTCGTTTATCAAGGTCAATCGGGCAGCTTCTAGCGTGAGCTGGTGTTCATTAGGCATCGCTTTGAAGCGGTTTAAATTTATGCAGTACAGGAGGTCCGACGCCTTCTTTAACAATCTGCCAATTTCCTGTTGGTACAATACAATTTTTGTTAAAGTATCACAATTTAGAAAAATATACCCTACTTATTTACTAGTAGCCCTTGACTGCAATTCTAGGCGTCTAACCGAAACAATACATTTTACAGCCGATTGGCGCAGGGGGCAGCGACCCTGCTTTCTGAGTCCAAGGCCGTGGAAAATGTTTGTGTGATAAACATGAGTGCTTTTCAGTCTGGGTGTTTATATGTATATTATTCATAAAATAATTCTTTACTCATATTAGTACCCATAGGGCTAGATGGCGACGTGTGTATTGTCCTAGTTTATTTATTTTTATTTTCTAAGCTAACGTCTTTATAGGCAAAAAAGCAACTATAGCAAACCCAACTATCGGAAATATAAATTTCCAAATGGAGTCCGCCGGGGATCGGGCCGCGGACCTTAGACCACCGTTCGTCCATTATGGGCTAGTTCTGGTCACATACCTATTAATACTAACCAGATGGTCAACAGGACAACTAACTTTGCATCTGGATGAGAAGGACAAGGGCTTTTTGGGAACTCAAAGTTGATATCTGTTACTGACAACTATGCATGAGAAAAATGCACGTATCCACCTGCCAAAAAACGGCAACAGGTAATATGATAACTTTACCCCTGTTTTTTTGTTTGGAAATTACGTGTTATTTATTTGGAAATGACTGCCAGCCGTGCACCATTGTTCGGAGTGTCGATAAAACTGCTGGAGAAAATAAAATTTTGTCTCTTTCCCCAGGGGGAAAAATATCTTCTGGCCATGCTATGATTCATTTATTCACGGTTCAACTCATATATTCTTTTGCTTAATTCGCTTTTACAGTGGTATAAGTATTATTAATTGTGACTTATATTACTTTGGGGTTTCCATTAGATAAAATACATATCGAGTGTTATATTATTTCATTTAGGTATTCGCTGTTCAAACATACCTCAGTGTCTCCGAATTCTTCAAAAACTCCGTTTATATCGACATTCGGCACTTCAACGTCTCCTAACAAAGTTTTTCTTATCGCACTATACTGTGGTGCTGCGATAAGATTCTGTAGTGCGGTGAGACCTTCCCGATGCTCACTTAGTTTGTCCACAGATGAAAATGAATTGGCGAAAGAGTGGATAAGGTTTGTTAGTTTCACCATGGGCGAGAATGTTGAATTTGCCTAAAAAAAATTTCATTTAAAAACTACAAAAACTTTTTTCGCTTCCTGTGTTTTAATCAACAATTACAACTACTTGGTTTGGAACATAATATAATCGTGGCGGCTAGAACGCAGTTTTAAACTTTTCCTGACGCCATTGTCTCTATTTTTATTGATCCAATTTAATCTGATCATGAATAAATTAATTTTTTGAATCGGTGTAAAACTCCAATTCATTCAGAGATCTAGAAAATTTCATTACATTCATACTAAATGTGTAGGTTGGTTATACAAATTAATTTTAAAGACTGTGAGTAGCTACTCGATGAAGATGATAATTTACAATTTAGGGCGACTATCGCGTTAAAAAGAGCTTATAAATCTATTAAGGTGAATGTAAATGCTGGATTAAGAAGGAAAATCGCCTTACTTTTCCAATAATCCTTTGAACTGCGACATTTGGAGGCGTGTAAAGAATTTTGCCCACGATGAGCGGTTTCACAAAACTCCACACAATTTTTCCTCCTTCTATGCCGATGATGTCCTTGTAAAGCGATCGGCAGAACTCAGCTGTAAATGTAATGACAAAAAAAATGCTATATACACAGAATTCAGAACATGCAGAAACCGTGTAGGTACACGACTAATATGGAAGCATCAAAACCACTCCAGTATAGTAGTGTTTCTCGAACAGGCAGTTAGATATTTAACTCTATTTGGCAGCTGACAGTAATAATTATAACCTAATTGTTCTAAACGTTTAAATAGTAAGCCTTGAGATGAACCGTATGAAAGATGCTGGTACGAATTTATAAATGTGCAATTTTCACATCATCTTCCTATGAAATTGGATGCCTTATAGGAAAAGCATTTCAATCCACAATTAATACAATCCGGGATTTAAGATTGCTTAGGTTTTTTTTTTTTTATTAAAGCATCGGTTTGTTTAGTGACAGCTACAATGAGAAAATTACTTGAGGGCTTATGTTGGGAATAATACACGTCGTTTAAAAAAGTACATTATAGTTAATGACTGGACTGAGCTACGTTAGAACTTGCCAATATAAATGTTATTTTCACCTCCATGGAAGAAAGTAGTTCTCATGTAACTTATAGAAGCGGTGATAGCCTAGAAGAGGTAGCAGCCCAGTGGTTTGGGCTTCGGCTTCACTTTTGAGGGTTCTATGTGCATTTTAGCAATTGAATGTAAGTAACTGAAGTTTTGTGTACTTTTTACGGATAGAAGCACTGCCCATTACATGATTATTTTTGCATATTTAATTAAGTAAGTTTTTTCTTTCATTTATCAAGCACGCTCTGACTTGCAATTTTGGCGAATATTGTTTGTTGTTTTCATGTAAGTGAGTCTTATGAAAACAATAAATTTCTTAAACCGCAATGTCACTTGTTTTAATGTTTAAGGAAAACATTATGAGGTAACCTGCACGCCTTACAGTTCTCCATTATGCTCTCAAAGTGCACCAATCCGCGGACACGACTTGGACTACGGCCTAAACCCTTCTGAATCTGCCAGGAGACCCGAGCCCTGTAGTGTGTAGTGGGCCGAGGTTTGATGGGTTAATAATGGTGTTAAGTGATGACTTACTCGGTAAGGCATCTAATTGTGCTTGGTCAGGTCCTGCAGACAGATCCTGCTGTTGGACAACAGCTTTGTAGAGGCGATTCAAGTTAGTGTGGAACGGCTTGCCACACACCATGTTGCCAGCGTCCGCCATGAAGCTTGATGCTGCAAAAAGATTGTAGTTTCCATTCAAATCACACTTATAACGTGTATTAATGTCAATGTTTGTTGGTTTTTCCTTTTCACGCAGCAAGGAGACAATGGGTCAACGTATAGTTTTTAAAAATGATAAGAATCCTATTCGTTTTTTGCGCTACACACATGGGCGTATCCAGGCCGGGGCAGCCTCCCCCTGGAAATCTCGCAGAAAATATTATATTACTAGCCTAATTTGACAACCTCTAGGAAATTTGTCAAATATTAAAAGTAAATAATACACAAGTAATATGGGGATTAGCAAAACACTAACTCTAGGCAGTGTGAGAGTTGATTGTTATTGATGAAGTGGATAAAAAGGTTTAATATAGATCAGTATATATAAAAAATAAAATACTTACAAGTTAACATATCGCCGAACGAAGAACTTTTTCTCAAATTCATCAAAAGCGGCTCATTGGCTAAGCTCTCGGACACGTTGCCAAGCTTGTCTTGCAAGGATGGTAAAAGAGAAGCCATATGCCCAAATTCAGATAGGACGGTGTCTCCAGCTTCTTGTGTTAGGTTTGAAGCCGTGAAGAGCTTTGACAGAAGTATTGATTTTATCTGTAAGCGATATCTGTGTTATGAATTCAGTTGATACTGTTTATTTGTAATTGAAAAATAGGACGTAAATAACTAAACTTCCGTCGTGTACCTACTAGTGATAATTTGGAATACTAAGGGATAAATCATAACAGTGATATCCTAGTGGATAAGGCTTCGGCTGCACTTTCGTGGGCCGAGTTCGAATCCCAGCATCTAACTTTTCCAAGTTATATGCGTTTTAAGCAATAAAAATATCCCTTGCGTCTCGATATTTTTCTTCAACGTTAATACGAGGAAACCTGCATGCCAGACGTTAATCCGTTATGTTTTCAAAGGCGTGTGAAGTCCACCAATCCGCATTGGGCCAGCGTGGTGGACTACGGGGTAAACCCTTCTCATCGTCGGAGGGGACCCTTGGTCTGTACTGGGTCTGTGCTGGGCTATTAAGATAAGAAGATATATATCTAGTCCATGGCTCCGATAACCTTTATAACTTAATTATTATCTACTAATACATTAACGTAACCTTTGATGGTACACACAGCTCTTTATTATACCGAGAACTTTATTTCGAACAAAAAATAAAGAGGGACAATAATTGTTGGGTTTTTACATAGAAACTAAGGCATGACTATCAGTAAATGAATGGGGTCTTTAGTAGAAAACTTGAAATTAGCAGTTGATAGAAATTTAAGCATTTATTTTAGTTTATTGCATTTTAAGTGAAAAAGAGTTTACAAATCGTATAGGTTTTATTGCCTTGTAGCCATAACTTACTTTGACCAATATTAAATTGAAATTAATATTTTCTATGAGCACAGATATGACTTCCTTAGCCAAATCATCGTCCATACCGCAAAACTGGTCCACCACAGCACCGTAGATGTCATCAAGGGTTACGACATCTACGTTTTCGGGTATGAGGACTTTGGACAGGTTTTCGACTTGGCATACGAAGTTACCTATGTGGTAGGTACCTTGCTTTTGAGAGAGTAACTGAAACAAATTGTTACAATACATAATTATATATCATTAGATAAACACAATATTCATGCTAGTCTTTGTTATGAATGTAGCATGATGTAAGTTTATTGCATTAAAAAGCCTATAGCTAAAATCTTAAAGAATCAAACTACATGCAAATTAGCTAAATAGGTTTTAGATAATTTCCATCTATTAGCAGCATTTATCTAAAGATCATTCAATGGCTTGTATTAGACTACAATTATAATAGAAAGTTTATTATAAACTACCGGTTTTATAAGTATGTATCCAGCATGTATTCTGGGTGCTGCAATGGACCAAAAGTTAGTGTTGTTGATTCCCATACTGCTCAGAGACGATTCTATTCTCTCGGGTTTTAAGAATACCTCAGAAACGTTCACTGAAAATAAACATGTCTTTTTTTAAATTGAAAGTGCATATAAAAATAATTGATCCAAGTGTAGGTAAAGAACCTAATAAAAATTATAAAAAAAAGTATTGTAAATAAAAGTACGTGTCGCATTGAAATATGGACCTTTGAAAAAGTACATCGAAACTGCAATGATTCCTAGTAGATGACGCTACAGTCGCTATAAGACTGTTGTAAAAGGCATATACTAATTTCGGCATCGACGCTAGGAGACCGGTAGCTTAATTGGAAAAAGCGCTCAGGCCGCGATTTCAAGAGAATCGTAGGTTCAGATCCTCTTGGTTCCGAAAATGTTTATATGCGTTTTAAATTTATTAAATCCTCCAAGTGTAGGTAAATCATAAATAATTTTTTTTTCTTTATTACATTGCTTTTAATTATATTGTAAGTACATAACAGACGGCCGATTGGCGCAGTGGGCAGCGACCCTGCTTTCCGAGACCAAGGCCGTGGGTTCGATTCCCACAACTGGCAAGTGTTTCTGTGACGAACATGAATATTTTCAATATCTGGGTGTTTATATGCATATTATAAGTAGTTATGTATATATTATTCATGAAAATATTCATCAGTCATCTTTGTACCCCACAAGTATAACACAAGCTACGCTTACTTTAGGGCTAGATAGAGTCGTAGTATATTAATTTATTTATTAAAATAAATACAATACCTCGTATGTCTTCCTCAATGAGATAGTTTTTGAACTTATGCATTATTGCTAGTCCGTCTGCTACAGCATTGAGATCAAATTCCAAAGGAGTACCAAGCAACAGTGGCTGTATCTCTTCTAAAACTCCAAGAATACTGAAATCAAAACACTTCAAAAATTTCAGACATTCAACTGTAGAGACAGACCTGCCCACTGGCACTAAAGTTGGCCTATGTTAGTTAAGGTGTCTGGATGAGGCTGAATAAGGAAATCACAGACTCGTATCCAGCAGTCCAGCCGTGGAGCCTAATAGGCGTTGAACTGGTTTGATTCATTCAATCAACTGAAATTTGATAGATAAAATGTAAGTGTTGTTAAAATGACACTATAACCGTTTTATTATCCATGTTAACTTCAAAGTAAAAAATAAGATTTCAATTCTCGTTTATAGCTTTAGGCGTGCTTATTGGGCACAAGGTACTTCGCCAATGTCGTGTCGTGGAGAAGGCATGAAGGAGATTGATCGATGAAAATAATGAAAAGTTAATTTTGGGTATCTACCTAAAAAGAAATAGTTGAGATTAATATAATCGTTAGTTAGTTCTAAGATAGCACAGACATCACAAATATGAGAATTAAACCAATTGAAAGACAGAATATCCTATTTATGTAAATTTTACGTATATTATTTATTTAACACTTATAATATGGACTAAACACAAATATTAACAAACATTTAAAGGTTGGGAATGCCTTCTTAGAGAGTAAAGATGAGTTTGGGACAGTTCAGTGGCGTGCATTGAGGGTAAGCACAGGGTATGCAGATGGTATAAATGAAGAAAATCACCATTAAGAGTTATAAATAGTTAAGGGTAAGCTTTTTATAACTCTTGCAATGCCTATCCTTAAGTTTTTTATAACTAGTACTAAAGATTTTCTTCATTTTATATCAGCTGGATACCCTGTGCATACCCTCTATGCACGCCACTGGGACAGTTAAATGCTATGTGAGTTACAGTGCCCTCATCCACTCACAGATAGAGTGGTCCCTTATCCAGAGTTTGGCAAGATGAACAGGAGAAAAATAAGATAATACTATTTGTTCATGTCATGTAAATCGGCGAAGAGATTCAAGTCAGAATTTAACAGTTTAGAAAGAAATGGAAATAGTAAATCTTTTTTCGTAAAACTCAGAACAATAATTCTTTGAAATCCATAATATAACTACTATACTATAACTACTACTACTATACGATAACTACTGTACTATATTGACGGCCGAGTGACGCAGTGGGCAGCGACCCTGCTTTCTGAGTCCAAGGTCGTGGGTTCGATTCCCACAACTGAAAAATGTTTGTGTGATGAACATGAATGTTTTTCAGTGGATGTTTATCTGTATATTATAAGTATTTATGTGTATTATATTTATAAAAAAAAAAATATTCGTCAGCTAACTTAGTAGATACCTATAACACAAGCTACGCTTACTTTGGGGCTAGATGGCGATGTGTGTATTGTCGTAGTATATTTATTATTTATTTATTTATGATAACTTATGTTATGTGTGTTACATATAGAGATTTGATTCAAACCACTAAAGTGTACGTGTGGGTGATATGTACAGTGATATATTCAATGATAAATCCAAAATAATTTGTCTGTAACCAACGAGTTTGAAATTAACGATTGCCGGGACTTTTCCGTTATCGTTATTATTTCCCAAGTGTATCAAACCAACCAAAATCAGACATTACGCTATCACATCAATACTAATTAAAGTTGCAACTTCGTCTGCACCAAATCGGTTATTACCGGAAAACACGAATAAAATGACATTTTCTAAAAATGAATCCTAGCTGGATCGATTTATTGCCCCAAAAACCCCGTGATACTAAATTTCATGAAAATCGTTGGAGCCGATTTCGAGATTCCAATAATATATATATAGGTAGGTATTTTTGTAACAATTAAGTGTTTTTAAGGGATGATGGGGCTGGCATATCCGTGTTGGATAAAAGTCCCAAATGAATAAAGATTAAAAAAAAAAATTCTGATCCTCTTCAAAATGAATAGACATACCTGAACAATATGCTGTCTACTGTATCATCCATTAGCAGTTCCATTCCGGCATCGATCAACGATGTCAACTTGCCTTTCACCACACCATCAATATCTACCCTGCTAGCCACTCCAAGGATTCTCGATACATGCTCAACTAGGACTTCTATTTTATAGAGAATGTTAGACATGAAGCCGAAACGCCAAAACTCTTTGTCCTGTAGGTTTGGAAGCTGGAAATTTCAATAATGGTTCTAATAAAATATACGTAAATACATTTCCTGTTAAGAAATTTATTGAACGTGAACATGTTTTATGTTGTGATGTAAAGGCTAACAATTAAATAGTTCATATTAAAAAAAAACATGGTGACGGGTGTCAATCTAGGCTAGCTGAAGTCGATAGCTATAAATGTAAGATCAGAAGCTTTTTATATGGTAGCAATGGTTAGTGTATAATTGTTACTACTAAATTGATACATTTACTAAGTTTCTGCAACTTTGTTACCAAATTTGCTAAACGGTCGATCTGTCAGCCTTTTAACGCTGAAAAACTGCTGAAATTGAATGGCACATGCGTTTCAAACACATGCTACTTTAATAATGTATCCGACAGCGTTCTTATCATTTGGCTGTTAGTTTATTAAGCCTACTATGTTTGTTCCATTCACACATAACAATAAATCTCTCAACTTTTTCCTTAGCGTGAAATTAATGCGCTTAACTTACGTTAGCCTCAGCCATTGTCACATTTACATGTTTAGTGATGATAGAAATAATTTCACTGCAGTTGTATCTTTGGCAAATCTCATTCCAACTGTAATCCTTGATATGTAAGTATTTGTCGATAGTCTTGAGTTCCGTAATCTAGAAGAAAACTGGATTATTGTTATAATTTTTTGACCCATTATTTTAGCAAATGATTATTTACTTATTTACGTTTTATAAAATTTAAACTAGCTATAGAATTCATTTTCAGAACTGGTAGAAGAATTTTACCAACAGATGGCCGAGAACGATCGCCGATTGAATGATTTGATAGCTTTAATGGGCTAAAAAACAGTGTAATGAAGCATTTTACTTCTGGGGCGTATAAATAACTCTTGTAACTCACCAAAAGTATATCAATATCAGCCATTTCAATGTTTTGCACCAACCTTCCATCGTCAACAATTTTATTGAGACTTTGCGCTAACTTCTTGGGATTATTTAGATAAGTAGCAATATTATCTCTAACATTCAAATTGTGAGCGACATTACTATTCAATTGTTTAAAATATGGCCACTCAGTAATTCCATCAACCTCTTTCAGGTGAGGTAGTTCTGCTCGGATGAGCTTTATTGTTCTTGCGAGGACTTTTGCAAATCTTGAAAAATTTAAATCAATTTAGCATCGATCATATTGTTTGGAAATTAAAAAAAGAAAAAGAAAAGTAAAATACTCACAGGGTAGCATTTCCAACAGCGTTTAGAGTTACGTTGTTTGCGAGACATTCTGATAACTTGGTAGTTCTGGCATTTACATCCTCCAAAAGGTGAAGCTTGATTTGCTCCAATAGCTCGTTGAGCGATTTGTTCAGCTCGTACTTTGTGTAGTTACGGGTTGATATTAGCTAAAGAAGAAATAATAATAAGCAACAACCTTCGACGTAGAAAAATTATTTGAGACAGTTCTCTGTAAACGCTAAAAAGGCTTAAACGGTCCAGTGAACGAAGAAATGCATACGTTTGAAACTATTTCAACTAAGCCGACGGTTCGTGGTATAAGTTAAAGATAAAATAAGTAACGAAAACAAGATGGTCTGTGGACATAATTTAAGTTTTGCACAAATAATAAAGTTTTTTGACGAAAGGTACAAAAAAATCTACTTGTATTTATGAAAATACCGACATTCCTATTATTGATGTTGAAGAAAATTATAAGTAAAGATAAATTTATTTACTTCACTGATGGCCATGTCCCAGTGGAAGTCGTTCTTGAGTGTGTAATATGTTTCTTCTAATGACATGTGATCAATAGTGCACAAAAGATTGTCGTATTCTTGCTTTTTGTACAATTGAAGGTTAATCTGCTTGAACCAACTCGTAAATTGGGAACAGAGAACGCATTGGCTAAAAAAAAGTAATGTATTTGCACTATATAATAAAAAAAAATTTATGAACTAATGACTAAATTAAAAACAGGTTTTAATTTAAAAAAAATGTATAATTCGCAAGGAGTTTTGAAGTCTGTAACAATTTTTCTCAGCATTTAACAGCATGGTAGGTCATAGGAATAGGCCTAAAAGTCTTTGTTTAGTAGTTCACAAATCATGGCATACTGTAATATTAGAGATTACGAACATATTCAATATCAAACTAAGTGTCGTCTTACCTATTATTAAGGTACAAAGTTCCAGCATCCACAATATTGCTAAGGACTCCAAACGATATCTTTATCAAAGAGTCCTGTGACAATAAATCCAATGCCACTTCTCTAAAACGTTCAAGCCTTTTTTTAGTAACCCAAAGCGATTGTGGTGATTTTGGACCATTTTTAATAACTCCTAGTCCTGATTCTGTTTTAGCAAGATCACTATATAGAGCATCGTAGTCAACGTCTTTGGTCAGTTTTAATGCGTTATCGTACCCCTAAAAGAAAAGTTTAAACTGATTTTAACACTAAAAACTATAAAAAAATACTAATAATATATGACATACAACTTAATTTTCATAATAATTGTTGGATGTAAAAATTTAATTCCATTTTCGACTCGTAATTTGTTCCAGACTTTATTATTTTAGACTAGCTGACCCGCGCAACTTCGTTTGCACCAAATCCTTTATTAACGGTTATAATATCTTAAATTAGCCTAGAGCCTAATTGCATGCGGTTATTGCGACTTTAACATAACAGTTACCTTTCGACAGTTAGAGCCTTACGGACGTTTATGTAGATAATAATGATTACTGTAAACATTTAGCACATTATATTTATGTATCATCAATAATTTTCGCGGCGTACGCCAATAAACTTTCAAGTCGGTATGACATCTTTAACAAACTTCGTTATATTTCAGCCTTTACATAAAACTATAATAAAATATACACTAAAACCTTCCGCATGAGTCACTCTTTTCAGTAATGAAAACAGTATGAAAATACGTTCGATAGTTTTTCAGTTTTTCGCGCTAAGACAGACGGGCAGATGCGGCGGGGGACTTTGTTTTATAATATGTAGAGATACACGTGTTATACGTCTTTTGCTTTAAATTATCACTTTAATTGAACCATCTTCTTAAATGAGCCTCTATTTACCTGAGAAGCAAAAATCATCGGCGGTAGTTCTCCGTAAAGTACAGTAAAGTTGGTATCACACATCTGTCGTTGCATTGTTGTCAACAAACTGGTGCTGTCGGGCACGTAATCAGATATAGTGATGTTCGGCTGGCAGAATGTCTCCGTGCTGTTAGTGTTTATGTCACGGAGAAGCCTCACAAGCTAAAAACCAAATAAATCTATTTTATATTTAAAAAAGATGTGGTACAAAACTGTATCAATTTAACTTCCATTTGCTAGCTGGAATTTATAAATAAATGAGCTACCTTGATAATAGAATATAAACAAATGCAAAAAATATATATTTGAGTATAGGCATCTCGTTCAATACCGTGAGAAATTATAAGCGATGACCTCCCTGGTGCAACGGTGAGTGCTGTGAATTTAAGCAGGAGGTCCTGGGTTTGATGACCAGCAGGGGCAATTTGGTAATTTTTAATTTTTGAATGTTCTCTGGTCTGGTCTGGTGGGAAGCTTTGGCTTTGGTTAGTTACAATCCTACCGACAAAGACGTGCCGCTAAGCGATTTAGTGTTCCGGTGCAAAGTCGCGTAGAAACCGATTAGGGGTATGACTACCATACTCCCTAACAGGTTAGCCCGCTACCATCTTAGACTGCATCATCACTTACCACCAGGTGAGATTTCAGTAAACTTGTAGTGGAATAAAAAGCAAGCAAGCGTACACAAGAAAAATTACATTTGATGTCAATACTATACTCAAATTAACTTACATGTATTCTATCCAAATGTGTAATTATATCCTCTGCAATATCAAATCCTTTTTCAATGGTATTAAAGAAATTATTAGCATTGGGCCCATTATATAGTTCCCTTAATTCTTTCCACCAATCGCCATTTGAAAGGAAGCTTATCACTATATTGTAGTGTTTCAGATTGCTTTGCAAGTATTTCAGGTAAACTGGGATTCCTAGATCGTAAGCGTATTTGGTAGAAGTCATGAGGACTTTAACGAGTTGTTTTCTAAAAAAAATAATTAAGTATTATTGGATGAAACCTTAAAATCAAGTACTTTGTCGATGAGGTATTAGGTATTATTTCGTTATTATAATAGGGTAAAAACCGATCGGACCTTTCGTGGTACTGGGCTGAATCACTGCCACTATTATTCACACTCTACGGTTGTTTGGAGACCTTTCGGATAGATTCCGATAGATCAACTGATACGATACCATGAAACTGTGAAAACTATTTTTATATAAAAAGACTTTGATGCGAACCTACATTGTTTTTGAACGAATGAATGCATACACTTATATTGCACACCAAATATAAAATTACGGAAAAAATATACACAATATTTTAATGAAAAACTTGGTCCACGACTTTTTACTTAAATCAATACTTTTAGAAAAAAAATGCACCAAAATGTATACAAATATCTGCTGTGTATTCATTTAAGACCAAATGGCACGGATTACTATATCTACATCAAAAAGGTAATGAAGGTAAAAATACAATATTAATACAATTATTCACACCCGCGTTTATACGCACATATATATTATATACGTATGGTTACGATTTAAACTTTATTTTCAAAATTGAGTTTCGCTGATTCGAGTACGTTACACGTTTCATGTGTAGTATCCTATTTATTACTTCTACGTTTCATAATAACAAAAAATGCGACTTACCTTTTATTCAGAAAGTCAAAAATGTCGGTAGCATTCTCCGTTTTGTCCCCAATTGTGTTTACAATATTGACTAAGCTATTTCTCGCAGGTTTAAAATCATCATCTATAACGTTTTGTACAGCACCGTAAATAATTTCGTATTTCTTAGCACATATCTGAGCTTTAACTCTATCTAGTTCTACAAGAATATTCTTTGAGTTATCTTTACTAGTTAACCTATTACAAAAATCGTTTAAAGCATTGCTCATCTTGAAATCATTATTGTTAGTCCATAACACATCTGTTATGACATCAAAATGTAATGCAATAACTTCTGAAGGTCTTTTTTTAAATAATTTCTGTATTGTGCCCAGTTCTATATCCAAACTTTTCATTTCATCTTCTGAAGCATTATTAACAAAATCAGCCATTTTCAAATTATCAAGAGCTGTTGCTAGTTTATTGATTATTGCTACAACTCTAGTTAAATAAACGGAAACAACGACAGTTTTCTTATTAATATCATTAAAAACTTTATATGAGGGTTGTGTATCTTTAATTTCGTATGATAAGATAACGTCGACTGCACGTTCTAGCTTTTCTTTCATTGTATTCAGTTTCGTGTCGTTTTCTGTACTTTTATTAGATAAAGAGTGTAATAGAGTAGCTAGCTCATTTCCTGTAGAATAAAACTTTTCGTAGGTACTCGTTAAATTAGACACTTCCAAGGTAAAGAAGAAATATTGCTGCAAACAAATTAACGTATTAGTAAATATCGTGATAAATTTAGGTATATCACGGTAAATTTACACTTTAAATCCAAGAAATTCCAAAAACCCGTTACTCGATAAGTTAGAGCAAGGCCCAATTGCGGCTTCTAAGTTTCGAGCAAATCTTGTGATTGGTCGCTCACAGGGCGCAATGTGAACCCCGCTCAGGAATAGGCACGCAGTGGTACAACCATCGCTTTTGACCTTTTTGAATAACCTCATGACTATAACAATTTAACATATATACACTGGTAGAACAAAAATATGGAGTAACTGATTATTATGGGTTAAAATGATAAGAGGATGCTCTTTAAAAAAAAATAATTTTAAGTCTATAGTTTAAGCTATAAACGGTTTGGAGCTGTAAAACTCTAAAGTCTAAAGTATCAACATTTCAAAGCAATACCAAGCAATTAAACTTACCGGCTTAGTAAAAACGTCAATCAGCTTGTTATCTCCCCTTGGCATAGAAATCCAGTGCAAAAAGGAGGGGCAAACGAATGTCTGTACATGTGCGAGTACGGTCGCATCGATCGGACTATCAGGGCCAGGATTTAAAGCCTGAAATACCTCGTCACAGTCCCAGAAATGGGCTTGCGATGCTCGCCGGATCTGAAAAAAACATTCAAGATTTCAAAACCATGAAAAATAAAGCTCCTTAATAAAACAATCCAGAACTGTTTTATTTCGTGACTTGTGACCAAAATAAATCTAATTGCAAATTGATGACAAAAGGAAGTAACCTAAAGTGTGGATCACATCTAAAAACAAAACACTGTTTATTAATGTTTTTCGATGCGCAGCTTTTTTCATGGCAAGCAAAACATGCAAATATATAACTTCCGTCATTATTCGTATGCATAACAATTAGTTATGCATATGCAATAATTTTTAGCCAGAAGATATTTATCACAATAATAAAATATAGTTCAATAAATTTTAGAACTAAATACCTTATTCATGAATCCCAGATCCCAATAAGAGTTAACCAGAACAGCTATGAAGTCTGGCATTTTGTCATATAACATATACAGCCCGGTGTCTCTCGTAAAGCCTAGTGCTTCCAAAACTGTGGAATTTGGTTCTGAAAAAAATATATACTAATTTATATAATACTAGCTTTTGCCCGCGACTTTGTTCGCTTTTGTTTTGTTTTTAAAGCATATTATAAGTATAGCTTGTAAAAATTTTTTTTTCAATGAAGTGTAGTCCCTACATTTATTAAACTCTCGATAACTTTTACATTAGATGTCCGATTGTGGAATGAATTAAAAAGTTCTTTACTGCTATATAAAACCCCTTGATGATAAAACTATTTATTTGAATATGAATTAATTAATACTGCGATACTAATGTAACCAGCTTTACTTTCTACCCGCGATCCAACAAAATTTTAGAACACAGAATCTGCTATTGCGACTTAACTATGATATTTCGATATATTAACAAGATATCCTTCCTATATCCATAATTCATTACTTGGCGTACGCTGAGAAAACTATTGATGATACATAAAATATTATTACATGATTTAAACACTCACTACCTACAAAAAAGTCCGAATACATTGAACTATCATAGTTCAGTCGCAAAAACAGTTTTTGTGTTCTAAAATTGTATTCATTACTCCTTATTCAAAATAAATTATAAACTTATAAACAATAAACTAATTACTAAACTAGAAAGCAACACACATATTTGTCTCTTGGGAGGCTACAGCCTAGGCTAATAACTAATAACTATAAACCACCTTAACGACATAGACGCGAGTTCGCGTAGATACTAAAGATGCCCCTAGCATAGGTTTAATATAGCTGCAATATCCCTAACAGGTCACCTTGCCACAATTGTAAACTGCATTATCAGTTACCTTATCAGATGAAATCGCATTCACTGGCTATCTTGCAGTTAAATACAAAAAAATAAAAATCAATACTTTGTATCTGGATGTTGGATTCATAGAAATCCAGCATCCTGCGCTAGTAGTTAAAATATAATACAACTTTTATTCAATAATAAAGTTAATGTTGCTACATTTATGAATAACGGTAGATTGTACTATACTTGTTTTGATTTTATCGATATTTCGACCAAGTTTACAGTAACGTGGTTGGTGGTCACGACAAACCAATGTCCATTCCGCTCGGTCCGTGATCGTGTAAACACAATCCGAATTTTAATTTTCTCCCCCAACATTAATGCCATCAATGCTATAATCGCCTTTACTGGCTGCACCATTTGCTTTACTAATGGCAACCGCAAAATAGTATTGTAATAATTATTGTGTCCACTAACAAGTGAACCGCGAGGCACCGGAGAGATCCGCGGACGCGTACGAAGCGTTTTGCATCTTCGTATCTGATTCGCACCGCAAGGATCTAGAATGCCCTTCCAGCTTCCATTTTCCCCAGTACCTACGATATGAGTACCTTCAAATCAAGAGTGAATAGGCATGTTCTAGCCACCTCCACCTGCAGACTATAAACATAAAAAAAAGAAATCTCCGATCGCTACTTCAAACACAATCGATGAGTTCTCACCGTTGCTCTCTTTGAAGTAAGTATAAAGATCTTCAGTGATATTTCCAAAAGTGGTAGCAATAAACTTCAAGGTATGTTTCCATGTAGCCCTACTGAGAGTCCTGCAATGGTCATCGATGGATCCAGAAGTACAGATGATGTATTCCTGCCAGAGTATATTCAAAGCAACATTCTCTTTGATTGACGAAGTGTCGATCGCGTTGAGTACTGTATCCACTTTTCTCAAGAATTTTCTGAAAACAATAAAGTCATTATAATGTCCTAATTTAATATTAAGAGGCTTTAATTCAAGTGGTTTTTATTTCTTTGAATAAGAATAGTTTAAATGTTTTGCTGAATATTTATGGTACTCACTTTAAAATTTCTTCACCTTTAACACCGTCGAATTCTTCTACCGAATATTGTAAAGCTGATAAAAGTGTAACAGGTCCATCATTGCGTTCTTCAAAAATGCTATTAAAAATTTGTTTGATGGTATCCAAGTCCCTTACTAGAGAATCGAAGGTTGCTGAGAATTTAAGGATTATGTTGTCCGGGTAATCGGTAGTATTCCAGGGTCGACCTCTCTAAAATTCGAAAATTTTACTGTATTACATCTAAGAAAAATTGTCTTAATCTTCATATTATGCTATGCTTAAGGGAACTTGCGTTGGTCGATCTTTATAATTCCTACATATAGCACTGTATTTCAATCGCTTGCCGTTAATACAGCATGTATGATTTTAAGAAATCCGAAGAACGAAGAAGATGTATGTATTTATGATATGTTAAAGTATATATTATTTCAAGTAATAGTATATAGTTATTAGCATGTATTTCTTTTAATTATGCACGACCAGCAGTCTGTTTTCCTTTTGTTTTCCTTATCTTAAGATTGCCTGGCAGAGATCTCTACTAATCGATAAGGCCGCCTTTTGTATACTGCTTCGGTCTGTGTTTTTTTTATTCTTCTTCTGTATTTTTTATGTGCAAATAAAAAGGATAAAAAAAATAATAATAAATAAACCCATTTTCCTAAAAACTATCTAAATAAGTGCACTTCGTAAATGCATTACTTCCATTAACACATGGTATGACGGTAGAATATGCGGGAGCTTTTACTTCGAATGAAAATCGAATAGATATTGAAAATTTTCCTCACACATGTTTATCCCTCATACTGAAGTGGTCGTTGTCCAAATTTAAAACAGAAAAACCATCTATTTTTTCAATTTTTTTATACATAAATAAATAAATATAATCAGCAAGACAATAAGATAAATCATCAATTATTATTTATACTTACAAAAACCGTAGCATTTCTCATAGCTAAATAATCGGACCATTCATTAAGAAAATCTGCATTAAGACACATAATGGTCTCCAATGATTTAAGGGCCATCTGTGACTCGTTACTAAGCTCAAAATGCTGAGTAAGACTACCAGAGCAAGGCCATGGTGGAATAGTGTTCATCAACGAAACTATCGGGACAATCTGGAAACAGTGTAAGATGAAAGAGTACAAAAACTTATGTAATTGGGTAGAAACAGGCATTTATTTATGGAATTCCAAGTTATACGATGGAAATTAAATTTGGATAGAAGCAGGCGTTACTTAGCAAATATCCATAATATACAATATCAATAAATGAATATGTATAATGTAATATTATGTATACACCACACAGTACTTTAAATGATGATTTTAGCAATTTCGCATTGTGGATTCGCATCTCTGGAAAACACTCCAGCCTTGTGTAAGCTTTAAGAGAACAGAAGTTTTAACTTATCAAACTTTAAAAGTACTTACATCAGTGTTATCAGAAACTATAATGTCCACAGAGTCCTTTATTAAATACGGTACATTAGGAAGCATATTTATCAGAGCAGTTGCAGTGGTCGGAGGTACTGATGATGAGATTGTTTCATTTCTCGTAATACCTTAAAAGCAAATTTTTACATATAATGGTAAACTTATTTTACAAAATTACTAG
This sequence comes from Pararge aegeria, assembly GCF_905163445.1. Taxonomy (NCBI): domain Eukaryota; kingdom Metazoa; phylum Arthropoda; class Insecta; order Lepidoptera; family Nymphalidae; genus Pararge; species Pararge aegeria. Next base: position 19,568,829 of record NC_053186.1, read on the forward strand.
TTAGCTCTTGACTCTGACTGCAATCTCACTTGATGGGTATTGCAGTTATATGAAACACCCTAAAGGGTTTCTACAAGACATCATATAAATTACCAAATTGCATTTGTACCCGGGCCCTGTAAAATAAATCTACAGCGCTCACCGCTGCGACAGGGAAATGTCCATCCAGGGTCGTCAAAAAGTTTAATTGTTTTGTATAATAAAATAATTGAAAAACTTACCACCAATTAGTTTGACCAAATCATCTACTACGGTTAGTGGTCCGTTAACCATGAAAATGCTGTATTTTAATCTAAACCATCCCTCACTATTTATGCCAAAGATACCGCGGTCTAGTATGTCCAAAAAGCGAAGACCAAATTTGATGCTAAAATAAAAAATATCTGACTTTTAAATTAGAATTCTCTCTGAAGAAAAGGGAGGGTTTCCTCTTTTTTGAAGATTTTTTGGAATTTTTTTAGTTTTGTTTATTTGACGTAAAAAGTAATAGAGATTAAATACGCTGGCTCTGCAACTTGTATTTTTGTTCTAAAATCTCTTAGGAGTTTGCTAACGTGTCAAATTATTGAGGTCAAAACGTAAATTAACCAAAATACAAACCTTAAATGCCACATTCTGTTTAAGTTTTTCATGTCCAACCAGAACTTTTTAACTTCCTTCATCATTTCAGCAACTTCTTTCTGTTGTTTTTCATTCATGTTAAAGGTTTTATACTCAAACAGATAAGTGTAGTCATTATAAAGTTTTTCGTAAAGGTTGTTTAGCCCAGTTATTAGGCCTGTCCAGTTAATTTCTTCTAAGATACTGTGTTTTGAGTCTTGTACCTTTCTTATCTAAAAAGTTATCGCAAATATTTATTTTCGTCAAAGGTTTTCAAAACCTTTAAAATTCGTTCATACTCCATACTATAAATGCGAAAATGTGTTTGTTTATTTCATAACTATGTTAAGCTCAACTACTGCACGACCCTCGTTAAATTTTGGTACTTATATAAGGATGCTTTTTATACAACAAAAAGCAAACAGTCCCCACGGGATGAAAAAAATGCGAACACAACATTTTAAATTTGACTATCTAAAAGTAGTAGGACACCTGATTTTTACTTACCGATTTACCAATGATCGATTCTTTTTCTAATCCTTGCTCTATAGCATTAGTGATATTACATAACGTTGTAAAAAGATCTTTATCGTCATCTTCTTGAGGAAAATTTAAATAAATGGATGCTGTATCTGGTCCATAACAAAATATATCTTGACACGGTGTTGATAGAGTTTTATACATCTAGAAGTATAAAGAAATAGTGGATTAGTGAGCTGTTTAAATAACATACTGTCAGTTATGTACGTTGTAGTTATAATAACTCGATTTGTTAATTATATTTACTAAATTACCTTTTCATCTAACGCTGTGGTTAAAATAATTTTGATAATGTCGGGGTAAAATTCTTTTGCTTTCTTTTGCAGGTCTCGAGGGGCAGCCTCAAGTTGTGCATTTATAGCGTCAACTATTATGAGTGTGTTTTTTAAGAAGGGTGATATTTTGAACTCTAGAAGTGGGTTTTGGCTGACTACTTCTTTGGCTAACGCACCGTGTACAGTTATCCTGTAAAAATATAATTTTAAATATACAAAACGTTGAATTACTCTATATTTTAGTAATCAAAAAAATTTCAAGGTTGTTTCTGTTATCAATACTAATTATAGGTGTCATGTCTACGTGTATTTTAATGTTGTGTTGGAACTGTACGATTCTCTTACGAGTCGAGTCTGTACGAGTCTTTTAAAGGTGGTCTGAATATGCAGTAATTCAACCAACAATGAAACATCTATTATTTCAGATAAAATAATTGTACTTGCTTAAAATTTAAGTGTTACAAACTCACAGTATATGTTTACCCAAATATGCTTTCTTTCTAAAAGCTTTCGAGACTTCTGAATCTTCAGAAACATTAAATACTTTAGTCCAATCCATTGCCTCCTGTTCTTGCGATACATATTTTTCTAAATCTTCCGTAAAATTTCTGAGAATATCAAAGTCCTTATCGATACTATAAAGGTCGTTACTAATGTCTTTGCCTAAAGTTTCTAACACAAATAGCGATGCCATGCTGTTTATCTGAAAGTGATTTTAAGTTTTAATACATCCTCGCTTAACTTAAAAAATTGTTTGTGGAAATAGTTAGTAGGTATTAAAACCGATATTAAAATAAAAAAACGCATAGTTCTGAGAAACCACTGCTAACACGTTTTCATCTTTTTAAGCTTTTTATTGTTATATTATCGTAACTTACATTATCTTTAACGTCATATACACCAAAATTTGATACCAAATCGTAAATGTATCGGTTCCACGCTTCTGTACAAAGTTGTGATTTTAGACTGGAAGCCTCTTCTTTGGATATTAAAAAGAAATTTTTTATGCGGTTTGTATCGCAGAACATTTTGCTCACATCATTTAATTTAGAAGTCATTATCTAAAAGAAAAACAAAAGTAATTAAGTTACATTATGTGATAACAATGTACAAAGTCTGCAGTACTTTTGTCTTATCGACCAGTAATTTATTAAATACCTGTATTCTTTCCGCATCTGCCAAGGCTTCTAATCCGTTGGTAATCACATTTGGTGGTAGTGCCATTAATACTTTAATACCCTCGGGGTTACGTTGAGATACATCATAGGCCAACTGCTCTATATGCATGTTTATGTTGATAACTTTTCGGCCGCCTTCGACCAGTTTTGCCAATAGAGTAGAATAGAATAGTGCTTCATGTTTTTGGTCCTTTGGCAAAAATTTCATTATGAAATTCGTAATCCCAGAGAATCTAGGAAATAAAAGATGATACAGAGTTCTAATAAGTTAAGAAGTATTTTGAAAACATTCAAAATTATTGTTTGTATACAAAAAAAAAACTTACGTGTTAAAGATACCTTCAGTTGTACTATTTGAACTCATTTCTGTAAATGAATCCGTCACTCTACTAAACAGTTTTGAGACTTTATGAAATCCTTCGCTTATTTTAAATTTACCACCGATACCTGATATTGCAAAATCAGCTACTTCTTGTACATTATCAACATCTTGTTTTGTTAAGAATTTCTGTAAGTACTCTACGCCGATAACTGCTGTATCTACAACCTCTTTAACAGTCTTAAATGATTCGGTGTCACCAAAAGTTGATTGGAACAAATTTACAACTTTTTTCACCCTACAACAGCAAATTATAGAGTTATTATTAGTTATTATAGTTTATTTACCTTGTTTTTTTAAAAAAGGTGTATGATTATGATTCAAATTCAGCTCCTACATTATAAAACTTATGATTAAAGCACTACGGTGATTTGTACAGTATACGACACTCTGCTCATTGTGAACTTTAGTTACTAGAACAAGAGTGTAAGCCATTAGTTGAGCTTTGATTTCATTTTATTTAAATGCGTGCCTTTTATACTCACATGGTTAAGTTAACATAACTAAAGTCGACTTCTCTATCTAGGATTATAGCAGTCAACTCAGGGGGCATGAAACTGTCCATCGACATCATTCTTAGCACTGCTACCATCATGTCACCAAGTCTTGTCAATATTACATCACCAGATAACTTGTAATACATATCGCCTATCTATGAAAAGCTTTACTATAGGTTTTATTTTTTATTGATTAGTAATTTACATTTTAATAACTATATTGTCAGCGGTTAATATTCCATCAAATAATTTAAGAATTCTTCTAAAAGAATCTTATGATATTATAAGTTTGTCAAAGTCATTATAATATTTGCAAATTTTCATACCATAGTAATATATTTTCCTAAGTTCGCTTCTGATACGAGACCCATAATTAGATTTTGAACGGTTTTCTTTGGAAGTATACACAGTTTTTGTACAAATGTCTTTAAATGTTCAACATTTTTCACTTTAATCGTTTTGCTTATAGAGTCTGCGTTACATCTGTCTAAATTTCCTTGCATAATCTGAAAAATATCATTGTTTTATATCGAACAAATTTTGGAGGCATATTTAAATTGCCTTTGGAAATACTTACACCTTCAAAACCAATTTCTGCATTTATTATACTATTCGCAATATCTTCAGTCAGCTCAAGTTCTTTTGCTAAATACCGTTTTGCCCTTCTTGGACTATTAAATATGTCACCAACGCGTAATCCATTTTCTGAAAACCAAAAATGGTTCTTAATTTATTTTTAAGTTTTTATCAAACCAAAATCTTGCTTTCGGATTCCTGAATCCCAGAGCGTGCGATGTCATCAAAAGAGAATATAGTTAATTTTTAATAATAATTATTCTTGACTTTGCTATTGTGCTTTGTAAAGTTAACATTACCTGAAGATGCTCCGATATCGAAACGAAATGAGAGTAGAGAGAGTAGGTATTGGAGAACTTGTGGTATTTTGTTTAATAAAAATAATAATCAACCGAAAGGGATTGGTCTGATTGATGCGAATGATAGCAAATTTAGCTTATATGCTTGCTTTAGTGTTAACCTTAAACCTTTAATACTCACTAGTGATATTCAAGAATAAAGCATTATCAGCGATATCTGACAAAGTAGCGAGAAGTTTGAGGGCATCGGGTACATTGGCTGCTGTGTCGATCACCGTCTCGTTGGTGATGATAGACGAGATGTGCCTCTGCAGTTCCGTGAACCTTTAGAAAAGATTTATTTTAGTGGTTTCCTGAAATTCTTCGCCTAAGGTGTAGGATTATAAACCATTATATGGACATTGAATTAAGGACTGAGGATCCACATGTTATCTTACTTTGATTTTTCAAATGAAGGTATCTCTTCAAATTGCTCCATAGACGAACATTCATTATTCACATTGCACACAAAAGATTGAAGAAAATTCAGCACTCCAGCACTAGGCAATGCCCGAGCTGCAAATTGACCTGCAAAAAAAAAACACTGTTATGAAATATTTATCGCCTTCAAGGTTCGAAACTTAAGGCGTTTAAGCAAGGTGAACTAAGTTGTGGTTAAAGACGTTTATTTTCTCAAAAGAAATGAGAATTTCACTCAATGAGAATATTTACAACTTATAAATATTAAAACAAAAAACAACAGCACGTGCAAAACAATCAGAAATGATATAAAAAAAACTTGAGGTTAAATTTATAAATACTTCATACTATCATAGCCAGGACCGCACTCATGTTTTGTCAATTACAATGGTTTTAAGTTTTTTTTTTAAATATTTAAATTATGTTTTATTTTAATGTAGTTACAGCGTCAGCATTTTGGGTACCATGCCCATAAGTGAACGGTTACACGGCTTATATTTATTGTAATTATTAATTTTAGTTTGCAGTTATTATTACTTAAAAATTAAAGTCTGATCTGTGACTATATTTATTTCAAATATCCAATATGTAGTTAGGTAATTTATTATACATTTATGCTCCATCACAACTTATGTTTTTCTTACAGTAATTTGTTTTAATTACACATCTAAAAGTTAACTAAATAACGCAAGTCCACAATTCTATACAGATGCAGTGGGACAGATGGCAAATTTACTTACAGGTAGGGTAATCCGTATTTTCTACATTTTTCCTAACTATGTATAGACTAAGTACGACCAGCGCAGCCCATAGCACGCCAAGCAACGTGATCTGCAACAAATATTTTACTTAATAAAATATAACTCACCATAACATCTTGTTAGAAATGAAATCTCGAAAACCTAGAAGTGTTAAAAAAATTACCTATAAATAACCTAGAACCAGGTTTATCGACATAGATCAGCAATGCGAAGCACGTAGACTAATCGAATTGGTGAATCCATTACACGACAACCATGGAATTATCAGCGCTTTTGAATTTGGAATTACCTTCAAAATACTTATTTCCTGCAGGGGTCGCTCATCTATGTTTTATGGTAATAACTAGCCTGCGTTCTACCTCGTTTATTATTGTTTCTTACAAATCCCTTGGGTTTATTTTCTGGGATAAAAAGTAGCCTAAGTTACTCTCTGTTCTTAATTGGTTTTAAGTACTATGCTAAAAATTAAGTCGAGTGGTTGCTTAGATGGGGCGTAATCAAACATAAACAAACAAACACTCTTTCGCATTTATAATATTAGTAAAGATGGCCCACTTTATTCCAAGTGGGAAACCATTACTTATAAACAGGGTATTACTAAGCAGGGCCAGTTACACGTCCTGCAATGTGTTGCTCCGTGTCCTTCAACTTGAGGCCTAGGTGTTAAGCCTCATGTGCCTGTCACTACACCGGCAACCACGCCCATCAGACCTGAACACAGCAATGCAACAATGCTGCTTTGCGGTAGAAATAAGCATGGCGGTTGAACTTCCACAGACGAGCTCTGTCACAAAAAGCACTTCTATTACTACTATTAAAAATATATGATGATGGTAGTACTATTTGGGATACCCTGGCTTATGTGGGTACTCTCACCGGCTTTCTCTTCCGTATCAGGTAGTCCTTCCACAGCAGCAGCCGCAACTGTCGGCCTGCCGCCATGCTGCCGTCCGCGTAGCAGCCGGCATCACTGCGGAACAGATCAAATGATAATTAAAGGTGCTGAAAACCACCTAATTTTTTTTTATTCATCTAAAAATTAGTCTTTGAGTGCAATCTCACCTAAGTCATTATGTAGTCTGTGGTAGCGGGCTTACCTGTTAGTATGGCAGTTATATTAAACCGGAATGGGTTATATATAACTGCCATTATATGTTATATAACTAACTAACAAGTAAGCCTAAATTGGTTTCTACGCGACATCACGTCGTCATGCACGTCTTTGGCGGTGGGGTGGTAACTCAACACTAAAATATCAGTAATTATACATTCCCAAATAGACCCTGCCGGGAACTCGCCGCCACTATGAGAGTTTAGTAGATCATACATTTCGTATACCGGTCGCAAGCGTCTTTTATGGAAATTTAGTACGTTTCGTATACAGGTTGCAAGTGTCGTTTATGCAAGTTTGGTACGTTTCGTATACCGATGGCAAGTGTCGCTTTTGCAAGTTTAGTACGTCTATTAAACAGGTCGCAAATGTCTTTAATGCAATTTTAATACGTCTATTATACAGGTCGAAAGTGTCTTTAAAGCAAGTTTAGTAGGTCTTGTATACAGGACGCAAGCGTCTTTTATGGAAATTTAGTAAGTTTCGTATACAGTTTGCAAGTGTCGTTTATGCAAGTTTGGTACGTTTCGTATACCGATGGCAAGTGTCGCTTTTGCAAGTTTAATACGTCTATTAAACAGATCGCAAGTGTCTTTAATGCAATTTTAGTACGTCTATTATATAGGTCGAAAGTGTCTTTAAAGCAAGTTTAGTACGTCTTGTATACAGGTCGCAAGCGTCTTTTATGGAAATTTAGTACGTTTCGTATACAGGTTGCAAGTGTCGTTTATGCAAGTTTGGTACGTTTCGTATACCGGTCGCAAGTATTTTTTATGAGAGTTTAGTACGTTTCGTATAGCGGTCGCAAGTATCTTTTATGCAAGTTTAGTACGTCTATTAAACAGGTCGAAAGTGTCTTTGAAGCAAGTTTAGCAGGTCTCGTATACAAGTCGCAAGTTTATTTTATGTAAGTTAAGTACGTCTTTTATACAGGTCGCAAGTGTCTTTTATGTTTGTTAAGTACGTGTCGTACAGTTCCTAAGGGTATTTTATGTAAGTTTACTACGTCTCGTATGTAGGAAGTAAGTATCGTATATGGAAGTTTAGGCCGTATAAAGTAACATGCCTGAATGCTTTAACCACTAAGCTAATCTCCTACTGCGAATACCGAAACTTATAGCTACTGTGGCGCCATCTAGTAGGAAACATTGCAGTTTCGATTTTCTTTTTTAAAGGTCCATATTACAATGAGACACTTTTGAAATAAGAAATGACACATTGCTTTTAATATTATTTTATAATTTTGATAAGTGCTTTTACCTTCACTTGGAGAAATTAGCAATTTTGAAAATTTAAAATGCATAAAAATTGGTTACACATATTAAGTTAACAAAGTTGGGATAAAAAACTAAAATGAAAGCCGATACAAAACAATATGTTCTTTAAATTTGAACCTACTTAATTGTTAATAATAGTACCAGGTAATTAATTAAGTAGCGGGACATATGTGTTCAGGTGATTCAATATTTAGTTGTTTTCTACGTACGCGTATGAGACGCTACCTGACTACTCACACGGCTACAAATTATTGTAAAAGAGCACCTGAGGTCATATTATTACTATCAAAATATGAGTTCAACGGTAAATAGCAGGTTACATATCTATCTATACTCCATTTTTTGCTATATTTGTCAAAAAAATATTACAATATAAACCAAGTTGGTATAAGAATTAGTATTATATACAATAATTATTGTAGTATTTAAATTTATCACCACGTAGCACCTACCTACCTATATTTCGAAATATTTGAGTTAAGGGCCTAAATTTTATTGCCGAACTAACCCGTTCGTTAAAATTTCCTCTCACCAAAGGTTATTTGGGAGAGATCGCTATAGGAATATGACCCCCTTTGCACGCCTTTGTATCTTGTTTATTTGGAGTGTAAAAAATATTTAATAACAAATAAACCTTTTATCACAATAGCTAAAGGCAGCACACGTCAATATTATTGTCAATATGTAAATTCTATGTGTCGGGCTACAAACCATAAGTTCTTATGAATAAGATTATTCAACAGAATAGTGACCAAGCGGTCCACTAAACGTGTTTTTTATACTAATTACACTTAATTCTTGTACGTTTAGCAAATAGTAAGGCCTCATCGTAAACCGTAATTGTATATCAGAAGATGATGGTGTGATGACTGACAAGATTTCTAAATAGGTAGACTAGGATGACACGACTCTAACTGGTGTATGTTTTTTGTTTAATTTGGTAACTCAATGGAAAATCTTTTTTTTTTAATAATATTTTTTCCGATGTCGTTTTTGTAAAATTATAAATTCGTCTGTGTGTTAAAAAAAACGCGGACGACGAAGCGCGATTTTTATTTAGCAAGTAAATACCAAGTTACACAAAAAATATATATAATATGCAAACCAATGCATTTCTACAATGTTCTGTAAAGTTGTTATCTAATATATTTAGAGGCGAATGAATATTTTGTTAAAGAATTGATATTATTGTAATTTTTAAATAAGATTAGGAACATTATGTCAGTCAATCTTTGATGTTAACAGAAAAACGCAATTACTTCTTTGTTTCATTATTCCTACGTGGACAGTTTTAGCAATCTTATACATATTAGAAGACAAATCAAACCTGAGACAGTAACAAAAGACCGCAGCGGCCCCTATTTCTCAGGCCTTTTTAAAAGCATATCTAAACACCCGAACCCCATCAGGTGATACTAAAGAAATCTTAATAAAGGACACTAAAAGACCTTTAGCAAACACATGTCGCCGAACGAGGGCTCCCAGCGGCCGCACCACTTAAAGTTCTGAGTGATTGAGTTGATTGAGAGCTTGAGGGTATTTATAAATGCAGTTTAAAAATTACAATAAAGCCGCTAACTGTTACAAATGTTTTTCTTGTATCAAATAAAAAATCGCGTGCTCTGAGTCTCAACATTTCTAGTTTCTTATTATTAGTAGATACTAGCCTCTGCCCGCGACTTCGTATGCCTGGACTTCTGGATTGGGTCTAAAGCTTCGCTCGTTAACAATTTTTAATTCTACCACGAGAACTATTTGAGAGATCGGTATAACAAGTACATGTCCTTTTCCATTGCATACGTGACAAGCATACCAAATTACAAAGCTCGCAGCTTAGCTCTTAAGCAATTTTTAATTTTCCCTCGGGAACATTTTAAGGAATCGGGATAAAAGGTGCTTATGTTCTTTTGTATGTCAAAGGCTACATGCATGCCAAATATTATCCAAATCCGTTCGGCCGTTTTTGCGTGATTGAGTAACAAACATCCCTTTCTACTTTCACATTTTTAGTAGGATAGTAGGATTAATGTCAGGGTGACACCTCCTTAATTTGAGGGTTATACCCATAAAGTTAACGCGAGACGAAACCCAACTGTAGGTAGGTATAACACCGATTTTAGATAGACGTTAGAACAAAAGTTGTAATATGTAATTTTGAATCTTTTAATGATGTCACGGCTGGTTACACGCGGCATTGTACTTAGCAAATCATAGCCCACGGTCACGCATTCGATTCCCGGAAATGACGAGAGGAGACTGCATAGGTAGTGCTTAAGGTCTGAAGGTAGCTATTTTCTGTTAATTACTAGATCGGCCTGCGGTTTTACTCGCTTGTACCTATTCCTCTTGTGAGCTGTCCATACTTCCCGAATATTAATATTCTCATCAGTATCAAAAACTTGAAACATTATTGGCGAATTCTCAGGCATGTAGGATTCTTTACGATGTTTTCCTTCGACGTTAAAATCAAATGATATTCAATTAATTACTTCGAAAATTTAGAGGTGCCGGGAATATAACTCTGTTATCCAAACCACGAGACTATCACCGCTTTTATACTATTATTATCAATGCGTGAAAATAAAGGCCATACCACCAACTAGGTCAATACATATATTTATTTTCATATATTATTAACTATGACGACTACTTAATTAATGACCCTTATGGCTTAACGTTCCCATGATGGGAACTACGTGGGACATAGAAGCTGCTTTGCCCCTTAAAACTCATATACCTAGGGGTTTTTATGAATTTTATGAAAATTAAGCTTATATATCACGGATTTCCGCAAAGTAACGCCTGCTTCTATCCAATTTTTTATTTTTTATTCCGCTACATGTTTTCTACATTCCGCTGCAGTCTAAGATGGTAGCGGGCTAACCTGTTAAGGAGTGTGGTAATCATACCCCTAATCAGTTTCTACGCGACTTCGCACTGAAACACAAAATCGCTTAGCGGCACGTCTTTGTCGGTAGGATAGTAACTAGCCACGGCCTAAGCCTTCAGCCAGACCAGACCGGTCCTGACTATATTCTAACTTGTCGCTGGTATTATGAGTATTCCACAACAGCGGTACCAGACTAGAGTCAAAGTTATAAAGGCCTCAACCTAGTAAAACATATCTTTATCCGCTTTTTTTAATTTTTTCACTTATAAGAAAAAAAATAACAGGCAATTGTTACAAGTTGTGTGTGTCTGTCCTTTTTTCACGAAACCTGCATATGTTTAATATTAGTAAGGACACGCGAATAGAATACGCCAAAGCCACGAGTTAAAGCTTTCCAACCAACATTGTGGCAACTTGGTTGCTAAAACCCTCTCTCCTATGAGATAATAGGCCGGTACCCAGCCATGGGCGTACCCAGGGGGGGCAGGGGAGGGCAGCTGGTCTTCTTGGTAAATGTATGAAATCTCTTAAAAAATGTATGGTGGCCAAGATACAGAGAGACAGAAAAAAATTTAAAAATAAGGTTTCGCTTGATTGTATTCACCTAAAAAAATCGCACCTCCCTAGACCAGAAACTATCGTAATGCAACGTGTCGTGAAGCAACAGTGGGCTATCGTAATGTTAAGGACTCGAGACACTTGGCATTGGTTAATCTGTGAGGATTCTTGTCAGTAAAAACGATATGGGATTATTTTGTATCCGATTGTGTTTAGAATACATATCAAATTACTAGCATCCGGCTTTACTAACAATGTGTTAAAAATAACTCCACATAATGCTCCATTTTGTCACTCATCACCACATATTACTCGCAAAAACATCACGTACTGCTCATGGATGTGTCACATACGGTCACGTAGAAATTACAGACTGTCGATTAATTAATTACCCAAGGTAGAAAATGTTTTATGAAGAAAAACCAACTTCTGAAATTCATTTTATACCAACTGATGAATAAATATTTTTTCAAGCTTCAACTATGTGCTAGAACTAACTCCCAGTCGCCAAAAAATATGTAAAATATGTAGGTGCAGCGGGCAGCGACCCTGTTTTCTGAGACCAAGGCAATTTGCAGGAAAATGTTTGTGTCACAAACATGTGTTTTTCAGTGTGTTTGTTTGTATATGTTATAAGTATTTATGTATATTATTCCCAAAAAAATCATTTTAGTAGCTTGGGTACCCAAGCTACGCTTAATATGGGGCTAGATGGCGATGTGTGTATTCTCCTAGTTTATTTATTCATTAAAAAATAAAACTACGTAACCCTTTGGAGTGTTTTATTTTGCTTGCATATTTAAGCGATTGGAGGAATTGTGGTTGATTTGCTGTCATTTTTTGATGAATCCTCTGTCTCCGAAACTCCTTATCAGATCTATATGGGATCAAAACGGGACCATTTCGGTATAAACTCCAATCGAACAAAAAAATAATTTCACAAGTTATGCCCGAACAAACATTAAAAAAGCGAATTGGTTCTCCTCCTTTCTGAAGAATTACAAAAAACAGGATTATTTAATGTGTGAAACGAATGTATTTTTTTATTTCTCACACGGAACTAATAACTCATCGTGATGATAGACAAACAGACAATTCTACAAACATATGTTTGGGTCACAGAAATAAGAACAAACAGAAACTTGTACTAAAATATTGAATTCAAATTCAAAATTCATTTATTTCAAGTTGGCCTAATATAAGCGCTTTTAAAAACGTCAAGTCTGTCTGTTTGTAGTGACTCTGCCACCGGTTCGGAAGGCAGATTCTACCGAGAAGAAGCCGGTATGAAACTCAGCAGTTGCTCTTTTTCAATATCAACTGTTTACATTTTACATTTTTCATTTTAACCATAAAATGAGAAAATGGTAAGAAATTGTGACTCAGCAACATTCCACTGTAAAGTGAGACGTGCGCGGGGCGTTTTCTCTGTTTTTGAGGATTGAGGATTCTGTATGTTTTTAGTTCTATGGTATGGTTTGGTTATGCAGTCGTTTATTTAATTGCCTTAACTATTATTATTTAAAGGCTGTTAATGTCCCGCTGCTGAAAAAGTTAAAATATAATCATCTTTAATGAGGCCCCGTGGATTGTTTTAAAGTATTGTAATGTCACATTATTATTGCTGATTGCCTCTAACTTCCTTATTACACGTATTTTGATGCGCAAGGGCACAAGTATTGTGCAGGGTTGTCGCTAATCGTATTTAATTTAATTAAATTCAATTCTTTTATTTGCATAAAACATTGTAGGTATGCATGTTTAGTCAAAATCTATGACATGCAAATCATAATTTACACAAATTCATTAATACAGCAACTAAAAAATCATTAAAATATGTCAGCTAAATAAATAAAAATAATGAACTTTTGTTACCAGTTACGAATGGAATGTTTTTCTTCCTTCACTTTGTTTCACTTCCTTCAATATAACGGAATAGTTATAATCATGGAAAGTCAATTGGGAATAACATATAAATTAAATTAGTACCTAAATAAATTATATTTTGTTTACCCAAGAACTCTCTTACCGAGTAATAGCATGCATCAACCAATCAGTAACGTAATTTTTTATATGACTTTTAAAATCTTCGATTCGATAATCAACGATTACAAGTTAGGCGAGGACAATTTCCAACTCCATCATCAAATAAGTTTCATGGCATCACATTGTCACCAGAATTACAGGAATAATCTGGTTAACCAAATTTAAGCTCGACCAAATGCCAGTAAGTTCTTCGAAAATGGATACCAAAGTTTGAACTGAGAAGACCAACATCACGATCAAATTATACAAAAATATTATAACGTTTATTTCTTGTCGTCAATGCAGCGAAATGGCTCTTTATGACAGGTTTTATTCTCATATTATCCCATAATTTGCTTAGAGATGGTCTGATGAGAAACTTTGGCCGTAATTCGTGCTGAGTGCTGTCCACATTTTTACTGTACGTATTTTTTTGCAAGCAATTATGTGGGCAAATAAACAATTTCTTTCTTAGTTTCTAATTAGTTACTCCCTTGTAGACGAAAGCATGTACTGTCCGTTGATTCAGCGAACCACTTTAGGCAACTAAGATTTCCACTATCAACCTTTTTAGCTTTATCATCAGACCCTGGTTACCAACTGCAACGAATTGAACCCATTAGTATAGCCCAAACTTACAGTTTTCCTCACCTTTCAGTTATATGTATGATTACTAGAAAACACTACGTTGTTATGTACCCTGTGTTATAAACTCTATGTTATACACACTATTATGTTAACCTATGTGAATAAAACATTACTGAAGTAGGCTTCATACGTGAAGGTCTGTTTTTTTTAGTATGGATCGTGACTCGTAAGCCAATTCGTATAATTAAACATAATTCTCATTTTGATTTTTCATTGCTGACAACCCTAATAGAAAATTGACTATAATAAGTATTGTTTGCTTGAAGTTGTATTCTTTTCGGAATTTCCTATTCACTTGGTTTTTTCTACTATTATGATGCTTCCGTTTGGAAATTTACATAATTATTACCACTTAATAGTATTGTATGTATTTTTACTTAATATTATATACTTTGAGAGATAATATAATGTGTTGTTAATTTATATAATTTTAGGTTTGCAGGTGCTATATTTTTAAATATTTTCATGTCATAGAACGATTGAAGTCTGTGTTATTTTAATTGAATTTTTAGCATAATTTTTAAAATTTCTTTCTACTTATCTGCGTGTATAAAATTGCTTATACTTTTATGCAGTGGCATGCATAGAGATACATACCGTACAGGGTATGTAAATTATATGAAATCATAAAAATCTCAGTGTGAGTTATAGTATTTAGTTTATTATTATTATTATTATATGTATGAACAATATGTATTATTAATAATAATTATATGTGGAGTATTAGAATTTATAACATGTAGTATAGTTTGCAATATTTTTATTCAGTTATACATTTTTATTGCCTCACCAATCCGTTCCTTATAACAACTACTTTCGCCAAATGTTGTCTGGGAGAGATCGCTTTAGCGATAAGACCGCCTTTGCACACCTAACTTCTTTTTCTTTATTTTTTTTATTTTCATCTCTTGTGTTTTTCTTTGTATTTTGTTTTTGTATGTGTAATAAAGATTTTAATAATAATAATAATAAAAACTTAAGGATAGCCTTATAAGAGTTATAAAAAGCCTGCCCTTACGTTTTTATAAATCGAACTGGATTAGAATATAATAGAATAAAAAAACTTTATTGCAACACAAAATAATAGGAAAAACACAAGGAAAACAGTAATAGTACTTAATGCTAGGGTGCAAAGGCGGCCTTGTCACTAAAAGTAATGGATTAATTTATTTTCTTTATTCTTTTACCTTTGACTGAAATTTTATTTTGTAAGTGATAATGCGGGCAAACTTCGAATTAATATAAAGTCCATACCCTTTAGCTGTTTGCAAGCGGTATCTTACCGGAACGTTTAATCGCTTACTGCTACACGTTTTTATCTGTAGGGTAGTTCATCGATAGCCTATCGATGAATACACTGCTAGACTAAAGGTCTCTCCCAACAAAACAATATTTATTAATATTTGATATCAAAAGAAGTCAAGTATATATTTTATTTTGAAACGTGAAGTAGTATATAGTAGTATGGTAACAATGGTGTGACGTCACAGCCTATCCGGACGCCGCCGATTATCCGAGGCTGTACAGAGCGGCGTTAATTGGGCGATTGTTGGAACTGCTGTTGATCAGCGATTATTTATCAGATGATTATTGGATAATTTGGCGCAGGTAGTTTTTCCACTAGTTACCTACATATTACCTATGCTCTTGACTGCAATCTCACCTGGCGGTTTGTGATGATGCAGTCAAAACTGGTAGCGGGTTTACTGGCTTAGAGTACCTATCTCAATTATTGTACGGTACGCTACTTATATGGGTAACATTAGTTTATTAACAATCTACAGCGGGAATTGCTATTGTATGACCACTACATGGCACGGGTCTCCTCCACAGTCCACCACGCTGGACCAGTGAGTGTTGGTGGACTTCACAGACCATTAAGAACGTTATTTAGATTATGTTGCATACAGGTCCACGATCTTTTCCTTCACCGTTGAACCAAAATATATTTTAATAACTTAAAACGCACATAACTTAGAAAAGTTAGAGTTGCATGTTGGGATTCGAACGCGGCTCGCGAAAGTGAAGTCAAGCTCCTGCACAATGCGCTATAACCGCTTCTCGACGTTTATATTATTAGTAGGATAATATTAGTAAGATTTTCTGTGAAAGTAATACGTGTAAAGCTCAATTTTAATAGCTTCATCGCAACACGTAGAAACTTGATCCGTACTAATAATAAAACTACAGAATTTGTTATTTTGTCCGAACACGCTAATTTCTGGAACTGCCAGTCGGATTTGAAAAATCTTTTGTGCCTTTTGACAGCCCTATCTTTTTTTAAATTCAATTAAACTTCACGATGAGACCCGTAAACCGATGCAGAATAAATACTAAGCGAAAACCAAGTAAAATAAGTCGACGGAGATGCGACGCGGTGTTGACTACGGGACGTCTGTTTGTAGTGACTCTATCACTCAATCAATCACATTTTACATGGATAATTATGGTACATATACAGATCTTAACAATGTCGATACATTTTTAAGATCTGTATATGTTAAATTTTTATTACCGACGTCCAATGATTTAATACTAGCTGGTACAGGCGACTTCGTCCGCATGGATTAAGGTTTTATTCCCGTGGGAACTCTCTTATTTCCCGGGATATTATTTCCTGGGGCTGTTTGTAAGAATGTAGGGTGTTGTTCCTCTTTCTTATTTCGACTAAGAGATGAACGAATATGTGATTTTCCATCGTCATTTTTTAGGCATAAATTATTAATCCATACAGGTCGACCGCTAGTTTATTTATTTATTAGTTTTTCAAGGGAAACAAACAGTACTATTACACATACGAGTAAAAGTAATATGGTATTTTTATATCACATAAACCAATGATGTTTCTACAACTGTATCACTATACATAAACGATAACATTAACCACAATTGCTTAGGTATTAAGTCTCTCTCTCTGGTCCTTCATCACTGAAGATCGTGGTCCTGGTGAGATCTCAACTTCGCGTTGGTAAACTGTCTCCATCGGCTTCTGTTGGAGACCATTTTTGCGATTTGATAGAAGCGGTCCGAATTTGTTTTTTTCAACTGGTCTGCCCATCTTGTTATGTAGGAATAAAGTACCAAGCGAAAATAATACAACAAAATTAAATTTAAACAAAAAAAATGTCCGACTCACAATATTTACTGTTGAAAGTATTGCAAGCACGAGATAAAAAGTTATTTGCCGAATACCTCGTCTTCCATCTAGCCCATGCAAAGGGAGGTTTACGTCTTGCATGTAACCTACGACATGCAAATTCGATATTACTTAGAAGAAGTGGGGAGGAGTAGTTAATTATATTCTGCAACCATAACATTTAATCGCTTGCGTGTCGCAATGGCCCTCGGAATAAGATGAATGCCTCTGAATTGGCACAATTTGATTACAGACGTCATTGACGATTAGCCGTCAAGGAAAAATTATATTTTCTTCGTAACCAGGGCGATGGGACCGGTTTAACCAGTCAGTTTATTAAGTTACTTAATTAATGAATATTGTTTTACTTGTAACTAAAACATTCACTAGCGGAAACCCGCGACTGCGGCCATGTAGAGATGTTTCTGTTTTGCTGAGTCTCTACGACTCGAGTCTTTTACCCTCATTTCGACTTTATAGGGGTACGTTTTAGAATAAAAAATAGCCTAATTTAACATTATGTATTTAACTGTTAAAATTCCACCAAGATCAGTCCAGGTGTTGACCGAAAAACAAATGTTTATTTTTATAAAAGTACCCATATTATGTGGTATACAAAGTACCTACTTTTATAAAAAAAATACAGTCCACTAATCTGCACAGGGTCCTTCTCACTCTGGGAAGAGGCCCGTGACCTGTAGTGGGCCGGTAATGTGTTGATGTGATTATGATGACCTTATATACTTTCAAGGGATAGGGTTGGGGTCTCATGGTGCTGGCTTGGCGACAACACACTGGAAAGCGCACTGTGGACCCCCTACGAGGTGGACAGACCAGACAAAGCGAGTCGTAGGGTCGCTGGATACAAGCGTCGCAAAACCCTAAGGAGTGGAAGTCCCCATGTCCAGCTGTGGACGTCGTCTGGTTGAGATAATAATGATAATAATATAGTTGAATATGCATGTAGTAAAGAGTTATTTTAACATTATACAAACAAACCTTTAAATTTTATTATTTGTATAGGATATTCATTCATCATGTACAATTATTCAACGCCATTAAAAATTACAAGAGATATTTATTTTATTTAAAGTCTTTATTTGTATACTTACTACACATATAGGAATATAAAAGTCGAATATATAGAAACACAAAAAGGCGGCTTTATCGCTTAGAAGCGATCTCTGCCAGGCAAACTTAGGATTAGAACTACACATTTATACATACATATTAATTTAATATTTTAATCTCACATCTTTTGATTTACAACTTGGATACAGCTTACAAACCTTATTTGTTTTGTATAAAAGAAACAACATTTAAATAATCTTGTCTTCTCAGAATGGGTATGCAGACATTCTCAGAAAACCTCCGCGGTATGAAGAGTATGTGATATATGATTATTGTGTTGTATAGTAATTAAGTAGTATAGGGAGGTAACTACCTCCGCCCATCCGCTGTTACCGTACCCTTTAGGTGTATAATACCTTAAACGTAGAATGGACGATGAATCGAGTTTGCAATACATACACGACAATCGGTTGCATATAGATAGCAGCGACCTCTTGGATCCATCGGTTCAAAACAACCATTTACAGTTTCCCTGATCATTTTTGACGATGTTCAATCTCCAGACAGTTTCTGAAACGCGGGAGATATTATAGCGCAAAAGTGTGTGGGCCAATACAGGTGTCTTTTGTTTGTTTGTTTTAATGCTTTATTGCACAGTTAAAAAGTAATATGTATATAGGCGAAACATAATGCCTGGAGGCATTCTCTACCCGTCTAACCTTTGGTAATGTCTCACTCTCTATTTCAGCACTCTTTCGCATGCAATGGCAGCTCCGACACGACCGGTAAGGGATCAGACGCACGACGGATAGCTTAACGTGCTCTCCGAAGCAGGGCGTGAATATCCACTAAAATCCAAATTTCGATCTGGTATGAAGAATGTCTTGATAGAAATCCCAATACTTATTCACTGAGCCAATCTGAATAGAACCCAGGACCTCGTAATCTGCTGTCGAACATGCTCACCACTAGGCCGACGAAGCAGATCGCTAAAAAAACACATCCACATACATTTCCTATGTATCTGTAGACCTCCTTGGCGCAACGGTGAGCGCTGTGAATTTAATTAGGAGGTCACGGGTTCGGTGCGATGTCGCGTAGAAATCGATTAGGAGTATGACTACCATACTCCCTAACAGGTTAGCCCGCTTCGTCTTAAAGTACGATATGTAAACAGTATAGCAAGAAAAACGTGCAAGCATATAAACAGCATATTTTTTAGCCCGGACTTTACCCAATGCTTGGGCGTAAGTTGTCTTTTTTTGGAAGTTATTTTTATCAGCTGTTTGACTGTTCCTTTTTTCAATAACTTTACCTCCCGCGAGGAGCTATTTGTAAAAAATGTATTGCCTTCCACGCACTTAAATGTATACAGAATACTTTTTTCCGAGCTTGAGATATTTATTTATTTATTCATAAGACACACCACCAATTAATTGTAACCAAATTCATAAAAAAATTAAATTATGTGTTACAATTACAAATTCTGTCCAGTGCCATTACAATAATTATAGATGTATACAGCATTATTTTTGTCATCTCCGGTCACAACGATAATGCTGTATACGAAAAATAAAAACTAAAATAAGTATTTAGTAAAAACTATTAAAAATAATAATGTAAATATGAATTAAGCTACGCAAAAGCAACCAAAGCAACTTACCGCTATGTGCTCGATAACTATGTAATTAGCAGCCGGCTATATAATTCCACCCGCGCTATGTGCGAGAAGCAAGGTCGAGTACATAATGATCGTATTGTACGTTTTTTTTTGCTCACGACTGACTGCTGAAGATGTATTATGTATATTAATCTTATATTTCGTAACGGACGCGGACAACAATATCTCAGCAATTGAACAAACTTATTTAAAATATTGGTATACATTTAAAATTTAAAAAAACTCCCGTCAGTGGTCAGTAGTCAAGCTGTTTAATTTGATATCCATTTTGAGGGAGTTGTCAAATATAATATATCATTTTATGGTGGCGGTCATCTTGCATTTCAAATTTTATTTGTAATTTATCATTGTTGTGTTGGAGGCTCTCTTTGATTTGACAATAAAATCTTTGTTGTCTTTGTAAAAATATGTTTACATATCTAATTAAAGGGCTTCTCATACTAGTCAGCCCTTTAATTAGATACCCATATTGGAGTAGTTGTGAAAAAATATGTAAATCAACATTTAGGCGGCCATCTTGGACTGATTTTCATGAAAGCTCAGAACACTAACTCTGTATAATATCTTATATACACTAACACTAATTCTCATTTGAAACAAATAAAACAAATAAAAACCGTTCGGAAAAAACGATGCCACACACACAGACACACACCCACGCTCATACACACACGTACGTCAAACTTATATAACACCCCGTCGTTTTTGCGTCGGGGGTTAAATAAGCATTATATGTGCACTTGTTATCTATGTACCTAGTAATAGAAAAAGGTGAATGATGGAATGAGGCTTTGGTACGATATCGCATAGAAGCCGATTAGATGAAGGTGTTTAATGTAACTGTCGTACCCCTAACAGGTTTTCCTCAAACCACCCTAAACTGCGTCATCATCTACCACCAGATGAGACTGCAGTCAAGCGTTTGTAGTGATTAAAAAAAAAGGTAAATAATATAGCAGTAAGAACATGGAAATTATAGACATTCCGATGAAGATATCTGATATAAGAGCATCCGCTGACGCAATGACACCGGCTGTGTTTTGCGGTCTCATAGAAATAACTGCTTACATAACACGTGACATGTGTTATGAAAATTAAGCTTAATTTGCTATACTCCGCGAACAGCAGGACATCTCCTGAGGATGCTGCGGTTTCGGTGCGAAACGTGCGTAGAGGGTACATTGCTGATAGATTGAAGAAATTATAAATTATACCATACAGATTCTCCTGCTTTCTGCAAAGTAAGCTAAATTTTCATAATATGTCATGGATTTCCGCAAAGTAACGCCTGCTTCTATCCAATACGTGGCATGTGGTCTTATAAGTGGCAGGACCCCGGTTCGTTTCCCAGTAGAGGGAATTGGGTTATTTATATACATTTCTACGAATACACTGATCCACAAATTGAAGGCACTCAAGAAAGAGAGATCTATGTTGGGAGTTTCCCTGAAGGATATAACTAGTAACGAAGAGATCCGCAGGAGAACCAAAGTCACTGACACAGCCAAAATTATCTGCAAGTTGAAATGACAATGGTGCGATCAATTCAAGGTGGGTAACAAATGAAAGGTAAGGTGTTTTTTAAAATTAAAATTTATCATTTTTATTATTCAAGATACTCGTACTAAGACCATAGTAAGACTAGGGCGTTCAACATAAATAATTCCGCTGCAACACAAATAATTTCCGAATGTTTTAAAAATATACTACGACAATACACATTTTTTGCCATCTAGTCCGAAAGTAAGCTTGTACACTACATAAATACTTTTAATATATTGATAAACACTTAGACACTGAAAAACATTCATGTTCATCACACAAACATTGTCCAGTTGCGGGAATCGAAACCACGGCCTTGGACTCAGAAACCAGGGTCGCTGCCCACTACGCCGATCGGCCGTCGGTGTTTTAATTTTCTTTTGAAAAATATATACTTTTTTAATGCCCACACCCCAAAATTATACACAGTAGGTAAATACCTATCCTATAATTATATATGATGCTGTCCGTGCGCCATAGACGTGAAAAACGGAGTTATTGTCTAAGAAATAGTTTATTTCTTAATTGGCTTATACGATTTTAACTTTACTGGCTAAAGTTTAAAAGCAAAGCAAATGGCTGTGGTGCTTACGCTATTTTTAAATTGACACTCGATACTTTTTTTATTGTAACCTTCTTTGGATGTTTAAATTGTATAATTTCCTTGTGTTTTTATAGCTAACATTAGCAAATAGGTATTTCGCTTGAAGATCATTATGATAATGTATTTTTTGTACATATTATACTTGCAACTAGAAGTTAACACGCGACTTTATCCGCGCCAACTCATTTCTCGCGGAGAGTAAATTTATCATGACGGACCGACAAACTACAGCCCAAAATCTGTAATTTAGAGAGTATATTCTTTGGGAACTCTACAAGCACTTCAAAAACTTTTTTAAAATCCTATCCTTGGGGTTGATTAAAAAGGATAAGAAAGTTTGTATGAAAATCCATAATTTACAAGTTATATCTGTGAAACTTGGTATTCGCTTTTGATTACACACTAAGAAACACATGTTCTGCACTTCGAACATAATTATCTCTAAAAAGTTTTATTGGTAAAGAAAGTTTTGTAGCAAATTATTTTATTTTCAAGCTTTATACATATAGGTAATTGCCTCACTTGCTTTCTGGTGACGGGTATTAGGCCCCGCGATTTTTTTTAATGGGACATCAGTAATTTATCATGTTAAAATGACATGAGGGTGAAATCGCAGGGCACCGTTAGCAATTAACGATATGCCTTATAACAGTTGGTATTTTTTAACATTTAACACATACAGACAATAAGACATTTTGTATGGTTATAACTTAAACATTGTACTTACGAGGTAAATAATAATACTTGTGAAAAAACATGACGTTGCCAAGGTATAAGACCTGCAGATTTGACGCACGAAGTAAAATATATACCTACCGATAGAAAAGGCTACCAAAACAGTTGTAGCTAAGAATGCTCGTAAACATGTACAAAACGAGGGGTTTTCTAAGTTGGATCTTGGTCCATCTGTCTGTCTGAGTCCTTATATTGTTCAAAGGTAACATATATTTACTACTGCTTCGCGTAAGGAATATGGATATCGCCATCATGTCACTACAGTGTCTTATGTAATGTACGCATCAAAAGTGCCACCTATACTACTACTACTACCTAAGTAGGCCCTACTTGAATAAATATATTTTTGACTTTGACTTTGACTTTGATTCCTAATTAAGGGCCGGCGCCCATTGTCGGCATCGGCAAGGAACAGGATCCTTCGGCATCCTACATGCAAGCGCACACTGATGGAAACTATGCTTTGGCATGCTGCAACGTTCTTAGGGATGACGAGGCGTCCTTTAGCATGCCGCACCGTCCTGTAGCTTGCCGAAGCGTCTCAATATCGTATTTCTCGTCAAAACAGTTTCAGAGTTGTTACAAGCTAGTTGTGTGAGTTGTATTTAATATGGTGGACTGGGATCTAGTGCTCATAGCAGCTCTTGCTGAAGAAGAAGAGAAATCTAATCAATCAAGAAGATTTTGGGTGAACAACCTTTGGAAGCAACGATATACGTCCGGTGAATTCAACAATTTATTCAATGATTTGCGTTATGACGTGCGAAAATTTTATGACTACTATAGAATGAGTTATGAAAATTTTGAAAGTCTGGTTCATTTGCTTCGACCTTTCATGGAGAAAAAACAATCAAATTTTCGCACACCTATATCTGTTGAAGAAAGATTGTCTGTGTGCTTGAGGTGAGTAATCATACTAATATTATAAATGCGAAAGTGTGTTTGTTGGTTTGTCCTTCAATCACGCTGCAAGAAAGCCACGGATTGACGTGATTTTTTGATTGGGTATAGTTGAGGACCTGGAGAGTGACATAAGCTACTTTTTATCCCGGAAAATTAAATAGTTCCCTTAGTTAGTTAATAATAAACAATACTTTAATGTGTTAATAATCATATTTATTATTTTTTAATTCACATATACTCGTACAGGTATGATTCGAATGGTGACTTCAGATCGCAGACTACATTACTATTTCGTCTGAATCTATATTTCATGCTGCGCCGGTCATAGAACTGTCGTCGTGGAGCGATTGTTGATGACATTGGAGTCATATCTTTATTTTTAATCACATTAGCTTTGCTGCAGGTAATAATATGTTAAAGAAATTACAAATTCTGGTAATCATTGGTTTCAATATTCTGGTAATCACTGATTTCAATGTTTTGGTCTTGGCATCTAGGTATGGGTGTCGGTGTATATTTCAATGTTGAATGTATGTTGTCCTCGTTATTTACGGATGTTGCTTGGGGTGTGTAATAAGAAAAATCGTCCATGGTGTAGTTTGATTGATTCACAGGAGGTTTTTGTTTCGATGTGGATGGTTCATTAATAGATCTTGTTGTTTCAATATGCTGTGGTGCTTCTAACATTTCTGAATATTCGATTTCTGCCTTATTAACAATAAGCAATACATCTCTTTTCACTTGAAGTTGCAACTTTTTCGGTAAAGATTTTACTGTAGCAGACATTGATTTAAAAAATATATCTATAGGATGTTCATCTTCGTTATTTTTAGAATCTATATAATTTTTTAATATCTCAGCTGTGGTTATGTTTTGTGATCGAGGACGCGAGTTTTGTGAATCTGAATGTGACATTTGTGATTGTGGCCGTGATTGAAGAGAATCCAAGAAAGAATCTTGTGTGTCCTCGGAAGACGAATCTAAATTAGATACCTGTGCTCTATTTTGTAAAAATGTAGTTAAGAATTGGAGTTCTCTTTCGTGTTTTATTGGCCTTTGTGGCTTTGCAGAATCACCACTTTTGCTTGTTCTATTTTTTATCGCTTTTCGATAGTTGTTTCTGATGTTCGTCCACATCTTGAGGCATTCTTGAGCTGAAAATAATATAATAAACATATAAATGAATGGTTTGTTAGTGAGGGGTTTTCACGCAGGTTTTCCAAGTGGCAATAGATTAATAGGTACCTACCTAAGCTATATTTAAAAATATAATGTTTCTTTTCAGGTTTTTAATCACAGGAGTCAGTTTCAAAACTTTAGCATTCAATTACCGAATGGGATTTAGTACAGTTCGTTGTATAGTCCATGAAACCTGCCGTGTAATCTGGAATATTCTTGGCCGTATCGTTCTGCCAAAACCAACAACAGCACAATGGAAGATAATTGCTAAAGACTTTGATGAAATATGGAATTTTCCAAATTGTATTGGTGCCATAGATGGCAAGCACTTCAAGATACGAGCTCCAAATAATAGTGGAAGTATGTATTTTAATTATAAAAAATTTTTTAGTATCGTTCTGTTGGCTGTAGCAGATGCTAAATACAGATTTGTCATTGTCGATGTAGGTGCTTATGGTAGAAATAGCGACGGTGGTATATTAGATCATTCAAAATTGGGTTTAAAATTGCAAAACGACACCTTAAATATTCCTCAAAATGTGAGCTTACGAGGAATAACTGAAGAATTACCCTATGTTTTTGTTGCTGATGAAGCATTTCCACTAACGAAAAATATAATGAGACCGTACCCTGCGAATCAATTGGCAAATATAGAGAAAAGAGTTTTTAATTACAGACTAAGTCGAGCAAGGCGTATTGTGGAGAGTGCTTTTGGCATTCTTCAATCAAGGTTTGAAATATTTCAGAGGAGAATGCAAGTACAAGCAAAATATATAGATAACATCATTTTAGCCTGCTGTTCTTTACATAATTACATCATTAACAATGCAACGACGGAACTTCCAAACCCACTACAGGAAAGTGACATTTTAGAAAGTTCCGTGGATAACAATGTAGTTGGCGATACCGATATTATCATGTGCGAGGGTATGGTCATTAGAGATCAATTTAAACAATATTTTAACTCTGAACATGGGTCAGTTAGTTGGCAGAATAATATTGTCAATAGATCATAAAATACCAACGATCTATAAGTCAATGTAATTAATTATATATTATATATACTTATACTTATTATAACTCAATAAAAAATACAATGTTTATGATGCTTACTTACGTGTTTTATTGAATTCTTTGGCGATTTGCTCCCACGCATTATTTTTCATGTGTTGGTCACTGTAGTGACGCGATTTTATATTGTATAAACACTCGTGTAGACGAACTAAATTAATTAGCTTTTCTTCCGCCATCGTTGTTACAAGAAAATTCGTTGTTACAGCAAACAACCGATACACGCAGTGGTTACCTCGATTGTGTTGTGTGTGAGTCAAATGATTCAAATGGCGGATGCCTCCCCTCGCCCCGCAGGGCAAGCTATCCCCGAGTGGTGCCTCGGCGCCGGCGGGTACCGAAGGATGCCGAAGGATGCCGAAGCATCCCGAAGCATTCTTAAGGCTGCCGATACAGCAGCCTCAAGCATACCGAAGCGGTATTTTTGTTATTACGACCATATATAATGGAAATTTCTACTTTATTGTCATTATGTTAATGTATATTGCTATTTGCCACCTAAAATCCTCAGTCGTGCCGATGCCGACAATGGGCGCCGGCCCTAAGTGTACAGATCCTTAGGTAGGTATGTAGATACCTAGTTGCTAAAGATAATTGAGTTCTTCCCTATAGATACACTTATTAACATTTTTTTGCTATCGATACTTATGATATTTACTACGTAACGAGGATGCGGACGAAGTCATACTAATAATAAAGCTGAGTTGTTTGTTTTAACACGCTAATCTCTGGAACTGCCAATCTAGAAACATCTTTTATTAATAGCTCAATTTGCGTGTATGGAAATGTAAATAAGCGTACCTATCTATGATTTAGAATATACTAAATTATAAAGTTTTTAATTTACGAGTTAAAATAGGGGATGAAAGTTTATATGACAAATAAAACAGTGAACTGCATGTTTCTGGATTTTCAGGAAAATTGTACTCCAAAGTAGTTAAAAAGGGGCTCTAAGTTTATTTTTTCAGAATGAGATAAAATATTTTTTGCATTTGGTACATAATCAAATTATTAGGGTGTAGGAAGGCACAAAACAAATTGTATCAGAAATATAAACTATCAGAAATTGTGTGCGGGCAAAACCACTAGGCACCGCTAGTGTTTTATATGACATAAACGAATGCATCCATTTTTAAATGCATAATTTGGTATATCAAGGTGTTTTTTTAATCGGTCACGGTGAGGCCCTGACCCGATTTTAATGAAACGTTAACGTAGCTTCAGCGCCGATCAGAACAGGTTTTGTACGAAAATATAACAGGCACCAGTAAGAAGTAAAGCCTTTATAGTGCAGCGGTGAGAAATAATAATAATAATAAATACAGGATGTTTGGTGCATCGTGTGCCAAATCGAATCTGATGATTGGAGGGGTCTTTGGCTATCTCTTCAGCCCTCGTAAAAAAATCTTGCTCAAACGGTTTTTTTTATACTGATTTTAAATTGTTTTTTTAAAAATTGTAAAAATTCTACATTTAAATTTTAATAAAAAATAAAGTTGTTAAGTATTAATTAATTTTCTTTTTAATCTTTAATTTGTAACGTTTTACGCTTCTTTTGAAACTAGAATTACACGCCAGCAACATCTAGTTTTTGTTTTACAGCCCCGCAAAGTTTTTTTTACGTAAAAAAATAAGCTTGAACGTCAACTTTCGGTTTTAATAAAAAAAAAACTAAAAGTGATCATGTTCTTCCAATTTTTTTAAAACATCTCTGGACTGTCCCCTTTCTAATGGTGTGCAATATGCCATGAAAAGTAATTAGTAACATCACTAATTTTCAAATTTTCTAAACTTGGTCGCAATTTTCTAATATTCAACAGGTGAAAGAAAAACAAGGGTTTGCGTAAATAACACTCACAATTCACAAGGCAGATGACATTTTCTGTCTCTTTCATAAAGTTATACGCCCGTTGTTCGTTTAAACAGGCAAAAATAGTTTTTTCACTCTAGTGAAGCGAAATCTATCTTCTATTCCTTTCTTGCATAGTGCAAACCTGTTTGAACCAATCGCGAACGGGCCCCGCGTCGCGTCGACACGGCGGCCATCTTATTTTTTAGTCGAGACATCACTGCCTCTGCTGCCTAACGTGTGTGCTAGCTTACTGTACTCCACGATTCTTTTATTTAGTTTTCGTTAAGTTTTGTTGTTTTTTGTTACGTTTTATTTACTTTTGGTGTTATTGTTAAACTTTGTTGACTTTTTTGTTGTTGCAATGACGACATACTCTAACGAGGAATATGCGGACATCATAATGGTTTATGGTGCAGCCCGTGGTGTCGCTCGTGCAGCGCAACGACTTTACCAGGAACGCTTTCCTGGTCGACGATTACCTGGCCGCAGAGTCTTCCAAGACACATACCGACGTTTACGCGAGACTGGGAGTGTCAATTTTCATGAACCAAGGGGACATGTTGTGCGACATAATGTTGAAGTGGACGAGAGAATACTGGCACTTTTTGAGGAAGACGACACAAGAAGCATTAGATATGTGGCGGCACAACTTGATATTTCAATATGGAAAGTGTGGAAAGTCCTTCGACAAAACGAAAAATATCCATTCCACGAGACTCCGGTTCAAGGTACGTAATTTAAAACCTTTGTTTGACGTTGCCTTTGTTTAGCAGGTATCCATAATCTTCTAGTGCAATTAATTACTGCTCAAGGGGAATTAAAAAGATTTTTGGTTGTTGCAGGTCTTGAGGGTGGCGACTTTGACAGACGAATGCACTTTTGTCGGTTTTTGTTACACACAGATGTGGATAATCCTGATTTTTTAAAAAGAATACTGTGGACTGACGAATCCAAATTTACCAGAGAAGGGATTCTTAACTTGCACAATTTACACCATTGGGCACCGAAACGGCAAAACCCACATGCCAAAAGACAGCAATCTTTTCAAAGACGGTTTAGTGTGAACGTTTGGGCAGGAGTGATTGGGAATCAGGTAATTGGACCGCACTACCTGCCTGATAACTTAAATGGCGATAATTATTTAGAGTTCCTGCAAAATGATCTGCCGGAATTATTGGCCGAGGTGCCCGTGTTTAATGAAGATGTGCCCATAGTATTTCAAAATGACGGCTGTCCCGCGCATTGGCGTTTAACTGTGAGGGAATACCTCGATAATGTGTTCCCCAATTCGTGGATTGGGCGCGATGGGCCTATTGCATGGCCTCCACGTTCCCCAGACTTAACTCCGTTAGATTTTTATGTCTGGGGACGTGCCAAAGAGCTAGTATACGCCACAGAAGTCCCAACGAGGGAGGTACTAATACAACGCATAGAAGCGGCCTTCGGTACAATTAAGAACGAAATACGGCTTCGGACTACAACTGTAACAATACGTCAAAGATGTCGGGCCTGCATTCGAAACAGGGGTGAACAATTTGAGCAGAATTTGTAAAAATTATGAAATAAATGTTTCAAATGCAATGTATTATTTTTATTTCAAGTAAAACCTACGAAATTTAAAAATTTTACCTGCTTGTGAGTTTTATTTACGCAAAAACTTGTTTTTCTTTCATCTGTTGAATATTAGAAAATTGTGACTAAGTTTAGAAAATTTGAAAATTAGTGATGTTACTAATTACTTTTCATGGCATATTGCACACCATTAGAAAGGGGACAGTCCAGAGATGTTTTAAAAAAATTGGAAGAACATGATCACTTTTAGTTTTTTTTTTATTAAAACCGAAAGTTGACGTTCAAGCTTATTTTTTTACGTAAAAAAAACTTTGCGGGGCTGTAAAACAAAAACTAGATGTTGCTGGCGTGTAATTCTAGTTTCAAAAGAAGCGTAAAACGTTACAAATTAAAGATTAAAAAGAAAATTAATTAATACTTAACAACTTTATTTTTTATTAAAATTTAAATGTAGAATTTTTACAATTTTTAAAAAAACAATTTAAAATCAGTATAAAAAAAACCGTTTGAGCAAGATTTTTTTACGAGGGCTGAAGAGATAGCCAAAGACCCCTCCAATCATCAGATTCGATTTGGCACACGATGCACCAAACATCCGGTATATTATGACAATACACACATCGCCATCTAGCCCCAAAGTAAGCGTAGCCTTTGTTATGGGTACTAAGATGACTGATGAATATATTTATAAATAATATACATAAATGCTTAGAATATACATATAAACACCCAGACACTGAAAAATATTCATCACACAAACATTTTCCAGTTGTGGGAATCGAACACGGTCTTGGACTCAGAAAGCAGGGTCGCTGCAAACTGCGCCAATCGGCCGTCAAAAGAAAAAGGTTTCGGATTGGCTAGCTAGGAACTTTATTACACGTATCGAGTAGCAGTCGTTTTTTGATTAGCAGTACTAGAAGCTTTTTGTGACAGAGTTCGTCCAGTGAAGTACTATCGCCATGCCTATTTCTGCCGCTAAGCAGCATTGTTGCAATGCTGTGTCGGTCTGAAGGGCGTGGTTGCCGGTATCATTTCAGGTACATGAGGCTTAGGTGTTAAGCCTCAAACGAAAGGACATGTTGCAGGACGTACTCCCTGCATGCCCTGTGAAGTATTGCTCTGTTTATAGGCGATGGTTTTCCACATACCATCAGCAGTGGCGTTCCTAGGGTCTTGAATAAGAGCAAGCCCAGTTACATGTAGGACTACTTCGACAAACCATATGGTCAATATAAGGCAGCTGTTGATGTGCCAAATAACAAACATCAAATAGTGTTTTTCAAATATTACATTTGAAAAACACTACGATTATGGTCCACACGCGAGTTATGATTAGAAATTTCGATTGATAATAAAAGCCTGGCTTTTCGGCTTCTATGGTAGTACCGCCACTGAGTCCATCAGGTTGGCCATCAGGTTGGCCATCAGCTTGGTCTGTCAATTATTACAAGACAAAAAAACGGATGCCAAAAAGAAGTGAATTATTTTCAGACTTCTTAGTCTACCATATTATCTCAATGCCTTAGATTATGTGTAAGGAACCGAAACCTACACATAGAACAAATGTGCTCAGTAGAGCTTTGAGGGAGAGAGCTCATCGGGGTACCCGCTTGGATTCAGTTACCAAAATGGTAAAAACTAACCCTTATCCACGACTTTGTGCATTTGCCACAACCATATATTGAGTTTACCCCTAACGCCATCGAAATATATAATTATTTTATTCAATATATATAAAGTAGGTCATGAAATTTTAAAATGGTGAGCGTGGTATTATAATATTGAGAAGCTTTAATGATGAATTAAATGAAATAGTTTTTAAATCATCGTGAAAAAAATACTAATCTACGTAGTTTGCAAAGCAATAAATCTGACATTAAATATATATGTTATGTTGTGTTCTAATTGCTATTGTTTGTAATGATTTATGTGTGACACATCTGTAATCTTACTAACAAGCGAAAATAGCAAACGTAAGTAAATTAAATTTAACAAATCAAATCCAGTTAAGTAATTTTTGCTAACTTTCTTGCCTTCATATCTAGGTGATTGTCATCATAATACATTGATTTACAAATCGTTGAACTACTTAATAGCTGATAATGTTGTTGCCTTACTTTGCAAATTATTTCGACTCGTCGGCAATTTAGTTCAGATTTATTTTATAGCATATTTGAACTAATTTCTATATTTTGTTTTCTTTTTACGCCTTTGGTTTATATAAAACGTTAACTAACAGAAAAATCTTATTATAATGTTAAGGATCACTCAAACGATAGAAAAGCTTAGGTGTGCATTGCTCTAACTTCATAGCTTCATATTAATTTACTGTGAAATGGTGATAACAAAAAAATAACCGGGCTTAGTTTGTTGTCGACTCTTCTTATACTAGGGCGCGTTTGGAACCCTTGTAGCTTCAGGTTTTATTTAGCGAACGAAGCTATTACCATTCCCTTACAATTATATAAACATATTTGTATGAACGCTTCATAAGTGCCTGTGTATAAAGATTTTTTTGAATTTGAATGTGAATGTGGTTGCCTGAAAGTAATTTATAAAGCCACCAAATTGTGCCTTCTTACTCTAGTATGTTTATATACCTATATCTTTAACTACTTTTTTCAGAGGTGTGCAATAAAAGTGTAAGTATACAGGCATTCATTTATTCACATAATTGTCTCCTCCATTTCTAATACCTCTTTTTTTATTCCACACATGTTAGACTTTAACTGCAATCTCACCTTGTTATGATGCTATATGATGTATAGAAACTACGAACAAACGTGTGATTTATTTTCCATACAAACGAATTTAAAACATTCTAAGCGTTTACTTATGAAAACCCTATTGAGGATAAAATATTGCCACGGGCATAGTACCTACGGTACGCGACGCGTTCCTTATAAAGTGGCAAGAGCCACATGATTTTAATTGTACACGGTACACCTGATGTTAGGTCTGCGTCTGATTTCTCTCAATAAAACTAGGGCAGTGGTTTACTCAAAAACTATTAGGTTTTCGGTTTCACAGATAAGTCTCAGTGGCAATACATAATGTACCTCTTAAGCCTGTGATGTATTATTTGGGTTTTCATTTACACGTTGTATATAACTTATTGTAAAGCTGACTAAAAACATCACGAGGAAACTAATCCTCCAACTTCTGAGAGGGAACCGTGCCTTGTAGTAAGCAGCTAACGGCTTCATAATGATGATGGCAAGATTAGAGAATAAGGGAATTATTACTTTTTAAACAATTTTTCAGACTATTTACTCTGTGTAGCATGTGAACATATACAGGGTTAAATAAAAATTTCCACAAAGCTCTCGGCTTTAGCGTTCCTAACATCAAAACTAACTTTTTTTTTCCACGACTTGAAAAAAATGAATACATGTTATTTCTGGAAAGTGACATTACACTGTGAAACCAAAAACATGTGACTCGACAACATCGCGTAGTCGGGTAAGAGACGGCACTATAGCGTCGTAGTTCGCGCTGTCGCCGAGTTTACCTTACAGAGTAGTGACAAGTAGAGTATCTATAAAAAATATTAAATATTTCGCAAACTATTCAGTTTTTAAAAAGTCTTGGAATAAATGTTGTTAGTTTTAATGCAAACAACTATAGGCCGAGGGCTTTTTGGTATTTTTATTGAACCCTGTATATCGATAGCTGGAGCATCTACTTAATGAGATACTGAGAATCTTGCATAATAATTGTAAACAGCGGTGAGAATCCTTGCAGATACAAAGATATATCTAGATCACCAAGCAACCGCTCACTCTGAGCACGGAGGCCTTGGACCCTTAAGATAAATGCCCGTTCTCACGGCTTAAAGATGACAACCCTTTCTAAAACCTTCCATTTACCATCCCTACTTTATTTACAGACTAGCAGACGCCCGCCACTTTGTCCGCGTATACCTTAAATTTGAAATACGTTTAAACTTTCCAACTTAACTACTGTAACTACTGTATTCTTTACACTTTAGGGTAGTTTTGATAAAAAAACGCAATTGAAAGTGTTTTTATAAAATAAATGAATGCCGTAACTTCTTCGACTGTAATACTGCAACTCTCATGTCACCCCCTTTTAAGGTAGAACACAGCCTTAGCCAACAGTCAGACAGACAAAAATTAAAAAAAAGTTCTTTGTTTTTTTTTTATTAGTAGCAAATAAGTACTATAAATTCAGTTACATGGGCCGAATACTAGTGTGAATACTTGTACTTATACAGGGCAGGGCGGTTTTTGTTTTGTGGAGGTATTAATTATTTTTAAATTTACCATAATGAAGGTATATATAACATAATTTATTCAAGCTCTAAATATCCGATTTAATTAAAAATGCTTCATCTACATACTGATAACTTGCAGTGAGTTACAAACTTGTGAGTGAGTTGCTTCGCTAACACAAGTGTTAGCGAAGCACAAATTATGTAATAAGATCCACGTTGCGAGCAAGTGTAGCGGGAGTAGGTAGTTACTTTTCTCAGAATCAATTCTGGCAGTCACACGAAGCGGCACACCCCGCGGACAGTGGCCAAATTTATCAACAATGGACGACGATATTATTATTGTACAGTTCCAAAATATACTCTAGAACGTTCCGTTCGTTGAACGAACGTTCATCGGTTGGGAATAGCGGATTACGGATGTGGGGTTCCCAAGGCGCTGGAATAGTAATCTGCAGAAAAAGTAATTCAATTAATTTTGAATTTCAGGTTTAGCTGCACTTTTGAAAAATCGAGTAATGTCAATATTAGACATGCTACGTCGTTATGTTTCCGTTCAACGTTTAAGTAAGTGAAAAATTATTATTAATTGCTCGAAACGCACATAACTCCAAAAAATTCGTCGGTGCGTGTCGGGATTGAAAGGTTGGTTATCGCCGCTTATAAATAAAATATATTTAACAATTATTTAAAAATATTTACAGAACTTTAAAACCTAAAATGCAATAGCATGCGGGACAGATGTTTCGCATTGTTGCCTAATGTATGCAGGTTCCTACATATGAGACCCGCATCTCTCTACATTCGCAGAATTCGAAATGGCTTATCAGTGAGTGAAGTACGAGTACGTGCAAGAACGATAGTAAAAGGAAGGAAGGGGTGATGAATAGCAATGGTGCTTAAGTCAACATCGGTAGCGTACTATAATATTACAGAAAAATAACAACTTCGGAAATAAATGTTATACTAGCTAAAAAGTAAATAATTTCTTGTATAAATCAGGTTGAATCCTCTATACTATGCAATATATACTATACTAGCGGACCCCAGCGCCATCTGTCGGGCTGATTTGTGAATCTAAACCATCCAGGGTGCCACCCAAACGCATACCGAAAAATTCATTCAAATCGGTCCAGCCGCTTAGGAGGAGTTCAGTGACATACACACGCACACAAGAAATATATATATAAAGATATTGTATATAGGTGTACAATATATGGTATATATTGCATGTGCCTATTAATTGCAGCGGCAACCACGCCTTTCTGACCGACACAGCATGGCAACAACGCCGTTTTGCAGCAGAAATAAGCGACTGACTATCGCCCGCGACTTTATTTGATCATATTTGATGCGACCGTCTTCAGAATGCAAACTATATCTAAGCAATATGTTGGCAATATGCTTTTACCTGCGAAGACATGCGTAGTTAAATAAAACTATATTTTTTAATCTCGCGGGACCGGGAAACGGTTGCTAATGTAAGCTACGAATGCTGCAAATTTCTTCAAAATCGATGCAGTGCTTGAGCATAGGTAACAAATAAACAAATTAACGAACAGATTCATAATTCAGCTTCGCGGGAATTTACATTTGCTTTGAAAGTTAGACGCATCTCTACCTGTATTCTTAGTGATTAAAGTTGTTACATCTTTTTCATTGTTTTAGTACAAGAGCAACCGGTTTTGTGCATTATTTTCTGTCGCCAATCATTTTTCGAGTCGGTTGTAATACCACCACCCGCCAGTCATGTGATGTATTTACGAGTATAATGGTTTAGTCATTATATTCAATTACTTGCAAAGAACATTATTATAGTCAATCGAACAACTCGTTATGTAAGATACACCAGAGAACTATCGGTGGTGTTAAGTAAGTAAATATAGACTAAGAGTTAGTAACTTCTTTGTACCACCTACAGCTGCACGACCAACGAGTACAGGTACCTAACCTACAGTATTTTTTCTTTTATTTTGTCCTTTGTCCTTTAACACCTTGTAGTTCATAGGGCCAACGCTACTTTTTAACCGAATCCAAAAGCGAGGAAGTTATATATTCGGATGTTTTTTTTATTTGCATAACTCCGTCAAATAAGCTAAGCAGCATTGTTGCAATGTTGTGTTCCGGTCAGAAGGGCGTGGTAGCCTGTGTAATGACAGGTACATGATCGGCTTATCACTTACGCCTGAAATTGATGGACACAGGACAGCATATTGTATAGGACATGCTCGTTGCATGCCCTATAGAGTTTTTTTTTTATATTAATAGCGGGCCAACGAGTACGTGGGTCACCTTCTCGTTGGCCCGCTATGAATAAGTGATCACCGCCGCCCATAAACATCTGCAGCACCAGAGGAGCCACCGATGCGTTACCGGCTTTTAAGGAATTTGTTTATCCGCCCCTTGAATAACCCTAGATTGTATTTTTGAGGAAACACATCAGATGGGAGGTTGTTCCATAATTTGCAAGTGCGCGGTTTACGGCAAGGTAAATATTTCTGGATTCGTCTTCATAACGTACGTACATAGCAATTAGTCTGCGACGGTGCCAACAACGAAAAGGAGTCCACGACAAACTCGGCGGGTGTTATTTTTGTTATCACCATCTTATTGTCATTTAAACCTATTAAAGGTTTCTGCGTCAATACTAAGCCCCCAGATCTTAGACTAGGTATTCGTATTTGCGATGGCAATTACACATTTCGTATGACTGTATGACATTACTTATATGAGTGTTAAAATATTGAATCGGGCGAATTGACGTCATCTGTGGACAATCTATGTATTTATCTAGCAACTTAAGCCGGGTCCAGATAGGTATAGTTTGCCCGATACGATCAATATCATTCGTCGTAGCGCTTTGTTGGTGCTTTTCGGTTTACTTCATATCATATACATAGTACATACAATAACAAATTGTCCAGTTAGGTATATGTAAGCTCTTCTTCGATAATCGAACAAAAACAATGCAAAAGTTGGGTATGAATCGCTCTAACATCATTCCTATGTGTTACATGGATATGAGATTATAACTAAAACCTTTCGGTAATGGGTCGTGGGCTTCCCCGTCCCGTTTGGAAATTGCATAGCTTCAGTATCACTTAACTATAAAAGAGAAACATCTGTGAAATACATATAACTTATAGGTATAGAGACCGCTTATCATGATGTACAACTTCACCCAGTCATGATACGCGTTGCACAACTGCCCCGTTTGTCTAGTGGTTAGCATGAATTCAAATTCAAAAATTCAAATTCAAAATTCAAAATTCAAAATTCATTTATTTCAAGTAGGCCTTATACAAGCACTTTTGAAACGTCAAGTCTGTCCGTGTGTAGTGACTCTACCACCGGTTCGGAAGGCAGATTCTACCGAGAAGAAGCCGGCAAGAAACTCAGCAGTTGCTCTTTTCCAACATCAAAAATTTACATTTTATATTTTAACATTCATTTTTCTATCTTGTGAGAGATGAAAGCGGAGCCGGATGCTTCCAAGCAACCTTGTCATTAAGAAACTCATCAATTGTATAATAACCTCGCTGTAATAAATGTGTTTTAACACATTCTTTAAGCTTATGGATTGGTAGGTCCAAAATTACCTTAGGAATCATATTATAAAAGCGTATACTCAATCCCACAAATGACTTCTGCACCTTTCGCAGACGATATGCAGATGTCACTAATTTATGACCATTTCTTGTAAGTCGACTGTTTATATCCACTTTTTGTTTATAAAGACTAATATGTTGTCTTACAAATACTATATTGTTATAAATGTATTGTGAGGCTACCGTAAGTATACCAATTTCTTTAAATTTTTCACGGAGGGATTCACGTGATTTAAGTTTATATATTGACCGTACAGCTCTTTTCTGCAATATGAATATAGTTTCAATATCAGCAGCTTTGCCCCATAATAAGATCCCGTAAGACATCACACTATGAAAGTACGCGAAGTAAACAAGTCTTGCTGTTTCTACGTCAGTAATCTGTCTAATTTTCCTGACGGCGTAGGCAGCCGAGCTTAGTTTACCTGCTAGTGTATCTATATGGGTACCCCACTGAAGCTTACAATCCAAGGTCATGCCCAGAAAAACTGTGGAATCTTCCATTTTTAGTGATTCTCCATTTATTATTATATTTTTATTAACTTTCTTTACATTTGGTAAAATAAAATAAATTCCACACACTTAGTTTTTGTGTTGTTCATGTTCGACGATGTTCTGAGATCCCCGGGTCGGGCCAGTGAATAGTATTAGGTTTTATACGCGTCGGGGATACGGGTACAGTCCGGATAGGGCAAATGATAGATATGTGGACCCGGCTTTCAACGTGCTTGTGCAACGAGGTCATAGGGCTCGGGTCTGTGGATTTGAGCTTTAGTAATTTGTGTCATCTCGCGGTTTTAATGGAATGCTAAAATATCTAAGTTTAATGGCCTCTATGGCACAATAGTGGAATTAATAATTTCGGAATTTTCTCTCGTCTGGTTTGGTGAGAGGTATCGGCCGTAGCTAGTTGCCATAGTAGTAGTAGTTGTTGTAGTTGTAATATATATATATATATATAAATATATATATTTTATTTATATATTTGTATAATTTAAAATCTTATTTATTGCACCACCTACCTCTTATCTATGTTTTTTTCCTTTTACGTCATTGGTTGCCGGGAAGAAATCGCTAAGTAGCGATAAGGCCACCAAATTGTACTCTCATGATATGTATTTATATCTCTGTAACTATTTTTTTCTTTGGTGTACAATAAAAGTGTATTCATTCATACATTCATTTATTCACCCCACCGACAAAGACATTCCGCCAAGAATCATTAAGCGTTCAGTTGCAATACCGCGTAGTATTAGGTATTAGTAGTATATTATATATAGGGCTATGGGTGTAAGATTACTGCCACAGCCCCAACATATTATCCAGCTACCATCTTCGACTGCATCGTCACTTACTGCCAGCAAATAAATAAATCTAAGTGAGCAAATAGGTACTTTCAAATCGATATAAAATACAGTAGGTATTTTTATGATTAAAGTCTCACGTTGGGAGAGGCCTTTAGTCCATCCGTGTACTAAAGGCCTTTAGGCTATAGGCTAATAAAGGCTGTATTCGATACAAAAAAGGCCAAGTTGGGAAGTCACCATCATCCTCCCGGCTTTAAGAATTTAAGTGGTTATTTTAAACTTTCCTTAGAATCATAATATTTTTTCCGATTTCTCAAAGAATTTTTGTTTCAAATTTCATTTCGACAGACAGACAGGCAGGCAGGCCTTTATGGTAATAGATTAGTCATAGATAGATCAAAATTGAAGAAAATTTTTTGGTCTTTTTTTCTATATTCGAAAAACAATACCTACTACTGCGACAATACACACATCGCCATCTAGCCCCAAAGTAAGCGTAGCTTGTGTTATGGGTATTAAGATGTCTTGTTAACCACTTGTGAAATGAGGAGTCAGCGATCCTCTAAAATTACAATTTGTGAGAGTTTGAGCGGAACCTATTTGCGGTTTGTGTCAAGTAACAAGTAAAAGTGTTTTCGATATTAAATAACGACGATTGTCTGGAAGCCTGTAATCTTGTTAGACATCTTGTAATACTTGATTATTTCTAAATCCATAGCTTACATTATAAGTGCGAAAGTTCTGTTTTGTTTGTTAGCTACTGATGTTCGGCACAACCACTTTCTAACCAACTAACTGTGTTTCCTGCTACATAAAACTTGAGTACCTTCAAGGCACGAGTGAATAGGCTTTTTCTAGGCAAGCGTGTTCCAACCTAGACCTCAACATTGCTTTCTATCTGGCATGATTGTCATCAAACGCTGGTGTATCGTTATTAAAAACAAACCAAACATCTATACAAACGTTTGTAGTTGGTACATACTGTGTAGTAGCTATATACAGTACAGTAGCTTGCAGGCTGTACATTTCTATCACAGGAAAGAATTCCGCAGGGCATAAGATATGAAATTAGTTATGCAGGATACTTTTTAGCCCTGGTAAATTAATGGAAAAAAGCTCGAGGTTTTTAAATATTGGATATTGAGGGTACATTGCCGAAGATCTGTATGGTGTGGAATATAAGGATTGAAGAAATTATAAATGACACCATACAGATTCCCCTGCTTGTCGCGGAGTAGGTATAGCAAATCACGTTGTTAAAAAATCACGGCGTATGTTGCCAAAATGTTTATTGGTGGCTTCGGCCATGGCTAGTTACCACCCTACTGACAAAGACGTGGGTTAGGGGCATGAGTATTATTTTACTGCCATATCCTTAGATTGCTACCTATCTTGCAAACAAACTGTAAATTACAGAAAAAGAAAAAAAACTAAGCTAAGGTTAAATTCAACCCTCCTTGGTTCAGTATTGAAAAGTGAAAATAAACCCTGCGTATGGCACTAGATAGACGAAGCAGTAACGGAACTCTGAAGAATCACCATTGATGGTAAGTGAGGATGCAATCTAAGATGGTAGCGAGCTAACCAGTTAGGGAGTATGCCAGTTATATTTAAACCGTACCCCTAATCGG
Source organism: Pararge aegeria (assembly GCF_905163445.1). Classification (NCBI taxonomy): domain Eukaryota; kingdom Metazoa; phylum Arthropoda; class Insecta; order Lepidoptera; family Nymphalidae; genus Pararge; species Pararge aegeria. Next base: position 19,609,031 of record NC_053186.1, read on the forward strand.
TAAGTTCGCGTCATCGTACCGGAACGCTAAATCGCTTAGCGGCACGTCTTTGTCGGCGGGGTGGTAACTAGCCATGGCCGAAGCCACCAGATCAGACAAAGGAAAATTCTGAAATTATAAATTCCTAAAATCACACTACGGGGAATAAACCAACGAAAAAAACCGCTTCGCCAGTGAGTTTGTCAAAAACTGGTACTACATAAAAATCCATTCACTTGATATTCTATGCCGCTGACACTTTCTCGTGCCACTGAGATTTTTGTAATATTAGCTGCCGTGGCCTCGGTTTAGTGTGGTTCTCAATCCAGTACAGTTTTTAAGTATCTATGCAAAATTGCATCACATGGCATTTCTTAATTTTTACCCCTATATATAGCTAAGCCACTAAATAGCTTTGGTTCTTATGCTTATGTTGATACTTTAATTATGCTATAAAACATTATTGAATATCTATCGACGCTGATCTGGTACCACCTTGGTAGTTTTATTTATTAATTTAGCTCAACGCTGATAATGGTTGATAAATTTTTACAAAACATGTATAAATTTGATAACATATGCTGCCTGCAATTTGTGCCTGCGCATAGTTTTTTAATTGAATAATGCCTGTTATAACTAAATCGCCTTAATCGGATACCTAGTGATTTAGGTGATTCCCAGAGAAAAAAAAGGTTTCACGAATGTCTAACAACGTTAGGCGCCTAACGTAACGACTACGATTCGGCGGATCCTAAAGTTCATAAGACTCGTAAACTGATACTTAAACAGATAAAAAAAAATTGGGTTTTTTTAATAATCTTACATCCATACAAAAATATGATAATGCAAACACAAAATACCACACCCTGTGGCAAGAACCATAGACAAGTTAGGTTACATGACTTGCCTAGTGAAAATCGATTGGTGAAAGGTAAACAAATGCGTAGGAAATCTTCTTTGAATAGGCGGTAATTACTTAGGCATTAGGAAGCGATGATAGCGCTTTGGGCAGGAGGTCGACCTCACTTTCGGGGGGCCGAATTCGAATCCCAGCCCCTCTAACTTTTCTAAGTTCTTTGCGTTTTAAGTAATTCAAATTTACTTGCTTCAAAGGTAAAGAAAAACATCCTAAGGACGTGCATGCCTAAGAGTTCGACATAATGTTCTCAAAGGTGTGTGGAGTTCACCAATCCGCAATGGGCCAGCGTGGTGGACTACAGCCTTAACCCCTTCTCATTGTGGGAGAGGACCCGTGTAGTGGGCCGTTAATGGGTTGATGTGATGATGATGACTTAGCATTGCATTGAAAACGGTCATAAAGGCAGCTACTTACTGCTAGAAGTTCCTACTGATTTGGGTAGTTGTTAAGCTAGGATAAGTGAACAAGAAGTTCAGGTTGGCGTAATCATTTTGTTAAATTGATTTGAAAAACGATGTAATTAAATTTAAAGTTCTCCTAAACAGTGAAAAAATGTTAACCAACATTTTATAACTGCGCTTTAGCATTTTCCAGATCCTCGTTTCTAAATAACCGAGAATCTGGAGCCCTAGATTGACCTTCAAATACTTTCTCTGCTGATTGCTCAGGTAAGTCCCATCAAATCTCGTTATACTTGGTTAATCAGAAGACGCAAATATTGGTCTTAATGGCTATTTAAGTATGTCATGATATCACGACCTTGATTCGTACTAAAAGCCTCCTAATAGATTCTTGAGTACCTATATGCGCAACACTGAAGTGAAAAGGTCAACGTTGCCGATTCTGTTGAAAACGAATCTCTAATCTAAATTGACGAATCTAAGAAATAGTGCTGTCCTTTTCACATAGAAGCTCGTAGATAAGGACATTTTCTTTTAGTCAAGTCAAAAATATCTGTATTCAAGTAGGCAATAGATTGCACTTATAAAGAGTCTTAAGAGAGAGAAATATGTACACGGTAGTGAGATGATGGCGATAACCATATTCGTAAGCTTAAAACTAAAGCACCGAGGGTTCCAAACGCGCCCTGGTCTAAGCCAACAACAAACTTAGCTGGTTGGTCTAATTTGTTATCACCCTCTCACATTGTCATTAAAATTGTTAGAAGACCTGGTTAGAGCAATAATTCACACCCAAGCTTTTTTATCGATTACGAAGGCCTTTATACTAAATTAGGACTTTTCTATAACCTTACGTTTGTACGAGTACAAACTTTGAACTTTTTAAGAGATTACCAAGATGTCAATGGGTAGTTTATTGTTGTATTGTGTAAAATGCAATTTCCTTAATTTTTTGTAACTTAGTACATTGTACTGCCTAAACTATTGTTTTACTTCTAATGTACAAATTATTGCAGACAATTCTTTTTTCTTAAATCTAGAAATATTTTTATGAACATACATTATATTTTCGAATATGTATTATTGCAATATTAACTACACTATCATTACTTTAAGACGTTTCAATTTAGTTGATAACGGAAGCGGCTCCACCGTATAATTACAAAAATTTACGACGAAAACCCATGATGAACAAACACGCGAACCTCAAAACGGGCTTTTAAAGACATTCGTGACTAGCTATGCCTCGCCATTTCAACCCATCCCCCAACCGGTTTCTACGCAACAGCGTAGCGGAACGCTAAATCGCTTAGCGGCACGCCTTTGTCGGTAGGGTGGTAACTTACCACGGCCTCCCATCAGAGCAGACCAGAGAAAATTCAAATATTATAAATTCTAAATAGGGAATAAGTCCCGACTAATTTTTTCATTCCTTTTTATATTTAGGTAGAATATAATTTCCAATAGTAAACATTTAATAATAATTACAAACTAACAGTAATATTTACGAAAAATATAAGCCGTCTAACTGTTCACTTATGGGCATGGTACCCAAAATATTGCCCCTTTGAATTGCTAGACTTAGCCGTTGGGCTAAATAAGCGCCAGCTTGGGTCACTAGAAGCCAAGAGTATTTTTTGGGAAACGATGTTAAGAATTTTTTTTTTTGGCCGAAGACCAAGGCCCCATACTCTTAAACAAATAAGGGAGTATTTATGGCGCTTAAGCACTTGAGCAGATTCGGCAGCTGCTGACGTTTTTTAGGACGTACTCGGTAAGTGAGAAGCTGCCAACGTATCATCGTACGTACGTTAAACGTACATCAATTGGGAATTGAATCTGGGACCTACCACACTAACCACAGCGCCAGGAAGGTTATCAAAAGATTGATTTAGATCCGTCTACTTGTTGATACGTTATTATATGAAATGTCAAACAGGTTTAGCAGAAATTACATCAGATCAACGACCAGCGTGCTTGACCCACATACCCACAACACAGTGATCACGAGTGACAAACGAGTCGCAGCTCGTCTCACTAATGCTGGACTCGGAAACTGTTCACCCGTAAACTCCGTGTTTATTTACTTTAAATGTTAACTTAAGTAATCTTTTATTAAATTTAAGTGTAAAGTTTGTTTTAAAATTATATAAAAATACAAGTGTGATAAAAAACGAAATGAGATTTAATGTAGGTAATTTCGCCCTACAAAGACTATATTATTATAAATGTAATGATTTATATATATATTTATTATACTATATTACTTGTATATATTGAAAATTAATTTGAATAAATAAATAAAGTAGAGACACACACACACACACACACTCCCACTCCCAATCACACACGCACACTCCCACACACACATGTTAAATTGTTACCGGCCCACTACAGAGCACGGTCTGCTGGACCCAAGCGACACAAGACCGTAGTATTTGTGACTCCGTACAAAATGTCCAGCAGTGTACGTGCATTTGTTGACATGATGATGTTGAAGACAGAGCGCGGGTTTCCTCTCAGAATGAGAAGGACTTAGTCCGTAGTCTGACACGCGGACCAAATGCGGATTATTGAAATTCCTACCTTTTAAGCAAGTACCTTCAGAATTTCCAAAAAACAGAGGTATGCACCGATCGAACTGTCCCCCGAAAATGAGGCTGAAATTATACCAACTATGCTATCATCGCTTGTGACAACCGCACCTAACCACTCTCCTTTTTTTGGCCGATTGGCGTAGTGTGCAGTAACCCTGCTTTCTGAGTCCAAGTCCGTGGGTTTAATTCCCACAATTGAATAATGATTGTGTGATGAACATGCATGTTTTACAGTGTCTGGGTATTTTATCTGTATATAATAAGTATTTATGTATATTATTCGTAAAAGTATTCATCTGTTACCTTAGTACCCATAACAAAAGCTACGATTCTCTGGGGCCAGATGGCGATGTGTGTAATAGTATATTTATTAATTCATTTAAAAACAAACCGCGGGAATCGAACTCGGGATCCGTAGAACCATGTGCAATGCTAACCACTAGAATCACAAGGTTCCCAGAGTTAATTCGCATCTAATTAACACTTGGGATTCACGTACCTTCGATACGACATAACAAAAGAGAAGATATTATCAAAGCACTGAAATGAATCGACATTCGTCATCTTGTATAAGTGCAAATTATCGCTGGATATTGACGTCTAGAACGTTTCATAATTATACAGGAAAGCACGCAAGAACAAGTTGGTGAAGACTAGAAAAACACAAGGTCAAAGCTTTAGTTTTATTAAGAGGAATCGTTTGGTTGACTTTCGAAAACGAAATAAATAGTCATGTGTTATCGATACCAGTATGTATCTTCGTGTTTTGATAAAAATGGGGTCGATACAAACCGACTATACGTTTCAAAACTAGACCAGTAACCTGCAACGTAAAAATAAATAACAACTAAAAGATCGAGATGGTATTGGACGTTTTGGCACGCGAGATCACATCGTCGATGATTAAGATTTAATGTATTCTTGATTAGTTAAATAAATATACTACGGCACAACACACATCGCCATCTAGCCCCAAACTAAGCGTAGCTTGTGTTATAGATGACTCGTGATTTTTTTTATGAATAATAGGTATATATAAATACTTATATAATACAAATAAACACACTGAAAAATATTAACGTTCATCACACAAACATTTTTAAGTTGTGGGAATCGAACCAATCGGTCGTCAAGTTAGTTTGAAATACGCCAAAACCTACATTAGTTTAGAAATTTTAACTTCTGTCTTTACTTAGTATTCAAGTGGTTTAAATTGTCACATATCTTTTTACTTATTTCAACATACATTCCTGTAACTTGATCCAACGGGCCTTTTACACAGATATGCGAGATAATAAAGTTTTTTTATTACAAAGTATTATTAATCAGTAGTAAGGGGGACCGATGTCTATAAGACATAACTAATTACAAAGTTATGATCGCAATTTTTTTGGCGAAAAAGAACCAACTTCGTAATAGAACTAAAAAGCAAGTACTAAGGAAAGTATTTAGTAATTTAGATATACCCACCTACCATAAAAAACAAAAAAATAAAAACAAAAACGGTTGAAACCTTTTCCTTTTTAAAGTCGATTGCAAAACGCGCAGTCACAACCACAACATTAGTTGAATTGCCATATAATATATACTTTGACATAAATGGATACCCCTATCGAACTATCCTTGTATGTGTAATAATCTGATATAATATATTACAAGGAAAAATTAGAATAAATTATTAATAAATATATGGGCCTTGCAATATATTTATTAATAATTTATTCTAATTTTAATTTGTTATTAATTATTGTTGTTTTTTATTTATTTTATTTTTGCATCTGAGTTTCTTTTATATTCATTTTATTTAAGTCTCTAAATTTTGTATATGGGTCCCCAAGCTGAAATAAAATGATTTTATTTTTATTTTATTATTATTCCTTGTAAAACTGAAATCAATTACTAATTTGTCAACACTCATGCCATTATTAGATGGCGTTACGAACAAAAAGGTCAAAGTTCTTTTCAACCCAAGGCCTAAGTTAAACCAGCAGCTTATTGTGTTTGCAAGTAAACAATAAGCTAATGGTGGTTCGGAGTGAACAAATAATCCACCGGCTGGGAAGTGAGCCGCGTGGTGCAATCGTCTCGCCAGACACAATATCGTGATTGTTTTGTCGCGGATTTATTGCTCAACTTTTTTATATAATGTCTCGTATGATTGCTTATGAGATTCCATGATTACAGTATACACATATTGAATTTTATCTTCTATCAATACTGTACCTACTAGCAAAATCTTGCCAAAAGTGCCAAGTATTCGTTTTACGGGACCGTATTACTAAGACTTCGATAAGCGTCCGGGCAGGCAGATAAAGATCTCATGAACTGTGATATTTAGACAGTTTACACTTTTTTGCTGTTTCTATAGATCCATAGTACGGAACTCCGTGTCCGACTCGCACTTGGCCGGTTTTTTAGGAGATTTGTTTATTTTTCAGTTTTATTCTTCAGAAAACTTGGATATCTATCAATTAGAGACTCCTTTTTATTGACATATGTAGTGCTTACATATTATCAAAAGAGGGATACAATTGGCTTTGATCGGTTTTGCCGTCTATATTAAAAGTAATATCTAAACAATATCTTCTACTACCTGAGTCACCTAGCGTAAAAATTTGGTAGATAAATTAAAAAATAAGCATCAAACTGACCTCTGCCTTATTTTTTTTTTTTTTTTTTTTTTTTTTTTTTTATATACTACGACAATACACACATCGCCATCTAGCCCCAAAGTAAGCGTAGCTTGTGTTATGGGTACTGAGACAGCTGATGAATATTTTTTTTATGAATATAATACACATAAATACTTATAATATACAGATAAACACCCAGACACTGAAAAACATTCATGTTCATCACACAAACACTCTCCAGTTGTGGGAATCGAACCCACGGCCTAGGACTCAGAAAGCAGGGTCGCTGCCCACTGCGCCACTCGGCCGTCAATTTATAAGTCGGTTAATAATATAAGTACAATAACCTTGCAAGAAACAAATCACAAGGCTCCATAAAGATTTCTGAGCCGAGGTTTATGCGGTAAATACTTTATTAAAAGTAATAAAAATTAAAAATAGGTTAAAAATAAAAAAAAACACTGGTAAGTATGAACGTTTAATACCTACCTACACCTCAATATTTGTTGAGCGTAAGTGAAATGGTTAAATACTCAATAGGATTCTCATTTAACGTAAATAGTTATCTCTTAGCTTAGTGAGTGAAGTTTCGGCTCTACTCTCTTGGAGACAGAGTTCGCGCACGGCACGCATATGCACCACTGACTTTTGGGAGTTATGTGCGTTTTTAATTTATGCAATTTAAATTTCACATGCTTTAAACGGTGAAGGAAAACATCGTTAAGAAACCTGCATGCCTGACAGTTCTCCACATTGTACTCAACAGCGTGTGAAGTTTACCAATCCGCACTTGGCCAGCGTGGAGCGACAGAACGGTAACGGGTTGGTAAATAATTATCTTAAAGATTAAGTTCTTACACGTTTACGTTGTGCTTCGGGTTGCTATAAGAGTAGGTCAAATGTTGAAAAGATAAGTCTTAAGTATTATTACTCTTATTTTCTTTTTTATCTTGCCTCCATCGCGAGCTATTTGGAGTCTGCTCAACGTCATCAAACTTGAAGACAGACCTGTTGTTTTCATTTTGGCATGTTTTTATGGTCGACCGTCCGCCTGACGTCAACCATCTTCGTGAATTATTTTGTTGGTGGAATAACCGCCACTTTCGGTTCAAAGGGCAACCTCATGATTTCAATCCGAGTGCCAAGTGAGAGATTATCTACCTACGTTTTTTTATTTGATCGCGTAAAAGTTAACTAATCGATAGAGCGTCATCCTGGGACGAAATATCCCATTATTTCAACTAGGGTCAGCTTCTTTATAAAATTGAATTGTTATTTTAGGAATTCGTATTTATTTTATTGAATAGTTAAAAGAAATAATCATAATAATATTTGACTTACTGCGAGTGTTTATGTCACGTGATATCTATGTGTATTTTCGTAAATATGCGATTTGATACAACTTCAGTCTCTTTCCTAAGAGACTTGGCACCCAGCCGGCAGCCAATGTATAATCTCTCAGCGCACGCAACACGGAATCTCTCAAAAGGAAATATTTCGCGTTCTAGCTCCATTTTTCATGAAAGCTCCGCTCCTATTAGTCGTAGCGTGATGTTATATAGCCTAAAGGCTCTCTTGATTAACAGAAAAAGATATTTATCCAATTCGAACCAGTAGTTCTTACTTTTTACGCTTAGCGCGTTCTACCAAACACTCTTCAACTCTTTATAATATGAGTAAAGATGGTTTTAGAACAATATATATACTTATTCGATGCCTCTTGTGTGTGTTTCATATTACTGTAGATAATGGTCGGCATTCCCTATTTGTTAGCGTCTTATTGCAACCAAATCGCTCGATCTCTGTTCATCGATTACGTTCGCCAAAGGTTCAATTTTTAATAACAACTCGTTAACTCTAAAAAACCGTAAACTTAGGCAATGTTTACGGTTTTTTACCAAACCCATGGGATCCCAAAAACTGTTTGTTTTCTTGGATAAAGTAGCCTATAGCGGTCCTTTCAACTGACTCAAATATAAATAAAATGAAATTGATTGATTCCTTAGGTTGGTTGAAGAAAGACAAGTAATCGAGCAAACTTTCGCATTTATAATATTAGTAAGGATTCCAGTTTTAGGAATAATCTGTTCAACTCGTAAAATTGGTAAAAACTCCCAAAATTTTATGAGTAAGTTAAAACAGTACATGGATCTATCCACCCATCATTCGTTTCATCTAGAAAATTAGATTCACTACTAAGTAACGGATAATTTTCCTACGACCTTTGTATTGTGACTAAGCTGTTTATACCTGGCTCGTAATATATCTAATGAAGTCGGTAGTCGTTTGCAGAAATGTTATATAAATATTCTTAGGTAAGATTAATAAAGTTACGTTAATTATTTGTATTTTCATTAAATTTCAGTAATACTAAGTCATTAGTAGGTACCTAATTTTATAATTTTTTTTAATGTTATTACTTATTATCATCATCGGTCCATTGTGGATTGGTAGACCCCACATTCCTTTGGGAAAATTATGCAGAACTCTTAGGCTTGCAGGTTTCCTCACGATCTTTTCTTTCACCGTTGAAGCAAGTAATATTTTTATTACTTGAAACGCAAAAAACTTGGGATTCGAATTCGGCCCCCCGAAAGTGTAGTCGAGCTCCTAACCACTGCGCTATCACCGCTTCTACTTACACTTTATTTCTTCAGAGAAAATAAATATGCATAAAAAATTACGGAACCGACAGAATTTGATCCTGCTGACCTACTTTTCAAAAGACCATAATACAATTTATCTCACTTTAATATTAACCTATGAAAAGCATACTGTAACTACAATGTTTCCTACAGATGTTACTCAGTCTACAGTCGCTATTAAAAAGGTAGGATGTTTTTTTTATGCATTTTAAAATTTAACCTATATTGCTGTGATTTCTATTGTAGTATGTACTCCAATTTTTAAACTTCACTAAATAAGGCGGTCCACAAAGAACAAAAGTTGGTTTAAAGTTGGAGTTAGGTACCGGGTTCAGGGGAGATTTGGGTATTTATTATTACCGAATTTTCTCTGGTCTGGCTTAAGCGATGGCTAATTACAACCCTACCGACAAAGACGTGCCGCTAAGCAATGTAGCCTCCGGTATGATGTCGCGTAGATTCAAATTCAAATTCATTTATTTCAAGTAGGCCTACTTTATAAGCACTTTTGAAACGTCAAGCATGTATGTTTGTAGTGACTCTACCACCGGTTCGGAAAGCAGATTCTACCGAGAAGAGCCAGCAAGAAACTCAGTAGTTGCTCTTTTCCAACGTCAACATTTACAATCATTTTACTATCTTCCGGGAGATGAGAGAAAAAGTAGAACCCAATTAGGGGTATTGGTTAAATATAACTGCCATACTCCCCAACAGGCTAGCCCGCTACTTAGACTGCATCATCACTTATTATGAAAAATTGATGAATGCTACATTGCCGAAGATTTGTTTGGTGTGGAGTATAAGGATTGAAGAAATTATAAATTACGCCATACAGATTCTCCTGCGGACTATAGCAAATTAAGCTTTTCATAATATATCACGGATTTCCGCAAAGTAACGCCTGCTTCTATCCAATATCCAATGCATCATCACTTACAACCAGGTGAGATTGTCAAGAGCTAACGTGTAGCGTTATTAAAAAACTCACTAAACTCCATATTTAACTTGTGATAAACGACTGAGACACCGAGAGGTACCTTTGCATCGTTCGAGTCCATGTAGAACTGAGGTGCATCGATAATGCAGTCGTATTTATATCAAAATACCCACCAAGTCAATGTCATGAACATTGGTTGTTAATTAAATATAATTTTAATTGTTTTTGAAAAATATCTATTAACTATTTAAAAAATATCTGGCAAAAATTTTTGTTTATTTAAACACTTTATAAATTTACTGTAACATGTGATGATTATGTGTCTTATAGTGTAAAAATATTTTCATAACCTTTTAGTGTGAAATAAGTATGTTCGCCCTTTCAATGAGCTCTGTGCCAAAAATCAAATTGATTATTCGCTTAGTTATAGCGTGCAGAAAGGATAAACAAACATACAAACTTTTAAATGGTACCATTACATACATTTATTACAAACACACCAATATAATTTGTGAGGCACGCATCTGTTTGTATAAATATTATAATAACTACTTTACATTTTAAAAACTGTATGTACCTACATTCTTGTGAATAAATTATTATTATTATTATTAAATTTATAACATTAGTTAGGATTATAGAAAAAAATACAAACCAAAATAACATACATAAGACGATTTAATAGCAGAAGCATAAAAAAATACCTTACGTAGGTATTTTTTATAATGTAAAGGATAAATAAACAGGTATTGATACTTGAAAGTAAAGGATAACAAGTACAGCTTTGGTGGTCAAGTTTGCAGTAAATTTTCAAGTTTCTTTCTTAACCTTCGATAAATTCAATACAAGTGTTAACAACGTCCATTTTATGAAAAAAATAATCAAAAAATTGTTAAACTTGAATCATAAACTACTTTTTTATAGATGATACTGCTACAATAGTGGGCTTATAAACAATGATTAAATGTTCCTGAAGTGCTCTCTGGGGCACGGGGGTGGATACAGTCAATTTATTTTATTTCTTTGTGGGTTAGGACTTCTGCCTCAATTCCCACTACTGGAAAATGTTTGTGGGATGAGCATGAATGCTTTTACAGTGTCTGGGTGTTCATATGTATATTCTAAAATATTCATAAAAATATTCATCAGTCATTTCAGTATTCATAAGACAAGCTACGCTTACTTTGGGGCTGGATGGCGATGTGTGTATTATCGTAGTATATTTATGTTTATTATAATTTACAGGGCCGAGTTAGAGTCCCAGCAACTTTTCTAGCTGTAATATGCAACTAATCTTATTAAGTGTTCTAGGTATAAACGAAGAGGAACTGCTCATCTTTATTTCTGTGCTCTGGCAGTTGGGAGAAATTTTATTCCTTTTTAGTGAATACCAGTGCAGTATGTTTAATAAAGGTTTAGTAAAGGGTAAGAAAAGTTCAGAATTTAATCAATTAATTAGTCAGCAATTATGTCAATTAATTCATTGCAACAGTGAAAAAAAAAATCATGAATTCCGTCATAATATCTTCTCAAGTCATATTTCTCTATTATGCAAGGTCAATAGATATAAATACGGGCACTTTTATTCTTAAAATTCTTATTGCATGGCTATATATAACTTTATATAATAAACTGCCAGACTCCAATAAAAAATGGCCAATATAAATTTTCAATATTTTCAAAATACTTAACGATAAAACTTACTACAGTGTTAACGAATCTTTAAATGATCATTTGATCTAAAATTTTGGCTTGAAATCTTTAACTATAATTATTATTTCCTTAATTAAATTCATTTTTTTTTTCTTTTTTCGAATGAGTTTAAATCTTTTTAAACTCATTCGATTATGTAGGAATGTATTTTAATTATTGTAAAACAACTTATTGTGACCTGCAATTCTAGCAAATAAATTATCATTATTGTAATAAAAGTCCGCCTGATCTACATTTCGAATGATGATACTATAATATATGTAATAGTCTATAAATGATCATTTTAATAAAATACATGCCTAGAACCTGAGTTTTAGCTTACCTACCTACATAAAAATAATAAGCTAAACAAAAATAATTACCTACCTTCATATTACGCTATATACGATCCTAATAAAATGGAATTAATCAAAACCTAAAGTTAAAATTGCTGTTTATTAATAAAATGTTGTTTGCTAAAGGCGGTGAGAATTAATCAAAAGTTTTATTGGTTAAAATGCTTCCATAATATTACGGAACAGATAGATTAAAGGCTCAAAGACATTGCTTATTTTAATAAATTAAAAGTAGAAGTAATATTTATACAAAATTAACTCACATCAACAAGATTCCAGGTAAAGATCTTCTTTTGTTTTATAAACAAAAACACTTCACAACACTTTATTAAATAATTAAATTTAGAATAACCGAAGTGAGAATATTTTTAATTAATTATAAGTAATAAGTTAGCTGAGTAAATGAAACTCGCGAACTATTCGATTCTAATGAGCAGCAGCAAGCAACACCTCTCCCTGCGAACGTTGACGAAACACTGATGACTGAATCAACAAAGGCTTCGACGGAGCATTACACAATGTCACAACTTCACGAAGCATCATGTTAGGGTAGCTTCACGCGGCGCAGTTTTCTGCAAAGTGACGGATCAAATATTATGATAGGTACTGGTTTTTGATTCAATGCGCTTTTTACCAGATTACGGGAGGTAAATGTGTTATACCATGTATTGATGTATGTACCTATACGATTGATGAATTACTTAACGACAAAGCTGCTCGCAAGCTGGCTCCGCTCTCATTTCTCACAAGATAGAAAATTCATCATTTATATATTTTTTCATTGTAAACTGTAAAATGATGTTGAAAAAGAGCAAGTTTCTTGCGGGCTCTTCTCGGTAAAATCTGCCTGCCGAACCGGTGGTAGAGACACAGACTGACTTGACGTTTAACTATTGGTTTTGTGGAGCCCCTATTTTCGTATGTAAGGTATTATCATTTCTAGCCTTAGTTACGTTATTGTAACAGATAACGTAAGACATAAAATTTCTGTAATGGAGGTAACACGAAACAAGAATAAATTTGCTTTCTTTTGTCTGGACTAGATGGAAACGAACGAAACATAAAAATGTATGTTGTGTTGTTGTAATGTGTGAATTCTTCTAGTAAGCGTAATATATTAGTATTTTTAAGGATATTATGGGGTTATTTTTTTTAATCAGTCTAAAATTCTACTATATAATTATCGATTGAATGAATTGTCATGACTTAAATCAAGCTTTGAGTGATAAAGCTAATGGTGTGGCAGCTATCACGCCACGTGTAAAACCACCATTATAAAAAAAATCCGTCAGGGATGCGCTTGCGCAGATTCCTAAATTCAAATTGATAAAATCAATTGTACACGGTAACAGTAAGTATATTTTCCACGCACTTCATTATCAAGGTTTATGATGATTTGGGACAAGAGCCTGAAGGTTAATATTATAATTAACATTACTTCCTTGCCGGTAGTTAGATTTCTTATCTGTACTTATATTTTAAAGTTGGTGGTGTTGGATATTTATTTCACGCAGCAAAAGAGAATTTTGGCTCAGAGTTAGTATTTTATCTAGTTAAGGCATACTTGTAAGCTAGTTAAGGTATATCTATGTAGGTACATGTAGTAACACCACTTAAGGGATGTCAATTTTTTTTTAAATGTCTACGAAATTAAAATCTGCTAAGTTGCAATAATTTACATTTATTATTTTATTTGTTATTTGGACTCTGGGGTAAAAAATATCTATTTCACAGTTTTTAATAATTCCAAAGATTAATGAATAAAAAATTCTTGCCAGACATAACACACTGTGGTTAATTGCCATATCTGGTGACAAAACCCATCGGCTCATTTTTTTTGCGCGCGAAGAATCAACCTGGCTGTTCAGCGTGGTAATGCAATCAGAATTCTTTGCAGTTTGCACTATAAATAAATTAATATACTACGACACTACACACATCGCCATCTAGCCCCAAAGTAAGCGCAGCTTGTGTTATGGCTAAAAAACATTCATGTTCATCACACAAATATTGTCCAGTTGTGGGAACCGAACTCAGAAAGCAGGGTCGCTGCCCACTGCGCCAATCGGCCACTATTCCACACGGGTATGACCTTTCCAGTAATTAGTTTAGTTATAAATATTGTTGTAACATTATTAAGTACATAAATGAAATTATATTAATAAAAAATGTTTAGGTACGAATTAAATTTAGCGAAATTGCTACAAATTAAGAATCGTTGTACCCACCAGTTTGTTTTTATAGGCAATAGTTAGTTAGTCTGGTTATAATTTTTTAACTTTATCACGTTCTGGTTTATAAAACGTAAACCAGTTTATATGTTTCGCCATTATCCATCGTGGACGCCGCGTTTTGCGACAGTCACTGACCTCAAGCTGAAATACGATAAAAAATGTATACAAGACCTATAGATACTTAGTTGCAAAACTGTACCGAATCATCCATAAACATATTATACTAATTACGAGCGGTTATTTTATTATCTTTATCCATTTCTATACAATATATATAATTATATAGAAATGGGCACGCCAAACCCACTATATAATATATAACAATATAATATAGAACATACATAATCTCACTAATATTATAAATGTGAAAGTGTGGATGTTTGTTACTCAATCACGCAAAAACGGCTGAACGGATTTGGATGAAATTTGTCATGCATGTAGCCATAGACATGGAAAAGAACATATGCTACCTTTTATCACGGTAAATAAGAGAGTTTCTGTGGGAGTAAAAAAACTTGATCCACGCGAACAAAGCCGCGGGTATCAGCTAGTCCTACTAATATTATAAATGTGAAAGTGTGGATGTTTGTTACACAATCACGCAAAAACGGCCGAACGGATTTGGATGAAATTTAGCATGCATGTAGCCTTTGACATGGAAAAGAACAAGGGCTACCTTTTATCCCGGTAAGTAAGAGAGTTCTCGTGGGAATAAACAACCTTCACGTCCACGCGAACAAAGTCGCGTGTATGAGCTAGTTCTTTATAAGATTCTGGTACTCGCGAACTTCATCCACGTGTTTTTACAAACCCTATTTGTTGGCAACCGTTGGTTTTATTTCTTAAGGATAAATAACAACCAAACACTCTTAAAATATATAAGATTAGTTTTGTTTTTTTCTTTATTTATAGAGCTTAGTCACATAATGTGACTATGTCGCTCTGCTAGTTATATACAGATATTTATTCTCTCAATGTGTATATAGATATAACTAATTTATATAAGTATCAGTTTTGATTCTGATCTAAGAGGAAACACTAAAAAGCTAATTACATCTACTATACTTAAATTAACTTAAATAAACTAAGTATCTAGTAAACTAATTCTAAGTTGTTCATTCCGCAAACATTCCAACGACCAACACAACATGATAAATATCCTCAATTACCCCACATGTGGAGCAATTAGGACTTATATTTTTGTTGTTGGAATATGTCCGAAACAAAGTCTTAACGCTGTAATTGTATCAGAGCGATTGAGATAACAATTATCAAACCAACAGTACCTACATGGCTGCATCGTCTTGTACTAAATACCTTTCTCTCTCGATCGCTCATCAAATATTCGGTCCAGTGAGAAAGGCTTCGCTTTGACTTGCCAAGTAATATCTGAAACATAGGGGTCTAGCAAAACTTCCTTATTATTCAATTTTTTTTTGCGTATTCATCAATTTCCCTGGAGCTACTATGAATGTTATGGTTTTATAATAATTTTGGTAAGTTTATAACTTCTCAATTTTCTCTGGTCTAGTCTTCCGGAATGCTTCTGATCACTTGCCATCAAGTGAACTATCTGGTTGATTCTTGACATCCGTTTCTTTTAAATCTGCAAAATAATCGGGAACGTTTACATAGGTACCTTCTTAACCACCATCTCGTCAGTTTGTAAACAAATATGACGTTAATATCCATGATTCAGTGATAAATGTCTTATAATCTTGAAACTGTCCATTATTCTGGGGTATACCCAAATGATTGTTAACGTCTTTATAATAGCTGTTTAAACGCTAATAAATATAGGTCTATTGCAAAACTAAAAGGCTATCAACTTAATATCCAAGTCAATATTATAGTTAAATGTATATAATTATGTTTTAAATACATATTATATTGTTGTATTTTAATTTTTGGTTGTATCGTATGTTATTTGTATACTTTTAATCATATGTCTATATCTATATATGTACATATAATATGTTGTACCGCCTACCATGCATCTAAAGCATTCTCTTATACGCCTTAGGGTGCCATAAAGAGATGGCTGTATAGCGCTAATTCCGCAAAATAGAACTTTCTACCTTATTTTTGTGAATCTTCTCTTTGGTGTTTATAAGTTTGGTACTTATTTATTAACTAATTCATTTAATAACCTCACCTATATCTTACTCCGTTTCTACGCGGCATGGTTCCGTAACGCGAAATACCTTGGCGACACGCCTTTGTCGAGTGATAACTAGCCACGGTCGAAGTGAATAGACCAAACCAGAGAAAACCCAAAAATTATGAATTATCGAATTGCCCCTACTCTTTTTACTACTGTGCCAAATAGGTCGACGAAAGTTTGATTCCCACAATACCTACCTACCTTTCTCAAACAAACAAAAGTGAAATAGGAGGAGTATTACCTCAAAGATCTTGATACCACCATTTTCAAAATGCCACCTTAACCCAATAAACACAACAATAGACAAAACCAGCACTACTAACTCGCGTTATCACCGTTATCACTGTTATCATATCAGGTGTCATGGCGGATGATAGCTGTAGGTACTGAATCACTAGTGGGTCGTGATGGGCGTCGATGCGTTGAGGCCACATTGCCTGCTAAATTGTGCACAGACCTCGTGTTTTACATGCGAAACTCAATAAATATATGCACAATAAAATTAATATGATGTTAACAATAGTGTGAGTGTGAACTGGACTTTTAGTGATGTGCCGCAGTGGTAAACGCCCATATCTACAGTTTTTTCTTAATAAATGGACTTTTTAAGGTACCTACAATCCTTTATTATAGGACTTAAAATTTTTGACGAGCAATTTACCTACACGATTAAAATTGCAAAGTTCGGAAAGTTGTTAGAAAAGTGTGAAGGAGTTTTCACGGTTTCTATAACAAAGGAGAATTCTGTGATATTTCGCGACCGACTAAAAGAAAGAGGACTTCAATAACCTCTGTAACTAAATGAATCCCTAAAATACATTTTGTGTATTTTTGTTTTGTTTTTGTTTAGTACAATTATAGTGGTAGGAAGTACTAGGTGCTGACTGAAGTGTTAAGTTAAGCAGTTTTCAAAATTGATCCAAATGCCTGGTGTTGCCTTTTGAGAATTGGTGCGAAAATGAGCATCAAGAGAGTGGAAGCTGACGCCGAAGAAGTGAGACCTAAGGAGAGACCCTGCTACTTCTGCAACGATGCCTTTGAGATGGGGAAGTTACAGGTCAGTGCGTAGGAGTAAGAATATTTAGAAAACCCCATCAGAAACGGTTCAGCCGTCCTAAATAGGTTTTAAAACGTGGGTTGCACAATGCGAAGGATTTTAGGCCGTAGTCCACCACACTGGCCCAGTGCCGATTGGTGGTTCATTTTCGGGGCGGGCGAGTTTGAATCTCAGCACGCCTCTAACTTTTATAAGTTATGTGCATTTTTTCAAATACTAATCTATCACTTGCTTCGACGGTGAAGGAAAACATCGTGGGGAAACCTACAAGCGAGAGATTTCTCCATAATGTCCTCAATGGTGTGTGAAGTCTACCAATTCGCACTTGGCCAGCGCGGCGGACTAAGGCCTTCTCACACTGAGAGAAGACACATCATACCTGAACTTCGAAAATATCGTATCGAACGTGGCTGGATTGGATACATAATTAAACCTTTTAATTACTTGATTACCTTACTTCATTAATTCAGAGCAATAAAGTTCCAGAAGACCTTAAAAAAATTGGTAACCTTTAAATTCTCACAAAAAGAGTATTGCGTATGTATTTAAATTATTATTTTATATAGTATCTTTATTAAAAACGTCATTATTTTCGGTAATTATACGTTATCAAAATTGTCAAAAAAGCTGGTCAGAAATCTTTATATTACGAGTGTTTATGCGTGTATCTGCTTCTATTTTACAAGTTTGTATAAAGGGTTGATTTTTTATTTTTTTTATTTTATCTTTTTTATCATAAAAGATAAAATTCATTAAATTCAAGTAGGCCTACTTTATAAGCACTTTTGAAACGTCAAGCATGTATGTTTGTAGTGACTGTACCACCGGTTCGGAAAGCAGATTCTACCGAGAAGAGTCGGCAAGAAACTCAGTAGTCAGGCAATATGGGAATAATAATTCATGATGATTAATTTTCTCTGATGATCTGGTGGGTTAGAGGCTCTAGTCGTGTCTATTTATCACCCTACTGAAAACGATGTGCCGCCAAGCCTATATATATTTCACATTGTATATACTATATATAAAATACAAGGTATAAATGAAAACCGAAATAATACTTCAGAGGCTTTATTTACTATCTCTCAAAATTATTGGTGAAACCGAAACGCTAATAGTTTTTGGGTAAACCATTACCATCGTTTTTATAGAAAGATATCAGATACAGTCGTAACTTCAGATACAAAAGTAAAATCAAGCGAGTACTGTCACTTTATTACGTACGCGACGCGTACTATGCACGTGTCGGTCTTTTATTTTCAGTAGGGTTGTCTAAAGGTTCAAGTACTTAGAATGCTTTGAATTAGTTTGTATGGAAAAACAAAAAATATGGCTCTTTTAATTTGATATTCTTACAGGGACATTCCTTATAAAATATACTTATGCACCCATCAAGAGTATTTCGTAATTCCGTTACACGTTGTATATTGTATATATTGTAGACTTAAAAAAAGATTTGCCAAACTAAAATGGGCCTAAAAGCAGTTAATTTAGAGTCTCAAATCCTGTACGATTTTCATATTCTGAATAATTGTAGGAAAATTTGAGCTATGATGCAATCTGACTTAAATCCAATTTACTCTGAAGTTATTATTAGTATTTCGAAATCGACTCCTAGTTTGCGAGCGAGCAAATTTTCAAATCAAAGCACTGGTGAGATTGATGTAAGAGGCTGACTTTTAGTGGAATAAAAAACAGTGTCACTCTCTGCAATAACATCAATTTGTATACATGAATGCTAATATTAATAAAATACACGACAAGGGAAACAAATAATAAAGCAGAGTTTGTTTTTTGTATATTTGTTTGTTTGAAAGCGCAAATCTCTGAAAATACCAGTCGGATTTCTGCAGTTCTTGAGGGAGATTATTTAACACCCATAGGAGACGAGCTTCGTGGGAGCGACGCTGTAAGTCGTAGAATGAAAGTCGTACAATGGTACAAAATTAGCAGAAGTTATACGCGAAGCAAATATTACAATGCCGATCCCATTCACGTAAAAGATAAACTCTGAAACTACTGAACTGATTTTAATCATTCTACCACTATTAGAAGGTCTAATTTATCCCGAAATATAGATATTAGCCCGAAATAAAAGTATTTTAAACTAAGCCAGAAAAAAATGCGTAGAAATCAGTAAATGATACGTGATACTATTTAATATTATAAATGCGAAAATGTATATTTGTTTATCCTTATTTTACGCCCTAACTAAGCCATTAATTGACTTGAATTTGGGCACAAAGTTTATTGAAAGAAGACAGTACCTAACATAGACTACATTTTAACCCACAAAAATAAACTTAATATGAATGCGAAAGTTTGTTTGTTTGTACTTACTTTACGCTCTAACTCAGCAACCTATTAACTTTCTATCACAGGAAAATTAACGGTTTCCAGAGGATTCATGAATAAATCATAATAAACGCGGGCAACAACTAATACCTTCTTTATATTCTAGGATTCGGTCTTTAAGGCAATCTAAAAAACTGACCAAGAGCGAGTCGGACAAGACCACGAAGGGTTACGTACTATTATTTTTATAAACGGCAAAAAAAATATGTCTGCTGTATGCGAGTTTTATGTATATAGCGGCAACAGATTTTCATCTGGGAAAATTTCAACTGTCTTAATATCACGGTTCATGAGATACGGGGTCTATGTACCAAGGTCTGAGCTCTTAAGCTCGATACCTTTGGGAGAGGGGATGATAGTGTTTGACGATTTTAAACCATAACTCCGATAAATTATAACCGATTTAAATAATTATTTTAAATTATAAATAATTATTTAATTTTTTTTCAGAATTACAATAAAATTATTTATAAAATGCAAAAACCCCTAAAATGACTTCTGCACCTTTCGCAATTTGGAGCAAGGCAGTTGTTTATATCCACTTTTCGTTTATAACTAGTAATGTTTGGTCTTACAAATACTATAAGTATTGTTACTTATAAATATATTGTGAAGCTACCGTTAGTACATTTATTTTATTTATTTAAACACCTTTATTTTATAATAAAGGAAACACACAGAAACACTAATTACTTTAACATAAATTATGTGCAAAAGGCAGCCTCATCACTAAAAGTAATCGCTTCCAGGCTACCTTAACTAATGGAATAAGGCAATGAGAGACGGGAAATCGCAATTCTATACGTATAATAACATAGATTTACTTACTAAAAAATACAAAAATAATTAAATAAATGTAATAATATATATAAGTATATATATAAAAATACACATACATACACATATATAGTACTCCTATTTCTTGAATTTTTACGAAGGGAAACACGTGATTTAAGTTTATATATTGACCGTACAGCTGTTTCCTGCAATTTGAATATCGTTTTAATATCAGCAAGCAGGTTGTGGTACGGCACCCCATAAAATCATGCTTTAAAGTTTCTACAATTGAACAGAACCATCTGAAACAATGCGGCAGTATACTGGAGCAGTGCCCGCTGCGCTGCGGCGCCTGGATACAGAGGAAGCACCGAGACACGCATGTCAAGGAGTGTCCGCAGATGGAAAAGGTACCTGGCTATTTAATATCCCTACAAAACAACAAATAAAACAAGTAGACACGGCAGTAGCAACAGCTTTTTGTGACACATCCTGGTCATGGAAAGTACTACCACCATGTTTATTTCTGACGCAAAGCAGCATTGCTTTGTTACGGTCTGATGGGCGTGATACAATGGGGCCAATTCTGTTGCACAAAGGTAAATTGATAGGTATAAATGCAGTTCTGTCTTCACGATAAGTAGGTATAAAAAGAAGCACATTTATTTTTCCATACAAAGTAATTTAAAAACATTTTAAGTGTTAACTTATGAAAATGAAGATAAAAGACCTGCTGATTTTGTTATAGAGATTTGTGTACAACAGAATTAACACCGCTGTAGTATTCATTACTTATTGTTAATTTACTAAACCTTCTAGAGCAGAGACGTGGCGTCGCCGAGCCATGCAAGGCTCTCCGATCCCGCCCCACCAGCCATCACAAACCACACGTGGAACCCCGCGTCCGTTCCCCTCGAAGACTGCGTCAGCTACCTTGAGAAAGAAGTCACATCCATAAAGTTAGTAGATACGGCTAGGTTTTTGCATACGAGACCTCGGCTTTATCATCTGGTGTTTGCAAGGAACTATAACTAAGTATTAAGTATATCATCCTATTACTTGCCCACTACAGGGCATAGGTCTCCTTCCACAATGAGAAGGAGTTAAGGCCATAGGCCACCACGCCACCACGCCACGAACCCAGTTCGGATCGGTGGACTCCACACACCTTTGAGAAAATTATGGTAAAATCTTAAGCATGCAGTTTTCCTCACGATGTTTTCCTTCATCGTTAAAGCAAGTTATATTTTAATTGCTTAAAACGCACATAACTTAAAGGTATAAGAAAAGTTAGAAGTGCGTGCTACATTCGAAGTCGGCAAAGAAAGTGAAGTCTAAGCCCTACCCACTGGGCTACCATCGCTTCTGTATCTATCTATCAAGTTTACATTTAATTAGATTATTATTTTAGAGTTCCTTTATTTTGCTTAGGAATAAGAACCACTTATTTAAAAGGTAATATAAAAAGTAAAGGTTTCTGGAATATATTCTTTGAATTTAAAGCTTTCCTTCTTAAAGCTTGACCAGGAAAATAAACAAAATAAAAATACAATCACAACACATATGCATGGCAATACATTAGACAGAAGAAGAAACACTTTATTGCACGTATAACATACAGGAAAGAAAAAGTAAGGAGTATACATTACACAATGTAGACATGCAAAGGCGGCCTTATTGCTGCAAGCAATCTATTACATGCAACCTTTGTAGATAGGACTTACAGCAAGAGAACGGGATAGTGCCAAGAGTGTATATAGATACATAAATGTAAAGATACATAAACATATATAATTTAAATAAATATACGTAATATTTAAATATAAAATATACATAATATATATAAATATATACAGATTAAGTAAGTAAGTAAATATAGACAGAATAAGTGTATAGAAAAAATTATTCCATTTTAATTCCCAATATGGTGAGGATTTTTATTTTCCTGGAAAAGTTTAACGTGAGATTTCTAAACACTTTCCCCCAACTTCCATTAAATCACATTTTTCGAAGGCGCCTTCAACAGATATTTAATTCGTTTACGTCTAAATAAGAAATACCTTACATATATTGCTTAAAGGTTAAACCTCGCCGAAGAATCCAGTCACCGTGATCTCCAGTCTACAGAGCTTGAGAACCTCCGTTCTAAGCTGGTGCTAGTTGAGCAACGAGCTCAGCACTTCCTCTCGACGCTGGTGTCTATCCGAGCAACAGTGGACGACGAAGCAGAACGCGCTGCTAATTGGGCTGCGCAGTTCAAGCATGACTTGTCTAACGTGCAACTAGCTTTACAGGTAAGGACAGCAGGCAAACTGATCGCCCCTCCAACGACGTCTCTGGTCCGTGTCTCCTAATATATAAGATGGTGATACAGGTTTCGTGCTATAGCCTCCTAGCACAGGTTGAGATTCGCAAGCAACCTGTACTTCCTAGGTATTGTTCTCTAAGTACTTTATCACTATTATTCGAGTAGAACTGACATTTTTATCATAGCTTTTGGACTAGTTTGCAGTTGCTGTCAGAGATGCTTTGGCTGTAGAACGCAGGGGTGTTGTTGTAAATTCCGGTATTACTTGCTTTGTCGACATCCACGGACGTCTGGTTTGCGGTTGGACCTGCTGTGACAGGCTCCGCCAGTGTTAGGCTAGTCCTGCAAAAGTGCTAATCATCCCAGCGTGTGAGTGTGGAAGAATTTTTTCACCTTGGGCGTCATTTCTGACATACCTCGATACTTCTAAAATTACAATGCACAGGCATTTGTTGTGCTGATCCTGTAGTCCTATTTCAAGTGGGTTAGAAAAGTCGAATATCTTT
Source organism: Pararge aegeria (assembly GCF_905163445.1). Lineage (NCBI taxonomy): Eukaryota > Metazoa > Arthropoda > Insecta > Lepidoptera > Nymphalidae > Pararge > Pararge aegeria. Next base: position 19,632,588 of record NC_053186.1, read on the forward strand.
GGAGTAGCAACAGCAGTCCCGACTTTAGACAACAGCCTGGGATTATGTACATGTGTGTTTTCACCGTCGGCTCTAACATATCCGTCGAATCTCTCGAATCTGGCTCGTTAACGATCTTCCTCATTTTTTAAGCATAATAACATGTCCCGCTGGCATGTCTCCTATTGCAGGAGTTGCAAAGCCAGCAACTGTCGACAGTGATGAGGTTGGAGAGCGCAGTCAGCAGCCTGGTTCACGAGCAGCACGAAAGGGAACTTCTGGAGCAAGCACTGACGCAACATGACAATAGAATACGTACTATTAAGAGTCTTGGTAAGTGAGACAGTCAGCTATACGATGCTCGTTGATAATGATTCTTCCAAACGATCTTAAATCGTCTAAATAGGGCTCTGAAAATATGTACTTGAAACAAGCTTTGATTCTTCCCAATTCGACATTTGATATGATTTCGAAGAAACCTGATAAAGTATATTAGTTATAAATTTAGGTATTGCTTACTTGTTTGTGAATAGGATGACAGCAGAATGTAGACTATTAATGTTCTTGGTAATCAAAATGTCTGCTCTGGCGCTTGAAGCCAGGATAACGCCCATTTACGAAGTACGGCCTGGTACTGAGAATTGTTAATAAAACACAATAGCTCATAAATGAGGCGGGAATAGAACCCAGGCACTCGTTTTCTGTACTCTACAGGCTAACTACTAGACAAACGATGCAGTCGTACGAGTCAGTGTTGCTTTTAATGAATTTAATTAAAAGCAACACTGACTCAGTAGCTTTATTATGATATTAAGGTAACTCAGCATTTTGCAGAGGAAGTGATCGAGTACATCAAGCAAACAGTAGAGGAAGAGAGAGAAAGAAATTCGGAGAGTCGCGCGATGCTGGAAACTGAACTGCTGGAATCCCGCAGGTCCTCGGAACAGCTAGCCCAGTTGTCAGTGCTGAGGATGCAGATACAAAATACAACTGCTGAAAGACCTGTAAGTTTACCATTAACATTGACTAACGTGCGACAAACGTGCGACGTAACGTGGTTGACTATATCAACCATGACATGAGTGTAGCAATATAACTATATGCTTATAACGGAAGGGAATGGGCAAGAATTTTGAGATTCGAAAGTTTCTCCAGGCACAAAACGCCATTGTTTCTTTTAATTATCACAAATCTATACTATAAAATAATACTTATATTTTCTATATTATACGTGTCTCGCAAAAAAAATTGGAATAATGATTGCCTCATTATTAAACAATTGCTTAAACAAAATTATGAAAAACCCAAAGGAACCGAAAAGCCGCAATATTGTTTAGGTGGTGCGAGGTTTATCAGGTCACCTTATTGGGATGTTCCCAGCTGTGAGATATAAACAGGGCTGCTCTTGATGATAAATTCTAGGCTATAGACCGTCTAGCAGTCCTGGAGGTGGCCACAGCTGATGCTCGCGCCGAAACGGCGGAACAATCGATGAGGATGGACAAAGTGTCCCGGGACCTGAGGGCTCTGACCAAATCCTACCACAAGATGCGCAGTGAACTCGCCGACTTTCAGAGCAGAGTCAGTTTGGACAACCCTGACCTTGGTGGAGATAATGGTAAGACAAAATATGCGTCGCACTTTGCTTTAACATACTTTAGTGTTTAAATCTTGTTGGCGATTTTTGCTTTTGATACTTCGCATTAATATTTAATATTTATTACATCTACATTTATTACTCTAGTATTTGTGACTGGAAATAAAATTAATGAATAATTTTATTTCCAGTCACAAATACTAGAGTAAAATAACGTAGTAGAACAGTTTGTTAACGGGATCAGCTGTCTTATAATATAACGTACTAATAAATTATTATAAATTAAAACTATTTCGACTTATAAGTAGGAAGGAAGTAGATAAAGACAAATCAAAGTTGTTAATTTATTACCTAGCATTTACAGGTCCCGCACAAAAACATCCCTAAGCTTCTTTTTTAGGACCCTTTTTTAAAGAGTCCCTGTCTGTGTTAATGACACAAATGCAGACACATGTGTTCCTAAACTCATCAAGTAGGTCATTAAACAGGCTGGGAACAAGAAACTTTGTTGTCCTACCACAATACTAAATACCTAGTGCCTTGTCATTGTGGTATTAACTATTTTTATTAATTTGTTAATAACTAAACCATAATAGTTTTATTTTCACTTTAATGTAAAGACCACACGACAAGTTCCACGCCAAGTTTTAAGCCGGTACCATTGTTCTCTATCCACCACAGACTACTAACATCTTAATCACAATGAGTTTACTAGGAGTAGGTATACAAACATAAATGTTGCTACTGACATGCCTCTGTGCTTCTAAAGAACCTGTACCCAGGAGCGAAACCTAATAAACTTTTACAACATATAATGGGTACACAATAGTAAACTATATTGGGAGCAAAGTTACTGAAGTAATAGTGGGCGAGAACCGAAATGCGCTATAGAAATCTAAGTACATAAGTACCAGCTTTTGTATGCAAATAGGTCCCATTCATCACAAAAGAATAATCAAAACAATTACTCCATCCGGTTATTTACCATAGAACATGGGTTACTTTTGTACGTATAGTTTGTATTTTTTATTGACCTCCTATCGACGTATTTTAGCGCAGTGGTGGGCGTTGTGGTCTTTTCTCACATTTTTTTTGGCATAATATAAAACGTTATGTATGTAGACAAATTTTATATAAAGTATACCTACATTTATCTTACGCGCATATTTTACAAATCAGGTATGAATAATTATTGTGATACGATATTTAGTATCTTATCCTCAAAATAACTATAAAGTAGTGCTGAAGCTATTGGATTTTCAATTCTTTTACTTATCTAAAATACAATGTTTTTTTTTTATTTATTTATTGTTTAGATCAGCAGATGTTTATAACACTAGTCTAACTAACCTGTTACGGATATGACAGTTATATTAAATCCATAACCCAATTGGTAACCTGGCATCATTACGTCCTCTAGGGTGGGAACAAGCCAAAGTTCAGAGAAAATTAAGAAACTTTAAATTCTTAAAATCACTCCAGCCGAGAATCGAATCCGGGACCCTCAACTGAAAACCTGGTGCACCAGGGAGGTCGTCGCAGGATACCCGTAATGTGGTTGTCAGATACTGTCTATCCGAAACAATAAACACCTTTCATTATTGATTATTGTTACGTACCTACTAACTCCACAGGTCACCTCTTATGGAGAATAGACAACTTCACCGCTCGAATGAAAGATGCCAAAGACAATGATGCTGTATTAACTAGCCCGCTGTTCCGCACCAGTAAATACGGCTACACGTTGAAGGTGAGTAGGTCCCTCGCTATATAACTAAGATAAGATGAGTAGGTAAGTGATCTACCTTTAAAAAACTAGAGAAAAGAAAATTTAAAACAGCTACATACAACGTAGCGAGCGGGGATGTCTACCAATCCCGTGGGAACCAATTTATTTAGTGGGATAAAAAGTTGCCTTACTCTCCATCCTTCTAATACTAAGGTAAAGTATTATTATTAATTATTCTACATCAAAAATGAAGTTAATTGGTTGCTTAGTTAAGGCGAAAAGTAAGGACCGCCAAACAAACACATTTTTGCGTTTACAATATATGTTTACAATATTAGTATGGGTTTTGCAGGCCGAAGTTCAGCTGAACGGCATAGGCAAGTGGAAGGGGCGCCACATCACCAGCACTGTGCGGCTGGTGACGGGCCCCTACGACCCGCTGCTGGAGTGGCCCTGCGACCTCAGCGTCAGCATCGTACTGAGAGACCAGCCTGCTAATAAGAACCAGGTGAGCTTTAGACGCTCTCTGAGTGAAATGTGCTGGTAAATACTCGAGGACCAGCCTTTTTTTTAATTAGGAGGGGAAACTCCTCACGGACATCCCTCTGGATAGTGTCGGACTTCTACAAACTAAAAACCACTCCTGCCTTCTAAACGTTAGTGTACCTGCCTTTCGGGCGGCAGAGTTCGAATCCCAGCGCGCACCTCTAACTTTTGATACCTCTAAGTTATGTGCGTTTTAAGTAATCAAAATATTACTTGCTTCAACGGTGAAGGAAAACATCTTAAGGAAATCTGCATGCCTGAGAGATCTACATAATGTTCTCAAAGGTGTGTGGAATTCACCAATCCGGACTGGGCGTATTGGACTACGGCCTTAACCCCTTCTCATTGTGGGAGGAGACCCGTGCTCTGTAATAGTTGCCGGCTCTTCTCTCTCTAGTTTCAAAAGTGCTTATAAAGTAGGCCTACTTGAAAAAATGAATTATGAATTTTAGAGTACTTATTTGAATTCTGAATTTTGCGTACTGGGATTCGATTCGGTTCCCCGAAAGTGAAATCGAGCTCCTTCCCATTGCCCTATCACCGCTTCTCACGTTACGGACTACGGTATTACCCTAAACAAATCCCTAAACGTAAAATTTCCGTCTCATTTTTTGTTCCCAGTCTTGTATTTGTATACGAAAAATAATATCGACCCTCCACAGGCAATGGATATAGTAAAGTCGCTCGACCTCCGTCGAAAGTCCTCGTCGAAAAGGCACGACTACGACGAAGCGGGCGACGAGAAGACGAAGTCCACCGAAACCGTCGACATGAGCATCCTACAGATGAAGAGGCAGTACATCTTCATACCGCACACGAGTCTGGACAAGTTCGAATATATCAAAAATGACATCCTGTTTTTAGAGTTCCTCGTGAATCAGTAATTAACTTATCTTTAAGGCTGCCTACATACAGGCAAAAACTCTTTCTTGCCAATACTCCAACTCTTCAATACACAAAGGCAATATTCTCGATAATATTGACGTGTGCGCGGGCAGCCTTAGATGTTGCGTTCAACCCCGTATTGTGGGAATAGCAACATAACAAGTAGTCTTATATTTTCCAAAGGTTTTATTTAAAATGCTTATTTATATATATTGCAATAATAAATGACAATATGATTAAGTTATAATATCACTAACTGGTTCCGCGTTCTTTCGTTCTAATTCGATTTCCTGAATAAAACTTGCCTATGTTTTTCAACTAACTCTAAGCCAAAAATCAAGATGATTTGTTGCTTAGTAAGAGCGTGAAGGAAGGACAAACAAACAAACACTCTATACAATATTATATACATACAAAATTAAAAGTTATGGAAACAAGTACCTAAGTAATCAAAAAAACACCCTCATTTTCATTATGGCAACATACGCCATATGTAACCATATTGAATCACTAAATAAGTTCAGGCATTTAGAAGTATGTAATGAAGAAACTGACATACCTACACGACTGTAATCGGAAAACATTACACTCCTTTTTTGAGCAGCCTGGGTAAAACGGGTACACTCATTTTTGTGTAGCTCCCTGGCATCCGCCATTTTGATTTCTAGGAAAACCTATAGCCGTAAATCGTATGCAAGAATTTGCGCAGAATTAAGGAGCACGTAATAAAAAAACGGTGTTCAAATCGGTGCACACGTACAAAATTATATAAAATATTAACACCTCCTTGCATTAGGAGTTAAAATATTACTCTGAAAACAATTTGAGATGTTATAGGATCCATTCAAACTAAACGTTGAAAAAGAGAGAAAATCTTAAAGACGGCTGCGGTGTTGGCCACTTATGCGCCACGCCCTTTAAATATGACATTATATTATTATAACCCTCTCTCTGTTATAGTAGATGCCATGGGAAACGAGCGCTAATGGGAATGGTGATTTAAGCTATTGATAATAATAAAAACATTCGGATGAGCCACTTAATAACTTTTAAGTTTATTAAGAATTATTCTCTATTTTATACACGACCGCAGAACTAATTTTGGGAAAAACTATAGGCACAATGACCTAGGTTCTTGGAGTACACTCGTACTCCCACACACATGCGAAAATCAATTTTTTCCTTGATTAGTTATTTTAAAGTATGAGGATCAGGAGGCTTATATCTCTCCTATACAGGGCTCGACTTGTAGATTCTTAAATAGTTTTTCATTTCATATCAAGTCTTTATAGTTATCAATAACAATGTAAAAACAAAATATTCTCTCCGCATGGGTTAAAATAGGGTGTCCTAAACAAAAAGGCAATCTTTAAAGTAATAATCAAACACACTTGTAATAATACTTGTATATAACTAAGTTAGACGAGCTCGTTCGAATGTGATTGTAAAAATTACCCGTCGCTCTTTTGACGTGGCACGAAGTAACTAGTAGTAAGTTATTAATGTAATAGACTAAGAATTATTGTTTTAAATAAAACGAACTGTTAATCGTATACACACTTTTATTCGTTCATACATTAGATATACTTGACATAAATAATTGTTATTTTTTATCTTCTCGCACGTTCGAGAAGGGTCTATTGTGATTTGATCACGTAGTGATTCTCCGAGCACAGCTCTCTCCATTGCCCGCTGTTTGACTTAGCTTTTTTTGAAACTTATAGTTACAGACCTTGTATCAGGGCCAATAATATAATAAATAATTCTAGAAATATGCAATAGGTACCTAAAGACTAGTTTTCCGGGATTGAGGTATTTTGGACGAACCTAATTCGCGAATCCGAGTTGGATTGGATGGTTTACCTCTTCCTTATATATTCTTATGTGGACTAAATAGTACAAAATATACCTAAATATTAGTTAATTTATTTCTAAACACACATTTAGATCATTAATAATTATTTTCATATTAAAGTGTATTTACCAACACTGGTAGGAAACATCAAATATAAATTTGAATTGCACAGATTACACATCATATATAAAAAGTAGTCATAAAACTCATATGCTCATATTATGAGCTACCAAAATGGTAATATAAATAAATTTCATTTTATGTATTTCTACACACACGTTTATATAAAATAGTCGTAGTAATATTAAACATTATTCTATAATTTTATTATGTGTATTTATTTACCTCACTTGGATGAAACCACAAATTTAAATTTTAAATGCATATATTTGATTACACATCGTATATAATAAAGTAGTTTAAAACGCACATTCTAATGTGAGTTACATAGTATATCATATAAATATATGTAAATTCATTTTATTTATTTCTAGACACGATTTCACATCAAGTAATAACATTAAAGATTATTTTATATTTTTATTAAAGTGTATTTATATACACTTGGAGGTAACTGAGACCTTAATTTGAAATGCATTTATTGTATTACACATCATATTACCTATACAGATAAGTATTCGTAAAATACACACTTATATATTAAATCTTACTGTATATGTTCGCGTCCAAGCCCTTCGCGTTTTCATGGATGAATTCGCCACCGCTGGCGGGCTTTGTCATCATCGTACCCACTGGTGCTTCTCGCGTTTGTAACATAGCTACATAGCCGAGCGCGTTGTCAAGCTTGCGAGGGTTTTTGTAGTAGTACTCTAACCTCACGTACTCTTTTTATAACAAATCTTCGATGCCATGCAAGGAACACGACCTATAAAGTTCCGTCCTGTGTCCATCAAGCGAAGGTGTAATTACACCGGCAACCACGCACTTCAGACCAAACTCACAGCAATTCTGCTTTGCGGCAGAAATATGCATGGCAGTAGAACTTCCCCGGACGAGCTGTCACAAAAAGCACTACTTGTACTACTTGTGACTTTTGTAGCTCCAGAAGCCCGGGCGCCGTCTGGTTGGGGCGATCGAAGGTCTCGTGGATAAGCAATTTGGTATCTGCCCAGGTAGTAGATTGTGCTCTGCCACGCAACGTCCTGCCTAATTGGCTATTCTAAATTGGCGTGTTGGCTACCAAACACAGAACAGGATGGCGTCTCTTGCCCACGGTCACCGGTCCAACAGCCATTGCGAAAGTAGATTCTAGAAGCGACGATGTAGTTATATGAAGACTAGACGTAGAACCACGACTTCTGGCTTAGAGGTATGGGGCAGCGGGGAGCGGTGGCCATACGTCCTAGTAGCGTTTAACGATCCCAAAGCATCTGCTTTGCTTAGAAACGGTTCGTAAACTAAACTTACTAAGTAGATGCCGACTGAGTTGCCGTACGCCAAACAGGTCAGCTCATAAAATATTTTGTTGTGGCATTGCATTCGAAATGATTTAGGCGATTTCTTTAGAAAACTTTTCACGCAGTCTGAGGTGATAACTATTGGTCAAAGGTTGATGTATGCCTAGGAATATCCCTACATTAGACGTTGCTTATTTAAGCATTGCCTTGTTCGTATTTAGTGAAAACGGACACGAGTCTTTTTATCAGCTATAGCGCCGTCCAGTGTTGCGATGGCGAAACTGTTCATAACGCTGTTGTATGTTGGCAGAAGCCTTCGCAACCATAAAAGCTCGATAAGGTGTATTCGTTTGACGATCGAGCCGAAGCTCCTTGGGAGATAGCCATTTATTCCTGGTTTTTGAATGGTGATGACTTTTTATCTGCTTCTGGCAAGTGATGCGATCCTTCTAGTGGGTATGCTCACGTAGCCTGGAGCATTCCTTGGTATATTGAGGGCATTTCCTATGCTCTGACGAGGACACAGTATCATGGGGTCGGAGCGGTGTGTCGAGGGCCTAAAGAAAGTTCCGCGGTCGGCGACGCTATAGTGTAGTTGCGATATCCCGCAAGCATGTGCAATAAATGTACATTGTACATGTATGTAATTTTTTTAGTTATGTAAATAGGGAATATGCATGTCCAAAATTTCGATGTTAAACTTCTCTAGAATCGTTGTGATTTGGAACTCGATGAAACGAAAATGCGTAATAACAAACACATAGCATAAGCTTACAATACTTTTTTGTTTCAGTTACAGTGGAAACTGAATAATAAGTACTTAATATAATATTTTACGTTTAATTTTAAGCTTGGTAAAAAATAATAAACCTTATATTTAACCTAATACTCCCGGATAGTCTATATCCATCTCAGTCTCTCGTAGGCTTACATTTCAGAAGTTTTACTTCTAACTTATGTGAATTGCATAGGATTTGTTTTATACACGCAGTTTCGTCATTATCAACTCATTACCAGTCTAGGCCGTAAGGGTTAAGGCCGTAGGCAAGTGCAGATTGGTAGACTTCTCACACCTTTAAGAACATTATGTCTTACTTAGGTTTACAGGTTTCCTCACAACGTTTTCCTTCACCGATAAAGCAAGTGATATGTAATTGCATAAATGGAAATACACATAAATCTGGAAGTTCCGGATTGCCCTAACTAGGTTATCACACTTTAAAATTCTAATACAAAAACCCTATTTGAAAAGCGACCCCATTTGTCAGGGCATATATCAATGTCATTGCGGGCGTGGTTAACAAGTGTCAAACACTCCAGTCATTTGGTTGATATAATAGAAAATATAGAAAATCAACCAGAAGCATGCCAAACGGTTGGTGTTTACAATGGCCGTGTCGGTTGACTTTTTTTAATCATTATTTTCAAATAGATTCAGTTGGCTTTTAGCGTTTATATTTTTTACTATTTTATTGCGGTGTATGTACTCACGTTCCCTCTCGAGCCAAAAAACCGTAATGCCTGTATCCTTTGTGTCATCGATCAAACACCTGGCATTTGAGGAATTTGTTCTTATTGTAAGTTTATAACCTACCTACCTACAGTTACTATCACCTGTTACATGGACGATAGTTACCTGTAGCCTTTGTACACGATTTGATCGCTCGCAATTGAAACTCTGCATCGTCATAGTAAAATGAACCTAATAACACTTGTTTCAGAGACGCAAATCCTATACTTTTGAATTTTGTTTTTACAAAAGGTCTGTCAAAAGCCCATACAAAGGAGAAAATCGTCCCTCGTCTAACCGTCCTAGTGAGAAAAAAAAACAGTGTCTGTTGAGCGTTAATGCTGATTTAACTCTGAACTATTTCCATATTAGAATAAGACCCCTCAGTTGCGAGCGAGCAAATCTTGTATTAACATCACATTACCTGAACGAGGACATCAAAGATGTGCAAATCGTAAGGTATTCGTTTACTATGTCTATGGTTAAAACGTCGCGATACGCGTTTACAATATCTATGCGCATATAGTCGAGATACTCGTTTACAATGTCTATGGGCAAATGGTCGAGATGCATGTGTCAACGTGCGCTAGGGGATACCGTTTCAAACGGCAACTTACAGAAGCGACTTGTACTGCGCCAGGAACTGTTCCTCCTCGGTGAGAGGGGTGCTCAGATAGTCATCTTCTTCGGGCCGAATGGCTGTCCTGAGGCGATTCAACGCCAGCTCCCGCTTCCTCAGCCTAAACAATGCACGGTTTATATTAGCATTACCTACTGTCCGCCGTTTTCATTCTTTCCAAAATATCAAATTAAAAAAAATATAAAATTTAAATTTAAAAAAAACAGCCGACAACTTACTTCCGTGTAGCAGGGGCAATTTGAGAATTTATAATTTCTGCAACTCGATTTAGCGTTACGGTACGATGTCGCGTAACCGACTAGGGGTATGGGTTTTATTTAACTGCCATACTCCCTAGCGGGTTAGCCCGCTACCATTTCATACTGCATCGTCACTTACCACCAGGTGAGATTGCAGTCAAGGGCTAACTTTCAGTGGAATAATAAAAATAGTAAAAACACATAAGTCCTAGGTACCAGTTATAATTCCGACTTCCTAATCAATCTAGGGTATTGATAACAAACAAGGGAATAATTTTAAAGTTATTAGTTTTCATTTCGTCAGTTTTTTATTCCGTTTCAATATAATTATAATGTACATTACTGTTTGCCCTTTCATTTGATATCCATATTGAGGGAGTTGGGAAAAATATGTAAACCGCCATCTTGTGGCGGCGGCCATCTTGAATCGATCTCATCAAACAGAAAACCTCCGTCTAATTCGTCTTTCAAAATAGTGACCTCCCACAAAACTGGACTCAAAGTTTACTTATATAAGAAATGATTATTTTGCCTTAAAACCTCGTACACACAGAAGTATGATATACCGAGTAAAGGCTGATCTAAATTCAAATGGAAAATCTTTTCCACATACAACCTCGATGGCGCCATAAGTACAATTTTGACAGCTTATATTTCGGAAACCCGTCCAAATACATTGTGTCTTTAGAAGGTTATGTGTGGGATTATATTTATTTTTGTAGTAACCAACTATTTTACTAACAAATTTCATACGAGGGTTAGCATATTTGACATCGCAAATAGACCACCAAACGACGCTAATAATGTTATATTGAATGATAAAATCATTTTTACCTTTTCAACACTGCATCCTTCTTTTTTGTAGCTGGATCCGCGCTCGTTGAAGGATTTGAATAATAAACTGTAATAACAGTACATATATTACCAACGGGATTATCTGTATATACGTGTTACAGAATTACGAAATAATATTGAAGGATGTATATTTAATATGGACCACCCTGTAAAAATATTAAATCAAAAGAAGCAAATTTATTTTTCCATAAAAACGAATTCAAAACATTCTTAGTATTTACTTATGACAACCCTATTGAAGATAAAAGACCGACAGGCGCATAGTACTTACGCTTCGCGACGCGTGCCTAATAAAGTCACACGAGTCTCATGATTTTAATCTTTGCGTATAAACGATGGCAGTGATTTACACAAACATTATTCGGTTTTTTGGGGCTCACAGATCAGAGACCTCTTAAGACTGTGAAGAATTATTTCTGTTTTAAAAGTCAAAGTCAAAGTCAAATATTTCTTTATTAAAATAGGCAACTAAGTGCCCAATTAATAGTCGCCGGGGGTAACTTAACGCTAACGTGCTTAAAGTTAATATTTTTAATGGTTTTATTTACTATAGTAAACTTGTAGTGGGAAAAAACCATAATGAGAAGGGTTTAGGCCGTAGTCTACAACTTTGGCCAAGTGCGAATTGTTAGACTTCAGACGCTGTTGAGAACATTAAAAAGAGTTCTCAGGCATGCAGGTTTCTTCACGATGTTCTCCTTCACCGTTAAAGCAAGTGATAGAGAAATTAAGTGAAGTTATCGCCATCATCTCACTACCGTGTACTTCTCATGTAACGTAAGCATCTAAAGTGCCACCTGGGCCTACTTATATAAGGATATTTTTGACTTTGACTGTGAACTCCCAATCTTGCATTTTATGTCCTTGCAAAACCATTAAATAATCTAGATTTTGCTCTGCTAAGCACATAACAATTCCTAGGAGTGAAAGCGGAAACTCACAGGCTTGGCTGGCTGCGATGGCCAACAGATCCACGGCCCCGCTGATTTGGTTGCCCGCCAGGCGCAGCGCATTCCGCGCCGGCTCCGGCGGGTAGCCCATCGCAACCAGCTGCGGCGGGCACACAAGGTTCGAGTCAAATAACGCTACATATTGAATATGTGTCAAAGGACGTACGCATACAAACATATCCATCCCAATAACTATGTAAAATACTACTAATGAGTCTACTTTCTACGTTTCAGTCTGAAGGGTGTGCATTCCGGTGTACAGGCTCAAGAGGCTTAACATCGTCATGTTGACGGACACGGGCGCCATTTTGTATCACGTGTTACTCGCACGCCCTGCGAAGTGTTGCTATGTTAACTGGCAACGGTTTTTCACTTACCATATTGCTCGGTCCGTCAATTAAAACTGTGAAAAATGTAGTTAATCCTTAAGCAACATTAATTAAGTTCTCCTAGACTAGACCTAGACCTAAAACTTGAATTCTCACGCCGTTACATTTTCGCGCGCAACTATTATTGCGTTCGGGGAAAAATGTATTAACAAAAATCCGGCAAAAGATAAGATGTTTGTTACTAAGTCCATTACTTGATTTATTTATTGCGTAAAACTCTCGTTGATAATGTTTCATAGAGTTTTTTGGTTATATCCCTCAGCACCTGAAGACAGGTCGAACAGTAAGTGTTGCCAGCGATGACTTATCGCTAGGGGAGTCATAAGAAGCTCAGAGTAGCTCAGCGAGTGATGGAATGAGCCAACGAGGAGGACAGATGATATCGGCAGACTCGCTGGGAGCCGACTTTGGAACTCCTCACAAAAGACAATGGACGTCAATCGGTTAATATTAAGATCGTTGGGGCACAGAGTTCAAGCAACGGGAGATGTACATAAATAGAATGATCTGATTTTACCTCGTTTAGCAGGTTGTTGTCGGGCTCCACCAGCGAATCTTCCGAGCTCAGCGTAGATATGTTCATGTATCTTCCCATGAACTGTAATACATTCAATGAGAAATTATATCGTAGGGGATGGAACCAGGAATTTTGTATTGTGATTCGCTTGGGATGTGAATGTCTCGTTGCTTGTAACTCTTGTATGTATTTAAATACAATGTGCGTCTCATCCAAGTGACTTTGTTTGATTTAAAAAAAAAGTTGATCCCTACTAAAAACTAGAATATCGGTAGTGTAATTAATATTATGGTTCTCATAACTATTATAAAAATTACAGAGTATAAATACAGAACAAGTAAATATGCGGGGACCCAGTGGAGGCATGACGGAATAAGAGAACATCATGCCATCACTTCCATTTATTTCCAAGGTACATAAGGCCTAGTACACAAGGCACATATTCCACCAAGGAAACGAAAATGCGACAGGGAGAAAATGAAAACAAATCTACGGTCGTAGGTCTCAGACGCCTGACGTTAAGGGTGCAAATGTACGGGCGCACTCGCTCACCTGCTCGGGGTGCTCCTGGATGAGGCGCACGGCCTCGGCCACGCTGTTGTTGGCGCTGCGCAGCGCCGCCACGGCCAGGCGCTTGGCGTAGCCCATGCCCTGCAGCGCCGCCACCAGCTGCGGCTGCACCGCCGAGCCGTCCGCGCACGCGCCCAGCAGCCGCCGCTCCCTGCGCACACCTGCCGTCAGCGCCGAGCTCCGACTGCACGCCCAGCGCCCAGCAGCGGCCTTCCCACCGGCTGCTGCGGCCGCCAACCCGCCTGCCCCGCGCGCTCATTGTGGCCACAACCTTCCTAAGCTATTCCGCGAATCCAAGAGTACCACCCACACAAGCAACATCCCTTCCGCAAGTGGGTTATAATAACACTGACACTTCGCCAAAAAACAGTTGCAGTTGCAAGTTCAAAAATGGGAAAGTGTGAAAAATATAGTTCGTAAAATAGCGAGTAAAACTTTGTACGGAAACAATTAGCTTGTCAAAAATTGCCCACGGTTTAAGTTTCGAGGAACCGTTAGTACACGCGGTTCTGCGTATGTGAACAACAATTGTCGCGAAACGTATAAGGCAGCCGGGACTTACCTCTCTTGCTTGTGCTTTTCGCGGGCCTCCTCGCGCTCCTTCCGGCGCTCCTCCAGGAAGTGGTGCGCGCGGTCCAGGTCCCCGGCGGTGGCGCGCAGCCCCGTCGTGGCTTGCCCCGGGGTCCAGCCCAGCTCCATGAGCGCTTGCACTGAATTTTCATCCACCTGTTAGAATATACAGAATCATCACCATCGTCACATCAACCCATTACCGGCCCACTACACAGCACGAGTCTCCTCCCACGATGAGGAGGGGTTAACTCCACACAGCCTTGAGAATATTATGAAGAACTCTCTGGCATGCAAGTGTCCGCACGATGTTTTCCTTTCACAGTGAAAAGCAAGTGATATTTTAATTACTTAAACAGCACATAACTAGAAAAGTGAGAGGTGCGAGCTGGGATTCGAACTCAGCCCTCCGAAAGTGAAGTCGAGCTCCTCCCAAATGCGCTATCATCGCTTCGAATAGAATATAATGAATATATTTTAATTGTTTTAACTGTTTACATTTTTTTTGATGCTGTACATGGAATACTTAGTGCCAACAGTTTGCCACTTTCTGGTGTGCAATTTACTTATAAACTAGCATCTGCCTTGAAATTCTAAACACTTAAAAACTGTCAGAAACGTATTCGTCGATATATTAATATGCCGTACTCATTTACCAAATTCATAACTTATTTTTAAATATATATTTTAATGAATTTGAGCTAAAGCTTAGCCGAACGAATGTTCATTGCTAGAACAAAAGAACGCTTTGAAGAGACAGCTCCGGGGAGTGAGCACACAAGATCAAGCAAGAACGGCTCTAGCCAACTGTTCGCAAGCTCTATTGACGTTTACACCAAGCAAGCGAACATTCTTAGAATATTCCATAGAATCTTCCGAACGCAGACAGAACAAACACAAAATGGTTCAACGTTTGTTTTTACTAAAATAATTTAATAGAGTGGGATAGAATGAGCATTCGCTCGTTTGATGTAAATCGGCATTTACTGCACAAACCTTAAGGTACTTTAACTCTGCCTCGGCCTTCTCAAGCAGCGTGCGCGCCTCGGCCCGCTTGTTGCGGTGGAACGCCACGATGCCTTGCAGCAGGTAAAGCCGCATGAACAGCACGCGCTCGTTCGCTGCGCAAGCATGCAAGAGCTTGACGTTCTCTCTTTTGTTTTTGGTTATAATTGGCTGACCAAGCACATGACCCTTACGATCAGGTGTAAGTGGGAAACCATAGCCTATAAACAGAACAACAGTAATGCCCGTTTTCACTAACGATGAACAATGCCTAAGTAAGTAAAGCCTTATAAACAAGATTTCGTACAGAAGAGAACGTACATTTACATTCCACCTAACCTAAATTTACTTGTCTATGGTTCTTCTATTCTTGACAAGTAGTGGTGTTTTGTGTTTGTATTATCATATTTTTTTTATTTTTTTCATGTGTCAAATGTCAGTTTACGAGTCCCAACTTTACGAGCCGAATCGGTGTCGTAACTTCATACGGCAACCGTCGTTAGACATCGCATAAGAGTTCGTGAAGCGTTTATTTCTTAGACTCCTATGTTTAGTGAAAACGGGCACAACCATCACTAACTACAAAAGAACTCTGCAAAAAGCCGCCCTGTGTCCATCTACCTAAGGCGTAGATGCTAAGCCTCATTTTCCTGTAATTTCACTGGCAATGATACATTTTAGACCGGAATAAGTATTGCAACAATGCTGCTTAGCGGCAGAAATAGGCATAGCGGTAGTACTTATCCGGACGAGCTCTGTTAAAAAAAGCTCTACTGTGTGAAAGAACTAAGTTTTCAGCGCCACTTGTGCAGTTAATATATTATGATCAGTGGTGAAATTATTTGTATACTCATTGAGAGTACCGGCGCGCAAGCAAAGCAGTAACAGAAGTAAATATACCACTTAACAGCTCAACGTTTTTGACAGCTTAACGTGCTCGGGGGTGAATCACTGCTAATATCCAAGTACCGAGCTGGTACTAAGAATTTTTTGATGGAAATACTCAATACCATTCATTGGTCTTCGTGTCCTGCGTGCCTAGTGTAATGCCTAGATTCTCTACCTACGTTTCCTTATGCGATCGCGTGAAAGTTAACTACGATTTGCACGGTATCGAAAGAGCGCCATCTTGTGACAGTACGGTGTCCCAGTATTTTCAATAGATGGCGCACGCGATCGAATAAAACTTAGGTATAAAACCACACACTTGGCATTCTGCGGTCAAACATGCTCCGCGCTAGAGCACTGCTCGGTGCCGGTGGCTAATAACTCGGACGTGAATCGGTGTTAATCTCACCGTTTTTACTACCCTAAACGCGCTTTTTACATTAGTAAAGAAAAGCTTGGTCAAGGCCGCTGTATTGCATTGCATTGCTATCTAGTGTTCCAATTTCCCATCATATTTTGTCTCATTGTCCGTTTAATCTTATACCATCATTTTTAAAGCTGGAGATTTTGTTTGTTTACTTGAACGCGATGATCTCAGGAACTTCTGGTCCGATTCAAAAAATTCTTTCGGTGCACATCACGCTTAGACCTAAGGAGCATACCACGAATGAAGAATGTTTTAAAATATGAGTTTTGTAAACGGTTAAAGTTTCGATAAAATCATGTAAAACAAAGTTGTTCGTCTTTCAAAGTTCTTCAAAAAAGTCTACAACAGCAAATTTATGTCTCGTAACGCATCAGGCGTAGTCCGGAGCAGTTTTCTTCTTTCGCACTCGGGTCCTTCGTTGCCGGCACTCACCGTTGGTTCCCTTGAGCGCAATGAGCCGGTGGTGGTCCGCGCCGTAGGTGGCCACGAAGGCGGCCTCCGCGCGCGCCAGGCGCGCCGCCGCGTCGCCGGCCGCCGCCAGGCTGCGCAGGCACAGGTAGCACCACGCGATGTCCAGCTGCAGCACCGCCACGTTGTCCACCGACGCCAGGATGCCGGACCTGCACTCACTGCGCGCGCCGTCACCGCTGCGGCCGGCCAGCTGCACCATGAGCCACCTCCTCGGTGCCTACGCAGTTCGCTTTACCGCTATCCTATCGCCTACCGTCGTCCCACCTCCCCTCATTACTCTCGCATACGCATACATTCAGTGCATTTTTGACATCGCTACGCATCGCACTGTTATCGGGGGTCACACAATTTGGGAATTAAAAAAAAAGATTTATTACTTGCTATGGAAAACTTTAATAAAAGAATATAGAGAAATGAAACATTTATTAATGAAAATTCTAGTATTTCCCTTGAATGCTTGTGGAAGACTGTGCCTTTCAATTATAGTTCGATCGAAAACTTTAGACGTTGTGAGGTTCATACTAATCGCAGCAGTGTGTGTGTGTGTGTGTGTGTGTGTGTGTGTGTGTGTGTGTGTGCGTGTGGGTGTGTGTATGTGTGTGTGTGTGTGTGTTTGTGTGTGTGTTTGTGTGTGTGTGTTTGTTTGTGTGTGTGTGTGTTTGTGTGTGTGTGTGCGGGCGTGTTTACATATTATGAAAAGCGTCTATATCCATTATATATTAAAAAGAAATCAATTGAAGAAGCGACTCAGCTTCTTCATGGGTTTCTACCTGAAAACTATCTTTATTATAAATGAAGAATCTAACTGACGGCCGATTGGCGCAGTTTGCAGCGACCCTGCTCTCTGAGTCCAAGGTCGTGGGTTCGATTCCCACAACTGGAAAATGTTTGTGTGATGAACATGAATGTTTTTCAGTGTCTGGGTGTTTATATGTATATTATAAGTATTTATGTATTATATTCATAAAAATATTCAACAGCTATCTTAGTACCCATAACACAAGCTACGCTTACTTTGGGGCTAGGTGGCGATGTGTGTATTGTCCTAGTATATTTATTATTATTAACTTACTTCAACTGTCGATCCGACTCCAGAAGTAGTACAAGAGCTAGCGAATAGTCCTTCTTTATGGCCGCTGCTCTGCCACGCTCGTGTAATGCCAGCCCCACGAGTAGAGCCCTTCTCTCCGCTGGCGGTAGATTCACTGCCTTACCCGATTGGTCTTCCAGCTGAAATAACAATAGTTAATTATCAACAGTGCGGACTTTTTAAGATGAGGTCATTAATAGTCCAAGAAAAATACGAAATGTACGAACATTCAGACGCATGTTAGCGTATAGTTCGACTAACAAAGTATCCAATGTGGAAGTCCTCAAGTCACCATCAAGGTCAAGAAAGTGCTAAGGCACGAGAGATATGAGCTCCTGCAACCTACGTGGGGCGAGTGGGAAGACGAGGTCCGGGCTACGTAACACGTGGACAGGAAACGCGAGTGCGAGTTCAGCAGAACTATTTCGTCCCGCGAAAAATAGATAGGATATTACGAACCTGACTGCCAGCGTTCGCTAGCCGGAGAGGCAATTCGAGAAAAAAAAGATCCAAAAAAATACAGAAAAGAATAAATAGTGCCTATTGATAGTTTATTTTTATCTGTACATACAATAAAATTGGAGTGTATTTTTGTAATATTGAAATAACCGTATTTAACTACATGCATATGAAAATAAATACGGCACTGCACATACACCAAAATATCATTTTTTACAATTTTTGCCTGGCTAATCTCTGAAATGGCTGGACTTCTATTGGCAGGTAGCTGATTTAATAAGGAGTAGCTCAGGGTACGTTTATTTAAAAAAAAAATCTTTTATACCATCGTGCGGTTTAAAAAAATTAAGGACACCTAAACAAAACTTAATTGAAAAAGTTCTATTTAAAAACTACACGATTTTTTTTAACAAGAATACACGACTTAAAAACCTGATTTGAAAACAAAAACAAACGCGGACAAACTCGAGGGCAACAGATAGTTAGATAATATTTTTGTAATAGTTAATGTTTTATTAGCAATCTAAAAAATCTAAGATTAACATACCTTCATATATTCATCATCATCACCAATATCATCGACGTATTCAGACAGAAGAGTGGCATCGTCTAATGTACTCTTCATTTCCATGTAAATTTTATCTTCCTTGACCACTTTCTCTGGAGCTTCTGTTAGGGTACAATGACAATAATTAAAACTACTCAACTATGAAGTTTCCTTCGCCAACCCACATAGAAGCAGGCTGATGGGTAAAACCCTCTGTCCTAATTAAAGAAGGAAGAAATCACTCATAACTTTCAGACCATTCTGTTCAAGTCCAAAGCAACAAATGGTGGAGGTTTCTGAAAATACATTTGAAGAAACCCAAGCATACTGTGAATTGAATTCATGTTTACTGATACTTCTGGCTCAGGCTTCTAGGCTTCTAGAAAACTAAAATACAGCTAGCGTGGCACTTCAAACTAGAACTCTCTATTGGAAAGCTATAATCAAGCTACAGTTGGTAATGAAGCTATAAAAAATTAAAGAGAGTATAATAAAAACGATCAGTGATAGCCTACTGGTTTATACCTCAGCTTCCCGTTTGGGGAATGTACCTGGAATACAATTCCTACTTTTTGTAGTTATGTGCATTTTAAGCAATTATATATCACTTGCTTTAACAGTGAACCATAACATTGTTAGGAAACCCAATGTCTGAGACTTCTTCATAATGTTCTCAAAGCCATGTAAAGTTTAACCATCCGCAAAATTTCTCATTCTGAGAGGAACCCCATACTTTATAGTTACAACAAGGGGGTGTATGAAAAACAAATCCACCTGAACATACATAATAAATATAATAATAAATCTGGATATGAGGAATAAAACTGGATTGAGAAACTCATAACAATGCATTAAAGAAACATCCTTTTCTGTAATTAGGTCTTTTACACCATTGCTTGTCTGGTAGAGATCACTGTGTAGCGATAAGGCAGCAAATTGATTATGCAGTGTTGTGATTGTCTTTATGCTTTGTGTTATGAGTGTATAATAAAATTGTATTTTTAGTTAATCTTTTCGTTATAAGTGGCTCTATGCAGAGCATGCATGGAGGCAGATGGAATGTGCATTAGCTGCTGAGTGCGGTGGTTTAGCAGAACAATGCGAAATCTACCTGAGTTCCAGCCTTAAGTTGGGTGGCAGATTCTGGAGTGAACTTGGATGACTGGAGTAACAATTTAATCGAAGAGAGGTTCCTCTACATATAACAGATAAAGGAGATTTCTAAGTGGGAACGTACCCAGTAGAAGAAAGGCCAGTATGACAATGTTTAACAGAGATCAATGTGCATTCCTACCATGTGATAGATCCTTACCTGCCATAACTAGAGCCATAACTTGAGCCCCATTCTTGATGCCTTGCTCCTGTAAGCTTTGTGTATGCTTGATTAGTTTTCCATGATATATTAGCTTTAATCTGGAAAAAAACCGACTTTCCATTTAATTGTAGTTATAAATAGCTAATATAATAGCTTCAACGGTGAAGGAAAATGTCATAAAAAAACCTGCATGCCTGGGAGTTCTCCATAATGTTATCAAGCATGTGGGGTCCACCAATCCAGACTGGGCCAGGGTGGTGGAATGTGTTCCTTTCTCACTGTGGTCACTACATAGCACGGGTCCCCTACCCGTGCCCGTAGTGGGCTAGTTATGGGTTGATATGATCATGATGACTATGAATAGGTTGTATTTTAAATTTCCACCCATTGAAATATTGTATGTGGAAATCCTCAGTTACTCCTGCCTTTTAATCCACATATTAGTACAACATTGCCTGGCTTAAAATTAAACCTCTAATCATTCATTTTAAATCAGCATGGTTATTGTAGTTGAGTTATAGCAGTGGAGAAGCAACACATTGTGCATAAAATGTGTGTTTATGTAATATGCAATCATCATTGTTTAAAATAAATAGTTTTAACCCACTATTGTGTTTAAATTATTAATTACTTTACAATTTTAATGAGTGAGTATACTATAGCTGTTAAAGTGGGTGAGTGTATGCACTATTACTCTCTCTCACATAGATAAGACAGCTTTAGTACCTGTTTTTAGCAACACCTAACAATTCAGCAACTGACTCAATCAGGTCCTCCCCACTAATGGACAGCTGCTTTGTTATCTTCACAACGCGAGCCTTCTCTCCTGACAGTGTTGCCCTAACTTGGATTGTGGCACACCCTGTCTCCTTGTACTCTTCATTAGCTTTAAACTTCTCTATTGAGTGTAATTGTAGTTCATGAAGACCTTCAGTGACTAAATCTTCATCTATGTTTAGCGAAGCAGCATATTTAGTTGCCAACTCCTGAAAATCACAAAGAGTGATTATAAGGAAAATAGAATATTATTTTGCACTTTTATAAAACCTAATGTTTTATTATAAATTTTGTATGAACATAGTTTCTTTATTTGTCACTAATACACATTTTAATCAGCAAAGATCACTTGCACTCTAGATGGCATGTATACTTTTGATTTCTAATTATTTTAAAACACATATTAACAAACAGGTTATAAGGGGTTTATTATTACATTCGCAGCTAAACTCGCCTTAGTAAAGTATTTTTTTAAATAGAAAAAAACATTAGTGTTAAAATAAGTAAAAACAATGAAATAAAAAGAATATTGCTATATAGTGCCACCAATTTATCTGCAGACCAAAAGTTAACAACCAAATGACAAGCTGTTTGCTTGTATAGAGGTAAACAGCATTTTAAACAAAATTACAATACACTTTAATTTTAGCTTTTTGTAAAAATTTGAATAAAAGCTTTATTACCCCAAAATGTTAAAAGAAACATTTTTTTTATTGCATTTGGTCTGGATTCATTGCCCACACTTTACATCGCAAAGCCTCAACTTTCATGACCAGGCAATAGAAACTAGATTTATAATTACTTGTGATCCTTACTAATATTATAGTCCATACTAAATTTCTGCCCAATCAACATGATTTTTTGTCATACAGTTAGTTGAAAGGACAGAGAGTAACATAGACTACTTTATATCCAAAAGAAAGCGAACCGTTTCCACAGGATTTGAAAAAAAACTGTAATAAACACTGACAAAGAACGCTGGCAATATACTATGACTAATTTAAAATATAATTAAATTAACCACAAGCTTTTTTTCTTGCTACATTGGTACACAATAAATATGAATAAATTGTCTTTATGTACATTATCGAGCATTTTTTTAGTTTATAACATAGTTTAGACCAAAAAGTAACAAATAAAGTGTTTATGACAAGTTAGAACATGGACCATTGTTTCATTTTAAACCGTAAGAATTGTGTAAACGCTTAAAACACTATATTTTATTGGAATTCAAGGCTTCATATCTATTAATTCTATGGGACCTTGAAAATAAGTGCGGAATGTTACTCTGGATATTACGCACACTGGGTTGGATATCGAACATACGCCATTGTTACGCAGGCATAGCCGTAGGGTATCTCCGTACCTACGACGATACCTGCATAACAAGGACTAAAACCCAACTTACATTTGTTTACCAATAAAAACTGTAAATAAACAAACAAACCTTTACACTTTGTGATATCCCACCACCGTCACTGATAAAAGGAGCTTCCCACAGTTTTACCTTCTCTTCGTTGAGTTTCGCTCTTAATTTTATTAACAGGTCTTCATGCTCCAGGCTCGCCTCCATGGTGCTTAAACAATGAAAACACAATGAAAATTGAAATGATTTGCAGATTTATAATTTATTTCCAGTTCGAATCACGGCTCACGCCTTCCAGTTAAAATTAGCAAAATCAATCCAAAAGTCAATTGTGTATATTTTTTTATCCTCTTTACTAATAATTGTTACCATTTGCCAATTTCCATGAAATTTTTACCCCTAGTTTAAAAAAAAAATGAGCTGTCAAGAAACCCAAGTAAGAAGTTCTTTACTCTAAGACTAAGGAAAAACTAACATAATATACCTATATGTAAATGATACCCGAGCTATTGACGCTGGACGTAAGCGAACAACACCTATGTTGGGGGCTTAGGGCTTAACAATTTCTGTAATATACCTTTATCTAAGTAAGTGTGGGATAATTCATAAATTCAAACTTCATGTATTGTCGATTAAGGCAATTTTTAAAAATATTTTATAATATTAAGAGCATTAAATAAAATTAAGAATTTATTTTTGTAATGACGTAACAAAAAAAATATTTCACGTATAACACATACATGTACATAATTAAAAAAGACTAATACGATTAAGTTACGTATTTGACATTACACTTCGGCCCTTGAAAGAATACGTTCCTGACAAGTCAAAGTGTAACTAAGAAGTAATCCATTTTGTGCTCAGCCCAGCGAATATTATAAAATAAAAAATTTCACTGTTATGGAATCAACTGTTTTGAATTACAAACTGACAGACGAACGAAATGCATTCTTTCATTGCACAGTGGCCACTTTGTAAATAGTTAGGAAAGGAATAGTCAAGAAATCCGTAGGAAAATCCACATTCACAATGATGAGATAGGTTCCAGACAGAGATGCACAAATGATGATTTAAAAAAAATAAACCTCTTCTCTCTTAAAATGTAGTGCCTAAAAATTTCAACCGAATTTTATTATACCCCTTCAATTTAGGGAGAACATCATTATGTTAGCAACCCTATGAAGATGACGAAGGACTATAAACACTGCTCTCTAATAAAGTAACTAAAAAGCGAGCTGGTTGTATAGGGTTGTACCGGGTTGTACCCACTGATTTATTATTCTACTCTGGTTGTACCATCTATATATCATATAATCATAATAATCTTTGGATCTTGATTTGGATCTTGACAAGAAGTAAAATCCGGATGAGTTTCTATATTTTTCGGTTATGAGCGGCCTTTAGTGGTTTATGCTGGAAGAATTTCAATGAATGAAATAGATAGTACCTACCTGTGTACGTGTGACCTCTGTCATTATATAAAAATCGAGTAATATAAAGTCAGCAAACAAGAAATAGTTCTTTGCCGAGAAGGATAACTTCACTTGTTGGTCTTCAGAATTGTTCCTCTAGCTGAGCTTTATAGTCTTTAGCACACTGGCTAATAATAGATGTCAGAGCTTATGCACCTCTGGCACTTCAGAATGAACTCTTGCATTAACAGCTGACAGTCATAGTCAAATTTGGCTGTACAGTGATATACCTTTGCCTTTTAGAAAAAAAGCCATTGTCGAATAAATGACAATGACGGACGTAATTTTTTAATGTTTTCGGTAGGCAAAGGCTCGCAGGTTCGGACACAAGAAAGTAACAAACCGTCCTTCATTATTGTAATTACTAATACTCCCTGGGTAAAATATTGCGGTATTTAACGATGACGTTTTTAAGCTACCTATTACCTACCTAGTAATAGGTAGCTTATTTAATTAATTAGGTAAGCAGGTAACCAATAATCATTTTACACTCAATAAAACTCAATAATTGTCAATTAAGGCATAATGTTCTAATATATTTACCTAACTTTCTCCCCCCTCTCTCTTCTGGGTTCCGATAACCAATTTTACTCAATTGAACATTTTCATAGAACTAACACTTAAGAATGAGGGTTTTTATCTACTGGCTAGGTAAGTGCTAGATTGCTTGTACTATTTAAATGGTTGGTTTAGTAATTATCGACTACGTGACAAGGAGCGCTATATGTTTTATGTAAGCCCTCATTTCAGGTTAGGCTGAAGATATTTTACATATGTGCCTTACTAAAGGCGTTTTCTGTAGGGTTTTTTTTTTACACCACTACATAGTTAAGAAAATAAAGAACGAATAGAGAGAAACACAAAGACTGGAGTAGAATACAAAAGGCGGCCTTAAGTAAAGGATCGCTTAAAAGCGATCTCTGCCAAGCAACCTTAGGATTAGGACAACAAGAACGAGAAGAAATAGGTGGTGTAAAATTATTATAAACCTAAATTTCTACATACTACATACGAATACATTAACAAATATATAAATATATTTATGAAATAAATATAAAAATAATAACCTAATTTATATTATGATAAGCTATATTAATAAATAGATGAAAAGAAAAACCAGTCATCTTATTGCAGAAGATAATCTCAGTTCCAGCTTTTAAATTGTATACTAATATGTAATATCCACCCACAAGTTCGTTAAGCCGTCGGTCTTTCGTCGCGCCGATATATTTTTGTAGTAGTAGCTAAGCCCATCGTCATTTTTTTTTTGTAGAAGTAGATAGATAATATGTAGAGTTTTAGCGTTTGAGTGAGTGACAGAGCTCGTCCGGGAAGTACTATTTCCATGGTTATTTCTACCAATATATATACCCAAAATAAAAACCACCACGACATGTGTCTCTTGTTAGACCCCCGGAAAACCCGTTGTATACTTCCCGGATGCTGGGGCTTCTGCGCTAACGAAGAGGGGATAAGGACAGCTTGAAGCCCCCCTCAGACACTAGAGAGGCTTGTATAGTGTCGGGTAGCTAGCTCAATAGCTATCCCAAAATACGCCTGTATTTGGGGCCCAATTGCTAACGGAGAAGGAAAACACGTTCGGGTAACCTGCATGCCTGAAAGCACTCTATAATGCTCTCAAAAGGCGTGTGAATCTTCCAATCCGCATTTGGTCAGGATGGTGGACAGCCTAAAGCCTTTCACATTCTGGGAGGAGACCTGACCGCTGTAGATATTATATGGTAAATGATGTTGAATCAATTTTAATTTCCAAGCGATGCTCTTAATCCTTCACACCTGTAACTCCTACATCCTGCTATCCGCCAACATGGAAGACGTCCGCGCACTGGCCCAACAGCTGGCCGCCTCTCCCGTGGTGGACCAGGTCAAGAAAATATGGCGCCGCGCCTCCACGCAGTTCAAGAGGGAACTGAACCGAAACTCCCGCAGGCGAGGCATGGAAACAGCTGGGGAAGGTAGGCAATGCGAAATAGGTTTGGCCGGAAATTAAAATCTAACATATTATAAAACTTGTCAACTGTCTGAAATGGCACTAATAATTGGAAAATTACCGAACGGATTTTCATACGGGTTTCACTAATGAACAGAGTGTGACAGAATTTTATTGTGGTTTTCTGTAATTTGGCTGAAATATGACGAAGTTTGTTAAAGATGTCATACCGACTTGGAGCTTTACAGGCGTACGCTGCAAAAATGATAGATGATATATAAAAATAATATGTAATGTTTAAAGTGATCATTATTATCTGTTAAATAACCGCTTTTTGTTATAATTTGTCAATCAAAACACGGGTAAATCGAAAGATGGTGACATTCCTAAGATCATATTAATGCTCATCCATATAAGTAATTTTATAACTAAGAATAACCTATCGTTTAGAAGTTACAAAGGTTATAGAAATGCTAAAAGCTAGAGAATGCCGCAAGGCGCTCGGCCGCGTATACAGCGTATACAGCTTAGAAGTAAAACTGGACCGTTAGGTCGCGCTGCAATCAGGTTCTAGGTATTTTTAAGATATTAACTATTAGTTTTAACTGAACTGTTTATTAATTATAACAGAACTTTTCTTATCGGCAAGAAAAGAAAAGTCCCACCTTTGTTTGTTGTTCGTAAGTTCTTGTTTGTTGCTTTTTCTCAGATGAAGGGGAAATCGACACGGAAAGTCGTACTAGGAGGGTCATCAGAGACCTGGTAGCACTTGGGAAGGAATCTGGCTACCTTAAACCAATCAAGCAGATTCTAGAAAAAATTTAATAAATAAATTTTAATGAACTTATTACCTATATACCTACTAATTACTACCTTCCCAGCGTTTGATGACTTGTTCATCTATAAGAAAAGGTCCTTACACTATAGTTAACAGAAAATACCAACAAGTATCGATAATATATTATTACCCAAAAATACTAGTAATACTCCTAAATGCCCTACAGGTAAGGATGTATCGGGTATTTGCTCCTACATCAACGGGAATGGCATGGCTTAATATTAAAAAAAAACACATGTGGCACTCGGGGACTGCCGCGGTGAAGCTAGCATTTTTTATCAACTTATGCAATTATAATTATTTTTTTATTTTAATAATTAAAGATTTTTCTTTGATATTATTATCTTCAATAGAAGTCGTTTTAAATGTGGTACTAAGTTCATAAGGTACTAAGAAGATAAAACTTAAAAATAAAACTAAAGTTTCAAAGTACATAACGATAAAGTTACTTGCAATAATGGTAAGTATACCTAATAAACCGTATCTATGTAGAATTTGTTTGTAAATATTCAATCTAACAAAATTAATCTCTAAATGTATCGCATTATGATTTATAATAAAAAAAATCTTTGAATTATAACACTAACCAAAGACCACACTACATTACGAACGCCTTATTTTGGAATACTAAGATTTATAAAAAGTATAGTGCTATAGTTATATAATGTTTACCGTTTGACAATCACATACAAAATCAATACAACGTGCCGATTTTGACCACCTAAAAGCCAAAAAAGCAAAAAAAGAAGAAGAAGAAAACCGTACCATACTTGGCATGTTATCAATTTCTAAACGATCGTGATTTAGTTAATAATTAAATTAATTAAATTAAAATTAACACTACTAAATCACTAGATATTATTAAATTAAAATTTAAAATAAATATCAAATAATTTTTTTTTTGTCCACGCTACGTCATAATGCATATTTTGGATTGCGCGGGTCAGTGATGCACCGTACGACGCAAGCGTCCAGTGGCTCGCTGCGGACATCGCGCAAAATGGCGCGAATAAATTTAGTCAAAACAAATTACATTTAGGTACCTTGTTTTAATTTAGTAAAGTAGTGAACTTTGTATCAAGTGATGAGTGGTATAGTTCTTCTAATTATTGTGAATAAAACAAACTTGTTTTATCGTGTTTTTGAATGTGTAACGTGACAACTGACAATAATGATGGCGTACCTACTAGGTAGAATAAACAATAGGTATGGAATTAAATCTCTTCCTTAAGTCAAAGTCAAAGTCAAAAATATCTTTATTCAAGTAGGCCCATAGGTGGCACTTTTGATGCGTACATAAGAATTACACACACAAGGTAGTGAGATTATGGCGATAACCACATTCGTAAACTTGAAACTAAAGCTACGAGGGTTCCAAACGCGTCCCGGTCTAAGAAGAAGCCCACAACAAACTTAGCCGGGTAAAGCATATTCAATATATTTCATATTTAACCAGATATATTTTTAACAAGATTCTACCAGATCATTTTAGCTTGCTGGCACGCGTGACCCTTACACTAAAGTAAGAGTAAGTAAAGAAAAAAAATATTATTGTTTCTTTATTTTTTCGATGAGGTTTGACATCTAAGATACAAGTGTATCTCTTATGAAGGAGCTACTTGGTATTTTAATCCTAGAATAGTCCTTTGTCTGAGGAGCATAATATAAATCAACCTAAAATCATTGAAGTTTGACTTCATCCTCATGAAATCATGCAAGATTTTAAATCAAAAATATGATTGTGTGATTTTCATTCTTACCCAAGCTTCGCAAGAAAGTCCTTTGCACTAGGAAAATTAAAAACTATAGTGAATTCAGTGACTAGTTATAGTGAATTTGATATAATTAAATAAAATAATTGTATTAATTTTTTGTGTAATAAATTGTCTGTATAACAGCTATCTCATTCGCACAATATTTCCCAGCCTATAGGTATATTGTTCGAGTGAGATATCACGACAAGCGCCGCCTTTTATCTATATATATATAGGTATATATGTCTATACTTATATCTAATAATACTGTAATTGGAGTTTCTGTTTGTATATTTTTTTTTAAGTTTTAATTGGACTTAGCTGTGATATAGATAGAACACAAGACAATATCTTTTTTAATTTTTGTCTGTCTGTCTATCTGTCCGTTCGCGCATCATTTAAAAACCGATGAACAGATTTGAATGGAATTTGGTGTACTTATAGCTGATATAAGGAATGAGGCTGAGTTAGGCTTTAGGTATTTTTTTATCCCCTAAAACTATAGGGTTCCCTAGGGATAGATCATGAAAACTTTTGTTGATTTTACTCCCTAACTTCTGCAAATCTGAACGCATTTTTACATTTATTGTCCACGAATTACTAAACTTATATTAAATAAATAATAGTTTAAAAAAAAACTAAAAAACTCGCATTTTAGAGAAAACCGAACTAAGAAATAGAAAATAAATTTTAATAAATTTAAATTAAGAATAGTTTTTTTTTTATTCACACTATTATTAATTTATATTATTTATTGAAATTTCTAAAACTATTCTTAATTTAAATTTATTAAAATTTATTTTCTATTTTTTAGTTCGCTTTTCTATAAAAAGCGTGTTTTTATTAGTTTTTTTTTAAACTATTATTTATTTTCTACTTTTTAGTTTGGTTTATTTTAAACTGTTATTAGATCTAATCTACTATCAATTCCATGATAACTCTAAGTAACTGTAATTATTTTCCAAATTATTAATTTGTACGGTAAGAGCCCCATTACCCGCTCAGGAATCTATATTAAGACGTAACTAACATAACAGTCCCTACGCGGGTATTATTTAAAACAGGCCATTAAAAAGTAACAGCTAACGCCCTCTACCATCTAGTAGCTTAATGTTTTCTGTGGAATTTGTTAGGTACGCGAACGCCATCTACGCTATAACGCCATTGGTTTTTTACATTGTTGGTAACGCCATAGGTTTTTTACATTAGGTCTAGATGGCGCTGTAGTAATTAGTAAAAATCTTATTTTTTATAATGAAAATTAAAATAATCTTCTCAGATTAGTGTATTGTCATCGGTCCTCGATATGTCTACAAAGTTTGAAAGAAATCTGACCGTTCAAAGTAGGACAAAATCGAGCTCAAAGGAGTCGGTTACACACATACATACAGGTGAAGCTAATAAAAGCGTGATAAAATAGGGCTACATACAAATTTTAAAAGAGATTTAAGTTATTACAAAAATAATAAACAAAGGAAAGCTTATCTCTATAAGAGATCTCTTCCGGATACCCCAGGATCTGAGTAAGATGATTTTACTATGGTATAGGTGAGAAAGGTACAATATACTGAATGATAACTACTAAATATGCAACATATATAAATATGAATGCAGAATAAAATTATAAGATAGAATACAAATATAAATAAAATGACATAGATATTATATTGTATACAAAATACGTAATAATACATAATAATATAATAAATACGTGCTTACATTCTTGGCGGCAAAAATAAGCATGGCGTTAGTATTTCCCCGGACGAGTTCTGTCACAAAATGCTCTACTAATCAAAATAAAAACAGAAGTGAATACTTGGCTAAAATTGACTTTCTGCTACAAAAATTGCTTTTCCCTAGAGCACCCAAGAGATGTTAGCTCCCTTTACCTTTGTGTGTTCTATCGACTTTATAATGGAGAGTTTTCTGAAGAGTTTGCCATCCTTGTTCTCTAACTTCACCTCACGCCGAAATAGATTGTATCCTCACTAATATCAATAGAATTATTTTACTTAATTACTTACAATTATCACCATAACACTGAAAGTATTTTTTACTTTAACGAAAAGTTGAAATTGCATTGATCATCTCCATTAAGTACCTAACCTAAAATAAAATGGCAGTGAGGATAGGCTGCGCACTGGAAAAATATGAGGAAAAATTATGGTACAGTGACAGATCTCAATAATATATTGAGTTACATACAGTTATATTTCGTCATGCAGCCTCTTTCGATGTCTCGCAGTTCGATAGTAGCAAGAAGTTGTCCACCAATCCGCACTAGGCCTGCGTGGTGGACTACAGCCTTCTCATTATGTCATTATGGGTCATTATGAGACCCGTGTCCTGTAGTGGGCCGGTAATGGTTTGATATGCTGAAGAAGAGGGTGGAACTAAATCTAAACGTTTTTGAGCACACTCTACGAAATATATCTTGTAGAATATCGATAGACGCCGGTATTAAGACCATTGTTCCAAAGTTATGAACCCAGTATTTGCACTGTAAATTTGATTATATAATTGAATATTATATATATTGAGATATTATATTAAGTTATAATTTCTAATATCAATTTCGAGAATGTCTTCTAGAAGATATCTCTGAATAGGTAATGTTATGTAAGTCCAAGGTTTTTCATAATATAGACAAGTTTATCGCCCCGTTAGGCTAGACCGAGGCAAGTGAGCATGTTGTGCCAAAAATAGATGTTGGGTTTGCTAATAAGAAATTCTCCCACCGAACCAGACGAAAGAATTCCGTCGTCTCGTCTGTACTATACTTATCGCACTATTATATTTACTCACTCGGGCGTGGCACTGCTTTTCGTGGGTCAGCTATAAAGTAAAAAACATTAAAAACCTATAACAAAACAAACCAAATTATGAAATACTGCTGAAGGCTCCCTTCAGGCGGTAAGGATATGACATGAGGAATCACCCTGTAACACTATTAAATTACAAGAAGTATATTTATTTTTCCATACAAACTAACTTAAAACATTCTAAGGGTTTAATTATAAAAACTCTATTGAAGATAGA
The DNA here is from genome assembly GCF_905163445.1 of Pararge aegeria. Taxonomy (NCBI): domain Eukaryota; kingdom Metazoa; phylum Arthropoda; class Insecta; order Lepidoptera; family Nymphalidae; genus Pararge; species Pararge aegeria. Next base: position 19,664,236 of record NC_053186.1, read on the forward strand.
AGACTCATAGTACCTACGCTGCACTAACCGTACGTACGTAATGAAGAGACAGGAGTTACTTGATTTTAAGGTGATGTTAGGGCTATATCTGTTTTTTTTCAATAAAAACCATGGCAGTGGTTTGCCCCAACACTATAAGCGTTTCGGTTTCAAAGATCTCAGAGACAGTAAAGAATGTACCTCTAAAGCCCGTGAAGTAATATATCGGTTTTTATTTACACGTATATCTTGATATGATGATTTTTACCGAACTTCCTGGCACAGTGGCCAACGCTATGGTCTAATCGAGTAAGTGGGGGGTTTTAAGGTTTGATCCCTATCGGGGTCCATTATCCATTCCAGGCAGTAGGGATTTGAAAAATGCTTTACATTTTTCATATTAGTCTGTTTCTATCTTCGACTGCATTGTCACTTCCCATCGGGCGAGATCTCGGACTAGCGCTTATTGGTGGGTACTATAGTAGGTAAGCAAAGCAACTATATGGGTACTAAGCAACCACAGCGCGTGTAAGCGAGCTAAACCCTTACTTACGTTAAACAATAACTTACCCCTGCTGTACAATTATTGCCGGAGCACTGGAAACATAACATTAAAACTTCCTATTTTTTCTAATATATAAAGCTAAAGAAATTGTTTGGGTGAACGCGCTAATCTCAGGAACTACAAGTTGAAGTAATCACGATGACTAATTTTGAATTTCAAGAAGCTAACCCAGTTTCCCCAATCCTATTTTTGCTGAAATTAAAGGATTTTTGATATAACTTGCAAATTAAAAAAATATTTTCCGCGAAAACGCTCGCCGGAAGTTACGGCCACACTTGAGAGGTCTTAGGGAGATTAGAGTAAGTCCTTGTCTGATCTAGAGGTTATTAATTTTGGTAACTATTTGCTACTACAAACTGATAGTTTGTAATAATAAAATAGTTACTTGATATAAGCAGAGATTTTCGAAGTTCAAGCGGTATCTACATAATTATGTTTATGTAGACGACGACGATGTTTTGTAGTTTTATTTATAGATAATATAAATGCCAATCTCACTTCGAATATAGAAAAAATACGTTTTTTTTTATCATATATCATCATCATTAGGAACATATAATATTTTAGATCTTTGTTACTTTCATCACTATTGGAATAATCTTTTTATTTTGGTAAGTCGTTAGTATTTATCGTATTACGAACTAAGATTAACAGTAGTGGAACAACATTGAAAAATGTTGCAAAATCGGCAAAGTTTATTCCAATTCTCAATTGGAATAAACTTTGCCGTTTTCGGTAACTATCCGGGGCACCCGAAAACGGTTAAAGTTACGCAAAAACAAAGTAATACGGTATTGTTCCTCTTTAAAAGTCCTAATATAAGAAACCGACCAAATGTGAGACGAAATCGCGCGTGTTAGGAAATAGGGAATTACAGCACTTTATCTATGATAAACCCGATGATTATATACAATATATCAACAAATCATAGTTTGTATACTCATTGATAATGTATTGAAAATAGAATAATGGACTTTAGTAGACTGTCAAAGAAAAGTATATGATCTATGGCGGGAGACGCGAGTTTGACAGGATCGATTGGCGGGAAAGAAAAGTTAGCACGGATTTAAATGAATTAATTGAGAAAAGGAGATTAAGTAAAGTATTGTGGACAGAACGTTACAAATTGGGTTGAGATGATTTATAATGGAAACGATATACTTAACGAAATATTGTTGTGGCGAAAGAAGTCATATGTACTGTGGAGTTGTTAAAAGTTGTTGCTACTATGGTTGTACCTGATGTTGCATCAGATAAGTATATATCTCATCCTTTGGGTTATTTAGGTATAATATATGGAGCCCTAGCATAATTTCATACCGACAGTTTATGTAGCAGAGGTTGCTCTATAGAAACAACTTGTTCCAAAAGTCCTGATGTTATAAGTGATAATAGTAGTTATGTTTGACCTGTCTTAAAATATTTCTTGTATCAAAGGGCGCTAGTATTACATATGACAATGTTATAATTGTGTATATAAATTGTTTTAATTGATTGAATAAAAGAGCAACGGTAGAGTTTCTTGCCACTGGTCTTCTCTGCCGAAGACAGCATTCCGAACTTGTAGTAGAGTCATTTGAAGGTAAGAAGTAATATGAATTATAGAGAAGCTTAATATACAGTTATATTAGAGTCAGTCCAGTTGTTTTATTTCACTCCTTGGGAAGTCAGGTTTATAGAGCACAGACCCACAACACTGCTCTAAAGCAAGTTGGTGGGCTTTAATGATTTCTTTTATAAAATGAATACTTTACTAGAAAGGAAGAATAATAGTCATGAGAATAAATGATTACTGCTAAGAAACTAGGTATTTAGCTTCAATAGTACTGTTAATTAGTGAAAGATCTAAGTGCCGTCCTGAACATTGTTAGTATTGAAGTGAATATCTGAATACCTGGCCCACCATATCTATCCTCTGTTTTTTTTAGCACGCGCGTATGTTCCCTACCACTATCTATAAAAAAAACTGTTGTATTACCTGTTGTGTTTATGTTGTGTTATTAAATTCTTTATTGCACACACACACACACACAAAATACAAAAAGGAACACGGTAGATAAAATAACAAAATAATAAAAAACTAGTTTAGGTGTTCAAAGGCGGTTATATCGCTTAAGCGATCTCTCCCAGACAACCTATGGCGAAAGTAAAAAATCATACCTAAATAAAAATATTGCAAACTAAACTACATGTTATAAATTCTAATACTACAAATATAATTATTATGTATAATACATATTGCTCATACATATAATAATAATAAATAACATTCTACAACGTTACATACATAACAAAATGTTTTTCAAACGACTTTTAAAAAGAGGCAAGGATTTGCCTGACATATGTCAGCAGGTAGCACATTCCAGAGTCTGACACAATTATTTATTATCAGTTTTAGTATGAGTTGCTATTGCGGCAACAGAAATAAATCATCTGTTTCAACTGTCCAACGTGGTTCATGAGACACAGTCAGGTGACAGACAAACGCACGGACAGCAGTCTTGGCAACAAAAACGAAAAAAGCCGCGAGTACCCCCTAGTTATTCTTGAACCAATTACTTTCTTAGTCCTTACAGAGCTACAATCATCCAATTCAATTAAGCAATGTTTGAGGCAATAACAAATATTTCCGCAATAAAAAAGTGCAATTTCTACTTTAACTTCGAACATAATCGGCCATTTTAACTTTATTGTGACTTTTAGTATTAAGGTGGAATTGGTGCCCGGATCACGATCAGGCTTCACAGGGGTATCGTACCCTTTGTGCGTATATTTTAGTGAGTTTAAATAACTTTAAGCTGACACAGACTCGGTCCCAAATGTTAAGCTGGCCACACATTAATCAGAGACACGAACATAAAAGTCTCTCTCCACCCTACGAAAATACGTAGTAATTCTAATACAATTTCATTATTCAGGAGGAGGGTCCGCAGAAAGAAGCGTATCTAATGACACTTGCGCGGAATCAAAATGAATCAGTCTTTTTTATAAGCCTTATTGAGCCTGATTAAGTTGTTTTTATATTGATCTATTAAATTCAGATGGTGTTAGATGTTTATGTGTTAATATTTACTATTTATGTGTTCTTGTATGAGCCTTTTAGCTGCCTGAAATTTTATCTTTATCTTTAAATAAGTTAATTTTTAACGGACTAATTTTAATCATTTTTTTCCAATAGAACGCATAATTAAATAAATTAGAGATCCTTTAAAGAATTGCAATAATGTAACCTATATATACTACAGTAAGTTGTAAAATTTTGCCTATGAGATTCGTTATTTGGCGTGCGCTTATAAAACTATTGATGATGAATAAAAGTTGCGTACTACATGATAAAAGTACTCATTACTACACAAAAACTGACGGTTCACGCGGAATTCGTGAAGTACCGGAATTAAAGCGAAGTTGCTGGAAACAGCTAGTAATAAATAAAATATGAATAAATTAGCCTATGAGTTTTCGTTTTTGAATTATTTAAACTTTGTCTAAACTAAGGACGCAAGTGTTTAAATATTTTTTAATGATTTCTGATTTTAATATTTTTTCAAGTACAATCATAAATCTAAGTGTTGATAGATCTGCAATCAGCACCGTGAAGCAATTCGCTATTTGGTTCTATTTCCAATGGAATAAAATAAATTAGGCGTCTCGGCTCTGTTAACATTTACAGGACGGGATTTATTTTAGTCAAAGCTAGGCTTTGTTTCTTCTCGTATACCAACTTACCTTTATTTATTATTTGTGGGGTTTAGTATAAGTATGCTTTAATGACATGATCCCTGAGACAGCTTTGCATCTACCAATTTTTTTAAAAATCGTATCCCCTATATAGAATGCAAGGAACACGTCCTGCAACTTTCGCCCAGAGACCATAAACCTGAGGCGTAAGTCTTAAGCCTCATGTACAATTAATTCCACCGGCCATCACACCCTTCAGACCAGAACTCAGCATTGCAACAATGCAGCTTGGCGACGGAATATGGATGCGAGAAGTAGAGTAGTATAGTATAAACAATATGTCAACAAATTGTTTCAACTTATGCAAAATTCGACTATTTGGTACATTAATTATGTTACATATTCTATTTTCGTCGGGTTTTGCTACGTAGAGTCATGCATAGAGCACTTGTTTGAATAACTCTATATTCAACTTCTCGCGTTTCAAACTAAATTTCGCTGCAAAGTAAAGGCGCCGCATAATCTAAATGCGTCATTATTGGTCGATTTTATAAGTTAATGTTTTTACGTAACGTATCGTTATAAACAATTGCTTGACTAATTGCTGATTAATGATTGAATAATTTATCTTATGCTGTTTTTTTAATAGCTCTGTGTGTCTTTTTGAACATGCTTATTTCTCGAACTAACAGTCTGATTGGATAATTCTTTTAGATAAGCATTTGAAAGCCCATTTTTTAGAAAGGCTGTTAAATTTCACATTTTGGCTCTTAGGATTGAAGAAAACAAAGATATTGCATGAGCGAGCTACTTAACAGGTTGCGTTGAAGTATAAAATCAAAGCCAATTATTTCTTTATTTAAATAGTCCCATAGATGGCACTTTCGATACACATATTGTGTGGATCAATGTTTGCATGGAAAGAATTGACTTCTTCTTTCTTTTTTTTCTTTATTGCCCTTTGTACTGCAGCTTGGGCCACAGTTTATTCCGTCCATATCATCATATTGGTAAAGACAGAAGCATTAGCACATTGCTGATGGTTTTGGTTGAGTTTTGTTTCTATTAATATAGTAAAAACATTTCTTATTTTATAGGATGGGGCATCCACGATATTGATAACATATCTCAAGAACTGGAACACGACGACCTCCCTGGTGCAGCGGTGAGTGTTGCGAAGTGAATTGGGACGTCCCGCGTTTGATCTCTCGCAGGGAATTTTCTCTGATCTGGTCTGGAGGCTTCTGCCGTATCTACTAACCACCCTACCGAGGTAAGAGATCAATATAAGTGCTGTACCCTAAACAGGTTAGCCTGTTACCATCTGAGACTGCATCATCACTTATCAGTAGGTGAGATAGCCGTCAAGGGTTAACTCGTAGTGGGATAAAATAATAATAAAACTTTTATGAACGCTCACCATACCGAATTTAAACAAGGTTGTGGGCCTAATAGGCTGATAATATTGATGATGATGTCCAATCATCGATATCACTTCCATGTCTGTCTATCAGTGAGCACGTCTGTTACATCCTGACCAATATTGTAATATATAGCGTAAATAGATGTTTCAATAAAGATGTGTTTGGATTAAATATTTAAAAAAAAGATGAATACTATCATCACCATCATCGCATCAACCCATTACCGGCCCACTACAGGACACAGGTCTCCTCCCACAATGAGTAGGGGTTAAGGCCGTAGTTCACCAAGCAAACCCAGTGCGGATTGGTGGACTCCAAACCTTCGAGAACACTATGGAACTTTCAGGCATGCCGGTTTCCTCACAATTTTTTCCTAGTGATATTTTAATTGCTTCAAACGCACATAACTTAGAATAGTTAGAAGTGCCGACCAGGATTCGAACTCGCCCCCTCGAAAGTGAAGACGAATTCCTACCCACAGTGCTATCACCGCTTTTATGTATACTATAAACTATAAAAAAACAATTGGTATAACTAGTAGGTACTTTGCACAAAGAAATGTAGGACACAGTATAACATATAAGCATGTATTTATGTTATACTGTTCGAGTATTAAATTCCCCGAGCCGATTTCCCAGATCCGATTTAGGCTTGATATTGGATTGCAGATGAATTTGTATTGTGCCCATGTCCTTTGAAATAGGCCCTTATACCCCTCGTAATAAGGAGTGTTGCGGCTGATTTATACCTAGCCATAGTAATAGATGCATGGCACCAAATTATCTGCCAATTTATAAGTAGGTAACTATCTCTACCGGAGAAATCATAAATAACACCATACAGATTCCAATAACAATTTGTGATTTTATATGTGATAATTTAAATTTGAGGTAGATCGAAAAAAAAAAATTGATATAGTTACTTTTTCATAAGTTCACAGAAGCCCGTTACATCTAATTTAGATTTTACGTATTTTCTGTTGAGGTCATCGTTGAAGACTTGCAGTCAACTCTAATGCTTTATTGCCTACTTTACATCTTGTTTTGGAATACGACAAAGTTAATGACTCGCAGTCAATCCCAGTGCGTTCGCAACCTTTTACTTACTTTATTTTCACTAAAAGGATAATAAAACAAAGAAAGCAATACTAACCTTCTTAATCCGATGATGAATCAATCGGAGAAATAATTCTTCTCTTTCTTTCCTTTTCTTCAATTTTTCTGTTTCCACGGGATTTGTAAAAAACCAGACGAACCTCGCCCGCAAGCTAGTCTAATTATTAATACACAATATTTACCTGCAAATGTAAAAAAGTACAATAACGTACGGTTTCATTATTATTAACGGCGCTTAATCTAAAGTGATAGACAATTTCACAGTTTCAACATAATGCAGTTTTGTATGGTGGTGACTTTTGATTAAATAAATTAATTGAAAATTTATAGTCACATTAATGTTAAGCGTTCTTTAACCATCTCGGTTTAATGTAATTGCGACAACTCTACCACGTTAGCCCGTTACCATCTTAGACTGTATCATCACATATCACCACGTGAGATTAGTAACTAGTTAACTAAAATCCAAATCTCATAATCTCATTTTTCATTTAAAAAAAGTACCTTATACTTTGACCTCAGGGCGCTCCAAGTCCAGATGATTTCTTTTTTTATTTCATTTTTTGTATTATTATTATCATTTACTATTACTACCGTTGGACAATGACGTAAATAGAAAAAAAAAAAACACTTTCAAGATTTCGCGCCATTCTCGACTTAAAACAACACAATAGCTCGCAAGCATATGATGCATGAACGAACCCAATTGTCATAATAGAGAGAGACAAAAAAGACTAATCATTTTTTTTTTTAGTTTTGTATTAATAGGAATTAAACGACAACATGTTACTCAGAGATTTTCAATAGCAAACAGCACGCTGAGATGAGCACGCTATAAAAAAAAAATACTTCGATAACTTTTACGGTCGTGAGAGTGCCAGATCCATACGGACGTCCTCGAATATTTATGTAATTTAATTTTTTTTTAACTTTTAACACACAATAATTGTTTTTTTACGCTTTTACAACATGATTCCTAAGGAAATTCTTGACCTACCTATGCATACATTTAAAAAATGTGTAAAAACGCATCTAGTACAGCGAGGTTACTATACATTTGATGAATTCCTCAATGACAAGGTAGAATGGAAGCAGCCAGCCTCGCTCTCATCTCCCGCAAGATAGCAAAATGATTGTAAATGTTGATGTTGGAAAAGAGCAACTACTGAGTTTCTTGCCGGCTCTTCTCGGTAGAATCTGCTTTCCGAACCGGTGGTAGAGTCCTACAAACATGCATACTTGACGTTTCAAAAGTGCTTATAAAGTAGGCCTACTTGAAATAAATGAATTTGAATTTGAATTTGAATTTGAATTTTTTAAAATATCAAATTCATGTAAACAATTTTTTTTCCTTGATATATATATGATAATATGATCCTATAAGTGCAATGCGAGATAAATATTGTAATTTTTAGTTTCGAAAAGTCCTTGACTTTCATTATTTTTATTAGATCAAATTAGATCTTTTATGTTTTCTCTCTATTCTTCTTACATGATTTCTAATAATAATGTTGTAATAGGATAACATAGGAGCTCTAAGCTATTGTTAGACGATCGAATAAAAACTCAAGCCCGTTGAAACAGAAACTAAATTAAATTTCAGATAAACTAAATTAGATTTAATAAGCTTTTATTTCATTTACCGTCATAGTGCCATTAATCAATATTCTCTTTGTATTGTAGACTAGGCAGGAGACAATAATTATATACCCCGATTATACAAGGGATTCAATTAACCTGTCCACCTGCTAAAGCACGGCAACCGGGAAATTAACACCCGTTTATAATTGCACGTACCTATATTATTTCCATCCGTACGCCAATGCTTGGAAAGTTAATAAAGCTGTGGGAGAAGATAAAATGTTGCCATTACCTCGGGGAGAAAAATGTCTCCCATGCGCAGGAGACATTTTTATCCGTGCTGCAGAGCTACGGTGTGTATTAAGGCCTTATACAACGTGGAAATGAAAACCGAAATAATACTTTACACGCTGTAGTGCTACATTATGTACTGTATCCGAGACTTATCCGTGAAACCGAAACGCTAATAGATTTAAGTAAACTACTGCCATAGTTTACTGAAAGGAATCAGATACAGCCCTCACATCACAAGATTACTTACAATCAAGTGACTCTTGTCACTTTATTAGGTAGGTGTACGCGTAGAGTAGGTACTGTGCGGTGTCGGTATTCTATCTTAATAGGGTTGCTGTAAGTAAACACATAGAAAGTTTTGAATTAGTTTGTATGAAAAAATAAATATGCTTCTTTTAATTTAATATTTTTACAGCGTGATTCCTTATGAAATATACTTATGCACTCTTCAACAGTATTTCGGAATTCTGTTACACGTTGTATATAATGTGGAACGACTATGGGTTTTAAAGGGTCCCGCAGGAATAGTTTATCTTCCCAGGCTTAAAATTACGCAATGTCTATCTTTGGCAAGCTAAATCTATGTTAAATAATTTAACCCCTTATAGATTAAGATAGGCTACATTTTTAGGTTCACAGGAATAGGAATAGGGATCGTTGAGCTACAGTTTTATTATAAGTATAGATAGATAGAATAGTGCGACCGTTTGTTTCTGACTTATATAAAACTTACTATATCATAAGCACAGTAACATAAGTTATAAAATCATGGTAAAAACTAAGCGTAAACACCTACTGTGGTTTGCCACAGAAGGATTTACATTTAGTTTGTTACACGTTGTAAAATAACATTTAAAACACTACATACTAAATTATACTAGTTGTCTACATTATCTGAAAATCTGACTCAAAATATGTATAAAAAAAATAGCTCTTAGAAAAAAATCGCTCTTTAAATGAATATTTAGTATGATTGGGTTTTTTTGATTGATTATGTAATTGATTTCTATAACATATTTATTGCGACTTATTTTGTGATTTAAGTTTTAATTATAATTCGTTTCCATAAAATTTGTGATTTGCACACTATTACTCGAATATATATTCTTGTCTTATCTATTAATGTAAATTTATCAAAAATTGTGATAACCCGTTTGTACAAAAATTTCAGCAAATTGTTGAACATATATTATTTATTTATACTTTTTTAAGCCTCAATAACTTGAGTCCACTGCTGCTTAGCTATATATGCAACTTTTGATTCGGTAAATTATTATTTTTTCCAATTGGAATACATGCATTTCATCTCTATTATATGCCCATAATGGCTACAGCATCATTAGCATCATTGGCATCATTAGCCCTTTTCACTTTGCTCTTAACAGGTATAGTTTAAATTTAAGAACTACCAAAATTTAAGTATCAGAACTTACCGTTCTTCCATTAAAATAGAAATAAACATAAACATTTACATATGTTATGAACGAAGATACGTTTTTCTAGGCTACCAAGGGATATTGCAGGGAATTGTTTTAATTTTATTTCTTGATCCTTACCTATATCATCATAGGTTATAGGCACTCTGGGAAGACTCAGCTTGTGAGATCATAATGAAAAACAAAATTGCCTCAAGTAAATTATGTTGCCATATTGTCAGACAATATCGTATTTATACTATTCTTTACGATATTATTTTCCTAACATCACCAATTTCCTGAAATACTGCACTGCTGGAAAATGGAAGGGTTTGCCCATAATCACCATGCTACGCGACGGGTTGGTGGCAGACTAGATGGTAGAAGTAGCACAAAGGACGCTGCCCACTCGCTGTTATATGCTCTTAGTCATCTCGCAGTACACCCGCGGGAAGAGGATCTGTGGTAGCTACTTTATTCTGAATATCTGCCGTAACCACACGTAGTATGAATGAATATACGTGAGAGTGCGAATCCGATACCTATGCCCGCAAATCCTCATACAAATAGCGTGGTGCGTCTAAGCTATATATTCCTTCCTAATTTACAACAGGGTTCTATAGTTTATGGGCCTCATAAGAAGGCTCAGAGTTGCTCAGAGGGCGATGGAGAGAGCTATGCTACGAGTATGTCTACGTGATAAAATCATAAATGAGGAGATCCGTAGGAGAACTAGAGTTACCGACATAGCTCAAGCTGATGTGGCAATGGGCAGGGCACATTGCTCGGAGAACCGATGGACGTTGGGGTCTTAAGGAGCTGGAATGGCGGCCTCGCACCGGTAAACACAGTGTGGGTCGGCCCCCTACGCGATGGATAGATGACATCAGGCTAGTCGCTGGGAGCCGCTGGGGGCAAGCGGCCCAGGACCGTGGATTGTGGAACTCCTTACAAAATACCTATGTCCAGCACCGGATATCCATTGGTTGAAACGATGATGATGATTACAACAGCACAGCAGATGGTAAAAGCCAGTGGATTATTTCTCTTGTTTATTAATCCTTATTTTTCTCAAATGCAAAATAAGTATTAACTTTTTAACTCTGTCGCGAAAAATAAAGGAAACTTTATAATCAACGCGCCATTTTCTTGCGCAAAGCTTTCTCAAACTTTGTTTAAATTGGTTTGTTGTTGCAAATAGGCCAGCAACGTTGCTTAGCATTAGCCTTGTGACCTGCAATAAGCAATTAGGGAGCCTTTTTGGCTTATTGGTTACACCTACCTGTACAACACAGGTCGAAGGTAAGTCCAACTTTCTCATCATCGTCATTATCATCCGTAACCTATTAAAGTCTCACTGCTGTGCACAGGCCTCGTCTCTCATAGGAGAGACGGTTTTAGAGCATAGACCCACCACGTTGCTCCAATGCGGGTTAGTGGGCTTTAACGACTATTATCCGACTCTACATGTTTACCTCCGTAAGAGCACGTAGGCTACGTGCTCTTACGGAGGTAAACAACGCCAACTTTCTAATTCCAGGCTCGTACCGAAATTTCTTTACCAGAAAATAGACAATACCTTAAATAATTTGACCCGACCCGGGGTTCGAGCCCGTCCTGGGCTGGGCATGTGATCCGTAGTTGAAAAGGCTAACCACTAGAAAAACGAGGCATTCAACTTTCTAAACACATCCTAATTAAATTGACACGGAATCTTGAATATTGAAAATATTTTATTGCTATCAATGAACACAGTCAGTGGCGTGCATAGAGAGTATGCATAGAGAGAACTTAAGGATAGGCATTGTAAGAGTTATAAAAAGCCTACCCTTAAGTATTTTTATTTTATACTGGAGATTTTCTTCATTTTATATCATCGGGATACCTTGTGTGTTGTGCATATACCTCTATGCACGCCACTGGCCTGTAATTACACCGGCAACCACGTCCTTCAGACCGTAACACAGCATTGCATTACATTACATCGCAGCCGGACGAGCTCAGTCACAAAAAGCTCTTCTACTACTAAGAGTTCTACTACTACTATTGTTATTTAAATTTCTATAATTTATTGGTAAATTATTTTTTTTAAATTTATTATCAATATTAAATGATATAAATAAATACAACGCTGTTAAAAAATTGTAACAAAAAAACTACGCGGAGAAATATCTGGCAAGTATGAATTTATAGTAATCAAAAGTATAATTATTTACCCATTTTATAAATTTACTGTTAACACTTATGTACGTTTGGACTGTTTCGACTATTTTAACGAAAATAACTTGCTTAGGTACTTAGGTACTAATTAGTATACCTAAGGTATAAAATGTTGAAATATGAAGGTAGACTGTCGTAAAAGATTAAATAAAAAAGGTTAACGAGCTTAATTTCCTTTTGGCATCAGTTTTATTTGCGATAGCAGCCGGGTTTGTGATGATTTGGGTTTTATCACACTCTCCCAAACTCATTATTCTTGATTGCACTGTTTCACTTTACGTGATCGCTTAAACGATTTAAAAAAAATATTCTAGATGTAATTTCTTTGAAATGTTTCTTATTTGTGAATATATTTCGGCTGTAATATTTAATTTATGTATTTTTTATTTTATGGTTTGAGCTTAAATTATTTATATACTTCCTATTGATATTATTAATTGGTAAATAATAATTCTGTTTGTCTCTTACTTTTGCACGCCTAAGCCAATGACAGACAGATTTCCATAAAGGGCTAGGTGATACAGACGTACTACCATACTTTTTAATTTAAGTTCAAATTTGCCTAGCATTCTTAAGCCTGGGCTTTTCAAAAAAATCGGAAGTGCAGGATTTGTGACTCTAAAACGAGAGAGATCAGGTCCCTTTTACTGTGACAAAACAGAGTTTTACACTCGAAAACGACACCTAGTTGCGAGCGAGCAAATCTTTTACTAAGGCTACTGAACAGGTTCTCATTATTTAAGTGTTTAGCTTCTGGTTGGTGCTATACAAATGCTGATAACTTGATGAAGGTTAAACTTTGAAACAGACAGCAGCATTAGTATTGAGCGTTATTGAGAATTTGTCATTTATTAAGTGAGTGAGAGCATCTGTGCTCAAAATTAAAGATTTTTCGATATTATTAAACACTGATGCACTTGTTCTTGCAGAAAAAAAAGTGACAGTTCTGTTTCACACACTCATCTCAAACTGCCAGTTGTGGTTAGTTCTATCTAATAACGAGTAGCAGTGGGTACTAGTTTTGTAAATTTATAAAAGTTTTCAGTAGCCAACTTAATTTCTGACTAGATTTTCCTTTTAGTGAAATTGAATGAAAAATCTTCAAATGTCTGATTAGTTTGTAAAGTTATTTAATACAACGTAAATAGTCGATTAAGTTCAAGAGCTCTCGTTCAAACGGAGTATGATAATTCAATAATAAAAATTCCGTTGTACATAAATGAAAACTATTAGGAAAAAGCGTAATGAGTAGAGGCCGTTGATTTATAACGCTTGTTGTCATTAGCAGCACAATACAGGCCACAGGTGCCACTCAAAATGAGAGTGGTTTAGGCCCGAGTCGACCACGCTAACCAATTGTGGATTGGTGGACTTGGCACCCCTTTTAGAACATTATGGAAAACTCTCAGGTATGCTAGTTTCCTAACTAAGTTATTCTTCACTGTTAAACAATTGATATTTTAATTTGCTTAAATTAAAAATGGACATTACTCCAAAAGTTAAAAGAGCGTGCTGGGAATTGAACTCGATCCCCCCAAAAGATAGGCCGAATACACTAGACAGTTTGATAAAGCTTGTAAAGACTTGAATACACTTGCTGGTATGCTTTGTGTAGCACAGGGATTGGCTTGCAGTAGCACAGAGGTTTGCCAGACTGCGAACAATCAAATGAGAGTGTAAACACTTTCGGTCACTGAGCTAGCGAAGTAACTGGATGTTAGTTGAGTTGGGAGGTCGGTAGATGAGTTTGAGCAGTCCAAATTAAGGTTGAATTGAAAAACATCCACGACAAAATTGTATCATAGGAATAAAATATGCTATTCTAACCAAATGGTTTAACTACCTATTTGTAGCTTTGAATACCATTTTCCTGTGCTTTCGACACATTATTTATGAGAATGACATAAAAAACATGGTTTGTATTTCATAGAGGTAGACTAGTTTTGACAGAATTGATCTACTTTCAGTAGATCAATTCTGCATTACTGTTGAAACATTATGTAAGAGAATGACATAAAGAACATGATTTTCCAAGATAGATTATATTATCGATTCTGAATCTTCTCCGAAAAACATGCCAAATTTCGTAAACTATACCACTCTACTCTGCTACTGTAACCTATAACCTGTAATCTATATACTCTGTATTAAAGTGGGTATATAATAGCAATTGTCACTTAAACCCTTTTTAGATAAAGCAATAAAGTAAAGAAAACATCTTGAGATAACCTGCATTATGGGGAGTTCTTTATAATGAGCTCTTTTTTTTTCAATTCAAAATTCAAAAAAAAAATCAAAATTCATTTATTTCAAATAGGCCTTATGTAAGCACTTTTGTAACGTCAAGTCTGTTTGTGTGTAGTGGCTCTACCACCGGTTCGGAAAGCAGATTCTACCTAGAAGAAGCCGGCAGAAACTCAGCAGTTGCTCTTTTCCAACATTAACAATTTACATTTTACATTTTTTACATTTTTCTATCTTGTGTGAGATGAAAACGGAGCCGGATGCTTCCAAGCAACCTTGTCATTAAGAAATTCATCAATTGTATAATAACCTGGCTGTAATAAATGTGTTTTAACACATTCTTTAAACTTATGCATTGGTAGGTCCAAAATTACCTTAGGAATCATATTATAAAAGCGTATACTCAGTCCCACAAATGACTGACGATATGCAGATGTCACTAATTTACGACCATTTCTTGCAAGTCGACTGTTTATATCCACTTTTTGTTTATAAAGACTAATATGTTGTCTTACAAATACTATATTGTTATAAATATATTGTGAGGCTACCGTAAGGATACTTATTTCTTTACTTCTTTTTCACGGAGGCATTTATTAACGATAGTCCAGCACTTGACTACAATGATGCCCGTTAGCAAAAAATGATGAGATCTAAGTCGGACTTCGGAGCACGCTTGCCTAGAAAAAGCCTATTTACTCTTGCCTTGAAGGTACTCAAATTTTACGTCGCAGGAAACACAGTTGCCGGGAGGGTGCTCCACATCCTAGTGGTACGTATCAGAAACGTGGATAAAAAACATTTCGTGCGTATTGATGGAATATCAACCACATAAAGATACCACCGCTCACGGTGTCTTGCTGTTCTGTGGTAGAGCGGGGAAGTAGGAAGATTGTGAAGTTCCTGAACATACTCACCCAAGTATATGTCAAAGGCAATGTGAAGTCGACTAATCAATACTTGGAATGCGTGGTTGAATACTGTCTGAACTTTTCATTATGAGAGATCTCTGCACTGTAGTGGGCAGATAGGTAATGGATCGATATCTTAGATGATGATAATGACTTAATTAGTAAATGTAAACCGAAATAATTCTTCAGAGGCTTTAGAGGTTTATTACTATCTCTGGCACTTATCTGTGAAACCGAAACGCTTAAGTTTTTGAGTAAAACACTGCCATAGTTTTTACTGAAAGAAATCAGATACAGCCCTTACATCACATGCAAAATTTAAATCAGGTGACTACTGTCACTTAATTAGGTACGCGTCGCGTAGCGTAAGTCCTGTGCCCTTGTCGGACTTTTATCTTCAATAGACTTTGATTGTCATAATTAAACACTTAAAATGTTTTGAATCAGTTTGAATAGAAAATAAATATGCTTCTTTTGATTTAATAATTTTACAGGGTAATCACCCTTATGAAATATATTTATGCACCGTTCAACAGTATTTCGTCATTCCGTAACACGTGGTATAAACAAAGGCAAAAAAATAAAAAGAAGAAAAGCGTTGTTTAACGCAGTTATAAGTTTTCAATTGCGAGTAATTTCATTATTCGTGCGCAACACGGAGACTGGAGTTTCTAACTTCGTCACTCGCTTCGTAATAATATGTTCGCCTATCTGTACATACAATTCATAGTTATATTATAACTGGCTTGTTGGTATAGTGACTAGCATGATCGACTGCACATAACGAGGTCTCGGATTCGATTAAAGGTCGGGCCAATGAATAGTACCTATTGGATTTTGTTATCAAGTAATTCTTAGCCCGGAGTTTGGAATTTGGCGATGAATCACCCCCGTGCCTCGGAGAGCACGTGAAGCCGTCGGTTCTGCGCCTTATCTCTTTGCGGTCGTGTTGGAACTGCCGTCCTATCGAACTATGGGAGTGATAGAATTCAGGATGCGAATGAATTATTGCGCACACACGTGTGTAATAATATCTCCCGCGTAGTTGGAAAATCTCTGGAGTTTAACCACTGTAGCCGAGATCGGTCAGGGGATATGTTTTGTTTATAAGTTTTATAGCGGTCATGGCCTAGTGGTTCAGACTTCAGCTTCACATTCGGTGGGAGTGAGTTCGATCCCCACAACACACACCTCTCTCTATCTTTTCGGAGCTACTCGTATGTTTCTTTTAAGCAATTAAGTATCACTTGCTTCAAAGGTCTATCTCTATACTAATATTATAAAGAGGAAAGATTTTTGTTTGTTGGTTTGCTTGTTGGTAACGAATAGGCTAATAATCTTATCGTTAAAAGAAAGCTTATTTGTCACGAAGTAACATAGGCTTTAATTTATTAAAAAAAATTAAGATCCTTAAGAAAATTGCAGTAATGTTACCCAAAGTAGTGAATTTGGTTTATAAATAACATTACATGGTGTGCGCTGAGAAAATTATTGATGAAACGTAAAAAAATCTGTACTACTTATTCTTACCTACAAAAAAGTCCGCGAGGGACTATATGTGACTGTCATAGTTAAGCCGCGATAGCAGCTTTTGTGTTCATCATTTTTATTAGACCGCCGCGCGCCGGTAGCAACAACATTAGTACCGCAGCATTAATTTTTATTTAAATAAATAGTTTTATCATCAAAGGTATTTAGAGTAATCAAATTATTTTATTTCATTCCAATCGGACATTTAATTTAGAAGTTATCGCGAATTTATGCAGTGTACTCCACACTAAAACAAAAAAGTTATTTTTTAAAATACACCCGATTATTTATAACAAGAATACACAACTTAAAATATGCTTTTAAAACAAAGCAGCTAGTTTATTAGGTATCAGGTATTACATCTACAGCTTATGATACAAGGTGGGCAAAATTTATTTATTTAATGATTATTCCCCATCTTACAATAACATCAAGTGCAGTGGTAAAAGAAACAAACAATTAACAGACACACTTTCTCATTTGTAATCATCATAATTTCTTTATTATTAACCCATAACCGGCTCACTACAGGGCACGGGTCTCCATTCAGTTTGAGAAGGGTTGAGGCCGTAGTTTACTGGCCAAGTGCGGATTGCATACCTTTGAACATATTATGCAGAACTCAGGTATAAAGGTTTCCTCATGATGTTTTCCTAAAAGTGATATTTAATTATTTATTGTAATTTACGAGTAATTTTACTTCGCACGGGTGCAATGTTTGAAGTGTGTATGTAATTTGAATTTGTTTTTCGGGAGTTTGTATGTCGCGCGCTACCCGCCCTAATATACTCCAAGATGTACTTAGGTACATTTTAATGATATGCTGTAAAAGACAATTTTGGTCCACATGAAATGCACAACATATAAATATCACTGACGGCCGACTGGCGCAGTGGGCAGCGACCCTGCTTTCTGAGTCCAAGGCCGTGGGTTCGATTCAGACAACTGGAAAATGTTTGTGTGATGAACATAAGTGTTTTCGATTGTCTGTGTGTTTATCTGTATATTATAAGTATTCATTCATAAAAATATTCATCAGTCATTTTTAGTACACATAACACAAGCTACGCTTACTTTGGGGCTAGGTGGCGATGTGTGTATTGCATAGTATATTTATTTATAAAATAAATAATATAAATAAATATACTACGACAAAACACACAACGCCATCTAGCCCCAAAGTAAACACAGCTCATGTTTATTTATTTATTTCATTAGATATACCAACGATACACTGTATTATCATTTATCATTTTACATTATAGTTTAATGTCCGAGTACAGTTATCACTTACAGGTATACACAACATTAAAGTAAGTCCGGTTAAAAATAATTAAATTAAGTCAAAAACAAAAATAGTAAGATTAAACAAATGAAAATAATGATTAAAATAAAAATAAAAATAAAAAAATTTAAAACAATTAAGAAAAAGAATTTGAAAAATATTACTCTAAGTACAATTTCGCCTTAAAGCTAAATAAAGTGTCGTGAAAAATGTCAATGTCAGGGTTTTTTAAGTTGTTAAAAAGATTAGTCATTCGGTTAATAGGTGAGGATTGTCCTAGGTTAGTGTTGGAAAATTTAGGAGCGAAGGTTTTTGACTCTGGGTATCTCGGAATACGACGGGGAACATTGATACTTATCTGATAAAGCAGGTCAGGGGCATCCAAAGTATTACGAACAATTTTATAGAGAGTCAAGAGGTCAGTCACTTGCCTACGTTTTTCCAGGGAATGGATTTTAAAGTGAGTTAGGCGAGCGTCGTAATCAGCTCTGTAGGGACAGGATTTGTCTTTAAAGGCCAGGTACCTCGTAAAGGAACGTTGAACGCGCTCTATTCTTTCAACATATGTTTTGTAGTGCGGGTTCCATGCCGGGGCCGCATATTCGAGAATGCTACGTACTAGCACACTGTAAATTCCGGAGATACACTCAGTTCTTTTAAAGTCGGCGGTATTGCGCTTGATAAAACCTAGCAGTTTCCAAGCTTTACAGACAATGTAATCTATATGATTTTTAAAAGTGAGCTTACTGTCCATTATAATACCAAGATCTTTAATAACTGAGACATCTTCAAGCTCTTGGTTTTTATTTTTAGTACACCATTCGTAAATGGAATTAAGGTCTTCTTGGAGTAAACGACTATCTTCAATATTCTTAATCACACGGAATATCTTAAGATCATCGGCAAAAATAGAACACTCGCTATGCTGAACACTAAGTGTGATATCGTTAATAAAGAGCAAGAACAGGATAGGCCCAAGATGGGAACCTTGGGGAACTCCTGAGGTGGCGGTGTAGGGATCGGAAGTGTAGCCTTTCAGAGTTACTCTTAGAGATCTGTTTATGAGGTAAGATTTTAGCCACGACAGCAATGGATCGTGAATTCCATAAGCCCCTAGCCTTAAAATTAAGATATGATGGTCGACCTTGTCGAAAGCGCTACTGAAGTCAGTGTATATTGAATCGACTTGTTGCTTGTTGTCAATGCTCTTACATAAATCAGAAACATAGCTCACTAGGTTAGAGACTGTGGAACGGTTGCGACAGAATCCGTGCTGCGACACTGATAAGATATTGTTTGAGTGACGGGACAGAATGGGACATATAAGTTTTTCAAAGACTTTCGAAAATACGTTTAACACCGATATAGGTCGGTAATTGCGAACGTTGTTTTTAGCTCCTTTCTTAAAGATGGGCAAGATATTTGCAGCCTTCCACGTATCAGGGAAAGTTGATG
Organism: Pararge aegeria; assembly: GCF_905163445.1. Taxonomy (NCBI): domain Eukaryota; kingdom Metazoa; phylum Arthropoda; class Insecta; order Lepidoptera; family Nymphalidae; genus Pararge; species Pararge aegeria. Next base: position 19,683,932 of record NC_053186.1, read on the forward strand.
TTTCCAAAGATTTATTTAAAATGAATTTGAGTGGTAAGCTTAGATATTTCCGGCATTTTTTAATGAAAATTGGGGGTATACCGTCTGGTCCGGCACCTTTGCTGGGATCTAGTGACTTAAGCACTTTGCATATATCATGTTCACTTATAAAGATCCAAGAAAGTGATTTTTGTGTAAAGGAGTCCACATAGTTATGGTTGGGTATCCGATTGTAAGTTGGAGCATCAGTAAACAAGGACGAGAATTGTTCAGCAAAAAGGTTGCTAATTTCATTGCCAGAATTTGCTGTTATATTGCCAAGTGACATTTGGGAAGGGATTTGGGTAGTTGCATCCTTTCGCTGTTTTACGTAAGACCAAAATTTTCTAGGTGCTTTTGAGATAGCCTGTTCTGTACCCATGATATAGTGAGAGTAGCATTTTTTCATTAATGAATCGACCCGGTTCTTAGCTAATGTAAGTTCGAGTTCATCTCTTGGATTACTGTAAATTTTAAGTTTTCGTCTTATTTTTTCTTTCTCAGATATGAGCTTTAACAAATTAGGTGTGAACCAAACAGGATGTATACGGTTTTTCGGTCTTGATTTGGGGATAGTTGAATTAATTATTTTATTCAGGATGAGATAAAATTTTTGAACCATGACGTTGACATCTTCACAGTTTACAAGTTCATAATCCCAATCTACTCGTCTCAGTTCTGAAAGAACAGTGCTATAGTTCGCTTTTTGAAAACAATACCTAATGACTGGTTTACTTATTAAGACCGTGTTATCAATTTCTGTAATTTCTATGTCTAACACCGGATGGTGCGGGTCCAATTTACTTAATGGGTCAAGGGAATTAGTTACTTTAATGTTTTCGAAGTTAGCTAACACCAAGTCTAAGACACGTCCATTGTGATTTTCTATGCTGTTGCATTGAACGAGATTATTCAACGAGAGAAAGTCAACCAAGGAGAAGCCTAATTCATTACTATAGTTCGAAGGCAAACAACGCGTAGTGCTATTATCGTTTCTTGTCCAGTTGATGGAGCCCAAGTTAAAGTCACCCAGAATTAAAACATCTCCCCGGTATGACTGCATAATGGAGCTGATATTGTCCAGAACCGCATTCAAGGTGTTAACGGATACCGGTGGCGGTAAGTACAGGACGCAGACCAATAAATTTTTTGATACCCCGTTGTTGACGTACTTTATATTAATCCAGAGGTCTTCGTAGATACTTTCATAGTGCTCTATTCGGCGTGACTCGAATCTATCAGATACAGCAACCAAAACACCTCCACCTGATTTATGTGATAGCGAGGTTGAATGACGGTCTCTTCTGTGAATGTTGTAACGGTTGGAAAATAACTCGCCGTCAACGACGGATTGGTCTAACCAAGTTTCTGTCGCCACTATCATGTCGTAGTTTGATTGTAGTGACGCCAAGCGTATGTCGTTCAGTTTTGTGTTCATTCCACGGAAGTTTTGATAATAAATATCAAACATCTTGGTACTTAGTTTCAATATTACAGGTCTCGTGTGACAATAGTGTAAAATAGTTAAAGATTTTTAAGGGTTTCATAACACTTTATTTGTTTAGCTGGCGACTGGTCATTTTTCCTGATGAATATACGCCCGTTCCTTATCCACACGTACCGAATAACCCTTTCCTTTGCTACGGTTCTGGTACAAGCATGCAGGGCTTTGTAGTATGGAGAAAGGTGTTCCGAAACATAGATGTTATGGGTACTAGCTAGCAAGATAGCTGATGAATAATAATTAACTGAATATTATCTAATGTATTTAATTGGATAAGGAATAATATAGTATTCAAAATAGTTTTGTAAATAAGCCCCATTTTTTTTAAATGTAAAAGATAAAAATCGTTACTTTGGGTTATCCTTTGGAGATAAACAAGTACTACAAGAAAATCTGCAATATTGTAATAACAGATTTTCTTATAGATCTTTTTAAGGTTTATAATACTGTAGTACATTATTTTGGTCCATCTCCTAAGGTTCAGCTAACATTTGCAATGTAAGCGCAATATTTGTTTCTAAAATTATAAGTGTCTCTTTACTATATTATGCAAATAAACTTTCCTCTTGAATCACTCTATCTATTAAAAAAAACCGCGTCAAAATCCATGGTGTAGTTTTCAAGATCCAAGGATACATAGGGATAGATAGAAGCGACTTTGTTTCGTACTATGTAGTGATATATTATTATTGTAACATATAAATAGCATATATTAGATACCACAGTTTAAAGGAAAGCAGGTTTCCCAGTTTTTAATTGCGTGTAATTCAATTAGTTCACACAGGGAGCAGAGTTTCAAACTTTGCTACACGTGCCCTTTGTAGAGCACCAGTACGGATATTTCTCTCTTCTAATCGTTTAACTCATACCTTTTTGTACGACAGGTGGGCTGTGACTTCATTCGGTAAGTGAAGATGGAATCGTTTTATACTGGATTGAGTATGACAGTAGGTACACTAACTGTTAACACTAAAGTTACACCTACTGGCCTCAAAATTATCATTGTACCGTACGCTTATCGGTTGGTGGTGTTTCTTTTGGGTTTCACAAACTATACAATTAAGTTGACTTTATAAAAAGCAAATGCAATAATTGTGAGCTATGTTAACAGTATCCTCGGTCCAGTGGAAGTAGGAAGTGTTAGGTATTCGATTGATCGGTTAAAAAATCCTTGTTTGGATTTACAGAATTGGCGCTGTTTGTCGAACCCTGTGCCTCGAGAAGCACGTTAAACCGTCTGCCCTGGTTGTTATCACTGATGTGCGATTATAATAGTTAAAGGCCGCCAACCCGCGTTGTTCTCTTCCATGAAAGAGGTGGCCAGTGACCAGCAGTGGAATATAAATATGTTGCGATGAACCATTATCTTATTACGTCGGGCATGTGAGAGTATCTTAGTCGATTCAAATTTTTATTCTCAAATATTCTTACCCTTTTTATGGTCATAATTGACGGACCAAGCAGTGGCCTCATAAATAAGGCAATACGCCTAGTATTATATTGCATGCAAGGAACATGTCCTGCAAAGTGTTGCCGTGCTTCATGTGCTTGCAATTACGCCGGAAACCAAGCCCTTCATGTCGAACCACAACATTAAAATAATGCTGCTTTGCTACAGAACTAAGCATTTCGGTAGTCCTTCCCCGGACGAGCTCTGTACCACAAAAAACCTCTACTACATTTAAACTACTTCAATATTAAAGCATCCATTCGAGAAAGAACTGTCGGAAACGCGTTGTTTTAACGAGCGAATTTTGGTATGATACGCATCTTCAACGAAACCTAAAATTAGTTTTCTACTCATAAATTACATTTTCATGGCATGCATAATGCCATTACCTATTTGTAGGACCGTTTTAAATAAGCACGATACTGTTCTGCACGGAGAGTTTTATGCAGTCCTGTTTTGAATTTGTCTTGTGATTTTTTTGATGAAGTAAGTTATCGCCATCAACTCACTTCTTTGTACATAATTTACATGTAATGTACGCATCATTTGAATAAAGAAATATTTGACTTTGACTTTAGAAGGTAGGCAAGACAACTTATGGAAAAAGGAATATAGTAGGACTGAAAAGGGCATAATTATCATTGAAAAATTACTTATCTTAAAAAATTTAACATGCTCGCGCATTTATAGTTCACACACAATCCATTGTTGTACACTAATCCATTAATCCGCACTTGGCCAGTGTGGTGGACTACGGCCTAAACCTTTCTTATTGTGGATGGAGACCCGTACCCTTTAGTGGGTCGGCAATGGGTTGATATGATGATGATGACGTATACACGCACTTCCCACATTAAAACTTATATCCACACGATGGGTTAGATTAATCCATCGTCCATAGGAGAGGGAGGCTTTACCCCATTCGTGGGACATTTAAGGGATTACAATGATGACGCTATATAGAACTCTGACTCTTTTAATTAACTGACCACAGCCGACAGAGGGGACGTTTTACTAATGTACCTATTTGATATTTCTATGTGATAACTGATTGATATTAGTTTGTATATACCGTATGACTAAAATTACTTTAAAGTTACAACTTTTGGGATAAAACCCTTTTTGGGATAGCCTTCGGGCAAAATCTCGAGTTTTACAAAGGATTTTAAAAGCTCGACGAACTTAAAAGCTTTCCTCTTCGTAGTGAGTATTTTTTCGGAAAAAGGTTTTATAAAAATGTCATTTTTATCAATAATAATAATAAGAGGTTAAAAAAATCAATTGTTATAAAAAAATTAAATGAGAAGCAGTGATTGCTTTTGGGTAGGAGCTCGAGTTCACTTTCGAGGGGGCCGAGTTCGAATCCCAGCCCGGACCTCCAACTTTTCTAAGTTATGTGCGTTTTAAGTAATTAAAATATCACTTGCTTCAAGAGTTCTTCATAATGTTCTCAAAAGTGTATGAAGTCCTACAATAAGCACTTGGCCAGCGTGGTGGACTAAGGCCTTAACCCCTTCTCATTGTGGGATGACACCCGTGCTCTGTAGTGGGCCCGTAATGGGTTGATGTGATGATGAATAAAATCCTTAGTTGCTTGTGTGAAAAGCGACATCCCTACTGAAATGAATGATTCTTTATTAAATTTTATCTATGAGTATTATCACGTCATATACGTTTAGACATATGTATTTTTCGCATTTCTGTGTGGTGATTGTGATAAACACGTGTATATCTTATACTGATACCAAACAATATAAATACTTTAAATACAAAAGTGTGTAGCAACTATACCGATTTTGATGAAATTTGGCATAGGTAGACATAAATGTCCTAACAAATATATTTGCATCCCCTATTTATTTGAAGGTTAAATATGGATAGAACCATGGAAATTATGAAAACTTGAATAACAATTTTCCTTGCCTGGATAAAAATGTATATAAGTATATCATCTCCAGTGTTACAGAATTGAGAAAAAAAAATCTATGCCCCGGCCTTTACATTTACATTCAAGATTTCAAGCGCTACTGAGGCAATTTAAACGCCGGTACAAAATAACAAATTTAATTAGATGCAGCCTCCAACTTTGAATTTGCAACTTTTAACAACTTCCCAACTTCGCAATACCTATTGGAACTAGCTGGCTTCTAAAGTCCGCTTACAAACAAACTGCCGGACCATTCAGAGGGCTTTGGAAAGTTTGTTTTCAATTTGTCCGGCGGATTACTGATATGGTTTTTCTACATTTGTATTATTTTCCGTGTATGTTTTGCGAGATCTCAGCCAATTACCGATTTACCGATTTAAATCATTATTTTTTTAACTGTCAACGTATAAGTATCAACGTGGCCCCACAAGCATTTTTTGCAAGAAATAAATAGGTACCCAATGATGGAAAAGAAAATGGCAAGCCTGAATTTTGGCAAAACTTACTTACTGGTATTTTTGAAATAGGATTTTTTTGTGGGGGATTCTTGAGACATTATTATTCGTAGTGTTTAAATGTCGTCTATTGTCTAATTATTACCTTACTCAGTTCTTAATTTATTTTGATTAACTCCAAAGATGACTCCAAACTACAAAAGATATTTATCTTTACGTGTTTTTTTAAGAACGAAGTTTGGTGAAAGTAACGAAATGCTATTTGCATATGAAATATATAAAAAATTCACGCGCGTTTCGAAGAGCTGCAGTCAAGAGCTAACTTTAGTGAAATAAAAAACGTTTCCGTTACCATCAGTGCTGTGTTGTAATCTATCCTAATGGATTATGTCTGCAGGGTTATTAGTTTCTTCACGATATTTCCTCAATAAATCTATATCGTGAAAGAGTTATGAGGACCTTACCTTTGGACGTGAATATTTGCGAACCTTTTTAACGGCTGACCATCAATCATGAAATCTTATTACTCGACCTGAGGCAACGTGCCGCTACGCAAACTACGAGTATATAAAGTTATCGAAAAGAAAGAAAACGTACAAATAATGTGATTCAAACGTTTCCATTTCTCTCACCAAACTAAAGTACGTTTGGAACAAAGTAGTTTCCAAGAGCTAGGGATGTCACAATCGTTTCACTCAAGATTAAATTCGAAATTTAAATTTAAAAATTATTTTTTCCTGTAGGCCTATCACGGGCACTTATAAATAAATAATAAATAAATATACTACGACAATACACACATCGCCACCTAGCCCCAAAGTAAGCGTAGCTTGTGTTATGGGTACTAAGATGACTGATGAATATTTTTATGAATTATATATACATAAATACTTATAAAATACATATAAACACCCAAACACTGAAAAACACTTAATGCTCATCACACAAACATTTTTCAGTTGTGGGAATCGAACCCACGGCCTTGGTCTCAGAAAGCAGGGTCGCTGCCCACTGCGCCAGTCGGCCGTCAAAATGAAAACTTAAAATAAACACTTAGAAATTATATATATATATATAGATACAATTTATAATCCCTAAAGTTATGTGGAATAGTGCTTAATATTTTGATTTTTCAAGATATTTAACATTTTATTAAAAATGACAATATTACGATAACTTGATACTAAATCATTACAAAGATCCGTAAATTATTACTAATATAAAAAATAGAGGTGTTGAAGAGAAAGAAGTTAAAGACGTGTTGTGCCGACTTACATTTAGCGCGGGACAAGGGCATAGACGATGAGATATTATTAATATAATGTTTTACCAAAACATGTAAGTTTTCATTATTAATATTCTGAGTTAGTACGTTAGGCAGTAAGTAGGTCAAAGGGCGGCACTTAATCAACATCATGTACCGTTGTCGTCTTTAATTATCACCCACTAGCGTCTACATCAGCAGCCCTGGCAAAGGAACATAAACGTATTCCCGACCCTAATTAAAACTTGTTTAATAATGTTATAATAGAAAAATAATACGAAGCGAAGACTATTTGCAATTTCGTAGGTACCCGTGTTCATATATTATTCGTGAAAGTTACCGACGTACAATTTTTCTCCAAGAAAGGCTTGTTCTTCAGTTTCTCTGTAAAACCGCCCGTAGAGACGTTAGTTTGCTTTGTGTGTTACATCCCAAGTAACATCATAAATCAGGAAATTTGCTATTAAAAAGTTTCGTCCATTTCCTATATTTTCGGCCGTATATTTTGATACCTTCATAACCGTAGTTCAGGTTGAATCGGGAACTAAGAAAAGCAAGTAATTTGGATGGTACTTTTCACTTTTCAATTTTTAATTTTGTTCGTTGGATCATTGTAGTGAACTCATTCATATCTTTAAATGAAATGAAATTAATAATGAGATTGGATCAATTTTTATAATAAGTTAGAGCAAAAGTTAATTTAATTTGGTAGACCTATTTAGTTATTTATTTTTTGTACCAATATAAGTTTGTCTGAACTATTTACCCTGCAGGAATAAGATTATTTTTTAGCAAACATGTTGTTCATACAAAGTAATATGAATTCCCCTAAGGTACAATCTAATCTGATATTATTTGGATAACATTTGTGTTTTCTGATTGCTCGAAATTGAGTTTCAATAATATGATTTTCATATAAACTCTTTTCCAGAGATGGTTTATGTACAAAAGTTTCTTGGGTTCGGCCCGGCATAACGGACTTCAAACTAGAATTAATTTCAATTTTTTTGTGTTTGACGACTACGATAATATATTTCTTTTAAAGAATACACAATTTTCGTCATCATATCAACCCATTCGCCACTAAATTCAAAGTCAAAGTCAAAAATATTTTTATTCAAGTAGGCAGTAGTCAGGCCCATAGATGGCACTTTCGATGCTCACATTACATGAAAAATGTGTACACGATAGTGATATGATGGCGATAATCATATTCGTAAACCTAAAAGTAAAACTAAAGCTTAGAGGATACCAACTCGTCCTAGTCTAAGAAGAATCCCACAACAAACTTGGCCGGGTGTATTTTTTGTTATTACTATCTCACATTGTTATTTAAAATTATTAGAAGAGCAACCTGGTTAAAGCAATTATTCACACCTAAGCTTTTTTATCGAGTCCTTTATACTCTAAGGACCTTTCTATAAGCTTAAGTTTAATACAAAATTTAACTTTAAGAGACATCTCCAAGATGTCAATGGGAAGTTGGTTGTTAAAATGTAAGTAATATCCTTTGAACGAATTATGAATTTTATGTAACCAAATATATTGCACTGCAAGTTTATTCTTACTTTTAATGTTCATATTATTGCAGTCACATTCCTTCTTAATTTTCGAAATGTTTGTGTGAACATACATTAATTTTTTTTTTAATTTAATTAAATTAAATATTTTGAAATTTTTAATTTTATTTCATAATGAGCCTCTCATCTGGCCTCACTACACTGGCCCACAACAGAGCACGGGTCACCTCCTAAAATGAGAAGGTGTTAAGGCCGTAGTCCACAACGCTGGCCCAGTGCGAATTCGTGGACTCCACACACCTTCGAAAACATTATGGAGAACTCTCAAGCATGCAGGTTTCCTTCCGATGTTTTCCTTCAACGTTGAAGGTGATATTTTAATTGCTTTAAACGCTCGTTACTTAAAAAAGATAGGGATGCGTGCATGGATAAAAAAGTTCGCGATGGAATATACCTAACTATCATAGTTTATTAGATCGCCTAAGAAACAAAAGTTACAAAAGTCAATGAATATTGACTTATGTAACTTCTGTTGAATGAATAATGATATTCATCAATAACCTATATATAGCAGTTATGCTGGACTTAAGGCTGTTCCTACGGGAGAGTTTGCTCATTATCACCACGCTGGGCAGAAAGGCTGGTGATCGCAGTAGAAGGTAGTAGTAGTACAGAGGACGCTGCTGCCCGTTCTCCATTATATTTCCTTAGTCGCCTCGTACGACACCCGCGGGAAGTTGCAGGATGCTGACAACTGTATTCTAATCTGCCGTCACCAGTGGCGTGCATAGAGGGTATGCACAGGGTATGCAGATAATGAAGAAAATTTCCAGAACGAGTTTATACCTTTTACTATGTCTATCCTTAGGTTTTTATCTTTATTTTATATTTTATATCATCGACTCGTTTAGTGCACAACCTGTGCATACCCACTATGCACGCCACTGGCCGTCACCACGCGGCATTATAGTAGAATACTTTTGAATTAATTAAATTTTTACAAAAATTTTCAATTCATTCAATTTTTACAGTCAAAACTAAATAAATAGTTTCGATCTAAAAAACATATAAAGTCCAACTTGGAAAAAAGTAAAACTTGAAAAAACGTAAGAGCAAAAAGATGAACCGGTGTACGTTTTAAGTTACTTTTTACAGTCATGATATATGGAATATTTGTTACTAGAATAATTATTATTTTCTGAAGCCCACCTTTATCCGTATTCAACGTCCCTACTTAGCTGTACATAGGTCATTAGGCATCGTTGGAACATACGGTTTCCTGGGCGAGTCTTGTCCACTTTTGGCGGTTGGTAGCATGTCGGAAGCATTCCACCACAATTTCAATGTCAATGATTTCATACCGCATCCGCACTTTTGACACTAGGTCTCTTTAAATAAATAAATAAACATACTACGACATCGCCATCTAGCCCCAAAGTAAGCGTAGCTTGTGTTATGGGTACTAAGATAGCTGATGAATATTTTTTTTTATGAATATAATACACATAATTACTTAAAATATTCAGATAAACACCCAGACTCTGAAAAACATTCATGTTCATCACACAAACATTTTCCAGTTGTGGGAATCGAACCCACGACCTTGGACTCAGAAAGCAGGGTCGCTGCCCAATGCGCCACTCGGCCGTCAAAGTCAAATGTCTGTCGAGCGGTTGATTTTCCAACGCTTCGGTATGCGCCGCTCTGACAGCATTGAACTCTAAAGTCCATCGATGCTCCAAGTTGGCTTCTCTTTTACTTAATCAAATATATCTGTGCAAACAAATCAATTCGAATGAACGTAGCAAAAAATTTACCATCTAAAATAAATTCAGCGATATTAAACCTAATTTATCAATGCCAACCGAACGGTCAGGTTTCAAATGAAATACATTATGATCCTTCAAATTGGTAGAGGACCTTTTTATGATCTAATTTAATAAATAAATGTATTTTCGAATATTATTTGTCTTGTATAACTAGCGGTTGCCCACATTCGTCCGCGTTTGTTTTAGTAAATAAAATCCCGGAAAGTTTTTCAGGGTGCCAGAAATAATATCTGTGTAATTTTTTTTTAGTAGCAATTGGTACCAAAACTAAATATTCGTTTACTTGTCTATTTACATTGTTACCAATTATCTAATGAAATGCTAAACCGTTTTTTACAAAGTCAATTTATGTCAGGGATTTAAGAGGTTGCATAAAACATAAGAAATAGCAAGACAAGTTTTCGCAGGACTCGCGAGTTTGTCTCTGGCAACCGCTGAAACTATGTAAGCAATTTTGTGTAGTTCTATGCCGCACGTATCAAAAAGTTTACTTACATGGTTTTACTTTGTAAGCCGAGTGGAGCTGGCGTTTTGTGTCTTACTTAATTTAGGTAATCTTAGAACACTTTTTGCTCTACAAAACCCACACTGTAGGTTCCAAGATGTAATGAATCTACTTCCGAGAACATACTTCACAGAGCATCATCTCTGAGAGCTCTGTCATTAAATTAAGTAAGATGCAGTCATTTGAAGTGTGACAAAACACTGCTGAACTGCTCCGACGTTACCTCTTTGTTCTTGCGTTTTCCCATGTTTTGCGGGGTCTGGCATATTTTTTCAGAATCTACCGCCTGCCTGACGCTTACCCCCGTAGTTGGTGAAATAATAGCTCCCATTCGATTCAAAGGGTTAGGTTGTAATTGCGTTTTAATCGCAGTCAGTCAGCCTACTTGAGCATCCGCACCATACCACTCCGTACTCTATTCATCTGTAATGTCTTTAACCATAAAGTTGAAACTTATAATTGAATAGGCACTAAAGTTTCTAATTAAACGTAATGAAAATTTACAGCCCCAAAAAGAGTGGTTTTATGTTAAAAGTTCCCTCAATGATTGCACTAAAAAACCAAAGCGTACTTAACCGAAACCTACAAGCAGCTAAAGATTGAACCCTGATATTCATTATTTACCCCCCGAAACGATCCGAACCGAAACTAAACTTTACATCTAGGGTAGGGTGGGGTAAGATAGGAACTAGATCTAGGTATTATTTAAAAGATTATTTTGTATATAATGGAATATAGAAAGAATTTAATTTTTATTCATTGTCAATCTGCACAAGTTTTCTCTTTTAGTATAATAAGTACATTATTACGTACTTCCAAGATTATAGAAGAAAATCTGACAGAGTTTGAGGCTTTACAGGGTGTGTTTACAGAAAAAAATAGCGTCTAATTAGTCTATCTTTTGGAAACCAGTATTAATATTTTACCAACAAACTTACTTATGCTACTGCAAAAACTAACTTTTTTTTATGTTATGGTCGTTAAGTTGGCTCTTTTTCGTTTAAACTCCAAAATGTCTTTGGTTTGACTATTAGGTTTGGGGACGAGAGGCACGAGTTTGTCGTCTTCCGGTATAAAGCGAGGTTGGTTCGGGAGCAGGCCGGGATGGGATTAACTCGCAGTAAAACACGGTCGAGTTGTTTTATAGATGAGAATCCCATGCCCCGAGCTAGTTACAACCCTAAAATTTAAATTTATTATTTTTATTTATATTTTTATATATCCTATATTTATTAATATATTCATATCGAGTCGGATATAAAATAAAAAAGGACAGACAAACTAAAGTGTCGTATAAACCACACGGCGGTTTTTGTAATTTTGAGGGTTATAATAAACGCTGCGGCCGGTTTTTAATTAATTATTGTAGCGCTGTGAAGCTATCTACTCCGGTCAAGACCAAAAAATGAGAGTGAAGGTACATAAAATCCCTAAAAGCTGAAAATCAGGTAAATTGTTCAAAACATAATTATAAATAATAATTAAAAGTTCCCCATCATTCCCGTGTATGGATTTTTTTTATTCAAGGCCAAAGGTCAATAAAATTAGTTTTTCGCTTTTTTCAGCAAAGCGGTAAGTTTTATCATAAACATACCTTAGACAAAAATTGTTGATCATAAAATTATCTATAACAAAATGTACCAATACTTTTTTTGAGCCTCCGTTTCTGAGATATAACGATTCAAAAAGTTTTTAAAGTTGTTTATTGTTCGATTCGGTTCGGTTCAATTAACTTTATTGTTCGTTGTTCTTAGACGTTATTATACTGTTCATTGTTCTTATACTTACTCCATTATACCGTTCATTCTACACACTCATGACTTTAGAACAGATTGTTTGGTTCACTGTCAATCAACCAAAATGAACGTAGACATTTAAGCGGTTGGAAAAAAATATTTCAGTATTTTCTCTGGTGTTTTGACCTGGTCAAGCCAAGCTCCGTCACCAAGGTATTTTAGGTTCCGGTACGATATACTACTTAGGAGTACTTTTGTATGTCATATCAATAACAGATAAGCCCGCAACAGTATTTAAGTAGTAGGAGAGATCTCGTCAAGGGAAGTACTGCCACCATGATTATTTCTGCAGCATTGTCGCAATGCTATTTTCCGTTCCAGAAGGTTCGAATCTACGCCTTAGGTAGATGGACACAGGGCAACATTTTGCAGAATTTGTTTTTACATGCCCTGTGAAACGTTGCTCTGTTTATTGGCAATGGTTTTTCACTCATCAAGGCTATCTGCTTCGTCAATCAATTATTTATTATAATACTAGCTATTGCCCGCGATTTCGTCTGCGTTTGATTTTGTTTTTTGATGTGGCAATCAATTTAGTTGTAGTTCTAAAAAAAAATTAAAGTATTCAGTATCGCTAAGCCTTAAATGAGGGGTTTGCTGCTGTCCGCTGAGGAGTTCTGTCCTCTATCTCCAACCACAGTTTGGGCAAAATTAAACACATATTATAACCTCTATAGTACAAAAATAATTATTTAAATCGGTTATAATTTGTCGGAGTTATGGTGTAAAATCGTCAAATACTTTCATCCCCTCTCCCAAAGGAACCGAGCTTAATGTAGGGATAAAAAGTATTCTACAATACTTCTAACACTTCCAAGAATATGTGTTCAAATTTTCATGAGGATCGGTTAAGTAGTTTTTGCGTGAAAGCGTAACAAACAAACTTACATTGACATTTATAATATTAGTATAGGGATAGGAATAGGGATAGGGAAGTAGGAATTCATATTTAAAAACACAACTATCTAAGAGTGTAGTGTGTAACACTTAAATACAGTTGAAATAACAGTCCAGGGCTAACTTGTAGCAGAATTAAAAATAAAGTTGCTTTCCTAAACTGTAAAGTGTATCTCCTCCACTGTTCGCAAGTTTATTATGTCTTCACGAGTACCTACTTGTCAAAAGATGGCAGCCATCTAGTTTTAATAACGTTCGAGACGTTTAACTTCCGCCACTGACAATGCACAAAGGGAGAAAGGTAGTTGAAGTTAAGGATTGAGAACTTCGGGCTTTAACACAAACTTGGCTTTTGTGTTTAAGTCAAACAGCTAAGTGTTTAGAGTATGGTGTTGTCTTCATTTCACATTGCGGAAATATGTCGCTAAATTCTGTGGGATCAGTCGATCAGTGGCGTGCATAGAAGCTATGCACAGGGTATTCAGATAGTATAAAATGAAGAAAATCCTTAGTACCAGTTATTATAAACTTATGGGTGGGCATTTTATAATTTTCACAATGCCAATCCTTAAGTTTTTTCATAACTAGATAGGTTCTAGTTTCGAGATTGTTTCCTTTTATATCATATGCTCGCTTTGAGCACACACTATCGGTTCTTACGTGTACAACTTCTGATAAGTAAATTTTTTCGCACAAAAACTTTCATCCGCTATTCTACAACCGACCGCGTCGCTTAGCTCGAACGTGATATTTCGATCTTCGTTCGTAGTGTTAAATAATTAATTCTTTTATCGCTAACATAAATAATTAAGTACTCTCATAGTCTGATGGGACGGCGGCACCCATACGACCGGAAAGAGATCAGGCGCAGGACCGACAGCTTAACGTGCTCTCCGAGGCGAATGACCGCTAATTTCCAAACTCAGAGTTGATACTAATATTTTTTTTAATGGAAAAACAGAATTCAATAATCGATGACCCAGTGTGAAGGACTTCGACTTTCCTTTGGGGGGGTGAGTTCGAATCCCAGCATCCCAGCACCTCTAATTTCTTAAGTTATGTTCGTTTAATCAATTAAAATATCACCTGCTTCAGCGGTAAAGGAAAACATGGCGAGAAAATCTCCGTACCTGAGAGTTCTCCATAATGTTCTCAAAGGTGTGTGGACTCCACCAATCCGCACAGGGCCAGCGTTGTGGACTACGGCCTTAACCCCTTCTCATTGTTGGAGTAGACCCGTGCCCCGAAGTAGGTATGCCAGTAATGGGTTTATATGACGATGGTGATGATGATGATGATATATTCGATGGGGGATCGAACCCACGACCTCGTGACAGCTCGCAGTGAAACTAATCACTAGATCAACAAGGCAGTTAAAGATTTCAACAATAAGTATGACAGCTGATCTCGCATAATTTAATTGAATTCCCGCTGTCGATCGCCATGTTTGAATCGCGTCAGTACCAGATGCTGCTAGCGTAGGCGGACTTGATTCTCTAAGATCGCCGTTTCAAATGAAGGTTTTTTCTGATCTGTAAAAACTAATGAATATGGTTTTATTCTGCATCACTAAAACACCAGAAAATAGAAAAAAAAATCACAGCACAGAGAGGTTCCCTGTACGTGTTTCCAAGGTAAATCCTTGATGGCAAAATAATAGGAAAAGAGAACCTGGCAGACAGAGGAAGAAGTGGTTCGACAACATAAGAGAGTGGGCCGGACATACTTATTCGGAACTGAAGAAGATGGCACATAATCGTACGATTTACGTCATCTCCGAACTTCAATTACAAGATCAAGGCACCTAATGATTAAGATGAATCACAGCACAGTTATACAATGTTATAAAACCGACCTTCCAATGACAGAAGAGGCCTAACGATGATGATGATTGTTCCAGTAAGAGTTATGGAACCTTACAACAACTTTAAATGGACTAAGTTTGCTTCATCAATATAGCTTCATCTCTTCTTTTGACGGTAAGACAGCCACCTCGACATGATAAATACCTTTTTCCGAGTCCTTCGAGACATGTACCTTTAGTACGAAATGTTACACGAAAGTCTTCATGGTTTTCGATTATCGACACCAAAGAAAGAATTAGTAATATATTTTTTGTCCTTACTTCACGCCCTACCGAATCAATGTTAATGATTATTATCCCAGGAAAACAAGCAGTTTCCGATGTTAATGAACGCGGGCGAAGAACGAGAACACCAGCCAGAAAAGTATAAAAAATTACCAAAAAACAGAAATGTAAAATATATATAACATCATTATTTTTGAAAAGTCTTATGTACAATACCGATATCAAATACCGATGTGCTATACCTGCGTCACTGCGAACTGGAAAATATCGTACTAAGGGAACTCAAACTTTGAGATAGTGAATATTTTACACTGAGTTGTTGTATACCTATTTGTCGAAACATATTTTGTCATAATCTCCGCTTTGACACGACTTCGGGAATGACGAGTCGTTCTAACTTTGTCTCTTGAGGACAGTACCGGCACAAAGGCTTTATCTCGTCGCGACTACAAGAAGCACTTATTTGGTTGAATTCTTAGCTTTGAACCCCATACAAAAAAGAGCACGGTACGTCGAACTTCAAACTTTTTCTATCCAAATAGTAAAATAACATAAAATATGTACTACACAATATATCTAAAGCGTATATCGCTGAAATGTTTTGATTTTCATCTACTTATTTTCCTTTCTGTAATACACTTGTACCTACACATAAAACAACAAAATTATAACAACGATAAAACAAATAACATGCAACTACAAATGTCTGCAATCTCACCTGCTGCTAAGTGATTTTGCAGAGGTATGACACTTATATTGAAGCCATCCCTAATCGGTTTGTACGCGACATAGTTGTGTTTCCTCTGTTCTTGGCCCGTCTCCGTACTTGGTCGATCTGAAGCGTCCGTTGGACATAACTAAGATCGCGAGAGAGTATCATAGCTAAGTCGCAATAGCAGCTTTTCTGTGCTTAACTTTATTAGATCGTCGGTAGAAACAAAAGTGGGTAGTTAACATTATTATCGCAGTATTAATTCTTATTAGCCATAGGTCATCACTGGCAACACGCACTGTTCGAAGACTTTCGTTTTCAGGCACTGAGGGATTTTTGACGAAAAGCCAGTGATGACCTATGGCTCTGAAACATGGTCGTTAACTATGGGCCTCATAAGAAGGCTTAGAGTCACTCAGCGGGCGATGGAAAGAGCTATGCTCGGAGTATCTCTACGCGATCGAATCAGAAATGTGGAGATTCGTAGAAGAACCAAAGTTACCGACATAGCTCAACGAGTCGCGAAGCTTAAGTGGCAATGGGCCGGGCACATAGTTCGGAGAAAGGATGGACGTTGGGGTCTCAAGGTGCTGGAATGGCAGCCCCGTACTGGTAAGCGCAGCGTTGGTCGACCCCCAACGAGGTGGATAGACGACATTAAGCGCGTAGCAGGTAGCCGTTGGATCCAAGCGGCTCAAAATCGTGGAACTTGGAACTCCCTACAAAAGACCGATAGATGTCCAGCAGTGGACGTCTATCGGTTGATGTGATGATGATGATGATGAATTCTTATTAAAATAAAAAGTCTTATCATCAAGGGTATTTATATAGCAGTAAAATATATTTTGTAATTAATTCCAATGGGCATTTATTTAATATTACATAACACTATAACTAAAAAAATTACTGTAGAACTACACCTAAATAGAATGCCACACAACTCCTGTTTATTAACTGTTTCTACGGGATACTTTAAAATCTTAAACAAAACCGGACGAAGTGGTGGGCAACAGCTTGTATAGAAATAGGGTAAAAACTCAGAAACCCACCGGACTGTAATAGGCTTATTTGAATAAAAAGTTATGAATTTAACATATTTTTCCTTTGTTTTGAGATGAAGGTGATAGTAAGATTCGTTAAGAGAAAGAAAGAAAAATCCTCTGTATTCAGTCCAATTTACATATTATAATAACCAATTATTAGATAAAATTACGACGGTGGACAAATATAGCGTTTGCTAAACCAGCATACCTCTGGAACGTGTTTGTGTACGAAAATTGCTTTTTGATCAAAATCGCCATTTCGTTCAAGTCGTAGCTCCTTTTTTTAAATATATCTCGTGTTAGACAGACATTCTGTTTCTATAATTATATGTGACTAGCTGACCCGCGCAACTTCGTCTGCATCAAACGGTTTATCGGTTTTAATACCTTAAAAACCAAGAACCTAATTGCAAACTATATAATATTCTATACCTAACGTAACTTCTAAACGATTTGTCCAATTTGAATAATTTAAAGAAGAATTTAGCCAAATCGGTTCAATCGTCGTGGCGTGAAAGCGTAACAAACATCCATCCATCCATCCATATATTAAATGTACAGAAATCTTCCAGTTACAGTTTTATTATTAGTATAGATGTACTCTTTTTACACTTTTTCTTTCTTACCAGACTTCATTCCAGAGGTTTCAGTGATAGAAATATATTGTATTTTCAATAACTGATCGAATAATGCTTTATAGGATAATAAATATTGCACATTATTAATTAAAAGGCATCTTAGTTTTGGAATACTACACTACTTTTTATTTCGGAAAACCTATGATTACAAATCTGAAAACTGTAGATGTCGAATTTTATTTGTTCCGGTATCCATTTTGTAAGCAGAAGATTTCATGTTTGTAACTAGTAGTGACAGAGTAGGACTGTGTAGTAGTAGGACAGTATAATCGAAAAGGCAAAGTCGAAGGTATATCTAGTATAATAATATTAATCTAAAACTTTAATTTCACTTAGAGCTGTGGGAGGAAAATGTGAATAAAATGAACTATGCAAGCAATTTTATATTTCTTCAATATTATTTTTAATTTGTTAAAGTGTTTACCTGAGCAGAAAAATTTTTTTCGATGTACATTTTTAACGCTTTTTGCTCCTTGATTTAGTTAATTCTATCGTATAAATATCACGAGGCCCAGGGTTCGATTCGGAATATCATTAAGAACCTGGCTTCTTTAGTTAAAGTCTCTTTAGGTCAGCAGGTTCTGTATTCATCAAATAACGAAGGATTCAGAATGCAAAATATGGATCTATCAAGCTATTTGGTGGTAGCTTTTCACAATGACTAGCTAAATTTAGTGTCAACTGAGTTACAGAATAGCTCTGCAGTAAGTAAGTAAATGCGTGCCACGATTTATTCTCGTATTTACCCAATTTCTCATCTCTTAAAATTTTTGGAGCCCTAGTAACTTTAGTTTTAAATTGACTAGTGTAGTCACATCAAAAGAAAAAAAATAATTGGTACGTACCCATGACAATATAATAAATAATTGAAGAGACTTCATTGTACTTACTATTAGGAGAGATCGCTTTCGAGCCTTAAATTGTAATCTAATAAAACAGATTCTCTCTCTCTCTCGCAGATACTTCCAAAATAGCACTATACAAAAATGTTTATAAGGAAAATGTTTAATATAATTTAGTACAATGAAGTTCTATGAACAAGCATTCAATTAAGGAGCTAATATTATTATTTCATTTGAATAGTCATTTAATTCGTTGTGTAGAAACGGCTTCTGTAGAAATTATTGCTGTTAACTTTTAGTGATTAAATTATCTAACGCTAATGTTGAATCGCAACTTATGCCCACTTTTGGGCACAGGTTTCCAGTCTGATAAGGAAAGAGGATTGTAGAGCCTCGCTATAACTTCATACAAGTTAGTAAGAAATACCACCGAAATCAAAGTACATCAAATTTCAAATCAATAAGACCTATGTATGTTGGTAAGACCCCGTTGTCAAGTACAAATGAGGAACCAACTTGATCACGTTAGCTTTCTTTGGGAGCTACGATGTCAGAGACAGAGAAATATAAAATTATAAAGCATTTAATGCATTAACACACTCATATTATGTGACCTGCACACTAACCTTATAACACCCCTCTTTGTGCATCGAGGGTTAAAAAAGCTCCTATCGTAGGTTCTCCTTAAACTCGAGTCTAATGCGTAGAAATTTTAATAACATCATGGATAAAAAAGATGTTTATCATTCGCGGAAAATGGAAAAATATAAAATACGATTTTCAATTTTGAATCTCATAAAGTAATGCCTTTCTCGTTTCAGCAAACATCTTTTTGTGAAAGCAATATAAATGTTAAGTAGTTGTATTAGGAATCACTTTTGCGTGAAATGATGATAAGTAGGTACCGAAGTGTATTTATACATACAAGCTCTTCCCAAAGATGATATCAATGTAAATATAAACTAGCTGTTTATGGGGACGGCACATTTATATGTGTATAAATAAAAATACAATGTATGTTTTTATAATATATATATGTTCAATTTTGTTGAATTAAGTAAACGTTTGAAATCTTTGGATTCATTGCTTGATACCATAAACCCTTTTTCAGTTCAGACTGAAACAGAACTATCCTATATATATCCTCCTTGTCCTAATATTTTATTTTTATTGAAGTACCTATTTTATGAATGAATTAAAACACTTATCAAACAAAAGTACAGAAAAATAAGATAAATCACAACACAGCGTATACAGTTAGTATATGTAAAAATGGTTAAGTTTGTTGTGCGCTTCTTCTTAGACCAGGGTGCGTTGGAAACCTCGTAGTTTTAGTTTTAAGTTGAGGAATTTAGTTATCGCCATCAACTCACTTCTATGTCATATTTTACATGTAATGTACGCGTCAAAAGTTCCATCTATGTGCCTATTTGAATAAATAAATATTTGACTTGACTTGACTATCTGTTATATGTGTATTGTTTTCATATATACAAATTATTAGTATTTATTAAGTTATATGTAGTATTAGATCCTTACATATGAAAATAGCGTTTTGTAAGGAAGAAAAAAAAAGTCTTTAAAGAGAAATAAATGTAAGATATTGAAAAAAAGTTTTTTTAAATATCTTATATTTATTTAATCACTCGTACCTTGATACGTACGTATGTACCATTTCTATCGATGCACTTTTACCATTTCATAGTTAGTTCATTGATCCCATTACTACAAAAACCGTTCGGACGGAAATCAATAAAATCTTTGAAGGCGCTTTGACTGCCCCATTGGTATTGATTTTTTTCCCCTGCTAGAAATTATCCAACTTTAACCTATTGGAGCGAGGTCCGGGGGGTACGGTGGATGTTAGATATTCCAAGTGATTCTAGCGTTGTCCCGAAGTAGCAGTGGCCTAGAGCGATTGACATGTCTCGGTTGTTTGGCAGCTAGTTTTTCCATTATGGTTTGCAGTTGCTGATAATAGATACCGCCGTAACCGTCTGGCCGAATTTGAGCAAGCTGTAGTAAATGACACCAGCAATAGTCCACCAAACGCTCACAGATAATTTTTTTTGAGTCAATCTTGCGGTAGGGTTTGGCTACTTACTTATATCCCCCGCAGGGGATATAAGTAACGTGTCCACCTGCTAAAGCACGGGAACACGGAATAGGAGAAGTTTATTCCCGTTTATTATTACAGATATAATATTTGCTCTAAGTTCATAGCTTAGTATTAATTGACTGTGAGATGTTGATAACAAAAGAAAAATACCCGTCCAAGTATGTTATTGGCTCTTCTTAGACCAGGGCGCGTTTGAAACCCTCGTAGCTTTAGATTTAAGTTGGCCA
Organism: Pararge aegeria; assembly: GCF_905163445.1. NCBI lineage: Eukaryota > Metazoa > Arthropoda > Insecta > Lepidoptera > Nymphalidae > Pararge > Pararge aegeria. The sequence continues at coordinate 19,704,767 of NC_053186.1, forward strand.
ACGAAGATATCAACATTACACAATTATGTAAACAATAAACATGTATATTTGTATGAACGCTTCATAAGTGCCTGTAACTATAGCCTATCTATATAAATAAAGAATATTTGAATTTGAATTTATTTGAATTTGGGTTTTATTTCCACTTGCGCACCAGTGCTCTGAGGATTAATAAAGCTGTGGGAGAAGATACATTTTTATCCTTTCCCCGGGGATATAACTGTCTCCTGCTCATGTTAGCCGTGTTTGGTTCAACAAGTGCGATCAGCGTTTCTCGCTATCGAACAGAATCCACTTTTCATGACAGGTAATGATTCGATTTAAAATCCCTTAATTATTGTGCTGGCTGAGTAATTGAACACAGCAGTCGACGCGCGTTTGTCAGTTTGCTGCACTCAATTCATGAGGTACCCACCTTTTGAGTTTTTCCACCTTCCCGCTTTGCTTCAAGAGTATTAAAACAGTTTAATCACTAACATCGCAGCCTGCAGCTAGATCAGACGTGATTTGCAATGAATCTGCTTCCACAATAGCCTTCAATTCTTCATTATCAACTTTGGTCTCCAGCCGTACACGGGGCTTGTTCTGCAGGTCAACATTTTCAGAACGAAAACGATGGAACCAAAAACGCACTGTGTTTTCTTTCGCTATACCGCCGCCATGCACATAATTAATCCTGGCAGCCGTTTTTGAAAAACTGGTGCCACGTTGAAAATCGTACTCGTAAATACCGCGATATTTAAAAAAAATCAAAAAAGAAAAAAATAGGTAAATTTGGGGATTTAAACACGCAAAAGCATGGAAATAGCTATATAAATTTGAAGTTGGAATTTTTAACCAAAGAGGAGAAATTGAAACCAACGTCGTTACAACGTAATGAAATACGTGGCCACCGACTACACCTACTTGTTAATTAGGATTTGTAATACACTAACTCTTCATTATTTATTAAAATCACTAAAATCTTTACAGGCGTCTATAATCTGGTGCGATATATAAGCTAATACTATCTACTACTAGTTAATACTACAGCAAGTATATAGCTATATTCTCTTAATGAAGTACCTACCGAATAAAAAGGAGTGAACAAACTGGATCAATCCTTGCTAATATCTATATATATATAAAAGAAAGTTTTATTTATTTATTCCCATCTTACATTTTTGTCATTACAGGAAAAAGTTATCCTAATACGACAATGCAGCATGTTATGTAAATTTTAATAATATATATAATTATAGTGTATGTGATAAAATCCAAATCGCTATATTTATGAGTTCACTCAGAGTGCAACAAAATAAATCCGTCTTCTCGGCTATCACATTGAGGGTACGGAGTGCGCGCGTCAGTGGCGCCTCCTTCAGTTGCTTGGTGCGCCCGTTAGTTACACCATTTATAACTCAAGAACGGCTGGATAATTTTTTATGATATTGATTTTTTGGATTCCTCTTAGACCGGAATAGGATATGTATTAAAATATAATATTCATAAAAAAAATAATGATCCGCGATACCAAGTTTGCCGGGACAGCAAGTTATAAATAAAAGAGAGTTTATGTTTGTTTGTCCTTCCTTCACGCCCTTGCTAAGCAACCTATCGACTTATTGGATATTGGATAGAAGCAGGCGTTACTTTGCGGAAGTCCATGATATATGCTATCAAAATTAAGCTTAATTTGCTATACTCTGCTGAATAATTGTTTAAATTGTAAAGTCAACATCTCCTGAGGATGCTCCGGTTTCGGAGCGAAAGGACGGCCGATTGGCGCAGTGGACAGCGACCCTGCTTTCTGAGTCCAAGGCCGTGGGTTCGATTCCCACAACTGGAAAATGTTTGTGTGATGAGCATTAAGTGTTTTTCAGTGTCTGGGTGTTTATATGTATTTTCTAAGTATTTATGTATATATAATTCATAAAAATATTCATCAGTCATCTTAGTACCCATAACACAAGCTACGCTTACTTTGGGGCTAGGTGGCGATGTGTGTATTGTCGTAGTATATTTATTTATTTATTTATTTATTTAAACGTGCGTAGAGGGTATATTGCCGAAGATCTGTTTGGTGTGGAGTATAAGGATTGAAGAAATTATAAATTACACCACACAGATTCTCCTGCTTTTCGCGGAGTATAGCAAATTAAGCTTAATTTTGATAACCGATCGACTTGATGATTGAGAGTAGCATAGGGTAATTTTTTATTCCAGGTGTTTCCTGTGATTGGTAATAAACTGATAAACGTGGATTAAGAAACGAGCAAAAGCTAGTTTGTCGTGTAGGCTAAGTCTTTCATTATTCGATACTGAGTTATTCTTATACCTACAGGTATTAAACTTCAAAGGCCCTTTTCACGTTACGAGGTAGTTTTACATTTAATTTCACGGTCAACGAGTAGTTTGCCTTAGAGAATTCGTTAAAATGCTCTTACGAACGCTCGTGTGCAACTGGTTTAAACATACTTACATTGCACGTGTTTTGAAATGATTTGAGTCGGATAAACGGAGATATCCGTTTAATGGAGATAAATAGATATTTATTTTTGACGACCTTCTTGGCGCAGCGGTGCGCGCTGCGATTTTAAGTTGGAGGTCCCAGGTTCGATTCTCTATAGGGGCTATATGGGAGTTTATAATTTCATTTTTTCTTACCTGGTCTGGTGGACGTCTTCGGGCGTGGCTAGTTACCACCTTACCAAAAAGACGTGCCGATGTCTTACGATGTCGCGTAGAAACCAATATGAATAATGGTAGGTATGAATGAGTCTAAGATGCAAGTTATAAGAGATGTGCAGTCTAAGATAGTAACGAGATCTTAGACTGCGTGATCACTTATAATCAGGTGAGATTGCAGTCCAAGGCTAACTTGTATTGGAATTAAAGAAAAAAAAGTGTAACGTGTCGGCCAGCTGCTATAAGGATCTCTTCTCAAAAACCCTGTATATCCTGGCTATAAATATATAGTGTATTCGGGTGTAATGGACAAACCATTTCATTGGTATTTCAGATAGTAATATTATATGTCGCGTCGAGCCGAAATGAGGCCCATTTGGTAAACGGCCCCAATCTGGTGCGATCATTTAGTTCCATTTCTCGTTATTCTCAGAAAAGCGACTCGCTATTTTATAGTTTTGCTACGGGTACATCTGTAGAGGGTTTAATAACCTTGCGGTAGGACTACCAAAAAACGATTTATAAAATTGGGATTTTTATTGGACTCATACTAAAACGGAGAACGGACAGTTGCGTCCTCTGTGCAACTGCGATCCAAATGTCCAAATTGTATTTAAATCCGTTCAGTAGTTTTCACGGACAGACAGACAGACAGGCAGACTAACAGACAGACAGAAATTAAATAAAAATCGGTTCTGGACTTAGTATTATATCCCCCGGTCAAAATTTTAAAAATATATGAAATGTACAGAAATCTTCCAGTTAAAGTTTTATTATAAGTTTAATATTTTCGTGCTGCATCAATCGACGTTAAATATTAAGGATTATATAATTGATAAAAAAGCTTGGGTATGAATTGCTCTAACTTCATAGCGAAATATTAATTTGACTGTGAGATGGTGATAATAAAAAAAACCACGGCTAAGTTTTATTTGGCCTCTTCTTAGCACAGGGCGCGTTTGGAACTCTCCTAAAGTTAAAGAATGTAGCCTAACCTAACATTGATGGTAACATTTTAAATGTATGAACGCTACATAACTGCTTGGGCTGCCACATTCACTAACTACTATAATGATTTATAGGAATATATTTTACAAATTCATCCACATATATTCGCTCTCTAGAATGCAAGCTATATCCATAAAAAACTTTAATCCACTAAATGGGAATAGATAATGCTTTATAGAGAAATAATCTAAAACAATTAAAAAGGATATAGTCTAGTTCTCATGTTATTGCAACGTATACGTCTGTTGTAGAGTTCAATCTGAGTTCAACAACCTTGAGATAGGATTACCACTTTTTTTATCATATTGAGATCGAAGCTTTAGATAGCCTAACTTACACCGTGTACATATGTATGTCTGGTATCTATTTGTAAATCAATACATCTGACAATCATTACTAGCCCTTAATAGTCAACGACTGGACTAAGGGCCTCTCCCAACGGGAGGGTTTGCCCATTGTCACCATGGATCACTACAGGGGATGGATCTCGTCCCACAATGAAAAGGATTTAGGCCGTTGTCCACCACGCTAGTCCAGTGGGGATTGGTGGACATCACACGCCTTTGAGTTATTGTGGAGATGTCTCGATGTTTTTCCTTCACTGTTGGAGCTATGGATATTTTAATTACGTATATCGCACGTAACTTAGAACGGGTTAGAGCTTGCTTCGATTTGAACTTGGCCCCCCGAAAGTGAAGTCTAAAGTCTTAACTACTGGGCTATCACCGCTTTACGGATGCATATAATTAAGGAAAAAATATATATAATTGTTCCTCTTTTCCCGTCTACTGATTCTGACTTGACGGACATGAATGTGTAGCGGATTTTTGGCTTTAAATCATTAGTAAAAAGAGCAAGAGAAATCGATGGTTGAGAAGTCGTTTATAGATTCTGAAAAATCATCTTATTATTTCTACGTTTTCACTAACGAGTTTTATTCTATGATTGGCTGATAACTAATATTTAAATAGAAACCGGCAATAAAGTTGCAAAATCAGTTGACCACGGGAATGTCCGAATAAACAATGAATAATGGTGCCACTAGCTTTTCAGGCTATTGCTCGTTCAAGGATTAAATGTAACTGTAATTTTTGCACGCTCCTCGGATTAGAATGCACGGCTGGCGCAAAAAATGTGGACCGTGTAAACTGAAATGGTTCTGCAAAAACGTTTTCAGAGGGTCCGCTTTAACATATAAATGTTTCATCATCATCCGCAGCCTATTAAAGTCACACTGCCGGGCACAGACCATCTTTCTCATACGAGTAGGAGAGACGGTTTTAAAGCATAGACCCAACACGCTGCTTTAACGCGGGTAACTTTAAAGACTATAATTACAAGGTATACAATAGCCGTGATCGGCTTAACGTGCTTTCCGAGGCACGGGGGTTGACACCGGCCATTTTCTAACTCCCCGCTCGTACTAAAAATTCTATAACAGATAAAAACATAATATACCCAGACTTGATACCCAGGTCTTCGCGATCCGTAGTTAAACATGCGAACCCTAGACAAACGAGGCAGTCGTATAAATGATTTAAAAGAAAGGATATTCTTTTGTAGGAAACTAGAATCCCGTTAAGCAGCGGGTTTTCTAAAGGTGCCCATTCACAGGCAATCGGTTGCAGGAATATTTGCAGGCAGATCGCAGCGATCGTTGTTTTGACCATTGCGTCAAAACAAACGTTTGCATCGAGGCATGGCATCACATAAAGCTGTTGTAAGTAGAATGCCCCAGTCATTTATGCATGCCGCTTGCACCAGTAACTTGTTCAAATAACATGCACCAGACATTTGTTGTGTTAGCGGTACAGTAAAACTCGCCTGCAAGACGCACGCGAGTGTCCCGACTTGCATGTGCAACCGCGCCAGATTGCAAGAGTGACGGGAAAGCTGTGATAGTGGTTAGGGCTTCGGTTTCACATCAGGGGCGGAGTCCGAACCGCTCATGTACCTTTAGCCATTCTTAGCTATGTCTGTTTATTTGCAATTAAATATCACTTGCTTAAAGCGAGCGGTGAAGGAATCGTGGAAGGACGTGTGAAGTTTAGGCCACGGTGACGCACTGCGACCAACCCCTCTCATTCTTAGAGGGAACTGCGCCCTGTAGTGGCGGGTAATGGGTTGACAATGGTGAAAATGATACGTGCAATCGAACGCTTGCGAAAGATTGCCTCGTGTATGGACACCTTAACACGTATTGGAAAGAGTAGGCATAAGTCCATTTGTACTTCTTTTATGCAAAGACATTTTCTCGATGTTTCACGAAGATTTGCACGATATCTTTTTCGTTCGGGTGGCGAAACGTGGGCTCGCATATCATCGGGCGTCGTACCATGTTATTGTAAAGTAAAAATCGTAAATCGTTTATTTTGGTGATAAACACCTTCATAAAAAGCCGGCCAAGTGCGAGTAAGATTCTTGCACTGAGGGTTCTGGTTCTTTGGAAGGAAATGAAAAATATGGGAAAACGGACTACACACTGACGGATGGACGGACGGATAGACTAACAAATTTATAGAAACGGTGTGTTTCTATAAGGAATTTCTTTTATCTCGGAACCCAATAAATACAAATGTACCTACTTAAGTCTCTTAAGTACATTACATTTGCATTTGTATGGTTATTTTTAAAGTTAATTGAAGTCAATAACAGACAAAAATCACTTATAACTTAAATTTAAGTTAAGTATAAATATTATGTGTGACTTCCCAAACCAAATATCACCTTCCCGTAATGCTATAAGTGTTAACAACAGACGACCTCCCTTGACGATCTCCCTCGGTTCATTGTTTATCTGTATTACATTGAAATAAGTGTTTGAAACTTTAGCAAGATATTCAAAAGCAAATACTGTCAGATTTGGTGCTTTTTTTTTTTTTTTCTTAATCCACTACAGGTTAGCCCTTGACTGCAATATCACCTGGTGGTAAGTGATGATGATGATGCAGTCTAAGATGGTGGCTGGTACTTATAAAGGGATTATAAAATATATACAGTTAAAACGTTCATTCCGCAGGCGAGTAATTAATCATGTTACATATAAGTGAAAACAACTCCGTGCAGTTGTTTCAGTCAGCTTAACTTTGTGTTATATCCTCATTATTAATGGTGCTATGGAGGGAACACAAAAACTGTTTCGTCACTGCTCATGAGAAGCAGTACAACCTACCGACCTACCGACAGACCTATCACTCTTAAACGTAGGTATGATTTAACAGCATTGTGACGATCTCTGGCGCAGCGGTGACCGCTGTGGATTTAAAAGAGAGGTCCCGGGTTCGATCCCCGCAGAGGCAAATATTTTTTAAATTTCCCTGGTTTGGTGAGAGGCTTCGGCTGTAGCTAGTTTCACCCTACCGCCAAAGACGTGACGCTAAGCGAATAAGCATTCCGATACGATGTAGCGTAGAAACTGGTTACTTACTTAGCCCGTTACCACCTTAGACTTACGAAGGTGAGATTGCAGTCAAGTGATAAGTTGTTGTGGAATAAAAAAAAGAAAATTCTACAATGAACCTAACTAAGCTCTAACTAAGCTTCATCAGGTTTCTTCATATTCCTTAATCATTTGTTTGAGTAATTGAAAACAATGCATTAATTTATTTAAAAACTTTAATTCCATTTATAATTTCTCTTACAAAGATATTTAATTATATTAATAATTATTAAGATGCCATCCATTCACGTACTAAATAGCTAGGTTATATATTATAATATTAGATACTTATACAAAAACTATATTAGACATTTATTAAGTCTACAATTAATTACACTTACTTGTAAAGACTTTCTGATTCATGATTCTTTGCCTTAGAAGAAAAGAAGATAATATGTAGGAGTGATTATGGTATATTTTTGGAAGCTGAGTACTATCCAGCGAAACCAACACGATGATGAACACACTGCTGGACTGCTCCTGCGGTTGTCGATCAATTGAAAATTTTGCACAACTTCTAACTCTTTGGCTTTCTTATGTACAAAAGACTTAAGTATAATAAAACATCAAAAATATTACATCTTTATAAAACGTATTTTTTAAGTATATGAAATCAGCCAGTTATGTTAGTTATATAGCATAGGTTAGGATTTCAATTGAAATATTAGTTGTGTACAAAACTTATAAAGTAGGCATCCAAATTACCGATTCCTATTGTTCTTTTCGTACAGTTTACAGTTATTATAAATAATAATAATAAATAAATATACTTCGACAAAACACATCACAACACATCGCCATCTAGCCCCAAAGTAAGCATAGCGTGTGTAATGGGTACTAAGATGACTGATGAATAATATACATAAATACTTATAATATAGATAAACACCCAGACACTGAAAAACATTCATGTTCATCACACAAACATTGTCCAGTAGTGGGAATCGAACCCACGGCCTTGGCTCAGAAAGCAGGGTCGCTGCCCACTGCGCCAATCGGCCGTTATTCTATAGTAGTGTTCTCTTTGACTGTCGCCATACTTGGATGAAACCACTCTGGATGCAGTTGACTATAGTTTCACTTATGCTAAGTATCGCACGATAGCTGCCGGGATTATTCGCATGAGTAGAAGACTTGGTGCGTTGGCTGAGGCTCCCGTGGCTTAAGCGTCTGAGAGAACACCTTCCGCCGACTCTCTACAACTCGCAGTCGTACCTCCGACTGTAGTCCCGAAGCATCAACTGGCTGGCCTCCGTGTTGTTCTTGCGCCACACGCTGTTCTCCCGTCGGTTGTACTCCCGCCACCTGTCGCTGTAGGAGGCGCTACTGTCGCTGGCGCAGCAGCTGTTCCTGCGCATGCGCTGCTCCGTGCGAGCCCGGCGCTCGTGGCTGTGGGACCTGACCCTCACCAGGTGGGAGCCCTCCGAAGTGTGGTTGACCATCGTCTCTCTGATGCTCGAGTGGTCTCGGTAGCGACTCTTCTTTCTGCGGACCTTCTTGCAGCATAAGGTTTCTTTGAAGGCTATTCGGTACCTATTCAAAAATATAAAAACCTATTATACCTATTTTATACATATTTTAACGAAATTATATATTATGGGTTTTAATAAGTCTTTAACGATCAAAAAAATTTGTTGAATTTCTTATTAAAATATGTTCGTTTATTGAATATATATTTTCGTTATTAAACACCAATTTTATAAAGAAGAGATGTGTTTATTTGGGAAATATTGGTTTACTGACTCCCTCAAATCAAAAAATTTTTCCTTTTCATTTGAATTTAAAATAAAGAAAAATAGAAAAAGTATCTCCTCGATTGAAAACATCAAATGACTCGCCATAGTTAAATAAACAGTATAAGTTACATAATAAAAATGTGAGCTACAAACCAGGAAAAGAACATATTTTAATAAGAGCTAATTAAAAAAATAGATTCCATCGTTAAAGATTTACTAAAACACAAAATATATAAAGAACAGAAATAAAACAAACTTAAACAAGAACTATATTGTATAGGTTCTCCGTCGTCACCCCCAACGAAGTCACGAGCGAGAGCTATGTATCTAAAAGCAATAAACTCCTGCAAAGCACGGCGGACATAGGCGTAGTAACGTAGCCTGCCCACAACAAACACAACACTTTGTGCTGCTTAAATGCTAATTTATTGGACCTACAAAGAAACAGGTTAGGGGCCAAATTTTTTACAACACAAGCCCACAGTGTCCCACAAACTCCGATAACAAGGAATCCTGTAATTGGTTTTGCATATTAACCATCAAAACTCGTTCGCCTGGACATTTTAATGTTTATGCCGACCTGACCCCTGAACTACCACAATACAAAAACATATTTTGAGCTCTTGTTCTGTGAAAAACAAAATACAAATCTACCCGACGGAAAGGCGGCTTCATTTTTCCGGAAAAATGTTGCTTATGTGTGCTAAATGTTCAGACTACAATCTATCTCTGTGCTAAATTACATCCACGTTCCAGTTCTGCCGTTCCGGAGATTTCGAGTAACAAGCATCCATCCACACTTCTGCGTTTATGATATTAGTAGGTTTGCATTTTTAATAGCACCAATAAGTGCGTAGTAATATGTTTTTCTATCTTCCACTACAGGTTAGCCCTTCACTGCAATGTCACCTGGTGGTAAGTGATGATGCAGTCTAAAACGGTTGTGGGCTAACCAGTTAGGGAGTATGATAGCCATACCCCCTGATCGGTTTCTACGCGACATCGCAACGGAACACTAAATCGTTTTGCGGCTATTTTATTTTTCACAACGCGTTCAATTTGATTTTATCAAATAATAGGCTTGACTTTTAGAATAATGCACCCTTTTTATATAAAAAGTCGGGGGTTTACAACTACTTACATAAAATTTAAATTTTGAGTGAAGCGCAAGATATGTGGCCGAATTAAATATCGCCATCAAAGCAATTCTACAAGAACATTTTACTTTTAAATTCGTATTTTTTCTAGTACAGCACCGCACGACCGGGGAATTATTTATGTGTACTTGAGAAGTTTTAGAACTTCGTTATCGCGATGTAGTAGTTTTGAGTTATATTCAGTAATATATTTTTGTGAGTTATAAATCAACATTTATAATGAAGCTGAGGAGTTTGTTTATTTGTTGGCTACAACAATGAGCTTAGGGTAAGGATATGTGGCGGAGGCACCGGCCATCGCCGCTGTCGGTGCCGAACGGGCGCACCAAGCTACTGAAGGAGGCGCCACTGACGCGCGCACTCCGTACCCTCAATGTGATAGCCGAGAAGACGGGTTTATTTTGTTGCACTCTGAGTGAACTCACAAATATAGATAGCGATTTGGATTTTATCATATACATTATAGTTATATATATTATTAAAATTTACATAACATGCTGCATTGTCGTATTAGGATAACCTTTTTCCTGTAATGACAAAAATGTAAGATTGGAAATAAATAAATAAATAAACAATAAAAAAATCTTTTAAGCACACTAGTGGGTTGTTAAGTATCATGATGACGACGAGCTACTAGGTAAAGTACTGTCACCTGTGGCTCATGATGTTGTACAAGATGGGGTTGACGGTGGCGGAGATGTAGTAGAAGACGCCGGCGGCCAGGAACAGGTACTCGTTTATGGAGTGGTAGTGCGCCACGTGGCTGCCGTAGATGAAGAACAGCCGCTGGAAGTGGAAGGGCGCCCAGCACACGAAGAAGGCCACCACCACAGCAGCTGCGGGAATGAAACGGGTTCATATGCCCGTATATAAAGGAATCAACGTCATGCCGCCAATCTATAGGTATAATGTTCCAGATAAATTGAAGCAGGGTTTGTATTAGGTATTAGTTGTACTAGGTACAGCTTATTGGAGGAAAGAAAGAAAGAAAATCTTTTATTTGGGCACACTAAAAAAAAACAAGTTATAGTCTACACAACAATTATAGGTGTGTCTGTTAATACCTAGCGCTGATCTGCCGTGAAGCCAGATGTGACGTTCAGACGGTAGGCACTGACAGAGCATCGCTTAATAACTATGGATATGCTTTAAAGTATTCTCATTAAAAGTAAATAAAATAAATAAATAAATATACTACGACAATACACACATCGCCACCTAGCCCCAAAGTAAGCGTAGCTTGTGTTATGGGTACTAAGATGACTGATGAATATTTTTATCAATATAATACATAAAAATATTCAACAGCTATCTTAGTACCCATACACCCAGACACTGAACAACATTCATGCTCATCACACAAACATTTTGCAGTAGTGGGAATCGAACCCACGGCCTCGGAGTCAGAAAGCAGGGTCGCTGCAAACTGCGCCAATCGGCCGTCTAAAAGTATTATATTATTTAAAAATGTGTTATAATTAATAAAAAAATATATATATATCTATGTAATATATTGTTATAGCGATCAAACGGAAAAAATAAAAGAATAAACACACGCAGGGACCCACCCTCGTTTAATTATTTTGTTTTTGCAAAAGATATTCTCTTAATTTATTTTTAAAAGATAGTTTGGACATGCATTGTTATTGTGACATACGTATTCCGGGAATCTACGGCCAAGCTTATTTGTGCCGCTAATCAGCATAGTTTTGTTCGTGTTTGAAGGACGTACTTAGTTGCCAGTATATTTTTTCTTTTACTACAAGTTAGACCTTGTAATCTCACCTTCTGGTAAGTGATGATGCAGCCTAAGAAGGGATAACGGGTCCTTACGGCGAATTAATTAAACCCATACCCCTAATCGGATTCTGCGCGACATCGTACCGGAACGCTAATATGCTTAGCGGCCCGTCTTTGTCAGTAAGACAAAATTACAGGCACATGAGGCTTAACCCCTACGCTTTAGGTTGATGGTCACATGGGGTCACTTCGTAGTAAGTGCATTGTATGCCTTGCAAAGTGTTGCGTTGTTAGGCGATGGTCTTCCACTTACCATCAGGTAGGCCATCTGCTTGGTCCTTCAATTATTACTACTTGTATATAAAAATAAGATTTCCTTATATTTTTTTATTATAAATAAATATACAACGACAATTATACACACATCGCCATCTAGCACCAAAGTTAACGTAGCTAGTGTTATGGGTACTAAGATTACTGATGAATATTTTTATTAATAATATACATAAATACCTATAATATACATATAAACACCCAGACAGTGAAAAACATTGATGCTCATCACACAAACATTTACCAGTTGTGGGAATCGAACCCACCCACAGCCACTGAGCCAATCGGCTGTCAATAAAACGCAATCGCTGCTAAAACCTACTTAGGTAGGTCTTACTAATAACTGAGTACAATTTGAGAAGATTCAGCAGCTGCACTTGCTTGTATTTACATTATAATATTAGCCTACGTCAAAGTTAATTCATGAATAATATATTGCAAGGAAATTAGCATGATTATAGCGATATCAGTGCATGCATCGTCTTACCCAGCATCCTTATGATGTTCTTGCGGGACTGCGCCTGGCGGGCTTCCCCGTGTACGCTGCCGTTCACTCCGTTCAACGTACCCGGACTGCCCGGGTTGTGGGTGTGCGTTGACCTGGACAAAGATAAGGGTGATCAAGCACAGCACATTCTCTTGTGTGAAGACGAAGGCTATCTAATGATTTATGTGTTTAAGAGCAATTTTTTACAGAGGACCCTTTTTAGAGTTCCGTACCCAAAGGCTAAAACGTGACGCTATTACTAAGACACCACTGTGCGTCCTTCTGTCTGTCCCTCTGTAACCGTGGTAGTTCATCCGCAGGTCTCGTTTCTGATAGGAGTGACGGTTTTGGAGCATTGACCCACCATGCTGCTCAATTGCCATTGCCTTTTACTTTGCCACTAATTATAATAAATTCTATATAACAGACTTTGACAATTGCAATTGTACAATGTCAAATCTTATAGCTAACTTCGGGTCGGTTATATGTGACGGAGTGCGCGCTCATCGTAACAAAATAACTCTCATCATTTTTCCCTAACACGCCAAAATAAGTACTTATAACTTCAAACATTTTTTACAGTAAAATACGTCTGACAGCGACAATTTAGGAAGTGAAAGTGTGTAGCCTCCTACAAAGAAAGCAAATTCACACTTTGATTGTAATCTTTTCAGTATACCACATCTGATTCCTGTTGTAATGCATATTACTTATACAAAACAAATTTCGTGTGTTTCGCTGCCAGCTTTTCTTTCCTCTGTGTACAGTACACACACTCTTTATCAAAAAATTATATCCAATTCTTTGGGTTCCATAGAAGTGTCATACTTGGCAGAGGTAAGAAATAGTTGGTCTGATCTTAGTCCGATTTCTTATTCTTTTTCTTCACAGAGACAGTGGGACGACATTATTTGCAAAAAAACTTTTGGCACACTTTTAGACCAAATGTCATCTAAAAGAGACCGTGCTCGTCTTCACGCTCTCCCTGCTAAGGAGTCCGGCTACTGGCTACATGCTCTCCCTTCAGCTAACCTGGGCACTATGTTAGACCATACCACTCTGTCGGTGGTGAATAGTCTTAGGCTTGGCGCCTCTATAATTCAGCCTCATCGATGCCACTGCGGTGACAGCGTTGACCCCTACGGTCAATGGTGGGTGCGGCTGCTACCAGTGCAGTGCAGGCCAAGAGGCGTAAATATGAAAACCTGGATAGCAGCTTCATTTTTGTGCCTTTTGAAGTAGAGACTTTGGGACCATGGGGTCCGGAGGCACGAGCTCTTTTCAAAGAACTGTCGAAAAGGGTTATCGAGTCTACTAGTGATCCTAGAGCGGGCAGTTACCTTGGCCAACGAATTAGTTTGGCCATCCAAAGGGGCAATGCTGCCAGCATCTTAGGAACTGTACCTCGCTGCGGTGGTTTCGAAGACGTTTTAGATTTTATTTAGTTTTAAAAAGTTTTTTTTAGGTTATATTTATAAAACAATTATTTTAAAGAATAAATAAATTCTATATAACAAAACAAATGAATTAGAAATAAGTAATAAATTTTCCCCGCCGAGTTTAAGCCAATGAGATCCCACTTAACCAGATGATTGCTTTATAACGACTTTTGTTGCTTAGTGCCTTCGTAAATTCAAGGTAAAGCAGAACACCGCGATCTGCATACCGCGTTGCCTGCCGCTCCGCTTCCCGCTAAGCCAAATGCCGTGGCCGGGCTCATATAACTGTCACCCTCGCGTCGCTGGATCGCTAATTCCATAATTCATGAACTTCAATTACATTGCTGAATAAATTTGCATCAGTTTTAGTCTCGTCACCTTTTTCCTTTATATTTTTCAGCCATCATTTTCATTTTTTTTTATTAAAAGAGCAATTACGAGTACGTTATTGCTTGTTTATAAAAAGGGCAAGGGTAAACTGACTTTGGAAAAGAGGGGTTGAACTCTCAAGCGGATGCACTAATTCATATACGGTTTTATGCATTACGTTACGTCGAAAGACTACTTTACTTTATGTTTAATACATAAAGTAAAGCAGGATCTAACATATTATATTGTGTGCTAAATTTCATTATCGTTGGTGCACTGGTGCAAACAGACAAACTTTCGCATTTGTAATAAAAATACAATTAATTTTTTTTGTTCCTTTGATTAATAAAAATAATAGGAATAGCAAAGTAACGTGAAATAGCGGTCAGTAATGAATAATGAATACCTTTATTTCTTACTTTGAGTCACGTTTCGTTAATTGTATGATAAATTGAGTATCATACAGTTTCTATGAAGTTGATAAACGTCGCGTCTTCTGTGATAATAGAGAGAAATAAAGAGCTTCGAGCCACCACGCTGCTATGATGCGGGTTGGTGGGCTTAATCTACTAAACTCAGTGATAGTTACCGAAACTGATAATAATTTACCACCAGCTTAAATTAAAGTAATGGGATAACTTGTCTACCTTCACAAAAAACTTTTTAATAACATATATTTCACTTTTCATATAAAAATAACTTGAAAAAATTGTCATCCACGTACGTTATTTCCAATTAGTAAACACATAAAAATGATTACAAACAAACAGTGATATTTATAAAAAATATAAGCCGTCTAACTGTTCACTAATGGGTATGGTACCTAAAATACTGGCCCTATTGCCCCTTTGAATTACTAGACTTAGAAATATAACTTGACTTGACTTCCATATTTGGTTTTGGTACTTTAAACATATCTAAATCTCGCTCTCAGACTACGTCCTGTAATAATTGACATCAAAGGGTCTGTCGGGTCAACATTGCCTGCGAACGGTGTGGGCATAGTATTCGTAAGACAACATATTAGTCTATATAAATAAAAAGTGGATATAAATAGTCGACTTACAAGAAATGGTCGTAAATTAGTGTCATCTGCATATCGTCTGCGAAAGGTACAGAAGTCATTTGTGGGATTGAGTGTATACTCAGGAATCATATAGAAGCATACGCTTTTATAATATGATTCCCGGGTAAGGTTTTATTCTGTACCTACCAATGCATAAGTTTAAAAATTAGGTTTAAACACATTTATTACTATAAAATTGATGAATTTCTTAATGACAAGGTTGCTTAGAAGCATTCGGCTCCGCTTTCATCTCTCACAAGATAGAAAAATGAATGCTTAAATGAAAAATGAAAAATGTAAACAGTTGATGCTGAAAAAGAGCAACAGCTGAGTTTCTTTCTGGCTTCTTCTCGGTAGAATCTGCCATCCGAACCGGTGGTACAGTCACTACAAACAGACAGACTTGATATTTCAAAAGTGCTTATATTAGGCCTGCTTGCAACAAATGAATTTTGAATTTCGAATTTTAGAATTTTGTTCTGATTGTCAAATGAATTGTGGGCCATTTGTCGTTTCCACAGAGGTGTAAATGCGAGGGTACCCTCGCATTTTTGTTGTAAAGCCCGGCGGCCTGTCACCAACAGACGGTAAATAATTAGCGGCCCTTTAAATGAAGAGGGGCGACGTAGTAGGGGCATAAGGTGTATGGATCTCATTTAGAATAAAGGAAAGCTGTTTCATAATAAACATGACTGCGAACCTTACCTTCATCCGCTTACCCGATGAACGCCCACTGCTAGACTTTGGTTTTTGACGACCTCCATGGCGTAATGGTGAGCGTAGTATTCTTATGATTGGAGTGCAATTTGGATATTTATAAATTCTGGCTGGTCTGGTGGAAGGTTTCGGACGTGGCTAGTTAACATACTGTTAGCAAAGGCGGGACGTCAAGCAACTAAGCGTATCTAAAAACCGAATTATTAGAGGTGCATTATTTACTGTCTCTGAGACTTATCTGTGAAACCGAAACGCTAGTAGTTGTTGAGTAAACCTCTGCCATAGTTTACAAAAAGAAATCAGATTCAGCCCTATCATTACATGCAAAATTTAAATCAAGTTACTCCAGTCACTTTATTAGGTACGCGTCGCGTAACGTAGGTACTATGCATGTGTCGGTCTTTTATCTTCAATAGAGTTTTTATAATTAAACACTTAAAATGTTTTGAATTAGTTTGTATGGAAAGATAAATATGCTTCTTTAGATTTCTAATTTTTACAGGGTGATGATTCCTTATGAAATATATTTATGCACCCGTCAACAGTTTTCGGTAATCGCGATTCGGTTACACGTTGTATATATGCTATTATAAACTAACACAATACTTAATTACATAGGTAAGTAATGATTTAAAGTTTTGACACAGACAACACTGAACGGTTGCCCGTTTAAACAGTATCCTACTCGTATGTCTATCTTTAGAATACGAGCTACGTATGTGCAAAATGTCATCAAGATCATTGCAGAGGTGGAGCTGGATATAGAAAATCCAATAAACAAGCAGAAACTCAAATGGAGAGATGTATTGTGCGGAATGAAGTGTAATTGAAATTTAATTCTTTCTCATCTTAAGGATTTTCTGGTAACATAATTTTCTTTCCACCACATACGACTATATACTTCGACACTAGAGCTTCTTTACAACTTTTTTTTTATAGTGATAGTTAACGGACTAGATGGTTCACCTGATGGTAAGTGCAAAAGTGCTCTGACGATGTAAGCCGTGCTATGTCTCATGTGTCGCACTGGTTTACTGTCAATAATTTACTTTTAAATGCAAAAAAAACTAAGTGTGTGGAATTTATTTTACCAAATGTAAAGAAAGTTAATAAAAATATAATAATAAATGGAGAATCACTAAAAATGGAAGATTCCACAGTTTTTCTGGGCATGACCTTAGATTGTAAGCTTCACTGAAGCTATCCAACATTAACAATTTACATTTTATATTTCAAAATTTATTTTTCTACTTGTGAGAGATGAAAGCGGACCCGGATGCTTCCAAGCAACCTTGTCATTAAGAAATTCATCAATTGTATAATAACCTTGCTGTAATAAATGTGTTTTAACACATTCTTTAAACTTATGCATTGGTAGGTCCAAAATTACCTTAGGAATCATATTATAAAAGTCCCACAAATGACTTCTGCACCTTTCGCAGACGATATGCAGATGACACTAATTTATGACCATTTCTTGTAAGTCGACTGTTTATGTCCACTTTTTGTTTATAAAGACTAATATGTTGTCTTACAAATACTATATTGTTATAAATATATTGTGAAGCTACAGTAAGTATGCCTATTTCTTTAAACTTCTCACGGAGGGATTCGCGTGATTTAAGTTTATATAGTCACCGTACAGCTCTTTTCTGCAATATAAATATAGTTTCGATATCAGCTGCTTTACCCCATAACAAGATTCCATAGGACATAACACTATGAAAGTACGCAAAATAAACTAGCCTAGCTATTTCAACGTCAGTAATCTGTCTAATTTTTCTGACTGCGTAGGCAGCCGAGCTTAGTTTACCCGCTAGTGAATCTATATGGGCACCCAACTGTAGCTTATTATCCAAGGTCACACCCAGAAAAACTGTGGAAGTCTCTATTTTTAGTGATTCACCATTTATCATTATATTTTTATAAATTTTCTTTACATTTGGTAAGATAAATTCGACACACTTTGTTTTTTTTTCATTTTAAAGTAAGTTGTTAACTGTAAACCAGATCGGCACATGCGACATAACACGGTTTACTTCGTCAGAGTTAAAGATAACTCCTATCAGTCTTAAAAATTAGAGATGTATCATCTGCAAACAATACAATGTCGCATGTTCCACTGACATGGTACGGTAGATCATTTATATACACTAAAAATAGAAAAGGACCCAAAATCGAGCCTTGTGGGACACCCATTGAGGTATTTGAACCCTGAGACTTTGCATCATTTATGCAAACTCTTTGGGTTCTATTGCTGAGATAAGAGGCAACCAAATTTAGTGCAACGTTTTGGATACCATAGTGGCTTAGCTTAAGAAGCAAGGTTTTATGATCAACACAATCGAAAGCTTTAGATAGATCACAAAAAACACCCATGGCGTTCTGTGAACATTCCCAGGCATCATAAACATGTTTTATAAGTTTAGCGCCTGCGTCTGTTGTGCTACGACCTTTAGTAAAGCCACACTGCTCAGGGTGTAGTAAGTTATTTACATTAAAATGATATAAAAGTTGATTTAATATAATTTTTTCAAATATCTTACTAAGAGCTGGTAAGATTGAGATAGGTCTGTAATTGTTTATATCATTTTTATTACCAGATTTAAATAGAGGAATAAGTTTACTATGTTTCATTAGGTTCGGGAAAGTACCTAAATCAACACATTCATTGAAAATTATGGCTAAAAGAGGAGCAATGACGTCAATAATTTGAGATATTACCTTTACCGACATTCCCCATATATCACCTGTGTTCTTTAATTTTAACAATTAAAATGAAATAAAACTTTGCACTCATCAATGTTGCCTCTTAATAAATTCTGAGCTGCAGTAGGTGAGGAATTTAGTGAATCTGTTAACAAAATAGGAACATTCTGAAAAAAGTTTTCAAAAGTATTTGCAACTTCTGTATCAGTAGTTACCATATAATTATTAATAATTAATTCAAAATTTCCGTCTCGAGATTTAGTTTTCCCCGATTCATTATTAACAATTTTCCAGGTTGTTTGTATTTTGTTTTCAGATTTTACTATCCGATCTTTAATGTATAGCGACTTAGCTTGTCTACAAACATTTGTAAATGTTTTGGGGTAACTTTTTACATATTCAAGGAAAGTTGGAGTCTTATCCCTGCTTTTGTAAATGCCTATAGTAGCCCAATCACTAAACCTCATTTTTTTATTAAAATGCACTTTCTATTTCATTGAAAAGCGTACGATAAAGATTGTCGGGATGACAGATTTCAAAAAAGAGAGCAGGAATTTTGGCTGATAATTCACCTTTAAATCGCGTCAGTTTACTCTGAGTTATTGGCCTGTACTTAACAATATGTTTATTTCTATTTGTACCAACAACAGTAATTTGTTGGCCACAATGATCTGACCTTAAATTGTTTAATATCGATTTACCTAAGACATCACAGTTAAAAAAAAAATTATCTAAACAAGATGCTGAAGTTGCTGTGATTCTAGTAGGTTCATCGAAAGCATTATTCAAATTAAAGCATTTAAATAAGTTTAACAACCTAGTCGTAGTAGTATTATGTAATAAGATATCAACATTGAAATCCCCGCATACTATTACATTTTTAGTAGACATACACAATCACTTAAGCACATCTTCCATTACATCCTCGAATTGGTTGAAATCACCTGAGGGGGGATGGTACACACACACTATTATAAAACGCTCCAGCTCCACACAAGACAGTTCAATTATGCGCTCCACAGAAAGACTAACTATATCTTTTCGCTCCTTACAAGTTAAATTATTGCGTACAAAAATTAAGGATCCACCATGAATAGCAGTCTTTCTAAAGAACACACTTGACATTTTGAAGTTATTGATGTTAACTGCTATTTGTGCTCCAGTGAGCCAATGCTCAGTTATACACAATATGTGTATATTGAATTTTTCAACAAACAGTTCCATTTCTAATTCTTTGCCGGTGAAGCTCTGTTTGTTTTGATGTACAGTGTTCATATTACAGAGCTTCCCCGTTGTCTCACTGTCTAGTTTAAATAACTATTTGAATTAATTATAGTACTAGAACAAGTACTAGGGTCAATATTAGAAATATTGGTGGTACTTGAAGTACAATATGTAGAGGTGTCAATAGACTTAGTTACAATACTTGTAACAGTATCATTTAAGTTGTAAGCTAGTAAAGATGCCAAGTGGTGCTTACTTTTCTTAGATAAAATTAAACTATCTCTAGACAATAGGGATGGATGTTAAGCCTCATGTACCTCTATCTAAAGGGGATTGGTATGTACAGTTGCGTTGCGTTTAATGACAGGATCCGATCCACGGGATAACTACACTGGACGCCTCGATTTGGAGGCTAGCGGGATCCGAAGCACGGTGCACCGCTGGCCGACCGCAGGTAGTAGGGGGCCCAACTAGTAGGTTCGTCACCTATGAAAGGCTGCCCCGCCAACTAGCGAAAAATCCTGGGATGGCTTCCATCGCGCTGGTTGACGACCAGAGAGAGGACCCGATGGTGATTCCCAGGGGGGTTCGGGCGTCCCCGCAGTCTCCAGTCAAGTCTTGTTTTTAGTGTGGTATCTTCGTGGATTGAGGAGTCTACAAACGTCGCGCCTCGTACAACTGCCATCCCCTTTCCTATTCACCCTTTACATCAAATGACACGCGGTTCTTCAAATCAAGATTGAATAGGCATCTTCTAGGCAAGCGCGCTTCATCTTAGGCTGCATCATCACTTACCATCAGGTGTGATTGCAGTCAAGCACTTGTCTATATATTTAAAAAAAAAAAATTACACCGGCAGCCACACCCATTGACCGGCCGATTGGCGCAGTGGGCAGCGACCCTGCTGTCTGAGTCCAAGGCCGTGGGTTTGATTCCCACAACTGGAAAATGTTTGTGTGAAGACCATAAATGTTGTTCAGTGTCTGGGTGTTTATATGTATATTATAAGTATTTATGTATATTATACATATAAATATTCATCAGCTATCTTAGTACCCATAACACAAGCTACGCTTACTTTAAGACTAGATGGCGGTGTGTGTATTGTCGTACTATATTATATACATCTATTTATTTATTGACCGGAACACAGTATTGCTACAATACTGCTTGGCGCTAGAAATAAGCATGGTCATAGTATTTCCCCGGACTAGCTCTGTCACAAAAAGCTTTACTTTTACTAAAAACTCTACAATTGCCCCACTATAAATCAAACAATATGAAGCCAATTCAGCACCGCTATGAAACAAAACAGGCCTAATATAAGTACAGTTTAAGCAACTACAAGTTAGTTTAATATTAACAAACAATACATTTTGGTCGAGAAATAATACAGTCATCTCTTTAAGTTACAGCGTTGCATTCCGCTAACAACAACAAACTGAACTGTTGTTTTCATGTACAAACTATGCTTTCAAACTGATAATTAAATAAGCCGAGACAGAAGAGCTTTACTTGCAAGCTTTTAATTAAAATGTTTGTCTCCAAATCCATACTTCTCTACGAAGGTTATCTGTTTACCGGTAACTCCAGGATTGTGATGCGGTTTTCACCATAACCAGAAAGAACAAACCGCGTACAAACTCACGTCTCAATAGTAACTGGTTTTTACAGAGAAACAAATAAATAAACAGATAGACTTTATGACATTGCAGGATTGGCATTTATTATTCCATGGACTTGGAATCAAGATTTACATTAAATCTTGGCCAAAAGATTAAAGGTTATGAGGAAAATTTTCATAATAATATCTAATTAAGATTTATCTTTGGGCTTAAGAAATTTGACCAAATTACTCATTACCGTCAGCAACTCAAGTGGGTAACTGTTAATGATAGGCGAAATATCCATATTCTTACTTTACTTTATTCTCTTCTATATAGTCCTATCTCTCCGCTTTACCTTAAAGAGCGTTTTTCCTTCTCTCAGCATCTTGTCAGGCTCCGGTCGACGAATGACAACAAGCTTGAGATTCCCTTATCTCGCTCTCAGCGCTATAACGAGTCATTCACTGTTAAAGCTGTAACACTGTGGAACTCGCTCCCCTGGGAAATACGTCATTCCGAAACCATTCACCTGTTTAAACATCGCTTAAAGAATTATTACTTATCTATGTAATTGAGTAGTATGTAAGTTTATAATAGCATAAATATATATCACATATATCTATCATAGTATATATAAATTTATGTTGGTATTTGTGTAGTTAATATGTAAATGTAGTATGTATGTTCATGTAAGTTTATATTACATTTCTTTTTTTTTGTTTTTTTTTTTTTTTGTAACTTACTTTATGCACCATCCATTTTCCACTCTTTTATCGGCTTCGTACGCTCAGGTTGCCTTTAAAAGATCACTTTTAGTGATAAGGCCGCCTTTGCACCCTAGCACTAAGTACTATTACTGTTTTCCTTGTATTTTCCTTTTTTTGTTGTGTTGCAATAAAGTTTTTTCTATTCTATTCTATTCTATTCTAATTGTTATATAAATAACCTAGTTCCTAACAACACACACACGCACACACACACACACACCCATATACACATACACACACGCACACACAAATGAGCTCTTAGGCACTAGATTTTAGGTAGGTATAGCTTTTTTACGTTTAAAGTATCGCAGACACACTAATGAAATATATATACGTTTCTTTTTTCTAAAATAAATGAAAATAAAGATATTAAAAGAGCGCCTGCTTCTTTTCAATAAAATATTGCAAATATCCCAGCCTTATAAGAGCGATAAGGCCACAATACAGTTTTGAGAGAGTTTTGAGTCTTCGTGTGCGAGTTATGCTAGCATTAAAAATGACGGGTATGGGGAAACGTGGGGTAAAGATGGAGAGACACCGTTTCATCCAGTGTTGTTTCACCTCATCACAGCCCATCCCATCTCATTTTATTTCACAGACGAAACGCGTATGTCATTGTCTGTCTAATAATCAGGTGAAGTTTACGGTACACCTGGTCGGAATTTCACTTACTGTGCCCATACATACTCGTGTATGAAATCTCTATTGTCTGCGTTTATTACGGGTTTTTACAAATCCCGTGGGGACCTTTAGTTTTCTTTTTTTAAACTATACTACAATATAGCCCTTGACTGCAATCTCACGTGATGGTAAGTGATGATGCAGTCTAAGATGATAGCGGGCTAACCTGTTAGGGAGTATGGTAATCATACCCTAAATCGGATTCCACGCGACATCGCACCGAAACACTAAATCGCTTAGCGACACGTCGTTGTCGGTTGGGTGGTAACTAGCCACAGAGGCCAAAGCCTCCCACTAGACCAAACCAGGGAAAATTCAGAAATTATGTATTCCCGAATTGCCTCTGCCGGGAATCGAACCTGGGACCTCCTACTTAAATTCAAAGCGCTCACCGTTGCGCCAGGGAGGTCGTTCTGGGATTAAAAGTGGACGTGGATGTAATTATCTTCAACTAACTCTATATCGATTGATTGGTTTCAAAAGTCGTGAAGGAAAGACAAATTAAGTAATAAACACGCTTTCGCACAATATTAGTTAGAATATTTTATTAAAAGATACACATTATTCAATGTGAATAAAATGTTCATAAAAATATCTCAAGATTAAAACGAAATATATGAGTCTTTAATATTATTAAAAGCAAAATAAACTCGTACTGCTAATTTGGTACCTGACCCGTTTAGGTAACTAATAAACAAAATGTACACACTCCTGTTATGTATTTAATCTAAATATTTATTTAAAGACTCTACGTAATTACAAATAAGTTATCCGAACTTTGAATAAGTAATATTACTTATAACTTTTATAATTAAGTTTCAGATATTTCTGCTTATTAATAAAATTTTATGTTCTTAGCTTTATTGCGGTTTATTAATACAGGCATTAGTTCAATAGGTAAGTACTTCAAGATTTAAACTAGAGGTAGTTATACTAAATAGTATTAGGTTTATATCGACTAAGCAATTTAGCAAACCGGTTACTATGTTAACCGATAAGGTTTGATATAACAGCTCAAGATTGCAGGGAACAAAACATAATTATGATACTGAAAAGTCTTGACGAAAAAAAAAAACAAAACCAAAAGATACGTACCCCATGACGTACCTGATGCGCAACCCCATCCGGACGTACAGGCAGAGGATGACGATGCCGGGCAGGACGAAGAAGAAGAAGCTGCTCAGCTCGCAGATATGCCAGGATGGCAGCTCCAGCATCGCGCAGAACGCTGACTCCAACGATGAGTTGCCTGATTCTAGTGACAAGAAAAACTTGACGTTACGCTTGGCAACTACCTCGTTGGCCTAGTCACTGCGTCGTTGAAGTGATACCTGCCATATTACCATAATAATTGCCTACAAAAGCGGCAGTTAATTGTTCAACGGGAAGTTAACTTGGCCAACGGGGCAGTTTCTACGCCAGTGAGGCAACTGCCTCGACGACATTTAAAGATTTTTTACATATTAATGTAAAAAATCTTTTAAGAAAACAGTTAATTAACTGTTTTATTGCCGTAGCAACTGCCTCATCAGTCAAGTTACCTCCTCGTTGATCTATTAATTGCTTTATTGACGTAGCAACTGCTTCGTTGGTCAAGTTACCTCCTTGTTAACCTAGTGTAAGTAGACTGCCCCGTCGAATTTTTTATCAAACAAATTAGAATTATCAGTGTACATTAATATGTAAAAAATCATTAAATTTTACCAACTCACATTGAAGTAGCTTGGTGGGTATTTGCTATGAACCCTCTCTCTTATGAATAAGAAAGACTGTGCACAGTTGTGATAATGGTGAAGAATCCGTGCTATCATGATTCTTGGAAAGCAATAATGAAGCCTAGGTGAAGATGCGAATACCTAGAAAATCCTATTCAATCTTGCCTTGAAGGCATTTAAGTTAAAAGTGGATTTAAAACGACATCTCTTCGAATCACTACGAAACTACTTCAATCGCTCGCATAGTTGTGAGTACGAAGTTGAATATACGATCTCGGCGTATATCAACCCCATATGGCAAAAACTGGTTAACTTTGACTCTGAGTCGCGTTGGATTCCGTTCCAAAAAATAAATATCATTAAATTAATAAATATAGTACGACAATACACACATCGCCATCTAGCCCCAAAATAAGCGTAGCTTGTTATGGGTACTAGGATAAGTGATGAATATTTTTTATGAATAATATACATAAACATCCAGACACTGAAAAACATTCATGTCCATCAAACAATTTTTTTTCTAGTTATAGGAATCGAACCCACAGCCTTGAACGAAGATATCAGTGTCACTGCTTTCTTCGTTCAAGGCACCTCTGCACCACAAATTAAAAAAAAAATAGTAAAATAACAATTCTTTGACTGCCTCAGTAACGAAAATACTTTTAACAATATGTCTTGTTTATTGCAACTGCAAACATGTCCACATATTGTATTTAATGTTTGATAATAAATGAATCAAAGTTACCAAAAGTACTTGCTCGAAATGTACTATCCAAATAAGACTAATTTATTTAATTGTATTTTTTATCGAAAAATATGTAACTCGACTATAAACTTCGTTTACAAAGTTTCAAAACTTTATAATCTCAGGACGCCCCGAAGAATAAAAACTGCTTTTCTCTATCTTCTACATAAAGAACAACTCGCAGCCTGCATTTCAGATCAGCTGAAATCATCTGTTATAATTTTGCAATGTCCAGGGTGAGGGGTGACAGTCTATCTATAGTGAGTTTTATAAATTATGAACAATGCAGCAGACAAAATGCAAGAAAACTATATCCTAACTACATTTTTGTAGTTGACATAAGTTCCAATATAATCCTTCTATGCGTATATAGATAGATCCTTAAAGGTTTTAAGCATTTAAAGCAAATTGAAAACGGGCTTCCGAGATATAATCTTGCTTCAAGATAGATTCACATTCATTATTTGTATAATGAATCTAGTACTTTGTGATAGATAGAAACCGACAAATTTGGTACTGCAAATTCGATAGCTTTCAACCAGTTTGTAACGGATTTGTAATTTATAGATGATGAGATTTCGCAAATAGATTTGGCGAATAATCAAATTAATCGAAATAAAATAAATTAGTATTACATACTAAGTTTACATACATCTATAAGAATAAAGAAAAACGGTACCTGCGTAATAAAACAAAACATTAATTTTTATAATTCTGGTCTTACCCCGAAAACTGCAGCAACAATTTAAATGAGAGCGAGGTGCGTAATTACAAGGATCAACATAAGCTACTTGTAATTCCGGAAGTTTACCCTTAAGGTGTTGGAATAGGGGTTGGAAGACAGTCCGACATTTCCAAGTTTGTAATCGCTATAAAAGAGTTTCTCTTTATTCGAAGAGTGAAATTGCCTTGTTCTTTAATTTTTGACATTTAGGTGTTATAGCCTAGTGCATATTTAATTATACCGGAACCGACGCCCTCCAGACCGGAACACAGCAAACCGGTAAGCACTGTGGTTAAGGTGGAAGGTCCCGGATTCATGATCATCATCATCATCATAACAACCCCTTACCAACCCTCTACAGAACACGGGTCTCCTACCATAATGAGAAAGGGTTTAAGCCGTAATCCACCACGGTGGCTCAGTGCGGATTCGTGGACTCCACACTATGAGAACATTATGTAGATCTCTCAGGCATGCAGGTTTCCTTGCGATATTTTCTTCACCGTTGAATCAAGTGATATTTTAATTACTTAAAACGCACATAACTTAGAAAAGCAAGAGGTGCGTGCTAGGATTCGAACTCGGCCCCCGGAAAGTGAAGTCGAGCTCCTCGATTAGATCCCCGGCAATTCGGGATTTTTATAATTTCGGAATTTTCTCTGGTCTGGGCTGGTGGAAGGCTTCGGCCGTGGCTAGTTACCACCCTACCGATTTAGCGTTCTGGTACGATGTCGCGTAGAGATCGACTACCCCTAACAGGCTACCCCATTACCGTGTTAGTCTACATCATTACTAAGCAACAGTTGAGATTGCAGTCAAGCGCTAACTTGTAGTGAACTAAAAAAAAATTGTCGTGCGAATAGAATTTTCTATGAAGGTCATTATATAGAGGCGTTGTCTAACGATATTGGAATTGTTCGTATTGTTTTATTGACGTAGGGTGAAATACAATCGCAAAGCGACTTTCATTACGTGAAAACTCTCTGTTTTTATGTTTGTGGTAATGTATTACTTATTGTGTCAAAAAGCCTGACCTCGGCAAAGATGAATTTTAGGGTAGCATAAATGTTCAATTGAGAAGTAATGCCAGTATTCAATTAGTTACCTATTAGTTACACCGTATGTATATGTATCATTAACCTTTAAGACATCCTTCCTAATTCTTCTTCTCCCGGTTATTTGTGTGAGCGTATAAAGCTACCTCTTCCGCCTTCCCTTGATGTCCCTTCAAATAATGCTATACTAAATATAATTATTTTATACCAGAAATCTTTCTCCGTCCACGCTACACACCTATTACAGACTTCCGATCGGTGCACTCATTGAAACACAGTGTGAAAGAGCAATATCTATCGTTGTCATAGTATATTTATCACTCTTTACTTATAATAGATATATATATGTATATATATATATATATATATATATTTTTTTTTTATTATACATTTAAATATTTTGTTAGTATGTTTGAAAACTAACTATTGCACACACACATTTTATACAAACTAAACACATATATGTGTATATATACAGAAGAAACTTAGAATAGAAAATAGGGCGTGCAAAGGTGGTCTTATCAATAAAGCGATCTCTTCCAGACAACCTTTGACGTGAGTTTATATCTATATATATAAAAGAAAGTCGTGTTAGTTACTTCACTTATAACTCAAGAACGGCTGAACCGATTTAGCTGAAAATTGGCAGGGAGGTAGTTTAGAGCCAGGAGAAGGACATAGGATACTTTTTATCCCGTTCGACATCATTCCCGTGTGACTTGACATGTAACGTCAGTCACTATAAAACGTGGTATAACAAAAAAGAATCAGACTTGGAATAACAAAATTGACGTATAATGACAGCTATGTAATGACGTATGGATGACTATTTGATATTTGTAAGAAATCAATAATATAACTATTTCTATTAAATAAATAATTAACATTATTGCCCAATTGCCCATTCGTATAAACAGTGAAGTGAACTATAAAACTCGGTATGGTTAAAAATTTAAGTTTTTAGGTGAAGTGAAGTTTAATTAATAATGCCGCGACCAAGACGATCGAATCTTTCCCGACAAAGCCGTGATGCAAGAAGAATACGAAATACTGCAAATGAAAGGACTGAAGAAGAACAAGAAATTGCACGTGAACAGCGCCGCGATAGTATGGCTCGACTTCGTGCTTCTCAATCACGAGAGCAAAGTGAAGCAGCCCGTGAAACAGCTCGGTTGGCAATGCAGAATCGTCGAGCGAACAACAGAGGTCAACAAATAGATAATTTGCGACGCAGAACAAGATATTTATCAAGTGCTGATTTGAATCGAGCAGCGTTTCAATACGATTGCAGCAATGATTACAGCTTGCATCCTAGCGTTTGCATTGGGCAAATGGACGTAGTTTGCGAGTATTGTGGTGCATTAAAGTTTTCCGGAGAAACGCCTGGATTATGCTGCCTTAATGGTAAAGTGAAATTGCCATTGTTGACTCCGCCACCTGAGCCATTGTATTCATTGCTTTGTGGCGAAACACACGAATCACGCCACTTTCTTGCAAATACTCAAAAATACAATGGTTGTTTCCAGATGACGTCATTTGGGGCAGATATTATCGAAGAACGGGGATTTAATCCGACATTTAAGGTATTTATTTTTGTACTTATATAGAATGTAGTTAAAGAATAACTTACTTTATCTATTGGTACCTATGTAGTATATTTGCTAATTCTGAACTCTACTCTCCCACCGAAAAAAGTGTTTATAACCCAGTTAATACTGTCTGGTTTTTATTTTGTAGATACAAGGACAGATTCATCATCGAATTGGATCATTACTACCTTTCGAAGATACACAGAATAAATTTTTACAAATATATTTCATGGGCAACATGGAAGAACAACTTGATCGACGCCTAGAGATCAATGCAGGAATGAAGCGAGCAATTCTTCAAGACTTGCAGTGTCTGCTTCATGAACATCATGCGTTGGTCAGGTTGTTTAAGAGTGCTTTAGAGCGCATGCCAAGTGATGACTATAAAGTTGTTATCAAAGCAGATAAACGACCATCTGGAACACACGAAAGGACATTTAATGCTCCAACAGTAGACGAAGTTGCCATCCTGATTGTTGGTGAACAATTGGAAAAACGCGATATTGTGCTTACACGTCGCGATACTGGGCAACTGCAACAAATATCTGAAACTCATCGATCATATGACACATTGCAATACCCGCTGATGTTTTGGCAAGGAGAAGATGGATATTATTTTAATATTAAAATGAAAAATCCATTGAATGGTGAGTATCAGTATCATAATTTATTTCATTTATTTGTGAAAGACACTGATTTAAAATAATGCTTATTAAAAAAATGGTTAATGTCTGTATTGTTTGCCTTTAAAATTTGCCTTTGAAATGGTTAATTATCAAATTTTTAATTTCAGGTGAAGAAACTACAAAGAAAGTTAGCTCAATGAATTATTACGCATATCGTTTGATGATTCGTCAAAATGCTGACAACTATTTGCTGCGGTTTCGTCGATTGTTTCAGCAGTATTGCGTTGACATGTATGTAAAAATAGAAACGGAACGTTTAACATTCATTAGGTTGAACCAAGCCAAACTGCGTTCTGAGGAGTACATCCATTTACGTGATGCAGTTAATACTGAAGGAAATGCAGCTAATATTGGTCGATTAACTATTCTGCCGGCGACATACATTGGTAGTCCACGTCATATGCATGAATATGCACAAGATGCAATGACATATGTTCGTCATTACGGTCGGCCCGATCTCTTTATTACTTTTACCTGTAATCCAAAATGGATAGAAATTACTCAATTGCTGCTTCCCGGACAAACATCAAGTGATAGACACGACATCACAGCACGTATATTCAGGCAAAAAATTCGGTCCCTGATGAACTTTATTGTTAAACAACGCGTCTTTGGAGATACTCGATGCTGGATGTATTCAATCGAATGGCAAAAGCGAGGCCTGCCGCACGCACACATTCTTATTTGGTTAGTGGAAAGAATTCAGCCTGACCAAATAGATGATATCATATGTGCTGAGATTCCTGATTATGAAGTCGATCCAGACCTACATGATGTTGTTACTACTAATATGATTCATGGACCGTGTGGTGCCATCAATCCCCAATCACCTTGCATGGTCGATGGAAAGTGCTCTAAACGATATCCACGGAAATTAACGGCGGAGACTGTCACTGGCAATGATGGTTATCCGCTGTATCGGCGTCGATCACCAGATGACAACGGTCGAACTGTCACAACGAAAGTGAAAAGAATGGATTTCGTTGTCGACAACAGTTGGATTGTTCCATATTCGCCACTTATTTCTAAATCGTTCAAGACACATTGCAACGTTGAATACTGCAATTCAGTTAAGTCCATAAAATATATTTGCAAATATGTCACGAAAGGCAGTGATATGGCGGTTTTTGGATTGCAATCCTCGAATACCAACGATGAAATTTCACGCTATCAAGTTGGTCGTTATGTGAACTGTAATGAAGCGATTTGGCGTATATTCGCATTTCCCATTCACGAACGTCATCCTACTGTTACGCATTTGGCGGTGCATCTGGAGAATGGTCAACGAGTATATTTCACGGCTTCGAATGCTACGCAACGTGCTGAAACACCTCCAGCAACTACATTGACCAGTTTTTTTGCAATCTGCCAAAGCGATCAGTTTGCACGAACTTTGCTTTACTCGGAGATGCCACGTTATTATACTTGGAATGCTTCATCGAAGAATTTTCAAAGACGGAAGCAAGGCGATGCGGTTCCTGGGTATCCAGATGTGCGTTCTACTGATGCTCTTGGTCGTATGTATACAGTTCATCCAAAGAATAATGAATGTTTCTATTTGCGGTTGTTGCTGGTAAATGTGCGTGGGCCAACGTCATTTGAGTCACTACGAACTGTTAATGGTGTAATATTCCCAACATATCGTGCTGCATGTGAAGAATTGAAGTTATTAGAAAACGATAGTCATTGGGATACGACAATCGCTGAAGCCATTATCTGTGCATCTCCAAGTCAGATACGCACATTATTCGCTATCATAATTTCGACATGTTTTCCATCAAACCCATGTAACCTGTGGCACAAATACAAGGATAATATGTCAGAAGATATTTTACATCAAATTCGTGTCAGTTCCAGAAATCACGATATTGAGATGAATGAGGAGATACATAATCGTGCTTTACTCTTGATCGAAGATATGTGTTACCTCATGTGCGGTAATTTATTAATCAGGTTAGGAATGCCAGCACCATATCGTGAAATGAATGACGCATTTAATCGAGAATTGGAACGGGAACGTGAATATGATCACCAGGAATTAGATTTAGTAGTTCAAACGAATGTACCCCTGTTGAATTACCAACAAAAGAAAGTTTATGATACTTTAATGAAGGCAATCGATGATGAAAATGGTGGTTTATATTTCCTAGATGCCCCTGGTGGAACTGGCAAGACATTCCTCATGTCATTAGTTTTAGCAACTGTTCGGGCGAGATCTAACATAGCGGTTGCAGTTGCTTCTTCTGGAATAGCAGCCACATTGTTAGAAGGATGCCGTACGGCTCATTCAGCATTCAAATTACCGTTAAATCTTCAAACTATTGAAGAACCAACGTGTAATATTGCAAAACACTCAGCAATGGCCAAAGTTTTAGCGGTATCGAAAATCATCATCTGGGACGAATGCACAATGGCGCATAAACGTGCATTAGAAGCACTTAACCGAACATTAAAAGATTTACGCAATGACTCGAGATGTTTTGGAGGAGCAATGATTTTACTTTCTGGTGATTTCCGCCAAATACTGCCAGTAATTCCAAGATCTACGGCTGCCGACGAAATAAACGCTTGCCTCAAATCGTCAAATCTATGGCGCCATGTGAAGAAACTGCAACTGACAACAAACATGAGAGTTGCATTGCTTAATGATACATCTGCTGAAGATTTCTCGGAGCAATTGCTGACTATCGGTAATGGTCAAGTACCTGTCGATGAATCGAGCGGATTAATATCATTTCCAAATAATTTCTGTAATTTTGTCTCATCAAAAGACGAACTTATCAACAATGTATTTCCAGAAATTATTTCTAACTACAAAAATTATGAATGGATGAGTGAGCGAGCAATTTTAGCGGCTAAGAATAAAGATGTAGATGACCTAAACAACATAATTCAAAATAAGATCATTGGAACAATGCATTCATTCAAATCTATTGACTGCGTCACAAATGAAGATGAAGCCACCAACTATCCAATTGAATTTTTAAACTCTTTGGACGTGCCTGGCTTACCACCGCACAATTTACGCCTAAAGGTTGGCTCCGTAGTAATCATGCTTCGAAACATAAAACAAACAAAACTGTGCAACGGTACGCGTTTGGTGGTTAGAAAATTGATGAACAATGTAATTTACGCTACGATAATGATAGGAAAATTCAAAGGTGAGCAAGTTCTCATTCCGAGGATACCGATGATCCCAACCGATATGCCGTTTGAATTTAAAAGACTTCAATTTCCGATACGTCTTGCATTTGCCATGACCATCAACAAATCACAAGGCCAATCCTTAAAAGTTTGTGGTTTAAATCTAGAACATTCATGTTTTTCCCATGGTCAATTATACGTGGCATGTTCACGGGTCGGAAGACCATCTGCGTTGTTTGTTTTTGCGCCTGATAATAAAACAAAAAATGTCGTGTATCACAAGGTACTTAAATGAAGAGCAACCTATGTACTAAAATACAGAAATAATTATGAATGATTGATGTAGAAATTTAATTTTTTTTGTATTTTTTCCAATAAAAAAAAAATCTGCTTATTTATTGACATTAAGGCGGAACAAAGTTCGCCGGGTCAGCTAGTTTATTATACTTTAATATCTATGTCATCTATATTTGTATTTTCTCTTAATTTATTTTGTGTATTAGTATGTAGAATATTGTTAATATTGAAATATATAGTTTATTTTTAGTAGTCATCATGTAGTATATTGTACCTGTATTTGACTTTTACCACAATAAAATCATCTTACTCACATCATGAGGTGGCTTCAAGCTCTTATAAAGGCTCTTATATAGATAAGCTTTCCTATTCACACTTTATATATACGAGTGTATGTTTAAAATCACACTTTGTGGTACATATTTTATAAACTTAAAATGTATATAATAATTATTGGGACCGACAGGATTTGAAATAAGGCTTAAATCTTAGCTCCGAAATTTTTTATATGCATTTTCAGTTTATAACATTGATGATTCCTCCAAGTGTAGGTAAAAACACTGATAAATATATGGTACATAAATAATTAATAAACAAGCGCGCTAGCCAATTGTTATGGAGACCTATCAGGCATGCAGGTTTCCTCACGATGTTTTCCTTCAACGAAAAAACAAGTAATACTTTAATTGATTAAATTAAAAACATATATAACTTCTGAAAGTTAAAGATACGTGCCGGGGATCGAACTCGATGCCAAAGGCAGCCATCTTCTGTGGCGGCCATCTTCTGTGGCGATCCACAGAAGATTCATTAATACGAACATCCGACGATGGAGCACATAAACCAACGCGGGCCAGCGTTCTGTTTATACCACGCGTTGCCCATCGACCTTTTTGATCTCCCTGAGCGGGCTGTCACATGGTTGGAGAATCTGAACATTGACTGTAATTTTTTAATTTGTAGATAATATAAATAATTTGAACCATTTATTCTTAGAAAATGCCATACGACAAAATAATTAAATAAATAGCATGGCGTGGTTGTCTGTGTTATAAAATAAAATAAATAAATATGCTACCACAACACACACATTGCCATCTAGCCCCAATGTGCTTACATTATATAGCTTGTGTTATGGGTACTAAGATGACTGCTGAATATTTTTATAACAAACTAGTTGTACCCTGCCACGCTTCGCTGTGGCACATTGTGATTGAATGGTTGAGAAAAATAGATAGAAACAATCCTTGAGGTGTATTATATATCGTGCTAAAATTTCAGCTCGATCGGTGCAGAATTTCTGGAGTTTTTGAAGCGTACACAAACCAACATAACATTTTTATATATATATATATACATAAAGAATTATAATCTATATACATAAAAGAGAAAGTGTGTGGGTATGTTATATAGGCTCCGAAACGGCTGGACAGATTTCAATTAAACTTTCAGGGAATCTCCGGATTGACCTGGCGACTAATCGTGTAAAGTTTGGTGAAGATCGGAACACTCCTATTTTTGAACTGTTAAACTGTCAAATACAGCTTTTATTTACTATGATGATAGAAGAGAATGAATACGGAGAGAAATAAATGATTTAATATATTATGAGACTTAAATTAAAAATTTTATGATGTAAGTTTATTGTTTAAATAAAATACAGCAAAATCTAGCCCGGCGAAGCAGGCTGGGTACGCTAGTATATATATAAACATCCAGACACTGAAAAACATTCATGTTCATCGCACAAACATTTTCCAGTGTGTATATTTCGACTATGGTAATTACAGGCACAGGTTGTTTGGCGTGTTACGTGCATGTCCTGTGAACTGTCCCTTTGTTTATAGGCGATAGTTTCCCACTCACCATCACGTGGGTCATCTGCTTTGCCCGTCTATAATTATTAACTTAACGAATTTTCGATTATTAA
Source organism: Pararge aegeria (assembly GCF_905163445.1). NCBI lineage: Eukaryota > Metazoa > Arthropoda > Insecta > Lepidoptera > Nymphalidae > Pararge > Pararge aegeria. The sequence continues at coordinate 19,739,801 of NC_053186.1, forward strand.
AATACAAATGAATTAAAAAAATCTAAAAGTAAAATTAGTAATTTTTCATTAGTGTTGATTGATTCTATCGAACTCGACTACCCAGCCTGCGTGAAATTGACAAAGTTTGCCTACTTTCAGAAACTTTGCCAAAAACGGTTATTATAATATCGCACCTAATTTCAGAAGTTCACAAAACTTAACAACTTAATCTTTGCTTAACTTGATTAAAGTAAACGACTAGAAAGCGTTTCATCACCATTTAATCTACACACGACACACGGTGAAAAGCAGAAAATTAAAAAATCCTACTCTAATACTAACTTTAGGGTAGGCAGTGCTTTTGTACATGTATGAAGTGCACACCCCTGCGACCCACCGTTGGTTGCTTGACAACAGCTGGGCCGATTTTAATGCATTACAACTTACAAGTTATTTTATCCAACTCATCCTATGTTGGCAATATTCAAGATTGTAATGCCATAGAGTGTGGGGAACATTTCGTTACCTAATACAAATTATTAAAAGTGTCCTCAACATATTTACAATCCAGCGGAGTGAGTTGGCTAATATGCAATTTAATTTTAACCTTGACTTTATCTTAGAAGTTTGGGATAATACTAAGAGATTGTCCGTTTTCACTAAAAACGAGTGAGGCAACGCCTAAATAAGTCACGCCTATCAATAGTTATTAAATAAAAATTCACCAATAGTTATAACCTATTAGATTATTATTATGAAACGTTTTTTTTTATATAGACATCGCCTAAAGCATTAGGTATAGGATTTAGGTGGTGACTAGGTATTGTGGAAACGGCCTTTTTGATAATATTCACTGTCACTTTTTTCGTTTCTTCACCGTAGAACTTCACTAAACCATAACTATTCACTATTCACTTACTAAAAAGACGTTGTCCTTTTTGGTCTTCTTGCTAACTTAGTTACACCGAGCAGCTAGATTGGCTCGACGTTGAGGTGATGCTGAAGCCGATCTAACGGTCTATAGATTACAGAAATAAAAAAGCAAAGCAGGTGGTTGGCTATCCCACCTCATGGTTAGTCCGAAATAGTTCTTTTTTTTTCATTGACATTAGCTTTCCAGTGTAACTTGTCACCATGCGTGATTCAAAGGTATTTAGCTGTATCAACATAAGGAATTTTTAAACCATTAATGAATGCAGAAGGGCACTCTGTTTGATTAGTAAATTTTATATGCACTGGCTTAGATTCATTTAGCTTCATCCGCCATTTATTGGGCCATTCATATATCTTATTAATGCTGTTTGTACTTTATCCACAGTCTCTTCATGTGTTTTTCCCACATCCATAATGTGTCATTAAAGGTGTACCGTATTTTTGGAATACCGTAGGTGTATAAAAGGTATAGGAACGGACCTACAACACTACCTTGTGGAACTCCAGCTTATATATTTAAGTTTATAGTAAGCCTCTTCATGCCTTACCTTGAACGCTCTATTTTAACATCTTTTTTGGTAATGTTAATACAACAATGGATCTACATTAACGTTGGTAGCACGAGTGTTATTTGTGTAACGTGACCAAACTGCACGACATACACGATATAACATTACAATAGTCGTTTCCGCATGGCCGCCACTTCCACTCTAAGCCACTAATTGGATGGATGTCTTGTGGAGCAGGTGTTGTGCGGAATAATCTGAACATGCTATATTATTTTATACGGCCAGCGATTTCGTTCCTGATACCCTGATACAACCTCTTATATTACACGATTTGTTTCATTTAACTCCTTATTTTATCTACGAAAATGCTTACTGTTAATTGTTGTTTTGTTGTATTTTATTCCAACTATTTTCAAATTAGATTAATCTAACTCACTTAAAAAAAATAGAACTTAGCAGATACAAATACTCTTAAAGGAACCTTCCAACAAATGGATTTTCATATAATCTTCCAACCACGTTTACAGGCCCGTTCAAAAGTGGGTAGCCTAATGCGCCTTTGAGAACTTTGTGCTCTTAGCAATGCAGTTTCTTTAAAGCAAGTGTTTTTTAGGTTAAAAGACATTTATTCTCAAAAGAAATAGTTTCAGTTTTTTTCCGTTTAATGCTAAAAATCCTTGTATATAATAAAATAAATATACTACGACAATACATCGTTATCTAGCCCCTTAGTAAGCGTACCTTGTATTATGCGGACTAAGATAGAATATACGGATAAACAACCAGACACGGAAAAACTTTCATGTTCATCATACATACATTTTCCAGTTGTGGGAATCTAAGCCACTCGGCCGTCAATATCGAACTCGGTCCCTTAAAAGGGAGGCTGGAATCTTAGCTATCACCGCTTAAATCTATCATCTACCGTCAGATGTTTTATAAAATTGAGTAGGTAGCATTCTTTCAGGTATGATAATTGATAATAATGTGGTTTGTTGAACACTAGCTATTGCCTGCGTTCTCTGTTTTTAGGTTTTTTTAAATCCCAAAGGTATCGTTTGTTTCCCTGGATTAATTTACTTATAATTATTATTTACTAATTAATTGATTAGCCTATTTTTCTCAAATCATCAACTAGATTAGTTGCTCAATTAGGGCGTAAGGAAAGGACAAACAAACAAGCACACCTTCGCATTTATAATACTAGTAAGGGTTTTCCTTTACATTTATTAAAGTGACTCCTAGTAGAGTACCTAGAGTGACTGCCATAAAGGGCCATGATGTTATGTTTCACCTCAAACTAACTTTTCATAACTTTCTACGCTCGCTCCTGGAACATCTATCTGGGTATTGTGTATTTTTTTGCGTTATTTCAAACTGCCACACAAATAACTTCTACGAGTTCGTAGCAAATTGGAAACCTGCGCTCGTATATAGCATTCCTATGAAATAGCCTATGCTTTGATATAAAATACAATTTTGAAATACCTATCCTGCAAACGAAATAATAATAAATATACTACGACAATATATACTTCGCCATCTAGCCCCAAAATAAGCGTTGCTTACGTTATGGGTGCTAAGTTGACTGATGAATATTTTTTTAATAAATAATATACATAATTACTTATAATATACCCAGTAGATGACTGATGAAAATTGTTATGAATAATATACATAAATACTTCTAAAATACACATGCACATTTTCCACAATCATTTTCCAGTAATGGGAATCGAACCCAAAGCTTTGGACTCTGAAAGCAGATTATTGCTCAAAATTTTTCACTATCTTGTCTTGACATTGAGTAATCCGTGCTGGATCTGCCATATCGCGTACATAGTGGGTACTAAGCCGACTGTTGACGGAGTCCCCTTCTTCACCAACCTATCACCCACTACAGGGTAATGGTCTACTCTCAGAATGAGTAGAGCTTAGGCCGCAGTCCACCATGCTGGCCAAGTGCGGACCTCGTACGCCCATGAAAATATTATGAACAACTTTCAGGCATGCAGGTTTTCCAACGACTTTTTACTTCACTAATAAAGCATGTGGCATCTATTTGCTTAAATTAAAACAAAGCCGGACATCGCTTCGAGTCTCTGCGACATATTTGCAGATGAAAATTCTAAGTTATTACTATTAACCGTAGCGTCGTTATGCAGCAGGTGGCACATGGCAGAGCACCTACCGCTTTAAAGCGAGCTCCACTACACTGTGGAAGCAGATGATACGGATGTGTTACCAGGTGGGTACTCGTGGTAGTTGACGGTGGTGTAGTGCGCGAAGGGCGAGGCGGCGAGCAGGGACAACGCCCACAGAGCGAGCACGATGCGGAGCGCGCGTCGCAGCCCCGCCATGGCGTAGATGTGCAGCGGGTGGCAGATGGCCAGGTAGCGCTCCAGTGTGAATGCCACTATCGTCAGCACCGAAACGTAGGACGCCCTGTGTTACAAAAAATTCAAATTCAAATTCATTTATTTCAAGTAGGCCTACTTTATAAGCACTTTTGAAACGTCAAGTATGCATGTTTGTGTGACTCTACCACCGGTTCGGAAAGCAGATTCTACCGAGAAGAGCCGGCAAGAAACTCAGTAGTTGCTCTTTTCCAACATCAACATTTACAATCATTTTGCTATCTTGCGGGAGATGAGAGCGAGGCTGGCTGCTTCCATTCTACCTTGTCATTGAGGAATTCATCAAATGTATAGTAACCTCGCTGTACTAGATGCGTTTTTACACATTTTTTAAATGTATGCATTGGTAGGTCAAGAATTTCCTTAGGAATCATGTTGTAAAAGCGTATACTCAACCCCACAAAGGAGTTCTGCACCTTTCGCAGACGATATGCAGATATCACTAATTTATGACCGTTTCTGGTAAGTCGATTGTTAATTTCAGCTTTTGATTTATAAAGAGTAATATTTTGCCTCACAAAGACTATATTATTATAAATGTATTGCGAAGCTACTGTAAGAATACCTATTTGTTTAAATTTTTCACGAAGCGATTCGCGTGATCCAAGTTTATATATTGATCGTACGGCTCTTTTCTGTAGTATAAATATACTTTCAATATATGCAGCTTTTCCCCACAGCAAGATCCCATAGGACATAATACTGTGAAAGTATGCGAAATAAACAAGCCTAGCTGTTTCAACATCGGTAAGCTGTCTAATTTTCCTGATTGCATATGCAGCTGAGCTGAGTTTACTCGCTAGGCTTTCTATATGGGTACCCCACTGTAGCTTACAATCTAAGGTCACTCCTAGAAAAACAGTGGAGTTTTCTATTTCAAGTGTTTCTCCATTTATTATGATGTTTTTATTTACGTTAGGCAAAACAAATTCCAAACACTTGGTTTTTTTTGCATTTAAAAGTAAGTTATTAACAGTAAACCAGTCTGACACATGTGACAAAGCACGGTTTACGTCGTCAAAATTATCTTTGTTTCTATCAGTCTTAAAAATGATGATGTATCATCTGCGAACAGTACAATCTCACAAGTGCCCCTGACATGGTGTGGCAGATCATTTATATACACCAGAAACAATAAGGGACCCAAAATTGAGCCTTGTGGGACACCCATTAAGGCAGATGATCCCTTAGACTTTATGTCTTTTACGCATACCCTTTGAACTCTATCACTTAGATAAGAGGCAATTAAATTGAGTGCAACGTTTTTGATGCCATAGTGGCTTAGTTTTAATAACAACGTTTTGTGTTCAACGCAATCGAATGCTTTGGACAGATCACAGAAAACACCAATGGCATTCTGCGAACGTTCCCAGGCATCGTAAATATGCTTTATGAGTCTTGCGCCTGCATCCGTTGTACTACGACCTTTAGTGAAGCCGTACTGCTCCGGATGAAGTAAGTTATTTACATTAAAATGATTTAAAAGTTGATAAAGTATAATTTTTTCAAAGACCTTACTAAGAGTTGGCAAGATTGAAATAGGCCTGTAATTGTTAAGGTCATTTTTATGACCGGATTTAAAAAGGGGTATTAATTTACTACATTTCATTAGGTTCGGAAAAATACCCATATCAACACATTCATTAAAAATTACGGCTAGATAAGGGGCAATAACGTCAATAATGTTAGAAATGACCATCACCGACATACCCCACAGATCACCGGTTTTTTTCAACTTTAATAACCTGAAATTCTTTACAATATCTATTGCAGATATATGTTTAAAATTAAATAAAACATTGCACTCTTTAACATTATCTCTCAATATACGCTGAGCTGCTATTGGTGAAGAGCTTAGAGAATCTGTTAACAAAATGGGAACATTCTGAAAGAAGTTTTCGAAAGTATTAGCAACCTCCCTGTCGGACGTCACTTTATTGTTATCAACAATAAGTTCAAAATCCACATCACGAGATTTAGTTTTTCCTGACTCGTAATTAACTATTTTCCAGGTTGTTTGTATTTTGTTATCAGATTTCATTATACTATATTTAATGTGTAGCGATTTCGCATTAGTGCAAACATTCTTAAATATTTTAGAGTATTTTTTTACGTGTTCTACGAAAGTTGGAGTATGATTAAATTGTTTTTCATCATACAGCTCATACAACTTCTCCCTACTTTTATATATACCTACAGTAGCCCAGTCACTAAATTTTAATTTATTACTGACATTGATGTGCTTAAAGTTGAATACTCTATTAAATTCGTTGTTCGTTTGACGTTACAAAAAACAATGTCAAGTATTCCGTCAAAATCACGTGTTCTAGAGCGACTAATCAAAATAGGAGCAGCTAATACAATAACACTCTGCTTATTTCAGCAAGTAAGCATCAGGTGATACAAAATACCCCAATGTCTATTTATTACTAAAATTAAGCTTAATTTGTTATACTCAGCGAAAAGCAGTGTCTTAAACAATTCGACATCTCCTGTGGCTACTCCAGTTTCGGAGCAAAACGTGCGTAGAGGGTACATTGCCGAAGATCTGTTTGGTGTGGAGTATAAGGATTGAAGAAATTATAAATTAAACCATACAGATTAGCAAATTAAGCTTAATTTTCATCATATATCATGGATTTCCGCAAAGTAACGCCTGCTTCTATCCAATACCCAATATCGACGTCAATCGGTTAAAATTATGAGAATGATGATATGTCTTATACGTAGTGTTACGATGTTCATTTCTAGAATGACATATTTTGGATGTTTCTGAAGTTCAAGAAAGTAAATAAAAAAAACAGATAGGATAAGATTGGATAGCAATTAGCATAAAGGAAAGACCGATGTATTTCATGGAAGAAGCATTTAAATATGCAGTGACATTAAACAATATAATATATTTAAAATGTGAAGAATACAATAAAAAAGTTTGTGTGTTTTTTGCAAAAATATAGTAAAAGATCTGGTATGTAACGTATAGGAACATTGTTTCATCCAGATATTACAATGAATGCAGACGAGGACGAGGACGCGGGCAGAATAAGCTGAAACGGCTACTGCGAATGGACACGCCCTACAATATTATTCAGCACTAATTAACATAGCTTAATTGTATAACTTATGGCCCAAGTGACAATATCCGATGGGAAATCGCTTCAACGCATTCAAATGTGATGCGATTGTGTGTTAATTCGACGGGACATGTGACGGCTGAGCCACGTGTAGCCTCGCTATACCTGTGGGAAGGATATGTTCGAGGGCTCTGTAGGCAAACGATGAAACATTGTAATCTAGTCATTTCTGACCACCTTTTAATATTATCATCTAATAACTGTCAGTTTTATCAATTCTTCGAGCTTTGGCGCACCAGTGAAAATAAAATCGAAATAAACTATGTATAATAATAAGATAGCAGCGGTGATAGCGCAGTGGGTAGGAGCTCGAATTTACTTTCGAGTTCGAATCCCAGCACGCACTCCTAACTTTTCTAAGTTACTAGCTGACCCCAGCGCCATCTGTCGGGCTGATTTGTGAACCTAAACCATCCAGGGTACCACCCAAACGCATACCGAAAAATTCATTGAAATCGGTCCGGCCGTCTAGGAGGAGTTCAGTGACATACACACGCACACAAGAAATATATATATAAAGATATGCATTTCAAGTAAATAAAAAATATTACTCGCTTCGACGGTGAAGGAAACCATCATCGTCGAAGCAAGTGATAAAACAAACCTGCATGCCTGAGAGTTCTACTTAATGTTCTCAAAGGTATGTGGACTCCACCAATCCGAACTGGGCTAACGTACTTATCCCCTTTTTAATGTCTTCCATTTCATTTTCATTTCATATCATTGACGTTATGTTAAGTAACAATCCAGTAATAATATAAGATGGAGGCTGGCTTGATTAATAGGGGTATGGCAGTTATATTAAGCATCTAATCGGTTTCTATTAGTCGCGGGGAGGCACGTAGGTTGGTGGCCAAGGCCGAAGTTTTACATGAGACATCCAACGTCACAAACCTAATACATTAAATTTTAATCAACTTTAAATATTATTGAAACTAGCCATACCTAAACAATAAGAGGACGAACTTCCAATGAAACGTTGTAATTACTAAAGAGCAGACTTTTCGAGGAGCTGATGTCAATTCTATTCAACACAAATCTCTTAGACGAAGCCGGCATATTATCATAAAATAGAGCTATTCTCTTTCATAGTGAAAAGTACAACATTAGCTTTAGGAATGTCCATTTAGTTTACAGAAACATATGTAGGTACACATTGAATTTATGAAAAAATACAAATCTTGAGCTACGACTTGTGTCAGTAGTGTATTAAATACATTTATAAAGCCAGTAGTGCTATTTTAGTTGGACTGACATCTCCGATTCCGGAATTCTCCGAAAACTATATTGAAAGTTCTAATAATAGTAAATTCAATATATAATAAACTAAACTTTCAACTAATTTTAATTAATATTCATATACCAACTGGTAGAATGTATATGGATATTATTTAATATCATAAAAACTCAATGTACCTACTTTCTTTGTAAATAAATTGTTATTATTATTATGAATGCTAGCTAGATATTTCAGCTACTGAATTAATGTCACCAAGATACAAAAAACTACATGGCACGGAATATGATAAAATAAATATGTCTTACTTTACAAGCCCCGTTATAGTGAGTTGAATGGCCCCCCGCGTAGCTAACTAAATAATGATCTAACTCGTCTCTACTTGAATTTCTGTCTTCTTTTAAAAGTATATATGACGTTTCTGACACAGTCTGGTATAGGCTTTATGGATGTGAGCAGAGATCATGTACAGAAATAAAACTCAATGTGAACAAGGTCGCGGTAAACAGCTAGTGTCACTCAGGTTTACAGTTCACTGGACGTAAAGGTCTAGCCGTCAATACGTCAGGGGCTTGTCTTCGCAAAAAATTCACTATCGGCCGACGGAAACCCAGCCAACCAGACAGTTAATGAGAAAACTTGCACCCAAAAAATGTCCAAGATAGCCTACTTTAATCCAGAAAATCCTATATCACTTGTCTGTCACGTCGACTACCTCGTCGGTCTCGTGGTAAGCATGTTTTACAGCGGATGTAAGTCTCTGGTAGTAACCAGTTGCGTATTTTAAGATTCAGTACCCTGGGCCAGTATGATTGGCCGCTTCATAAATTAAATAAACAAAGTAAAAATAATATCCAACGGTTCCTGGATTTAGGAACTGGTGATAGCGCATTGGGTAGGAGCTCATTGGAGCTCGACTTCACTTTTCGGGGGCCGATTTCGTATCCCAGCTCGCACCTCTAACTGTTCTAAGTTACGAGTACGTGCGTTTTTTTTAAGTAATTAAAATATCGCTTGCTTCAACGGTGAAGGCAATTATCGTGAGGAAACCTGCATTTCAGAGAGTTCTACATAATGTTCTCCAAGGTGTTTCGAGTCCACCGATCCGCACTGGGCCAGCGTGGTGGACTACTTAACCTCTTCTCATTGTGGGAGGAGACCCGTGCTCTGTCGCGGACCGGTAATGGGTTGATGTGATGATGATGAGGATGAATGAAGAACCTAAAAAGGCATTATGTTTTTTTCATGTTTATAGACGAGCGCTTGACTTGATGTTTTAGACGGCCCATTGGCGCAGTTTGCAGCGACCCTGCTTTCTGAGTCAAAGGTCGTGGGTTCGATTCCCACGACTGGAAAATGTTTGTGTGATGAACATGAATGTTTTTCAGTGTCTGGGTGTTTATCTGTATATTATAAGTATTTTATGTATATTATTCATAAAAATATTCATTAGTCATCGTAGTACCCATAACACAAGCTACGCTTACTTTGGGGCTTGATGGCGATGTGTGTTTTGTCGTAGTATATTTATTTATTTGTTATAATCACACCTGATGGTAAGTGATGATGCCTAAGGTGATACTTATTCACTCTTGATTTCAAGGTACTCATATTGATAGAATGAAACTGAAACACCATTTATTCAGCTTCATCCACATCACATTGCCTGAATCCCTATTTTTCCACTTATATTATCTATATATGCAAAACCTATTATATGTGAAGAGGTTATAGTTATAACAGAATTACGCTTTATCTCTATCCGATAAGAACTATGCATTTTTCCGAGATAAAGAGTACGTTTACTCTCTGTTTGCACCGCCCCGCGCAGCCTGACGCCTCTGTCCCTCTGTCCCTAGGGTGAATACGCCCATGGTTGGCACCTACAATGTATTGTATTGTATTTATCGATATGCGTCTGTTTGTAATGCCAGAAGAAAAGCTTTGAAATACTAAATGCTTAAGCAGAAAATACACGTATAAAGAACAAAAAACTATTCTTAAAGTTATGGTCTGTTCGTCTGTCAGCCTGCCGTAATATTCTAACTTCCGTTAAGTTAGGGAATATTAAAATTTGGACGTTGGACAGGTTCCTTTTAAGGTTGGTATTTGCTACAAAAGAGTTTTTTTTTAATCTACACATGATGAGGTGTAACGGGAATAAGAACATTAAAATCGCCATAATTTTGTAAAACTTTGTTATGTTATCTAAAAACAGCCCTAAGGGGTTAAAAAATGGATTGCCAAAATTTTAGTTCCGTGTTAACGAACGGACACGATTTTATATAATCGTTCATACACGGTACGGGGTCTCCTGTCACAATGAGTATGGTTTAGGCCGTAGTCCACGCTGGTCAAGTGCGGGTGGGTAGATTTCACACGTCTTCGACCCGAGCTAGATCCCCCGCACGCACACCTAACTTTTCGATTATGCGTTTTGTTAGTTAACTGTGTACCACAGATAAAAACGATGCAAATACAATAGTAGTCAAGTATGTAGGTACGTAGTGTAATTTGGCGGCCTTATCGCTCACATAGAGATCTTGTCCAGGAAGTATTAAACAAGTGCGTAAAAATAAATGCGATAGATGCGCGTAGGTGTTATGTTGGGACGAAATCGGGACGAACCACTAGTAGTAAGTGTCAAATCCTTCAATATGAGTACCTTTAAATCAAGAGTGAATAGGCATCTTCTAGGCAAACGCGCCCCCGCTTGGACTGCATCATCACTTACCAGCAGTTGTGTTTGAAGACAAGCGCTCTTCTATAAACATAAAAAAAAAGTGTGTGTCAGCTCCGACGCACGACTGAAGTTTACTCCTTAAGTATGATTGTCGAAACATACACAAATAGAGTTTATTTAACTGAATAAAGATTAATACCATATGAAAGGGTAAATTAAAAACCCTGTGCAATTTATTCACACACGGCGGAAGTGTAACTTCTTAAAAGTACCCTACGAGAGATTGAGGTGGATGTAGAGTATCTGAACTATTAGGATAAATGTAATGTTTCTTATTTAGTTTCCATGGTAACTAGAATAGGTAAAAAAATGTATAATGTTTTCTATCTCATTCTGTCCTATACATTTATGTGTTTGTTTCTTTATCTAGATATTATTCGGTTTCCTTAGTAACTTAAATAGGAAAAATAAGTTAATTAAACGAAAGCGACGTTGCATGTTTGCGCACCACGGTTGCCGGGCATGCAACGTCGCAAAGCGAAAACGTAACGAGGTCATTCATCAGTAGATTTTACTCCTCACATTTTTCTCATAACGGGCGCCTTATATATGAAAATCGATTCTTAAGGAGTAAACTCCAAAAGTCGCTTTGTCTCGTAAAATTGCATATCTCAATTTCAGCATCGCCTTCAGTACTGCATTTTCCATATAGTATATACAAAATAAATATTTAAAGGCAAATACGTGTTACATCATGCTGAGATCCGTATAAGATGCATTATGTGTGCGATTCAAATCTTTATGTATGAGTAATTCAGAAGATTACGGCGGAGTACGCCCTTTGTTCACGGGAGTTAATCAATTCTCATTGAGCTGTGAAACTGTATGATGAAACAGCGTGACTTCACGACTCAGTAACTCAGTGAGTGCTCTTGCCTTTCATGCGTCCTTGGTCATATGGTCATGGAGATACATCGGGCCGTTGGACAGTGCACACGTCAAGGTAACATGCCTGATAGGCCACGTTATAATTATGTCTTGGTTCGATTCCAGCCTTAGTTTTTTTTTATTCCACTACAAGTTAGCCCTTGACTGCAATCTCACCTGGTTTTAAATGATGATGCAATCTAATATGGTAGCGGGTTAACCAGTTAGAGAGTACGGTTTTCATCTGATTGGTGGCTACGTGAAATCGCACGGAAACACTAAATCGCTTAGCGGTGCGTCTTTGTCTCCTCCCACCAGACCTGAGAAAATTCATAAATTATAAATTCCCAAATTGCCCCTGTGGATTCCACAAACCTCTGAGAACATTATGTAGAACCCACAGACATACCGGTTTTCTTACGTTGTTTTCCTTCACCGTCGAAGCATGATATTTTTAATAACTTAAAACGCACATAACTTAGAAACGTTAGAGGTGCGTGTTGGGATTCGAACTCGGCTCCTGAAAGTAAAGTCGAGCTCCTACATACTCCTTATATCTCTATACAAATACTAACGTTATAAGTTTATCATTTTTACAATATAATCTGTAATCAAACCACCCAGATTCACAATAAAGCGTAGGCATTGAATGGCATCTATACAGATATGTAAGTAGGTATACAATTCTTTTCAAGTGTAAGAAGATTCGCGTGGAACCCATTCGTTTCATGCATCGCCTGAAGGATTGATCGCAAGAAATAGCTGAGTAGGGTCACCAACTAGGGCTGTATTTTGCATATCTTGATTTTTATATTCACCATATTATCCTTATGTATGGTTATACATAAGGATCTCCCTCTCTTTAGTCGGTCCCTCACGACTGAGATCGTGATCACTGCTATGGCGGACTCACCATATTTACTTATTTACTTACATTATACTTATGTATAATGTGGTGAATGTGCTGTATTAGCTTTTTTTCAAAAAGTAGGTGCTTGAATAAGTAGGTAGTACTACTCAGTTTTACTCAGTATTTGTTGGTTTTAATGAATGAGCGAGTCTTATGTGTGGCTGAATGACTAGTAGAATTAGTAGAAATTAAAAAAAAACAAATTTCGTTGTAAGTATAGCAATCTATTCGACTATACCCTGTGTATATATTTAAAAACCCAATTTTGTTTAAAAAAATTATATTGAATCGAATCTATAGCTAAACCGATAAAAAATTAAAAAACGTATACGTCGCTAGATTAAAAAAAAAGGAATAATATATAATCGAATTGCCTAATAACGTCTATCAAACTTCACTTCATATGGGAGGGAGAGTTTTAGAGCGTACACCCACTACGCTGCTAACATGTGGGTCGATGGGCTTTAACAATTAATATCACCTGTTAGTTGTAATTCTCGTGACCCACAGCTTTGTAAACATGTTTTAAAAGGCGAAGAGTCAGAAATTGCCAATCTCTAAACTCTGGGCAGACACTTAAGCTCTTCTGACAGAAAAACTCAGTACCTATTATTTGCCTGACCTGGGAATCGAACCCAGGGCCTCATGATCCGTTATCGTACTTGGTAATCATTACACCAATGATTCTGTCAAAATCTTCAATTTCTCATTAAATGAATACATATACACCGATGGTAGACTGGTTGACGACTCAAATGTATGTTTACGATGTTTACCATCTCAATTGTACCTACAGCCTGATGAATAATTTCAATCAAATTAAATCGACAATACTATATGCAAATATTTACTTATATAATGATGTATTTAATAATTTACTTATTTTGTACCAAAATTAAATAAATATACTACGATATAATTCACATTGTGTATGGGTACTACTATGTATGGTATGACTGATGAATATTTTTATGAATAATATACATATTAACACCCAGCCACTAAAAAACATGTCCATCGCACTGGAATCGAACCCACTGCCACTCAGAAACGCTGCCCACTGCGTTATGTAAATAATTATACACAAGAAAACATGTGGACCAGGAAACACTTAGAGAGATATCCCTTTAAGAGATCTCTACCAGTGACCCTAGGCGGTGAGAGAAATAGAGAGGGAAGGGTACAACAAAAGAAAAGAATAAGTAGGACATATTATGCAAATGATTTTAAAAAGTAAATTAAAAAAATACAAATAAATTGATCGGTTACAAAAGCGGGCTGTACGACTTGTTGACAATCCCAAATTGTCTTGCAGTTTGCAAAAAAACTATTGTGAAGTCAGCCGTCAGGTTGCTGGAACACCGACAGTAAATCGTAGAAATGTCTTCTTTTAGCCACATCGTCTCATTGGCGTTCGGATACGTAGCGATACGCGCGTGCAACCGTGTTAACTTACTTATTTTTTTGAGTTAAACCGGTGGTTTTGGTAATAATGGCAATACATGAAGACCTGTTTAGAAAAAAAATAACCACAAAGTCATAAAGATCATTTTGAAAAATCTATATATTCTCTTTATAAGCTTATGATAACTACGAAATTATTGAGGAACATCTTCGAGATTTCAAACAAAGTTGAAAAGGAAATTGAATTTTATTTCCGTTAAATTAATGTATTTCAGTATTTATGTCACTACAACTTGAAACTTCTAGTTTTAAGGCCATATGCATTCGCGTTTTGTAATGATTCAAAAACAGTTACCAGATGTGGTGTTAACAGACAAAACTATAAATGATTAGGGTTGGTAATTAATATTTGATTGTTCATAATGAGGGTAGTGCTATGTACGAGCATATAGAGGGTATAAGGGCGCCCAAGAGAAACCGCATTACCCTTGCATTGAAAACGCTATCTTTCACCACCGACGACAATAAAATTAAGGCTAGTAACAACGGGGCTGGCTGATATGAAGTTTCATCGAAAAGGGACAGCAACACTAGAATAAACAAAATTTTCGGATGCGGCATGTTTCTTATTTAAAATCAGGGAACTTACAAAAACTACTAACATATTAAATCAATGTTTTAAGTAACATTACAACCCAGAGGGGTAATGGATTAGAAAAAAGTACGACATTACAAACTAATAGCGCATGAAAATAGGAAGACTGCTTTAGTCCAGCAGTGGACAGTAACAGGCTATTGAGATGAGATGAGATGTGATGAGAGCCTTACGAATATACGTACTTTAACTTAATTAGATTACGGGTCTTTTTATAGGGCAATGTCAGGCGAGTGGTATGAAAAATAGAATTTTTACTTTTAGTTAGAAGTTAGTAGCTTTAGATTCTTAGTTGGCAAATAGAATATTAAATCCTTTAACAACGAAACCGTGCATAAGATCTAAGAGATGTAATTAATTGCCTGTATAAATAAGTTAAGATATAAGATATAAGATATGAAAGAAAGTAGATTTTTTAATTTAATGATTGGTTAAGGCTCATGTTCATTTCTCTTTTTCGCTCACTTCTGATTTTTTCTTTGGCACGCCCTAGAGCCTAGGATTTGGCGTATTTTATGTCATTGGTGTCAAAAGATTCCTATTAGTCGTAAAAGTGACACTGGGTACATTAAAATAAAAAAAAACAACATAAAAAGAATATTTACGAAAAACAAGAAACCAGACTGCGTCAACTAAGATTATTAAAACCAAACTAAAATATTCAAATTAAAATCTTGTTTCAATGAATTTAATAAAGATGGCAGATATTGTTTATTTTAATTTTCTTTGTTCATTTATACTTAAGCCTAAATTTTGAGGATATTATATTAATCTGGGCTAAAAACAAACGCTTCAATTTTACAGCTAATACTGAGACTTTGCACTTATTTTATTCAAAACTAATGTGACAATAAGGAATTTTACCGTTAGATTCTGTTGACTTCGCAACATTAAACATTAAACTATCCCGAAGTTTTGTCGCTTCTCTTTAGAATATTTTTCTCCCAACTTCGTATAAAAAAAGAAATCTCCTGATTTTGGAGTAAAATTAATGTTCACCCAAATGATTGCCGACTCAAATCAAGTGAAAGATTTGCGTGTTCTGCATACCGCCATGAAAACATTTCAGACACCAGAATGACGTCGTAGGCGAGTTTCGGGATTGAACAGTGAAAAGGAATAACTGGTTAAGTGCACAAGATATAGGATATTCCGTAAAAAATAAAGAAAACTTCGTACTATTAATCAAAAGTTTAAATTATGAAAATTTATTTTTTATATCCGTTTTTATCAGAAATCCGATAAAGGTTTACCAGTTTAATGTAACTGCCGTAACCCTAGCTGGTTCGCAAGTTACTATGTTAGACTGCATCATCACTTGCCACCAGAAGAGTTTGCAGTGAAGGACTAATAAGGATGATTTAAATTAGAGCGTAAAGGCGATTCAATAATAATTATAATACTTTTTACCCCTGCTTAAAGACGGACACGCTTTATGGTAATAAAAGCTTTCCACGATAAAAATACGTTAATATCAACATTCAAAATAATTTTCATGAAGAGGTTAGAAAAGAGAACAACAAAAAGGCATGAATTCCCATGAATCCCAGAAACTGTATTTTCTCGGTAATTTTGAAAGTAGCCTATGTCACTCTACGGCCCAGTAACGATCTCTATGCAAAAAATCACATTAATCCATTATTCCGCTAGGATAAACCAATAGACCCATTTTCGCATTTATAATATTATAAAGATTAAAGTCTCCCTCACAGATCGGTTCGTTGTTCAAGAAAATGGCGATTTTACAACATTTCCGTTACGCGCAATCTTTTATGAGTGAGCACGTTTATAAATTGTGATCCTCACATAAAAAGTTGTATCAGCATTTTTCGCTTAGAAACTTTTCGGTTAAAACGCGTAGCTAATGGCTACATAAAGAAACGTTCGTATGGGATTCACTTTGATTATGTAACCTGCGTAAAGGAAAACGTAATTTCGTGAAAGGTTTACGGAAAATTAACGTTACGATAAATAAAGCACTTTAAATGTTTCTACATTATGTTTAGCTCGGAGAACGTACGAGCGAAAAAAATTGTTATTGTGGTCTACAAAACATTAATATTGGCAACTACGACTTCCTTTGCGGATGGTCAAAATAGATAATGGCTTAGCAATACGTGCCACCAAAAGAAGATCAAGCTGCAGCAACGAGAACAATACTGTGGGCAATTGACAATGTCTTCAAAGCTTTAAAGCTGTGTTTTTAAGTAGTTGGTCCCGGCCCGGCCTGGCAGAAGCAATTTGGAAATTTATAACTTCTGAATTTTCTCTAGTCCAGTCTGGTGGGAGGCTTCGGCCGTGGCTAGTTACCACCCTACCACCATACCACCTACTACCATTTCTACATTTTACTTTTTATGAGGTAGGTCCTAGTTTTACCTGTACAAGTCGGTTCTTTTTTTGTCAAAAATATTTTTATGTACACCTAGCCGTTAGGTATTGGTAAATTCTACTATGTAGAGTTTCTAATCTGCATATTAAGGTTCTATGAAGGAGGACGGGCCGCAGCATCCTCTGTGCTTCTACTACCATCTACTGCCACCACCACCACCACCCGTCTGCCCAGCGTGGTGATTTCAGGCAAACCCTTCCTTTGGAAGAGGCCTTTACTCCAACAGTGAATTTTAGGTTTACTTTTATAGACTACAAAGTCTATACATTTTAGTTGGCACTCTTAGCCCACGACGATTACTCGACCTTGGAGGTGTTTTTTTTAACTTCTTTAATTGGGTTTATGTTTTATAATGTATTGAGTCGTATCGCTAATAACGTTAAAGTTCGTCAGCCAAAATTGAAGCGTGGTAGGCCTGCGCCAACGAGTGAGATGTTAGTATACCAAATAAATAAATAGGTAAACTATGACAGTACACACTTCGTAATCTAGGCCCACAGTTAGCATAGCTCATGTTATGGATACTTAGATGATATTTTTATAAATGATTTACATAAATACTTATAATATATACACTGAAAAACCATACATGTTCACCGCATAAACATTTTCCAGTTGTGGGAATCGCACCCACGGCCTTGGACTCTGAAAGCAGGTCGCTGCCTACTGCGTCAATCGGCCGTCGACGGTAATTAGGATGATGATGATGATGTAATATGTAATTATTTCTTTATCATATCAACCCATTACCAGCCCACAACAGGACACGAGTCTCCTTTCACAATGAGAAGGGCTTAAGGCTGTAGTCCACCACGCTGACCCAGTGCGGATTGGTGGACTTCGCACACCTTTGAGAAAATTATGGAGAACTCTTAGGCATGCAGGTTTCCTTACGTTGTTTTCCTTCACCGTTGAAGCAAGTGATATTTTGCTTGATTAAACCGCACATAACTTTTAAAAGTTCGACTTGAACTCGGACTTGGCCCCACGTAAGTGAAGTGGAAGTCCTACCTACTGGGCTAGTAAAAAATACTCGTAAAACTTATAACCAAACTTATTCCTGTGTCGCCATGCGCTCGTGGAATGGTGCCAAGAATGCTGGCTGCACCCGCGCGTTGAACAGCCAGGCTGATCCCTTATACAAAAAATGAGCCAGCTCCTCTGTCACCAGTAGAGATATCAACCGTGGTTATATCTCGTAAGAATAGCCTTGGTCATGGTTAGGTACAATATGTAGGATACTAACGCTTCTGAGATGAGCGCGCGCAGTTTGCAGAACACCACCCCGAGGCTGTAGGGGTACTGGTGCCAGTACACTGATAAGTCGTTCGGCAGACCTGCGGACAAGAAAGGGGCATTTTTATTTACTAGAAATGGCAACAGTCAAATCAATTCAATTAATTTCTTTTTTGAATTTGGATTAGTTTATTCCTACTAAAATGTTATTTTTAGTTTGCTTTAGTTAACCTACAAAATGGAAATCACGGTACGTATATAACAACTCTAAATTAAAATAATATTAACAAATATTATATCTTATCATATACTAGATCTGCCCTGCGGCTTCGCCCGCGTTAATTCCGGAATGCAGCGTATTGCTACACAGTCCACACCGACCTCAATAAATCAGATACCAAACGTAAAGTTTTTCAATCGTACTTGAAGTGCCAAATAAAAAAAAACTATGATATTAAGTACAGATAGTATTGCAACATATGTAAACAAATGTAAAAGGTGTAAGCGAATAATGTACCTATGTGTTGTTGCTCTTGAAGCTTTAGGTTACCCACAATTGTAACCTTCAGTCAAAACATTGCCAATCGCAAATGCCCGTCCCTCAGGACCTACTCCCGTTTTGCCTTATTTAAAATACTTGGAATTCTTTAGTCGTAGCTGTCCTAGTACTGAAGTCTTCATAGATGTTGCAACACTTTATCTATTCAGTATCGATAAGCCTTAAGAGAAAATTAGCTGCTGGCTCTGAGTGTTCTGTCCTCAATCTCCAATCATATTCATCAGATCTACGCGAAATTTCGGAAAAACTAAACTGATAGTATTACCTATCCAATACCAAAAAATATTTAAACCGGTTAACATTTGACGGAGTTTATAGTGTTAAATCGTCAAACACTTTCATCCCCTCTCCCAAAGTAACTGAGCTGTATTTCGGGATAAAAGGTATCCTATGTCCCACCTACATCGAAGTATGAACTCAAATCGTGCAAAGTTCCATTTGAATTAATTAAGTAGTTTCAGCGTTATGCGCGGTCCAGATACAGATAGCCAGACAGACAGACACGAATGAAAAAAATACAGTATAGGTTATGAGTGCCTTCCAAAAAAATCTAAAAATTTCAATGTACAGAATTAGTTATAGTTTTAATATAAATATATATATAGATATTGGTTTCGTGTGTTGTTTAAATTAGTTCAAATTATATGGGTTTCAGGGTAGATATTTGAAAATCACTGACAGACCCGCCAATTTAATTATGGGATACAGATGTTTAGATAGTGTTGGTTCCGTAATCCCAGTGGAGATCTCAGTAGAGGTTCATAAAAGAGCAAGCTTGTAAACCCATAATCCGTTTATCTAAACTTTGTTTGACAACTGTACGGTAGAACATTCGAACATAGTCAATATATCCCACACACACAATCAAGAGCAATCGAGATGAAACAAATAAAGGGTCCTTATTGTTATAGCAAATTAAATTTATCGTCGACATCGTCGTTGCGAAGTAATTCGTAAAGAAAACTGAAGATATAATTTTCCTCGCATCTACAGATGTGCCAGCAAGTCGGCTGTATGTGTTTTGTGTGGACGTAGCTGAAATCATCATTTCGTGAGCACATCAACAATATTGAAGTGGCTTTTTATAGTGATAATTGACGAACCAGGCGGATAGTCCATCTGATGGTAAGTGGAAAACCATTCGCAAGGCAGGCAAGGAACACGTCCCGCAACGTGCCTTCCTACCTAAGGCATAGTTGTTCAGCCTAATGAGCCTGTAATTACACCGGCAACCAAGCCCTTCAAACCGAGACACTGTATTGCAATAATGCTGCTTGGCGGCACAAACAAACATGGAAGCATACTTCCCCGGATTTGCTCGGTCACGAAAAGCTCTACTACTACTGTAAAAATAACTCTTCGCCTTCTTTACTTTAGCTAAAGAGTTATTGTTAGCGTTTGGGAAGCTTTGATTTTGACCTTCGGGATTTCCTTTTTTGTGTTTTAACTTTTATTTAATTTAAATTTGGAAAATTGATAAAATGATTAAAGAAAAATTGTTGCACGCTAATCTTGGCAGGATATGTGACACTCATAAAAATTAATTCACACCAATGTAAACATGTTGCATGTACCATATTCAAGCAAATTATAAATGGATTGAAATCCCTCACTTTCTAAGACCTAAATTCTTCAAACAATGCGTGTTGCCAGTGATAAAACGAAACGTGGTCGCTAATTGAGTGCTTCATGAGAAGGCGCATAGTCACTCAGCGACTTATTCTAGGTAATCTCATCGTGATAAGAAGAAGCTAAATTAAGATATTTGTAGAAGAACCAGACATAGCTATAATTAACTATAAATAAATAAATATACTACGACAATACACACAGCGCCATCTAGCCCCAAAGTAAGCGTAGCTTGTGTTATGGGAACTAAGATGACTGAAGAATATTTTTATGAATATAATACACATAAATACTTATAATATACACATAAAAACCTAGACACTGAAAAACATTCATGTTCATCACACAAACATTTTTCCAGTTGTGGGATTCGAACCCACCGCGTTGGACGCAGAAAGCAAGGTCGCTGCCCACTGCGCCAACCGGCTGTCAAATATATAATTGGCAATGAGCGGGACACGTAGTCCTCGATGGACGTTGGACGACGCACTGGTGATTACGATGATGTTTTCTTTATCTTAGGGATCCTTATATTATATGATAATTAATGGTTATATGACACATTCAGTATACATAGACCACAACCGCAAAATAAATAAAATCGTAAAAATTTGTCGAATTTGATAACAAATTAAACGTCTTATCATTTAAAATGCTTAACTGGCGAGTATTTTTAGTATATATATATTAGTAAATATCTATTTATATTATAGGTTATGCGAATAATTTTTCTACGCTACTCGTTCAATACCCAAGACCATTTTTATTACACAAGTTAAAAAAAAAACCTTCTCGAACGAAGAACCTTCTCGAAGCATACAAAACAGAATTAAAGCTATCTCTTGTTTAATAACTCCATTCGAAATATGAAACTTTGGAAGTGGATTTCATCTACAAAGTACGCTAGCGGAGTTGACAATATTGGAAAGAGCTGCAATTCAGAAATTTAGAAACCGACGGTATGAAAGCCTACGTAATTCCGGCAACAGCTCAGCTTGCCGTATCTGAGTTGTTGTGACCAATATTGTCAACTTGTCTAGCGTACCTACTTTGTAAATGAAATACACTTCCAAATATATCCATATTTCGAATGGAGTTCTTTAACAAGGGATAGCTTTTATAGTGTGTAATTTAAAAGAGCGTAGTTACGTAGAAACAGTCCCTAATTGTGTACATTTGAAGTTAAAAGTATACTTTTTATTACACAAGCTCGGAAAGGCTTTCTTTATTGTAGCGTAGAAAAATGATTCGCACAACCTATAACATTATACTTCATTAAAACTAGATAATACTAGTTAAAGCAATATTAAATTATAAAAAATACTTTTATAGATAAGTAATATAATAAAGACGGAAAGGTAAAATAAGTTGTATTTCTTAAAGTTATGCACTAATAATATCATCGCTATATTGAAATGAATTGTTGTTAAGTTTTGCACGATTTTTTTTCTGCTCATTTTAAGCATTTGCGCCAACTTAAACCTCTGCAGCTTGGCATAACCAGTAACTAGTATTAGTATAATGTTTTAGTATTTGAAATAACTTGACTCTCAACCAGAGTTTTCGATTTACACTTGATCTGAGAAAAGATAGCTGCCTTCTTCGGTTGGGCGTGCAAGTCGGCATGTCTGTAAGACGTACAAGCTGTTCATTATGGTGTCGGGGCGAGACCATTTCAATATTGATCAAATCTAAAATATGCTTTGTTTAAATAAAGACATTCCTATTCCTAGGGGTGACATTCATTGAATTAAACTCATAAGATGAGGCATAATTATCTTCAAACAATGCTATATTAATAACAAGTTTTACACGCCGTCCACTTTTAATTTTTTTTTAATCCCACAGGAAGTGCTTATGATCCTGGAAACAAATTATCATCTAACTGTTTCAACTATGCAAGCTTTCTCTATGTAAAGTTATTTATTTTAAATCTCCCGGGAATGACACCTTAGAGCTTTTCCGAGAAAGAAAGTTACTATTTCCATTCCCAGTTTGCCAGCTACATTTGTAAAATTTCATCAAAATTGGTGCAGTGGTTGAGACTAACGTAGGTAACAAACAGACAAATTCCGGCAATTATATTATATGTAGTCATATATACCTAGTCGCAATGAAAAACAATTTAAAAAAACTTGAAATTAACCGGCTGATTGGCCCAGTGGGCAGCGACCCTGCTTTCTGAGTCCAAGGCCGTGGGTTCGATTCCCATAAATGGGCAATGTCTGTGTGATGAACATGAATGATTTTCTGTGACTGGGTGTTTATCGGTATACTATGAGGACTTATGTATATTGTTCATAAAAATATCATCCGTCACCTAAGTACCCATAACACAAGCTATGCTTACTTTGGGGCCAGTCATAAGTGTGTTTCTTTTTTTTTTAATTAACTATAGGCCAGCGTTTGACGACAATCATGCCCGTTAGAAAGCAATGATGAGGTCTAGGTTGGAGCACGCTTGCCCAGAAAAAGCCTATTCACTCTAGCCTTGAAGGCACTCAAATTATACGTGGCAGGAAACACAGTTGCCGGGAGGGCGTTCCACATCTTAGCGGCACGTAACAGAAACGTGGATAAAAAACGTTTCGTGCATAAGGATGCCACCGCTCACGGTGTCTCGCTGTTCTGTGGTAGAACGGCGAAGGAGGAACAAAATTGTGAAATTCCTGAGCACACTCACCGAAGTATATCCCGTAAAAACCGATAAACAGGCAACATTGCGTCGGTGCTGGAGACTATGTAGTTTCGATTGTGTTAACGAATTGTCGCCTATAATTCTCCTGGCACGACGATCCACCGAATCTAAAACTTCAAGCTTGAATTTATTATTATTTAGAAATGTAAAAGAAAACGTGGCCAAATTTTAATAAATTTATATAGACTAAGAATGTCTTGTAGGTATTTGATTCGTGTTTGTTACATAAAAAACAAAATTGAAAGAGATTAAAAGAAATTAAAATTAAAATTGGGGGCAGCTATGTAAGATTAAAGTTGATATTTTTTATAAGTAGTTGGGCTAATGGAAAACGCCGCAGTTCGTATATTTTATAAATAATGTACCGCCATAAGTCCACACCCTTTTCAATTACGCGTCAATACGCCGCATGGGTATGGTGCACATCGGTGCAATAAATTGCGATCATAAAACAAAATTACAACCATATTGTAAGCGTTTAAAGCGTCCCTAATAGAAAAGAGTAAGATAAGTTCTACAGGAGCCTTCTAGACAGAGCAACGTGATGTAAGCACCTAAACTACGGGCGCCAGTTAGGGTCTTTTAAATTATCATACATTAATAAATCAAAAAACTACTGTATCTCTTAAGCAAACCAAATAAATAATGAATAAAAGGAACAATAAAAATATTACATATATTAAGAAAAAAAATGTTCATATTTATAATAATTATACGATAAATACTAAAGAAATAGATAAAAGAATATACTTTATTTAATATATTAAATATTTTCTGTCGAAAAGCAACATTTGGTCAAGTGAAAATGATGATGAGGACCACGGATGCCGGAACCATATAAAAAATAAGTATTACACGGCTTTACTTTAATTATGGTATATAGGGTACAGGTAAGTACCGGGGTACAGGAGCAATTTATGCTCGTCACAATAAAGGAGCTGATGGTGAAGTGCCGGGAACTCCTCAACTTTTAATGTGTGAAAAGCAATATTTAGTAAAAGATTTTGGAAAATACACATTTGGCTATTATAACTCAGATATAATTATTGCAAATCAATTTACAAAGCATGAAAAAAACAATTTGACAAAAAACCGACTTTGTAAAACAACTAAAAAGCAAGAAATAAATATTTTCTACAACATATTATGTCGGTGGTAAGATAAATGTGGAAAACTACTAGATACTTTCCTATTTTCCTATTTACGAAAAATAAAATACGAAAATTTTATTAACGCGATATTCTATTTTATCAGCAACGCCTGTTCCCATAAGAGAGATACGTAGATATGATGAATATTGGTGTGAACAATTTGCGACAACGTAATCTGACAAATTGCGCACTGGCCCATCAGCACCAATCTAATTTAGGCCTCCTCTCTCATGGGCGAGGGATATTCTTTAAATGACAAAATGGTCTGGCACTGGCTAGCTTAGAAAAGTGACAATGAGAATTTTTCCTTCTACGTAATTTAGGTGAAAAAAATACTACATTAAGAAAGAAAGAAAGAAAAACTTTATTTGGATATACACACACTAGAATTAAAATACAACTTAATAGTCTACACAACAATTATTATAGGAACGGTGTGATCCCAAAATGGTCTTCACTCAGCATGTTTGCAGTGCCTGTTAAGACACAGCGCTGATCTTCCGTGAAGCCAGACGTGACGTTTGGACGGTAGGCACTGTCAGAGCGACGCTTAAAAACTATGGGTACAATAATACAATTTAAAAGTAATATAAAATTAAAAAATAAGAAGTGTAATAATAAATAAAAAATAATATAAAAGATTTGTATACATATATAATATTTTGTTACGATCGAACCGATAAAAAAAATAAAAAATAATAATAATAAAAAATAAAAATAATAAACACACTTAGGCACCCTTTTTCAAATATTTTGTTGTTGGAAAAGATATTCTCTTAATTTCTTTTTAAAAGAGAGTTTAGACATGCTAATATCTCTTAATGGCGGAGGTAGGTCGTTCCAACATTTAGTAGCCGCGAATTTAAAACTACCACGAAAACCTACTACCATAAAAGGCAAATTTTTTTTTTTTTTGTAAGGCTGATATCTCCTGATTTTATTCCCTATTTATACCTTTGTGGATAAAACTTTTATAAATCCTTAAACAAGTATTTTACTCTGCAACCTAACAAGCAAAAAGCAAACAATAAAAAAAATATTTCCTCATTAGAATATCAGTACGTACATCGATATAACTAAAAAAAATACGGTCTTTCACATACTCGGTCGGCCCCTATTTAACCCCTTAGTGATGAAAATTAAAAAAGTTATATCGTAATATAGCCTATATCAAACTTAGGGCTCGATTCAATGTGGCGTCTTAAATTTGAATCAAATAAAATATAAATATTTCAGACTAAGAAATGTATCGACTTTAGTATAGATCTCAAAAACTGAAATCTCATCACCTCTCAGAATTAGCCGTTGTTCATCAACAGCGTGAAGTTAGCGACTCTCATTAAGTAATCGTATTTTATTGCTTTTGTGTCTCTTTAACACGGCCGACACTATTTAGTATTGAACGCAAGTCATCGGGTAGGACAGAATGATCAGTGATCCCAAGAGTATAAGTTGAGGACAAAACTCAAACTTATCAACAAGGAATCCTTACCTTTTGATTACATTCTCACTGTTTCCGAAACCGGTTCAACTTGTCAAGGAAAGTTTTACATTTAATAAATCACCAATTAACGGGCAGTGAGCTTCAAATAATTCTAAAGTCTACTAGAAACATAATAGTGTCGTGTCGCACGCATCGTTATTTGTTTTTATACAATGAAGAGCTTTCGCTTCACTTTATATCTTTCTTCTAGCTCATGTAACGAAATGTGCCCACGTTTGACTTTCTTGCTACTTATCTACTCTCATTTCATTTAATCTCTAATAAAATATCGAACCGCCGAAGAAGTTTAATTTTAAAAAGAATCATCATCGTCATTAACCCATTACAGGGCAAGGGTCTCTTCTCAGATTGAGATGGGTTTAGGCTAAGAGCGGATTGGTAGACTTCACACGCGGTTAAAAACAGTATGGAGAACTCTCAGGCATGCAGGTTTCTTTGCAATGTTTTCCTTCACCGTTTGAAGAAATTGATATTAAAATTGTTTGCTTTCGTGGGCCCAAACTCGGTCTACACGAAAGGAAAGCTGAAACTTTAGTAGGCTATCACCGCTCCAAAAAAGAAAAGAATAATATCAATAACAAAAGGGCCGGTCTAACTTGTGAATGTTAGGCATGCTACTGGATACAATGCCGTAGCCCTTTCAGAACAGCTCTTTCCCTCTTAAGTCAAAGACAAAACGCAGCTTTGAACTTGCATTAGTATTGGCGTTAAAGTTTGCTTCCTAAATGCGAACAATCACATAAGCGCGCTTTTAATTTTACCGATTCAATCTAAGCTGTGCCCTTTTTCGCCGGTAATGTGTTGTTAAGATGATTATTTTCATTAATTTCAGGTTAAAAACCCATATTTTACAAAATGTTTGGCCACAATCAATAATGTGAAAATATGAAAGCTACGAGTTAGTTCGTATTAGTAAAAAAATTAACATAAGTATTCAAATTCCTCTCCATGAATAGATTGGAATTAGATATGTATTGGAACTGTCAATAAAATGTTGTTGGTTCTGTGACACCTTGACGAATCGTTATTTCATCAAAGCTTCAAAGGAAATAACGAGAAATGTTGCGTGTTTTTGAAACCAATTGAATTTATTTTGCGGAATGTTTGTAATTGGGTGTATAACTGGATTCAATGGAATCGAACTCTTAGGACTTTATGCCAAAATGTTTAATTTTATGTGACGATGAAACATGTTAACACAAGTAAAAGATTTATAAATTATACTAGTTTCGCCTTAAATTAAAGTTACCGCGTTAAAAGGAAAATACATATAAGCGTAACGTAAATTATTGCATAACATTGAAAATTAACCGATTAGAAGTGTCTGTTTTTGATTTCGAAATAACTGCCTCTGTCATTTTAATGATATTATTTGTAAGACAAAACATTATTCTTAATGAAAAAAAAGTTGAAATTAACAATCGACTTCATTCTGCATTTCTATGGGAAAGATATACAAGTCTTTCGTGGGATTACAAAGTATTGCTCTCATAATATGATTCCTCAGGTTTTGTTAACCCAACCGATGTATATAACTCTCACTATATTTTAAAATGAATGTTAAATTGTGAATTGTTTATGGTTTAAAAGAGCAACTGCTAAATTTTTTGCCGCCTTCTTTTCGGTACAAGGCGCCTATTTCTTGTCGGCTTCTATCGGTAAATAACGGTGGTAGAACAGACAAAGTTGAGGGAGCAGGCCTACCAAAGACATTGATGGTCATAAAGACTTCAGACTGAGCCGTTTTCGTTATTCCCAATATGGAACGGTGGACAGTTAAAGCCAGGCCGATTATCCTACAAATTGACGCATACATTACTTTGCAGACATTAGGAAAAAACAAACGTTACAGTACATATAACCCATATGTACTGTAACGAAATGGAAGATGCTATGCACACTATCTTCAATTGCGTGAATAAGGACAAGGAAAAACTTGAAATTATTGCACAAATTGGAAAGAATACATAAAATGTTCAAGTCGAAAAAAACTGGCTGACTGTCGCAAACTATTTAGAGACAAACTTTTATACGAAAAAAGGAGAAATAAGAGCAGAAAGACACAAAAATTTAAGAACACTGTCGCGTTGTAGACCAAATGACGGGTCACAATAAATGAGGTGACCTGGGGGTTTTAGTCAGAAGAACTCCGGCACTACCTTCCGACACGCCGCTGGGTGTCCATAAGGATTTCCCTTCCTGTATAATAAAAAAAAAAGACAGGATTGAGGTTGACAAAGGTGCGTGAGTTGACAAGAGTAATCCAGAGTTGACTAATGGATTTTGAACTTTGCTGAGATGAATACTTGAACGAAAGAATAATCAAACAAAAGTTTTTCAAATGTTTGCCTGTGTTTCAATAGACTAGTGTTTGGAACGGCTGAACCGATTTTAACGGGACTCTTAGAGCATAGGCTTTTGTTAAGGAAATCTGCCCGAATTGGGGTCGGAAGATTGTAACGGTTCACCGTTTTTAATAGCACTTTATAATTCAGAAGGTCGATTCAAGCGATGGTTCTAAATTCCATGAAGTTTGTAACTGTTCTTTTCAAAAAGCAAGAAAAGAGAAATACAATTACGGCAATATGCGATCGACTTAATTGTACTACTTTTTTGTAAATAAACGAATTTCGATCAACAGCTTTGTTTTCCGATTGCCTATCACACAGATTTTCAGATTTACGGTTTAATCTGGAAATCATTTAGTTATATTTGTGCCTAATTTATTTTCCGTTTCACTGCCATCGCCTATCTGATACCAGTTAATATTCATTAAGGATTTGGAAACCGATTTACCGAAATCGAGTCGGCCGCCTTCCCGTCAAATATGCTGAATACTAATTTATTACCAATTTGGACGGGTCTGATCTTAGATAAAAGATCTTGACGATGATTTGGCTTAGATTTGTTAAAGTAAATCTGTCAATTTTACAGATAAAACCATATTGATCTAGACATATCGAACCCCTCTGAAACGGCTTGCCCGATTTTTATGAAATTTTGTATGGCAGGAGGCAAAAATTTTATCCCTCGATTATGTACCCAAGGTATATAATTAACGTGTCCACCTGCTAAAGCACGGGAACTTGGAATAGGAGAAGTTTAACCCTGTTTATTACAGCACACATATTATTTGGATATTATTTCCACTTGTGCGCCAGTACTCTGAGAGTTGATAAAGCTGTGGGAGAATATTAATTTTTATCTTTTCCCCGGGGATATAATTTTCTCCTGCCCCTGCCGTGCTGGGTGTTAGAATGGCCTCTCAAGAATTCTATATTAATGATTATCCCAAAATATTTTTAAAATAGTATGTGAGAATATAAGATTTAATGAATGCTAAACTGTCGTGTTAACAGCCGTGTCAACTAGAAATGATCGAAGTTGATGAAACGGAAAATTTTGCAAATTGCAACGCTGGACACTGAAATCGTAGCCGATCATCGTGAGGCAGATCTGCAGCGGCGCCGGCTGATGACTCACCGAACAGCAGCAGCAGCAGGTCGCTGAGCGCCAGGCTGAACAGGTAGTAGTTGGTGTCGCTGCGCATGGCGGGGTGGCGCACGATCACGACGCACACGGCCACGTTGCCCGCCACGCCCGTGAGGCAGATCAGCAGCAGCGCCACGGTGATAGGCACGATGCGGGTGAGCGGCAGCCGGCGCGGGCCCATTATGCACCACAGCATCTCGTCCTCGCTGCAGTCGAACGCGGTCAGGTTGGTGCAGCGCGCGTAGAACTGTTCCGAGGTCTCGTTGGGGCGAAGAAACTCCTCCATGCTTACTTCAATTTTTAAGATATTTTTTATGTTTAAGACATTACTAATATTTACTCATTCAATACAAACTAATGTTAGCGTGTTTAGGTTAATGTATATACGAATAATAAACTCAGAAAATTCATTATTAGGTACAGCTGATTTAACAGTTTTTTTTATTCATGTAAAATTTAATATAGATTTTGAATTTTGAAACACAATGCGTTTACTTTCAGCAAACTAAAATACGTATCCTCACATACTGAAACACTGAATATCGAGAATAAAAATTCAAAGCCCTGACTAAAACCAATGGTGCGCAACAATGAATATAAAAATCCCGGAACAAATCAAGGAAATATAAAACATAACTAAATTTTATAAAATCGTTAAAAAATTACTTGATGAAAACTTTTTTATTAAAAATAATAATAATAACTCTGCCTCTCACAAATCTGGTAATATTTAACTTAATCCAACTGTTGCAACAGCTCAGCTTCTAAGCGGCTTCTGCTTATAGGAGAAATGGCAATCCAAACCGGGTTAGAGTCACACAAACAGACAGGCTTTACGTTTTAAAAATGCTTATAGGGCTTCATTAAAATAAATGGATTTAAAATTTATTCACAGCTCTCCACTGCACTAGGGTAGTTTACAAACCTTGGTATCGAACCCTGCCTCACAATAATGCAAAGAAACACATAAATACTAAAAGAAACTGTAATAGAAGTATTTGAAAAGTTTCGATTACTTAGTTGGCTACATTTTTGGGAATTAATTTAAATTATTAGCTTTTAATTTGAATAAATAGAATATAAGTAAATCGTTGTTTTTATCTTATTCGTTCACAATAGCAATTATCGGATAAATGTTTCATTATATAACAAACAAAAGAAATTAATGAATTTGGTTCTTAATATTATGTAAACTTGGTGACAAATGATTATATTATACGTAAAAGCCCGAAAACTTTGTAGTGGTGCGTAGCACTACGCGATGTTTCCGGATCTACGAAGCTACGTACGTAGCGTCTCGCGTCGACTCTCAGACTGAGGAATGCTCAGCTAGTAGAGAGTGAAAACCCTTCTTATATCCAACGAACTATCGTACTAAAGGACTCGTTGCTGAATTATCCTGCTTCACTACTCTTTACTAAAGTTCATCCTTCGTTCGTGATTACGTCTCTTTACTAAACCATTTTTTAATCAATTGCTGAGATCCGATTTAGCTGAAATATGATACCATAGCTGAGCTGAAAAATCTGTGAGCACTTTTGAAAATCTAATCTGTATGTAGAGATATAAGGCTGCTTCCGACCAACCACTTCATTAAAATATTCATAAATATTAACCTTCATGTAGTAAATGAGTTTTACTCAACACAATACAATATTGCTCTGTTAAAAAAATTAAATTGTAAACGGTGGAGATCGGGAAACCTGTCACACAGGATTTTAAGAATCTGAGTCTGTGTCGACGGTCTCAGACGAAGAAGCTACTATTCTATAGTGCTACTGAATTAAAAAAAATATTGAAACGTCAACTATGGTTTTGTGTAGTGAATCTACCACCGGTTCAGAAAGCAGATTCTACCGAAGAGAAGCCAGCAAGAAACACAGCTCTTTTCCAACATCTTTCTACCATTCAATCAATTTTCTATGTTGTACGTGGTAAAAGTGGAGTTGACGGCTTCCAGCAACCTTGCCATTAAGAACCGACAGAACTATTGGACCTATTTTATTGCGTTTATTTTCTTTCTAAGCTAGCGCTATCGATATAGTTCTAAACTAAAATTTAAGAAGTTATGTTTAGCGTTTCAAGGTCATCGACTCATTTCCTAATTGACTAAAGGATTACCAATTTTCCTAGGTAAATTTGTTAATAGTTATTACTAAGGCCAAGATAGGGTATGCGGGATACCCAACCCCTCAGCGACTGACAGCAGATAAAGCATGTTAGGTCATATAAGAATGGTCTCTATAAGATGGTTTTAGGTAGATTAGGATCGTGTTAAAATAGTCTACCTCATGTCAGAGGTCTTTCTTCAAATTTCAGAATATAGCAAAGCCGCTTTTCATCCATTTTTGTGACTCAGGCAAGCTTGACGACCCAATCATGACCTCACTATTATAGTGTGGAAGTTAACTATTACGTATGTAACTATGAAACGGTGAGTATTTCCGCTTCGACGGTTCTGTATATACAAGTGCCAGTTCAATTTTACGCCCTCATGATTTTTTCAGTTTTATAAATCTGAATCTGAAATGAAATATTACGCAGTTACGGTTTTTATTCCAATTCAATTAATTCCTTTATTTAAACAGTCCTCTTTACAGGCATTTTATTTAATATGTTAATTTTAAGAACATATTATATAATTTTGCGAAATATGTATATTTTCTTAAAGTTTCATACGGCAGCCTATGCAATTTTTTTCCAGAATCTACGTCATCCGAGTAAACTTTTGTGTTTTCTTTTGTGTGATGTCTATAGAAGCTAAAAATCCTATAATTGTATTTGCCGCTTCGCGGTGTGACAAAACGTTAAATTCTAAATTGGGGAACAATCGTATAAATGAACGCTCTGTAACATTCCATTGTAATCCGGATCAGAGACATGCAAATCATTTCATCATTTCGTGAACTATACTAGGTTTAGTGTAGTCGGTACATAATTAATTTGTTTATAGCCTAGTGGGTGGGACCCAGTGGCGCGCATAGAGGGGAGTGTTATACATAGTTATATTAATCCAGTTCGAGTTATAAAAACTTACGGGTAGGCTTTTTATAACTCTTACGATGCCTACCCTTAAGTTTTTAATTTAAACTCATACTGGGGATTTCTATCATTTCATGACTTAATCATGGTGCATATATATAAATATACATATATTTTTGCTTATATACCTATATATATACTTAAAGATAATAAACTTATACACAGTATATCGTGTATTATGTAATGTGCATTTTAAGAATTAAATATCACTAGCTTTAATGCTGAAGCAAGATATAGTGAGGAAACCTGCATGCATGAGAGTGAAGAAGGACGTGTGAAGTCCACCAATCCGCATTTTGACAGTGTGGTGGACTACGAAATACTAAACTCAACTTATTCTGACCGCTAGTGGGCCGGTAAAGGGTTGTTGTTGATGATGATATTATATTATCATAATTCCAACCGTTTGACACGGTATGTTTTTAATTTCCATACTTCATAGACTTTTGCCTCTCGTGTCCAGCGGTTCTCTGTAACCCACCAGTTCACGTCTCTCTACTCATTTTGGAAGAGAAGTGAAAAAGTTCTATCATAATCGGTTTAGCTTAGACGTAAACTATACTTTTTCTGTGTTTTATTACACTAATAGTTTGCTCTTGACTGCAATCTTATTTACTACTCGCTCGTTAGGATATAGCAGTAATTTAAACCTTTCCTTACCCCAAACGGGTTCTATGCGACATCGTGCCGGAACAGTAAGTCGCTTAACAGGTCGTTTCTTGGGATTGAAGATCTTTTTTTTTTTTCAAATCGAGTTTTGTGATACCACCTTACCAAATGACCTTCTAGATTTCTTCTATGCCACATCGTTGACCGGTGATTCTTGAGCTGGCAGTTACCTTGAGCAAAGAAATAGTTTGGCCATTCAAAGGGGCAACGCTGCCAGTATCGTAAGCACTATGCCTTGCTGCTGTGGTTTCTAAGGCAGTTTATATTCTATTTAGTTTAAAAATATAAATATTTTAAACCATAAATAACATTAGATTAAGTTAGCTGTTAAAATAAATAATAATACTTATGGCAAATACAAAAAAAACCTGTGCAATTTATTCACACACGGCGGAAGTGTAACTGTTGAAAATAGCCTACGAGAGACTGAGGTTGAGGAAGAGTATTAGAACTATTAGGTTAAATGTAAGGTTTATTATTAAGTTTCCATGATAACTTTTGTATATCATTGTATCTCTTGTTTCGTTACCTACCTTCCTAGAAGAGCGGAGTCTTCTGACACAGGGATAGTAATACAACTCTTAAAAGAAGACTTCAGCGATATATTGACACCACTTTGTCTCTTACCGAAATAAACTTTTCTTTTTTTTAACTACATAGAAATGGTAAAAAAATTTAGAATGTTTTCTATCTCACTCTGTCCTATACATTTATGTGTTTGTTTCTTTTTCTAGATATTATTCGGTTTCCTTGGTAATTTAAATAGGAAAAAAACAGATAAAATAGTAGGTATATTTCAGTCTCATTCTTTGCCGGCTTCATCCTACAAATTTATGTATTTGCGTCTCTTACCTGTCGTTTTTTCTGTTGCATTCGGTTTGAAATCACAACGATTCTAAAGAACTTTCACATCAAAAAAAATTCAAAATTCTTTCCCTTTAAGTAGGGCTAGCTTATAAGCACATTTAAAACGTCAAGTCAAGGCTGTATGTTTGTACTGACTTACCATTATTACACTGCTATAGTATTGTTTTGAAAGTAGTTCTGTGGTTACTTTGTGGAATTACTTACCCAAGTTAGCTGCAATTGATTGCAAATAAAGTAAACAAAAATATTTGATGAACATTCATACCTTTTGGGAATTGTGTTTGAATTTTTACTTTGTTAACGGTTACTTAGTATTGCTCCACGCTGGACAGACTGGTTGGACATCGCAGTAGATGGTAGTAGTAGTACAGAGAACGCTGTGCCCGATATATTTCCTTGGTCGCCTCGTACGACACCCACGGGGAGAAAAGGGGGGGTGAAAACTGTATTCTGATCTGATAATTATTTATGTAAGTACACAATATGATAATATTCACATCAAAGAACAGTATCGCATTTCAAAAATCTTTTTTGATGTAGCGAGCAATTATTTATACACCCTGCATGCCTCCTACACGTTGTTTCCTAATGATTGGGTATTACTTTACAGCATTATCAAAGTGAACATTAAACTTTTTTATTAATTAAAATTATCTGCAAAGAATTCACTATTATCTTAACGGCCGACTGACGCAGTGGTTTGCGACCCTGCTTTCCGAGTCCAAGGCTTTGTTGGTTCGATTCCCACAACTGGAAAATGTTTGTGCGATGAACATTAGCGTTTTTCAGTGACAGGGTGTTTATCTGTATATTGTAAGTATTTATATATGTTATTCATAGAAAAATATTCAAGTCATTTTCGTGCCCGTAACACGCTTACTTTAGGGGTAGGTGGCGATGACATATTGTCGTAGTATATTTATTATTTAATTGCTTAATTGCTTTGGTTCAATTATTATCAGTCGGTTCGCATCAAGGGTCCTGGCCTATCACAGCTGTGCACAGGCCTTTCTCCCATAGCAGAGACAATTTTAGAGCATCGACCCACCACGCTGCCCCAATGCGGTTTGGTGGGTTTTAACTAATATTGTCACAAATTAGTAATAATAACCTCGGACTGAAGGCTTTACGTGCTCTCAGAGGCGCGTGGGTCGTTGCTGTGAATTCTTGAAAAAAATAACCCAAAACCTAACAAGGTTAGACCCAACCCGGAATCCAATCCAATTGTGATCCTTAGTGAAACATGCTAACCACTACACTACGAGGCTGAATCCACTAATAGTCACAATAAAGCCCTATTTACTTTTTGCCCAGGCCCTTGATCATATACGCATCTGTCAGTATATGGTAAGGTACTAAACATAAGCAGTATGCTGCGAGGGTTAACAGCTGCCCCGGATACATACTATCTTTTATTGAGAAACCGAAATGCCGGCATATTGACACATAACTCCTCCCAGCCTATAGGTATAAAAAAGTAAATATTGGAAAACGCGCGTGTACGGAGACATCGAGGGGCCTAAATTGTAGTAAATAACACCCTTTCCCTTTAGTTTTAGTGTTGGCTTACTAGTCTTTATTCAATAGAAGTGAGTTTTTGTTCGACACTAACCAGAGAATTTGCAATTGATGTATTGTTAACGTAACGTAAGGACAAACAAATAAACAAACTTCGCATTTATAATATTAGTTTGTTGGTAACAGTGTTTATTCATTATCATTACCATCATATAAACAGGTCCCACAATGAGGACGGGTTAAGGCCGTTATCGACCACGCCGTGCGGATTGGTGGACTCCACACACCTCTGAGAACATTATGGAAAACTCTAAGGCATGCAGTTTTGTTTTCAGTTGAAGCAAGAGATGTTTTAATTGCTTAAACCGCACAAAGCTTTTAAAAGTTAAAACTGCGTGCTGGGATTCGAACTCTACCCCCTCCAAAGTTAAGTCGAAGTCCTACTCACTGAGCCTTCATTTATTCATTATAGTTAAGATTAATTATTTTATAATTAAGACTAAAATTGAAGTAGCTAGAAGTACCTTTATTAGATATAAAATAGTTCTCTTCAACCGTAGACTTAAGATCCCTTTGCTCATTCGACTCCTGTTTAGTGATTCTATAGATATCTTGCAACAGATAAATATAAATCGATTGAGCTATAACAGGTAGCCTCTTTAAATGTTTCAAGTTATGTGCGTTTTAAGTAAGTACATAAAATATCCTTTCCTTCAACGGCAAACATATAAGTTGGGATTACCTTACACGCCTCCCAAACTATAGTATTTTAGTTCAATCACTGATCAGACTTTGATTTATGCTAAGTACATTCTAAGGGATCTACCCTTTGAAAACCCTTAAAAGCTTTGAGTCCTAGAAACATCGGCTTTTTTCAATTTAAGAAACAAATGTACTGTTAAAAGAATGTTAGAAAGTGTGTGACCTCAAGTGACTCGTCTATTCACCACAGACCAGAGAGAATTCAAATATTAAAAAATTCCCAAATTGACTTGTTCATCTAACAAACAATATAAACACCACACACACATACACGAGGAACTTTCCAAAAAAAAAAAAAAAAAGGAATATCAAGTTTATAACAAAGCCGGTTCTTTTTTTGCCAAAAATTTATTTTTATTCATTGTTGACAGGAACAAGATAGTGGGAATAGCAAAAGATTCATTCCACATTCATGAGGAAAGCCTCCGCGAACCTTACACAGATAGATATTTCATAACAATAAAAAGTGTTTAAAGTAAACAACATTGTTATTTATCAAAATACTTTAAAAATGAAAGCCTAAGATGGGGACAAATTGGTTTTTTACAGTTTTTTTTGTAATAGCTTAAATTAACTAAAACCTAATTAAGTTTATGAATTAGGGAGTTCTAGAAAGGCTGGATTAGCCTGGTTAGTTTTTACACAAGTCTCGTTTTCTCGACACCGACCTATTGTGGGCGACCTTTTCGCGTAAATGGGTCCTATAATGAATAGTTATAATCGTCAGTCATGTAAGTGCACTTCAATCCAATCCAACTGTTTTCCCACATCCGTAAACACTGTGTACTGGTCTGGGTCGCATTCCTTCTTGTTGAGTAGGGCTAGATGGTGGGACACGATGCCCCGGACGTGCCAAGAGCCTGACATGCGCCTACTTCCATCTTGTTGCTCATCTGGGACGAAGATCTGAAATTTTTTTTTTTTCTTTACGGCTAACCTGATTGGTTATCAAGGGGAGGAGTATGACAGTTATCATTCCGTTTATTTGTATTAGCCAACAAGGCCCATAAGAAAACATAAAAATACGATACAAAATAATTATAATTAAATAAGAAAAACAAAATATACACTACATAACAAATATAAAATATAAAGTTATTTGGGAGATCTTTTAAATTTAAATTCTAATCTTAAATTCAAATCTCTAATTCTAATTCAAATCTTTATTTGCGTGATTGTAGGTTAACTTTGATCATATAATAAAACATAACATGTTCCGTGCTACAACCTAAAGGTATAGGTCTACAGATATTTTTAACTTCCTATTTTTGAAATCGGCTGTAGATTTTAAAATAACTTTTTCAATAAGTGTATCTCTAAAAATACCTATTTTGTTTAGGTGTAGTCCTTAAATTTTTATATCTCCTAAAACTCGCGATAACTTCTAACTTAATGTCCGAATATAATGAAATATTTTATCGCTGTATAATAATATTGATGCTAAAACTATTTATTGAAATGAGAATTAATATTGCTATACTAATGTAACCCAGTTTTGTTTCCACCGGCGATTTAATAAAATTTTAGAACACAAAAGCCGCTATTGCGACTTAACTATGCTAGTTACATATATTCCCTCCCGAACAATTATTTACGTAATTATTGCTATAATCGTGTACCACGTACATATTACACGCAAAGTAATATTTTAGGCAAAATTTTGTTACTTTGGGTGGCATTATTGCAATTTTCTCAAAGGATATCCAATTTAAAAAATATATATAGCCTTTGTTAAAATCTGTCCAGCACTTTAGGAGCCTATTGGGTACAAACAAACAAACAATAAGATTATAATATTAGTATAAATACATTAATAAAAAATTGTGAGCCGTCACGGAATGCCTGGTGGATGCGAAACATCGAAATTATTGTGTACAAGTAATAGGCACAAAAGTACAAAATTATGACAGTAACTAAATATGACATGATAAAAAATACTTGATATAACAATTTAATAATTAATTTTCTTCATATACCAAATGTTTTAATTCAAAAATTTCTTTGAAAAGATGACAACTCAAGTATTTTCGTCAACGTATAGAACATGTATTCTATCATGCAGCGTGGCGATGCGTCGTCTTTTACCTTCCGCCTATAAATGTTTCAGATCAAAAAAATTCGCAATGCTCGGCGTCCGTTTTTCTCTACACAAATATATATATATGTAGATACATAAATATATAATAATATATGTAGATAGATATATATATAAGTGATGTTAATCGAGCATAGTTCCCGATAAATAAGCATCGTACCGGAACGCTACAGCTGCGTAGTCTACCAGACCAGAACAGAGGAAATTTAAAAACCATAAATTAATTTTTTCATGAATTCCATTCCATTTTCATGCAGCACTGTTGCAAGGCTCTCTGTCTGGTCTGAAGGGTGTACTCACCAGCATCATTACAAACACAAGCCTCGCACACTACGCTGCAGGTTGGCGGCACGTTGAAGGAGAAGAAGAAGAAGAAACACTTTATTGCACGTATAACATACAGGAAAAGAAACATTAAGGAGTATACAGTACACAATGTAGACATGCAAAGGCGGCCTTATTGCTGCAAGCAATCTCTTACAGGCAACCTTTGTAGATAGGACTTACAGTCAGAGAACGGGATAGTGCCAAGAGTGTTGATAGATATACATAAATACCAAAATGTAAAGATACAAATACATATATAATTTACATAAATATACGTAATATATAAAAATTAAATATACATAATATATATAAATATATAACAAACATAATATATATATATATATAAGAAGATTGTAACGCACAATTAAAAAAAATAATATAAGGAAGTAGTAGTCCTTTAGACGACTATTAAATATCGGAAGGAGGTGTTCCTTGCAGGCCCTGCGAAGTGATGCTCAGTTGTCAGGTGTCTGTTCCGAAGAAGCCGTCACCGTCAGAAGGGCAATCAACTTGGTAACACTCCCACTATGATATAAAGCTTGACAGACTCACGTGGAAACCGCCTCCACTGTCTCCATTGCACGCAGAGGTCCCTGCAAAGGATTTATGAACCAAGTAAAAAAATATGAAGCATGCTATCATTTGACGATGTCCAAATTGTGTATTCAATGTGAAAGATGTTTTTTTAAATCAATTACAAAATTGTTAAGTGCCAATAAACGTTTTCCATTTTTTTTTTTTTTCGTAATCGGTGTAAGACCAGTTGGCTCGACTTCACTTTCGGGGGGCTGAATTCGAACCCCGGCTCGCACCTTTAGCTTTACCATATTGTGTGCGTTTTAAGTGATTAAAATATCACTTTCTTCAACGGAGAAATAAAACATCGTGAGGAAACCTGCACGCCTCAGAGTTTTACATAATGTTCTCAAAGGTGTGCGGAGTCTACCAATCCGCACTCGGCCAGCGTGGTGGACTACGGCCTTACCCCTTCTAATTGTGGGTGGAGACCCGTGCCATGTACTGCCCTCCTTACGATAAGTGCAATAACTATGTTCAATTAATTATGATGTTAAATCACAGTACGACTCACCAAGTATGACTTCTATAGTTACCATAGTGAAATTAATTATAAATAAATAAATAAATAAATATACTACGACAATACATACATCGCCACCTAGCCCCAAAGTAAGCATAGCTTGTGTTATGGGTACTAAGATGACTGATGAATAATTTTATGAATGATATATACATAAATACTTATTTGTGTGGATCTTGAGCAGTAATTTACAAACCACAGCCCCAGTGTATTGTGCCCATACTCAGTAAAAACCGTATGATATTCTCATTATATCAGATACATATGTGTAAAAGTCTGAAGCCCGAAACCCGAGTTATTGCACTTTTCGTAAGCACGGCAGTGTAATGGTTCGGTTGTAGGTGGATATGATGATGATGATTTTTTTTTATTTCATTGAGCACTTGGAGCCCTTGAAGTCGGGTTTACCGTTGTTATGATACCCGGCGCAGAAGCTGTTCATGTGCAAGTAGTATGCGAAGAAGTCCGGGTAGCTCCTGATGCAGACTTCCGCGGACACCATGGGCAGCAAGGCTTGCTGCAACGTGTCTGGAAAGGTGTTGTCGTTTCCGTACCCCCAGCCTACTATCTGTTACAACAGTATTTTATTATACACTAGCTTTCCCCGCGAATTTCATTTCGCCTTAATATTTTTTACATCACAATGTCTTTGTAAAGTACAATACGTACTTACTCCGGATTATTGTAACTCTCCAACGGTCACATCAACCTTTCAACGTTTATAGACAACATGACGTGCGCTGGCAGTTGTGTTTTATAGTAATGAACGGCTAGATGTGTTTAGATTTTAATTTTTTTTTTTTTGATTAATATTATATTTTAATACTTGTTATCCTATTCCAGACTCACAGGAATCAAACTAATTAAAAATAATGAAAATCGGTCCATCCGTTCTCAAGTTATAAATGGTGTAACTAACACGACTTTCTTTTATAAATATAGATATATATACTGTAGTATATATTAATATAATACAGTAATATAATACAGTACAGTATTATATTAAGCTTATTTTTCATAATATTTCATGGATTTCCGCAAAGTAAAGTGCTTCTATCCAAAAGATAAAAAAAAATATATTCGGTATTTTCTAATAATCTTACGTACATACGAAAAATTAAAATTATGATAATGCAGACACAAAATACCACACTTTGTGGCTAGAATAATAGACAAGTAAGGTTTTATACGTTGCCTCGTGAAAATCGATTGGTGTTAGGTAAGTTGTTTGCCTAGAAATCTTCTTTAACTAGTCATGCACATGAGTATTTATGTATATTACTCATTATAGTTACTTAGTACCCATAACACAAGCTAACGTTTACTATATTGTATTTTATTGTTTATATTTAACACATAAATAATTGCACAAATAAAAGTGAAAAAGTTTCGTTTTGAAATTTTGAAAACAAGACCCTTAAAGTGGATAAAATTTCCAGCAAAAATGTTGGGCTTTCGGTCTTTTATCTTCATTATTTAATTTAATTTCAAAGACTAAAATAGGTCTCCGCGGCCATTAACGGTATGAGGGCAACGCCACTTAAAACAGAATATCACGCATTTTTTTATGCCATATTAGTTTAAACATTCAATTTGTAAAAATTACTTCAATTTTAATATTTTTTTAGTTTTAAACCGAAAACTAAATGCTATCCTTTTTTCTTCTTAATTAGTTTACAATTTTTTATGGGCGTTCCAAATTAAAGAGCTTTTTGCACATATTTTTAGGAGCTCGATTTAGTACTTGTTGAGTAGCCCAGAGCCATTTAAGTATCTCGGGAATACACATACAGGTTAAGTATTTGCTACTTACAATGCCTGTAATTGTTTTGTCCTTCAGTCTGTCAGCAGCCCCTCTGTGCCACAGGCACGCCGGCCGTACGAAATCAGTAACGGTCACGTCCTTGTCCAGCTTTAGCAGACCAATGTTGCTTGAAAAGTTTTTAGGGTTGAAATCCTCGTGAATAATAATTTTTTGAACCTAGGAGTTTCAAACAAATAAATAAGTCTATTATGCTAATTTCAGTGTCGCGATTACTATCCAGGATGAACTACTTAAGCGATTTTAACTTTTTATTTAATAAGTTTTTTTTCCCCTTATTAAGAGATAGGATAGTTTATATTTAAATAATTTATAATTGCAATATTATTTTACAGTAAGTTCAATTATTATTCCGCAGCCAAACTAGTGGCAGGGTCTGCCTGTAAAGAAATAAAATCAATTTAGA
Source organism: Pararge aegeria (assembly GCF_905163445.1). Taxonomy (NCBI): domain Eukaryota; kingdom Metazoa; phylum Arthropoda; class Insecta; order Lepidoptera; family Nymphalidae; genus Pararge; species Pararge aegeria. The sequence goes on from NC_053186.1 coordinate 19,781,839, forward strand.
CTCAATAAACATGACATGAGTATTTGAAGGGATGTTATTTTGATAACTTTTGATGAAGTTAGTTATATTGACACCTCTAAGCGATTTCTACGCTACATCGTAGCGGAACGTTCAATCGCTTGGCGGCACATCTTTCGTCGGTAACTAGCCACCGCCGAAACCCTTCGCCAGGTCAGGCCAGCGAAAATTCGAAAATTATATATTTCCAAATTAAACGCGGGACCTCCACTAAGTCACAGCAATCACCGCTGCACCAGGGAGGTCGGCAATAAAGTATAAAGAGCCCTATTAACTACATTCATCGTACTTATAACGCAAGTTTTGGTACGATGCAACACATTATTTAGCGCTTTGCTGCCGATGATGAGAAAATTTGTAAAATAACTCGCGGGAAGTACCTACATTCCTATCTTGGGACTGCTCTTCCTCGGCGTCCAAAGTATATTTTCCAAGTGCCACACTGAACACATCTGGCGAACGTAGTTTTCCTTTGCCAACCATGTGGTGCGCAACTGTAACGGTAAAATTAGTGAGGCAGGCAGTTATATTTAATAATATCGAGCTCTCGTCTATCAAAAGTTACCAAAACTTACATAATATTACACACATATGTATACACAGTCTGGCCATAAATATTGTCACAATCATAGAATTGAGATCAAACAGAACCTCCATTCAGCCATTATTACACGCAGTGCATCGTGTTTAAAAACAGTAAAAACTCTAAGCACACGTCTCACTTCACATCCCCGGAATAGCTCAGACACTTTTCACTTTTTCCCTATTTTATGGTAAACGTTACATTACATTAGATGTAAAATAATTACTGTCAAAATGGAATGAAGTTTATAGCCGCCTGTTTGAAAATACTTCTAAAGTGAATGAGTTTTTGAAGCTTCAATATTTTTCGCGCACACGGTTGTTGTATGTTCTTAGTTGTTGTTTTTTTGATTCTGTGATCACAATAAAAAAAAACATTACATTTGTATTCAGAACCTGTCATTCCCATAATACCAAATAAAGCGATGACAAATTTCGCGACGTAAGGTAATAAATATTTTAGCAACGATCACCGAAGAATTTTATTTACCTGTCATCACCATGTTCTTGGAAATGAGGGTGCCACCTGTTATATACATTTTACGTTTCAATGCTTTTAACCTATAATGAATAGCTGCATGCCACGGCCAGTCTCCAGGCTTCGTCGGGCCGTTCACCAAGGGCTCTGCGTGAACGACTTTAGGTCTTCCGCAGTCGACATTTTTGGATTTCTGGCTTTCAGCAATCTTGATTGAAAATAAGAAAAGTATGGTGACTACTTGGATAGTACGAACATATAGATTCACGTTAAAAGGATAATTATGAATACTGGACACTTTACAACGATGTACCTAAACAAGTTATGTACTGTCGGATTGCACTTACGAGTACATCTCCCCTTTCATTTAAAATGATATTTAAAATGAAAGGTGAGATGATACTATTACCGCGTTTTTACCCGCGCGTACACTCACAGGTACTGAATACCATCTTTGTAACAAATTTAAAGTTCTTATTTATACAGTTATCCTCATTATTAATAACTAATTAGCGGCCCACTGCAAGGTTCTCCCCCCCAGAATGAATAGGGTTTAGGCAGTCGTCAACCAAAGTAACACTAGCCAAGTGCGGATTGGTAGACTTTACATCCCTTCTAGAATAATATGGTGAACTCACAGGCATTACAGGTTTCCTCACGGTGTTTTCCTTTATCGTTAAAGCATGTGATTTAATAATTTCTTGAAAAACACATAGCTTGGAAAAGAGGAACATGCAGCGTTTCAAACTTTGTCTCGTAAAAGTTCAGCCGAGTCCAACTCCACTTAGAGTCCACTTAGCTATCTCGCCTCTATTTCTCTATGATCGTCTATGTGATATAATCCGTATACTTACCCACTGATATTCCCCAGACATACTTCCAATATCAGCTGCATACTGATAAAGGTATCCCTGTAAATAAAAAAAAATACCGAACTGTTTGAGTTATCGGTGGGTTTGGAGGATTAGAAAATTAGAAAAAAAAATACTATATACCCCCGGGTATATAGTATTTTTTTTTAATGAAATATCATTAACCTTGAGTATGAGTTAACACGGTGTAATAAATAATATTACTTTAAAGTAATGGTCTGTTGACTTGAGACCTCATTTGTCTTCCACATTCTCAACGTAACACCCTCTTAACCATAATTTCAACCGTAGAAATACACGTCAAAAAATTAATTTCGTACGCCATAGCCTCGTTTATTCCCATTAGTTTGAATTCCAATTCTATAAAGAATAAAATACCCTGCTAAAAACCTGACCTGATAGCCCAGTTTCATTTCTATCAGTTCAATGGTTTTTTGATAAATAACAAATGAATAAACTCCTTTCCATTTTTTTTAAATTTAAGAAATTAAAAAAGTAACACCTACAAACAAATTGTATGAATCTTCATTAATGTAAAGACCTATCACAGGCACGTGCTCGTTAAGCGGTTTAGCGATCATATAAATATGTTTTTATTATTTCGAGGTGATGGTGATAACTACATCCGTTAACTCAAACCTAAAGCTCTTGTCTGAGCAGAGCCGACAACAAACTTAGCCGGGTAATTTTTTTGTTATTACTATCTTACAGTGAAAATCACTGAACACTTACCACATCAGAGGCATCGCAATAATTCACACCATTGATACTGAGAGCAGTCAAATAGGGTGTAAGTCCTGGTGTGCTTCCCTTCACTATGAAACTAAGGCCTGTTAGTTGCTTGAACAGGCGAAGTGTGAAGCTTTCGCCAGAATTCAAAGAAATCCTTGAGAATTTCTTCTCTTCCTTAAACATAAAGCGGAATACGAAGACTCCAGTGTAAAAATAATAAAAATCAGTCGTTCACATCCTGAAATAGTAGATTATGAATTAATTAATGTTACATTGCATTTTACAGTCGAGCCAGTATTAGGCGCATGAGCTAAAAGCGAATGCGCTAAGAAAGCCCACAGTGTAACAAGCTATGTACTATACGCGTTTCATACGTCGATTTTCATCACACTTGCGAGACAAAAAACAGAATAAACATTAAAAAAAATTTTTTCATAACACGAAAACGAAACGATATTCAAAAACTAAGTCCATCTGCATGTATATAACTTGCAGTGAGGTACAAAATAAACTTAATCGGGTCATCCCTATGCCTATCCCTTTCCCTACTAATATTATAAATGTCAATGTAAGTTTGTTTGTTACGCTTTCACGCAAAAACTACGTAACCAATCCTCATGAAACTTTGTACACATATTCTTAGAAGTGTTAGAAGTAATATAGGATACTTTTTATCCTGACATTAAGCTCGGTTCCTTTGGGAGAGGGGATGAAAGTGCTTGACAATTTTACACCATAACTCCGACAAATTATAACCGATTTAAATAATTATTTTTGTACTATAGAGGTTGTAATATGTGTTTAATTTTGCCCAAACTGTGTTGATCTGATGAATGTGGTTGGAGACAGAGGACAGAACTCCTCAGCGGACAGCAGCAAACCCCTCATTTGAGGCTTAGCGATACTGAAGACTTTAATATTTTTTAGAACTACAACTAAATTGAATGCCACATCAAAAATCAAAATCAAACGCAGTCGAAGTCGCGGGCAACAGCTAGTTATATATAAAACACAAGTACGGTAATTTGAAATAAAACACGCGTATCTAATATCTTGTATTCTGATCCATAAATCAATGTGATAAGGTCCACTTTGTTCTGCCAAAACCAAATTATCGATGCAAGTTGCAATTTCACACTAAATCTTTTGATAATGCAGTCTTACATACAGAAATACAGAACATTGTACCACTCAAAAAGAACCCTCCGTGGCACTTTTGGGACACAGGTTACGCGGCAGGTTAGATCTTTTACGACCGAATACCAGAGATGTCATTCGCGATAAACAATCAAGTCAAGAAGAACGTCGCGGTGGCTCATTGCGAGAAATGAGCACTGGAGACCGGGTTCTGGTCCGGAACTATAATAATAATTTAGTAAAATGGAAGGAAGGTGTAGTGTTGGATAGAACCGGTCCCGTCTCCTATGTTGTCAAAACAGACGATGACAATCGTACTAGTAGAAGACACGTTGATCAAATACTTGACAAAAATTATAAAAAATCTAGGTATACTTTAACAGGCATGGTGGATAATGAAAACTCGGGAGAAAGAGAGATGAATGATGAAGCGTTCAAAAGTTTCGATAATTCTGTTGTCGGTTCGTCTCCTGTAACAGATACAGAAAATCAGCTAGTAAAGGCACCTTCACCTTCTCAAGCGATTCCCAATACGAATAGTCCTCTTCGTATGGCATTAAGACCGCGGGTCAAAAAGATGATGAAATTGTAATTAATTAAGTGATGTAAATATTTAGTTTTTTTTTATTGGCTTTAATGTAAATCCAATAGTTAAATTTGGAGAAGAGCAGTGTAATGTAGGTAGTTTAATAATTAGCCCGCACTTCATTATGTTGTTCTACCAATAAACCATTCTGCGATAGTCCGTCGTTTTATTAAGTACATTACAGATGGTAGCAGGCAAACCTGTTAGTTGTAAATTCCTAATTGACACAATCTCTCCGGAGTCGAGCAACAGGCGGTCGAAACGACCCGGTAGTTCGTAGGATGCAAATTTGTACCATGCAAATTTACACTCTAGTCGTAGAATGTAAATTTTTATTGTACAAATTTACCTACGAAGTGGTACACCTAAGAAAATTAAGAACTCGATAAGTGGAAAGTCCACTTATAACCACAATGAGCCAGCGAGGTACAACGTACAAAAAAACGAGGTAAATCCACATTCCGGTATAAAACCACTTACCGATCTGACTGTGAGGATGACCTTGACCTCTGAATCAAACGAGAACTTCGTGACGCTGTCCGCGGGGAAGGTTTCATTTATGTACACGTAGTAGCGGCTGCTGTCCTTCGGCGACAGGCCGGGCTCTAGCCACACTACCACCTCCTTCGTGTTCTTGCAAGGGTACGCACAAGTTAGTGGCAGGGTATCCAGTGGCGTCCAGGTAATATTGCCACTCGCCACTATCACTATGAATGTACAGAGAGTTACCACAATTTTAATCATTATATCTTCCCACTGATGCCGAATGCTCACAGACTTTTATAGACACAAAACCTAAACACTAGCAGAATGCCTTCACTTTTAAGTCAAAATTCGTTTTAAAATATAAAAAAAACTGTAAAAGTATTGTAAATATTAAATTGAATCCGGTTTCTTGGATACGAGGAAAACGTGTTGGCGACCGAGCATCACAAAAGTCGCAGTTAATATGGAATAACTATCACAATGACTGTATGTAGATAACTTAAAACTATTTGCTAGTGTAGCTAGCTCACACGTGTAGTTCCATACACCTTTGAGAACATTATGGAGAATATTCAGACATGCAGGTTTCCTCACAATGTTTTCCTTAACCGTTGCAACAAGTGAATTTTACATAGCTAAAATCCACACAACAGAAAAGTTAGAGGTGTCTAATGGGATTAAAACTCGGACCCCCGAAAATTAAGTGCAAGTCGGTCAAAACCCTTCACATTGTGGACGGATGATGATGATGACATTTAATCTACTTTTATATATACCTATCTAAACATATGTTACTGTAAGGTAGCTGTCACAAATGCTGCTCTCAAGAATTTCTGTATATCATTATTAAAAACTCATTATTCTTATGTCATGTCGACGGTTCGTCCATGTAAGCAATGTGCATAGATATATTGTCACCCGGGAGCCGACATAAGAAGCCCCTATCCCCCAAGGGGTTGGCGTAAGTCCCCGTAACTAAGACCCAATTTGTAGCAACCACGAATTCAATAGATTTGTACCTCAATTACTGAAAGGCTTATCAAATCAAGGGGCTTTTTGCTATCAACAAAGTGGCGGAAACAAACGGAAATCTTAGAAGGAAGACAATTTTTATATGAACCTGTCCTGTCAAATGATACTGTGTTTCTCCAAGACGAAAGCTTATACCTACGTTAGTTCAAAAATGTATCTCAAAGAGTGCTATTACCTCTTTTTCCATTATAAGTAAGCCATTGACTGCAATCTAACCCGACAAAATCGTAGTAGCGGGCTAATCTGTAAAGGGTATGACAGGAATAAGCCATAACCGTTATATCCGTTCCTACGCGACATCGTACAAACAGCACGTTTTTGTCGGTAGAAATAGCCATGGCCTAAGTAGAAATAACCTAGGTCTCATTCCCTCCTCGCCATTCTACTATCGCACTGCAAGGCACCGGGTGGGTGTTCGCCCCTATGTTCTAAAATCTTTTCTTATACGCATGTCTAGGCTTTATAACACCCTTCTGAGTTCTGTGTTTCCTAACTCTTACAACCTGGGTATCCTTAAAACAAGATTGAATATGCATCTTCTAGGCAAGCGCGTCGTATCTTAACATCTACACTTTCCATCAGTTGAGATTGTGGTCAAGCGCCTATTACAGTTAAAAAAAACTCCGTGGTGGGACGTTCGTTTTATTTAAATCAAACCAAAGCTAATTCTGAAATCTTAAATTGCAAAACTGCCCCTGCCAGGGCTCAACCCAGGCCACTTATCACACAGCGCTCACTACTGCACCAGGAAGGTCGTCAAAACTCGCACTCGTAATATGTTGTTTCTTAAATATGTTCTGCTCCACCGAGACATCGATTTTGATGTATTTTGGCACATAAATATATAGCGTGCATCCCGGAAACGAATACACGATTATAAGGGGCTGTTTAATAATGACGATGATATTATTTCACACTATGTTAATCTAAAAACGCGGGAGTGTATCAGCCAATCTATTTGTAGTGACTCTACCACCGGTTTGGAAGGCATATTCTACCGAGAAGAAGCCGACAAGAAACTCAGCAGTTGCTCTTTTCCAACATCAACTATTTCCATTTAAACATTCATTTTTCTATCTTGTGAGATATGAAAGCAGAGCCGAATGCTTCCAAAGAACCTAGTCATCAAAAAATGTATCAATTGTATAGAGTGACCTCGCTATACTAAATGTGTTTTAACATATTCTTTAAACTTATGCATTGATAGGTCCAAAATTACCTTAGGAATCCGACGATATTTTTGCGATCTCTTAATCAATTACTGTTACAGTACGATCATTGTACCACGTAAAATATTAGTAGGTACATACCTAGCCACGATGATTATGATGTTAGCATCACATCTATTCTAGCTTCTCGATTGACTCATACGCGGACGAAGTCGCGAGAGTCCGCTAGTATTATTATTATAAATATATTGTGAAGTTACAGTAAGTATACCTATTTCTTTGAACTTCTCAAATAGGGATTAGCGTGATTTTAGTTTAGATATTGAGCGTACAGCTCTTTTCTGCAATATAAATATAGTTTCGATATCCTCAGCAACTTTGCCCCATAACAAGATCCCGGATACCGGGTAGGTGGTAGCGAGTCGCAGTTTATCAATTCCTAACATAACCAAGCCATGGACCGCGGGACGAATCGATAAACCCGTATTGGACACCGCTACGCTACAGAGATCGTATGGGAATCAAAGTGAATAGCGTAACTTCCAGGCTGAATATTGTACGGATTTAGACGTGTAATCCAATCTCCAATTTCGTCTCGGAGGCTTTGAGGGTCTCTGATTGTTTTGCTTTACTGTTCCGTGTGGGTAATTGGGTCACTTATCTCATTTATACGTAGGTTTAAACAATTTCATGGGCGGCTTTGCTAATCTTGCTTCGCTAGTGGAAGAATGTGCTGTGTACTCAAAACTGTAAAATAAAGGTTAGTATTTAAATAAAAACGTAAATATACACGTACTAACACAAGGACTTATAACAATGAGCATTTAGCTTTGTTAGCTACAATCCCCAAACACCTAAAAAGGAAACATAATTTCTTCAATCTTTATACACCAAAGAAATCGTCCAAAATCCGTCGTGTACTCTCTAAGTTCGTTTCGCAACGGAGGTGTTATATTTCTAATGAATACTTGCTATCATTGTATTTGTATAACAAGGAATTCCGTGGAAGTGATGCCTACTCCTATCCAGTAATAAAGACGTATTTTTTTGAATTTTTCAATTGATACACCTATGAGCTCCTGTTTTGTAGCAAGTATATATATACCAAACTTATTAGACAAATCTTTAAACTTAACGAAGGTAAACCTACATACAGCCAGCATCATTCGCTGCATGCAAGCTGTTTTAAAAATATAATAAAGGGAAAACTTTCATATTTACAACATGTTTAAAACATTCCTTATGAATTGTGAATCCATAATAATATTATAAATGCGAAAGTGTGTTCACATCAATCCGTTGCTCTGTTGCTGGGTTATTGAAGGAAAACAAACAAAAAGTTGAGTAGTTAAAAGGACGGAGAGTAACATGAGCCACTTTTGGTCCTGGAAAGACATCAAATTCCCATAAAGGTGGTTTACAGGAACATTAATAATAATGGTAGTCTTGTCTCTTCCAAACCTGAGATCTTGGGTGAGGTTGAGAACTTTTATGGACAGTTGTACACCACAGTACAGACGCCTGTTGAAGATTTGGCTAAGGATCCTAGAGCCAAATTTACTCGACACTATACTGAAGATATCCCAGACGTCAGCCTATACGAGATTAGTGTGGCTCTCAAGCAGCTTAAAAATGGCAAGGCGCCGGGTGATGACGGAATAACGGCAGAACTCCTGAAGGCAGGTGGAAAACCAATACTGAAAGTCCTTCAGCGATTGTTTGATTCCGTTATTCACCAAGGCACAACGCCAGAGGCATGGCACAGGAGTGTGGTGGTTCTCTTCTTCAAAAAAGGTGATAATACCTTGTTGAAGAATTACAGACCCATCTCGCTGCTGAGTCATATCTACAAGCTGTTTTCGAGAGTCATTACGAATCGTCTCGCTCGTAGGTTTGATGACTTCCAGCCTCCCGAACAAGCCGGTTTCCGTAAGGGCTTTAGTACCATAGACCACATTCATACGCTGCGGCAGGTTATACAGAAGACTGAAGAGTATAACCGGCCACTTTGCTTAACGTTTGTGGACTATGAAAAAGCCTTTGATTCGGTGGAAACTTGGGCTGTGTTTAGGTCACTGCAGAGATGCCGAATTGACTACCGGTATATCCAAGTGTTGCAGTGTTTGTACAAAAACGCCACTATGTCAGTTCGTATACAGGATCAGACTACGAGACCAATCCAATTGCAGCGAGGCGTGCGACAGGGAGATGTTATCTCCCCGAAACTATTTACCGCTGCGTTGGAGGACGTTTTTAAGCTTCTGGATTGGAACGGACTTGGCATCAACATTAACGGCGAGTACATCACTCAACTTCGGTTTGTAGTACGACGATGTAGTCATAATGGCAGAGACTCTGGGAGACCTAAATACGATGCTCAATGGCCTCAGCAGAGCTTCTCAACAGGTTGGCCTACGAATGAACATGAGCAAGACGAAGATTATGTCTAATGCTCATGTTCCGCTTCAACCAGTAATCGTTGAGAACACTGCACTCGAAATTGTTGACGAATGCGTATACCTAGGACACACGATCCAGTTAGGTAGGTCCAATTTCGAGAAGGAGGTGAACCGCCGAATCCAACTCGGATGGGCAGCGTTCGGGAAACTTCGTGCCATCTTTTCGTCAAAAATCCCTCAGTGCCTGAAGACGATAGTCTTCGAACAGTGCGTGTTGCCAGTGATGACCTATGGCTCTGAAACATGGTCGTTAACTATGGGCCTCATAAGAAGGCTTAGAGTCACTCAGCGGGCGATGGAGAGATCTATGCTCGGAGTATCTCTACGCGATCGAATCAGAAATGTGGAGATTCGTAGAAGAACCAAAGTTACCGACATAGCTCAACGAGTCGCGAAGCTTAAGTGGCAATGGGCCGGGCACATAGTTCGGAGAAAGGATGGACGTTGGGGTCCCAAGGTGCTGGAATGGCAGCCCCGTACTGGTAAGCGCAGCGTTGGTCGACCCCCAACGAGGTGGACAGACGACATTAAGCGCGTCGCAGGTAGCCGTTGGATCCAAGCGGCTCAGAATCGTGGAACTTGGAACTCCCTACAAAAGACCTATGTCCAGCAGTGGACGTCTATCGGTTGATGTGATGATGATGATGATGACAGGAACATTGAAAAATCGTCCTTCATTCACATCCTAACAAAGTTACCAAAGGGCTTTATTTGTGGCATAGAAATAGTTGAAAGGACGAAGAATAAAAGAAACACAAGCGCCCTATTCTTCCTAGCAAAGCCACGGGTAAAATCTACATATCTGATAAAATTAAACGTTCATTTATCATAATTGAAAAGGTGTAAAATATTTGTTCATTTAAAGAAATGCGTAGGTACTATTTTTAGGCACATAAACCTAGTTGTTGGTTATAAAAAAGAATCTGTATTACTCGGCTATATTAAAAATGGTCTATCTTTATACTTCAAAATGGTCAACTTGCAGTGAAGTAAATACTTAATCGGGACATCGTAAATAAAGCACAAGTACGGTAATTTTCAATAAAACACGCGTATCCAATATCTTTGATTATGTGCCTTATTTATTTATTTATTTATAGAGGGGACGCCTGCCATTGCCAGAAGGGTGATCAGTCCTTTGTAAGGACTATTCCACCCTGTTAGCCATGTTGAGACACAGGTTTACTGGTATCCCGGCAGCATCCCCCCTGAAACCTACCAGTCTCTTTTGTGAACCTCAGGATATCCCCTATAGAGAGGATTGCTAGGTTTTCTACACTAAAACTGTCCTTACCTTGTAGTTCCCATCTTACCAGCGCGTACATGGGGCACTCAGTTATGAAATGAAAACTGGTTTCCATCTCACCACACTCTGGACAGGATGGATCTTCTGCAATTCTCATTACCGTTAGGTGTCTATTTAACAGGCAATGTCCTGTGGCTATGCCTGCTACCAGTGCTATATTGGTTCTGCTCTGTGACATTAGTTGTTTTGTCTTCTTGTCGAATGACTTGAGAAACAATTTCGATTGCCTGTATTGCGTTGAATTGTTCCATCTTGCATTCGATTCTCTTTCCGTGATGCCTTCTATCACTCTTTTGGTGATGTTGTATGGAATGGGTAAACAAGGCTCAGGCCCGTAAAATTAGATGCTTGCGCCCATTCTTGCTAGCTCATCTGCTTTTTCGTTGCCCCGATTTCCTTTATGGCCAGGAACCCAGGCAATCGAAACTTTTGTTGTCTCAGCTAGTGAATTTAATTTGTTTTTACATTCTTTCACAAGGGAAGAAGTGGTATCCTTCCTTCCAAAGGGCCTTTAGTACAGCTTGACTGTCACTGTAAATGATAACTTCAAATAAATCAATTATGTGCCTTACATTAAATATTAAATAAATCAACATGGGGGTAACGCACTGTATTACGTTACGGGCGCCGGCATAAATCCCAAGCAAACGAGGGATTTTAGAGCAACTTCCTAGCGTAGCGAGTGTTTTACATGTGGAATCCTGTGTGTAGCGAGGTTTCTAGGGGCCGCAAAACCAAGGCAGCTTCAACCCTGAGTTGAATACTCTACTTTTTACACCTTGCAGGGCAAAAAAATCAAGGTTCGCGCTTCACAGGCGCTAGTGAGTGACAGGGACGCCATTATACGTTAGAGCCACATAGCAATATTAGAATGACTTACCCTAAGCCTATAGGATGTATTGGCGTACTTGATCTTTTAATACCATGTAATAAGGGCATTGTCGAGCGTGTTGTGTTACTACTTTTAGACCTGCAAAATAAGTTTACTTTAAAGATTTCTTTTCACCAGAATCGGCACCAATACCTATGTGATTTTAATGCAAAAATTTAAATAAAAATAAGTATTAATGATGGAACATTACAATTTACTAATGAGTTTACCTATTCGTGTAAAATCTGATAATCGCATGCAAATTTTCCCCAGCTCCCGAGATAGATACCGAATTTATATTTGATATTCCAGGCAGTGTGACCCGTTTAGAACAATGCATGTAGCTTCTATTATACATGTATCTGCCTTGTGCTGACGTGCCATAATGGGGATTTCGGAAACAAAGCAGTCTACGCTAAATTGTAAGGACTAAGTAAATAGGTTCACTTCATCGTAACCGCTGGGCTAGCTAGGGTTTAGCCAGGTCTCTGTGAAGAGGCCGGTGAAAAACCCAAGTATATATAAGCATACATCACACAAGCAGCGGGTCGGACCAGTAAAAAAAGAAAACAATTCATGTAACTACACTAAGAGTTGATTCATAGTGTAATTCATGAATTGTTTTTCTTTTTTACTGGTCTGTCCCACAATGAGAATGTTAAGCCGTAGTTCAAACGCTGGCAAAGTGCGGGTTGGAAGACTTAACATATCTTTGAGAACATTATAGAGGACTTTCAGGCATGCAGGTTTCATCACGATGTTTTTCTGCACCGTTTAAGCAAGGCATACCTAAATTGTTAGAGGCCAGGGATCGCACTCGGTCCCTCCGGAAGGAAGACTTTTATTATAAAACCTTTAGTGGCCTTTAATGATGAAAAAATTCAGAATTTATTTATTGTAAGTGCAAATACATTCGTTTTACATTTGGATATCATAACAAATCTACGACAAATTTTCGGCTTGTAAGTGGAATTATATGTTTATTTTTTGTTGAAGCTAACCTAAAGAATTTCCCAACCCAGCAACATAGACAGTGCAATTTTTCTATAAAAGGCCACATTTTTTTGGAGTCATTTTGTCTTCTAAATTTCATCATCATTTTGTCGTGGCGTTGCGCCGCCATCTTGTGATTAATTCGTAAATTATTTGTTTTGTGCATATCTTTGTTTTTTGAGTAAAGTTAAACCTATCAGAATGAAATTCTGTCGAATCATCTTTTATTTTTCGCTCCTAATTGCTAAAAATTAGAATACATTAATGTGAAAACGTGCAAAAGAATTAACACGCACCTTTGAGAACCTTGGCGAGATCTCTCAGGCATCCAGATTCACGATGTTTTCCTGCACCGAAAGTCTCTTATAAAAGCTTAGTAGCTTAATTTATATTTACATTATTATTTTTAATATATAATGTAAATATAAATAGGAGATAACAACGATAATGCTGTGTACACATATAATTGATTATGGCAATAGACAGAATTTGTAATTCTACACATAATTAAATTTTTTTATGAATGCAGTTACAATTAATTGCTGGTGTGTCTTATGAATAAAAAAAGCAACGTGATATAGAATAACACAATCAATTAATACGAATATTCATTAACTGCTTATTTATAGGTGCCTAACCTACAAGGAAAATGATGAGAATAAATCAAATCGATGTCAGAAACTGTTACGATGTGAACCAACCTTGATACAAACATAATATTAAACAGGTTTATAGTTTAGTCCTTGTGCAGATGACGCGACTTGTATAAGCTTGTAGACGCTTGCTATTAAAAGCGTGTTTTTATTTAGTTTTTGACCATGCGTAATACTTTACTAAGTTGTAGTTCACCTCATTTGATCTGAGTGAGTAGGTAATATGATTTCTACCAACATCTTTAAATTAAAACTGCTCCCGGCAGTCTCACTCGTGTATTACTTTCCCACTGATGTTCTAAATTATGTCAAATACGGATTTCTTAGTAGATTTAGGTTTTTTCGGAAATAAAACGGTCCTGCGTATTTTTCCTACATTTAAGAAACCTTTCTTCAGAAACTGGTCAGCTATTTTGGTGTGAAGAGGTACAGAATTGCGTTTTGGATCCAATTTTAAAGAAAAACCTGTAGGTACACACGTTATAAGCAGTAGGTATGAGTGGAACCATAATAACTTTAATTATTTATGGTTTACAAAATATCATAGCTGATAAAGCGGTCCATGCCTAATTACAATAACCAGAGTCGGTTATTGTAATACTCATACCTATAGCTATCGACTAGGGTCAAATGAAAAATCACAAATGGGTCTTATCTCGTTACTTACATTTATTGACAGCAGCACGAGTACGTACTCGAAACACATGTTATATGTATCAGTTTAAATTTTTAAACTTTCCAATCGCCTAGTACGAAGATACCTTTATTTAACTACTATTTATTATATTATGCAGTGACAAGTTGAGGGTCAGTCTGTGCACACGTATTCACAAAATACCGTACGAGGTTGTTTAAACAACAATATAAATATTACCCTTTTTTCAAAATAATAGTTGTTGTATTTGAATTTGGAATTAACTACCAGTTAGTAACAAGGTTTGAGAAGATTTAGTGTTATGTTAAATTTAACATAGTGGTACATAGTAAACAGCGGCCATGAAGCGAGTGATGTTACTTATGTATGTTGTCCTGATGACACAGGAGAGTAAAAGTCGGGAGTGGATGCCCGTAGCAGATCCTTTTATTACTATACACCCATGCATGAATACAAACGATATAGCCGTGCGCTTTGAGCCCGGCCTGCCGCCGGAGGAAAATAACCGCTACTATGTATACATTCGCAAAACCATACCCGCCAACTGTGTCACCAAAGTGTCGTTTGATGCAGAAGTTAATATCACTATCACGGTCCGATCGGTAAGTATAAAATATACTTACTAAAATTATAAAAAATAAATATACTTCGACAATACACACATCGCCACCTAGCCCCAAAGTAAGCGTAGCTTGGGTTATGGGTACTAAGATGACTGATGAATATTTTTATGAATTATATTCATAAACTTATAATATATAGATAAACACCCATACACTGAAAACATTCATGTTCATCACATAGGAATTTCTAAGTTCACCACAGGGAAATCATGTGCGTTATGGGAATCGAACCCACGGCCATGAACTCAGAGCGCAGGGTCGCTGCCCTCTACGCCAGTCGGCCGTCAAGAGACTAAAAGTAAGTACTAAGTCTATTAAAACATATCGATCGATACATTTTTTTTCTTTGATACGCTTTACCTTTGATCTTATAATGGCCAATTGTCAATTAATAAAATCAAAGAAATAGCTTTAAATCCTTGCAAATGCAGCAAAGGAGTTGTAAACTCTACGAACGTTACCCTAGGACTTTGTCCATCACCAGGATACAAGTCAGTCTTAGTTATAATATATGCCAAATTAATCAGATTGTTTTAGAAATTGAGCTGAAATAACCAAACTAGACGACACTTTCGCATTTATAATATTAGTTTAGAAATATGAATGGCTCCTAGCATGCTTGCGGCACACCAAACAAATTGTGAAAACAACAAACGGAACAAAACATATTGCATTAAAGTTTTTTGGTTTCTATAATTTCTGCTACATTCTCTGATATCTTGGACCAAGATACTTCGCTATTAATTTTTTTCATAAGTGTATCTTACCGACCTAGGTCGAAAGCGTTTGTGTAATCGGTAAAAAGTAAACGTCTGACAACTTCAAGCTCTGGCGTATATTTTTTTTTTTAAGTTATGTCCTCATAAAAATGTATGACAATCAATCAATCAATAGCCTATAAAAGTCGATGCTGGACTTAAGGCCTCGCCCAAGGAGGGTCTGCTCATAATCATCACAGTAGATGGTAGTAGTAGCACCAGCCGACGCTCCTGCCCGTTCTCTGTTATATTCCCAAAAACGCCACGGAGGATACTTGCGGGCAGAGAAGGGGTGGTGACAAATGTATTCTGATCTGCCGTGTCCACACGTCGCCTATGTATGTGAAGAGATTACATTTTACAGGAATATATGAGAAAATGTATTATTTAAACTTTTTTTTTTGTTTTAGGACGATAAAAAATTTTCTAAGATATCTTTGACTAATGGCGGAAGCTTCACACTTCGTTTCGCCAACCCACTCGCCGGTCTGAGCTTTATTGTCAAGGGTACCAGGCCAGGAGTCACCCCCTACCTGATAAGCCTTAGAATTAATGATGTGGAGCAATGCGATACGCCGAATGTGGTAAGATTATCATTATAAGCCTATGGATGTCCCACAACCAATAATGGATCTCGGCTACACTTGAAAATTCTAAATTCATTTATTTCAAGCCAAGTCTGTCTGTTTGTAGTGACTCTACCACTGGTTCGGAAGGCAGATTCTACCGAGAAGAGCCAGCAAAAACTCAGCAGTTGCTCTTTTCCAACATCAACTATTTACATTTGAAATTTTAACATTCATTTTTCTATCTTGTGAGAGATGAAAGCGGAGCCGGATGCTTCCAAGCAACCTTGTCCTTAAGAAATTCATCAATAATAGTAAACTTGTTCTACTTTGGGGGTCCAGCTCGAACGCTCGAACGCACTTCTAACTTTTCTAAGTTATGTGCGTTTTAAGCAATTAAAACATCACCTGTTTCCAAGATGAATTAAAAGACCGCGAGGAAACCAGAATGTCTGAGAGTTATCCATAATGTTCTCAAAGGCGTGTGAACTACGGCCTAAACCCTTCTAATTGTGGGAGGAGACCCGTGCCCTGTAATGACCCGGTAATGGGTTGTGAAGATTAATGCCCCACTATGGGGCACAAGCTCATAGAAGAGAGGTTCAGAGCAGCGTGGAACAATGAAAATTTCTAGATATATAAAGATCGGTTATTCCGAGAATGCGATACTCAGAACACCTTAATAATTATAGCTGCAGTGGGTGTTGTATTACAATAAACTGTATATGTGAATTGTACGAATTTAATGGTACCTACTAAGTTCTTGTGGGGTACTTAACTAAGTAGTTGTGGGGCTGTGACAAATGAACAAAGACCTCGTTTAACGAAGCTATTTTATCAATGAAACATTTTAGGACTTCCTGGACAAATACGCCGAAACTGAAAATCCACCAGAGGATGGAGAGTGTCATTGGGTACGTACATTTGCTTCATTGATTTTTACCTGACCCTTTTTCTTCTTTTTCCTGCCAGGTAATAAACCTGAGCGCACATTGCTGCACCTGAGTGGTCGTTGTTATATTCTAAATAAGAGCTTCGTCTCTCTCGCACGGACTACATGGTCTTCAAAGAAAAATTTGGTACAGATACAGATGTTATTTTTCCTTCCCATTAAAGTTATGCTGAGAACTCTCTACAAAAGGCCTATGTCCAGCAGTGGGCGCTTATCGGTTGATATGATGCTTATATTATCGACGTCCAGATATTAAAAATAAACTATATCTACTTACCATTAGACGGATGCAAAGATCGTAATTCATTCATTTGTCAAAAGATTATTTACAAAGTAATATAAATTTTCCAAGAGATATTACAGGTTTTTTTTATGATAAGTAATTGCGTTCGATTTGGAGACCAAATTCAATAAAACCACGCTCTACGTTCAAAGGTTGCAAAACTGCATGCCACAACTCAGTCTAATGCATAAGGTATCTGAGTTTAGGTTGCTTAATAAAATGAGACGATAAAATAACAACCCCCGCTGAAAAGGGATAATTCTTGCGACAAAAAACTAACCTCTTACTTTTGTTTGATTGAGATTGTAATATTTCTAATAAAATTTAAGCTGTTTTATTAAATACACAGATTTTCGAATCAATGATCTCCTTCTTTTATTAGTCCATTAAAAATGATGATCTCCGTTGCGGAAGACGGAAAGTGGATCGTCAGCTCCCAGTGGACGGGCCCTCGCAACCTGGGGACTGGCCGTGGCATGCCGCCGTGTTAAAAACGTTAGAAGACTCTTCACAGAACCGGAAACTAAAATACCTCTGCGGAGGAACCCTTATTTCAGAAAATGTTGTCTTGACAGGTAAATAAGAATTTAAACTTAACAATACGCCGTGTACACTGTAGCACTGAGGTAACATGTCAACGTGTGTCAAAATTTTTGTTTGTCTGTTCGGTTTCACTGCCTTGGAATAATATTCAGAGCTTCAGCCGAGAGCATAACTGAGTATACGGTATACGGTATTCGACAAAATAACTAATAACTATACCTGGCAAATCTGACACACGTACAGAAGTATTATATACTAGCCGATCCCCACGACATCTTTCACTAAATCTTCTGATAAGTAATTCGTGCAAACCTTTTTTCCGATAGTCTGCACAATATACTCTGACCTAACGCGTAGTGGCGCTCACTTCCGCTATTAGGAACTTCGTTTCCTCGGGCTCCTAAATTGGGTTACTAATTGCACATTGGGTTATTATTAAAATCAGACTAGTATTTCCGAAA
This sequence comes from Pararge aegeria, assembly GCF_905163445.1. Taxonomy (NCBI): domain Eukaryota; kingdom Metazoa; phylum Arthropoda; class Insecta; order Lepidoptera; family Nymphalidae; genus Pararge; species Pararge aegeria. Next base: position 19,800,054 of record NC_053186.1, read on the forward strand.
TTTAGTGCGTAAAAATAACTTTAATTGGTAATAGGAATTTATATAAATCTTAAGTATTTATTTTACCACGTTAATTGTAAATAGCAAGTTTTATGGAAATAACTTGAAAAATTATGGTTTTATACAAAATTCATCCCCTATTTAGTTCCTTTAGTGGTTATTATAGGTTATTAATAGATACATTAAATATGTATATACCTGTAAATAACCTATAATCTTTGTTGAAATAATAACAGTGTATAGTCAATACATATTTGAAAATGTTATGTATAAATGTAGAATAACTTCATTTACAACAATATTTGAGACAAAGCCGTTTTTAATAAAGTTACCTAGAAGAAGACGTCGCTGCGCCCTATCATAAAAAATAGGAGCAATTCTGTATGTACAGATCCTTTCGTTCCTATTGATTCTAATGCTGTCTACCGCAAAGAACATAGCTAGTGAATTGGATTGCACTACTGTCGACATTGTGAACAACCGGGCTTACGCTAGGTTTGCTGTAGACTATTCTTAGGCCATTCATAGCTTCAGTTTTAAGTATGTAAAATCATGACATTAGCTTTCTATAGGCTTACTGGAATAACCACCACTGTCCTTTGTTTCCCCATTCTCAGCTGCTCACTGCGTTACGCAGCGCGGCTCGGAACAGCCGTATCCAGCGAAAAATATCAGAGCAGCGCTAGGAAGATATAATTTGATTGGCAGTGAAATGAACTCCCAAGAAAAAAAAGTAGGTACATTTTACCAACTGCTGGAAAAATGAAGAGGAGAAAGAGGCACAGAGCTTAGAAACAGCACTGTGGACTGGCGAGTATTCCTTACTTGAATTTGGGCTTTAGAATAGGGGCATAGGCGAGGCCAAAACCTTACTATATACCATAGAGTTTCTTGCCGGCTTCTTCTCGGTATGGTCTGCCATCAGAACCTACGGTAGAAACACTACAAACATAGTATATATAGTTTAGGTACGCCTACTTACTTAGAATAAATGAACTTTAAATTGAAAAAAGATACCTTACTGTCTGGCGTTCGGTCGTGGCTACTCACCATCCTACCGACGAAGTCTAGCCGCCAAGCAATTTAGCGTTCCGGTACAATGACACTGTAACCGATTAGAAGTATTGGTTTAATATAACTGTCATACCCCTAACTGTAGCTTAAGTAACGCGCTTCTATCTTACACTGCTTCACTTGATTGTACTGGAATATAAATAGTACTTGTTTTACCCGGCGGGTCAAACTACCAAAGTCAGCGTGGGCCAAAATACTCCTCGCATTTAGAAACATGCCTAGTATTATTAGACCTATGACCCTGTATAGATAAGAAGCTACTTTTTAACCGATTTAGGTATATACTAGTTATATACACCTAAATCGGTTACACCCACGACTTTTGTTTGGAACCGTTACTATCCCTAGTATTAAAAGTATATGTTGAAGGAGCAAAATTTCGGAGCTATTTAGCTAACAAGCCTTGCTGGTATTAAACTTTTTATGAAAGCTCCCGGGAACGTTACCGCGCTTTTACTAAAATTTATTAGTGAATTATGCATCAAGTATTGTTATATTGCATTTTACAATCGAGGCGATATTAGGACGCTATGAAACACGAGAGTGTAAAAGTAAAGTGCCATTTCATACGACGATTTTCTTCACACTTGCGTGGAAAAAAACAGGATGCACTTCTAAGTACGTTTTAAGAAAATAACTGACCTTTTTTGCTGTTATACATTATATAAAAGTTTCGAAGGCTGCTCTATAGATTTTAGTTAGAAAGGTTATTTACTCGATTTGTGCCTCGATTATTATGCCCGGCGGAGTAAAATCTACTATAGCTCTACTTTCCAATTGAAATTGGACATTTTAAATAAATAAATAATAAATAAATAAATATACTACGACAATACACACATCGCCACCTAGCCCCAAAGTAAGCGTAGCTTGGGTTATGGGTACTAAGATGACTGATGAATATTTTTAGGAATTATATATAAATAAATACTTAGAAAATACATATAAACACCCAGACACTGAAAAACACTTATGCTCATCACACAAACATTTTCCAGTTGTGGGAATCGAACCCACGGCCTTGGACTCAGAAAGCAGGGTCGCGGCCCACTGCGCCAGTCGGCCGTCAAAAATAATCAATAATAGACCAAAAAGCGTAATATATATATATCTATAACAAAAACGAATTACGGAAAATGGCGTGACAGCTTTTTTTTCGCGCGCTAAAGTAAAGCGATATACAGCCAGCATCGTTCGCTGCATAAAGCCTATATTAAAGATATAATAAAGGGAACATTTTCTTAGTTAAAACGAATGATGAATTGTGAATAATTTGATAAAATTTAACGTTCATTTAACATAACTGAGAACTTAAAAATATTTGTTCATTTAAGGAAATTCCTACTTTTTTTAGCCATAAAACCTTTTTCGAAAGAAACGGTGATAGTGATGTAATAAAGTCCACGATACGAGCAGGTGTGATGAAAATAATAATATATTTTGAGTAAAGATGATAGTATCTATTTTACGTTTTTTAAGTAGGGTATATTATATTGTTTTCCTGTTTATGTGTTTTTTAATTGATCTTTCTGCGTGATACAAATATATAAAAGAAAATTTCCCGCCATTTTATATGACTTTTCTTTTTGATATGGGTTCTTGTCATTTTGAATTCCACTCCAACTTATACCGACCACAGATTATACATAATGTTGACCAGTCTGAACAAAGATACCTTTTTAACTTTAACCAAATGTACATACAAAGGCAGATTTGCTAACATATATTTGCGTGATAAAAATAAATAAAAATACATAGCATATGGTTTTTATTTCCAGGTTGACAGTATAATTATTTCCGATCGATATCTTCACGCTAATTTATATAATGACTTGGCTCTGCTGAAGTTGAAGTCAGCGGTGCAGCTCACATCTCACGTGCAGCCCGTGTGTCTGTGGCACCGCACCGCGGGCTCAGCTGCGGCTAACCGACCGGCGGAAGATGAAATAATAGGCACTGTAAGTGTACTGGCTGCCAAGGTGAAGACTGCGGTGCAACTCACAGCTCCCGAGTCCGCGTGCCTGTGGTACAGGAGTCATATCTATATTAATAATTTCATCAAGGTTAGGTTACGGTAGACTCGATCGAAACCTTAGATGAATGACAAGACAAAAAAATATTGATTTCGAGTCGACAACAAATATCCAGAAAATTCGGACTATGGAGAACTTCGTTAAATTCTGATGGGAATGACAAACAAACCGCAGTCGCTATCTTGGATACGCCTCGCCAATCAACGCATCGCGTGCGTCGCGCCTAAGAAATATCCATTACAAAGAACTGTGACTCATGTGACCATAGAGACAAAATCACTACGTTTATACGTGTGACTGTGTAAAACAAAGCGTCTTGCCGGAAATATTGAGTGAATCCTATAGAAAGTACAGATTATGAAAATGAACGAAATAATCGCAATTGTTTACATAACAAATCGATAAATAATTAAATAAAAAATAAACAAAGTTCCACAGAGTTTAGTATAAATTGCCCTTGCACGTTTTCACACTACATTATATGTAGCGTGAAAACGTGCAAGGGTCATGGTCTGCACTTGCGATTCAGTTCTTTTTACACGCTTCATATTAGCTTCACCTGTATGTATGTTTGTTACCGACTCGTCTGGACTTGATTTTGATCCTCTTAAACGGTCTGATTTCGTTCAAACTTTGTAGATATATCGATGACAATACATAAATTGATAAGATTTAGTAGTTAGAAGTTAATTTATAAAATTTCCATCTATAAGCTAGGAATGATGTTAATATTAATTTCCAACCATTATCTTAAGCCGATTTTAATATCAACATGGTGAATGGTTAACTGATTAATTTTGCTATAGTGAAAATACTTAGTAGTTCAAGAAAAACTAAAAATCACGTTTTTATAAATAAACTTAACTGAAAGGAAAGAAAATTTATTATATACGAGTATATACCAATCTGTTAAGTTTTTCGCCGACTGCAATCTGCCTTCCGAACCGGTGGTAGAGTCACTACAAACAGACTAACTTGACGTTTCAAAAGTTCCTATAAACAGGGCTTTTATTTGGAAAGGTTTTTTAGTATTGCAAGGCTTTTTGACAAAGGGATTAACTGGCGCAAGTGCTAATATTGTAGACTAAGTGATAGAAGCATTGTAAGATAAATAAATATCATTAGATGCAAACAGTTTCGCTGTCATGCGAAACACATAGGCTATAGTAAGGAAAACGCTATGCTATGTATAATTATAATTTAAGTATGACTAATCAGCGTTTTATTATAATAATGTATAAGCTAATTCAAGCGGTGATAGCTCAATAGTTAGGACTTCGGCTTCACTTTCGGTCGGCCGAGTTCGGATCCCAGCACCCTCCTCTAACTTCCTGTGCGTTTTAAATAATTAAAATATCACTTGCTTTAACGGTGAAGAAAAACATCGTAAGGAAACTTGCATGTCTGAGAGTTCTCCATAATGTGGCGTAACAAAGGCCTGTGAAATCCACCAAACTGCAATGGGCCGGCGTGGTGGACTGCGGCCTAAGCCCTTCTCAATGCGAGAGAAGACCCTTGCCCTATAGTGGGCCGGTGATGGGTTAATATGATGATGATGATGATAAGCTAATTACCTATAAAGTAGGTATATTGATATATAGTTTCTCGCCTTCCAGCTGGCAGGATGGGGATTCTCTGACGACGACAGCCTGTCACCGACTCTGCAACAAGTGAACCTGCCGATGGTGGCGGCCATCACGTGCATCAAGAGTAACAAGGCTTTCGCTCTACTGTTGAGCCGCAATGACTTCTGCGCGGGTTATAAAAATAATGGTAACTCCTAGAACGTATACTGTCGTTGATTTTTTTTATGACTATTTCTTCATGACCATTCGTTTATACTGTTGCACGCGACTTGTTATGCGATAAATCAGTTAGTTCAGTTGTCGGTATTTTTAAAATTATGCAATGTCTATCTGCAGAATGCCAAGCCAAATATAAAGGTAAAAAAAATATTTAAAATCTAGAAATAAAAGGAAATTAACAAAAGTAACCAACAACGTTTATATTATCTTTGCATAAAACAAAAATTCCTCACAAAAAGGTCTTACCTTCAAATCAAATCAAAAAGACTAGAACCCAGAGCCGGCTTCTAAAACCGAAGAATCAAATGAATATGATTTCAATTGCAGGAACTTCTCCATGCCCAGGCGATAGCGGAGGAGGTTACGTGGTAAGGCTTACTTTAAGCAACGCGGAACATGAATCGACTGTTAGTAGATACCGGTGAACCAATCTTAGAACGATGGATATAAAACAACAACAAACAGTTAATAACATAAAAATGTTTTTTTTTTCTTTTATTTTTTCTTGTCTGAGTAATTTTACCAAAACCTTATCACTGCAACACAGTGATAAGGTATGGCCAGCATATAGGCACTACACAAAAAAGATATCCCCAGATTATATCGGTTATAAATTAACGTGTCGATCTGTCAAAACACCGAAGCAAGAAATAAGAGAAATTTACCGCCATTTATTTAAAGGATATTACTCTTATTTCCACATGAGCGCCAAGCCATGCAGGAAATGCCTGAACTAAAGGCCTCTCCCAGTAGATGGCAGAAGTAGCGCAGAAGACGCTGCCTTACGCTGTTATTCCTTTATGGTCACGTGCGACACCTGCGGTAGGAGGTGGGTTGGTGACAACTGTAAACTAACCCGGCGCACGGCATTATGGGTGTGGTATAACCAATGTCCAATAAACTCAATTGTTCTGGAGTTAAGTAACGAAGGAGGCCAAGCCTCCAGTCCAAGTAAAAATCTTTTCAGGTCTTCCATCCGGATAAGAAACAAGACGGCAGCGGAAACGTGTCAGGCGCTTGGTACTTGAGAGGGATCCTATCAAGAGGTCTAAAAAGCGAGACGGGCGAGTCATGTAAAGACGACGAGTATGTTATATTCACGGATATGGCGAAGTTCGGGGACTGGCTGGACAGTCACTTGGATGACAACGGTGGGAATTAGTGCAAACTTGATAATTTTTTTACCTCCACATATCACAGATAGTGTCATTATCCAGCCATATATAATATATTCGTTATCGCTTAAGACTGGCCGTGGATGTCATTTCAGTGTCTCCACCTCTCCGTGACGGTTGCCTTTCTTGTGCGTCCATATAGAGTCTTGAGTCTTCAGTGCTAGTTGAATGAGTAGCAAATGTACAAATACTTTTGTATTCTGTTCTAATAAATTCAAATAACCTATCTGTTATAACTTTTTTTTATTAGTCGGTTTAGAACCACTATATAAAAATCCGACAAACCTCGTGACTCCCATGGACGGGTGGTTAAACCTGGCGTAACCTATAACAGTCCAGTCAGTGGACTGTTAGTTTATATAACGGGAAAATTTGCCCAAAATCACCACACTTGGCAGACGATTTGGTCGCATCAGATGGCAGCAGTAGCATGGACGGTGCTGTATCTTTTACTCTAGTCGCCTCGTACGACAGATTCAGATTCAGATATTCAGATTGATGGACATAAGGCCAGGTTAAGCGTAGGGTTTAAGCCTCGTGTGCCTGAACCACGCCAGGATTTTTGGGTGTCCTTCTGGATGGAACGTCCCGATAACTTCTAAATTAAATGTCCGATAAGAATGAATTAAAAAGTAGTTTTCTGTGATAAAACTATTTTTTTTGACGTGACAACGTCTTATAATTCGATGGAGCCGGCTGCACGCACGAAAAAACATGACGTATGCGGCGTTACCTCGCTCTGAGGCGTTCCATTCAAGGCTTGAAGTGCAAGCGAGAGCGCGGAACGAGCGACAAAGAGGCACAGTCGGCCTCCGCGTTCGACATCTGTCTCTCTCCTACAGCTTCTACACAATAATACATTTACATGTTTTCGGCAAGGATGAAGTGCAGTGAAAAGTTAATTCGGTGTCAATTGTTTATAGCAACGATAATATCTAACAAACAAATAAAATTAAAATTTTCTTTTGAAAAATGCAACCATACCATCAGTATTTTCTTACGACGTTGTCACGTTCAACTTTCGTCAGTAAGCCGACTTTACAGACAACCAATTTTTAATAAGAATTAATACTGCGATACTAACGTTACCCACTTTTGTTACTATCGTCGATCTAACACAATTTTAGCACACAAAAGCTTCTATTGCGACTTAACTTTGATAGTTATATATTCCCTCTTGCACTTTTTTATGTAATAATGAGTAGGTACTTTGATTATGATTATATCATCAATATTTTTTTCAGCGCACGCTAGGTAATAAATGTTTTGCTTCGGTTACATTATTGCAATTTTTTTGAAAATAAATTATAGCCTATGTTTCTTAGTGATAGTTTAGCTTTCTTTTGGCAAAAAAAATGGTTGAAATCGGTCCAGTAATTTTGGAGCCTAATTGATACAAAACATCCTTATTTATAATATTACATAATTATGCATTATGTATCATTGCATTATTTCCTAACAACACATTTGATTCAGTTTTTACAACCTTGTAATTATTTAAAATGTTCCCAAATGCGTGTGAAGTCCGCACTGGGCCAGCTTAGTGGACTACGCCCTTAGCCCTTCTCGCTGTGTGGGAGGAGCCCCGTGCTTTAGTGGGCCGGTAATGGGTTGTATAGATGAATTATTTAAATAAAGTGTTTTGTGAGGTATATAACATTTATTTATTAAATGCTGCTAAAACCTAGTCGTCCAGGTGGCTGTCGATCCAGTCCCTGTACTTGTCCACGTCAGTGAAGAGCACGTACTCGTAGGGGTCGCACACGGGCGCGTCGAGGCGAGCGATCGTGTTGGACACGATGCCTCGCACGTGCCACGACCCGGTCACCCTGCCCCGCACGGCTTGCACCTTGTCCGGGATGAAAACCTGGGAAAAAAGCTTCATTTACCACATGGCTACCTATTTATTATTTAAATTTATATTCGATATATTATGGGAGAAGAAAAGAGTGAAATTTCAAGGACGCGTAAGAGCCACAGAATTAAGAACATACAGAAACCGTGAACAATACTAATAAACTAGTATTGAAGTATCAAAAACCACTCCACTTTAGTAGTATTTCTCGAACTGGCTTAATCACTTCATTCCATTTAGCAATACTTAACTATTTAATCTTTTATGTTCTGAAAGTTTACCATAAAATGGGGAAAATGGGAAAGTTCTTGAGATAGTTACATATGCGGGTGTGAAGTGAGACGGGCGTGTTGTATAATTGATATAAATAAAAAAAGTCTGTATAAACAATCGACTTACTAGAAACGGACATAAATTAGTGATATCAGCATATCGTCTAAGGAAAGTGCGGAAAACCTTCGTGGGGCTGAGTATAGTCTTTTATCATGTTATACCGAAGGTAATGTTAGATTTACCATCACATAAGTTCGAAGAATGCATAAAAACTCATTGAATACATCGAGGTTACTATACTATTGATGAATTTCCTAATGACAAGGTTGCCTGGAAACAAGCCGCTCTGCTTTCATCTCACACAAGATGGAACAATGATTGTTTAATTGTAAAATTATGTTGGAAAAGAGCAACTGCTTAGTTTCTTGCCGGCTTCTTCTCGGCAGAATCTGCCTTCCGAACCGGTGGTAGAGTCACTACAAACATACAGTGTTGAAAAAGGGCTTAAATTAGGCCTATTTGAAATAAATGAATTTTTAATTTTGAATTTGAATTTGGACACAATGCACTGCATCATGCATGCAATAATGGCTGAATGAGGGTTCTGCGTGTTCTTAATTCGTTGGTAAGAGCACATTTCTTTACATGACAGTGCAGTGTAAAAGTGTGTGTTAAAGCTAAATTTGCCTACAATTCTCTCACTCGGCTCATTCTCTTTGACAGATTTAGGCTGAATGACATTTGGGATAATTGTAGAGAAAAGACAACTATATACTTCAGAGAGATATTTGTCATACCTGAAAACCGCCTCCACTGTCACCATTACACGCTGATGTTCCTGCGGACACACAAAACCATCAACCAACCGTTTTATTATCAGTCATGATTCATAATCTACAACTTTTATTAACTGAGAAAATAACTTATGAAAATTAAGCTTAATTCGCGAAATGCAGGAGACTTGTATTTATTTTTTTGTTTTTTATCTTCGACAATGTACCCACGTACGTACCTCTACACACGATTCGTTACTTAACAATTATGCATTGCAAAGTCAACATCTGAGGATGCTCCAGGAGCGTATCGTGCGTAGAGGGTACATTGCCAAAGATCTGTTTGGTAAAGATTGAAGAAATTATGAAATACACCAGACAGATTCTCCTGCTTTTCGCGGAGTATAGCAAATTAAGCTTAATTATTAATCATATTATATCATGGAATTCCGCAAAATAATCCGCCTGCTTCTATCCAATATTTGAGAAAATAACTGTTTGATGTAATTTAATAGGGAATTTTACAATGTATTTATCGTGTCAAAAATAAAAAAAAACAGTACAGTCACGGGGTTTTTCTCGGTTACGATTTAAACCACGAAAAAGATCGGATTTCTTTTTCGTGATTTAGAACGTAACCGATTTCTCGTGATTAAACGAACCGCAACTTCAAACCGCTTTTTTGTAAAAGTCAAAGAGTCGTACCTCCATCAACTCAGTACCCAATTTAGATAACAGTTTTCTTCTGAGAACCGATTTTATTCAAGGTATGTAAGGGATGGAAGAGGGTATATTTTTTCTTTTTAGATTCCCTGTTAAAAATCTCCGATGCACATAGATAAGACCCGTATTTTTGTTTAGCTAACAAAAGAGTATGTAAAGTGAGATTACCGAATAAAAAATATCTCATTAATTGGCCAAGCTATTATGGAGAAAACAAATGTCAAGTTGTCGGGGTTCAAACCCTAGTTATAACCGTCATCAAAGCTTTTAACACGAGTACATGAATAAAGACTTCCTTAATTTAATTAGAATAAGTACATATTGAAATAATAACGTTTGAATTATTAAAAATGGGTTGTTAATTTATGTTGGAATCCAGAATAATCTATTCCATCTTTTTTCAACCTGTTTTGTCAAAACTCATTTTCCCTCGTGAACTACTAAAGGAATCGGGATAAAAGGTAGCCCAGCGACATGGAAAAGATGCATGCCAAATTTCATCCAAATCCGTACAGCCTTCTTTGTGTGATTGAATAACAAATATCAACACTTTCACATAGTAGGATAGTAGGAATTAGGATTCTTTCTCTCTCTCTGGTCGTTCTTTCATCACTGAAGATCGTGGTCCTGGTGAGATCTCAACCCCGAGTTGGTAAACTGTCTCCATCGGCTTCTGCTGGATTCTTTAATGGCCCGGGTTATACCGCCACTAACTAGCCAAGTTACCGTTATGATGGCCCGCGCAGAACTTCTTGCTGGTCAGCGCCTTCCCGTAGAAGAGCGGGTTACTCCTGATGCAGGTGCTCTCCGACACCATCGGCATGCTGGCCTCCTTCAGTGTCTCGGACAGCGTGTCGTTGCTGTTGAAGCCCCAGCCGACCACCTGCGAGTGGAACCAGCAATGAAATGTAACAACATTCATAAAAATAAAAAAATGTGTTAGAATTACAAATTATGTCTTTTGCCGTTACAATAATCAATTATAGGTGTATAGGCATTATTATTAATAAGTTAAGTAATAACACATTACATGAGAATTAGTAAGGGTTCAGCGTATATTACCCGAAAGTACAAAAAAAAAAATGGTTCACTTACGGTGCCCATAATAGAGACTGATCTGGTAGCATTCCTCAGTAATTCACTGGATCTTCTGGACCACAGGCATGCTGGCTGTATGTAATCGGTGAAGGGCACCTCGTTCCTCAGCTTAAGCAGGGCTATGTCGTTGGACAACTTCCTATATTCATATTGCTCGTGAATGATTATTCTATGCACCTGGAAAACAGTAATGGACTGCAAGTTGACTGATACTGAGAAACACATCAATTAAATTCCACAATTGAAGAGTTATTGCTTAGTCCATACTAACAAAATGAGACAGATAAATGATAAAACATTGACAATTTTTTTTCATGACATTTTGATCATGAAATAAAACGATAAAAATATATTTATTGCAATAAAGATTCAAATCATAATTAAGTTTTTTACCACGGTAAAATTAATAATAAATAAAAAGCACCTAACAATCAAAGTATCATTACTTGCTTTTCATATAAGTATGTTCATACATTTAAAACAATTGAATTGAAATAATTCAATTTGGCAAACTGTGCCAAGTTAATAAACTCTGTAATCCAAATGGAAAATATCGAAAACAAAATTCTTGAGTAGGTGGATATTTATTTTTATAATATTTTAAAAAGTGGGACTAATATTGTAAACAAGTGGGAGAACCATTATTTGCCATTGACAACAAGTGAAGAAAAATATTAAAATCCCTACTAATATTATAAATGTCAATGTAAGTTTGTTTGTTACGCTTTCACGCAAAAACTACTTAACCGATCATCATGAAACTTTGTACACATATTCTTGGAAGTGTTAGAAGTAATATAGAATACGTTTTATCCGACATTAAGCTCGGTTCCTTTAGGAGAGGGGATGAAAGTGTTTGACGATTTAGCACCATAACTCCGAAAAATTATAACCGATTTAAATAATTATTTTTGTACTATTGAGGTTATAATATGTGTCTAATGTAGTCCAATTTAATGCCACATGAATTAACAAAATCAAACGCAGACGAAGCCGCGGGCAATAGCTAGTGTAGAATTAAACATAGTACATTTTGAAATTTTACCCTTCAATGATGTAAAATAAATACTTGTATATCCAATATCTGACGAAGTAAACCGTGTTATGTCGCATGTGTCGCACTGGTTTACAGTTAACAACTTACTTTTAAATGCAAAAAAAACAAAGTGTGTCGAATTTATCTTACCAAATGTAAAGAAAATTGATAAAAATATAATGGTAAATGGTGAATCACTAAAAATAGAGACTACCACAGTTTTTCTGGGCGTGACCTTGGATAATAAGCTACAGTGGGGTGCCCATATAGATTCACTAGCGGGTAAACTAAGCTCGGCTGCCTACGCAGTCAGAAAAATTAGACAGATTACTGACGTTGAAATAGCTAGGCTAGTTTATTTTGCGTACTTTCATAGTGTTATGTCCTATGGAATCTTGTTATGGGGTAAAGCAGCTGATATCGAAACTATATTTATATTGCAGAAAAGAGCTGTACGGTCAATATATAAACTTAAATCACGCGAATCCCTCCGTGAGAAGTTTAAAGAAATAGGCATACTTACTGTAGCTTCACAATATATTTATAACAATATAGTATTTGTAAGACAACATATTAGTCTTTATAAACAAAAAGTGGACATAAACAGTCGACTTACAAGAAATGGTCATAAATTAGTGTCATCTGCATATCGTCTGCGTAAGGTACAGGGATCATTTGTGGGATTGAGTATACGCTTTTATAATATGATTTTATATTATGATTGGTGATTTTGGACCTGCCAATGCACAAGTTTAAAGAATTTGTCAAAACACATTTATTACAGCGAGGTTACTACACAATTGATGAATTTTTTAATGACAAGGTTGCTTGGAAGCATCCGGCTCCGCTTTCAGCTCTCACAAGATAGAAAAATGAATGTTAAAATGCTAAATGTAAATTGTTGATGTTGGAAAAGAGCAACTGCTGAGTTTCTTGCCGGCTTCTTCTCGGTAGAATCTGCCTTCCGAACCGGTGGTAGAATCACTAAAAACAGACAGACTTGACGTTTCAAAAGTGCTTATATTAGGCCTACTTGAAATAAATGAATTTTGAATTTTTGAATTTTGAATATAAATTCGCAATATGCATCAATAAATCGTTGCCTAGAGTTGCACTTGTACTTAATAAGACGGTAGAAACAACGATCCCGACTATCTTGTGTCAATTAGTACACAGCTTATAACCGGCTGCGATAATATTTAGCTGCGTTGTATCGCGAAACAAACTATCTTTACTTATAATAAAACTGTAACTGGAAGATTTCTGTACATTAAATATATTTAGAAAATTTTGACCGGGGAATGCTTGATAATCGATACTGAGTTCAAAACAGATTTTTATTTAATTTTTGTCTGTTTGTCTGTCTGTCTGTCCAGGCATCACGCGAAAACTACTAGACGAATTAAAATAAGACTCCCGGGTCTACATATAGGATACTTTTTATCCCGATAAACAATAAGTTTCCTCCCGGAAACGGGATGAAAATTTATCAGTTTTATTTCATAGCTCCGTTAAATTTGAACTAATTTTAATAATTCTTTTATTATTTGAAAGTGTATACTAACGAGCATGTTTTGTCTAATGTTAATTATCTCATAAATATTGTCGGAGATAAAGGACATAACACTTCACAGATATACTGATATTATAAATGCGAAAGTTTGTGAGGATGGATGTATTGATGGATGGATGTAAATATGGATGAATGGTTTTAGTGTATATTTTACTATGGTTTTCTGTAAATTGACTAAAAAATAACGATGTTTTCCAAATATGTCATACTGACTTATAGTTTTACTGGCGTACGCCGCCAAATAATATTGATGATTGCAATAAAAAAATGACTGATGATAAATAAAAATATCTACAAAAAAATCCGCAAGGCTAACTGTTATGGTTAAGTCACGATAACTGCTTTTTTATAATTTTTCTTTTAAAACACGGGTATCATCGTAAGATGTCATCCTATCCTGTCGTTGACATTCCTATCATGATATTAATCCTTATCCAAATAAATAGTTTTATAAATGGTCATTTTGATTATATACTTGCAAATTCCTTTTAAAATTATTCAAATTGAAACTATCGCTTAGAAGTTGCGACGGGTATAGAAACGCAGAAAGCAATAAAAAAAACAGCGGGTTGCCCGGCCGCGAATAACATAGTTTGGACTGCAGCGGTAGCGCTGCAATTCGTTTCTAGGTTTTTTTAAGATATTAAACCTCTAATAACCGATTCGGTGCAGACGAAGTTGCGCGGGTCAGCTAGTGTATAGATAAAACCTTTAAAAGCGAGTATTACTAGGTTAAGAAATAAATTCATTTCTTTAATCAAGTATTACTCTTATTTATTTAAAGATTTCAGTCATTAAGAAACAAATATTAGAAAAATTAATAGTATTTAACCAAGTTAAAAGATATAAGGCAGCAGCAGCCTTCTCGGATGCTGAGAAGATAAAATTGTTTTTCGACATTTCTGTACGTTTACTATTTTTAATATTCCTTTTCACACAGAACAAAGACTCGAATCTTCGCCCATTAAAGCCACGAAACTAATAAAACAAAGGCCAACGAAGAGAGATAATTAATGTGTAAGCGTAGTGTAAGCAAACTTTGACATTATTTGCGTACTAGAGAGAACGACAAATTAGTATCTGTTTGTCTTCTCATCCACATAGATAACGTCAAAGTTTGTTTACGCTTATATCTATTATCTCTTTTCGATAGACTTTGTTTAAGGGAATAAGTACATCATACGACACATAGAACTTACGAAAAATTTCAGTAGTGACATTTTAAATCAATAAACAGAGCGGGAGGGCATATCAAACGACGAATTGACAAATGACAAATGAAATAATTAACCTACTGCTTTTGGAAGAGCTTTTTAAGATTTAAAATTTTAGGTGGTTAGCTATACAAGACGACTTTCACAACCACTTTACCCGACTAAATATGCTGCGGAGCACGTTGGAAGCCTTTGAAGACGATAGATCAAACCGGAATTTTATTTGATGTTGATTTTTGTATATGTGTGCTGCGTATTTGTTATACCTACTTTCCTTTCTTCGGATTCTCTGTCTCCACCCTTCAAGTTATACTTTCCAAGTACCACGCTTAAGACCTCTGGCGAAAATGACGTTCCCGAAGAGGAGGCGCAGTGAGCAGCTGTGGAAGAGAGCAATACTGATCATCATCATCGTCACGAATAGCATGCGAAGGTCCACTGCTGACCTTCTTCGTCACTCTCTTTGTCGTCATTCCGTCATTCTGAAGGGTGTCCAGTGGCGTGCATAGAGGGTATACACAGTTTAACTAAACCAACTGGGTCCATCAAAGATCCCTCCGTAAGGTTTCATACTTTCTTAAATAAAACTGGCACATGATCATCCAGAAACCAAGACCCAAACTTGTTGTCCCATAATATCTCAAGACTTTTAGAGCATCACAAGCAACGAGTTCACAAGACTAGATTTCCTTAAATGGCATATAAATAGGATCTAGATAACCACTAGATCCCATTAACAACATCATGTCTCCTTCACCTCATCATTCAATACATCATAGCATATTCAACTTAATGTCCCTACTCCAGGCATGCACTATGCGTAACTCTTTCCTCTAAGTACAGAAAGAAGTATGTATGGTTCCATTATCTCTTATTGAAATAACGGTAGTTTCGAGCCCCATCACACGCAGTGCAACGGTGGGCTCCTACCCGAGCTCGGACTAGAAACAAGTCGGACACCGGAGTGGACCTTAAAGCAGTGTGTTCTGCATTTGGGTATCTGCACGTACTCTAACTTAACAATTAATCGCAAAAAGTATCGCTTTATTACAAATAACACTCCGTTCACAACACTACGTAAACAGAAAAACGATTTATTCCTAAATCGTAATTTCCGTATTTCACTTCTTTAAGAGTTCAAATTATCAGGAGCACTTCTCTCAAACGTTTGCCTCCACAATGCCTTTACATATAATCCGCATTTCATATGGACACTATACTAACACACCGGCTCCGAAGTACTGAGCGTCCGATCGCATTGCCCCTTATAGTAGTCGCAGGGCGAGACGGGCCTAATGCATATAAGTATGAAAAATTAAACTGTTCAAATGTATTTATTTTATAAAGCCATGTTTTAGTACGTCTCTAAACTTAATTATTGGGCCAGGTTTGATCGAATTTGGTTACTAAAATTAAATATTGTTTATTTAGCGAGTAGGGTAGACTCGTTGCAACAGGGAAGAAAATCTCCAATACGAAATATAAAAACTAAAGGATATGCATTGTAAGAGTTATAAAAGCCTACCCTTAAGTTTTAATAACTCGTACATACGTAAATTTTCTTAATTTTATATCATAAGCGTACCCTGTGCATACCCTCTATGCACGCCACTGAGGGTGTCCCACACTACGCTTGCTTGCCCGAGATCTCCACTTCATGACTTTACGGGTCCAACGACCACCATCCACTACCACAAGCAACCTGCTCATTGCTATTTAAGCTTTATGAGGATTTGTTACCTTGGTTCTCCTGCAGATCTCTTCATTTCGGATTTTATCCTTTGGAAAAACTTCTATCAGAGCGATAGAAGTTTTTCCAAAGCTTTAAAGTGGATCGGTCCGTTTCCACGAAAAGAGAAGAGTCCACGTTTCAGTATCACTCGTGAAGACAGCAAGAATAAGCTGGTTGACAACCAGACATTTAGTCTTGTGACAATATATTAGGAATTCATTTTTTTTTTATACTAAAGGAACTTCAATGTACTGTAGTCGGTGCTAGAAGTTTTGTATCAACGAATAATTTAATATGTTATCTGTCCACATAATAAATTAATAGGTTATCCGTCCTGCCTCGGTTATCCTGCAGTGGCAGCACGTTTGACATCAGATCACTCGAATTTTTCTGCACAAGAAATTCTTAGTTCGGAGTTTGAAAATTTACTTTGAGTAGATTGAGTTGATTCAATTAGTTCCTAGTATTATCAATAACTTGTGTCAACCCGCATTGGAGGAAGAGATCTGTTGTCAGCATTGGGGCATATGATAGGCTGACTATGATGGATGAGAAGACCTTGTTCCAGTCGTAAAAAACGTCACTCACCTGTTAGGACGAAGTTTTTAGTAATAAGGGTGCCTCCACATATATATTTAGAAGTCGTGCCTCGGTTTGTGTACAAGGCTGCATGCCAAGGCCAGTCACCGGGCTTGGTGGAGGCTCCGCTCACGATCAGCTCGGTGTGGCCTACTTTCTGTCTCCCGCAATCCGTGGGCGCGTTCCCTGCTTCCGCGGCGTACTCGTGCAGGAAACCCTGGAAACCCAAATTAATTTATCCCCATCATCAGCAACAAACCTCTAAGTCACTCATATGGTGGTTTATGAAGAACTGTGCTGTTATTAAGAATCTTTCGTCTCCATCATCTTCATATCAACCAATGGACGTCCACTGCTCGATAAAGGTCTTTTCAAGGAAGTTCCCAATTCCACGGTCGTGTGCAGCTTGCGGCCAGTCTTCCTTTTCTTATCCTCAATCAAGAATAATCTTTATGTCAATTCGAGCTGGCACAAAATAACTGTATGGTTGCATTGCTGCTTATCTGTTATGTATTCATCCTCCTTAAACTGGTGAAAGTCACTTTAATTTCGGTTGCTCACTTTTGTCGGAAATTAGCCTACTCAAATAGGTACCAAAATTTGTGGAGGTGAAAGATTTTTGTGAGGTTTTAACGGGCTAATCTGTAAGGGGTATGGCAGTTATATTAAACCTAATTGGTTTCTACGCAACATCGTACCACGCTAAATCGCTTAGCGTTAGTTGTTTTAAAATCACAGATAGCCAATGTTTGTATTATAAATATATTCAGGTACCACTGTTTAACACAGACCTCCTCCCTTATTGAGAGAGTTGAGAACTAAAGGTTCACGCTGCTAGTCAGTCTATAAATTTGTAGTTAGAATTGGTAGAGCTTTTTGTATGCAGATGTTATAAAATGAAGAAAACCTCCAATACGAGTCATAAATACTTAAGGATAGGCTTTTATTAACTCTTACCATGCCTATCCTTATATGTATATAACTCGGAGCAGAGATTTTCTTGATTTTATATCATCTGCATTCCCTGTGCATACCCTCTATGCACGCCACTGGCATTGAGCAAGAGTTATAAAAAACCCACCCTTAAGTATATTTTTTATTTGGCAAAAACAGTCATTACATGGAAGTAACGTAATACATATATAATAACAATCTTATAACATAGACTAAACATTGCCGAAAAAGTACAGTTAGTTTACAATAGTAGAAAATTTTGAAAGCATTGAGCTTTATTCATAACTCGTACTGGAGATTTTCTTGATTTTATATCATCTGCATTCCCTGTGCATACCCTCTATGCATGCCACTAGCTGCGTTCTGGTCAGAGCGTAGGTGAGGCTTAACACCTACGGACGCTGCATGCTTAGCGAAGAGTTGCTCTGTTTATAAGCCATGATTTTCCACGGCACCAAGCTGATCACCTGATGGTAATCAATTAATTTGGTCCATCAATTATTACTTTTAAAAAAAATTATAGTAGATATAAAAGGAATTCACGACATTCTCACCACGTCGGGGTCATCGCAATATTGCACGTCGTTTATGGTGAGCCCAGTGATGTAGGGTGTGAGGCCCGGCACCGGCCCCTTCACCGTAAAGCCGAGCCCCACGTGTTGCACGAAGAAGCGGAGCTCGATACTGTCGCCAGCGAGGGAATATCTTTGAAACTTCTTTTGGTCCTGAATTAATTACTTTTAATTAAATGGTTGCATACTAAACAGTCGCTAAGTATGGATCTCATAAGAAGGCTAACGGTCACTTAACGACCGAGCTATGCTTGGAGTATCTCGAGGTGATCAAATCAGGATTGAGAAGATCCGTCAGAGAACCAGATTCACCGACGTAGCTCAAAGAGTCGCGAACCTAAAGTGACAATAGGCGAAGCACATAACTCTGAGTACCGATGGACGTTGGGGTCCCATGATGCTTACTCGCACCGGTAGTTACCGGTAGTTGGTAGGTTAACCTTGGTATGCCTTATTATCAAAATTCGATCAAAATCCGCTTAACTTCTAAACGTTCTACAGGATTCGCAATAACATAGATTTAAGATAACAACAAAGAATTAACTTACCGATCTGACCGTAAAAGTGATGTTAACTTCTGAATCAAAGAACACTCTGGTAACGCTGTCCATGGGAAAATTCTTGTTTATATACACATAGTAACGGTTATT
Source organism: Pararge aegeria (assembly GCF_905163445.1). Classification (NCBI taxonomy): domain Eukaryota; kingdom Metazoa; phylum Arthropoda; class Insecta; order Lepidoptera; family Nymphalidae; genus Pararge; species Pararge aegeria. The sequence continues at coordinate 19,819,173 of NC_053186.1, forward strand.
GTCCTTCGATGGTAGGCCAGGCTCGAACCACACTAAGATGTCCTTCGTGTTCTTACAGGGATACGCACTGAGTATGGGGCTGCCTACTGGCATCCACACCTGACTGTCACTCTCCAGTGTCATCAGCGCAACACACACAAATAACACTATTTGCTTCATTGCCACTTTTTTTTTAAATTCTAACTATCGGAGTTAATACGGTCTAAAATGGTAGCGGGCTAACCTGTTGGGGGTGCGGCAGTTATATTAAACCTATGTATATACGTCTTATCAGTTTCTATGCTTAATCGCTTGGTGGCACGTATTTGTCGGCAAGGTGGAAACCAACCGCGGCCGAAGTCTCTCACTAGACCAGACCATAAAGAATTCATAACTTATACCTGTGCCTGCGCCATTGCTGCTTGGAACACGTGCTTTCCAATCGGGCCGGAAGGGTTTTATATAAACTATTTCCTTAGGCTAAGTTTACTAACAGTTTACTTTGTATTTTACTAACCGTTTATAATCCAAGTCGGTTGAAATAAATGAATTTTATTTATTTTATGTTATAAATTTCCAAATTCTCCTACCGAGAATCGAACCCGGAACCTCCGCATAGCATATAAGACCACAGTGTTTACGGAGGTCGTCAAAAAGTCTTTAAGGTTTAGAACTGTCTAAAAGGTGCTTAGATAAAATGGCAAATAATTAAGAAGTTTCTCTGTGTTTTTTAATTAGGCATATACTAAGTATTAGGATATGTTATCATTAAAAATGTAGGTTACGTGTCCAGCAATGTTAACTTTCTTATTGCAAATCTTGGGACGCTACGCTCTGTACCGAAAGTCGACGACAAAAAGCAACATTAATTTAGAAATATAACAGCGTACCGACCAAAACACGAATGATAAAAGCACACTTATTTGTGAACTGCTGTCATCTTTGTATTGTAATATTTTTTTCAAACTTAACATAACTTTGAGTCTTTATTTTAGTATTGATCTTTTGGCGTAAGATAAGTAACTATAATCCCAAACAACCACAAACACTTAGGTACTAAATCTATTTTGAGAAATGTGGACGCACCTGACAGAAGCATCAAAGGTTCTTCTGAACCCCTGAATAAATTTAGCACTGACATAGGGTAATCATATAAACGGATATAATACACAACTAAACTATCAATAAAAATCACGGGAGTCGGTAATGTTGGCATGCCAGGTAACAAATACTATTTTTCTAATCCCGCAGGAAACATTTACCACTGCACCGCCGACGCTGAGCCGAACATGGCTGACAGATAAACATACACTCTCATATTTGTAATGAACGCACTGCTTAAAGTAATATCTAATCTTGACGAAATTTTGCATCGAGATTTGAGGATTGGAAAAGGACACTGGATACTTTAAGGCTGGGCGAACAATCGCCCCGCGGGGTTAAAAAACAAAACAAACACGGATGAAGTCACGCTAAACAGCTAAATGTGCAATCTTATCCTAAAACATTTAGCATCATAACTACTGATTGCCTTGTACACAAAAGTCTTAATCTACATCGGCAAGTATTCAAATAATGGTGTCTTTTTCACTCTTTACACATTCCCCTGAAAAAGGACAGACAGTTATTTTTAGTTTTGTCACTTTAGTTGAGCTCAGAGATTTATGCTCGACAGAAGTGGCATCTAAAAATGACTACATTTATTATGATCGGGTCCTACAATTTAAAACTCGCCGCTATAAAATCCAATATGTTGTAGGAACTTGTTCTTAACATATACAATCTAAAGGAAAAAATTGGGTGCTTCTGTCCGGTATGTCCACATTATAGCAAAATTCGATGAAAAGCTGCTCGACTTCTATACTATTTGACACTTTTTCTTTGACTATTATTGGTTCACTTTTTTAATACTTTTGCACTTTTAACGGCACAGCCAAGTTATATATTGATGTCCAAGTGAGATCGCTCACTCAGAAATCAGTTCCCGGATACGTGAAATGACGTCATTCCACATAAATATCACGCATACGATAGAAATTCAGTATACCTAAAACTTGACGTTTTAAATAATAATTACGATATAAGAGCGATACGTGTATATCGCGCCGCGCACGACCTTCTTCTTAGGTTCACGTACATATGGCTATAGGAATGTGATGCGAAAGAGTGTAACGCCAATTAAACAGAGGTGTTTCCGCACTGAGCGAGTGAGCGGGTGAGCGGTTAACAGACAAAAATAACCGCAAAAAACTTAAGGTTCTTAATCATCATTAACTTCATTTTTTGTTGTAGGAAAATGAAGATTGGTTTTGCGTGACTCGCCATTTCTGTTATTGTCCCAAACAAACTTTCTTAGAATAAGTGTTCTACACAATGCACTCCGACCAAAGTCAAAGTCAAAGTCAATTATTTCTTTATTCAACTAGGCACATGGACTTTGGATGCGTACCCACCGCGTCGCGTCGTCTATCTGCGCTATTAAGTCGTTATCTCGGTTTCTAAGGGTTGTTGCATGATGATAAATATTATGTAGGTACAAAACCCATAGTTTTTTTTTGCATTTTAACAAATAAACCTGCATCCCCTATTGTATCCTTTGGAAATGGGTATAAGTAATATATCTATCCCTACTAATATTTTAAATACAAAAGATTTGTTTATGAGTATGATTTTTTAAATTTAATTGATAAACTGAAACTACTAGATCTAACTAGATTTTAATAATTATTTTACAATTAAAAACCGTATTTTATCTAGAATATTGTACAAGTACGTAAGTGAACGGATTTAAATAAAATTTAGTACAGTTGTACCTAGCCGATATTCCGGGTCAACATATAGGATACCTTTTATCCCGATAAACAATAAGTTTCCTCCGGGAATCAGGATGAAAATTTATCATCAAATTTACTTCATAGATCCGTTAAATTTGAACCGATTTTAATAATTATTTTTTTATTTTAATGTGTATACTATAAAACATGTAGTTTCTTATTTTAATGAAGATCTGATAAGGAAATTACTCTTAACAAATAACAAGTAGCAAGTAGAAAGGCATATGGGACAACGATCGAATACGCATGTACCATACTACTTAATATTATACTCGTAAATGCGAAAGTTTGTGAGGGTGCATGTATGGATGTATGTATGTATTCTCGATTGACTCATACGCGGACGAAGTCGCGAGGGTCCGCTAGTATTACTATATTATTATATTAATGCGAAGAATTCTTCTTAGAGAGCGTGTGTAATACCCTCGCAGCCTTAATTTGAAATAACGAATGTAGTGTGATCCAACACGCTGGTCCAGTGCGGATTGGTGGACTACACACCTTTGAGAACATTGTGTAAAACTAACTCTCAGGCATGCAGGTTTCCTCACTAAGCTTTCCTTCCCCGTTGAAGCAAGTGATATTTTAATTACGTAAAACGCGCATAACTTAGAAATGTTAGAGTTGCATGCTGGGATTCGAACTCGGCCCTCCGTAAGTGAAGTCGACCTCCTACCCAATGCACTATCACCTCACTGTAATGAAAAAAAACATGTATGACCTCTAATAGACTCTTTAATAAGCGTGCATGAATAAATAATTGAATTTAAATGTAATATTTTAGTTTGATAGACAAGTTTTTTTTAATCGCGTATAAATCGCTCCGTCTGGACAAGCTCTAACCGCGATCCGGTTCGTCCGAGTTTCGTTCGTTTCAAGCGAATAGGAGATGACCTCTTAGAAGAGGATGATAATCAATATTGACAACTATACACGAGGTTGTATTAGGCGCGCGAGCCGCAGGCGACCGCAATAAGAGAGCCGAGAGTTTACACACAATATATCTAATATCGGTATGGAAGTATTGATGTATAAGAATTATGTTGATTTTTTAGTAGCCCGCCAACCCCGATCAGAGCATCGTGGTAAGTCTATGATCTAAAGCAGTCTATCTTAAGACAGACGAGCCCAGCCCAGCCCAGTACCCAGCTTGAGCCTGTATTGATTTTAACATATACTTGGAGAAAATATAAGCTGTTTTAAAGAAAACACACACACAGACAAATATACACACACACGCACGCAAGCACGCACGCACACACAAATATGTGATTTTTCACATGCTGCGACGTTTTTTTTTTCATTTTTTTATTTGATTGTTTTTGACCGATTAGTCTTAATATTTTTCTTTGTTTCTTTACGTCTTGTTCACACTTTTATGTTATTAACTCTTTTAAATATTTATTAATTCAAAATACTTAATTATTTTTATGTTAAATCCGAGACCGTGCTATTTCAAAATGCTATGTTTATGTAATCTTTGTGGCCTTAGTTTTAAGTGAAACTATTTATAAATATATTTTTACTGTAACGCTGTTGATTATGAATAAATAAATAAATAAATAAAAAAAAACATTCCTACCCTTAAAAACAAAATAGCATTAGGTTTGTGTTTAAGAACCCATATTGGATAACGAACGAAATAGCTCTCATTGATTTAATTCCCGAAAGTCCTTCGGGATGGGCAGAGCTGATTATGGAACCCATTTTGATTTATTTGCGTCTTTGAAGGGATACTGCGATGTCACTGAATATTTTATATTTGGGACGTCTTAAGCACTTCATCATCATCCTCATAGGACACTGATTTTTAGACTTGAGAGCTGAAACCTTATACGCTGCTGGTATGCGTGCGTTCACGAGGTTCTAGGTTCGATTCCTAGGACGACCTATAAATTTTTAGGTATATCTACAAATTTATAGGACCTTTGTCGACCGTCCTGGCGCAGTGGTGACCGCAGCGGTCTTGTAAGTGTGATTACCCAGGTTCGATACCTGGCAGGGGTATTTTGGGAATACATAATTTAAATTATCTCTGGTTTAGTGGGAGGCTTCAATCTAGACTTCTAACTAGATACCATCCCATCCCAACATGTACTGTAAATAAGTCTGAGCCAAACGAGATTTGGAGATTCAGTCGTGTCACCACAACATAATACACGTATATTTTTTATTTGTGTAATTGTTGTTTATGTATTCGTATGTAGTTATTTGAATGTAGGTTTATAATAATTTTACACCACCTATTAGTTCTCGCTCTTGATGTCCTAATCCTAATGTTGCCTGCCTTCTAAGCGATAAGGCCGCCTTTAGTATTCTACTCCAGTCTTTGTGTTTCCCTCTATTCGTCCTTTATTTTCCTACCTGTGTAGAGTTTAGATAAATAATAAATAAATAATATTACTGATGACTGATGAGGATTTTTTCCAAATAAAACAAAACTTTTCCGGGATACGAAGATAAAGCTACTGAGTATCCACTAAAAAAATCTATATTAATAATACACGCCTCTTAGGAGCGAGGGTTCAAGAATGTGGGCCCATCACGCTGATTAAATGCGTGATTGCGGGCTATAACGATTATTATAACGAATTAATTATATGTATGACGATTATTATGATAATAATTGGGACGGATAGCTTAGTAATGTGCATCCCGAGCGACGGGGTGCATAGCGCCAATTTTTACACTCCAGGCTGATACGCACAGTTTCCTAAAAATAAAACACAGTCGAACTATTTAGTTAGACTGTGTCTTTAAGTATGTGTATTCGTAAAATGCTAATGAGGCATTTAGGTACTAATTTTTATACAATGATGAATAACCTAAATAAGTAATATAGTATTTGTAAGACAACATATTAGTCTTTATAAACATAAAGTGGATATAAATAGAGTAATTTTGGACCTAAATATGGCCAACGTCAGTGTAAAAAAATTTTTTTTGGCAAAAAAGAACCGACTTTATTTTATTTATTTATTTATACTCTTTATTTGTACACCACTCAAGCAAAGAAACAAGACAAAAAAAGAACAAACACATGAAGAATGAAGCAGGATACAAAAGGCGGCCTTATCGCTAAGTAGCGATCTCTGCCAGGCAACCTTAGGATTAGGAAAACTAAAAAGAAAACAAATAGGTGGGGTACACTATTTAGTACATACATACAAATATCTACATACTAATACATAAACCAGACTACACAAAAAAAAAAAAATTAAAAATACTATTGATAAATATAAAAAAATAAATATACTAATACATATCCTAATATACCATAAATACTTCAATATGAGTTTGAGTAGATAAATAAATAATAATAAATAATAATAGTCGTCTTTACTGAGCGAGATAATGAGCCTTAACAGCATTTTTAAATATGCCCAATGACTTCGACTGTCTTATGATCAATGGGAGTGCATTCCACAATTCAGTAGCTTTGACAGTGAACGAATGCTTATAAAACTTCGTTTTGTGGAACGGCATGCTCAAAGTCAGCGCACGACTCGATCTAAGTTCCGACTGCACTCCAAGAAATTTAAACTTCTCCTTAAGATAAGAAGGAGTCTTAGGATTAAATAACACACAGTACAGAAGTGAAAGTACATGAAGATCCCGGCGACGGCGGATAGAGAGCCACTTAAGCTTCTGACGAAATTCAGATACATGGTCATATTTGCGTAATCCAAATATGAACCGAATAGCTAGATTTTGAAGACGCTCAAGTTTGTTAAGATAGTCCTCGGTCAAATTAAGATAGCTTGCGTCCGCATAGTCGAGAATAGAGAGAAAAAGAGAATGTGCTAACATAACTTTAGTCGGGATTGGAAGAATGGATCGCAGACGGCACAGCGACCTAAAAGTGCCAAAAGTCCTTCTACTCAAATCCCTGACTTGCACAGACCACGATAACTCTTTATCAAGATGCAAGCCAAGGTCCTTTACAGAGGCACAAAACGGAATTGTGACACCATTAAAATCAACACTAGGTAGATTTCCCCAATCAACACTAGGTAGATTTCCCCAATCAACCCTTGACCGCATACCAGGGCTTCCAATAATAATAGCCTGAAATTTTGCTGGATTAACCTTAAGTCCATACTGCCTGCTCCACTCAAAAATTTCATTAAGATCGGTGTTAATAGCAGCAACAGTAGAACCAAGGTTATCAAGGGTTGAATGGCGATAGATTTGGATATCATCTGCATACATGTGATAGAGAGAAGAGATACGTTTGGAAATTGAATTAATAAAAATAGCAAAGAGTAAGGGAGATAACACGCCACCCTGAGGTACCCCGGCCGCAACATCACACCAGGATGAAGAGGTCTCCTCAATCCGAATGCGTTGCCGACGACCAAACAGGTAACTCCGAAACCAATCCATCACCGATGGAGATATGTTAATGGAGCGCAGGATACTCAACAAGATATCATAATCAACTGAGTTAAAGGCATTACTGAAGTCTAGCAGTATCAGTACTGTGAGTTCCTTATTATCCATCGCCCACCGAATATCATCAGTTACTTTTACTAGCGCTGTAACTGTACTATGACCAGCACGAAAGCCGGATTGCAAGGGACTGAGAAGTAAGTTTTTATTAAGGAAAAGATGGAATTGTTCGTAAACTAGCTTCTCAAGAACTTTAGAAAAGGAACGGTAAAATAGAAATGGGACGGAAATCAGATAAAGAAACAGGATTGGCCTTTTTAGGCAGAGGGGTGACTTGTGCATTCTTCCAAGCTTCAGGAAATTTGCTAGTCAAGATGGAATAGTTGAGAATATGGGTAAGAAAAGGGGAAACAACATCAAGAATGGGAAAGATCATATTACGGCTGACGCTGTCAGTACCGACTGCATTCGAGGCGATGGACAATATGCTCTTCTTAACATCACATTCAGTGAAAGTCTTGAAGGTAAAAGATAAAAAGTCTGGAGTTGATGGCGAAGAAAGAATACTAAGAGTACGCTCCTTATTGACACTATCAATTGTATCAGAAGTAGAGAAATGTTTATTAAGGAGTTCAATATCAATGTTGATAGAAGTCTTAGGGGATGATTTACCAACTCCAAGTGACTCAAGAAATTTCCAAGTCTTAGCGGTATCACCGTTCTCGACTGACTTATGGATGTGGCGACGTTGGGCATCTCTACACAATGTATTACAGCGATTTCGTGCTTTATGATACTTTATACGGTTAGCATCGGAATCATTAATTTTATAATTAAATTTTGCCGTGTTCTTCTTATGCATTAGAATTTTAATCTCCTCTGATAACCACGGAGCTGGCAAGTGCTTAAATTTAATTGGTCTTACCGGAGCATGCTTATCATAGAGCTGTGTAATCAGCGTGTTGAATATTTCGACCTTGCGATCAACGGAATCCACATCCATGATAGCCGCCCAATCTAAATGTCTGGCATCATCACATAGAAGACTCTTATCAATCCCTCCAAAGTTACGCCGCAGAAGAATTCTCGCTTTCGATTTAGGAGGACGTATATTATAGGAGAGATAAATCAAATCGTGATAGGAAAATGCATCAGCAGGACATTGACCATGCTTATTGACGAAATCTGGAGAAGAAACTATAATTAAGTCAAGAAGAGAGGGAGTACAGCCGGGAGAATAATGTGTAGCAGCAAGGGGGAGTAGCGAAAGACTACAGGATTCTATCGTAGCCAGAAGATTCCTGGAACGATAATCATCTTTAAGTAAGCATGTATTAAAGTCTCCCATAATAATTGAATGGCTGTACGAGGGGATTACTTTTTCTAACAGGGTTTCAAAAGAGTGAAAGTAATTGGAAATAGATGGAGGGCAATAGAATACACCAAGAAGGATTTTAGTATGAGATAGGAGAACTTCCACCAGTAAGTGCTCAGCCGCATCAGGAAGAGGGGGTTGAGAAGACGAACTAACAACAGAGAAAGGAATATAGGATCGCAAGTAGATCGCAACTCCACCCCCTCCCCTGCCAACACGGTCATTCCGAATTAGTCGAAAACCTGGTAAAGAGAAGGCTGATGAAGGTAAAGAAGTTTTAAGCCAAGATTCAGACACCAAGATAGCATGCAAATTCCGGGAATCAAAAGACGCAAGCATATCAGGAAAATGAGCCGGGATGCTTTGTGCATTAATGTGAACAACATTAAATGTTTGACGACAATCTGAGAAATAAGAATCAAGGGAGACATTAAGAGGAAGGAAAGATGTACTGTGGAAACTATTGGAACTAGAAGACATAGACAGAAAAAGATCACTATTTAGACTATCAGACGACATAATCAAATAATAAATATTAATATAATAAATATAAACCTAATAAAATAAATTAAAATTTAATAATAAAAAAAAAAAATATATATGTATATTATAATAACAACGACAACGTGTCTTTTAAAACTATATACGAACTAATTTTCCCAATCCGCCAGCTGTAAAATAAATAATGGAAAACAGCAGAAAAAAAACAATTACACAGAAAGTAACAAAAAAAAAAAAAAAGAAAGAGAAAAAAAAGAAAACAATAGTAACTCAATAAAACTAACGGATATAAAATATTTTCTGACCAGAGTGCTGTAGGCCTCAATAGACTGTGCTCTAGTAATAAAAGATCTATAGAGTTTCCGAACGAACTGTCGAATGTCAAATTCCATAATCCGAGTTGTATATAAAACAAACACTGAAGACCCGGCTGTATGGTGATATACCTTTGCCGTTCCCTAAGAGAAAGAATAAAGAAAAAAATATATAAAATAAAACGCCTGTCGGTGTCAGTCAGTTGTCAACAAAACAAAATTCACAATAACAATTTTAAAGCATAAATCTGCAGTGAAATGAAAAGACTAAAAATAGTTACCGTAAAATATACATTCTCGGTCAAACAGCACACTGGAGAGAGAGAAAAAAAAAAATGCTTAAGAAGCCCTATTTGCGGACTACTCGTTTAATCCTCGGGTTAGCCACCTTGGAATCCTTCGGAGCTGCTTGATGTGCAGAAGTAGCAGCACTGGCCGACACAGAAACACCCTGAACGGAGGTTGGGATAGCGTTCAGTTCAGACATGGATACGATGCGATGCCGCTTACCGTCAGGGGCGAGCACCATGATAATGCCATCCCTAGTCCAGCACTTCGCCACGCCAAATCGCTGTCGAGCCGCCAGGAAGATGCTGTGACGGCTTTTAATTAGGAACTCCGAAACTGTTACCCCAAAGCCCTTCAAGTTGGTCTTGGCAGACCAAACTGTGTTCCTGAGTGCCCAATCTTTAAATTTCAAGAGCACAGCACGGGGTTTATCACCACCAGCACGTCCCAAGCGATGACAACGGCTCAGAGATTCTGGGGTCAGATGGGGTAATTTGAGGTGCCCAGATAAAATATTACACACAGAAGTTCCAGGATCTTCCTTGTCAGCCTCCGCGACACCGTGCACCAGAAGAATCTTCTTTCTAGAACGCATTTCCAGCTCATCCTGCTGCCTTGCCAAGAGCTCCATCTGCAGCTGAAGATTTTCCAAGGCAGTCAAGACAAATGACCGAAAGGCTCCAAACTGCGAGTTAACATTAGAAGTAGGGCTTGTGGCCGGGACAGCACCCTTTAGATCCCTCTGGAACTCTGCCATTCTGGCATTGAAGTGATCCTTAATCTCATCCAAGCTTTGTTTTAGAGACTCTATTGTTAGAGTTGTAAATATACAATGAGTCAGTGAAAAGTGAGGTTAAGTTGGGATACTGAGTAAGCTGTTGAATAATTCTGTGCAAATAATTGTATGTAAGCTGGCAGGATTAGGCTATTTAAAGGTACATAATTTGTAAACAATAATCACTTATTTTAATTTATATCAATAATTAAAATCAGAGCAGAAAACTTATGACTTGTTTATTTTGTGCCTACCCACCAAAAAAAAAAAAAAAAAAAAAAACTTATACAACTAAAAATCAAGAAATAAATATTTTCTACAACATTTTTAAGTTGGTGCCAGGTAAAATTTAGAAAATTACTTGTATTTTCCTTGCTACTTTATAAAAAGGAATACGTAGTATATGATATATACATAGTAACTTTCTACCTTTTACTAGGCCCCGACTTAACAATGTTGTAGAAAATATTTATTTCTTGCTTTTTAGTTGTATAACGAAGTCTGTCTTTTTATATTGTGAATTTAATTAAACTTTAAAGAAATGAGTTTAATGCTCGAAACAAGCTTTCCCTTTTAAATTTTTAAAATATTAATCATTCTTTAGCGTCCGCCAAAATGAAACCCTTTTGTCGCGATCCAACGAATCTAAAAGGCTTTTTATTAATTGAGACAATTTCAAAAAGATTTAAGTCGACGAAGATTCGACCGATCGCACTAATACCTAAATGTTACCTACTACATATTTTTTTAAGCTTATTTTAATTCTTACGAGCAGCAGAGCATATTGAAATGCCTTCTCAATATTTGATGTAATAAATAATAAAATACTCAATGGCCCAATAACAGTTTTTCAAAATTGCTACGATATTCAAATAATTCTATTATAATAAAGAATTTATTGGGCATTCGCCATTCGTAATAGACATCAATAAACTTAGTGATATAAACTTGGTACGAACTTGGTGATATAGACGAGGAAAAAAACATCTATATTTTATATAGTATTATTTAGGTTGTAATAGAATGAATCGTCGACGGTCGAATTAAAATTCTTATATTATATCCTTTGACTGCCTGAATGGTCAGTGGTTTGCATGTTTGACTGCGGATCGTATTTCTCAGGTCGGGCGGGTTTTTTTTATACGAAATGTTTAACTCGAAGGTAACTCGAAGTTCGCAAATCGGCGTTGCCCAACTCAAACCCTTGCCTCGGCGCTCGACCTCGGATAATAGAAATCTAACTTCTTAAACGCCGCCAACCTGCATGGAGCAGCGTGGTGGGCCTATGCTCTATAACCGTATATCCTCAGAGAGAGGACCTTTACCCAGCAGTGGGACATTATTAGGCTGATCAAATTCAAATTCAAAATTTCTTTATTCATGTAGTCCTATCACAGGCACTTATGAAGCGTTCATACATATATGTTTACATGATTGTAAGCGGAGGGTGATAACTTCGTTCGCCAACTTAAACCTAAAGCTGCAAGGGTACCAAACGTGCAATAGTCTAAGAGCTCACAACTAACTTACCTGGGTAATTTTTTTTTATCACCATCTCACAGTAAATTAATATTAAGCTATGAAGTTAGAGCAATTCACATCCAAGCTTTTTTATCGTTTAAGTTATCCCTAACATTATAATAGGACTTTTCTGTAAGCTTACGAAATGGTGATGATGATGATGATTGTGATAACTAGTATTAAATATACATTTAGTAACATAGAGTATGGCTACCTAGTGATTATGAAAAAATAATAAAACTAACATCTTAACAATGAATATCCATACGTTTTCTTCTCTCTATGCTTATCATTTATCAGGTCAAGATCTTGCTTGCGGAAATAATATAAATATTATAAAATAAAAACAGTAGGTGGTATCCAGATTCCTTTCTGACATATTGTAGGCAAGGCATTTATGTATATATGTACAATAAAGGTGGTGATGTTGAAGTGCCCAGAGAACACCTCAGCCATTAACGCCACGGCTAAGTGAAGAGCAATATTTTGTATTAGATATAATTTTAAAACCTGCAGACCACACTTGAAAATTAAAAAAAACCATCTTTCTAAAACAACTAAAAAGCAAGAAATCAATATTGTCTACAATATTTTTAATGGGTGCCACAAAAATGTAGAACATTGCTATATAGATAGTTTCTTTGCTGAAATACCGATTTTTAATATTATAATGCTTTATTAGGTTTTTAAAAGGGAACAAGATATAAAGAAAGTTGGTCTTTTTGCTGTCTATTTTTTTTTATACCTACTCAAAAACAATATGATGGCAAGCTTACAAATCTTCTTTCTTATACTATCAGCTTTTCAAAGTTGCTAACTCAACATCTACAAAACACATAAGACTTGAAATACAGCCCTTGTTTAATATGCAATGCTTCACATAAAGAGAGCTTGTATCAGTTAGGGAGGTCTCTTTATGTTGATTTTGATTATTGTTGTACATATATATTACCAATTCTCCGAGTAATAATAATTCTTTGGGAGAAGTTAAAATTAATTGTTCCCACAGGATTTCCAACTAGGAAAGGCAATTGCTAGTTATTAACCTTGTCATGGTCTAATACTCTTAATCAATGCATGTAAAGTCAAGCCCTTAAAAGTTTATATGCATAGCGGGTCCAATGAAGACATTGAGATAGATACATCAATCGGATCTCAGTTAAAGGTACCCTCAATAAATAGCACTCTATAAGTTCTTAGGATACTGGGTGAAACACTGCAGTCTAACCCATGTTTAATAAATTAAATAACAGATATTAATTTAACATCTCTATTTATTGAAAATTTTTGTTATTGCAGTCTGCTGTTGATCCAATCTGAGGTTAATCCAGGGGGAATCACCCCAACTTCTAGACAAACCATTTGAATATCTCAGTAAATTATTGTAACTTAGTTTTCTCTCATCCATGCCCTTGCAGTTGCATTACTCACTTACAAAATCTGTAACACATACAATATGATTCAGATTGTTAAGTCAGACCCACCAATACAAAACCAACCTGATATAAACAATGTTGATATCAGCACTAAGAATTTTTAGATTTGATACTGATATAACATTCTGTTGTTATTAGGAAATATAACAATAAATTTCCACTGTAATAATATTAAGATTTATGAATACGTAAAAACCGAGAGCCTAAGCGCATGGATACCTTGTTAGGCTACACAAATTAATACTTAAAGATATAGGTAGTTCTGTAGGTAAGTCTGCACTTACTATAGTTAGCTGCGCGCAAAATTTGATCATCAATAATTGAAATTAGAATAATCTTCCTTACTGAGCAACTTTTCGTTAGTCTGACCCATTTTAATTAAGGACTAAAACTTACAATAGAATTAAAACTTGCATAATCTTAGGGTAGGGTAGGTTTGTTAGTTCCTCAACGATTAAACTATTATTTATTATTACTAGTTACCTACAGAGTTTATTGTCTACAAAATGTATGAAATACAAACCAAACCCACAGACAAGTAACTAAACACAGAATATGTAAATGACAGATCCAGGACCCATAGATTTGTAGTACTTGCTTGCCAAAAAGTGTAACAAAAAGTATATAAAAGAAAGAGATCATTTAATTTTTTCCGGGGCTTGTTTTTATGCTCCAGAAAAGTCACTGTGACATATGTTGTGGGGCAGAGAAAAAGCTTGTTTTTTTATTAAGCATAATTTTAACCTTTATTAATGTTTAATAAATATTGTGATGCACACAATATTTATAAAACTTTTTAGCTCAGGAAAACCATCGTTTCTGGTGGACTTTTTTAAAAACCAAAGTTAGTTTCTGCGTCTACCGTGCCGAATTGTTGTGCCAAAGCTGTATTGCCATTGAGATGCTGTTACTGCTCCGATTAATTTGTGTTACCGATTAAAAGATTCATAAAATTCCTTGATATTTAGACTTTGAGTCTAAATATCAAGAAATTTTATCGACACTGATTTTTTATTACGCTGTCCAGAACCCTTTACTTAGTATTCTTATACAAATCAAAAAATCTTTATTCTGTTATAGCACAGGCACTTATTAAGCGTCCATACATAATAAACGTATAATTGTAAACTAAGTAGGTACCTACTTTACTGCTCATACATGGTTAAGTTTCTCAATGAGGAGATAAACACTATCGGTGTATCTTTAAGTTTGTCTTTGCGAAAGTTGGTATCCTCCTTGGATTAGTTGACATAGTCTGTTTGCGTTGTAATATTTATATCGAACCATAGACAGTCCTATTTATACCTACAATAGTGTACAAAAATAAAAAATAGAAACAAAAATTAGGTTAGCCGCATATCATTTGATTTTTACGCAGATGTTAGTGTTTTGAACTATAACTACATTATTTCCGAAATAGAATAATTGTAATCAATGTTAAAACCAACTTAATATGGAAAAGTTATATAGTTCTGCGAATTATTATTTAACCGCGCTTTTGTTCTAACAGTGGTGCCAATATAAGAACTAATAGTTATTACTATTCTAGATTGCTATATAGTGTTGAATTATATTTGTACCATAGAGAAAAACGAAATTGGTATTTAGAATGTATAATTCTATTGAAACTTCTAAACAAATATCAAAGAGGGAATAGAGGAGTTTATAAAGTAAAATGTTCAATTATGTATTCTGATCTGCCGTCAGGACACGGCCATAACCCACAAATTTGTGTACTAAAAAAACCGAATATATATTTTTTTTCATCTGACACTGATGGCAATATCTCGCAAGTTTTTTCTTTGTTTAACTTCAAGCCATCCAATAAATGCAAAATATGATAATACAAACAAAAAATACAACAGTTTCCAAGTGAAAATCAATTGCATGCCTATTAAAAATTCTTTGATTAGACTTTACTTACTTAGGCATTAAATAAATATACTACGACAATACACACCTCGCCATCTAGCCCCAAAGTAAGTGTAGCTTGTTGCATTACCTTGTCCGTCATTAGTGAAAACAGGCATAAGAGGCACATGAGAGTAATGTATGCGTTTCAACATTCAGTGCCACTGTTTAGTTTTATTAAGCCTCATTTGGTTGATTTTTATCAATTGGGTGGAAATTTATATAAAACTACATTTCTCCTTTTTTCAGGGTATTTTTTATTTGTTGTTAAGTTCTAAAGACATTTTATATTGGCCACACGGATACCTTACATACAGACGTAGCCCCTCCAATACGTCCCCTAATTTTAATCAATCATTATCTCCTAATTATGCTGCCAATAAAATACTGTTAAGGGCAAGATTTACGGTCATAAGACACGAAAATGACTCTTTTTTTTCTATATTAAAGATTATTATTTGAATAACGATAATATTTATTATCCGATAAATCCAATACTGCCGATTTGACAGATCAAAATACTGAAATGAAAATATATTGGATAGAAACAGGCGTTACTTTGCGCAATTCCATGATATATTGTGAAAATTAACCTTAATTTACTATGGTGTCATTATAATTTCTTCAATCTTTGCAATCCACACCAAACAGCTCTTCGGCAATGTACCCTCTTTTAGACTTCATTCTTATAGCAATCATTTAATAAAGAAAGATATTTACCTTATATCACACATAAGTTGGGAACAAGGAATGTATTACAAAATATTATTTCCCTAATTACCTCTACCTCCTGGTACTGGAACTCATAGACGGGAAGAGCGGGGTATACCCTATTAATGAGACCCTAAATCAAACTGTGTAAAATTGACTATTTAACAATATGGGTGTCATTTTAAAGGTGTACTGGGTTGCTAAGAACGATTTCATTGTTAGGGTTTCGTGCCCAATGGGTGGCACAAAGAGTTCCATGTAATAGTAGAATCCTTACCCATACCCTACGTGCGCGAGTCCGACAAACACTTACCGGTTTTATCATTTGTTGTTATAGCGACAATTTTTAAACATACCTTCTTTAAAACTGTGAAAACTTAAAATTTGTACCTAGTCATAAGATACAGCCCGCTGACAAACGGATGAACCCGATTCGCACTTGACTGATTTTGGGTATATTTTGTTAAAGCGACAATAGATAATATTAAATATACACACGCTTTAGAAATTCCTACCTCCTTTTCGATTCATGAGATACATCTCGCTGACCGACGCATGACGGACAGGCGGACGAACGTACGGACAACGGAGTCATAGAAAGAGGGTATTTTTGGCATCCTTTGGGTACGTTTGAGTTTTATCGATATTGCAACTTACTACATAATAACATTAAAGATATAAAAAAAATATGTTACGTGTGAGTGAGAACCGTGCATAAGTAGTAGTGCGTTTTAATATAAATCAATTTCGGAAACTAGTCTTTAAACTGGATTATATTATATAAGCTGAAAAGAGATGTACTCGGTATTCATATATTCCATGAATCTCACTACGATAATTGTTTTTCGCAGTTATAATAATTTGATAGTATTTAAAGAAGCCATCGTATAATCAACCCCACCGACTGCATAAATTATATGGTTGCTACCTAATTATGTAAATATTACATAATTATTTAATTTAACAAGCGGTATCGTATTTTGTTATAGTTATACAAGTCTAAAACAGATGTAAGTATACATTTTTTTTCTGTGGTGATTTAACATTTATAAGCTGTAACTAAGCATAGACAATTCTTGACGCCGCTCTTTCACCTTTTGTTAAGTTGCCATTGCTGTTGCTAACGCCATTTTTGTTATACACTCGAAGCTTCATAAGGTGATTTTTTTTTACTCATAGGCGAATTGCGTTGGTGCGAAAGAGAAAGTCGAATAAGATAGCATTACGAAGCTGCAACTGGCCCGAATATTTTCTTCAAAGCTTATTTACGACGTTTCTCATTGTCTATGCTGTAGATACGCATCCCGAGCGATACATACGGTGTAAAGTTTATTAACAAATGTATAGTAAAAATGAAGGAAAACGCTGTACTTAAGTGGCAAAAAGTGTACAATCCCAGTGGCCCTCAACCAAGACCCCGCCATGGCCATCGCGCTGTTGCTATAAAAGATTTAATGATAGTTTTCGGCGGCGGAAATGAAGGAATCGTTCACGAGCTTCACGTCTTCAACACCACCACAAACCAGTGGTTCGTCCCTGTCACGAAGGGAGAAGTTCCTCCAGGATGCGCCGCCTACGGCTTCGTGGTCGACGGTACCCGTCTCTTGGTGTTTGGCGGCATGGTAGAGTACGGCAAGTATTCTAACGATCTGTATGAACTGCAAGCTTCCAGATGGGAGTGGAAACGGTTAAAGCCGTTGCCCCCCAAGCAGGGCCTGCCACCGTGCCCACGGCTCGGCCACAGCTTCACACTGCTAAATGGTAAGGTATATCTTTTTGGTGGGTTGGCAAACGAGAGCGATGACCCCAAGAACAATATACCGAGATATCTGAACGATTTGTATACTTTGGAAATGTACCCTAATTCATCAATGACCGTCTGGGATATTCCACTGACCTATGGGCAGTCTCCTCCTCCGCGCGAATCTCACAGCGGCGTCTCCTACACGGACAAGAATTCTGGAAAATCCTCTCTGATCATATATGGAGGTATGAGTGGATCACGTCTAGGAGACCTGTGGGTGCTGGATGTAGATAGCATGTCATGGTCTCGACCAGACCTTGGTGGCCCGGCTCCCTTACCACGCTCCCTGCACACTGCTACAGTCATTGGCCATCACATGTATGTGTATGGAGGGTGGGTGCCATTAGTACCCGATGAATCTAAACTTGCCACTCATGAGAAGGAGTGGAAATGCACCAATACTCTTGCTTCTCTCAACTTGGAGACCATGACGTGGGATAGCATTGCCTTGGACAAGTTTGAAGAATGTGTGCCAAGAGCACGTGCGGGTCACAGCGCTGTGGCTATTCAGACTAGACTGTACATCTGGTCGGGCAGGGATGGCTACAGGAAAACATGGAACAATCAGATTTGCTGCAAGGATCTATGGTATCTGGAAGTTGGAGTGCCCCCACAGGCTGGCCGAGTTGCTTTAGTTAGAGCGGGGACAACTTCATTGGAGCTGAGTTGGCCGGCCATGAACACTGTCACAACGTATCTGCTGCAAGTTCAGAAATGTGGAAAAGTGACCCCAGCACGTTTCCCCGCTGCCGCTGAACCTGTCGCCGCGCCCCCGCCCGCTTCGCCCATAGCCCAACCAGATGCAACAAAAGCCTTTGGGTTGACTTCGCCCGTCACCACCAGCTCGCCCGCCACGCCTGCAGAGCTCCCGGCGCGACCGATAGCCGCAATCGCGTCCCCTATCAGCGCGATTGCCGCTCCCATCACTTCTACACCGCAGAAGGTCATGTCGGGGGCGATTAGGATGCCGTCACAGCAGGCCACCGTCAAAATATCCCCCAACACTCCCACGATCAAGCAGACTTACCAGGGCAAGGTCGTCAAGTCTCCGGCGCCGGGCTCCTCGCAGCAGATCAAGGTGGCCGCCGTGACGCCACAGGGCGTAACTCGCATCGTGAGCGGCGTGGGCACGCCCAGCACAGTTCGCGTGTCCACTGCGCAGTCGTCGCAACAAATCGTCATCGGCACGGCGGGTGGCGTGGCGGGCTCGCCGCGCTTCGTGCAGGTGAAGACTGGCTCGGGCGGCATGCCCGTCAAGCTTGGCAGCGGCAACATGCCGGTCAAGCTAGCCGGCAACGCGATGCCGCTCAAGCTGGGAACCAACCTCCACGGCAAGATCGCCAACAGCGTGCAGAAAGTGGGCACTCCACTCAAGCTGGGCCCCGGCAACGTGAAAATCGGCACAAGCAACGTGCTGGTGAAGACGGCGGGCGGCGTGCCTGTGCAAGCCGGCGTGCAGGCTAAGGTGGCGGCCGGCGTGCCCGTCAAGCTGGGCGCTGGTGGCATGCCCGTGCTGAGCGGCGGCGGCGCCATCAAGCTCGCGGGGCAGCAGATGAACGCGCCCGTGTACAAGATCGTGACGGCCAAGTCGGGCGAGCAGGTGGCCACGACGGCGGCGGGCGGCGCGGGCGCGACTGTGCTGCGGCAGGCGGGCGGCAACGCGGGCATCCCCGTTATCATCAAGAAGACGCCGGGCGGAGGTGCGCAGGCGGGCGGCGCGCCGCAGTACGTGACGCTGGTGAAGACGTCGACGGGCATGACCGTGGCCACGGTGCCCAAGATGGCCATGATGCAGAACCGGCCTGCGGTGCCGGTCAGCTCCGCGCAGGGGCTCGCACCGGGCGCCACCATCGTGAAACTGGTCTCGGCCAACTCTGTGGGTGGCAACAAGATAATCACGCTGCCGTCCAACATGCTGCAGCTGGGTAAGGCGGGCGTGGGCGGCAAGCAGACGATTGTCATCACCAAGTCCGCAAACCAGGCGCAACAGAGCCAGCCGCAGTGAGGTCCGAGCCGCGCGCCGCGTCGCCGCGCCCGAGAGTCCCCGAGACCTCCGCTCGGCGCCGGCCCCAGGCGGCTGGTGACGATTGAGGTATCTCTAGATTGTAAATTTCCACGAGAACAGCAGTGAGGTGATACTATAATAATATATCATAGGATGTTTTAAATCACTTGTATGTTAATGGGTCTGTAACAAATGTTCTCCTGAGAAATTTACTAAAATATTTTATTTACTCTTGTAATAATTTTATTTGGAAGTTGTCTGTTTGCACTGTGAATCCTAACTCACAATGATCTGTCTATATTGTTATACAGCTCAAAGTAATATTTGCTTGAAGCTCTGTCTAAAGTGGATATTCCTCACATCTGTGACCTAGTTGTTACTAGACTATGCGAAAGTGCCTGCCGAGCGGCCCTCCCTGCCGCGATAGTGAAAAGGACGTTAGGCGAAGGGAGAACTAGAGTATCACTTGTAAACTTAAATAATAATTAGATTTTAAAAAGTTAATTCTATTTGAAGTTTATTATTTTGTGTTTATAGATTTATTTCTAAATTAGAATATTTTTGTATGTAATGATATCATAAGGAGTAAATAATATACTGCATAGACCACAATCATGACCAAATACTGCCACCTGGAACTTGAACTGTGCGATGGGCACAAGCTATAACTAATATCAAAGATTTTTGTCATACTATCTCACAAATTATCAGGCTTCATGTTTAATATTAATACTGGTGATCTAAAACACTTTTTGTAGCAAACCTGAGTCTGAATATATCAAGTGACTGTTACATTTCATGAGTGATTAGTTTTTGAACCACTCTTAAGAGAGGGCCCCTTCACTCAATATGAATGGAGTCAAATTCATATGTATGAATAAAATCTTCGATTTCCATCTTGTTTTCCTTGCATCAGTTTAAGTTCTTTGTTTTCATTGTGAAGGTTGTCACTTGAGCTTTGGACAGACGGCTGGGCATACTCTGTATTGGATAGTAATATATTGATACCTGCTTTTGATGGCTGAATCTCAGGAGTGTCACCAAGTGCAGAGTCCTAGTATCAGCCATTAGAAACACGCTTTAGAATTAGTTAAATCACAATATAATATAATATTATTCACTATTTAAGTTTTGTTTATGGCAAACCATTGTTGATGTTTATGTGGTGTTTTCAGTGTTGGATCTATGATGTGGATGTGTTCCATCATTTTTATATGAGACTATATTTCGTGTTTGGAGGCTATTTTTATTTGTTTCCACTCCACTGATTGAAATGCATTGCTTAGGTAAAAGCTTGTCATTAGAAACTGACTATAGTGTATTGCAAAGTGTACACAATAAGAAATGTATTTATTGAAATTGAATTGTTTTAACTGAGGGGAAAATTCTTAGGATTCCCAATGCAGCCTGATCTGATTTGAAACTCATACAGGTATGCTTCTGATAAATCACTTGTTTATACACCTATCCGCAGAAATAAACAAGTGCCTGTGTAAATTTTTATAATTCTCTAAAGCAATTCAATATCGAGATACATCTACATCCCTATAGAGAAAGCTTTGTTAAAATAGAATTATTAATTAAGAATGTACAACAAGGTCTATATTCTCTTCTGTCTTTATAATATCTACACATAGGCAAACCATGCGATGGGGAACAGAAATATACAAAATTTGAACTAAACTATTATTAAAACCTTAACATTATTTTTTTATTTATTCACACTTTCATTCATTGATCTAGTCTAATAATATATGAGTCCCCTTCAAATTAGCATTACCCAACTTTTAGAAGTTTGAAAGTATACGATTTTGAATTTTGGTCTTGGAGTAGGGCTTAAATGTGAAGGTGCATTATTTTAGTCATGGTAAAGAGTCAATCAGTATATGTATTGATCCTATATAAGTGGACAATTATACTATAGAGTATGTGCTAAATTTGGCCTTATGCTCAGCAGAGCTGTTGAGCTTCTTAATGGGAATTCAATGGGATATTGAAAAGTTTCAAGCAATGAAACACATAAATTGTGTTATGAAGCTTGCTATGGTTGTGGTATTTCTTTCATTCTTCAAAGAGATCTTTCCATATTTTTGATAATACATGATTTTTAATCCCAAGCAAGTGGTTATAATGACAAAATTTGTTCAATAAATATTATTTAGCGTCTCCTTAAATCAAACTAATATCTTTTTATTTTGTCAGTCAGTTTAAGGTCTATAAAAAATCATGCCTGAGATATGATAGTCCTAACAGAATATGTTCTGAGAGGGGGATAGCTATTTTGAAGGGGTGCTTAGGGAAGGCTGAAAGTTTGTAAGGTTTTACCAGAGGATGACAAACTGGATATTGCAACTTACCATGTGCATTTTGGATTGCTTCATAAAGCATGTTTTGCCACGATTCTGACCGACTGCCGCCATTCATTAGGTCTTTGCAGAATCTTATGCTGTTTTATCACAACACGACATTTGAATTATTTGGCGAAAAAAAAAATTTACAGTTAGCTCCTGAGTGTGAAGTTTACAGTACAATATGATATAAATAAAAATATGATCTTTACTAATGTATGAGTTTGTATATTTGAAAACACAATTTTTAAAAAGGACCAGGGTATTTTAAATTTTTTGTTTGATGCTATAGCTTATTTGCGGTACATTTTGTTTTAAATTGAATGTGGGTGAAATCGTGGTTCACCTCTTGTACACCATAACTATGTATCTTATTGCTTACTATACAATAATATGTAATAAATATCTATTTAAATGTGTATCAATAACAATGAATATTCGTTTGTACCCTATGCTCTCCTAAATCACTCATCCTATTGCAGTGTAAGTTAGCATGGACAGCATTCTTTGTTTCTGAGTATTTCCATCCTGGAATTTCCATGGAAGCCAGGAATAAAGTCTCGTCCGTTCAGTTGTTTGATTTATAGAAATGGTTTTTTTATAAATAATTTAATTTTACACAAAATCCAATTTGGCTAATTTAAGTAAGGTTGAGTTCAAATGTTACAAACTTTCAGCTTTTAAATCCATGCCCCTCTTAGCCCCTCTCTGGCCAATAGAAAAAGCGAAAGTCAGTTGTAAAATAGGCAGTTCAGAGTCTACACATTTGTCATCCAATTCGACATTAAAGCATCAGCATACACATAGCTATATTTAATTTATTTCATTTGTAGGTATCTAATCAATAATTGTACCATAAGAATTTTCAGTTACCTTCTATTTAACACGTGGCGAGTTGCTGGGTCGAGTAACTTGACTTCTCTGACTTGTTCGCCCCAAATTAATCATTCCACCAATTAAGTGAAAAATTTGGCATGGAACTCTCATTTTACTTGACACAGTTTATAGTTATCATATTCAAAAAACTCGGTTGGTCAGTGGTAGACCGAACCCTTAAAATGATTGTATTTTCATTATACTTAATTGTGTATAATAAAACATGGCTTTGCCATTTTTTAAATATTTTTTAATGATCGATGTCGAATTGTTCGGACAAATGTGGGAACACCCTTGATATCAATGATAATATATTGTTCTATGTAATATTAATGTAATTGACATAATTTAAAGAATGCAGAATATTTTCATTCCAAACAAAAGTTTAAGTTTACAGCTCATGTAAGTTAAATAAAAATAAACAAGATTTTTCACAAATGAAAAGTTCTGCATTTCATTTTAGTATAAGTTTTAGTTTTAATCTACGGTATAAGTAAGAATATGAAGTGTAAATATAAGTAGATAAATTTAATGTTATAGTTTGTTCATATTATGTTCAATTGCTTGAATAAACGATTTGGATAAAGCGCGCCTTTCATTTGATGATGTCACAATATTTTGTAACCTGCACAACTGCGGCAATTTTGTATAACTAAGCTTTTTTTATAGTTGCAACGTTATGCAATATTATGGCCGATCGATTACATTTCTATTGCACTATTTATTTGACTTGTAGTTCTTGTGTCTCTAGATTGACAAGAAAACAGTGAAATAAATACCTAACTCTCATGTTTAAAATATCTTCGTTAGTAATTCTAAGCAGTTAGTTGCAAATAACTGAAGAATAGTGCACCATAATTGCATGGGTATTTTAATTTTTATAACAACGCCATCTAGTATTATTTTGAGTAACTATGTGGACAAATGTATGTAGACCACGGTGCGGTCTCGTAACAGTTCAGATATATTAACCTAGATGTCACTATTAGCCACTATTTTTATAACTCAAGTACCTACCCATCCTATATACCAATAAGCTTCAGTATTTTTATAACTAGAACAAAAGTTTCTTCAGATTATCTAAATTGACTACTAGACTACTTTAAAAAATATTTTCAGAGGTATATTATGTAAAGTGGTAGGTAGATGCTTCTGTCTGGGAAGTATACAACAGGTTCCCCGGACGTTTACTAAAGCCATCCTCATGCCGTGGTGGTTTTTAATTTGGGTAAACGATTGCCACATACCCTCTATCCTGCCCAAAAGGACAATACAGTGTACAGTACACAAAGCTTTTCCACCACGACAAAAACAAAAAGGTAGGTGGTTACTTCTATTTATACAATATGAAATGTCTTTCCTAGTTCATCAATATGCCAGGTCACGATTTCATTTTGTTGCACAAGAAAATGCATTTAAAAGGAATCCAGTGTTCTCTCTGTCGGTTTAAGATCATGAATTAATCAAGTTTACGTATTAAGTAGATAGTTAGATAATACGTTATTCATCTTTGCCTACTTTATCGTCTTAATATTTGACCTAATTTTTATAGTGTGATTTGATGCGATTTGAGTGAAAATTGTGCAGACAGTTAGTGACGTTAAAGTTTACTGTTATTTGTATATATGTAAAATGAATGCTATGTCTTTTTTGACATTTCATTTCAGGTGTATGCAAAGTCAGCGAAATGAAAATATTAAATGAATGGAAAGTATGCTTACCTACTTCGAAGGTCTGAAATTCCGATAAGCCGTCGTCGTTGTCGGTAATTGCACTTATTAACCTTACCTAAGAATCGAGGTTCACGTCAAATTGCTTTGGAATGGGTGCTTGACTCATATAGCTATGTCTCTCCCTCCTATGATTTAGGCCTGTATACAGCAGAGAGCATAGTACTTTAATTAGGCTCTTCATCGTCAGCTTATGTTAACGTCCCACTGCTCTATCAGAGAGGGAGTATATACCCTCCCCGGTTCGTCAATGCGGGTAGGCAGGCTTTAACCAAAGGCGTAACATTAAAGGGTAAATTTTAACATACTAGTACTTTGCCCGACCCAAGAATCGAACCCTAGCTTACTGAGGCTATTAAGAAAATAAAACAAAAAATGTCATAAAATAAAGTTTTTATTGTTTCGTTTTTATTTTTTACAAAAATATAAATACATTAAAGATTTAAATCTTTAGATAGCTAATTGACCCTTCAAAACTGACGCTGATTCCATGGCGATTCCTGATAGATTCCACGCCAAGAGGAGAGCGGATCCTATCGTAGCATAAGGAAAGTGCGGAGAGCGGAAGCGACCATGGATACCGTCGGCAGGTTTCAGGGGGCGTCATTTCCACAGAATATGTTCCGACACATAAGTCGGTGTTTTGAAATACCTACGCGTTAGGGGCCGTTACAGTCACTCGAGCCAATACTACCATCCACCGCTATAATCCTTCGATTTGAACCTGACCAATGGCATAGAATTAAGAAATAAGAAGACGGTAACATACCCATTGAACTGGTAAATTCCGCTAGTGCATAGAGGCCATATTATTAAAATATTCATGAAATATGTGGCCATGTTATATTTGATGCGTTTTAAAATAATATAGGGTGGCATATTTCGTTGCATGCTTCCTCTCTATCATATAATAGTTTACCACCTGTTCTATTTGTACTGTTATACCTTGGAAAAGTGCAGTCAGAGACCTTGGGCTTATTTTGGACAATACAATGTCTTGGGTAGCTCAAATTTCTGAATTGAGTCGCAAAATTTTTGCCCCTGTTGGATACTTGAGACGGTGGAAGAATTTTCTGCCGTTAAAAACTAAAATTCTCTTAGCAAATTCACTTCTATTACCTATTTTAGACTATGCTGATATTTGCTACTTGTATTTATCAGAGACCATGCTCTATAAACTGGAGAGGCTGCAGAACGTATGTATACGGGTTATCTTTGGTATACGTAAGTTTGATCATATGTCCCAGTATCGTTCTCGGATAAACTGGCTACCAATTCGATCCCGTAGGAACTTGCACGTTCTTTGTCTTTTATATTCTATTTTATTTTATCCTCAGACGCCACCATATTTAAAAGAGCGATTCAACTGTCTTGGGAGCATTGTTCAGTGCTATTTCAGGGCTAAGGATAACAACAGGTTGCACGGTCCTGCCAGTCACTCGCATGCGTATGGAAATTCTTTTACAGTCAAGGTGGTTATACTCTGGAATGGATTGCCGAGAGACATAAGACAGTTTAAATCATTAAGCATCTTCAAAAGTCGTTTAAAAGAATATTATTTATCTACGGAGTCATAAACTTATATATTTGCTTTGTATGTAGGTTAGGTTAGGTTATGTATTACTGTTATACATAGTTGATGTAGTTTATATTACGACATATTTTTAAAAATTGCACTATCCAGTTTCCATAATTATTTTCTTCTTTCATTAAGGGTTGTCTGGAGGAGATCGCTTAAAGCGATAAGACAGCCTTTGCGCATTTTTATTTTTCTTGTATTTATGTTTTCAATATATATTATCATTATCCTTTAATTGTGTGCAATAAAGAATTTATCTATCTATCTTGTAATAACATTTTACCAGAGGCGTAGGTATATCTAACTCTTGGCAATAAATAACTAAAAGTATTCGTAATACGTAAATTGTACTAGGTATTATAATAAGTTACGAAAGGCAATTCTAAGTAAACCTGCTGTTAAAAGGTGAGAAACTGGGATATGGGGAGCATGGAATGCGGTTACCTACAGACACAGGGGAGATTTCCTGAGATCATCTCTTTCAAGTAAATAAACAAAGTAACTATTCAACTTTACATTAGAATATATTATCTACTTGAATAGAGAGTTTTTGAATTTGTATTTGATTGGTGATGTTCGTACCCCTTTTAAACTAGCCTGACTTGGAAGTCTAAGTAAATAAGCACTAGACTTAGCATAACTAAGTGAGGTTGTGCATTGGTGGTCGGGAGGTCGGTAGGTCAGGGTCAGCCTATTAGGCCGCAAGTGATGATCCTCAAGCAGCCGCGGTTGCTGGTTTCAGGGGCGGCTGCGACTACCTTCTTCCTCTTTATTTTCTTGCCATTGGCGTCGTAGCGTTTCTCCTCCTGTAATGTTGTATAGCTTCGTCAAAAAGGTACAAAATACACATAATATATCTTTTCTACTTATTCAAATTTAAAATAGTCCAAAGAATGATAGATAACGCTAACGACGGGTCAAGATATTTTTTAAATATTTTCTTCAATTGCGATTTAGAGAGTGCTTATAGTAACACTATTTTAATGCTGTTTTTAAATTCGTGTAAGTAAGTACAAGTAGTATCGTTTTTAACTACTATCCAGACACGCGGTAGACAAACGCGGTCTTCGACCTGGCTATGCATATAGTAGGAACATGGAAAAATACTTCTCTTTTATGAGACATTATTTACAAAATTTTTAGGGTAGGCGGTGCTTTTGTGCTTGTATGAAGTGCGCGCCACAGGCGGTAGAGTGTCATGTCAAGTTGAAGTCGTGAAAAAGTTGAAATTACACGAACCATTTAACACTTATTACAATATGAACATAGAAAATACATTTCGTTTATTCCGGTATTCAAACCGCTTACATTAACTTTTATATCTTACAGAAGATTTATCACATCATCGGCAAACCATTACCGGCCCACTACAGGGCACCGGTCTCCACTCAGAGAGAGAAGGGTTTAGGCCACAGTCCACATAAAACCAAGTGACTAGAAAAAAACACTGATTATCTATTGCGACGTAATGCAACGTTTTATTTAGTAGGCTTTTAGGGTTCCCCTATGCTCATAAAGATTCGGAACCCGCTACAATTATTAATACAAGAACTTGTTATCTCCTTATGGAAGTAGATAAGTTTTTTAAGCGGTAAATTTTAGGTAGGTGACTTATTGATAACAGCATAATCATCAAATACCTGCCTATTTCAATCAGAATTATTTCTTTTTATACAGCAACAATAATACTTTAATATTCATTGGGCGAATTTCCAATTCAAATAAATGGGCTTGTATATTATTATCATTTGCTAATAACGCAGAACTGGGCCTTAATCTATGTCATTAATACAAGAAGACTATCTACAATCGTAGTATTCTCAATTCAAAACCAAATTCAAAATTCATTTACAATAGGCCTAGTTTATAAGCACTTTTGAAACGTCAAGTCAGTCTGTTTGTAGAGACTCTACCACCGGTTCAGAAGGCAGATTCCACTGAGAAGAGCCGGCAAGAAACTCAGCAGAGATTCTATCAAATCAACCCATTACCGGCCCCCTACAGAGCACGGGTAGTCCACCAAGCTGGCCCATTGCAGATTATTGGACTCCACAAACCTTTGAGAACATTATGTAGAAGCCTCAGGCATGCAGGTTTCTTTACGATGTTTTTTCTTCACAGTTGAAGCAAATGATATGTGAATTACTTTAAACGCACATAACTTAGGAAAGTTAGAGGTGCGTGCTGGGATTCGAAGTCGGCCCCCTGAAGCTCCTTCCCAATGCGCTATCACCGCTTCTCGAACAGGCGGTTAGTCACTTTATACCATTTAGCAGTTGACAGTAATTATTTTAACTCATATATTTTAAACGGTTATTATAAAATGGGAAAAAGTTTGTGAGCTTGCTTGATCCCGCGGGTGTGAAGTGATTCGAGCGCGGGGCGCTTTCATTGTTTTTGGACACAATGCACTGCATGCAATAGCTGATTGAGGGTTCTGTATATTCTTAATTATTTGCTAGGCAAATAAGAATTACTTTGAAATGTCCCGTGATAGTCCACTTGCCATTTTTAAACAACCATTAAATTTTATACATAATTTCTCTACTGTGAGAAGAGACACAGTACAATTTCGAGTCCACACCTTACTTATTGCATTTGAAATGAGGTAGGTCGCTTCTATATTGACTCACTATAGGGTGCAGGTCTCCTCTCAGAAAAAGGAGGGTTCGGGCCGTAGTCCACTACGTGGCCAAGTGCAGATTGGTAAACTTCTCACGCCTTTAATAAGGCTATAGAGAACTCTCCGGCATGCAATTTGATAGCTATTTAAATACTTAAATAGCACATAGCTCTGAAATGCTAGAAATGCGTGTCAGGGATGGAACTCAGTATCCCCGAAAGGGAGGTCGAGTTGAGGTCTTCTCCACTGCGCCTTTAGTTACCACGCATTATCATCCTAAAACTTTTTGAAAAATGTCAACACAATCTATAGGGCACACCTTGTTCAAAGTACAGATGCAAGATTTGTCCCAACAATATACCTACTAACTAGCATAGCGAGTTAAATGAAAGCTTGTAATGATTGTATGTGATATCGCGCCATACGCCATTACTGTGTAGTGTAATAGCGAGCCGGTCGGCCGCCAGATGGCGTTAAAAGCCTTCATGGGAAACGGCATTGGATGCTGCGCTTTAGAGCGCCTTCACACTCGTAGCCTTTCTTATAAAATTGTATCGCTCATATTCTTTACTACTATGCTATTCGGGTATTCAAATTCAAAAATATTTTATTCATGTAGACCTTATCACAGGCACTTATGAAGCGTTCATACATTTAACATGTTAACACTTATGTAAGGTGATAACTGCATTCGTTAACTTAAAACTAAAGCTAGGAAGGTTCCAAACGCGCCCTGGTGTACGAAGAGCCCACAACAAACTTAGCCAGGTTTTTTTTGTTATCACCATCTTACAGTCGAATTAATGTTTACCTATGAAGTTATAGCAATTCATATCCAAGCTTTTTTATAATACATGTAATCCTGTTAAGGATTACATAAAAACATACATGTAATGTTTCATATCAGGATTTTTCTGTAAGCTTACGTTTTATATACACTTTGACCTTATTGAGAGACATAAAGAACATCCATACTTAGATTTCAATGCGAAATCAAATCAAATAAAAATCAATTCAAACTTCTGAATTTTCTCTGTCTGCTTTGGTGGGAGGCTTCTGTCGGAGCTAGTAACCACGCTATCGACAAAGACGTGCCGCTAAGCGATTGAAGGTTCCGGTACCATGTCGCGTAAACCGATAAGTGCTATAGGTTTAATATGATTGCTATACCCCTAACAGGTGAGCCCGTTATCATTAACACTGCATCGTCACTTTCTAGTAGGTGAAATTTTAGCCAAGGGATCAGTTGTAGTGAAATAAAATGTTATATGTGATACCTACCGGTTAGTAGGTAGAATGCATAATCACTCAGTAGGTTTACTGAAGCGATTATGCAGTCTCAGATGGGCTAAGCTAATAACCGTACGGCAAGCCAAAAAAAAGCAACAAGTCTGTCCAGTTTAAAGAAGAAACCTTTCAATACTAAGTTATGTGATAAGTCATGTTCGAGTGAAAATTCCTTATGTAATATGTACCTACATAGTTTTACATTAAAGTTATCTTTATTAGGGGAATAAATAATTAGGGAAGTAAGTACATTCCTCTGCTATCATTTCCAACAAAAATGGCCAGACGCGATATAAGATGCTATCAAAAAACGCTATCAGTGTGACGCGTCACAGCCGTAGTGCGCCACTCGGCACTCTCGGCGTTAAGTGAACGACGTCACTATTAGGTACTACTGTGTGTTACATTTGGCGGCATTTTGTTATGAAATACAATTGACACATTAGCTTAGTGCACATTACATTAAACGGTCTTTTGCACCGGCCGACGATGTATCTAAACGTTTCCTCATTACTGCTAAATTATCAAATAGTTACTAATAGGTTTTTAAAAGGTTCCGGTTTTCCATTCCATTTCAGAAATGCCTATGTCTATTGTCTACGACAATGTCTGCTTATTAATTTTTTTTTTCGGTACGCTATTGTATCAAATTATTAGAGGAATTATAAGGCTTTTGTTTATTTACTTGAAATAACATAACTGATAATACCTAAAAATCCTAATAAATACCTTTTTAATAATATAAAAAATGAAACTAGACGTATATTTAATATTTTATAGTAATATATATATCTATATAAAATGCGCCAACGCGGTCTTATCGCTTTAAGCGATCTCCTCCAGATATCCCTTTATGGTAGAATGAATTTATTACGTACGGATTCAAAACATTCTAAGTACACTTAGAATGTTTTGAATTCGTTTGTCTGAAAGAATAAATATTCCTTTTTTGGTTTAATATTTTTACAGGGTGAGTCCTTATGTAATATACTTATGCATCCTTAAATATTATTTTCTAATTCCGTTACACGTTGTATATAAAGCACGCATCTGAAGGAATATTTTTATACTAACTAATACTTCACTAATTTTTAAGTAACAAACATGAGTATAACTAAGTTCGAGCATTTATTTACAATTTATTTAGAGTTTTTAAAATAATTGTTTTATAAATATAACCTAAAATAAACTAGATAATAAGAGCTCTTTTCAAAGAATTATCGAAAAGGGTTATCGAGTCTACCGGTGATCCTAGAGCGGTTACCTCGGCCAACGAATTAGTTTGGCCATCCAAAGGGGCAATGCTGCCAGCATCTTAGGAACTGTGCCTCGCTGCGGTGGTTTCGAGGACGTTTTAGTTTTAAATAGTTTTTTTTTAGTTCATAAATCGTGCCCGAGAAGCCAACTTATAAAGCCAAAGTCATCGTCGCTATGCCAGCGAGCTCAACTAATAGAGCAATTGCTTCACTGTGCCAGAGAGCCTAAGTTATAAGGCTTTCGTGCGCATCACCTTCTTTGTGCCAGAGATGTCAACGATTAATATCATAATGCTCTTAAAAGTACCGGAGAGTTCAAATATCAAGACCTTAAAGTGCTTCTTGTTCTTGAGGTCAACTAATAAGATCACAATGTTCTT
Organism: Pararge aegeria; assembly: GCF_905163445.1. Taxonomy (NCBI): domain Eukaryota; kingdom Metazoa; phylum Arthropoda; class Insecta; order Lepidoptera; family Nymphalidae; genus Pararge; species Pararge aegeria. Next base: position 19,851,098 of record NC_053186.1, read on the forward strand.
CGCTCCACTCGTCTTTACTTCAGAGAGGTGTAAACATAGTAAGGTACTCACATCAACGATCTCTCCGATCTTATACTTTTGAAGGATGGTGAGCGCGTCGGAGGAGTGGTCGGACTCGTCGAAGGCCTTGGTGCAGTCCGCGCCCGCCTCCTCCAGCATGACGTCCCCCGCCGGGTGCTGCAACCAACCGATCACAACATTTGATGCTACTTGGAAAGGGGGTACGTACTATGCCAATGGGGTATTACAGTTTGCATAATAATGGAAAAACTTTTGTTTCACTACTTTTCCTGGTAACAATACTTTTACTTGTCATGAAAAGTTACGCTGTGACAACCATCAAATCGGTTCATGCAAATGTGATCACGGATAACAACGGAAGAAGAAGGAGATGGTCCTAGATAATATTTAAACTATAATTCACATTTCACATACACGTTCATACGCATATACCTACGTATGCTTGTGATTTAATGTTTAGGTTACTTCTATATAAAAACTAAAGACTACAAATCGAATGCGTTAAATGATGTCTATAGACAAAAAACGTTTCACGTTCACGTTTCGTACTACGTACTCTACGCATGACATATACATGCATGCACAAACACACACAAAAATGATATGTTATATGTATTAGTGTATGTATTAGTATGTTAGATTATAGGTATTTTGTTATTATTGCAAATAAACTAATGACAGAACTCCTGATGACATTAACAGATTTTATTTGAAAACAAGGTTAGTGAAAACGGGCATTAGTTTTGCCCATACTTTTGTGGGAGGTGTCCTATGACCCCTTTCCTCACTAGCCTGTATAACAATGAAAGCCTTATATCCCACTGTCGGGCTGACTGTCGTTGGTTGGTCAGCGTGTTCCACTGCGGATCACGGGTACTCGAAAACTCCAACACCATCACAACACTCGGTAACAGCTTGGAGTAAGGGGATCCATGTTATCCAATCTCGTGCCTCAAAGAGCACGTTAAGTGGTGGATCCCTGTTGTTATCACTAACACGTGATAATCGCTGAAACCCGCCATGTTGCATTGAAACCGTCTTGTGGCGTGTGCCCAGCAGGGGAAAAACCGACTGGGGATGATGAGCATAGGTCTCTAGGATGATGAGGGATATGGAATCCTCATGGAACTCCACGCTGCTCCAACGGCCAGGCTGCTATACCTACGTGCTAAAACCCTATCCGTATCAGTTCCTGATTTAAAATGGATCATATCGAATCGATCTGTGTTATCGTTAATAATTAAATATTACACGATAAGATATTTTTTGCGGTATCATGTGGGTAAGGGTGTCAACACGACATCGAATTGATTTTAAACTTTATTATTTCGCAAAATCGCACTCTAAAATTGACTGGTTTTACTTAAATATCAGGGATAGTAATTTGTCGGGTCAGCCTGTTCAACTGCAGATCAAGAAGTCCCGTATTCTACTCCTAGGTCGGACCAAAAATTTAACATTCTGAGTACCAGAAGACAATAGTCGGTGTCTACCTCCGTGCCTCAGAGGTGATCACATAGACTCCGAATATAGCTATCTCTATCGCCAGCTGCGGTACTCTATCAGCTTTGGTATTTAAGAGTGTAAAAACTCTTGATAGAATATACTTGACAGATAAAGGGAAAGTCTCTTGAGGCGAGACTATCGCTGCACGTAGTGATAGGTCGTTATCAGTACGTGCACTGATGTCGGGCCTACTGATAATATAAATATATATGCATATGTATTTGTGTTGTCTGTCTGTTTATTTTGAATTGATTCTTCTGCTGAAGGGAGCTTTGTGTCGAGGTTGTGTTATGTGAAGAAATACAGCCGTAAATAGAGTCCTAAGGCTCGAAGAATTCGGTAGGTTCGTTATCCCGAGAGATTATGTGACGGATTAAACGGACGGTACAAAGAGAAAATACTTAGCTATACATCCCGATTCTGGGTGTTTTCTATGTGTGTGCCATGCAAAATAAAATCGGAAATGTCTAGCTGTAATGTCTAACTAACTCTCTCATAACAAGACCTATACCTACCTGAATTAAATCATCTTACTCACATCCTGGGGTAGCCAGAAGAGATCTATTATAGAGAAAAGCTTTCCTTCGTACACTTCATGTATCATATGTTCACTTGACTTTCACAATTTATGGTGCATAAACCATTAATAAGTAATCAAAAACAAACTCATTTTTATCATTATAATTTAAAGAATAGCATAACTTGAACTTTACCAACATCACTTCAACCGATTGGCATTCACTACTGGACATAGGTCTTTTAAAGAGTTTAAATATACACTGTTCCGGGCCGCTTGTTTCCAGGGACTCCCCGCGACCAATTTCATTACCACCTCGCAGGGGGCCGACTTTATGCTATCGTTAAAGTTCTGTTTCAACATTTTTGTCTGACTGTCAGTTTGGTGGTTAATATGGGTGACCCCCATAGAAACTTGTGGGCTTCTTCTTAGACCAGGACGCGTTTGGAACCCTCGTAGCTTTAGTTTTAAGTTTACGAATGTGGTTATCGCCATCATCTCACTACCGTGTGGTTCTTATGTACGCATCAAAAGTGCCACCTGTGGGCCTACTTGAATAAAGATATTTTTGACTTTTTTTTTGACTTTTGAAATATACATGCACTAAAGCACTGCATACCCTATTTTTTTAGGGCAGTGTTATACACCCTGGTAAAAGACCCTGTGCACGACACTGCACAGATCAAAAAGGAAGGACATTTGTACACGTAATAGGTCATTACCTGCGGCACGTAACTGGTGACGTCATAAACGCCGTCCTTGTATATCATCCACACCGGACCGCCGCCTTTGCCGTTGCGGCTGGCCACGTCTGCTGTCGTGTACTTCTGTACGGCGGCCATCTTTAATATTATACATTAATTCATTAAACAAGGCTCATTATAGTATTCATGATAGTAAACTTGTATGGCGGCACGGTAAGGGTTATAAAATACTTAGTTAAATTATAGTAGTGCTAATCCTTCCATTGTGTGTTTTTGTGGCCAAGGTTAACACAATTCAATTCAGTTAAATTCTTGATATGGGTTTAAGTTTAACTTCTTTATTGACGTATGGAAGAAATTGTATAACAATGTAACGTTATTCAGTTTCGCGCCATCTTGTAACGTTTTTTCTGTTACGCGCCATCTTCTTTTATAAGTTACATTTTTCCGTTATGCGCCATATTTTTTTCTAATACATTCAACACGTGGGTGTGATAATGGTATTTTTTTAAAAGTTATCTCAAGTTAACCTCAATTTTCGATTGTAAGTCAGTGAAAATAATAATTTTATTAAAACTAGCAATCATTAATGAATACGACTGTTTATCTAGTAAACATCAATTAATTGCAATAATAAAAAAATAAAAAAAGATGTCATAAAGAAGTTTTACTTGTTACGTGTTTACAGTATACAATACACACAGACCTTTTTTATTATTTTATTAGGTTAAATAGTCTAGAAATTAGTGTACAACAGAATGGCACAATTACTGATCAAATCTTATATTTCGTAGGATTACATACTCGTCATGAGATAGTTATATTATCAGGGTCATAGAGTAATTTCCATTCTAGGAATGTAGAAAACTAAACGAAGGTTAACGTTTATCTAGTGCAGTGTCACAGATCGACGAGCTATTATCAGTATTACAAAATATAGACTATCATAGCCCCCGCAGTTTCGCCCGCATTTAGTTAAATTAGCCATTTACCTTTCCTAAAATGAAATGAATTATTTATTAAATGAGAGCTATAGGTTTTACAGCCGATTGCAGTATGCTGTCTGCTTTCTGAGTCCAAGGCAGTGGGTTCGATTTCCACAACTTTTTTTTTCAGTGGGTGTTTATATTATAAGTATTTGTGTATATTATTCATATAAATATTCATCAGTCTTTTAGTACCCATAACATGGCGATGTGTTTTAATTGTCGATATATTTTTATACTTATTTATTTATTTACTTCTTGTATTTATCGTAAAACAAACTAACTTTTCAGCTTTACAGTACTAAGAATTGGTTTATATAGACCCACGACTACTTTTCCGTGTTAATTATAACAAGCTATGAATTCTACAAAAATGGTAGGTACTCATTTGGCAGCTTATCGTATGGTTTCAGTTTTATATTCATAACTTACAGACATTTCCCCGGGGAAAGGAAAAGTTAATCTTCTCCCATAGTCTTATCAACTCTCAGATCATTGGCGCACAAGTGGAAATAATATCCAAATAATATATGTTTACTAATAAACCGGGATGAACTTCTTCTATTCCATGTTCCCGTGCTTTAGCAGGTGGACACTAAAATTATACCTCTTGTCAGGGGATATAATCGAGGGATACAATTATTGTCTTCTGCCTGTGCTAGATGCCTGCCCTGCAGAAGATGGCCTACCTGAACGAAAATGGAAAACCATCGTCTATACACAAACTCTACTCTCTCAAATAATAATGTCAAAGGTACCCTATGTTCTTTTCCATGTCAAGAGCTACACGCATGCCAAATTTACTCCAAAGCCGTTCGGCGTTCAGCCGTTTTAGCGTGATTGAGTAACAAACCTCCACACCTTCATATTTATAATATTACTAGCTGTTGCCCGCGATTTCGTCTGCGTTTTTGTTTTTTGATGTGGCATTCAATTTAGTTCTAGTTTAAAAAAAAAATAAAGTATTCAGTAACGCTAAGCCTTAAATGAGGAGTTCGTCCTCTATCTCCAACCACATTCAGATCTACACAGAGTTTGGAGAAAATTAAACACATATTATAACCTCTATAGTACACAAATAATTATTTAAATTGGTTATAATTTTTCGGAGTTATGATGTACAATCGTCAAACATTTTCATACCCATTTTCATCTCCCAAAGGAACCGAGCTTAATAAAAAGTATCCTATATTACTTCTAACACTTCCAAGAGTATGTGTCCAAAGTTTCGTGAGGATCGGTTAAGTGGTTTTTGCGTGAAAGCGTAACAAACAAACTTACATTGACATTTATAATATTAGTAGGGATAGGGATATATTATATGTAAATTTATAATGTTGATGTTGGAAAAGAGCAACTACTGAGTTTCTTGCCGGCTCTTCTCAGCAGAATCTGCTTTCCGAACCGGTGGTAGAGTCACTAAAAAGACATACTTGACGTTTCGAAAGTAGGCCTACTTGATATAAATGAACTTTGAAGTTTTGAACTTTTTTGAATTATATAGATATAAATAATATAGAGTTATCAAAAAGGGTTACCGAGTCTACCGGTGATCCTAGAGCGGGCAGTTACCTTGGCCAACAAATTCGTTTGGCCATCCAAAGGGGCAATGCTGCCAGCATCTTAGGAACTGTGCCTCGCTGCGGTGGTTTCGAAGACGTTTTAGATTTTATTTAGTTTTACATAGTTTACTTTAGGTTATATTTATAAAACAAATTTACTCCCTAAAATTAATTATAATTATGTTCTATTTTTTTAGTGATATAATTATGTTCTATTTTTATAGTAGGATAGTAGCATTAATAAGCTCGCTCAAAAATTTTGTATACCATCGATCACTTTTAGGTACCCATTATATGAACTTTTTAACACAAAACCATTTTGTCTTACCGGATTAGTGGTTAATATATATACCGTAAAGTATGTGTGACACTTAAATACGAATATAGTATAAAGTCACTCACCTTTTCGCCTTTCCTCACTGTATTTCCCAATCAGCCGCCGCCGCACTACTGGCGATAGTATATCTGTATCAAACTTCGATAACCACTCACTATGTCACTGCCAATTTTTCCAAGCCCATTGAAATATACAGTAATAATTGTTGAGATATATATCGGCTTTATAACTTATAACTAATCGTGATGTTTCGTTATCTTTTCCTCAACAGATTTCGATTTATCTTCAGCACACACAAAGCTAGCACTAGCGTTTTCGCGAGACTTCAAGTGCCGAAATATAAATTTCATCAAGGTAGGTGTTACGTACGCCTTAAAAAATAAGAAAATAAAAATCCCGTGGGAACCGTTTATTTTCCTGGATAAATAGTAGCCTATGTTCCTCTCCGTTCTTTCAACTAACTCTGTGCCAAAAACCAATCAATTGATTGGTTGTACTAATGGCGTGAAGCAAGGACCGACCAACAAACAAACACTACTATTGATGAATTTCTTAATGACAAGGTTGCCTGGAAGCAAGCCGCTCCGCTTTCATCTTACACAAGATAGAACAATGATTGTTAAATTGTAAATGGTGTTGTAAAAGTGCAAGTGCTGAGTTTTTTGCCGCCTTTTTCTCGGTAGAATCTGCCTTCCGAACCGGTGATAGAATCAGTACAAACAGACAGACTTGACGTTTCAAAAGTGCTTATATTAGTGCTTGAAATAAATGAATTTTGAATTTGAACACTAAGGATATCCCACAGCACACAGATCTTCCATCTTGTATTGTTAGCATCCGAAGTAAATTCTGTTCAATCAATTAATATTGCGATGATGCTTTGATAAATAATGACCTTCATCTCTCTTCCGTTGCTATCTCGCTTCTACGCATGCTACTCACTCGCAAGAGCCTGTGAAGCGCGAACCGTAGAGTAGATTATTAAAAACTCCCTCCAAAACATGTTTCCAAAATATATACATATTGTGTTGTTATTGAAAACCACTGCAAGGTGTGCTAGTATCATCCAAGGAAGAGGTAATGCTTCTCGTTTCTCTCAGGATTTGAAATATAACACCCTACTACGTTCGGGAGCTACTGTTACAGTTATTTGTGGGTAAATAATTAAACTTTTGATACCTAGATCTCTATATTTGCCATATATATTATTAAATTGATTAAGATTTTAACAAATGTAGTAATTAATCAGAAGAAAAAATTACAATTATATTTGATTTATAGCTATCCATTGACATTGTGTTGGTGGGTTATTTGATATAAATACGGGTTCATATCCCATACAATTCAGTCTTGTTAGAGACTCTGAAGATGCAAAGATACCTCATGGTGTCGCAGTTGTTATCAATACTTACAATCGCTGTTCACGCTTGGGATTTACCCCGAAGATATTCTATTACCGTAATCTTGAAAAATCTACTGTCCAATTGCAACATACAGATATATCTGAGTGTCACAGATTATAGCACACTATGCTTAATTTTCGTTGCAAATCATGGATATAAGGTGAGCTTTTATCCAATAGAGATGTTATTTTCTACCTCCTTTTACAATCTTGTTGTAATCTTTTTGGCGAACTTAGGGACGCACGCTGAAGAATCTTTTAGCAATTCCCTTTGTTAAGGACACTCCACTCGGATATCATTTCCGGTCGTTAATCACAAAACAGACCCATCTCCATAATAGCGACTGCTCCTCCCCTTCTCTTTCCCATGGGAGTTATTCACTTGACACTTTATTAAATAATTGGGTCGTCATTAAGCAGTAACTTAACCAAGGGCCGTTTTCTCAATCACCAAATTTTTAGGGTTCTACAAATAAACGAGACATAGCGTCGGAATAGTTAAGTCAAGGCTTCAACTGACAGTCAAAGGTATACCACAATTATTTGAAATGACCTTAGTGTTTAATTGAGGAATGCAATTTAAATTTTGACAGCTGTTTAAAATAGATACTTATTTAAATTTAAATTAATTAATTTGTCTTAATTTGTCCTACTCTGAAAATTTTCAGAACATTATTAAATATGTAGTTAGGCATGCCAGCGGCCCTCATGGCCAATGAGACGTCCTTGCCTGCGTTGTCTGCGAGCCGCTGCCTGCCACCTGGGTGCTGGAAATTAAGAGCTAGCTGAGAATTCGGTGTAAGTTGTCAAGCTTACGATTTAGCAAGAATCGCACTTTTTCAGTGCGATTGTTGCTAAATCGTAAACTTGACAACTCGTGATCCGTAGATGAACATGCTTACAGCTACACTGCGAGACAATTTGAACAATATTTATAACAATTATGTATGTCAAGTAAAAAAAAACTCTTCATAGAAGCTCCTTTATAATTTTATACCTTCTTATTATAAGTTACGAAAACCGAGGAAGTCTATTAGTAGTTCTAATGTTTATGTTCTCTCGTTAGTAATGAGGGTACTGAGAATGCGCTTTTAGTTCGCTATTTTAGTCGTAAGAATGCCGGAATAATTAAAAATTAATACGGATACGTATTAGCATTCAGAGCTTACTTAAAACTGTAAAACTCCGGTGCAAAAATGCTTTTCTCTATTTTACACACCAACTTATTATACACGTGCAGGGAAAATTTCTTCCGCGTTTTTACATTTCCCGTGATAAAAAGTATTTAATGTCGCCTGCTGGATATTATGGTAATAAATATAAATTAATATAAATATGTACTATTACAATACACACATCGCCATCTAGCACCACACACCACACACCACAGTAAGCATAGCTTGTGTTATGGGTACTAAGATAGCTGACAAATATTTTTATGAATATAATATGCATAAATACTTCCAATAGTAAAAATAATAACGTTTATTTCGGATAAAATTCCTGAACTTGTAAAAATTATCAGTTAACAGTTATCAGATTAACTATTTTATTAATTTTAATTGGCCAAATCTTCTAAATAAGGTAAGTATGTTGAGCACTAGGTGTGTCAGTGTGTACCGCTTATAATATACAGATAAACACCAAACAATGAAAAACGTTTATGTTTATCCAGTTGTGGGAATTGAACCCTCGGCCCTGAGCTCGGAAAGCAGGGTCGCTAATCACTTCGCCAATCGGCAGTAAATTGATATTGGTTTAGCTGGGAAATCTTTTTAAATAATCCGGGAATGTTTTTTTCTAAGTAATGTGCGTTTTAAGTAATTAGAATATCAAAGTATCGTGAAACCTGCACTCCTGAGAGTTCTACATAATGTTCTCAAAGGTGTTTGGAGTCCCCCCAATCCGCACTAGGCCAGCGTGGTGGACTACAGCGTGGTGCTCTTTAATGATTACGGGTAATGAGTTGATGTGATTGAAGAATAAAGAATCATAAAAGTTACAAAGTCGGCAAACTCGGTGACGTCGTAGACGCTGTTATCGAACACAACGTAGAGGGGAGATCCGTGTAGTCCGTCGCACCGCGCCACATCCTCCCACGTCAACAGTTTCTGATCCTGCACAAAAAACCGAAGCACATATAGAAGCTGAAGCCAAACCTGATCTGGTTTGGCATAAAGGGAAAGTTGGTTCAAGCTTTTATTAAGTTCACTGGGATTTTAGTAAATACCTACCTAGCTGTCAGTAATAGTTAATATCTGTATAAAAATGTATATGTATAAAAATCCTTATATATAAATAAAAACTATCGTAGGCGAATGCGACTGGACTACGTTCCCCTTCTATACTGTAATGAAACTTTTACTTACCAACTGAGATTTATCAGCGTATCTAGCAAAGTTCTGGAGACCTCGAATGCCAGCCTCTGGATCGCAGATAAATGGTAACTCTTGCCACGACCACTGTGGCTCAGCGTGCACTGGAAAAGTCGCGCAATGTTACGTCTTACGAATATTGTATTGAAATCAAAATCTAATAAATATGTGTTTTTGAGAATTAAGGTGACAAGTTAAGTCAAAGTCATGGATTTTGTGGCAGAGCTCGTCCGTCATGCTTATTTTTGCCGCCAAGCAGCATTGCTGTATTCATAGCATTCCGGTCTGAAGGAAGTGGTTGCCGGTGTTATTACAGACATATAAGACTTAAACCCTACGCCTTAAGTTGACGGACACACGGTGTCGATTTGTAGGACGTGTTCTTTCCATTCACGAAGTGGGGCTTTATAAGAGATGGCTTTCCACTCACCATCACGTGGCCTATCTGCTTGGTCCATTAATTATTGCTAAAAAACCTGAAAACTATAAAAGATACGTGACATCCAATCATCCCTCAGCCATCCTATAAAGCGTAGAAAACTTCTTCAGAACTCATCTATTTTGTGTCTTTTAAAAGTAACAGGTATCTACAGGATTTAATTCCGGAAAAACCTTTTTTTTTAATTGATCACAGGTAACGTGTGAGGCTACATTCGTGGATAGTTACTATCGTGGTTCGAAACCTTTGATCTCACTGGTTAATACCGATGTCTAGGCCTAGATAGCGTTGCGGCAGTGAATAGAGGCTATTTAGTTACTCAGGCTGTTAAGGCCAGTGATTCATCTAAGGCTGTTAAGGCCATGAATGAATCTGGGACTTCCCTGAAAAGTTGTAAAAACAGCTGAAATATCTGAAAATCTAAATTGTTAAATTTTTATTGTCACTTCATGGATGGTTTTAAGGTGGTATGAAGTGCAGGTCATCTAATAGCGCTTCAATAGTAGATGGTTCGGGCTAAGGTACGGTGGTACTAGTGGTAAGTGATCATGCGGTCTAAGATTGTAGCGGGCTAAACTGTTAGGGAGCAAAATAGTCATACCCGTAATCGGTAACTACGCCACATCGCACCGGAATCGCTTAGCGGCACGTCTTTGTCGGTAGGGTGGTACCTAGCCACGGCCAATGCCTCCCACCATACCAGACAAGAGAAAATTCAGAAATCATGAATTCCCAAATTTCCCCTGCCCGAAAACGAACCCGGGACTTACAGAACTCATCGCCTGTCCGTATATAGTAATACCGTCTTACGGTAATATTAATCCCAAACGAAATCAGAGTAATGTCCAAATTCGAAATCTCATTTAACTTGCTTTGAAAGTATTCTTGTCGAATGTTAATTATTTTTTGTATTTTGACAGTTGTCCTCTTTTAATGCATAATTGAATTAATGAACAATATTTATACGTTATAATAACCTCTTTTAATGCATAATTGAATTAATGAACAATATTTATACGTTATAATAACCTCTTTTAATGCATAATTGAATTAATGAACAATATTTATAAAAGGGTTCTAATGGGCTGTAATGCAGCCAACATTCCAGATACCGTTCTGGACGGGCCACATTTTAAATGACTTGAAACATATGTTTTCAATAAAAAAATTCTAATAGCAAAGGAGTATCATAAAATCGAATTCGTTTCCATTTTTAAAGCCATAGTTAAAATGATCATTTTTATCGGCGACTGGAAGTTACTCGCAATAAAAGGCAATCGAAGTCAATTAGTGTTCCGTAGTAAAATGATCTTTAGTGGCATTCGCTCCGCGGTTTACACCCATTGCCTGAGTTACGACTCACGAGGCGGACGTCAGAAGCTTGATGGATTTACGATTTCTGTTCAATGAACGAAAGTTACAATGAAATAATCTAACCTTTAGATGTACCTATTATCATCATCATTATAAAATATTGGATAGAAGCAGATGTTATTTTGCGGAATTCCATGATATATTATAAAAATTAAGCTTTATTTTCGCAAGGGTCGCTTTTCAGAATACAATGGCTGCAGTCCAGGACACTGGTCAAGTGTGTGGGTAGTCTTCAGAGGCCTTTGATAACATTAAAGAGTCTCTCATGCCACTGCCTGAGACAGTATATATACCAGGGTACGCTAAAGAACAAATACGGCGTAAAATAAATAAATATACCACTACAATTAAGCAAAAAGTAAGCTAACGTAGCTTGTGTTATAGGTACTACATCTTAGTACCCATATATATTTATGAATAATATACGTAAACACCCTGACACTGAGAAGTATTCATGTTCACAAACATTTTCCAGTTGTGGGAATCGAACTCACAACCTTACTCAGAAATCAGAGTCGCTGCCCTGCGCTATCGATCTCATGCTCTGTGAAAAATTCAAATTCAATTTTTTTTTAATATGTAGGCCTATCACGGGCACTTATGATGCGTTCAAACATATATACGAGTATGTTTAAATAATTGTAAGGTGATGATAATAACCTAACCTAACTAACCTAACTTAAACCGGTTCCAAACGATTGAAGAAAAGCCCACATCAAACTTAGCAAAAATAAATCTATTTCACGGGTGCAGTAAATTGTTCCGGGATAAAAAGTACCTCAAGCCTCATCAAGATCCGCTCAGGCGTTCTGGTGCGATTAGCACCAGTTCTAAAATCTTTGTTACTTATGCAAGGTAAACATGGCATAATTTATCAAAGCATGAGCTTACATCCTGGTGAGAGACAACAAAACTTTAAATAAAAAATAACCAAAAGCAATAACTGGTACGCAATAAATAAATTTTAATTTTAATTTGTATTTATTTTTAATAGGAATGATTGAGACTATTTCTATTCATCTATTTTAACATACATTCGTTTACAAATACTTACTACTTTTGATTCCGGTTATAAATGCTACAAGTAATTTGTGCCACAAAGTGAGAAATATTTTCGCAAGCCCGTACGATTGCGCGGAACCAATCTGGCGAGTCAACACGTGCTGTTTACTCGCACGTTTACGTGTCCGAATTACGGCGCATTCTGTTTGGACAGTAATATGTCGTCGCCCTGTTGATCAAATCCATTCTCCAAAGACCTGATTGTCTATAGCATTATACCATACCTAAACACACACACACACACCTACACAAACAATCTACGTGAGTATCTTAAACTCTTACGTTTTTTTTTTAGTCACACCTGGTAACTGGCTGGAAGTGCGCTTGCCTAGAAGACACCTATCCACTCTTGATTTGAAGGTACTTATAATGTAGCTACTGGGGAAAATGGAAGCCAGAAGGGCATTCCAGATTCTTGCGGTACGAATCAGAAACGAAGATACAAAGCGCTTCGTACGCTTCCGAGGAATTTCAACCACGTAGGTATGCAGATCCTTACTGTACCTCGTGGTTCGATGGTAAAAAGGTGAGGGGAGAACTAGATCAAACAGTTCTTGACACACTCTCCGAAACTTTTAACGTACATTATTTATTTACTCGCTTTGACTTACTTTATTTACTGGCTCTCTTTATTTACGTACATAATTTACTTACTTAAATTATTTACTTACCCGCTTTATTTATATACGTACATAATTTATTTACTTAAATTATTTACTTACTCGCTTTATTAACATACAAAAATTTACTTAATTGAGTACATTATTTAATTACGCACATTATTAACTTACTTACTTTAATTATGTACTCGCTTTATTCACTTACGTAAATTATTTACATAATTACGTATATAATTTACTTACTTACATTACTAACTTACTCGCTTTATGTTCTTAAAAAATTATTTAAATACTCGCTTCATTAACTTATGTGCATTATTTAGTAACTCGCTTTATTTTTAGCATACATTATTTAATTAACTTTACTTTTATAATTTGCTTATGCTATGTACTTACTTACTTTATTTATTTACGAACATTATTTACTCATACGCTTTATTTATTTACGTATATTATTTACTAACTTAACTTACATAAGTAACTTACTCGCTTTATTAACTTACGTGCATCATTTACTTACTCGATTTTTTATTTACTCTATTAGCTTACTCACTTTATGTAATTATATATAACTTACTCGCTGTATTTGTTAAATTACTTATTTAAATCATTGACATACGTACATTATTTACTTACTCACTTTATTTACTTACGTATATTATTTACTTACTAACATTTTTTATTTTTCACTTCATTAACTTACGTACATTAATTAATAACTCGCTTTATTTTTTGCATACATTATTAAATTAACTTTTTTACGTATATAATTTACATATTATGCATATTAAATACTTACGAACTTTATTTACTTTCGTACATTATTTACTTACTTATATTGGCTACTTACTAGCTTTATTAACTTACGAAATTGTTTACTTACTCGATTTTTTATTAACTGTATATACTTACTCACTTTATGTATTATCATAAACACTTACTGGCTTTATTAACTTTCAGACATTATTTACTTACTTGCTTTATTCTTTGCATACTATATTTAATTACTCGCTTTAAATACTTACGTACATTATTTACTTACTCGCTTTATTTTCTCACGTACATTGTTTTCTTACATTAGTTACTTATTCGTTACTCGTTAACTTGCTTCCTTTATTTACTTACGAACATTATTTACTTACTTATATTAGTTACTTACCCGCTTATTCACATTACAAACACACAAACAAACTCACGCGCAAGCTTAGATTATTTTGTATATTTTTTCTCTCGTGCATTTATATTTTACTCTTTATATTATTGTCATTTTTGATAGTTCATAGTAGGAAGTGCTCCTAATACATATTATTTAAAGTCCTTGAAAGGACCACCCTCTGAAACACAGGTTGTTCTAACCCAAAGGGTGGGGAAAATGTGTTTATAAATGAACTTATTATTAGTATTATGCTGAGGGATATGCAGTTTACGCTATGGAAAATTGACATAATTTCGGCTTAACGTAAATTTCTAAATCATGCACTGACCATATCGTATTCAACGCACCTACGCTGTCAACGCGTCAAACACTTTTAACACACTGTTACGTTGCATGACAAGTTAGTGAAGTGACGGCATAACATGTTTCCCGAGACACAAATATAAAAAATGCTAATTCCTATCCCTGTGTCTCTCCAGAAATCGATCTCACGACCTGGTATACATAGTCGAATATACGAAACACAAAGCAAACAAGGCATGGGGTATTAGCCAATTCCAATGTTTGTCCCAGCTCGCTAAAATCACTTTTCTCATAGAGGCTACTGGCAAGGAACCATTAAGCGCCACATTTATAGTTCATTTAATATTAGATATATATAACGTGAACTATAAATGTAGCGCTTAACGATAACTGTTAATAAGAATCAGTAAAAACGATCGAAAATACAAAAATATTCAATAAATCTCTAGAATAAAAAGGTCTCCGAAAAGTTCAATAACATTAATAACATCAACACAGTAAGAATTTAATTTTCTGTGGTAAAATAACAACCATCAGTTTAATGTGCATAGAGCATTATTTTCCTTTTTGTCTCCGCATTAAAATTTCTGCGGTGATAGCCCAGTGGAAGGAAGGGGGGCCGAGTTCAAATCCCAGCACGCACCTCTATCTTTTTTTTCGTTCGAAGTAATTAAAACTATCACTTGCTTCGACGGTGAAGGATATATCATGAGGAAACCTGCATGCCTGAGTTCTACATAATGTTCTCAAGCCACCTGGTGGACAACGGCCTTAGCCCCTTCTTATAGTGGGAGAAGACCCGTGCTCTGTAGAGGGCCGGTGATGGCTCGATATGATGATGATGATGATGATTATATTTTCTACAAAAGATCTGTCTCCAGACTGCGATATCCTCGAATTAAACAGCGGACAGTAGTTAGTCTTTATGACGTCTCAGTGTTAGCTAAACTGTTAAGAGTTAACGATCTTCATTCGTGTTAATAGTTACTGTTACAATTGGTGTTTATAGCAGCGTCGTAAAACACCGTTATTAGACCCACTCATTTGGACGGAGAGAGTTATTACATGCTACGTAACTACGTATCTAGACTATTGATTTAAATCGTTATCATCACCCACCAGCCTCAGTCCCACTGCTTGGCACTTACCTTACTCGTGGTAGAGAGTGATTCAGAACATGAACCCTACAACTATATTATTTTTTAATATTTTACACACAAGCACTATGTTATAATCACGTATTTGTTATAATAGCGGGGATGACAATCTAACGTGGCACGAGGCATGGTGTTGAACAACGCCAATTTCCTAACTCTGGACTGGTGACACCATTTTTATTGACCCAACCGAGAATCAAACCAAGACTTCTTGATGCTTATTCAAAAAGACCAACGAGATACTAATCAGTGTACATAATCGTACATAGAAGTCAGTAAAAATGTAAAGCTGCTTGCCTACCCTCGATGGTAATATGCGAAGAGCTTTAAAAATATTCTTCAGATGTAAGTTCTTAAAAGTTTATATATGCCTACCTGAAGCTAGTAATAAGTGAAACCTTAAACCTTTGACACATTTAATCTCTTCTTTTTTCCTCTTGTCAACGTTTTGGTGACGTCACGAGTGACGTCTTGCGGCGTTGCTCTTAAAAGGGGTGGAGCTTGGGGTGGCATGCGCGTACAGACTCCGCCTTTTGCCCTCGCCGTATATAAGGCTTCGACGGGCCAAAGGGCAACAGTGGTGTTTCGGAAGCAGAGAAGGGGCTTACGAGAGTTCCACAAAAGTTTTCGCTGATCCACTTCACGGTAAGTTTTTTAATTATTTTTTCTTCAAAGCAATCCAAAGGATTTTAAGATCGACCATTAATATACGGAATATCAAAAAATAGCGTAAAAAAATCTACTTTAATTAACTATTACAAATAAATTATCGGTTTGGTTATTTGTGTGGGAAATTAGACCGCTGGCTTTTCTGTAGATCGAACATCGATAGCCAGTTCTCGATGTATGTTTAAAAAAAAACGGACTGAATAATATAGGTATACATAATTTTATTAAACAACCATTTTCGTACAATAATATTAATTTTGGACATAAAAGTTATATTGAGACTATAAAATAAGTTTAATAGTCCAAACACAACTAAAAATTCTTTTGTAATAGAAATAAATTCAAAACTAAATTGAAGGACTTAAATTTATTGTATAACTAAAATTCATCATCATTGTACCGAACCATTACCGGCCCACAAAACGGCTCGGGTCTCCCACAACGACAAGGGTTTCGGCCGGAGTCAACCACGCTGGCCCAGTGCAGATTTGTGGACTCCGCACGCCTTTGAGAACATTATAGAGAACTCTCAGGCAAGCAGTTTTGCTCACGATGTTTTCCTTCACCGTTAAAGCAAATTATATTTTAATTGCTTGAAGCGCAAATGGCTTAGAAAAATGAATGGTGCTGGGATTCCAACTCGGCCCTCGAAAGTGACCCCAACTCATATTACAATGACCTAACTTAAATTACATAACTACTTTTACATCGAGTGTGGAGGAGTTTATACGTAATTAATAAGAACACTCCGTAATCAAAGATAATAACATATTGAAGACAGTTTAGTTTAAAACAACAATAGCAACGATATAATATATCAGTTACTACTTCAGAATTCCTGAAGTAGTAAGGAATCAAAATCTATGTCCCTCGATCAAGGTCTCCTAGTATAATACTGGATAAGACCTGTCAAGCCTGCCGTACATTTTTGCTGTGTATGGCTAACTCAAAACCGTAAGAAATTGAAATTTTAGTATACCTCATCGGTTTCTACGCGATATCGTACCGGAACGCTAGATTTATTAGAGGCACGTAATTTCACGCCGGTAATTTTTATTTTGGTAGCTTATGCTTGCAATAACTTACGCATTTTACGGGTTTTTTTTCCTAAAATTCTGTGGGAAGATTATTTAAATAAAAATCTTCAACGCCAATATCAGTGTAGCTCCAGTTAGTATATTTAAATCCCTCGGGAATATTTTGTCGAAAAAAAAAAATCAACTAGCAACCCATTATCGCGAATTAGCGAAAGTGAGTTTGTTGCTTTATATTACAATAAGCCGAGAAGGCTTATAGGGGTACAGAAGGTACTTACGGAGAAGGCAAAGCTAGCTAGACAAAAAAAAAGGTAAGTTGCGAGTCGCACTCGCAAACAAAACGTTCCGTACTCGCGCTCTTGTAATACTCGTATATAACGCTACAGAGTATTGTGATTTAAAAGTGATTAAAAAGAAAGTCGAGTCAAAAAAACAAAAAAAACTAAATTCTTCATCATATTAACCCATTACAGGCCCACTTCAGAGCACGGGTCTCCTCCCACAATGAGAAGGGGTTAAGGCCGTAGTCCACCACGCTGGCACAATGCGGATTGATGGACTCCACATACCTTTGAGAACATTATGGAGAACTCTCAGGTGTGCAGGTTTCCCCACGATGTTTTCCTTCACCGTTGAATCAAGTGATATTTTAATTCATTAAAACGCACATATCTTAGATAAGTTAGAGATGCGTGCCGGGATTAAAACTCGCTCCTCCGAAAGTGGAGTCAAAGTCCTACCCACTGGGCTATCACCGCTACAATTAATTCCCTGTTAAATTTTTTACTTTATTTAATTTTTATACGGCAAACCAAATACACGATTTGTTTAAAGATTGAGGCTTAGTAATAGGGTCCGTTGAGAAACCCTTGGCTACGGAATCCCAATAATAAACACCATAAAGCCTAAAACGCGCGCGACATTGCTGTCAACTTAGCCATGTCGACTATTCGTCAAACTGAAGTAATCTTCGTAAATGACATAAATAAAAGCTTTCTTCCCATTTTTATAAACAAACACCTATAGATGATGGCTTCATCTCAGTTATTACTGTTAAACAAGCAATCTGTCTCTTTACCGAGAGTAAAATACGAACATTATTTTCTTCTTTCCCAACCCTCGGGGCTTATTACGGCTCGAATATTTTTTGTTAATATTTTTAACCTTTTACGTTTATTTTAAACCTTTTACTCTTTAAAAGTACGTTTTTTGTCAAAGACTGATCAAAAACAACGGTCTACAATATAGTTATCAAAGTGAACAAGCGATGAATGTGATTAGAATCAATCCTCAATTACTATATCAATATACTTATACTTTAATTTTAGGTTTGACAACGTTTAGGTTTTACCTATTTAGTGATTAATTGATTGATTGATTATAATGATTTTTTGCACGGCTTTGAGGCAGGCTAGGCTACACTCGAACACTTAAATATTAGTGTGGACATAAATTTAACATATTACTGTTTTTTAGCATTTTCGACTACGGATCACGCGGTACATAATTGTTAAGTATCGGGTTTCCTGTAAGGAAATGTTCAGTTAAATTCATGTATTTAAAAATATTATGTCTAGCAACCATTCTTAGTTTACTTTCTTCATAAAACATTACAAAAAACAAGGCCGGATTTCTACCAAAAGGTTACGCCACCAAAAGCACTGAGAAGTTAACAATAATGCAAGACTTTGCCCGGCAGAATTATTGGGAACATACTGCTAACACCCCGTTGACTAATAACGTTTATATTTTTAAACTATTGTTCAACTTATATTACACATATATGATCAACCTTGGTTCACGCTACTCCTGAATAAAGTGGGATGCAAAAATGTTGCCAAGATAAAAATATTATAAAACTGATGAACGACTAAAGACCTTGCGGTCAAACTATAAAGTAATGTACTAATTCGTAGCAGAGAAGCGTAGCCAATGCTACGGGCTACGAGACCATTGCGTACCCGCAATCATTCATCAATTTGTTTACGGTTATGATTAAACATAACTAAGAGAAACAGTAATCTTTACATGAATAGTATTTTATAGAATGGATAAGAAAAATTTAAAGGAGACGGTCCACTTTGGTTGTGAAAATTTCATTAAAAATTCGTAATAGATAAACTTGCTAAAAGAAAAATGCAATTTCAACTTATTGTGGCACACTTATTTGTGGTCACAGCCCGTATAGGACAGTATATCTTGTTTTTAGGAGGCCAAGTAATTTATTTAGCAAAATGCTCATTTTATAACTAACTTTGTTCCCTTCAATAGCATCCGTTTCTCGGTTTTTCAGTCTGGTTTGGACGCATCCGAGTGCGTTTGTTAGTATATCTTTAATTTCTTAACAAGTTAACGAAAGAACAGTGAAGAACATTACGCCTGTAACAAATGGCGGCTATTAAAAAGTCCTGCTCGCAGATCGGTCAACAAAACATCGACCTTATTTGTATCTGCAATAAGATTCGAAATACACCAAGCAATATGCCGACGTCTGTTAAGTACCCAACAGAGTATTAGGCTTTTGACGCTGAAATGTGTATTCTAATAACAAGTAAATAAAATACAGAATTGATTCTATATAATCTGTATAGAAGTTTCAATCTTAGGGTTCATTAGTTAAATTGTTTGTGCCATTTATTAGTTTCTCTATTGTGTTGTAATAAGTAAAGTTTGATTAATAATAAATAGCAAATATACTTGAGGTATTGTGTATATTTCATTTGCTCTGGCTATCAGACACCTTATTGTTACATAAAAGAAAAGAGTTGAAATTATGGTAAAAAAAGATTTCATATTTCGAACAACTTGCCAGTCGCCTGTTCTAAATGAACGTTTTGATTTTGAAGTTTGCCAAAATTTGCTCGTTGAAATGTCCGTCTGCACAAAAATAGCGCATGTAAGTTCAGCTTTACAAAATGATTTTTCAATATTTGATGAAACAAGGCGGCTTCCGTCAAAGGCCCTTGGAGGCCGTTAATATCCGACGGTGGCCGATATTATTCGGCATCCAGCATGCAAATAAGACACTCTGATTAAATTTCTCATCTAATCATGCCATTATGTCATGTCATCATACCCCATTTTTTTGCCCAAGATAAAGTATTTACTGTTAGGGATATACCTACACACAGGCTAACGCTTGGCTGCGATCTCACGTGATGGTAAGTGACGACGCAGTCTGAAATGGAAGCTTGATGTCCTGACAGGAGTAGGATAATAAATATAATCAGAACAACATCATTTTCAAATTAGAATACAGTCCAAGATAGTCCAGAATATATAGGTTGCAAGCTATCTCCGTGCAACTTTCCTTCAAGATAGATTCACTGGTTTAACTTTGCGCAGGTAACAAAGATTTTTCTCTAAATCCCTAGGGATCAGATCCCGGGACAAATATCCTTTATTATTTAAGTTTATGAATGTAACTATCAAAAGTGCATTATATTAGCTTAGTTGTATAAATATAATTGTGTTTTAATTTAATTTGTTATGATATACTTGTTTTTAAATATGATAATATTTTTACAGTTACAACTTAAAAAAATAACAGATACATAATTCATTTGAGGATAACTAGAGTTAGCTCCAAACAGGCAAACACTCATGAATCTATTACTCGCGTGGATCGCTAAATTAATTGGACCTACACGCCGGTGGGGAGGCAAACATCCGCCGACAAAGCCTTTTGGTAACCCATCTTTACCCATCATCAGCCTATTAATACTCCACTTCTAGGCACAGGAATTTTAACACGGAAAAATAATTCTATTAATACTGACCTAAGCATCGCCTCAATCGAAAGGCTGAAGCTTTAGAAAAAAAACGTTTCACCAACTCTTAGGTTAGTGAAACGTTATATTGATAGATAACTATTGGTTAACAGTAGATGTTTGCTTGTCGATTACCTTGTCAGTCGTCAGACGACGTCGTTACCAGTGACAACGGCCATTAGTGCCTCAAGCAGCACGTGCTTTCTGATGCACAAAAGTAGGCAATGCGAAATTTCAACTCTGAACTAACAATTTTCCGTCACATTGAAAATGTCTACTCGGGACTCGAACCTCGTGGTATTTGGTCTAACAGACCAATAACGCGATCCGCCTTCTACTCATCTTTACTATTTTAAAATTGTTCTACTTTTCTCACTCTGTTGCTATTATTGGTGTTTTGATTCGAACAACGTATTACATTTTCACACAAAGCTGGAAATGTACCTATACAGATATTAAACTCATCTTGTCGGATTTATGTGACGCCTGCTGGAATAGTAAGAGGTAACGGGATTATATTTTCTTATTTCTCATAACGTCCCGCGGGGAATTGTTGCATTAAATACAATGCAATTAAACGCTGAGAGAACGCTCTTAACAAAACAATTTTCATTGTAATTTGCACTCGTAAAGTGCAGGACAAATGGCAGCCGCGTTGCCTCATTTTGTATAATTTAACGCACGCTAATTGTAATTACTGTTTAACCTAAACTCGATATTCATTCGAATCAGGGTCGTTTGTCCCTTTAACAGTGCGTCAGATGAAAATCTAGATTAGATCATAATACATACATAACAGTCTTGTGACAATATCTGGCATCCCTACACGAATAAATTAAAACCGATAATTTTTTTTCTCCAAAGTACCTAAATAGTTTCTTTGACCTTAATATACGTAAATGTACATTATAAAATGGATAATTTATATCTTTATGCCCCAGTAAAAAAACCACGTAAAAAAGCCTCTATAAAAATAATCCGATCCCATACAATATTTTCTAATTTAGTTTGTTTCGACTTTTCGGCTTGCAAATAAAAAATTCGATACGGCATTTTTGCGAATTCACTTTTTTACACACACGGGATTTTGCGTTTTATAGTAATGATTATTAAATAGTGCGAAGATAGATTAATTATTTTTCAACGGGATCCTTTGGAACTTTTGAACGAGGATATCTTGCAACAGTCGAATTTTTCACTTAAAATAAGTCGGACAAAGTCGGTGATAACGACTAGTAGGACATCAAGAAATTAGTTATTTTATATTCCTAGCAACGATTTGCTGTCGACGTCGGGAACAAGACGTACGAGTATTAATTGCTATTGATTTCTATTGACCCTATTGCTATCTGTGGGATCAATTTGATAGTAAGATGGGTTCGTAAGGCTGACCGGCCGCGACAAATGGGCCGTATGATGGATGTATCGCCCCCTCGGAGGGATCACTTCAATAGCTTGTATGGAAGTACCTACTTGTTATTTGTGCCCATGAAACTATCTCATGTTACTTATTGCAAAGTAGGAGTATAATGTACTGGCTTATATTAGCGCATATGAACGCTTTATATGTGCCTATGATAGGCCTGCATCAATAAAGAATGTTTGAATATCAATTTATTTTGGGGTTTTAACAACATCCCAAGGGTTATTTTCCCGGAATAAAATAAATCCAATGACCATCTCCAGGATGCAATCTATTTCTATACAATTCATTAGTTTTATAGTAATCCTGTAAATCCTGTTTGTGACGATCGGAGCACTCCTATTTTTGAACTGTCAAACTGTCAAATACAGCTTTTATTTACTATGCTGATATTCTATTTTTGGGTGTACATGTGTAGATAATGATCTTCACCCGCTCGAGAAGAGAATAGAAAATAATGAATACGGAGAGAAATAAATGATTTAATATATTATGAGACTTAAATTAAAAATTTAATGATGTAAGTTTATTGTTTAAATTAAATAAAGCAAAAACTAGCCCGACGAAGCGGGCTAGGTACGCTAGTTATAGTATAAAGGACTACGTACGTACGTAATCGATAAAAAAACTAATATTTTTAAATGACATTGGATGGTGATAACAAAAAAAAAACACCCGGCTAATTTTGTTGTGGGTTTCTTCTTAGACCAGGACGCGTTTGGAACCCTCGTAGCTTTAGTTTTAAGTTTACGAATGTGTTTATCGCCATCATCTCACTACCGTGTGGTTCTTATGTACGCATCAAAAGTGCCACCTATGGGCGGGTCTACTTGAATAAAGATATTTTTGACTTTGGCTATAACACTAATGGCTACCCGTCTGCGTGCGGTTTGTTTATTTATTTAGGAAAACCAATAGCTAATACATTTTTCCTGTCCAAATTTCTACGTTGTGAGCTTAGTGAATATTCAGCTAATTACAGGCTTTCAAAAGTTTGCAAATAATTTAAAATTTATTAAATATAACTGCATTATAAAATATTTGTCTAAAAATATTTTACTAAGTAATAACGTTAAAATATATTTTTTAGATTTCTGTACATTTAATATATTTTGAAAATTTTGACCGGGGGATGCTTTATATAATCCATACTTAGTCCGCGCGGTTCCGCTAGTGTTAAAAATACAAAAGAATTAAAATAAAATTGAAAATTATAAACATCAAAGTCCAAGTTTGTTTAAGCTTATTAATAATTACAAATATTTGATAACATAAGAACTCAAGTATTTATTTTGAAATAACAAATAGTACATAAAAGTGTCAATAGTTTTACGTCTAAAATCAGTGTTTTTATTATGAAATAAGTCAATTATTTTCGTTATAAATGTCGGATATTCTTGGTCAGGTTTTTTACCCAACTTCGTTCTATATATATTCGTTTGATAAAAATACTATGTTTAATATATCCAACGTTCTTTCTAACAAATCTATTTGAAGTTTTTTTTTACTTTGTCACGTAAAAAGCATTTTATTAAAAAAATCCAACACAAAAGGTGTGTCACTAATTATACTTAGGTACCATTGTTTTTCATTTCTATCAAACACTTGACAAAAGCAGCAGCCATCTTAAAGTAAACAAAGAAAGACTCACAAGTGTCAAATTAATGCAAAAAGGCGTCAAGAAAACTCGTTAAATAATGAAAATAATAGAATTGTTGAAACGGATGGAAAAGAACGGACTTCAATGTGTTCTGTTAAGAAGTAATAAATGTAGCGGTCTCGCGTTGGAAAGTTCTTTACTCCAGAGGGCTTCATTAGATTTTCATTTCATTTCACTTGACGAAGATATGGTTATAAGTAAATTCAATTTTAAATAAATCTTCATCGACTTTAATTAGTGTCAGTCTTACACAGACAGACTGACAGACAGACTGTTAAAATTTTAAATGAAAAAATAATTACAGCAATCAAAGGATTAAAGACAATTATTAAAGATTTTGCAAAAACTGCGGGCCAAAACAGAAACAAAACACATATTTCTTTATTTTAATGTAAGAGCCAAGGTACCAAGTTTCATCGGTATGACTTGAGAAATGACAGACTTTCATACAAACTCCTATTTATTTAGGTTGATTTTCTAAAATCCTTTCTCAGTGCTTGTTACGTCATAAAAGAAACCTACTGTCAAAATGTCAAACCAACTGTTAAGTTTTAACCCCAGCAGTGCTGTGCGTTAATATATGTGCCCGTCAGTACTTTGAATTTTATATAATATACCTACCGATTTTTTTAATTTTATATAATTTTATTCCCACACAATAAAAACATAAATATGTGCATTACAAACAAAACACGTACTCAGAATCAATTTACAGAAAAGTGAACGTTAGGCTGTGTATACAATGCTAGTGATTTCCATACAAATTACAGGCGCAGATGCTCCAACAAATATAAATGGAATTTAATTTAACTAACGCTGCAAACAAAAGAATGATAATTACACTCATAAGTAAAATTTGCACTTCGAAGACAGTACTTTTTAAAAGATTGTATTTGGGAAACTTTGTTAGCCGCAGTAATGGTTTATTGGTTACCCAGGATACAAAACATAATCCGACGTTATTATTATTTTGATTTCTTTGTCTGTATAGACAGACAAAAATAATGAACATAGGTTCGTATGTCATCTTAGATATTTGTATTAATTATCGATTGGAGTAGTCCATCCCGCGCCTCGTAGAGTTCCAGTTGTTATGAGTATGATATTATTTCATAGTCTTTTGATTTAAGTAAATTGCGGTTCTGGAAATATCTTGCTAGGGGTCCGCCATGTTGCGGAGTCAGCAAATGGACGCAAATTAAACGCGTAACAAGAATTCACTTACAATAAAGAGCAGATGTAGAGCCGAGTACACAATGGCAGCGATTTCCATACAAATTAAATGTTGCCCTAGCAATATTAATGAAATTTCAATTCGACGCGAGAACTAATTCATTTATTTTTTTATATTAAAATTAATATTAATTTATATTCTAAAGCAGCGGTGGCGAAGTTTTTTGCATATACGTGCCAATTTTTCCAAAGGAATGGAAACATTCTTAGTCCTTGATTAATAAGGAACATTTTGTACGTGACTAGCAAGGATTTATATCAGGAATATTTGCGTGCTCCCAGTTTTTTATCGTTTACCGGATTCGATCACCGCAACCATATCACTGGACCATTCGGCCTACCTAACCAAGCTCAGTATATAATTGTCCGTATATAAATAACTAGTTCTTTTATTATACTCCGGACTACACAGGCAATAATATCATCCTCAGACTATTAACATCTGAGCACAGTATAACTCACGCATAAGTCATAGGAGGGAGAGAATTAATGCACTGACCCACCACGCTGGTCCAATGCAGGTTGGCAGGCTTCAATAATTTTTATTACTGTAATTACAGGCACTTGACGTTTACCACCTACGCCTCGAGTTGGTGGGCACAGGCCTGCACTTCGCAGGTCGTGTTACATGCCGTTAGAAGTGTTGCTTTGTTTATAGGCTATGGAACTTGCACTTACTCTCTGGTGTACCATCTGCTTGGTCCGTAAATAATACTATGTTATAATTTGTATTAGTGTTTTTATCTACACTTGTAAATGCATATAAAAATTTACGGAACCGACAGGATTTGAACCTGCGACTCTCTGGCAATCGCGGCATGAGCGCTTTTTCCAATTAAGCTACGGCTCTCCTACCGTCGATGCCGAAATTAGTATATGCCTTTCACATCAGTCTTATAGCGACTGTAGCGTCATCTAATAGAAAACGTTGCAGTTTCGATCTACTTTTTCAAAGGTCCATATTACAATGCACTATGTAATTTTTTATTCCACTACCCGTTGACAGCAATCTCACCAGGTGGTAAGTTGTGATGCAGTCTAAGATGGTAGCGGGCTAACCTGTTAGGGAGTATAGTAGTCATACCCCTAATCGGTTTCTACGCGACTTTGGACACCGGAACACTAAATCGCTTAGCGGTACGTCTTTGTCGGTAGAGTGGTAACTAACCACGACCAAAGCCTGGAACCAGACAAAACTAGTTTAAAAAAACTAAACTCTTAGTAATTTTAGTTTAGTTACCCACGCCCGAAGAGTTCTGTCCACCCCTGAGGCAACAATACAAATTGCCTATCGAAATGCGAAAAATATGATTTAGAGGTAGTTATTAAAAATGCGATATTTCGGAGGGTGACGATTTTTAATTTGTGTAAACAATATGTTACGCTCTTCACGGTGAGCTGACGGCGCCCGGCGGCAGGCGACATGTTTATTCATGTCCGCGCATTTACACCTGAGCTGGCTTTTTAAAATTGGAAACGTAAATATTAACGCAATTAAAACTGATTGTATGATTTTTGCTCCACACACTGAAAGGTCAAATAAAATTGGCAATTTTTGTTGTAAAAAGGTATTTTTATTTAAAAATAACTTCAGTTACCACGAACAATTTACAAACACATGATAAAAATGTGATTTAATGCCACTACTAGTCAGCCATAGTAGTATAACTTTAGTAGACTATTAGTAGCAATGTATTATGTAGTAGTAGCTTTTTGTGGCAGAGCTCGGCACGGGCAGTACTAACTACCGCCTTACTTATTTCTGCCGCAGAGTTGTTTAAAGGGCATGGTTGCAGATAGTCCGTCAATAATTACTAGAAAAAATTTAAAAGAGCTTCAATGCCATCTTACCTGATGGCAAGTGATGATACAGTCTAAGATAGGGGCAGGCTTTCCTTTTAGGGGCTACAGAGTCATATTAAATCCACCGTTATTGTATTGGCACGCTAAATCGTTATGCGGCACGTATTTTAAGGTGGTAACTCGGCCGAAGCCGAGACCAGACCTGATAAAATTTAGATATTATAAAAAACCGGGATTCTCTGAATCGAACCCGAGACCTCCAAGTTAAAACCACAGCACTCACCGCTGCGCCAGAGAGGGCGTCTCACGAGACGATATAATTAATCCCAAACGAAATGAGAGTGATTCCCCAAATTCGAAATCTCATTGAACTTGCTTCGAAAGTATTCTTGTGGAATTTTAATAATTTTTTGTATTTTTACAGTTGTCCTATTTTAATGCATAATTGAATTAATGAACAATATTTATGAACATGAAGCAGTGATAGCGCTCTTGGGTAGCTCGACTTCTCTTGGAGGGGGGGAGTTTGAAACCCAGCACTTAACTTTAAATCACCAGTAATACACCAGTAAAAATATCACTTGCTTCAACGGAGAGAGTTCTATGTAATGTTTGCAAAGTTGTGTGGAGTCCACCGATCCGCACTGGGCCAGCGTGGTGGACTACGGCCTTAACCCATTCTCATTATGGGGGGAGACCCGTGCCCTGTAGTGGGCTGGTAATAGGTTGATGTGATGATTAATGAACATGGGTTTAGAATACTATTAATATTTTTTTTATTTAAATATACCGAATAACAAAAAACCTTGAGTAACGCTAAAGAGGCAATTTAACGCTACACGTACCTACTCGGATGATTCGTTTTAAAATTAATTTGCGTTAGGGACCCGCCGGGTGTTTGCGGTTAAAACAGGTAAAAATTAGAATCGTATAATTGTAGAGACGATGATACCCCAAAAGGTACAAATTATTATAAAATATTTCCATCAGCCATCAGCAATGTATAAGATTCATTGTCTATTTTTAATAAAATGGCTGCACCTCACTCTAGCCTCTACTTCCTGGGAACAGCGCTTAGCAGATTTATTGCATAGTTTCAATTAGCGACGTGCACTACAGTTTGTAAATGCTAATCAAACAAGCGAGCGTGCGGGAAGGCGAGCGAGCTCCGCTACTTAATTTATGTCACCGAAACTGCATATACCCGTAAATTGTATATGAGAACTACCTAACGGCGACTACGCCTGTGTTAGCTAAAGGATATCTCAAAATTCGGTAGGTTTAGTTTTTGAAGTTATACTTCTTTTGGTGCGTTGGGGAGAAACCGTGAGAGTAAATTTTCACGATGCGCGCGCACACCGTCACAAAAAACCGACACCATGAAGCATTAGCTCAACATTTTAGTTTTTCTAAAAAAGGTTCGACAGTTGGCTTTCAATAATTCAAACAATACCTTTTTTCTATTGTTAGTGCAATTTTTACTGCAAACGTGACTGATTAAAGCGAAAGATAAAATTTTTGGAAAGACTTTTATCTTGTTAATCCAAATATATACATGCACAAGAATACACGCGTAAGAAGTTATACTTATGTACACACGCGTTTTTTGTTTTTTTTTGGAAATCTGCACATTCAGTTCACTTCGAATTTTCTCTTGCAAATCGCTTTTTGAATTCAAATTTGCTAATGTCACGCGTTTCATATGATCTTGGATTAAAAAAATTAAACAAAAATCACCGATGAGATGGACGGACCAAGTGAAGGCCACAATCAAGGCTCTTTTGCATTAATGCGTAAGAAAGGCAACCGTTAGGGAAAAGTGGCGACGGATTGTATACCACGACCAGTCTGTCAAGACTGTAACGACTAAGAAGAAGAATATAACTCAATTTGATATGTGACACTTTAATAAAAAAGGAATATGCAAACAAATTTCTGGGCTTAACCTACTTTGGTTAGATACCGCACTGAATTGGTAACAAAAGTTACTGTCTGAAATAATACTCGAAACGGTTACCGATTACTGTCTAATAGTGTATGTCTCTCTATCTATAGGATTCGTACATTGGCGGAGACGTACGAGATAACGAATAGTTAATTTGCTATAAATACTTTGATCTTCATGCCATATTCTACTAAAAATTAAATAAACTTTATTTATTTATTGTTGTGACCACAAAAAAATGTACATGACTGCAGCGATTTCTGGAGTACAACATTCGAATACAACAGAGGTTGATATTTAATAAATTAATTAGTCACTGCTTAAATCTATTATTAATTTAGATTATACATTATATTATATTAAATTTATACCATTAGGTTAAACAACTGCCTACCCAATGAAGGTTGACAATCTCCGTTTTGGGAAGCAGATGGTAATCGTCACAAGTTTCCAGCCCACGTCCTCAATCAAAATATTGTCAGTAAAAGGGACTAAAAAATTAGTTTCGTCAGACGAAAGATGGATTGGCTTTTCGCAGCGGTTCGAGCGCTTCGGAGGGGG
The DNA here is from genome assembly GCF_905163445.1 of Pararge aegeria. Taxonomy (NCBI): domain Eukaryota; kingdom Metazoa; phylum Arthropoda; class Insecta; order Lepidoptera; family Nymphalidae; genus Pararge; species Pararge aegeria. The sequence continues at coordinate 19,880,720 of NC_053186.1, forward strand.
GGAGGGGAAGCCGCGGTGAAAATTAAAAATTTCAATTTCAGACTCATTTGCCAACACCCCATTTATCTTGATTCCGACAGAGAGCTTCTACCCGACTATGGCGAAGCTAGGGAAAAGTGTTTTACGGTATTTGCTGTATGATCTATATATACACTGACAAAGCAAAATATCCACATAATACAATTCACCGCTATCCAAAGGTTATACCATTTACGAAAAATACTGTAACGCGTTAGGTTTATCAATACAGCTACCGCAAAACCCGCATATGTAAATGTGTTGAACGCACTGCTATAATACATGCAATAGGTCTGACGGTCGCGTCGGCACGCGCCGGTGTTTGTATTCCGATTCCGATTAAAAGCCGGTAATGAGCGGAGTATCCACATTTTGGTTGAATTGCTCAAAGTAGAATGACCATGTGATTTCAACGTGTATTTAAGAGCGGTTACATTCACACGTTGCTTTAGAGGTCTTAATGTTTGCGAACATCACATTTGGCGCCCGAAAGTGAGGGATCGTTTCGGTTTAAGATTTCGAAAATTTAGCATCGGGTGATCACCGAGTACCTCTATTTTGGTCATTACTCTGTGAGAAAAGAGAAAGATTAGTACCACAGTCTATTCACTATAACTTGTCTCCTATAGCAGACTATATAAGACAAGGGATAAAATATTATATTTGACATTTTGAAACTCTATTAGTAGCTTAGGTCATCATAATCATCATCACCACGTCAACCCATTACCAGCCCAATACAGGCACGGCTCTCCTCCCACAATGAGAATGGGTTAAGGCCGTAATGGACACCACGCTGGCCCAGTGTTGACTCCAAACACTTTTGAAAACAATATATCGAACTTACAGACATGCAGGCTTCCTCACTATTTTTGCCTTCACCAAGTTGTAGCAAGTAATATTTTAATTACTTAAAACGCACATAACTTAGAAAAGTTGGAGTTGCGCGTTGGGATTTGAACTCGCCCCCCCGAAAGCGAATTCGAGCTTCTATCCAATGCGCTATCATCGCTTCAAGCTTAGGTGTATGGCTGTAATCTGCGCGTCGGTCCGGCCGGCACGCGTTGCGTGTTTGTGTTGCAGCTCACACCTGCGATCCGGGAATTAAGTTACAAAAACACATACGCGTAAATGTACACAATACGGTGGGTTTCTGCTACTGTTGATCGGAGTAAGATCGGATACTATCATGTGTCAGCTTTAGAAAAAGCAGGTATCCAATTAGGTTGTATTTATTTTGTACGCTATGTAACTCCGTCATTTATTAACAGAGAGAAAAAAATTAAAAACGCCCCAAAATAACCAAATCAAACGGTTTTTATATTATTATTTTTTGCCAAAATATAAAGTAGGTAATAGTATATTACAACCTTGTAACGATGTATATCAAAGCTCTAAATATTAAATAAAATGTTCAAGATATTTTGCAGTCGTTAAAGACTAACCACTATAAAGCCGCGTTCAGACGAGACACACAAGCCGCGTGTATTTACGACGCGCATCGTATCAGCGGATGTGGGTTTACGACGCGTATCGCTTATCCGCGGCATCGTCGTTTACTGTCGCGTTAACGGCCACTTGTTTTATTTGAGCTTTAAGATACACCTTCCACCAGATATTACTATAAAGTCTTGAAGTTTAGTTTCCATCAGATTTTTCAGGGATGCTGGACCACTGGATGTACATATAAGGGAATGTGTTAAATATCGTACAAGTTTCTTACTGTATGTGGTAAATATGTATATGTAGTGTCCTTAAATAAATAAATATTAAATTATAAATTGGCGCTTTGGAAACTGTCACGTAATATTTTTGAATTACCACGGACCAAGAATTAACTAGGTTTGGCAAGGAGGCAAAACCTCTTTCTGAATTGGGGGTTAAAACAGCATTATAATTCTGATTCATTAAGAGATAGGCAACCCTAAAAAGTTCGACAGAGGCAAAAGCCGTTCTTTTTCCCCTGGTATCTCAGACTTTTAATCTTCGATAATGAAGCAGCGTTCTTTGAGGCGCTCAGTCGTTCACTCGCTCCCCGCTCCCTCCGCTCAAACAGCGACAAAGAGAACTGAACTAATGACGCGTACTTCCGCGTCAACTCCGAGCCGGGAAACTGCATACGGAGATCATTATTGCCAACTGAAACTATACTCGCAATTTCAACTGACTTCTGCAAGACACCAATGTAATTATGTTATTGGTTAAGTATCTTCTTGAAATCAGTAGTAGCTTTTGTGACACAGCTCGTCCGGGGAAGTACGCCATGCTTATTTCTGTCACCAAGTAGCATTGTTGCAATGCTATGCTCCTTTTTTAAGCGCGTGGTTGCCGATTTAATTACAGGCATGTGGCCAAACCTCGTCTTAGGTTGACAGACACAGGCGGTACGTGGCAGAACATGTTCCTCAAATGCCTTGCGAAATGCTGCTCTATTTTTAGGTAACGATTTTCAATTTACCATTCATCATATACCAGGCCATCTTCTTGGTCCTTTAATTAATAATAATAATAAGTTTAATAATAATAATAATAATAAGTTTATTTCAATTAACAGTTACACAGCAAATTAAAAATAGTACAAAATAAGGCAAACATAAGGTAATGTGTATCATGAAACCCAAATTCGATAATACTGCTATAGTGCAAGACTGAGTCGCAGTTATTATCGCCCGTCTCTGGAGCGAGAACCATACACTTAAATTAAATCTAGTGAGATTAATACTATCAAAAAGAATTTCCAGGGTCACATTGATATTTACCCATCTTCTTTATTGACACTATCTATAGTTTCCAATTTATATTTGTTGAATCCAGGACAAGCAGCACTTTCAACAGCTCTATTGTAAGTTGAGAGTATATTTAATTGGGTAATGTCAAATGTAATAGGAAAACGAAAATGAGACTCAAATTTCTATTTTACATCACTGCCACACAGTAAACACAAGTCATTATCAAAAAAGCTCGGTAGGAAAGTGTCTGTGGGTCGGGGGCCTGCGCAAGTTAGCGGTAATGTTATAAGTAGATCTCATCTCGGCCTCATTAGGGCCTCATTACTGAGGACGGAGGTATAAGTGGCCGGTGTCCTCACCGCAAGGCAGCGCGCCACTTTGCTCAACATATTTTGTTCAGGACAACTTACTTTTGTGTATTTGTTCTTTGGACGGACGTATTTTTTTTGAATGATTAAAGCATGAATTATTTCTCTTTCTCTTTTCGTGCCTGTACTATATAATTCGCTACTGAAGTGAAATATTTTGTAAGCTATCTAAAGTGTCATTAATGAATGTTAGTCTATTAATTTATGATCATGCTTCCTTCGTGCATTTTAAAAGAATATAATATAATGGTGTGTATATTTCAAATACAATCAGAATATTTTTTATCCAATGCCACTTCGTTACCAACCTAAGGACGTGCCGCTAAGCGATTTAGCGTTCCGGTACGATATCGCGTAGGAACTGATTGGGGTGTAATATAACTGTAATACGCCTAAGAGGGTAGCTTGTTACCATCGTAGACTGTATCATCACTTAACAGCAGATAAGATTTCAGTAAAGGCTAACTTTTAGAGGAAAGTTGCCATGTCTGAAAAATACATTAGATATGGCGATCATTTGAAATCCTCACGATAAGCTAGTTTTGCTCGTAGTACCTTCAATTCAAAAAGTTACAAATAGCGCTTGAATAGGTTTTCCGATGTGATACCCCTGACCTCCCACCGTGAACAAACAAACTGAATGAATAGCGAGAGTTGCTTGCAACTACTTGCTCTTTCCGGAGCGACAACTTTTCTCATTATGATCGGCCTGTGAATGGTGTACACTCATTGAAAACTGCTGAGCGATCATTTCACTGCTGTTCAGAGTTCGTGACGTAAAATATTTGACTGCACAGTTACGTTGCATGGAAAAACCTAACTATATTTATATATGTTCTATACGTTAATTGACAGATATTTTTAAAGCCCTTAATATACCGATATATCCACCTAAAAGCCGATTCTGAAGATCGCCCTCAAGAGAGATAAATCGACCAACACTTAGTAATAGTACCTGTAATAGTAGCTCGATACTGAAATACAGGATATGGCTCCAGATTGGGACACTTCAAATTCAAATCTTTTTTTATCTTTTTCAAAATTCAAAATTCATTTATTACAAATAGGCTTACTCTTTAACAATTCGCAATTTAATATTATCCTCTCTGTGAGAGATGGAAAGTGGACCCGGATGCCTTACCTTACCTTGTCATTAAGAAATTTATCAGTATTTTACATTCATAGTAATAAATATATATATATAGTTGAAATAAATTTTAAATCCAATAATGTTACGTCCAATATAAAAGCAAACTAATTACATTCTCTTTTAAAATTTCCATACACTATTACATTACATTTTGGGAATTACAATGAAGTGATATTTATAACTCCATTCGTAAATCAAACGCGAGATCTAAATGTATGAAGCTAGCAGAAGAGGTATAAGCGGAGCAGTCACAAACTAACTGGTGACACTTCCAATTTAAAGTTGCCGTGATGCTGATGTCGAGTCAGCCATTAATCAACCCGACCTCTATCGACGCTGACGCGGCGGGTTGAGCTGAAGATTGTTAATCGAGCGCGTTACTTAGTATCACCCAGTTGAAGAGTTACTTCAGGTCAATAACTTTGTTAATCTTACCGATGACTAATGACGTTTAATTTTTTTGACGACGCAGGGTGTGCGCTATAACTAGTAAACCCCGGGGCTCGATTGCCGGCAGGTGGTAAATTTAAAATTTTAGAATTCTCTCATATCTCATACCAGCAAAGACGTGCTTCCCAGTGATTTAACACTCCGGTTAGTCCATCAATATTATGTTCGAAAAAAACCTATGATCGCTTATCAGTTATGGACATATTTTTTATGGTTTATAATGGTTTAGACGAATCTGAGATTTAATTTAAAAAATATTCTTTGAAAAACATATTCTCAGTGATAAAGAAAACTGTTTTTGACACTCTTAGAAACAAGAATATATCAGGGCACTCAAAAATAAATGTGACATTTTCTTCGTCCAAAAATATATTAGAGCGGTGAATGTAAAGGAGTGTCACGTAATCGGCTGATGGGGCTGTCACCGCGGGACGGGCGCATAGTCGGAGATGTCAGCCAAGTGTCAGCGGCAGCCTTTGTAATCCTTATTGAAGTTAATGGGCCGAACTCCCAAATGATACCGAAGTTATTTTTCAATAAGCATTTGATCGAAATATCAATAAGTTCTGAAATAATGTCTATACTAATTATGACATAGTTATGACACGATTTATTTGGAGATCTTTATTTTAGCACATCACTATGGCCAGTGCTAAGCAAACAAATACTCTCAGCCATAACAATATTAAATAATCATTGTTAAAATAACCCTAAAAAGCAAAAAAAGTTATTTTTGTGCATAATATAAACATGGGCAATGTTAGATTGAACTAATGTTTGCGTTTTGGGACCAAAAACAAAACGGACGGAAAATGGTGTACCTACAAGATTTAGCTCTCACCGCAGTTTGACTATAGTATAGTCGTACACTTTGCTCAATTGATATTGGGGTAAATATTAGATATGTAAATTAAACGGTGTAGTATTCAAATTGAATAATTAAACGGTAGTTAGTAGAGCGACCAACGGTTGGTGGTGCGATTGGCCCTCTCAGTTATTATTATTATTATAATCCAACGACTTATTATTTTTGCTCGCACTGATGATTACATGACTGCCTAAGAAAATAGTGTTATGTGTTCAGGATTCAGGGGTGTATGTTATTATATTTGATATTTTTTACAATAACAATTCGTCTCGGATGGATGCTTAACCGTTTAAACACAACATTTAAAGTGTAACGTGCAAAAATAATTATAAATGAGAAAAATTATTAATTTTTTGAAAAAATAAACACATGGTGGGCTTCATCATCATCACTTCAAACACTTGACGTCCACTGCCGAACGTTGGTCTTTTGTAGGGGGTACCAAAATCACAGCCCCGGGCCCCTTGTTTGCGACGACTTCCAGCGACCTACGCTTTGTTTACCAGTGTGAGGTCGCAATTCAGGCACCGTAATACTAACGTCCGCCGGATCTCCGAGTGGAACCGATGGACCATTTGGTAAATTTTTTTAAAGTGAAAATTCTTGTGATTCTACCGTCGTTATTAAGGTATTTTTATAATTAGCTACTTGTTTGCTAACGAGTTACTCTAAGGATATATATTTTGATTCATCTCTATGGCTTATCGTCATCAGTATAGTTGAGATCTGCACGCCCGAAAACGTCAAACGTATTAGGTAATATTTTGTCTTTCACTTTTAGGCACATTAGGCCTTGTTAAATAGTCCAACCTTTGATTACATATGCCACTATAGTGATTACATATGCCATTATAGTATGTACAAATATGCCACAAAAATTACTCAAATCTATGAATTATTTATCTGCAAAGGCAGCTGTTCTGCAAACGTTTTCGCTTCACTGAAAATCGACGACGTTCCAAAATCGGCCTCCACGAAAAGCCCTTTTATGTTACTGGCATAATATTATATAAGTTCCATTCTTAATATCGGTGAGAGATTTTTAAATCGGATACTAGGTTTCGGATTTTAGCTCCTACAATATATACAACGTGTAAATGAAAACCGAAATAAAACTTCACAGGCTTTAGAGGTACATTATGTACTGTCTTTATCTCAGAGACTTATATGTGAAACCGAAAACCTAATATTTTTTGAGTAAATCACTCGTATTATTTTTTACTGAAAGGAATTTTAAATCATGTTACTCCTGTCTCTTTATGAGGTAAGTCTCGCGTAGCCTGGGTACTTTTCGCGTGACGATATTTTATCTTGAATAGGGTTGTCATACGTAAACACTAAGAAAGTTGAAGAATTCGTTTGTATGGAAAAATAAATATGCTTTTTTGATTTACAATTTTTACAGGGTGATTACTTATGAAGTATACTTTTGCATCCTTCAATATTAATTCGTAGTTCCGTTACACGTTGTATAGCTTACGTGTTTAGATATTACCATTACCATTGCAGCGTGGTGGGCTCAAGAGTTATATCCTATGAGAGAAGCCCTATTATCCTAAGCAAATGTGCGGGATATTAATTAGTGTAATGATGATACCTTATACGCATTACACATATTTATCATTTCGATTGGATTACCACCCGACATCTTCAGTTTACTGGCGCTGTACCGTTAGTTACTATGCAAATTAACCGTGGTATTTCAATTTCAAATTCACCAGTTATTGCGTTGTACCACCTACCTACGCTATTCCGCTAAACCCTGCCAATTAACAATCTCGCAAACGAATTATTACGTATCTATTAGCTACGGATTTTGCAGAACTATATTTAAATTGATATAATTGGTAAGCTGCGTAGCGGTAAGGTTAGTGTTTACGAACCATGAGGTCCTACAGGTCCAATGCCCGGTGCAGCCAAAGAATTGGAAGGTATTGGGCGCTTGTGTTAAGAAAAATCTCAGTTGGTCTAACATACAACATAGAAAATGCTGACTTCTCGACGCGTAAAGAAAATTCATGTGAAGAAAATCCTTTTCAATAAACTTGTGTTAAGGTGTAGTCCTTAATTTTTATAAACTCGTGATAATTCTACATTAAATGTCAGATTAAAATAAATTTAAAAGTATTTTACTGTTATAAAAATACCCTTAATGATAAATTAAGGATGAATATTGAATAAGAATTAATAACGCGGTACTAACGTAACCCTAATTTGTTTCTACCAGCGAGCAATAAAATTTTAGAACACAAAATCTGATGTTGCAACTTAACTATGACAGTTAGATAAATTCCCTCGTGGACTTTATTATAGGTAATAGTAAAGTCCACGAGGGATAAGTAATTTAATTATGTCAAACATCATTTTGTATGTATCATCAATAGTTTCCTCAGCGCACGTCAAGTAATGAATTTAATAGTTATTTAATAATAAAATTTGGTACTTTAATTATTGGTTTCTTAAGGAGCTCCAATTTTGTTGTTACTTCGCGAGAGTTTAGCTTTCTTTTGGCGAAGAAATGGTTAAAATTGGTCCAGTACTTTCGGAGCCTATTGGGTACAAACGAACAAATAAAACTTTACTCTTTATAATACTAGCATAGATGTGTAATATATAATTTGGCTGGATTTTAGCAAATTTAGTTTGATTGTAACTCTTGTTAAGGCATGCGGGGGGGCGCAAACAATGCAAGCGAGCACACGATGGCAAGCTGCCAACAACTTTTCGGTAATCTCTAGACACTAAACTCATATTAATCGCTCATCGTCCGGCGGTTTCCGAGGATTAAACCGAACGCGTTTTTAATTTGTTCCGCGTTTAACTTCCACTCTCAGTTCTTCCTGATTTTTAATGAGAGGATTACATCGTGGAAGTTCAGGCTTGTTTTGGGTAAAACTCTCACGTTCTAAAATACCTACAAAGTTAGTTTTATCATATACCACGAACGTATTACGTGTATGTTATTATAAGTTCTACAAAAATTTTTAAAGCCGAATGGCACAGTGGGCAGCGACCCTGCTTTCTGAGTCCAAAGCAGAAAGTTCGATTCCCACAACTGGAAAATGTTTGTCTGATGAACATGAATGTTTTTCAGTGTCTGGATGTTTATTTATATACTATAAATATTTATGTATATTATATTCATAAAAATATTTATCAGCTATCTTAGTACCCATATAACAAGCTATGCTTACTTTGGGGCTAGATGGCGATGTGTATATTGTCGTAGTATATTTAATTATTTATAGTCCAGTGGATATGACTTTAACTTACTGACTTTTAAATAGGCGTGTTCTTAAGCCTCGTTGAGCATTGCACAGTTGCTACTTATACTTTCACTCTTGTATGTTAGAGCTAATAGAAATAATGTTATAACTTTAAACATTAATTCCCACACTAACACGGTCTAACTTTCTAAAAAATAAGTCGATACTCGCCAAGCTGAAATTCGTTCGGTGCTTTAATATTAACTTATTTCCAAAACTTAACTAACTAACAACTTCAATTACAAAACGTAATTGAAGTTGCTAGTTAGTTTATTGTGTTACACGACATCTCGCCATTACCGTGCTAAATTCTCTGGAAAAATCATTTAACATAGTCATGTAAATTAATATGTCATGCAAATAAGAAAAGGCTTACAATAGTGTAAAAACCCTACCCTAAATGAAAAAGTTCAGTTCAAATTAAATTATGCATTATAAAGAATTTAATTATTATTAATTTATATCAAGAATACATTAGCGCTGTAACATCAAAATAACTTTGCTTATGCATTTTTATATAATAACTTTTACGCAATTAAAATGCCGCAAAGAAAATAAAATATGTATTAAGACTTACCAAAAAAACTTGCTAAATGAAAAAACGTCGCAAAACTAGCTGTATTTAATATCATGATTACTGAAATGCTTAAACACTTGTACTGTATCGAACAAGAGGTATGGTTAGTGACGAAAACCTTTTATAGTCATATTTTTAGGGTCACACCTAAACCAACATAATCATCGCTACTGCATAGTTAATGTACACTAATTTTATTCAAATTGGGTTAAACTGGGCGATATTCATTTTCGTAGAGTCATTGATACCTATCATTTACAACAAATCACAATCTGAACCAAACAAACTTAGAATAGTATTCTGAGTTATTTGCTAAATACTACAAGGCCTGAGATATACGAGTATATACCCCACCATGATAATCAAAAAAGGGAGTACTTACGGGGTATATCAGGGTATTTACAGAATATCCTATTTTAAAAAGTTCGAGTTCCAATTGCATGTAGTACCATATATAATCAACAAGTTCACAAATATGTAAATTCTTGATCAAGTCCTTAGAAAATGTATATTAGCACATATACGGATACAAACAATCGACTTATAAACCGAAATATAAACGTTCATAAATTAGTGATATCAGCATATCGTCATAAGTTCAGAAAACCTTTGTGGGGCTTTTATAACATGATACCGAAGGCAATATTATATTTATTAGATTTACATAAAGAATATATAAAAAAACATTTAATACATCGAGGTTACACTATGGATGAATTTATTTTCTTCTTGTCGGCTTCTTCTCGGTAGAATCTGCCTTCGAATCGGTGCTAGAGTCACTACAAACAGATAGTCTTGACGTTTCAAAAGTTTTTGGTTTCTTGGAGCTCGTCCTATACATATACTCAAAAGGTAACTTGATAAAGTTTTATATTTTGCTTGTTATGATTTTTTTAAATGTACCTGAAATGAATAATTTTCTTTTTTTGAGCAAACGAAATATAAAACTTTAATAAATTTTTGAACTAGATGATCCGTTGGGATCAACATGCTACCTACTATAGGCCAACGAGGCAGTTTTGTTCAATAATATTTATTTGTTCAATGATAGTAGCAAAGGATAGTAATATCATTAGCATAAACGATAACGGCCAATGAAAAGGTGATTATGTCGTAAAACAGTGTACGCTTTGACTATTTGTATTGCGGAGAGCACTATAGACGTGTCATCACAATAATTATTAATGATTTCCCAAGAAAGGTATCATTTATCTCAGCATATTCATGTAATAGGCAATGTTAATAATAGTCAGACAATACTGGTACACGAAAAGGATATTAAATTAAACTACTGTTGGAGAAATAGTCACAACACGTCATCGTGGAGGGGACAACGCGTAGTGGTGGTGTTGGAGACTATAAAATGCGGTACGCGCTTCATTCGAGAGAATCTTTGGGTACCGTCAACTAGTTTAAGGGGAACCCCTGTCCGTTCGGAAAGCCAACATGCTTTTGTTGTAAATTAGATTTATAAATTGAATTTCTCTAAATAAGTTATCTGTTGAGTGTTTTATTAGTTCTGTGTAAACTCTTGCTTTAATTTCTATTAAAAATATATGTGTGTGTGTAGTCACGATTGTTTTTTTTTATTAAGATTTTACCTCTGGTTCCTAAAACTACTATAGAATAAAAAGTGATAGCATAGGGCTTCGGTCTCCCTTCGAAGAGAAGGATTCAATCCTCGGCACGCAGCTCTTACTTTTCAGAGTCATTTGCGTTTTTAACTTGTGCACATTAATATCACTTGCTTTAATAGTGAAGGAAAACTTTCAGTCCAAACCTGCGGCTGAGAGTTCTCAAGAATGTTCTCAAGGGTGTGAGAGGAGACCAGACTCTGTAGTGACCCATTAGTCAACCTATTACCGGGTAATTATAGTACATGATAATGATAGCGATGGCTATATATTTCTGCAACAAGTCACTATTTTCTCACTGAACTATGCCCTCGTATTATTATAAGAGCGAGATCTTCTGGCACAGATTTTAAACTTAACAGAAATTCTCCGCCTTATCTGCTATTGTTTTATGTGAACAAATAAATTTTCATTTCATTTTCATTTTATTCATTTCATTCATTACGTATCGCAAAGAAAATATTTCTTTAGAGTACATTATTTAAATTTATTTTTGTTAATCCTGAGGATCTATCGTTGAAAGTAACTGCTTTTAAGTAAAGATTTCTAAAATACAATCATTGTTGTGATTAATATATTTTCACAGATAGAGTCAAGAAAATAATATATTTTATAAGTATCTCTATTAAAAAGAGATTTAGCTTTTAGTTACTTTAAATATTTATTGTAGGTCTTGTAATTATGTTTTTTCAACTAATAGACATATACTTTATTTCGTATAACAGAGCCCAGGTATAGTCAATTTGGTTGGACCGTTTCGCTAGGGAACTACTTAATATTATAATGCAATATCGCGTATCGCTGTTGCTCGTATAAAGTCTAAATTATGAACCGCTTCGGTGGTCATAACCTCGAAATGGATGTTTGCGAAGGTCTCGAAGTTAATGCTTATATTTATTTCCTAATGGAAAAATAACTGAGCATACAAACTGGTTTGGTTTTTCAATATTCTCACTATGTAGATATTAAGATTGTTAAGTTATTGATCTAATAGCACTTGAGTCTTGGAAGTTGTACCATTTATGGTTTTTGGACTCTTACTAGAAATGTTTACCAAGGTTCAAATGTTTCATGAGGGAGTATGAATTTATAGAGTATCTTAATTTTTTATTACATTATTTTAAAACTATCAAGGCAACGACTTACGTTATTGAATATACTACAACGTTTTTAAGGTTTCTTAAGTCTTTACTCTTGATTTTTTATGATCTGGAATATAATTGAAAAACATGTTTGTAAATATTTATAGACTACTAGGTGTACTCTGCCACGCTTCGCTGTGGCACGTTGTGATTGAATGGTTGAAATGAGAAACAAAATAAAGAATACATTTCATATAATTTTAATTTTGCAATACTTGTAAATATACAATATTTTTTGTATTTCCACTGACTGCTATGTGACTGATGCAAAAAATAGATAAAAACCATTGTATTATGAACCATGCTAAAATTTCAGCTCGATCGGTGCAGAACTTTTTGAGTTTTTGAACCAACATAACATTTTTATATATAGATTACTGAAGGGGTTATACAATAGTAACATTATTACGATACATGTACTCTACGCACTTTCATCTCGACAACGGAGCATCCTCAGGAGATGTTGATTTTACAATTCAATGTACAGTTTTTACTGCTTATTTTGAGTATAGCAAATTAAGTGTCCTTATATTTAATTTCTCGCCAAGCTAGACAGCCCCATTATTGGCGAGTCGGCGCTCTTATCCTATAAATTAAAATACAACTTGTTACCACATTATAATTGTTGAACAATTTTAAAAAATAAAAACGGTGAAACATATATAAACTCAAAAAAAAATTATTAAATACAAACTGTCAGTCAGTGAACATTGTATCTCATGGAATTCCGCAAAGTAAAGCCTGCTTTTATCCAACAAGGAACATCGACAAAAACTATTACAAAGTAAACAGTTCGAGTTGGTTTGAGCTACACTTTAATATTTTTCGCAAGCGGCTTCACCTCGCTTGTCGACCACAATGGCTTGAAACAATAGACTTCTAGCACGTACTCACCTGCACAGCCTACAATACCTGTCCACCGAACAGCGCTCTACGTAGGTAGTTTTTATTGCATACCGGCGCATGTGTGAGAGGAGTTTTGAATACATAGGTAATCCTTTTTCCTCCGCCCTTAAAAATAAACTTTATGCCAAAATTAAACTTGATTGGTTGCTTCAAACAAACAACAACAACAAACATTCATAATAATATTCGTCTTATATCGTGTCCTAGTTTAAATTAACAACCCCTTAGTAAAAAGAATCGTTGAATCAGATTTCTCTTTATTTTTATAAAGTTCGAAATAACGTGTTATGTTTAAAAACACTAAATGTGAAGCAGACACATAACGGGTCCCACTGAACGAGGAAAATGGCGGTCTAAAGCTGAAACTTTTACCCTTCTTGTAAACCTAAGTCCGCCGTTCATTCGCAAAACTTGACAAGATAAGCCGACATAACGCCTTTATTACAGTCGATGAGCTGTATTTTGCTTATGTAAGTTATATTTTCGGGCGACGAATAAACTTCAGAATCTTATACATCGTCGGCAGCGACACGCTATGAGTACCTTCAAATCAATAGTGAATAGGCATCATCTAGGCAAGCGCGCTCCACCTTAGGCTTCATCATCGCTTACCATCCTGCCCGTGCTAGCCCTGCAGGTGTGATTGCGAAAAGCGCTCGTCTAAATACATAAAAAATATAAATTTATATATCACGTAGGAATTCCTGATACATCGAAGGATGTCATAATCCGATACATCCTGAAAACAAACCGAAAAGTCTGAGTACAGCTGCAGAAAGTATTCGTATGGTAGAAGTGGATAAATGAAAAAAAAGCAAGAAATTATCTTCGTCTCTGGAGACATCGGCGCATTCCATCCTCGGGTTGCAGTTAAAAATGAGAGATATCTACAAGATATAAAACCACCAATTATTCACGTAGTACGAAGAACACAAAACACTCAAGCCCGCCAAATTGCATTAGATTAGCGTCGCGGAAATATGCACTAAAAAAATAACCCTCTGAATATTTCCTGAAGATAATCATCGAACACTAGCGTGACGGGTGCAGCTAGTTTATTTGATTCCACTAACAGTTAGCTCGTGACTGCGATCTCAGCTTGTGGTAAGCGATGACGCAGTTCAAGATGGTAGTGGGCTAACCTTTCAGGGAGTATCGCAGTTTTATTAAACCCGTACTCCGTATCGGTTTCGACGCGACATCGTCACCGGACCGTTAAATCGCTTAGCGGCACGCTTTTACCGGAAGCTAAATGAATGAAGCTACGGCCGAAGCCTCTCATCAGACCAGACTAAAGAAAATTCAGAAATTATAAATTCCCAAATTGCTCCTGACGTCCAACTTCAATCCACAGAGCTCGCCGCTGCTCCAGGAAGCTCGTCGAAAGTCTACTTATCGATTAATTTATGAAAAATAAACTGTTACACAAGCTGAAATAATTAGACCACAATGTCTTGGGAAAGTCACCTGGCCCCACGTTGCCACTGTACAGGGAAGTCCTCATACATTTCTGATGAGCATCGATTGACGCGACGTATGACGCCGCTCGCTAGGAAGCCCCGTCACAATTTTCCGAACAGACCCATCAATAATGCAGCGAGCGCCCAACAACGGTCTTCCGCTAAACTGCTATTGATGTGCATCCGGTACAAAGTGCAGTTTAGTATCTTTAACCGGCTGAGGAGATTCCAGATTTTTATCTGTCTTCCGAACAGGCGATATTCACTACACACAGAGCCACTTGACTTGTCGTATGCGTTCATAAACTAGGCAAACTGGACTATATGAATTTTGAATTATGAGAATTAAGTACCGGGTCTATATGTATGTAAGAGCCGGTTCCTATGTTCTTAACTTGTCTGTGTGTGAGTTGGCTTCTGACTAGCGGTGGCACGTTAGTTAGGCTGTGGACGACGTTGAAGATGTAATGGGTCTGTTAAAGCGTTTTGTAGCCTTTGTGTCTTCTGTAATAGAGCCACAAAGATAGCTGCACTATGATCTATTTTATTATGTCGTGTTTCATAACTCCCTAGTAGTTCAATTGACATAATAATTCTTTCCCAGAATCATTTGTATGGCTAAACGATATAAAAGCTTTGCAGTAACTAATCAAATTTTCTTTTCTTTCCAGGTAAGCCTTCGTTTCGTTGCAGCTATTTTAAAGGACGGCGACTTCATGAAAATAAATTATTTATTTCTCCATTACCACTTTATGAGTAGTATTATTGAAACATCAGTTAGTTTAATCTGAGTTCCAGTGCAGACTTATACTCAACGATCCCGCGTGGTACACCAAATTCATGTGCAACACATTTCTTTACTTCAAACCAATACTGAAGACTCTCTTAACAGAAAAGTCCCATACCTAAAAATAGCATAACCCGCGACTTGAAGCAAGGACCTTGAGATCTGCAGGTACACTTTATAAACAACACATATCATATGTCAAAAATACCGGGCAATTCGCATTCCCCTCTAAAGCCTTCTAGGTTCTACGTACTGAATTACAATCTCCTATAACAGAAGAGGCCAGTGCCCAGCATAGAGGAAGTATCCTAAAAACTTTATTTGAGAAATCCGAAAAAAACAATCAATTAATGTTTATAGGAGCAAGTAGTCATTAATATTATACCTTTTTTTTTTACTAAGACAACCCCTTGACTTTGAATGATGAGTTGTTCATAAGTTTGTTGGATTAGTAACTTTAGATTTATCACCAAAGTAACTAAAATGAGACGCACATGGTATTTACTCACTGGTGATACACACAAGGGTTAAAAACATCACACATTCTGCTGACTCGTCTAGCGCTACACGACTGACTACTTCAAATTCCAAGTTATCTAAAAAAATATTTGGATCTCGTGCGGATGGAATTTTAATCTTAGTTTTTAATTAAAGTTATCCAAAATAAGTCATAAAATTAAAAGGCAGTCTCCAAAGATACTTTGTGCCCAATCAAGAATGCCTTGCAAACGTTTATCCTTTAATTAAAATTTTCGTAATCCCGTTATTTAGTGAGAAAACTTTCAATTTATAAACAAGTTGAATCTTTCTCCGAAACTTATAACAGACTGATGTTCTTTTGCGTTCGGACTACAGAAAAACAGACGGCTAAGACACGATGTTGGTAACAAAAGTAAAGCCAATTATTTTTCAGCCAATTATTAATTTAAATATTGTACAAAATTTGCCTCTGCCCATACTGTAATGAAAGTGAGTTATTTATTTATAGTCTAATCATTAAATTGTCAATAGTAGGAACTTAGTTTATAGACTTGATTTAATAGATCCTCAATACAACCCCTATACTTTTTTTTTTAAATATCATCATTTTATTCAATGAAGAATATTACCTCTAATTCCAAGAATATTAAGTTTTTGTAATAATATATTATGGTTGACACAGTCAAATGCCTTTGACATATCGAGAAAAAGCAATGTGCAGTCCTTTTTTGAGTTAATGCTATCCCACAGTTTGCTTAATATAGAAAAAATGTCCAATGAGGTAGATCGGGCTTGACGAAAACCAAACTGATACGGACTCAAAAGCATGTTCTTATTAAAAAACCCATTAATCTAATGTTTATAATTTTTTCAAATATTTTATAAAAACATGGTAGCAACGCAATGGGTCTATAATTTTTAGGATCATGTTTAGGCCCTTTTTTATAAAGTGGCTTTATTAGTGACAGCTTCAGTTTATCGTGGAAAGTTGCATTTTCGAACTTTAGATGTATGATGTAAGTTAAAGGCTTCGCAATAAAAGGTATGCATGATTTTATAGCTTGAATCGTTACGCCGACATAACCACTACTTTTATTTTTTAAAGATTTAATGGCATTTACGATTCCATGAGGTTCCACGGGTCTCAAATAGATGCTGTTACATGAAAACCTCCCTGATCCATCACAATTTTCACTATTACAAGTATAATTATGTCTTTGTGTAGTGAAAAAGTTGTTAAAGTAATTTGCTATTGCTGTCGGGTCTCTAATTTAATTTTTTCAATCTTGTAAATAGTCTATTGTTTCATTTTGTTCATTATGTGTGGACGTATGCTGTTTAATTAACTTCCATGAAGACAGTATTGTGTTGTCACTATTCATGATAAAGTTATTATTACTGATTCTTTTTGACAAGCGTATTGTAGTTTTGAGAACTCCGTTATATTTTTTGTAATGTAAAACCTCAGACTTATTTCTACGTTTCAGTATATTACAGTACAGTACAGTTGCCTATTTAAGCGACTGGATTTAACAGTGCCTCTAGTTTTCCAATTTGGTTTTTTGATGAAAGCTATTTTATTTTTTTTAGTTGGCACGCATAGGTCAAAGATCATTTTAAATTTTAAGATTTCATAATTTTTCAACTCCAGGATAGCATGACAGTTGGTTTTGATTTCTGTAGCTGTGTATATTCGGTTGAGTCGAGCTGTCTATCTTTTTCTTGAGTCTTAGTTTCTTTGTCGCTACAGAGTCTTAGACGGGCGGAAGAGCCGGATGAGATAACGTTTTTATCTCGATTGGTCCGTACTCTGTAGGGTTTATGAGATTGAAGTGATAAGTTAACAATAGACTATAGATGTAATGTCGTGTTTTACAGTGAAGTTGGAAGACTTTTCAATCGCATCTTAGAAGACCTAGAATAATCGTAAAAGCAAAATCTTGGGTCACGAGTAATTTTATAATTATAAAGTCAGTCGCCTATAATTTGCAATTTGCTTAAGTACTTATCCGAGACTCTCCAATTGCTAATATCGCTAGGACGTTGTGTACATCCAAGGTATCGGACTAATCTTATTCTTAACTTTGACTTTTTAAATATTTGGTAATTTATTATCATAATCCTGTGCGATATTAATATTTGCACGCCGAAATGGCAGAATATGTTGAGGCTGTATTTTATTAAGACCTATTTTTTACCCATATTCTGGCAAATAAAAACTATTCTATTCTATTATATCTAGGTTGTATTTAATGACAAATATGAAATTGAGCTCAGTGTAATTATAATTAAAACAATTAGTGTAAGTTCAGCGTACTACAAATATCAATTAAATATAAATAGTTATTCGAAATGTATGGAAGTACAATCTATACAAATAAATAAAACTGAAGTGTCTGGAATGTTTAATGAACAGCTATTTATTCAGGGCATGTGAAAATATAGACGAACTTAAGTAGGTATAACAAAAGCATTTATTTTCTTGATCCGTCTGCCTATCTGCCTATAACCTTGGAAAGCTTACAAACAGACGGACAGAAAAAGTACACTTTTGCGCTTACAATATTAAATTATAGATGTGGATAAAGTTATAGGCGTAGTTATTTTAATAACTTCCAGTAAAACGGTACATTAAAGTTTATATCACAAACTGAAATAGTAGGCACGTTACTACGTAACATTTTATACGATATCGGTCGTTAAAATACAAATGTTGGGCTTTAATTAAATTTGTTTGTCTGAATCGGCTTTAAGACCGATTACGAGCCGGCTGAGCCGATAATCGGCCCGTCCCATTATTCCTATTAAACTGCTATCGGGGTGGAGGGAGCTCGATAATGACAATGTTAAATAGGTGTCTTAAATGGATGAGTTATTGAATGCTTTTAAACCCTTTGAGAGTAGTGTAGACTTTTTCGCAAGTAGATTGTTCTTTTAAAAGATGGCCCTCGTAGATAACAGAATGGGTGACAGAATTTGAAATTTTTAAAATATTTTGGAAATCATATTTGGGCCTCGGTCCAAGCGAGCTTGCTGTGGGCCTCTTTAAAATGCAGGACGCGTTTAAAACGTTTCTAACTAAATAGATTATTGTTAACGTACAATCCTTAACTATAGTTTGTTTAGCTAGAAAGGTTTATCACGAAAGTTTTAGTATTTTTGTAAGCTTTTTTATGTATGTGAATATATAATACCCTTTAGAAATGTCTCTTTATATGGCTATATGTCTTTTTTTATAAAGAAATTTTTGTCTTTGTCTTTAACTTTTATCATTACATAAGTAACTTTGTATTGGATCATCTGGGCTAGAAGAGGTGGCCCCCGCAATAAATCGACACATGTTGTAATATTTATCGTTGTCGTTAGCTCTAGAAATTAGTCGCTTTTAAACTTTTTAGGCATACATTTATTTTATCGATATAAAAATGTTGCTTATATTGGTACTTACACATTGTGCCGCGCCGTATGATCGACGGGCAATACCAGAGGGATTAAAACAACATGGAGGTTGCGATGTATCGCGCTGACATGAAAAGCGCTTATAAACAAATAACATGTAATATTAACGGAGCGCGACGTGGCTATAAAGATGTCACACGACGTACAGTCGGCCGCGTGATGACAATATTTTATCATTAGAAATAACGATTATAATAATTGTTTAAGCTTCGCCTTCGCCCGAAATCAAAATCTAGAAACTCGAATCAACTATGAAGTTTACCCTTTTTTTTGCTTTATAACTCTTTTTATTTTGTTTCGCTATTAATATATACACTCTGGAGTGTAGCACAAAATCATGCCAAATTTAAAGCCCAAGAGCCGAAAAACAGTGAACACGTGACCCGTCCGTATACAAACTTCGGAAAAACCTACTTGTAAAGCATTCGAACATTTGTGTTTCTATGTTTTAGGTCAAGAACCTTGAAAAAATAGGCGATAGCTATACTTGTAACGTTATGCGCACCGTATCTCAGAATCCCTGATAGAATCCTTATAAGCTTGAATTCGTAAATTGCGTATTGTACAAACTAAATACTCCTAAATTTTCCGTGCTTAGAGTGACATTTTTAAACATTTTGTTCCAATGATTATGGTTGGGGTATCGGAATGGTTACTTTCCTTACACTGAACAACATCTTATTCAGTGTAATTGCAGCAATTCGTTTGAAAATTAGAAGATAAACAAACACGCGAATGCGGAATTTTCACGAAAGAACAATTTCTTCCATGCACTATAATATAAATTACAGCTTTAGTTTGATGATATAGTTTGGCGTGGTAGTGTGATGCCGACACTGAATACCCTTTTGATTACTTATACGAAACTAAACACGATTAATCGAAAGAAGAACCGTATCCAATCGACTTCATCAGGAGGAAGGAAGCAGGAGTTTTAGAGGCTGACTGTACATTTGTTTACTAGAGATATGACAGGTTATTATTTGAAGCAAATATGCGGGGGTAAGGAAGAGGGATTGGAAGGGAGTAAGCGTGCGCTTCAATATTCATTAGCTAAGCAGAATCTGTGTGCTCCTCTCTACATACTAGTTACATTTGGCCGTACCAACATCTTCCACAGTAATCTATGGGTATACAACCCAGTGAAATAATTTTAATAGAAAACAAGGTATACTTAGTAAATCATTTATTCATCTATTATTTATTCTTTTTCATTTTTTTTATTCTTAACAATGCTTAAAAAAAATTAACAAAAACCTTTAAAAATTTATAAAAAAAACATCCACCCTCCGCTTGCGGGCCTTTTGAATGCCCGAGCAACCGGCGGTCAGGGCTGTATTGTGAGGAACCTCCTCACAATACGCTACAACCAAGCGAAAGGTTCTTAAGATGTTGATCGAAACTTTTCGCGAGAAGACCATTGACTGAAACGACGATCGGAACAACAACGGTCGACTCAACATTCCACATGGCGGTAATTCATTATCATTATCAAAACATTACCGGCCCACTACAGAGAACGGGTCTACTTCCGCAATACTATCACCACTTCAAGTTAGTGAATAATCATCTTTAATCATGTATTTCTGAATTTTGGAAATAAGTAAAATAGCTTATAAATTTTGTCTTAGCTGTATTATTCAGTGTACAGTTCGAATCAGTTGGAAACATATTAATTCAATGGTTCCAATATTTTATTTGGATAATTGTTTTGCATTTATTTTTTAAAGACTTTTATATGCCACTTCATTTTTGAAAGTTCAGCAGTCAGTTTATGAAACTTCTGCTTGTACATGGCTTTACGGAACGTTTGTCCACATTGTTGGTCTACTCTTACTCCTGTACCTATACTTTATAGTCTGGTCTTCTAAGCCTTCTTTTTCTTCGCGATCGGACGCGATCTTACGCTATTTGACGGTTGTGACCAACTCGGCTTTCTTCTGCATTCTAGGAAGAACTTCAGCATTACACATCGTAACGCTATACTCCATACTTCGAAGGCTTACATTTTGTTCTCCTGCTTAAGTCCATGTTCTCTATGTCTCCTTTAATCGTAGCATGCTATGCGACCGTTAATTATTCTGGCCTAATGCAGATGCAAGAGCCCAGCTTCAGTGGGATTTGGTTCCTGCAATTAACACTGGTAAACAGCCCACCAAACTGAGTAGGAGCATGTAGTAAGTCTAAGATCCAAACCCCTTTCATATCTGCGCCCTGAGTCGCTTAGATTGATCACACGAAAATAATGAATACATAAAACAATGAAATCTAGTTTTCGGTCATTTGATTGAGTAAACAGATAAATGAAATTGGAATCTATCTCAATACAACTAGTAGCCAAATATTGTTTACAAAGTTGGAAGAGCCGCAACAAGTTCGCAAGATCAGCAAAGTGAAGCTTATTTAAATAGGGGAAGGCTATTAATTCATATTCGACATGCTAAATTGATAGCGTAGGTGACTCTAAGTCTCTACTTTAAGGTACGTATAGTACTAATACTATTCACAATATTTATGCCTGAATAAACTGTAAAAAAATCTCAAGCACCTTCAATGACTCTCTGTCTCAAATACGAGAATAAGACTGTTCAACAAAAGTATTGTACATCGCTAAAAATTCCTTCGATTTCCGTGGGATCATCTCATCAGATCCTGACGCGGTTACTACGGGACAACTCCGAGAATAAGGGCTATACCTTCAAGAAAAGATTTCTCTGCATTTTTTATATGAGACTAATTTTGAGTCGTTTCGAATAAAATAGGCTGAGACAGACAGATAGGCAGTACATATCGGAATTATCTTCCAATAATTACAGTATTACTTAAGAGGGAAGAACATTCTCGGAAATTTCAAAATTATTCCGTTCTATTATATAAATAACTTTAGACAGGATAAGTACTCAAGTATGCAATGTTTGCATGAGTTTTAATCTGAGCTCTTACAAACGAGATTTTATGCAAAATATTCCTTGCACGTAGGCGATAATTTTGTCAAAGCCACCGGCTTAGGCACCAGTTAAAATTATTTCCAAACATCCTAGGTAGGTCCACTAACGTGCGAAATGGTCCGATGTTTACTTTGTGTAGAGCAGACTTACATACCACACTATACAAAAGACATGCTCGCCGAACATGTAATTTTTAACGTAATTTTATGAAAGAACAGAATGAAATATATCCGAAGTATGAAAAACTCAAAGAACTGCCTTTTAGATCAGTAACCACGACTGGTCTAAAGAAGATCAATCAGAAGAAGGCCAAGATAGACATAGTATTCACGTGGCGCGCATCTTTGCCCTACAGGGAGCACTCGAAACCATTGTAGTATAGTTTTAGGGAAAATTATCTATAGAATATAAGGCTTTGTAACATCAGGAAGGACCTACCCTCTATAATACCGGCTATCCTTCCGTCGGTAGGATTCATGGAGGTAACTATTGTATCCATCTATTTTTATAAATGCGCTACATTAATTAGTGCAGGAAATTGAGAAAATAAATAACATGAATTTGAACAATACTATCTGAAAATGAACTATATTTTCAGATAGTATTGTTCAAATTATGATAGATTTTAAGCATTCATATAAGAAAAATTGTATCCAAGAGAATTATTTGGATCGGATAAAATGAACGACATTTTAATTTCAATTTAATAAGTTTCTTGCGAAAATTCTGTTACTCGACCTTCCACCAGTGTTGGCTTAGATTAAAAAGGTTACCGCCGCGCTCAACAAAAATACAGACTTGCGAAATGTTTATGCAAAAAACACTTTTCTATTGATTAACTCCAAAAACATTTAACTTTGGTCTTTCAGTTAGTAGTTACATAGCATAAAGTCTCAACGGTTGATAGGCTGACCTGAAGTCCGAAACTTTCTAGGATCAAATCAAACTTTTTAATTTTTCTCTGAAATTTCAAATATTGTGAAGTCTTTCATTCGAGTGGAAATCGATTTCAATGCGCATAAAAGTTGTTTCCAAATGTCATGACAATATCACAATTCCTTAAAAATAATCTGATTAATTCCATGAGAAATTATAATTATGTTGTGGAATCTATTTCCAGAACTACACAATTATTCGTAATCGCTTTAGTATTAGTCGCCACGGGTCGCTAGTCGGTGCGGATTAGGTGAACATATTGTTCTACTACTATGTCTACTTGTGTAGGAAATCTTATACGCCCGCTATTAGGGCCAATAGGCCGGTACCATCGAGGTTTGGATGCTGTCCAAGGGCTGGTCAGCACCAGCTGGTGTCTATGATTTTCTTCCTAACTTCTTTCAAACAAGATGACGTTCATCTAATCAACCGATCGACGCCCACTGCTAGACAGACATAGGTATTTTATAGGTAGTTCCAAATGCCACGGACTTAGGGCGCTTGCATCCAACGGCTCGCCTGCGACTGGTTTTATATGGCCTGTCGACCTAGTTGGAGGTCTACCGACCGGTGCAGGTTCGCCATTCTAGTAATATGGGACCTCAATAACCACTTTCTTGTGCCAATGCATTTCATATATGGTGTGCATTTCACAAAGCAAATACCAAATGGATTGATAGTTACTCGAGTTTCCGGTAAGACTACTAAAGGGCCAATTGGTTCAGTGAGCAGCTACCCTGCTTTCTGAGTCCAAGGTCGGGTTCGATTCCCACAACTGGAAAATATTTCTGTGACGAACTTGAAAGTTTTTCGGTGTCTAAATGTTTATCTGTATATTATAAATATTTATGTATATTATTTATAAAGATATTCATCGGTCATCTTAGTACCCATAACACATGCTACGCTTACTTTGGGGCTAAATGGCGATGTGTGTATTTATTTTTTTATTACTTAAGTCGTAGTCGGAGGCCGTCCCAGCAAAATGTCCGAAATTTGTCGAATACCAATATATAATAATATTTTCTTTTCGGTTTAATATCATTTTTTTTTCATAAAATAAACACTAGTTCTCTATGTAGTTCACTTATAATCAGAAGATAATAATAGTTTTTAGTTAGTTTCAAACAATGAGAAAAGTAACAATTTTACAATTAATTAAAGAAACATTAGTTGTTTAAGAAAATATCACAGTCTTACTTGCGAGCAAAGCCAAAGTACATTTTCTTAGCCTAAGATCTCAAGTAGACTCAATTACACTCGCTCACTGAGGTTTTAAACGTCAGTAGAAATTCAATCGAATAGCGGACTAATGTCTGTGTATCTTTATAGTAAAAAAACAGTTCGGGGCACGAAGCGTTAACAGGCTTACGGAGGGTCACCGCTTCAGTTACCTATTTATAATGCAATATCGATCTATGAGCCCCGCATTTGTCATGTCTAATTGGGCGTGTGGAGTAAATATAGCGCTCAATGATCGACTGATGAGTGGGATGCCACCCCCACTCCCGCTCCTCGCGTACTAAATCCAGCCCTTCTAGTTTATATTGTTACAGAAATCAATCAATCGATTTTGTATGCTTCGATTTTTTTTAGACCGGACGACATGTCTTTGTATTTTGTGGAGTGTACTCCATTCGCTGTCCCAATAATTCCTGAATAAACGAACATAAATACTGATAGTGAGTAATAATGCCATAAATATGAAAATTTAGTGATACATTCCCAATATTATAGTGTTAAGGAATGCGTCAACGAAAAAAACCAGGGCGCGTTTGGAAGCCTCGTAGCTTTAGTTTTAAGTTGACGAATTTAGTTATCGCCATCAACTTACTTCTATGTAATATTTTACATGTAATGTACGCATCAAAAGTGCCATCTATGTGCCTATTTGAATAAAGAAATATTTGACTTTGACTTTGACTTTGAATAGGTACCTAAGAATTTTCAGCTCGATTCGGAAGTCGAACCCGTGACCTGGCCATCCGTGGTTGAACATACATCAGCACACCAACATAACAGAAAAGATTATAAAAACCTTAAATATACCTGCCAGAAATAAATGACGAAATATAATTCGTACTTGCCTTATATGTAGTGCAGTATTCAGATCAGGGTTAAAGCCTCCTTCGTTTTGGGTGCCAAGCAGACGAGGGATTCTAGATGCAATACCCTTGTTACGCTCGGGAGTCACTTTAAAATCGCTCGTTTGCTTGCGATGTATCCCGGCGCCCGTAACGTAAGACATCCCTTTACCCCCTTATTGAACAATCTTCTATATTATATACAATGTAGAGCTTGGTAAAAAATGATTAACCTTACATTTATGAGACTCTATATCCATCTTAGTCTCTCGTATGCCACTTTTCAGAAGTTGCACTTCTGCCTGTGTGAATTGCACAGAATTTTTATTTATTTATTTTTATTTATTTGATCAGAGTATAATGTGTGTCACAAACATAGATCTTTTCTCAAAGATCAGGGCTATATCCCCACTTTATTAATCTCCGATTTCCGTATAATAAGATTTTTATCAAATTCACTTATTTTACCTTAGGGGTAGTTCCTAGTAGTAAAACAAAACATAGTTGGTACAAATTGTTATCGCATCAAATAAATAAAGAAATATGTATTCGTTAACATTGTAGCTTGCTTGGTAAATCGTTAACCGTGCTGCATGCCGGCCGTCTGCAGATCGTGTGAGGGCGAATAATCCGCACTTGGCCAGACTGCTGAACTGTGGTCTAAACTGTGGTTCATTGTGAGACAAAACCCGTGCCCAGGAGTGGGCGCTTAATGGATTGATAATAATAAAACACAGAATGCTGAAAAATTACTTGTGACTCCTTCCATAGAGTGAGAACGCGTTTACATTTGAGATCGCGTTGCATCTGTTTATTTATCGAAAATCGAGTATCGCCAAACTCATCTGCGTCGAGAGCTTTGCCGATACTCGGTCGACGCGATGCTAAACCAATATTTAAATACTGAAATGCAACTCCGACTTGAGTTTAAAGTAATCACGGCTTCCGCTACCGAGCCACGCCGGAATTTGTATTCTTTAAAATATGCGACAACTTGAGAACTTCACTTTTTTTTTTTAAGTGAGTTAGTGAGACTAGCATATATGTTGCCTGCTTCATTGCCATCAATGCCACCATCGTCAACTACATAGTTGTCCCACTGTTGGATACATTCCTCCCCCTCTAAAATGAGAGAAGGATGTAGAGCTTGAGCCCACCACGCTGCTCTCGTGGTGATAAGCAAGCTCTGATGCAGATAGTGCTTTAAGGGATGCTATACTTGGGTACGAACTGTGTTCGTCAATACTGGCGTCGAGTGCACGTGATAATATAATATTATTATTGTGTCAAAGCGACCACAACCAATATTCGCTGAAATATTCTATTCAATGCTATTTGATGCGGTCGTAGTGAGCTTGCAAATATTGGGCATGTTTAGCAATTAGCGTTGCATTAAGGGTTGTCGCATATCATTATATTTGGTCGATATTCGTCCGACTTTGTCTACAAATAGCTAGGTAGAAGATGAATATGAAAAGAAACACCTTGTATAAAAATCATAAAATAGTATAAAGGCAATACAGAACAGCAAAATATGCACTCACATACAATTTCAACAAAAATTGAACCTTAATCTCAATTCTGAGGTGTTTATAATAATTACATGAATCAATGTAAGGAGCCAGGTGTTTTTTTTTCGAATCACCATCTCGCTTAACGATTCCCATTTCCACGGAATCCCACTTTACAAGTGAGCTTAAGGTGTAGAAATGGAAATTTTAATTGTCACTTATAGAATTATTTTTTTAAATTAAATGGCATACAGATTGGTATTGATTTAGCATAATAGTGTAGAGCTTAGGATTTAACGTTGTGCTTAAACTTGATGATAATAAAAAACTTGATGTTAATAAACATCCACTGCAAACAGTTATGCTACAAACAATTCCTCCATAACACTACGCTAAAATTTGATTTGATTTTTCTTTTATACAAAAAACCATCAAATATTTTTGGCAACCCTCGCTGCATTTGTTATGTTATCCATTAAAATAGTCTCGAATTATTTCAACCGCCCTCCGAACGTCACTAAAATGACACTTGTTAGTGACATTAATCGAATTTGTGTCAATACATTACTATCTATCAATGTATTGTTCGATGTTATCGAATTGATAGTGCAAATGATTAATGTTAGTCTGAACATCGGACTTATAACAATAACGCATTCCCGCAAGTAGGCAGCTTTGTGTGACATTTGAAGTGTGTGATGGAATAATTTTATCAGATATATAACTATTTACTTTGGTAGGGGTCGGTTGGACTAACTGCCTCGGTGGTCTAGTGGTAAGCATATTCAAAAATTATGAAATACTGAATTAGTTGAAGCGGTGATAGCCTAGTGGGTGGGAGCTCGACTTCACTTTCATGGGGCCGAGTTCAAATCCCAGCTCGCACCTCAACCTTTTCTTTGTTTTGAATGTGTTTAAATTAATTAAAATATCACTTGCTTCAACGGTGAAGGAAAACGTCGTGAGGAGACCCGTGTCTTGTACTGGGCCGGTTATGGGTTGATATGATGATGACTCAATTTTTCTACTAAAGAGAGTAGAAATTGATGGTGTCAACCCGCAATGTTAAGCTCTGTGATCTCGTGTTATGTAAATTGTAATAGGCATATTTTAGACAAGCGCGCCGCGGCCTATAATTCATCCCCAGCTTAGTTTGTTGTGGGCTCTACTTAGACCAGTGCGCGTTTCGGACCCTCCTAGCTTTAGTTTAATTTAACGAATGTAGTTATCAACGGTAACATGTTATATGTATGAACGCTTCGTAAGGTGCTTGACTATGTGCTTGTGATAGGTCTACATGAATAAAACATATCTTAATTTGAAATTTAAATTTGAATTCATTACTTCACCGACTAGAAAGCGTAATCAAAAATTGTAAAAAATTAACCATATTTTATGATTGTGACAAATGTTGTCCTCACAGGATTTTTCTTGACATATTCACACTTGTTCACATTTTCACTAAAAATCAGTTTAAGAGAGCAGTCAAAAGCTTTTCTATTACAAAATTAAATAAAGATATATAAAATTATTTGAAGTTTAGCAAAAACATTATACAAATAGCTTTGGAGCGGTACACAGTACAAATGTTATTTTTGTTCACGCTCACCGGGACTCTAGAGCAGTTTGATCCCAGTGTTTACTTTGTCAAACTGAAGTGGACAAACAATATTGTAGTCCATTTTAACGTGCTTTATAAACAACCATCGAAATAATACAAAATATTCAATGCACTGCTATGTAGTGAAGAGGAAATAATAAACATAATTTTCTCATCATTTGAAATGAATGTACAGTTCATGTTATACCAACAATTACCCTCTCCATCATTGGCTTATCAATAACTCAGTGCTGGGCGAAGGCAACTTAAACCACTTTATTGTGGACTTACCAACATAAGTTTATAGTGTCATTATCAACCCATTACCGGGCCACTACAGGGCATGGGTCTCCTCCCACAATGAGGAGGGGTTAAGTCCACCGGCCGTAAGTCCATCAAAGTGAAAGTCATAGTCAAATATTTCTTTATTCAAATATGGACATAGATGGCACTTTTGATGCGTACATTACATGTTAAATATGACATAGAACTGACCCACGCAGGCCCAGTGCGGATTGATGGACTCCACACACCTATGAGAACAGTGGGTATGGAGAACTCTCAGTCATAAAGGTTTCCTCACGATGTTTTCCTTACCCGTTGAAGTTAATTGATGTTTTATTTACTTAAAACACACATAACTTGGAGAAGTTAGAGGTGCGTGCTGGGATTCGATCTCGGTCCCCCGAAAGTGAATTTGAAGTCCGCTTTCATCCCTCTCAAGATAAAAATAATGAATGTTAAATTGTATAATGAATGTTAATTGTGCTAATATCTTTCTGCCTTATTTTTATAGAACCTTGTTTTAAAAATTAAACGTTAGTGACGAGTTATTTAAATCAATTCATATTTAGACTAAACACCAGCGGTGACAAAGTAGATAGGCGTCCACACAGAAAAGCGACCCATCGAGAGTAGAAACTAAATTGCTTCCAACTGTAGAGCGGATGCGGAGAGTTTGCGGAGAGTTGGAGCGCGAGAAATCAAACAAAAGGAGGACAATTGCAACTCATTCAGTGCGCCTCGCTTGCATTTATTAATGAACTCGTGGGCTAAGTCTGCGAACACACGTATATTATCAGATGAAACGACGCCTATCTTCGCGCCTTTTGAAATTCTATACAAGACGGAAGTGTGTCGCTAATGCACCTTTATTTATACAAACTATCCATCTTAAACCGACAGCAACTTGTAAATAAATTGGTTGTTTTTTTGAAAATTTTTAATGTAAAGAATGATTATGGTATATCAATTTGCATCAAAATTCGTGTAGCTGTGTTAGCCAAACAGATATAGAGATAATGTAAAATAACAAAATAATAGTACGTTTAGGTGTATCCCATGGGGATCTTGCATTTTTTCAGGACAAAAATTAGTATGTTATTCTCGGGAACGACAACACTATGCAAAAAATCTCACTCATGCATTACTTTGCTATCCACACAGCACAGCAAAACTTAGTGTCCTAGTGAATACTTGGCTTTAGAAGTAAATAGTCACACCAATAACTGATAACACAACATAAAGCTAAATCTGGAGGATTAATTGCATTAGGAGGCAAGTTGCTAACTAATTTGCTCAAACTTAACGAGTTAGGTAAGCCGTGAGCGTCGACACGCGAACCGTATTTAACATTAACTCAATAACTGACAGTTACAAGTTGCGGTTTGTCGGTTACTTTGACATGTGATGCACACAACTTCGTTATTGCGTGAGTTAGTTCGTAGTTGTTACTTAAGTGGTACTTGTGATCAAGCGTGCGTTAAACATCAGTTCATCATTGACTCACACGTAACATTCGACTTTAATCGACAAAATCCCCCTACCCGTATTGGAGCATCGTGGTGGGTCTCAAAACGCTCTCATTTGGAGGCCTGGATTGACCGTTATTACGTATCATTTATTACTATATCTAAGCCTTCAAAACATAACTTGCCTTGCAAGGGACTAATAATAGCAATATGCCTTTTGACAGCCGGTTGGCGCAGTGGGCAGCGACCGTGCTTTCTGAGTCCAAGACCGTGGATTCGATTCCCACTACTGGATTTTTTTTGTGTCATGATCATGTATATTTTTCAGTGTCTGTAAATTATAAGTATTACACAGAGTATTCATAAAAATAATCATCAGCTATCTTAGTACCCATAACACAAGCTATGCTTACTTTGGGGCTAGACGGCGATGTATGTATTGTCGGAGTATATTCATTATTTATTTATTATAATAAGCTGATACCTGCACATTGGCCTCTCTCGTAGGTCTCGTAGCTTATTTTTTTTCATCTGCAAATACCAATATTTCGGGTTGAAATCTAGTTATTACCGAAATTAATTGCAAATTCCAATGGTGAGCGAATTTTTTAAATCCGATCAATAGTTTCAAAGCTTATCGATTCCTTAATCTTAAAGATCTAGAAGTTTACCGATGCTGGTTCCCCACTTGCAAACCTTTAGACTCATCGGCTTTGGATCTTCAACCTATAAACCTCTCGAATAATCGTCTTCCGATTATTAAATCATGTTTAAGAAGCTATATTACTAATTACGGAAAAAATAAGTGTATTACGGTGTGTGTACTGTATTTCCATTTAAAATTACTTACTTATAGGTACATCAGTAAGTAAATTGCTTTCAACCATACATACACTTGTTAGCAAATCTGTCTTTGTATGTACATTTGGTTAAGGATAAAAAGGTATCTTCTTTCAGACTGGTCAAAACTATGCATAATCTGTGGTCGGTATAGGTTGGAGGAGAAATTTAAAATGACAAGAACCCAGATCAAAAAAGGTCATCTAAAATGGCGGGAAAAATAGATGTACAGAGGAGTACGGACAGAAGCGTGAAGGGAAGATTGAAGAAGTTAACACTTTGTAGTTAATTAACAGTGTGCTATAAGTTCAGATAGATTGATATTTGAGTTTATAATGTGCTATGTTGTAATTCGAGGTACTTAAACAATTAAACGTTGGGGTTTCTTTAACACTAACCGCAATGAAGGTTTTTTTTCTAAATAATTTTATTACGTTACACGATTCGTAGCCTTCCCCAAGATGTGTAACATCTAATCGCGTAGGTTCAGCGTATACTGTGCCCCAATGACCCCTCTTCGTTCTTTTGTTAGCGCGTGATAAAGGGTGCTCTCGGAATAGACGGGAGTACGGAGCGGTCACCGACTCGCCTGACCTCTCCACGTCAGTGGGCCTCCCTCGCGTCACGGGAAGGTGTTATTAACTCACAACGCAGTTATCTTTGGATTCAATACGTCACTGCTTCTATAGAATTGACTTTGTCCCATGGCATGCAATACAAACTGTTGGCGTTTCGAACCAACGCGCCACGTACTAAATCTCCTCACTCCTCCATTAGGTATTAAAACACTGAACTTTAATAATTGTAATATACAAAATGTTAATAACTACTACAATAAATAAATAATCCTTTTATTAATACTTATTTTTTTATACTCAGTAGGGGTATACAGCTTATATCAGCAGTATATGGAAATGTATTTCGCCGTAGTCTTTTAAGCGCAGTAGCTTCATATTAGTTCGTTGAGAACATTATGAAGAACTGTCGGGCATGCAGGTTTCCTTGTTATGAAATGTTAGAGTCACGTGCGGGGTATATAACTCGGTCCCCCAAAAAGGGAGGCTGAAATATAACCACTAGCCACTACTATCACGGCTTTCTAGCTATCACCGCATTAAAGTTACATGAGTACAATGAATATTAAACTCAATTTTCTATATTCAGCGACAATCAGGCATATCCGTACGTAACATTTATTTTCTATTTGCGGTTCTCTGCGACTTCTCCGTACAACTTTTGAAGTTAATTCGATATACAAACATTTTCACTCCTCGCATGTACCTAGTGTGTCGCATCACTTTCCCGTTGCTCATGATTTTAGAACGTAAGAACCGAAATAAAAAATGCAAAAATACACAAACAAACAAAAAATCAAACTCTTCAGTAGATACATAAGCATAACCATACCTGAATATCCCCAGGAGATGACTTTAGAACACACAATAGCAAACATTAAGACAAATACGCGAGCATGTTCTACAAGGATAATAATTAATTTAAGTTAATAACGACAGAAATAAAGTTGTCTTTATGGCTCCTCCGTGATCCAATGAGAAAACGAGAGCTGAGAACTGCTCTCCCGTGGTAGCACTTGCGAGTTAGGAGGGAAATTAAGTGCTTTACGAGTGTTTAATCGTTTCGTGTATAGGCTTCATCATCATCATCAGCCTTTTAACGTCCTACTTCTGGCTACAGGCCTTCTCTCTCATAGGAGAGAAGGCTTAAAGCATAGGCCCACAATGCTGCTCCAATATGGGTTTTGGGCTCTTATGATTATTGCCATAACTAAGATATAATAACCGTGCTCGCCAAGGCTTAAGGGTTTACTCGCTAATTTCATAAACCCCGGGGTTATAATTCTATGGCAATACCTAAGAATTTTTAGCTCGATCCGGGATTCAAACCCAAGTGATCGTAAACGTAGTTGAACACACTTACTACTTGGCAAACAATGCGGTTACACACAGGTAAAGACAAAGAGTAGCTGCCTGGTTGGGTTTTACTTTTAAATTTGCTCGTGAAAGAGAGTCTTTGGCAGCAATGCAGAGGGCCCTCGAGCCGCCGCCTACATTTCACAAACCGAAAAAAACAAGACGTAGTAAGCCACAAGGCTATTGAAAATCAATATCAGCATGGCTTTTAAAATAATATTTTTTCAGCGTTAGGTATGCTGTATTCACTAAAAAAGTCAAGTTAAAGCACTAATGATTCGCCCAACCCGGGATCCTACTAAGGATCTATACCAAAAGGATGCAACAAAATTTAGGCAGTTATAGACATTTGTTTTCCAAGGGAAAGGAATTGCTGGAATACAGATCATAAATCGTGAGGCCCGGAATGATTGGAGTTATTCTTTTTTGAACATAATCCAAATCCAAAAAATTATCTTGGATTTTGTTAAATACGCCCATTAGGTGAAAATTACCTATTATTTTGTTTGACTATGGATCCACTTCTGTATATACTGCCATACTCCTAAAAAATTAGCCCGCTACCATATCAGACTGCATCGTCACCTACCACCAACTGAAATTGCAATTAAGGGTCGTGGTGGAATAAAAACGACTAGTGGTCAGAAGAGGGATAGATAGACCCAAAGAATAAGTTCAATCTGTCTCCCTGCCCCCGACGAGAGGACAGATCAAACTTCTTATTCCAGCTTATATTATAGAGCGGATATAATTATTTTGATTTGTTCCCTCGTCTGGCGCAGAGGGAGAGAGCGCACTAAAAATTCAAAATTCAAAATTCAAAATTCATTTATTTCAAGTAGGCCTAATATAAGCACTTTTGAAACGTCAAGTCTGTCTGTTTGTAGTGATTCTACCACCGGTTCGGAAGGCAGATTCTACCGAGAAGAAGCCGGCAAGAAACTCAGCAGTTGCTCTTTTCCAACATCAACAATTTACATTTTGCATTTTAACATTCATTTTTCTATCTTGTGAGAGCTGAAAGCGGAGCCGGATGCTTCCAAGCAACCTTGTCATTAAAAAATTCATCAATTGAACTTTTTTTCCAATTTGTCCCCTAAGGGGACAGAGCACGGGACGGATAGGAATAATCCCTATTTGTTCACGAGAGCGAAAGCGGACAAAAGGTAGAAGTTTGTAGACGTGTTGCACAGAGTCCGAATCAATTGAAAACGTTGTAGCGTCGAATATATATTTTTTATTCATATTGATATTTCTGTTTCTTTTGTCATATGTATTTAAAAAATACTTTTAGCATCTATTCTCTAAAGCTATACAAGTCTTTATCCTTAGTCCTGACTGACTGAGAGTGAACTTACAGCCCAAACATAGAAATTTTAAATTTTAAGACAGTATTATAGTTTTTTAAGTATTATAGTTTTAAATTTTAAGTCTTTGAGCACGAGATGAACTAATAAAGGACTTTTTTAATTCTACCCCTATGTGGTAAACTTCTCCTATTCACTATTACCGTGCTTTGGCAGGTGGACACGTAAATTGACTTCCTTGTAAGTGTGTATAATCAAAAGATAAAATTTTGGTCTCTTGCGCTTTCTAGCCGAGCTGAAGGACTAAATGGAGTTTAAAAGTTGACTAGAAAAGTAGTAGTAGGTGGAAGTAGAAAAGAACTTCTTTTTACCAGGTACCTTTATCCATAAGTTTGATATTTTTGCTTTTAACTTTGCCAAAAGCTTACTTTAGGCAAATAATGTTTTTTAATCTCACGGAATCTCAGAAATTCTGCGCAGACGAAGTTGTCGGCATCAGCAAGTAATAATATATGAGGAGGCATTTTATTTATAGGCTTCGACGACATAAAGCGCGTTGCATTAACTTTGTCCCGCCCACGGCACACGGCTGGCATTTGAATCACTCAAGTGCTTATTGAGCCTCTCCACACAACATCATGACGTGACGTGGGGGTTTATTTTTATCACAGCTATTAAAATCGCTTCGCTATACTAAGTATTAAATACGTGAATTAGCAAGTAATTGGGATTGCGGTCACAGTTACCATCACCCTCGATCTATTGCCGTCCCACAGCTAAGCAAAGGCCTACTCTCTTATACGAGAGAAATAATTGGAGCGTTAACCCACCACGCTGGTTTTTAACGGAACTCTCCGTGGTACGGGGCAGCACATTAAGCTCGAAACTGTCAAACCTTCCAAACTTCAGGCTGGCTCCTGGATAGAAAACCTTAATATCCAAACCTCCCTGGCGCAGCAGTGAGCGGTGAGTGGTCCCGGATAAGATCGCCGGTGGGGTATTTTGGGAATTTATAATTTTTGAATCTTCTCTGGTCTGGAGGCTTTGGCCGTTGCTATTTACCACCCTACCGACAAAGACGTGCCGCTATGCGATAAAACGTTCTGGTACGATGTCGAGTAGTAATCGATTAGGGGTGGGTATGGTATGGTAGGTATAGGTATTTCCATAAAGAACTCGATTGCGCGCGAGCTTATCTTGTACTAAGGCTATTGATCCTAATAGAAGACCATATATGTGAATAACCGTTAAATATAAAAGCCTGGAAGTCGACATACATCAGCTTAAACAACCGCTGTGAGAACACGAATGTTGCCGTGGAAAACCGGTGGCGTCACTCTGTAGAAGAGTAAATTTTTTCAAACTTACAGCGTGGCTTATCGCCCTGCACTTATTTTCCTAAGATCAATGAATCTATTTTTCAAATCACGATTGGCTGGGACCAGTGGGCACACGCATGCAACCATGGTCTCGGCAAGCAAGCCCTGCCATCGGCTTTTTCAACTGTTTTAAAAAAGGAAGAATTGATTATTCGACATAACATTTTGTTAGCTCCATATTCCAAATCTAAATCAATTCCTCCTAACATAAAAAATTGAAGGTATATAGCCGGTTTGGATTTGGTTAAGTACTCCGGGGGGGTTTGGCCATAATCACCAGTCTGGGCAGACAGTATGGTGACCGCAATAGATGGTTGTCGTTGCACAGAGTACGCGGCTGCCCGCTCTCCGTTATATTCCCTAAGTCGCCTCGTACGACACCCGTGGGAAAAGAAGGGGTAGTGACAACTGTTCTCTGTCCTTTATTTGACAATGTCGTATTATTGTTCCAGATGCGGTTCTGCGTAGCCGCGCTGATCGCGCTCGCCTCGCTGGCGGCGGCGGCGGCCGACGCGCCGCACGACGCGCCGCCTGCGCAGGTTGGTTTCACTTTTGTTCGAGCATAACGGATATGCATAATTATTTATTTGTTCCAAAATTAAATTTCATATAGATCTGATGAACAGTGTTGGACACAGACAACGGAAATCTTAAAACATGACAAATCAACATTGCAAATCGATCGCGATTGCTTCTATCGCATAAACATACATTGTAGACGCAATAACACAACCTAACATAACAACTGTTCACTCAAAAAGGTTACGCAGATGTATTCAGTATGATTACGACATATCAGTTGGGGTACGAAGACATTTCCCATCTAACTAACTTAGATAGGAGTTGCATATTTTTTCGCAACTAGAAGCTATTTGGAATAGCATTTCGTTAAGAGGTCGGTTATTTATTAGTTAAAAATGTATCTACCTTAGGGGATCACTCCCATAGGGGAAACGGTTGTTGCACCCACTAAAAACTCTGTGCTCCTCAATAAAGAGATCGGAATGCGTTTCCCACCATTCTTGCGTTATGTTTACAGAATTAAACTAATTTATGTTTATTGAATTTCATCAACAATTGACATTATAAAAACATATTAACAAACCCTACTTTAAAATAATTTTAGCGAGGACGTTTTAATATAAAACATAGACATAGCTCAAGCATTAATTAAATGTTACAAATGCATACATTTATAGATATACAATATCGGCACATCCCAGTTAGCGTAAATCTTTGAAATTTGATATTGTATAACTTTCAGTTCATTATTTATACTTTCACCAGACCGTACATACACTGGAGTGATGTCAGCTATGACACATCCCCTTTAAGTAGATTTATTTTAATTGTTGCTCAAAGCTTCAAAGAAACGAGAAAAGGTAAATTATTTTAAATTAAAAAGCTATTGGGTGTTGGCAGTTGGAAGCGGCAACACATAAAATCTGACGTCCTAAACAAATACAAACCTTTTTGGTATTTCCTTTGCAAAGAAAAAATTTTGTGCCATATTTTCACCTAACATGTGTTGGAAAATCAATTAATATGTTTGCATGTGTCGCTCCAAACGAAAGAAGAAGAAATTTTTCCCCTCTTTTAAACGAATCTAAAAGCAGTGTAGTTTTGTTTAGACAATGTTCACACATGCCATCATTATTTGATACTAGGTTGTGCATTTATTAATCTAATTTAGTGAAGATTTTATGCTCAATGAAATATTATATTCTGAATAAGTGTCTGAAACAGTAATAGATACTGCCTCTCCAACTCACATTTTCTGTTTGGTGTATCTAAATGCATAAACCTAAGAGGTATGAACAATAATTATTTTCTGAGATATAAATTGTATGTTTTTATTAAACAAAATTATGGCATCTATTTCGTACTAATTTATTATGATATAGATGGCAATGAAATGTGTAGAACAATAAGTCTCTTTAATAACAGAACAGCCAATTCTATGATTATATTGTCCAGGAGAGATGTCCACAGAAGGGCAACTCAAGTCTGACAACAATAACTGTCCGCCCCACAGGCCGCTTCGCAGCCTGCAGCCAGTACAACAGAATGTACTTTTGTTTGCACGACAAAAGCCTCGACTGACAAACCTATTAAACTATTACGTAAACCTAATCAAAGTACCCCTACCGCAGTATTATTCACTATTTACAGAAGCTTCACAACATAATCTACAACATCTGTGTATCTTTTAAAATAATTGTCTTTTTAAGCTCCTAAAATTATTTCAACAATACATTACTCAAAAGTTAGCATATGGGTTACGCTTTCGGAAGGGCGACAAATATGCGGCACGAACTCTTAACTCTTCCGAGAACGTGCCTTTTAAAGAATTCGTTTAGCGGTGAAGGAAAACACTGTGAGGGAACCTGCTTACTTCTCCACAATGTTCTTAAAGGCGTGTAAAGTCCAATAACGGGTTATAGGACTTTACACTTACTAGCGTAAAGTCTTAAGTGATGATGATGACTTCCTCAGACGTTTTAAAATATTAATTTATTTATTTATTTATTCCCATCTTACATTTTTGTCATTACAGGAAAAAGTTATCCTAATACGACAATGCAGCATGTTATGTAAATTTTAATAATATATATAACGATAGTGTATATGATAAAATCCAAATCGCTATATTTATGAGTTCACTCAGAGTGCAACAAAATAAATCCGTCTTCTCGGCTATCACATTGAGGGTACGGAGTGCGTGCGTCAGTGGCGCCTCCTTCAGTAGCTTGGTGTCTGTTTGTCCTTTTGTCCGAGCAATAGCAATCTAAATTGTATAATATGGATTTTGATTACAACGACTGCTTAGATTTTATGGCTAGTTATATCGCTTGCTAGGGGATATAATGGGGGGATATGACATGATCTCCTGTCCGTGCTAGCCCTGCCTGCCCTGCTGAACTGATCCTAGTGTTTACAAATAGAGAGACTTGATGTTTCAAATTGTCTACTGGAATAAAAGTTACCGGCGAATTAATTCTACTTTCAAAGCTCGGGTATATTCTTTATTCATTTGCGAGATGGAGCACTGAAACTAACTTGGCTGTCGCTGTGCTATTTATGACAATTTTATAAACTTAAGTTGAATTAAACACTTCGTAACTCCCACAGTTTTGTTCAAAGCAGAAATACGAATCTTTTTTATCATCTCCAGACGCAGTCAGACAATCAGATCGTCTCAAATTTACAGATAGGTACTGTTGCCGGAAAGCAATCAGCGTATGTGTGTGTGTGACATTAGTATGGCGGAGCAGTTGAATAATGCACGAGAAACTTATGCATACACGGACGTAACAACACTTAAATAAACCAAACAGATATATCTGGTTGTGCCATATTATGCCAAATAATGTTCATTTCTAAACATATACTTCCACAAAGTACGCCTGCTCTATTCGATATTATAAAAATTTTGCAGTATTGGTAGATATATATCCAATTGGAATTGCAACTATGTACGACAGCAGTTTTTTATCTACGTACATATACCGCAAGTAGATACGAAAGCATACGTAATGTACAGAACACTAAAGTCTTACACATTAAATAAAATGTACAAATTAAGGGAAATGCGGTTTGCCAAAACATTAGAAGTAAATATGGCAATCTCGTCCCGTTTAGAATCGTTTAAAGCAGCGACCGCTTATGAAATTAGGAAAATTTTGCCCCCTGCGGCCTCCCCCGGCTTGCGCAGGCCTCCTCGGACCTCTCGGCTTGCTCTTATACTAGCATGGACTGTTAATTTTTGCGACTTAATGAAATTCAGGTTACGTTGAACATTACGACTTTGTTACTACAGCTTAGTACTAACTCTGGAAAAAATATATTATTATTTCTAAACTTCATTATTAGCTCCAAGCTAGCTGTGCGGTTTTACCAACAATGAATTCAAATTTTAGCAATGCTTTTTAGCTTATCTTAAATGATTTAAATTTAGATTTCTCGCAAAAAATCTCTTTCGGTAGACTATTGTACAGTAGTGTTAGTAGCCCTAAACCTGTATAGTTTTACTGCCATACTTAGATCTAGTCTTGGGTAATCTTAATTTATGTCTTTTTTTCTATTTTATAAATTCAAAGGTAATATAAATGACCGTACAGATTCTCCTTCTTTTCGCAGAGTATACCAAATTAAGCTTAATTTTCAATGTAGATCAATACCTGGCAAAGTAACGCCTGCTTGATAACGAATCTCTCATATAGTCTTTCGACCCCCCCATTTACCCCTTAATGGTAGATTTCCGAAATAAATAGTAGCCTATATTACTTCTTGTGTACCTGCCTGTAAAGTTCCGCCAAAATCTCCACCCGTTTCAAAGTTTAAGCGAAACAAATAGACCAACCGACAGATAGATAGAGAATAAAAAAATGAAAAAAAGTTATTGGTAAACTTTCATAAGCAATTAGTATTTTGGCACAATATCTACAATAAGCCAATTATTTTTTTGTAGTAAAAGTATATATTATATACAAAGAGAAAATGCGCTATTCTTATTAATTATTCTCATGAATGCGTGCTACGTAAGATAACCCTCGTTTATTTGGAGTACTTAAGTGGTACCGTAATGCTCGGTGAAGATTAAATATCCGTACATAAAATCTGTTTAAAGCAACTTTAAACTTAGGTCGCGGTCCCGCCTGTCGCGCCGCATTTGCATAGTAAACAAAAATAAACACAGCGCTGCAACAAATGAACGTAATGACTAAAAACAAGAAAGAAAACCCTTGCAGGAATGCTGTTTGTGAAAGAAAACTGGTTTAAACGTCTAGACGAAGAGCTAGCGTAGGTGCCATTTGTTTATAGTTCTTTTAACTTGTACTTGTATTGCCGCGTTAGGAAAATTATTTAGATGTGAGTGATTTTCTCGAGTGAAAAGCAACAGCAAGCAAACAATACTTTGGGAACATTTTATTATTAAAAAAGCAGTGATAGCCTAGTGGGTAAGGGTTCGGCTTTTCTTTCGTGGAGACCGAGTTCGAGCCCCGGCACGCACCACTAACTTTTCGGATTTATGTGCATTTTTAATTTAAGCAATTTAAATATGACTTGCTTTAGCGGTGAAGGAAAACATAGTGAGGAAACTTGCATCCCTGAGCTCTCCATAACGTTCTCAAAGGCATGTGTAGACTACCCTTCTCAATCTTAGAGGAGACGCGTTCCCTATAGTGGGCCGGTAATTGATTGTGGATGATGATCATATCAGCTTTACATGGAAGTAATAAACGATTAACGAACTTACAAAAATGTGAAAGTTAATTTTAAACTAGTCTAACTGTAGTATTAAATTAAATGTTGTTGTCATATAACATATTGTTTTTGTAGTGCGGATGACAAAACTATCATTTGGAGATGATGAATGATGATCGAATGATTGTGGAGCGAATTGTTCAAACTAATTAAGAGTGAATATCAAAGAAGTGGCAAGCTAACAAATATGCTTAATGTTGTTTAAATAAATGGTTGTGTTTCGCCTACAATGAAATTAAAATATTGGCAAAGGTAAAATGCTTAGGTGCTTAAGTCGTAACTAATATCTGATTACTTTATTATTTTTAGTGCGTGATGAAAACGTGTGTTTTAGTTTATTTGAACCAAATATTCTTATTTTTTACTTGTAATCTTATAATATTTACTGACAGTCTTCTACTTCTGACTGCTACTTTAAACGTTCTAGATAAGAAGGTTCGTTATTGGAAATCCATCTTGAGTAGGTATTTCAAATAATACATGTTAAAATTAAAACAAAATACTTTTCCGCGGGAATCTTACTCGCTTAGGTGTCTCAACTACTGTCGTTATACGTATTTCTCCAGAGTAAATCTGAATACCTCAAGCTACAGTTACGTAAGTAACAACTAACTATGCAGCTTGCCTTTATTTTTACAAAACAGTTAAATAACTTTGAAAGCCTGTTTCCTCGGGCTCAAAGCAAGTTAAAAAGCCGCAACAATGCGTTCAAATACCAACAGTAAACAGAAAAACGGAATAAAGGTTCGCGCAGCCATTAATATTTGTTGAGAATTTTCCGTTTTAAACATAATCTGTTACCGGCAGCTGTTGTTTAGTTAAAGTAATAAAGTATTCCGAATAACTAAAACATAAGATAATGAACTATCTTAAACTTTCTTGTCTTAATCTTGACGTTTTAAAAGTGCTTATAAACTAAGCCTACTTGAAATAAATGAATTTTGAATTATAAACATTATTTTTTATTTATCAGCAATGGTGGCACACTATTTAAAAATTTGACACTAGCGATTCCCAGACGTAAGTTTTGAATACAAACTTTCATTCGCTATTCTACCCAATATAGATATAATATAGTGGAATATAGTGGTAGAGTCACTACACACGGACAGACTTGACGTTTCAAAAGTGCTTGTATTAGGCCTACTTGAAATAAATGAATTTTGAATTTGAATATACCTACCGCAATCCACCACTTCGCATCGCCCGCCTACGCTATTACTACGTTTGTTGTCGGCTTTCTGTTATAATATAAAAACCTTTCTGTTTGGTCAAGAGACGATTAATCAATGAACAAAATAACTGATCAGCTTTTTTATTTATAAAGATTGATTCGAAAATCTCCTAAAAACATGGCTACATATTTGTCAAAGATACAAGAACAACATAATGGTAATAGGTACACTTAGCAAGAGCTTTCCTTATATTGGTACCTACTTCGTCATAAAAACCCCGAGATTGGTAAACTTACGTACGTATTTTTTATCTAGATACGACATGCATTTTTTATGTAGACATACTTGACGTTTCTAAAGTGTATATAAAGTATGCCTAGTTACTTGAAATAAATAAATTTTGAATTTTAATAGAAGTTATTTTTTTTCTACCACCAGTAAGACAGTAAAAGAAACTCGATCGTTAAAAACCGTTTTAAATACGTACGAGAGAAACCCTCTGCTTGCCTTAAAAACAGTACAATTAAAATTCTTCTCAACAAATACTTTAGCGCCAATATCTTTTACCCAGTCGTGTGTTACTAATTAAACCAGTCATTCCCATTATCAAAGCTTTGAGGTTCACTTTTTTCCTAATAAATCGTTGTAATTTAACCGCGTTCAAATTTTTTCCGAGACCGATACGTTCAAATTCAAATTAAAGCTTTCTTATGTACTTATTTGTTCGATAACAGGATAAACTCTCATTGTGGGAGGAGTCCCGTGGGAGAATAGATATTTTAACATCTAAATTAAGCCTTATTTAGACTATGACACAGAATAATCCAACATAAGTTCCTCATAATAAGTAGTCATAATAAGAAAGTATAGAGCTTAGAGGTTTATAAAATCTATTCTAGGAAATATAGGGATCCTAAGTTTCCTCAAAACTTCATTGTTTTATATATCTACCGTTAATATACATGTAAA
Source organism: Pararge aegeria (assembly GCF_905163445.1). Classification (NCBI taxonomy): domain Eukaryota; kingdom Metazoa; phylum Arthropoda; class Insecta; order Lepidoptera; family Nymphalidae; genus Pararge; species Pararge aegeria. Next base: position 19,923,713 of record NC_053186.1, read on the forward strand.
AGTTAATTTAACTGTTGCAACAACTAATAGCAAAGCAGTTGAAGTTCCCACTCTAGCTGATTTGCTCAGCTTTTGTCCGATCCTCTTGAATTTGAATTAATCGATACCCTTTAAAATATAGAAAAACCAATACATTAATTAAGAATGAAAGGACCTATCGATTAACATCTCCAATAATGTATGGCAAAATAATCTCCTCCTTTTCAATGTGACAACAATTAGATATATCTTAGCTTAAGTATGGAACTGGTACTGGTAATATTTGTATATATCATATTTATACAAGACAATATTACCAGTAATTGACATTTAAACTTTTACTGCAATTAACATTATTATTTGGGAGCGTTTACAGAACTTGAAAGACGTCTCCAGTCGTACTGGTATTCAGACCGCCTTTGTTTCCTTTAGACAAGTTAAATTACTTGAAAGAGTGACTTGAACAACGAACTCCTACCTGCTACAGAAGTCTCTAATCGGTTTAATAAAACCTGCATTTGTGCGAAAACATATCCTTTGTTGAATTCTATTTAATAAAAGTTAATATTTTTATTGCAACATAATACGGACGGCCCAGTTTGCAGCGACCCTGCTTTCTGAGTCAAAGGCCGTGGGTTCGATTCCCACAACTGGAAAATGTTTCTGTGATGAACATGAATGTTTTTCAGTGTCTGGGTGTTTATCTGTATATTATAAGTATTTTATGTATATTATTCATAAAAATATTCATCAGTCATCGTAGTACCCATAACACAAGCTACGCTTACTTTGGGGCTTGATGGCGATGTGTGTATTGTCGTAGTAAAAAAAAAAAAAAAAAAAACATAATACAATTTCTTGTTTCTATACAAGTTTCAATTTGACATAAAAGAATCGCAAAGTATAGCTGATCATCCTCAGCCTAATAACATCATAATGCTGGCACAAGCCTCCCCCACGGTAGAGAGGGTTTAAGAACATAGACACGCTATTCGAATGTGGATTGGCGTGCTTTCATGCTTATTATCACATGTTAGTAATAAAAACTGGGATAAAAAGCTCTGTGGTGGACACACTCATTATAAGTATTAAAGTAAATCTAATACAAATTCTTTGACCGACCCCGGTATCGAATGTACCTAGTAATCCGTCTTGAACACGCAAAGTATTATCAACTTAATCAACTTTAAACAAGAAAATTCCAAATAATTCCAAAGAGAAAAGGTTAAGTTTCCACTCTAATAATCCCAAAATGTTCACCAAAACAACAATTAATATTCGGATCGACAGAATACCTCTGCGCAAACACTGTCTGTCCGATCATGTGTAACTAATCTAACATAATTAAAATCACTGAAAACTAATCCGAGGGAGAAAGATATTGAAACCGACCGACAGTATTAAACAGACGGCAAAATTCCAGTCATTATTCGAAGCTTAGCTTCTCACCAAGAACTGTGTTGTGTACTTTACCGCGATTTACTGCATGAGTGGTAATAGTAGGTGATTTCCCGGTGAGGTGTGCTCATCTATACTTCCATACGTATAATGCGAATGCCAGTGTGTTTTTATTCATGTTCGGTCCAACTACTACACTGATTGCACTAAATGCATCTTTGTGAAAGCCATAAAACTTTCTATACCGTGAAACACTGAGATTAAAAAACTTACTTTGTTACTTGCTCGCTTGTAGTAGGACTTAAAGCAAAAATATCTTGACGAAATCTTTGACAGAGATAGCATCTTAGAGACTGCTATGAGATATTTTGTAGCCCGGTAAAATAGACAGTTCCCGCAAAGTTTAAAAAACCGAAATTAAATGCGGACGGTGCGCATAGGTAGTATAAATATACAATATCTAAGTAGAATGTTTTTTCAGGCGGAGACCGACGTAGAACTCACAGAAGAAGAGAAGAGAGCGTGGTCAAGTTTACACGGAGGCGGAGGATGGGGCAAAAGGGGGTGGCAAGACATGAGCTCGGCCTGGGGCAAACGTGGCTGGCAGGACTTAAACTCAGCGTGGGGAAAGCGAGGATGGCAAGATCTGAACTCAGCGTGGGGTAAAAGAGGATGGCAAGACTTGAACTCGGCCTGGGGTAAAAGAGGATGGCAAGACTTAAACTCAGCTTGGGGGAAAAGGGGATGGCAGGACCTGAACACCGCATGGGGCAAACGAGCATGGAGGGATTTATATCAGACTCCGTGGGGCAAGCGTGGCTGGCAAGACCTAAACTCCGCTTGGGGCAAACGGGGCTGGCAGGACATGAGCTCGGCATGGGGCAAACGGGGCTGGCAAGACATGAGCTCAGCTTGGGGAAAACGTGCACCAGTAAGCATATGATTTTATTTATTTTGCCGTCGTCTATTTCCAGCATTGTACTGAACTATAAAGGAATAAGCCCATAATAAGAAAAAAGTAACTTTTAAAAATATTGAAATCTAGAAGAGACTAATTACTACGTGTCTGTTAAGTATTGTTTTAAGTAATATAACTTTTACTCGCTTGAAAAGTAATATGAACTCTGTCAATGTTTAGGAGAAGTGGGCCAACTTCCACGGCTCGTGGGGCAAGCGCACCGCTCCGGAACCTGACTACGAGGACTACGAGGTTGCTTACGAGCACGCCATGCCGATGCAACAAGTATGTACATTTACAATATTTTTCAATTTTTCAGTCCATTGTTTGTATGTTCATGTGTTACGTCGTAACTCCTCCTAATCTACGCATTAGATTAGGTAAAAGAGGTATCGTTGATTTAATTTCTATGTTTCGCGTAGTTTAAGGACGCAAGTTATCTAAAATCCATTTGACATTGATCCATAATTAATACCCTCAATATATTACAAAACCAATTATCGTCATGCATTACCAATAAATCTATGCGAAGGCAAATCTCGACAGTATCATAACCTATCGGCCAAGTCAGCACTGGCGGGGGCGAGATGAAATATTGGAGCAGATATTGGAAGGCAGCGGTCCGCAGACGGGTTGTGATTAATCGCATGATTCGCGTATCAAAATCGTGTTTTTACGGATTTGTTTGTTTTTGTTAGATATATACGCCCACGCATTGTGCGCACGCAAATCAAAGTCAGAAATAATAATCGGCACAAATTCACCGGCAGAACATTCCAGTTTCAGTCAATTTCCTTGCAGTTGCTAACCAGCGGTTTTATGTGATATCCAGACATAATGTGCTATGAGATTAAGATATCTGTTATAAGTTGTCGCTATAAAATTGTTATTATTTTATTTCACTACAAGTTAGCATTCCAAATGTGCACTGCTAACTGTTAGGGGTAGGGTAGTTAAATAAACGAACTAACTATTTAACCGATACCTACTGGATTAATTCAAGCTCGCGATTCGCTCGGCGATCCTTATTTGGCGGCAGATTGTTAACTGGGGCCAGGGCGGAAGTCCTCAGAAAATAACTGATTAACAACTATTTTGAAAGGTTATTGAATCGGCGGTGTTCATAGGACCCTCTAGCAGTTTCAGTACTTCATAGTTCTTGTGTTCGGCGATTCATTTGATGACATATAATGATCGAACAACCTAAAGGGAGCTTCGAACACTGTCACTATCCTTTTTAGAACGGAGTCACTTTTCCAGCACCTGGGGACACCGCAATCCATCGGCCGTTCGAGTTCACAACACATTTATTTTGAGTATAAAACTAGCTTCTTGTAATCAAGTCAGAAAAGGATATACATTTCATCATCATCACCATCATATCAACCCATTAACGGCCCACTACAGGGCACGGGTATCCTCCTACAAAGAGAGAGGGTTAAGACTGTAGTACACCACGCTGGCCCAGTGTGGATTGGTACACACCTTTGAGAACATTAAGGAGAACTCTCAGAAATGCAGGTTTAAACACGATGATTTTCTTTACCGTTGAAGCAAGTGATATTTTAAATGCTTAAAACGCACATAACTTAGAAAAGTTAGAAGTGCACGCTGGGATACGAACTCGCCCCCCGAAAGTGAAGTCGAAGTCCTTCCCATTGGGCTATCACCGCTTAACTCGTACAGTTTATCCTTTCTAATTAGATCATGTAGAGATGCTCCGAGAATAGCTGTCTCTATCTCTGTAAACGTTAGCTTTCTTATGAGGTAAACATAATTACTTACGACTTATGACATCAAGATGCGTAAGCTTAATATTGACATCAATAGTTAGCAAGCTTAATATGCAGCTGCTTGAGGATTTTCATTTGTTTCACAATCAAATTGCTTGTGTCCAGGACGAAGCTGACAACTTACCCATGGACAGTCCGGAGAAGAAAGCCTGGTCGGCCCTCCACGGCGCCTGGGGCAAGCGGCCCAACAAGCAGGTCCAACTATACAACAACGGTAACTATCGCGACCCTTCACAATCTCTTTCTTATGTGGAAATAAGCTTTTTATTTCACAACCAAATTTACTAAAAGCAACTAAGAACCATACCGCAACTTGTATAGTAAACTAATTGCTATACAAGTCCCGGTATTGGCTGTGGCTACGCAAAAAAGGAGCCAGGTGTAATACGCGTAAACAATAATTAACGTGTTGGGCACTAGAAGCAAAGGCCTCCAAAGCAAACGGGATGTGTGGCTCTGTATGAGAGAGGCCTAGGTACTTATAACTTACCTGATTCAGCCATAACAATATCTCAGCTATTCAAATACTTTCTAGTTAAAAATGTTTATTCCATGATAGATTGCTTGGGTAACAAATTATTGTTCATACCTTTCTTTGTCCATATTTTCAATATTAGGTGTATTTTCCCAAATAAGGAGTAATTAACGAATGTTAATTATTATAATTGACAGTAGATATGCAATGCAATTCAACTACCTACCGTAAAGAAGCCATTCCAGAGCAGACGTCGTTTGGATTTGTAAACAAATGGTAAATTATATAGAAAATTGACTTAGCCTGCAATTGATTACGTAATTTTTGCTACTGAGTCTGTCATCTCACAGATTTTTGAGGGAGACTTTTCCCGCTGAACTTTTTTCCCTTTTTTGTGTTAATCCACTACAAGTTAGCCCTGACTGCAATTCAGTCTAAAATGGTAACGGGCTAACCCTTTAGGGTTATGGAATTAATATGAAACCTAATCGGTTACTACGCGACATCGTATCGCTACGCAACGGTACGCTCAATTGCAAGCGGCACCTTTTTGTCGTTAAGGTGGTGACTAGCCAAGACCGAAAACGAACCAAACCAAAGATAACTCAGAATTATAAATTCTTAAATTGCCCATGCTGGGGATCGAACCACTTATAAACACAGCGCACTCAATCAGGAAGGTCATTTTAAAGTATGGGTAGTTTCGTTTAGTCGAACTTCATAGTGTGTCTTTGACACTTTCAATTCTGTCATTTAGCAAATTGCAGTTTCTGCGGGCGACTATCGTGTTTCTGGCGGATGATGAGGAATATGTTTTATCAAATGAAGTAACTCTTACGGTAATGACAAAGAAACACAAAAAAACCGTGTACCTACTACTGTAAGGACTCAAGATTGGGCTTTTTTGACTATTAGCTTTATCGATGATCGCTAGGTTTATCAACATATCTTAAAATATATTTCATAAAAACCTTCAAAAGTCGGGGGTTGCCAGAAGCTATAATTGCGAGTGCTGGGGTTGGAATTGCTAAAATAAGCAACATTCATTAAGAACCAGAACAATACGTCTTGTAAAGGCATTAACTATTGGAATTGTTCAACCTATCAAACGAGACATCTATCTGAGCGCGACTAAGCTCAGATTGATGCGGTCGCGTCTGTTTGATTGATCGCCGATCGCGATCGCCCCTCGAGTCTTGACACAATGGCTACCGCCATTGCTTCCATCTCATTTAACTTAACAACGTTCTTTGTATTGAGATAAATAAATCGATCTCGTTGTAAATAGAGAGCCAGAAACAGTTTAATCTAGCTTAGAATTTCGGAGTCGAACATAACGTCATACAGTTACACCTTAGTGTTGTCGTTGTCAACACTAAGGTGCGGATATACTGGGGGATAAAATTACCCCATCAATTGCCCAATGTCTCGCAACATGTCTCGCAACACTGCGACGCATTTAGGTACATCATTCGCATGTGGACCATAATTCATCATGAGCGCACGGGTCGCGCGTCAGTGCCCTTTGATGCAGTCTAGTCGTGTGGCAATGTGACCACATATCTATATCTGTGCACAGCACTGACCACAATGTCGATGTGCGACGTTCTATAGGCACCAGCTAATAATGAAATGTTGCACATGTCCGGCAACCTGTCGCTTTAATTGTCCCCTATAAACAGAGAACCACTTCACAGGGCATGCAAGGAGCACGTCCTGCAATATGCCGCCCTGTGTCCATCAATTCGACCCTTCAGACCGGAACACAGCATTGCAACAGTGCTGCTTAGGCTGGCGATAGTACTTCCCCGGACGAGCTCTGTCACTAAACGCGCTACTACTACTACTGCTGTTTAATTGCTCGACATGTTCAGTAGTACACAATCACAGCCATACGCTATAACTTAATGTGTTAAGAATATAAGCTGGTATTGGTGCGGAGTTAAATAAGTCAGCGGCTAACTTAATCGAGGTTTGTAAATGAAGTGGTGTGGGTTGCCGTCACAGACAAACTGCAACAAGTGAGCCTGAAGCGCGGAGCTCAGAGCGATACTTGCTCTGCTCGTAAACGAGTAGTCGTAAATCACTTTACTAACGCGAAGCGAAACCGGAAACATTTATTTTGGAGGCGAGAGGATTTAATAAATTATCCGTGAACGGAATACTCTGCGCCGGGGTTTCGTTTTTTATGTTAATATATTCAGATTAAACATGAAAATATTCTAAAATTTTCTTGATTAAATACTTAGTTATGAATATTCATAAAAAATGTTATCAAGGAATCAAGGACACTGATCATTGTTTTGTTTTTAGAGATTTAATAACAAGTACGATACATTACTAAAACTATATTTAAGTTTAAAACCTGGGTTAATTGTACCTTTTAATTTTAGTGAACTTAATCGTTACAGTGAAAAACGGATCCCGAAATTGGTTATAGGCTTAGGATTACGATGAGGCCGCGATAGAACAGTCTTTTTGTAATGCTAATTTTGTGCCTTTGACAATGCTCTCGAATCAAAACGCGTTGGCAAGATCGAATTATTCTTGGAACAACTTGTGAGCTACTAAATTGAAAATTGTGAGATACCTATGTCCATAATCAACAAAAATAGTGCTCAAAAATAATATTAAATTAAATAATTTAAGTTTTTTAAACGAGCTTTTCCCTTAAAGTAATTCTTAATAATGTTAAATACTTAATACTTCAAAATTGGCAAAAGTCAAGTTAAGTAAGTAGGTTAAATTTATCCTCCGGTCATATTTAAATTACAAATTTTTTTCGTTTTTATTTAGTGGAGGTGCTCTATCAAAGAGCAATCAGTTAAAAGACTTTTGAAAATGTCTGATCTTTTTGTTGCATCAAAAGAACATTTCTCACAGTTTCCAATTTTCTTCTAATATCGAGTTTTTAATCTAACATAAATCTGTTATTGAAAACTCCGCCGTCACCGGAGAGTCAGTGGCTGTGTGCTTTGGACCGTTAAAGGCTTGGGAAAAGCCCTTACCAAGATATTCAAAGTTATCGTTAAGTCTCTTAAATATTCCAATATTTAAATACAACAATTCCGTTGATATAATTTAATACCGGGGGTGATGTGTTTAAGAATCACGATTTGGTTTTACAAAAAACAGTTCAATTTTACGTCACTTTTGCCCGTTTGTTTTCAAACGTTTAAATGCATCGTTAGCCAACTAGTCGGGCATACACTGGCAAACATTTGTTTCACCTTTCATTCATTAATATAAAAAACTTTTGAATAATTTAATTTAATGGTTTTCATTAATAACTCGGTAGAGAAAATTCACAATTGTAACATAATATTATGATCGGCAATATTTGAAGTCTTTATTATGATGATTTCCAAAATAACGTGGCAGCCTACTCTACAGGAGCGTACTACTGGAAGAGAGAGCCCGGCTGGACGAATCTCAGAGGCATGTGGGGCAAGAGGTCAGCGCCCCATGACCTGCCACTTGACGATGAGCACGGTAACCTCACGCGGAGACCTACGCTTTACCGCACCTAGAACCTATATCTGTGTAACATTGCTTTCTCTTCTTCCATGACCGTCCACCTAGTATGAACTGCACCTAGAATGTAGATCTGTGATACCATTGCTTTCTTCTTCTACGGCTGCCCCCCTTGTATTTTCTGCATCTAGAACCTAGTGTGTTGCACTACTTCATTTCGAATACTTTAGACTCCCCCTAGATAGCATCTAGCAATCTCGATTTACGCTACTTTATTCCCTTTTTTCATTTTCAATAATTGTCTTCCTTATGTTATCCTAAAGACGTTTTTCGTAGTTTTTTAAATTCCATTGTTAAACATTCTTTTATTGTTCACAACACAGAAAATCGTACCTGTTCAAATTACACAGATTTTTTTCTTCTTGGACTATTATTGTTGTAAATCCTATCTAACAATCTGTACCTATATACTCACAACATCGCTCTCTTGACTGTCTATAGAATCTAAATAGATCTGTTTGACATGTAAGTGTCTTCTCTATTGTTTTCTTTATTTTGATGTAGTCTGTAGTTAAATAGTTTAACTCTATTGTTGTTGCATTTAGTTAAATTAGCATCTAGAATTTAGATCTCTGTATATAACTATTTTCAATATATGTTATTGTCGTCTCATAACGTTTATAAAATGTATATTTACTGTTGTCTAAACTAAACTCAGATGTTAGATATATCATCTAGTACACTTAACTATTTTAACTACACTCATCGTCTCGTTCTTTCTAACTACGATAACTCTATTTTTTCCTTCAGTATTAAATGTAACATTAATTTAGTTCAAAATGTTTTAAATATTAACACAACTTAATATTATCGCCCGCATTTCTAAAAAAAATACAAAGCATATAGGTCTGACATCTCATCGTAGTCAATAAAATTCAAACATATTTATAATAGTTTCTTTGTTGTGCCACATTTTTATAAAATCTAGAGTTCCAATGCAGCAAAAATAAATCAAATGATTATCAATATGAGAACTACGGAAACCAGTTCCTTAACACCTTTTACAAAACAAATATTTTTTCATCAACAAAATCAAACACCATGTGCTTTCCGACAGAGTGCAGTCAACGAGCTGGAAACAAACCTGTGAGATAGAGATCCAGTTTTATAGATATTACACGAAATACCCAAATCCCTGCTTAGCGAGGCGCGGCGCGCGAAAATGGAGATCTTAACACGTGGTCACATGTTGCGATAAACAGTTAAATGAATATTTTTATAATTTAAAAATATATGCTTCAAATTAAAATGATTCTCGAAGAAGAAGGCGCTATCAAAACGTCCATGACGAAATAAAAATTAAAGATTTATTTGAATGATTCTGCAACAATCTGCAACGTTTAATAGACGGCTGAACTCACGCGAATTTATATATATAACACGTGTTTTGGAGGATTTGTGTGTTCGTGCGTATTGAAAGTAAATAATTAAATATGTTACTCATATTTTTCATTCCGTTGCTAAAAATGCAAACAAAATCTGCAGAACTATTTAACCGCACCGGAACTGCAACGTCGCTATCTGGACCTTCAGTATTCTTTTTTAAATTCTGACATACGTCATTCAGCGCTATTTTATGACGTTACCCGGATGAAGTTGTGTGCAAACAAAAAACGAAAACACTGATAGTCATTTCCCAGATATATGTGAACACAAAAAACCTGCAGGCGTTTCTGACGGAATTTACGGAGCCGGATGCCGGAGCCCGGAAGGCCACGAGCCCATATCTACCCATATATACTATGACTAGATATGGTATATACGTACGAACATTTAGTTTGTTTAAACGCGTTTATTACAACGCGTATAGAAACAATATAAAAAACCATACTTATGTGAGCTAAGAACTTATTACGGCGTCCAAATAATTTATTTATGTACTATGGGAAATAACAGGTTTCCATAATGATACAGAGCTCACGATTTGTAACTTTTTTTCTTCAATTACAGTTTTTTCATTTCATTTGTAATTCAAATGTAATTTTTTTTGAGCGTAATGCTCAAGTTTGATTAAGTCCATAAAATTATTGAATAAGACTACCTTTTATACCTCCGAACGTTATTATTTAGGACGAACATTTTAGTGTTGTCACAGATTTAAATTTAAGTAAATATTGAGCTACAACATCCGTTAATGAAAAATGTAAAAGTATATTTGCCTTTCTTCTAAAGAGAACCGAGAATAGTATCACAGAGTATTTTTCTGTTTTCCTTATAGATACATTTTTAAACAAAATAAAGAACTCCACGCATACTGAAAAAAGGAATATATCGGCCCTTTACCCGAACCCTTCCCTGAAGTGGATTACACCGACACCTGCGACACAGACAGCCTCCCAACATGACGCGAATCAAAGGGTCTGTTCTAAACGTATTCATTCTGCGTCACAAGCTCATTTTAATGCAACCTTCCGCATTTACAACTTAAATAATTACTCATAAAAATGGCCGTGGTATATGGATAGACAGCGATGTATGATGGAGCTATAGGGATTTCATGTTGAACTTGCAAAAAAATCATTTCTTGTAGTTGAGACAGATTGTGTTTGGCGTGATAAAATATCAGTGTCAATTATATGTAGCCTAGTAAAATGCACAAGCAGTTTATTTTTGCTTTTAGTTACATTGCTACAGTCCATTTTCTTTTTAAATTTTGTTATATTTTTATGGACACAAATTAAATGTTCAAATATGTACTGACTATGCACCGTAATTATTTTAACTTCTTGAAAGTTATCCTTTAATGACTCTATTTGGCCCATTTTATATATTGCACGAACAGCCCTCTTGTGCAGGACGAAAATAGAATCTATATCGGCAGAATTACCCCATAATAAAATGCCACATAAATACACAAGCCAAGCAGTTTCTATATCTGTCATATGACGAATCTGTTTAACAGCGTATGCTGCAGAACTTAGGCTGTTCGCTAAATTATTTATATGTGGGCCCTATTGAAGTTTAGCATCTAACGTTATACCTAACAAGATAGTCGTATCCACCAAATCTAATATATGATGCTTGCATCCAGGAAATCCTTGCAACTCCCATTATGTGTCCACGCAAGGGGATCACACTGCGTTTTCCGATGCGAACTCGCTACTCCAGCAACTTGGGACTTCTACGTCCATCAGTCCTCCGAGGTGTATACCTAAATAAGCCACTTCTCACCAATTGTGACCTAAGTCTAACTTTCTCTATCGCCCGTAGAGCGACTCTGGAGATACATAGTTAGCGAGTCTGTAACATGTACAGAAGTATAAGTCATTACAAGCCTTGTTCAAAAGATTTTGGTCATCAAGGACTAAAGAGTTTTGGGCGCTATGCTGTCACGAAAACGAACGTATGTAGCTGTAATTATCAAATCATGCCGTTGTATGGTATTTTTAAAACTCAAATGGAATGTTTATGCTAACGCCGTTCAGGCTTTTGCCGACTCCAGAGCTCTGGCGACATCTCAAACACAATGCGAACACGCAAAGCTTCCCGCGTGCATGACCGCCTCCCGTCGTCGAAATCCCTTAAACTTTTTCTCTTACCTGTCATTCTTTTTGCTTCGTACAAGATTAATGTGTCACAATTTCTTGTATATATGAACAAAACGAGTTTATCTAAACAAAAAAAGATGTGGTCCAGTTGTTTGCGAGCGAAAGAAATTAAAATGGCTGTTGTTACGTAGAGTTAGGGTTTATCATATATAATTACAAAAACTAATAAAATGTAATTCAGTTTATGGTTCTTTATATTTAATGGCACTAGCTACCTCGCCTGGTTTTGCGCTAGTTGCCTTATTTATAATCTTTTTCCGAGAGACCGAGACACATGATGTATTGATGGAGACCAAAATAAAATCTTGCGGTTCACGACGGAATGGCACCTATATAAGGGGTCGTGTTTTGTCAAATTAGTTCTCTTCACTGAACAATGAATCAGCGGATGGGTAGTCGAATATGCCTTAACCTCTTTGCCTGGGAAAGCATGTCAAGCCGTCGACTCAACATCTGACGTAAAAATGTTTGCCGAGGTTGAAGTTCGATACCAAAGCCCGCCACCTCACAAAGCAGTGTAGTAGTCACATTGCAGCGCCGTGGCATTTTAATTTCGCAGCAGCACTTTGTAATTGTAATAACCATAACGATGAATGCTTCTGATTGCCACATTACTTTTAACGTTTTGTCGAAAATGAGAAATCCTACTTATATTGAGGTCCTTAAAATAAAAAATTCTTCAATCTAATAGCTCCACAGTGAAATATCAAAAGAAATGTATAATTGTACGTTAATGACCTTCTTAAAAGTACTTCGCGGGGCAATTCAAAGCTGCGGCTAATGTCCACAGGACGCTCACAGGGAATACGTATAAAACTGCTAATTAGCACAATAAAAGCTAATTGTTACGCCGGAAACCTTCCGCTGCCGCTCGTTCACAGTATGATACAACCTTTTCGGAAATTTATTAACTCGGAAAAAAATGTAAACACTCATATTCAACCTTTCTTTACAAATATGAACAACATGTACACAAACCTGGGATATAGATTATTAAAATACTTTTGTGCAGACAGAGATGCAAAATAATAAAAAGCAAAGATTGCACGCCGCTAAGTTTCACCGTAAACACGGGCACCCACGCGTAGCATCTCGTAGAGCGTGGGGATCCGGAATGAGCCGGAGTTCCTATTGGTGCAGTCCGTCAAACTTTCTTTATTTAAATAGACCCATAGAAAGCACTTTCGATGCGTATATACAAAACTTTTCATTGCAGGATGGTGATAGCTCTATTTATAAATTTTTAAATAAAGCTACGTTGAATCCAAATGCTACCTGTAGAGCTAAGTAAAATACGCGAGTTAAGAAGTAGCCTACACCAAACTTTTTTTTATTTTTTAATAACATAATCTCTAATAAGATTTTACTATGACAGCCGATTGGCGCAGTGGGCACTCCGAGTCCAAGGCTGTGGGTTCGATTCCCACGACTGGAAAATGTTTGTGTGATGAACATGAATGTTTTTCATCAGTCATCATAGTACCCATAACACAAGCTACGCTTACGTTGGTACCTTTTTTTAGTTAAAGGTTAATTTAAAAATCTATTATTCACACCGTCACTTCTAAGAGTTTGCTGTTTATAGACTTCCTCTCTTTTCGGAGATAAAGAGTTAGATCAAATTTTATATATCATCCATCCTGACAATGTCCTACTATAGGCCTCAGACCGGGGTCACTCTTAAAGGAGAGAGAGTTCAAGAGTGTACACCCACCATGCTAATGCTGCCAATGCGGTTTGGTGGAATACAAAATTATTAACCTACTGTTTCAGTTGACTACTTAGTAACATAGACTTACACATCCACAATTTAAACTGCCAAACAGCTGGTTCGTTGAGTTAAGCACGCATTATTCTCCCTTAAACAACCCCCTCTCCCATCCCCGGCTGGCCGCGCTGCGATCATAATTAATCCTTTATTATTGCGAGTCGTGTTCCACCGGCCGTCCGCGTCGATGCCGAAAAGAGGCTTATGAAATTAGACCGTTTCAGCTTGAAGGGTTTTTGTGAGGGAGCACGGACTGTTCACTGAAGTAGCGATTTATAGGTCATCTTTCTCTTAGTATTTGTTGGTCATCTTCCACTATCAAAATTCAAAAATTCAAAATGCAAAACTCATTTATTTCAAGAAGGTTTAATATAACCTTCTTGAAATAAATGAGTTTTGCATTTTGAATCGTCAAGTCTATCTGTGTATAGTGACTCTACCACCGGTTCGGAAGGCAAATTCTACCGAGAAGAAGCCGGCAAGAAACTCAGCAGTTGCTCTTTTCCAATATCAAAAATGTACACTTTACATTTTAAAATTCATTTTTCTATCTTGTGAGAGATGAAAGCGAAGCCGGATGCTTCCAAGCATCCTTGTCATTAAGAAATTCATCAATTGTATAATAACCTCGCTCTAATAAATGTGTTTTAACACATTCTTTAAACTTATGCATTGGTAGGACCAAAATTACCTTAGGAATCATATTATAAAAGCGTATACTCAATCCCACAAATGACTTCTGCACCTTTCGCAGACGATATTATATCAACCGATCGACGTCCCTTACTGAAGATTGTGGTCTTTGGTAGGAAGTTTCCACGGCCTTGTTGTCCTGACAAACTTTCGTAAATAAAAAATAACTCATCTAGATTTATAATTTAAAATAACGATAAACACTAAAATTAAAACAACGGCATTTCGGGCAACAAAATATACGCTCAAATCCGTTGCGTTTTAATGCAGTAAAAAATTATATTTCGTTCTTTCCGAACATAAACTTAAATTACGTTTCAGCAAAATTGCTCGAATAACAGAATCCATTCGCTGTTACAATTGCCTGAAATAAACGACCGCGTACAGTACCGTAGTCACTCACTGGAAGGGAGGAAATACGAGTGGTACGGGGCCGTGCAACAGGCATTATATATTGCCTTCCAATGTAACAGTCCCTAAATCCTACGGATAATGCACAAGGTTTCGGAGGATATAACTTAACTATTTACCCTCATGTCTTTAAATCCATTTAAATGAATTCGCAAATGTGTTCGTTTGTTTGTTCGGCTCATATCTCCAACAAATTAGGTTGCATGCTGGAGAAGGACATGAAATATCCTGGGAAAGCACCCAGGGCGGTCCATGGATGCTTTTCTCGCGTCTTAGTAGAAAAAACCGATATTTTTTATTCATCGTGCATCCTGAAGAAAGACTTGTGATATTTATTGGCTTGCAATATTCCCGCCAGATTTTAAAAACGACGAAGCTGCAGGCAACAGTTGGTTCGAATGTCAATACAAAAATAATTCTTTATTCATTATCAAGAAAGTTATTTCACAGAAGACATCATAGTAAAGGTGATGTCGCAGTAAATAGTAAATTATGCGCGTCCACCAAAAAATTGGTTGGGCCACAGCGTACTCTTATTTTATTATAAATGACTCAAACCAGTATTTATATAGGATGGGCTACTTTGTTTTGGCATTTTCCGTTAATTAGACAAATTTCATTTATCTGGCTCGCTCTATTTTCCTGTACAGATAAAGCTGATTTATATCTTCAAAGTGAAAGACATTTATGTTAGAAATTCTAAAGTGTGAAAAGTTTAGCACACACTAGCAAACTGCAATAGTATATTTAGCTATAAACCTGAATTCATACAAGGGCTAAATTTCATCCCGCCAATTGAAAAATCCCCTAGGAATAGATTTTGTTATTGAAAGTAGCGAGTAGAAGTTGTTTATATATATTCACATTTTGAATATTTAATTTACTAACTACTACAGCCTAATAACCGATACAAGAATAAAAAAATTATATACTACGACAATACTACTACTAATACGGGTACTAAGAAGCTGATGAATATTTTTATGCATATTATAAATAAATACTTACAATATATAGATAAACACCAAGACACTGAAAAACATGCAACGTTCGTTCGTCACACATTTTCCAGTTGTAGGAATCGAACCAGAAAGCAGGTTCTCTGCTCTCTGCGCTTATCGGCCGTCAACAGAGGCCGTACAGATTACCTATGTTTTATTTCCTTTTTATAATACTTGTTATTTGTTTTGCAGACGTAGCTGCGGACGAGGCCTAGACTACTGGCAACTGTAATGTATGTACACGAAATACTAGTCATATCCAAATATATTCGTCTAAACATACTTTCATATGTTTAAGTTTAGATATTGTTGACCCTTCAATCTCCATTTACGCGATGGAGCTTTATCAATACATTGGCGGCATTAGTTCCTAAGTATAAGATTATTTTATATACCATAGATATTATTCACTTCGTTAATGTTTCTCAGTCGACCGTACAAATAAAACTCTAAAACCATGTCACCTTCTAGAGTAGTGCTACTAGGTCTTATTTTATCTGGCATCGTCTAACCGACAGGATCAATATATAAAAACGTTGTTATATCTTTAATATCAAGAAGGGACAGTGATATTTGTGAAGTCACGGGCCTAAACCTTCAATACTTTAACGTGGAAAAAGGACGGAGTACATAAAGTCAGTATACAACGGCTTTGGGCTTTACATTGTATTATTTGTATTCTTTTCATATGTTTAAGATAAGCCGGAACTAGAAGCCTTGTTGATGGCATTATTACATTCCCTACTTTGTAGTTTTATCCTTGACTGTCTTATTGTACTCTAGTTATTTTTCCTTAGCTAAGATCAAAGTTACACAAATCGCAGGTACCGTAGTAAGCGACGATGAAACGCTCGATCCTTAAGATATTGGTACCGTCTACCGCGAAATAACCAAAGCATATTGTGGTATAGCAATGGTGCATGAACTTAATATTTTTATATCAATTACTTTACTTTACAACAATTTATTTGTATCTAGGTTTTTGTGTTTTTTACTTTTATAAATGGATATGCTGTCCCTTTTGAATTTCTTTATAACCCATAAATCCGTACACTTATCCTTTGGGGTCTCTATCTAATCAAAGAGATGGTATAAGCCTCGACTTTGTAGAGAGGAAAGATTTCTGGTTTGTATTTCTAAATTATTTCTGCTACAGCTCTACGGTGATTCTGCAAAACTACAATTTGAGTGTTTTCAAAAAATAAATAAGCAGATTCATTAAATTATAAGTTATTACTTATATAAGTTATTACTTATATAAGTTATTACTTATATAAGTTATTACTTATATAAGTTATAACTTTGCGGGTAAACACATTCAAAAGAAGATTAAAAGTATTGGTTCTGTAAGTTAAGGCAGTTGCATCTTAGAATAATTATCTTTGTTTAGGTGAGATCTTTATTTATACGATATCGGCATACGTAGCGTTAGTCGCGGCGATGTTTCTGTATGTAATTCTAGTTAGTTGAATTAATTCCTAGAGCGTACGGATTCATTGTATTTTATTAGTAAAGTTGATGTACATGGAAGGGCTTCGTTCGATGTTGACGTTTGTCCAATAAAAGTTTTATTCAAAGCTGTGACTGGTTTTATTTCATTACCATTTATTACATCCTACTTATTTATTTATTTTATATTCTACTTGAACACGGTACATAAGCATAGATGCTAAGTATAATACATGGAGCCTCTTCTAAAAAATACTTATGTATGTTTAAAGATAATATTCTTCCACACTTCAACAACTACAGCTCCGAGCAAACTGTAAAAAAAGTTGAACGTGCAGTACACGTGATAGAAATTAAACTACTAATATTAACTGTAGTTACAGTAATTGTCTCATTGCACTGCATTGCTTATCTGTACCTTATATTACTATCATGAAAAATTCTTTTATATAAACTGTTCAATCGCAAGCCTTCAGGTATCAATAAGTGAATGTTTTACCCTAGCTTAGTTAAGTTTTTCACTGGAAATAGGGAGTCCTGCTAAGTAAAGCTGTAATATGTGACTTTGTCTAAGTTTCAATGAACTGCTACTCCAATTTTCAACTAACACCAAAAGCTAGCTAGCTAGTTAGCTAAAGAAGCACTATAAGCGTTCTACAGCTTTAACAGGTTTTTGACTCATATTGTTGTCTCTCCAGCGACATGTATTGTACCTATGAACCGTAGGGACAATATTTCTCACAGAGTATCTCCTTGCTCCGTCCTCAAAAAAAAAACTGCACATAACCTAAAATAATAAAATAAAAAATGGTGTAAAATTAATTACCCTCCTATTAGTTGTCGGTTAAAATACTAACGAACTGATAGACGTCCAAATATAATATGGTAAGTAAATATTGTATAGACAAATGACCCTTTATTGGAAGTACAGGATCAATCATCAAATATTAAAGGCTTGCAAACACACATTATTGGCGATTGTTCTCAGCATAGCAAACACGCCATGTTTGACCAATTTCCATCCAATCTTACAAACGACTGACTTATAAACACCATGTATTTTAATAACCAAAGATAGGTTCTAAAAACATAAAGTCCTTAGTGTTATCCTTGTCAGTCTCCTTGCAGGGCAGCAATTTCTCCTTCTTCCACTTAATTAGGCCAGTGCCTAATTAAGTGGAAGAAGGAGAAATTGCTGCTCCATTGCGAGTTGGCAGGCTTTAACCATTAGTATTAGGTTTAGTAGTAGTAGAACTGTTGATAACAGAGCTCGTCCGGGAAAGTACTACCGTCGTGATTATTTCTGACCCCAAGCATCATTGCTGTGTTCCCGTCTGAAGAGCGTGGTTGCCCGTGTAATAATAGCCACATGGGACTTAATACCTAAGTACGTTATTATTATTATTATCGGCCATCTGCTTAGTCCATCAATTATTACAAAAAAAAAGTTTATTAACGCAATTGACTAATTTGACTTTTTACACCTGGAACAAGCAAGCGTTTCAAAAGCGCTCTTAAAGGCTTACATGAAATTTACTTTGTTTTTTGGATAATAATTGCAAACTATGTTATACATTACGTGCCCTAGATTCAGCAACTTGCAGATTCAAAGATCGCAGGATTGGCACATATTTCATATTTCATATAGTTGGCTATTATGTAGGTACTCGTATATGAGACCCTGTCAGGGCGTTGCAAATATAATTATTGATTGAGAACCAGAGAGTACAAGTATGTCAGAACAACGAAGCAAGTGAAGAGTACAGTGTACGTGCTATTGTTCTCTTACCTCATTTAACTGGTCACCCTACCGCCCAATGCCTACCTATCGAAATAGAACAATCCGCGCGCAATCCAGCTGATTGTGTACATTGAGTAGTGTTTGTACACGTCGCTGTGCGCCGCCGCTGCCCACGCGTGTAGTATATTACTCTTTATTAATACTCAAATCTTCCTCACTATACATGGACATTTACAAGACATCCCCTATAAACCGAATCATATTTTATACTCGATTAATATAAATGGTTATAATTTCACCTGTATAGACTCGACGTCACATTTAAGAATGTATGTATGCGCATATGAACACGCGTTTTAAGTAGGTATTGTTCTGTTCTATTCTGAGAGAAAAGATCCAAATCTTAATATCTTTTATCTTTACTGAAAAGTTTGTACAGTTATTTCTCTATAATATTGATCCCAAGGAAAACTAGTGATAAAAATAGAAAAGGTATTGAAATAGCTGATAAAATAAGATATTTAGGACCCTGGTTGCATAAAGGAAGTTTTTATAAGTTTGACCGCTTCGTCTATAAATGTTGTGCATTTTTTTATTACAGTTGTATCTCAAAATAGCAGGTTTGGTATTTTTTTTGGATTATAGGTCGTGAGTGAATGTAATATATATTATAAATTCTTCGTGAATTTTTCTACTTGTTGTTGCTTTCATCAAGAACTGTAGGTCTTAGGTTTAGGATTGTAGTAGAATGTCGAAATCAAGATTGCTATTACGAGACGGCATTGTGGCTTCTCGCTTTAAGATAAAGGGAATTGTTTCAATAAACGGAAATTGGGGTTTAACTTGTTTCCCTCTATCTGAGAGAAGCACATTTAAATCTTCTAATACTATAAGGAGCTATAAACTTGTTTTCGCCAGCGTGTTTAATTTCTTTAATCTCGTTGGAATCCTTTAATCAAAGTATGTTACGAAACACATCTCATCACACACAAAAGCGTATTTTTTGGTTATAAAAATAGACCGCAGGTTGTTGCAATTCTGTTTGCACAACAATTATTGAAAATTGGTGGTACTTTTAACATTTAATACTTTATATTTACATTTTGCACGGGCTGTTGCCAGCATTCTTCGCCCGCGTTTATAGTAATCGTTTGTTTTCCTGGGATAAAAGTGGATAAAAGTCAAACACGTAGTCAAATATTTCTTTATTCAAATTGGCATATAGAAAGCACTTTTGATCCGTTTATTCAGTGCATTCATTATATTTTTTGATATATAAATACGTGCTACAAATATTTCAAGAAAATAGTTTGCATTATTCTAGGTATCGTAAAGCTGACATTGCAATGCGCAATTTGAGTCGAGTTCGTGTTGAGTCCCATTTCATAAATTTCCAATAATATCGATTCCACTGACACTTAATTATTAGAGCATTGTGAAAACGTTTTAATTACTTTAATGTCGTTTATACGCCATTTATTTGTCCCCTAATTCCTGCGAGCGCGCTCTGCGGCGGCGTTTAGCAATTTAAATACTACGCGAGAAGAGCACGGGCTCTCGGCCCGGCTGTATGAATACATCTCAATAATTACCACTGGAGAGTTATTGTATTTGTTTCCTTGGAACCCTTTCATTATTGTACTACGTTTATAATAATGATAATAGTATTCCATTTAATAGGTAGTTCGAATAAAGACGAAATTGCGTTTCTTTGTGAAAATACAAGAAGCAATATTTAAAGCCTATATTTCAGGTCTTTAAATAAAATAATTTCGCAATAAATAAACTCTCATACATATTTCAATGTCAGTAACTGGTGACTTTTAAGAAGGTTCGATATACGTATGTTACATAGGATCAAATAAAAAATACATAGGTAGTCCCTAAAGACATACATACGGGGTCAAGTCAGTAACGCTCAACATCGCGAATGGAGTGACTTCCTAACGGAGTGAATGCATACTCAATCTACTTTGTAATCTCTACAAAGCCTAATCCCGTCGGAAAGGCTACGATGTGCGCATAGCAATGTCAATACAACAGCACTGCATTGTAGTGCCGTTTGCTACGTGCGAAGCGCGGGAGTAGTGGGCTAAGTACGGTTTCCTGTCCGCACACGCGCTACCCGCGCAAACACTCGCGAACCGCGGTCATTGCTTTTTATTGTACTGCTATACTAGTGCCGACGCGTACAAGGAAAAGGTTATAATATTAGGAAAAATAAAACTTCATTGCTTTCTTGTAGCTGTTTGGAGAAAAGAAACGGTATGTATTAGCACCATAGTATGTTAATAAGTATATATGGCCCTCATAAGAAGGCTCAGAGTCACTCAGCGGGCGAAGGAGAGAGCCTATGCTCGGAGTATCTCTACAAGTCAGATCAGAAATGTGGAGATCCGTAGAAGAACCAGAGTAACCGACATAGCTCAAAAAGTCGCGAAGCTGAAGTGGCAATGGGCGGGGCACATAGTTAGGAGAAAGGATGGTCTTTGGGGTCCAAAGGTGCTGGAATGGAAGCCCTGTACTGGTAAGCGCTGCGTTGGTCGACCCCCAACGAGGTGGACAGACGACATTAAGCGCGTAACAGGTCGCCGCTGGATCCAAGCGGCTAAACCGTGGAATTTGGAACTCCCAACAAAAGACCTATGTGGACGTCTATCGGTGGATATGATGATGTTAATAAGTTATGCCACGCATATCACGGTATTATTGTTATATAAAGTTAGGTGGTGTTTTTTACATTGAAGTTTACCAGTCTCGTTCAGCAGAGGGCGCTGTGGTGCTATAAGTACGTGGAAGGGAAGTGCTGGGTTGAGAATTTGTAAATTGAAATCGAAACCACTCATATGGGCATAACCAGGGTGTTGACCAGCAAACATATTATATAAAATGGAAAATCCCTCTTCTTGGTTTCTACGCATCATCGTACCGGAACGCTTAATAGCTTGGCGGAGCGTCTCTTTCTGTAGGATGATAACTAGCCCCGGCCAAAGCCCTGATCAGACAAGAGAAAATTCATTAATTTTAAATTCCCATATTGATCCTACCGAGGTGCGAATCCAGGACCTCTCACTTAAAACCACAGCGTTATCCGCTGCGCCGAGGGGTCGTCTACTACACGCCACTACCTCACTAATGGTCAGACAACATCAAATAAACCACAGGGAATGGCTGGTCATCTTGTGGCAATCCCTGCAATAGACTTATGTCCAGCAATGAGCAGTGAGCCATCGGTCAGGTCGGCCATCACCCATTGCTAGCCGTTAATAGAGGTACTATTATTAGCTCGCTTTATGAAAATTACCGCACAAAGCTGTTTAGGATATAGAAACTATCTGTTTAATGTACAAACTTATTTCCCCAAAACGATATACCCCTTTGGGATCACCCAATAAATAAGTCACGGTGAGCCCCGCTGACACGGGGCCAATCTACTTATCTCATGTAACACACGGTTATAAAGGGGTTTTGTTTTTTATTAGCCTGGCCCTTTATCAACAACTATTAAGGTATCCACAAAAATCTAGTAAAGAACTGATCACACATATCAATGTATTTCTTTAGTTTAATATGTAATAATAAACAGAAGGGAAAAATAGTTTATTTATATACTTATACTCTTTATTTGTACACCAAATCAAGTTCAGAAAAACAAAAAATATAACAAACACTTCAAGAATGTAGGATACAAAAGGTGGCCTTATCGCTAAGTAGCGATCTCTGCCAGGCAACCTTAGGATTAGGAAACTAAGAAGAAAAACGAAAAGGTGGGGTACACTGTTTAAAACATACATAAGAAAAACTACATACTAATACATAATACAGACTACACAAATACAACAATACTATTGATAAATATAAAAATAAATGTAATATTCATACATACCATAAATACTTAAATATGAGTTAGAGTAAATAAATAATGGTCGTTTTTGTTGAGAGAGATAATGAACCTTAACAGCATTTTAAAATATGCCCAGTGATTTCGACTTTCTTATGTTCAATGGAAGTGCAATCCACAATTCAGTAACTTTGACAGTGAACTCATGCTTGCTTCACTCGACATTTGCTCGCAAATCCAACGAACCAAGGAGTACTACAAAATTATACTTTTAATTAAGGTTTGAGAAGGCACCATAATACAATGTGAAAACTAAGTCCGCACCTAAATATTCTCTTTTGGTAGTAGGATCATCAAGTTCATTACAATATTTTTATTTCCATTGCAAATTAATTTCATGAAAAGGCTTTTTTGTAAACCTTGGAATAGGTTTTATTTCCTTTTTAGCTCTTTACTTTTTGACTGAGTATGTAAATACGATGAATAATCATGGTGCACATAAACCATTACATCCGGACACGACATTCAGTCACGAAGATTACCACGAATGAGAGGTTTCCAGATAGCCTTAGGCCCAGCAAATGTAACTTTAGTTCCGCCTACTAGGGACACAAAGGATCTGTGGACTGTAGTGTTCTGGTTACGGGGCTGGTCAAGTACTGCAGCCGCAAATAAACCTGCAAGTGGACACTACAGCGGAGCGATTATCAGCTCCTTAATACATACAACAGCGACACAAATCACGTTTTTATCGCACGCCGCGTCGTAAAACCTTCAGCTGCACAATGAATGCACGTGTCGTGTTCCGCAGCACCGGCACAGGCGGTAGGGCTACCAGTAGGGTATGTATTTTGGCGTCGTCGGTCCAGTTGTTGTCTTTGGCTTTTAGCGATAAGGCCATCAAATTGCAATCTCTATCTAATTCCAATCATAAGCTATCAAACTATAAGTGTAAATGAAAACCGAAATATTACTTCACAGGCTATAGACGCATATTATTTACTGTCTCTGAGATAAAGTTGTTTGTCTCGTAGCGTAGGAACTATGCGCGTGTCGGTCTTTTAATATTCAATAGGATCGTTTAAGTAAATACTTAAAATGTTTGGAATTAGTTTGTATGGAAAAATTAATATGCTTCTTTTGATTTAATATCTCATAATAGATTTTCAAACCAGTTTCGGTCCTTAGCACCGGAATGGCAATCATTTCGTCTTTAACCGGTTAAACTGTGAAAACGGCTTTTTTTAAATTTCATGCGATTGAAATAACCGGTAAATTCAACAGAGGTTTTCGCATGAAGAGTAGTAGTATGGATAAAGAGTACACCCAGACAAAGTTTTAGGTCGAGCTAGTAATATATATTTTCGAAAATTTCACAATAGATAATTTCATTACATTTTACACTCGTTTTAAGAAACACAAACAAATAGTAACTCTTTCGTGATCGGCAAATGCGGCAGTAACGGGCAGCCCTGCAGCCGTTTAACGCTTCTCACTTAAAACGATTGCCCCGCAGAGAAATTGCTCTGTCTCCTCTCGACAAGAACATCATTTTCTGTGCACCCTCCTCCCCCAGCACCTCTTGGCGACACTCTTCAAATGGTTGTTTTTGCGTCCGCCCGCCAGAGAGCGAGTTCAATTCACAGTTAAATGTTATATTAAATTGCGGCGTACGTGTATTCCATAAAGAGTCAAAGGTCTTCACTTGTATACGCGCGATTTTAAACCTATTCAAGCAAATTCAGCCGTTGGTTCCCTCCCACAACTGGAAGATGTTTGTGTGATGAACATGAATGTTTTTCAGTGGTGCTTATATATATTATAAGTATTTATGTACATTATTCCTAAATACTTATCAGTATCTTGGTATCCATAATACAAGCTCCAATTACTTTGGGGCTATAGGGCGATGTGTATATTGTAAAAAAAACTGACTTTGTCATATTATATAAAGCTTCCTTGTCGAGCGTGGGGCGCCGACTTGGGTACGGAATAAGAGACGCAAAAGTTCACTGTCAAATCGCATGTTTCAAGATAATAAAGACTGCGTACCTCTCAGGGTAGGTAGGTCTGTGGGGGGCATTACGACCCTTTTACTGTAAGAATGTCATTTCAAAGGTCACTGAAGATTACTGTGCAGTGTGCTTTGAGGGAAATAGAACTTATGTTGGAACACAATTTGCTGTAGCCTTAATACGGTAGCGCGACAACAGTTTATACAAAAAAAGGTTACGGGACGTAATC
The DNA here is from genome assembly GCF_905163445.1 of Pararge aegeria. NCBI lineage: Eukaryota > Metazoa > Arthropoda > Insecta > Lepidoptera > Nymphalidae > Pararge > Pararge aegeria. Next base: position 19,948,546 of record NC_053186.1, read on the forward strand.
AGAGTAGTTTGTATCATAGAGTTGGAGTGTAGCATCGCGTATATCAAAGGAGAGTGAATCGGATCACAAGATGTAATCATGAAAAACCAGAACGACCCACTATGCAAAAATTTGCCTCATAACAAAAATAACATTTAGGTACTTACCTCCGCGCAGTTCTCAAAGCAAGCCACTATCTAGAAACTATTTAAAACTTAGAGAAGATAAGAACTATGTTAAGTGCGATAAGTATTAATTGTCCCGTGGTTTGATGAAAAAGGAGTCAACTTGAGGAATCCACTAATTAGTTTCCACTTCCAGCGCGGAGCTCGCTGCGGAGCGACCTCGTCGTCTGCAGATTGTTCAAATACTTACACGCTCCACCGAGACATAGACTTGCTGGCGTGTTTATAAAATTAAGTTAAAGCGAACCTAGCTTTAAGGTTACACGTTATTTAGCACGACCTCTGCCATTGCACGACAGCTTCTTTGTTTTTATGGTAACGAGAAGAAATCTCCTGATATGATCGAATGAACGACTAAGAAATCATTGCATCATCTTTGCATCGTCTGAGTCTCATTCAAGACTGAAGTGTATCGAAAATTCATGAACATTTTAGATACTTCTTGAAAAATACTCATTAATTAAATTAAATAATAATTCAATTTAATAAATTATATGGCACTTATTAGGTTATAGTTTTTTCTAAATTACACAGTTAAAGTTAACTAAAGAGTTACCAAAATTATTCATGGTTTGCAGAAAGATGCGAGTTACGTGTGTACTTACGACCAAACAAGAATCTGATTATATTCATACTGTTAGGGATTTGCTCGTAATGAATATGAAAATTTTATATAATTTACTGATTTGAGCTCACATCTTCCAAAAGTCTCCCGCAAACAGAGTCGAGGCTCGCAAATTCCGTTACAGTTTTTTACCGTCGTCTATTTTTTCGTTTTCGACTGAAGTCAACAAAAAAGCAAGCATGTATAATTAGGTATCTACAAATAAATTATATTTCAAATAGGCCTACTTCTAGGCTGGCTAGGGTAGGCTGTCAGTTTGTATGTCTGACAGCGGTAATTCAGGAAGTGCAAGTTTGCAGCCTCCTTACAAAGAAAGCAAAATCACACTATGATTGTAATGTTTTATCTTTTTAGTAGGCACCATCTGTCTCCTGTTGTAATCAGTTATTTTATGCATATACGTAACTTATACAAAACAAGTTCGTTAAATTATGAATCAACTAGTTATTTTGCTGGGTATCCTAAAAATACCTGTAAACAACTGATATTAAGTCTAGGAAGTTCTTCACAGATGAAAAAGATAAGCTATTTCTGACTGAATGGTTATCTGCTATACACGATTAGGTTTTTTTTTTAACTTCTTTACAAGTTAGCCCTCGGCTGCAATCTTATCTAGTAGTAAGTGATGATGCAGTCTAAGCGGGCTAACCAGTAACGGTTATGAAAACCCATAGGTACCGCGGTGATAGTTTCACCGCGGCATCGTGCCAGAGCGCTAAATCGCTGGCGGATTAAGTTAATGTGTCTCAGATAAGTAAGGTTTTTTTAGTAATTTCATATGGGAAAACACTAAGAAGGTTTAGTGGGATTCCTGATTATTGTGTTCGTGTTTAATTTTAGTAACGGAAATAAAAATATTGTTGCAAATATAGTTTACATTTTAGGTCGCGTTTCGTTTGCAACGTTCCGAAACCGAATCAGGTCAATTCGCGCTTTAAACAACTTGAGGGTTTTATTCCGACATCGCAGTAATTTTTTATCGCAGAAAGCTCAATACTGAGTCGATTGTCGCCAAACAGAGAATACTTAGTACATTTGCACTTAACGGCCACGGCGGTCGTACATGTATGCGGTTGGGAGGGACATTACTCGACAGTTTAATATCGGCGGCTTGGCGATGTATTGTGCTCCTTTGTATCGGCCAACAGAATAAAAGCTGGTGCGCTTTTACTCAGTGCTTCTGTACGCTTGTATTAGGTTTTCCTGCCAAGATGTTTCATTTTAAATTCTCAGCCTCCGAAGATTTAATATTACGCGTTATATTATTTTCTTACACTCCACTTTTCTAACCCTTTCATTAGTTAATTATAAACTAAATATGTTTATCTACTCCCATTCGTTAAATCCTCTAAAAGATTCCGAAACAGATGATTATTACTACCGTACTACAATTTTTCAATAGCGATAGACGAGATAAAGGCCTGCTGGTGATAAGTGATGATGCCTCTCAGATAGTAGCGGGCTAACCTGTTAGGGATTTGGCATACCCGCGTTACTACGCTTTGTCGGTAGGGTGGTAACTAGCCTCTCCCAAGGTGTTTGAATGGAGACTGCGTCATGTAAACGCAGCTTTGGTAAACAAGTTGCGCTGAAACGCAGGCAGCACAAGACCACACAACAAGTAAAAATGTATAGGGTAAAATTTTCATTAATGAGTACAAAAATATAAGAAGGTAGTCACAAAATAAATTTCAAATTAAGTCAGTCTGGGTTTGCGCTGAGCAGGAAAGTAACGACAACTTGAACTATAAGACGTGATATGCGGAAATAGGTCGATGAGGTTATCAAAAGATCTGGTGCGAAGAAGATCCACACTACGATTTATCCCTACAGAATATTGAATTTAACTTATGAATCATCAATCAATGCACGTTAGAAAATATTTCCTACTTGAACTTCATTGGTCGTTTCATAACAATGCGTAATTTATCAGTATAAAAATTAAAGTCACAAAATAAATGTCAAATAAAGTCAGTTTGAGTTCAATGCATTTGTGTTTCACTTTCAAATTACAAATATTACAGGTGTAGAATTTAAATTTACACTTACTTGGTGGATGGTTTCTTTGTCCACGCCACCAGCAAGCAGGCAGAACAGGCAAGACCGCATTTCTTCACTCTGCAAGCCGGAGACAAGCTGATTCCCTGTTGTTCTCTTCCAGCAGTGCACCAAAGTTGCAATGTGTAGCAAGATGTTAGGTTTTGGAGGTTTTGGAAAAACGCTCCCACGTTTTCAGTTTCCGCCTGCCGCCATTGTCGAAACACGTGCCGCTCGGTGATTTCACATCTCTTCGGTTCTAAATGCTCTCGAACTAACGTCACCAACTGTTCGAACACTTAGTCTTCTGGGTTATCCGGCAAACACAAATCACATATAAGTTCGTATGTGGCGGGGCCGACATGCGTGACCAACGTGGCCACCCGTAACTCACGCCCGATCGCATTTAGTAAAATGAACTGTTCTACGAGCCGCACATAGGAATCTCACTTTGCCCCGCATGAATATCAAATTCATGTAACTTTACTTTACGTAAGGCATAATGAAGATTATTAAACAAAATTACCGAAAAACTGCGCCACTTGTAATTGGAAAATGAAACAAAGACATTGAACTCAGACTGACTTTATTTGACATTTATTTTGTGACTTTAATTTTTATACTGATAAATTACGCATTGTTATGAAACGACCAATGAAGTTCAAGTAGGAAATATTTTCTAACGTGCATTGATTGATGATTCATAAGTTAAATTCAATATTCTGTAGGGATAAATCGTAGTGTGGATCTTCTTCGCACCAGATCTTATGATAACCTCATCGACCTATTTCCTCATATCACGTCTTATAGTTCAAGTTGTCCCTACTTTTCCGCTCAGCGCTGTTTAGTTCCGCGGCACGCGTCACGTCTTCCACTGCTGATTGTGTCCCGCGGGAGCGTGCGGGACGCCACAAGCCGGGGCGCGGGACGTGATGCAATACCGTCCCGTATTAAGGTCTCATAGATACGATATGAGCCGCCATTATATTGGTGTTAGTGTGAATCAAAGTTATAGGTAGCAGTCACCTGCAACTTCTTTCATACAGCATTTCGTATGACCGTTTCCTTCAGTATTAGATAGCCTTGAACGATACTCGCAAAGTCCTTTGGGTAAGTAGATAAGTTGCGGTGGTAGGTATATAGGTTTAGTCTTCCATTTCTATTTCTTTTCTGCTTTACAAAGTAGGTAACTCGATGAACAAACCTTTCTCTACGTGACGTGCGTGAGATTTTTTTCCGTTAGCGATAAGTACCTAGTTTTGTATCAATCTCCAATAATCCAAAATAGAAATTAATCATGAATTCATTTAACGAATCGTGGTAGTTATATTTGGCCAAAAAAAATTATTGAAAACATATCGGTTTTAAACTTTCGAGATTTAAGTTCTTAAGTATGGTATTTATTTATTTATATGCTTTGAAACAACTTCTTTATTCAACTTTCAGTATTGTTTTCCACAAAGTGTAGGTTGGTAGGTATGAAGTGACAAAAGGTCAAAGTTTGAATCAACTTCGACCGGCGCTCAATACTTGCTGTCTTTAAGAGGCGACATACGCTTAAAGACTTTGTAATCAAATACAAATGCTTTTAACTTGTTGTTCAATAGGCAGCCAACAAGCTCTTCAACCTATACGTTTGTGCTTCGGACAGATACACAACCGATTACGACCGCTTCATTTACATGTCTTAACATAGAGCTGGTGGGCATGTTCTTCATTGTCATTTTACAATTTCATAACTTGAAAAATCCATTTATTGAATTTATTGATATCGTTTACCTGCTGCTACTAAGCGACACATTATTTGCAACTATTATTAAGGAATTAAAAGTATTCTAAGTAAGACGAAACGGGAGTGGGTCCCCGAGGCGGTCATTTGCGTTTGGCAATGTTTACGTGATTGAAAGTTTCGAATAGTAGGTTCGATTAAATCAACAGGCGCAAGAATAAAGATATTAATAGTCGTTTAGTTTTAGTCCACAGCTGAGTCGTTTGTTTAAATATGTTGAAAGAAGTTGCATAACTATTTTTTATATCTATTGGTAGGTAGCTACTTACTTAATATCATAGGTTTGTATGTTTGTCACTACCAGTACGATTGAAAAAATCTTTACGTGAGGTATCAGATTTAATGTTCCGTAATTCGCGAAAAGCCACATGACATGCTAGTGGGTAAAAAAAAATTATTCGTGAAATCATTTCTGTCTTACGATATTGTTGAAATAATGTAACAGCGTATCGGTCAACTGACCTCACGTACCTCTTAATAAAATTCCACCTAATCTGATATTTTTGTCTTTCCTGTCACGTATAGGCATAATCTTTTAATTGGATATCGGTCCTACATCTTTTAGTGAACTTACTTTCTCATCAAATGGGGTGTTATTTAATCACTTTTAAGCTGACTTTGATATACTTAATTAGTAATTAGTTTGTCTTACCTAAGTACACTGGATAAAAGTTTGAGTGTAATTCCTCAATAGAATTGTATGAGAGGTAAACTTAATTATATCCATCACGTTAGGGAGAAAGGGGAGGAAACAACCGCCTTACTCGAAATGGACATAAGTTAGTGACATCTGCATATCGTTTGCGAAAGGTGCAAAAGTCTTTTGTGCGATTGAGTGTAAGTATGCTTTTATAATATGATTACCAGGGTATATTTGGACCTGCCAATGCATAAGTTTAAACAATCTGTTAACACACATTTAATAAATCGTGGTTACTATACAATTAATGAATTTCTTAACGACATGCTTGGAAGCCTGCTCCGCTCCGCTCTCATCTCTGACAAGTTTGTGAATTCAAAAGATTGACCTCAATGATGTTGAAAAAGAGCAATCTGCTGAGTTTCTTCCGGCTCTTCTCGGTGGAATCTGCCTTCCCATCCGGTGGTATAGTGCTTATAAACTGGGCCTACTTGAAATAAATGAATTTAGAATATTGATTTTGTGTAATTTTTTGAAAAAAATTAAGAAGTTAAAAGGTTAGGCGAAGAATTTAATCAAAGCAATAAATAGTTAATTATTGGAATGTTTAATTTCGTTCTAAGGAATTAATCAACAGCCTAACTTTTATAAAGTCGTATAACGTATTTTTGGGTACAGCCTGTTCTGAATCTATTTTCAAGTATTGAAATCTGAGTTCGGTGAAATTTGAGTTGCCCATGTCGTGTTGCCAATCCCCGTTTGTTAGGAGCTATACTATTATCAGATGGGACTCGACTATGAAACGGAAGGAAGCTTAAGGTGGGAAGCATGGTGTCAATAGGTTGTCGGCATTGGAAGAGCAATACCTAAACTTGCTAGAAGTTTATTAAGATCGCGTGGTAAATGACATTTTTAGACAGACCGGAAGTACCCTCCGGTCTGAAATTAAATAATAAATAAAATTATAATTAATAAAAAATAATAAATATATAATAATAATAATAATAATAATATAATATAATAATAAAATAATAATTTATAATAATAATAATAAATAATATAATAATATAATAATATATAATAATAATAATAATAATAATAATAATATAATATAATAATAAAATAATAATTTATAATAATAATAATAAATAATATAATAATATAATAATATATAATAATAATAATAATAATATAATAATATAATTATAATTTCGGTATAATTATTATTTATTATTATTATTATTCGGCGGTATAATTTCCTTGATCCTAACTGATTGTTAGTTCTGTTTATTACAATTTGTTTGTTTGGATACTTTATTTATTTATTTTTAAGCCTCAGAAACGAAGATCTTTCAGTCCATATTCGTTAATACAAGTGTACGCTGTGCTGATTAATTCTTGTTGTATCAAACGACTGAATAATTAAGATACTGAAGTGATACACTTAGCGGCTAATCCACTGCAGGATTAGCGCAGAGTGCCGACATTGCCGGTAAACGAAACGTAAGGACTCGGCTACACGTATACGTTTGGTCAGCGTGCTGGACTACGGCCTGAACCCTTCTCATTCTAAGAGGAATTTAGAACTATAATATTTTACGTCATCCGAACGCTCCCACCCGAAAGTTTACCATCAGTAAAAATGGTCTACAGAACTGAATCTTATGTAGGATCCATGTTTATATACCTACTCGTCTAATGGTGTTCGTATATTTTCATTTTACACAAACTAGTCGAATAGGTATCTAAATACCTTGGTTAAGCACATGGTTATTGATAACAGTAAATTAAGGTGGTTACAAAAAAACAAGGATACTTATCAATTTCTTATAATTTATTTAAGGAGTCAGTTGCAATATGTACAAAATTATAATTCACGTCGCCAGCGGGCGCACTGAGAACACAAACACAAGTGACCTCGTGACACTCACGAGCCTCGCTCGCGCGGCAGTGGCTGCTGCGGTGCGACGCCGCTCCAATGGGAGCCCGTGAGTCGCAACTTGTGACCATCGCTATTGTTGAGCTAAGACTAGTGGCAGCCAATCAGAAAGCGTCGTAGTCGTTGTAGCCGTCACTCCACAATCCAATCCAAATCCGGCCAAAACAAAAGGAAAACAGTTACAAAATTGCAGTTTGAATGCCAGGCTGCAGCCAAACTGTGACTTGGAACTCTTTTGCAGTTCCAAATACAGTCTTTTTACAACCTATAATATGCTTGTACCGCGGATGAATCTGCATGGAACGCCCTTAACTACTTCGCAAATAAAATAAAAAATGTAAGCGTATGTACAGCAAGTAACTTGTGCCATTACTAAGAGCTAGCCGAGCCACTGCCGCCCGCGCACACGGCAGCAGACTAAGAGCAGTCTTTGAGCCGCATGTTGTTATAACACGCAATTAGAAACAAACAAAAATAAATAGTAGTCAGTTAACGTGCCAAAATAAACACTAATTGTATCCAACATTGATACGCTATCTAAGGGTGCGTTTCCACTGGCGCGGAGACGAGACGTGCAATGTAATGCAATTAGACTATAGAGAGAAGTGATAAACCGTTCCACTCATCTACGATTCAGTCGAAACGTGCCCTTATACTGTATAAAATGTACTCTATTTACACAATCGAATTAATAGGATCATATTATAAGAACTTCTTTAGAGCAGATTCTTTGAAAACAACTTGGCGGAGACAATCCAGGACAGACACCAAACTTTGAGGCATATCGAGGCATACCATAAGGGACCTATCTTAGAAGGAGCCTCTTCTAAAAAGTTCTTAAAATACGAAAAACATTAGGTACGTTTTATGACACACACACTGATACGGCTCGCACAATCGGCAACTTTACTAATTCATGTATTAATAGCATACTTTTTGCTACTAAAGTAACGAACGATGCGCTTAATATTTTTGCAGCAATTTTTTACTGCAAATTCAATTACACAACAGTTCGACTCACGCGTGTTTAGTCGGTGTATGGCCGACCAGTATCTCCACTTCTACAGTCAGTCCAGTCGTCTGGGTAGTAGAATACGACCAGCGATCCCAACTGCCTCAAGAAGTTAACAATAAAATTTAAAATTTCATAACAGCTGTATGATGGCTGTACAGAGGGTACCACGATGGGTACTGCACTAATATAATAGTGTCAACTCTCACGCCAGCTGGGCCGTTTGCTGGAATGTATACAAATACATGTTCCTGTAGTGTCTGTGAGTTCTGAATACTACCTCTTAATAAGCTTTATGATTATTTGAGCAATAGCATTAACCGAACACAAATTTTGAAGTTATACTTCTTTTGGCGCGTTATGAAAATCAGATGAGATTGAATTTTTCCTAATGTAAGAGAATATGCGGTCAAATTAAATATGTTCAGCTGAGCAATGCTACCGAAGAGATCAATGTAAGACTTTTAATTTGAGTGATCGACACCACTGGTACTTCCGAGATAGGAGTTGTGTATTTGTTCGTGATCGTGTTTTGTCTAACTCAATTGAACTGAAGAATTTGAATGATTAAAAATTGCATGTCATTATCACCAAAGAAGCATTACTTCTTAAGTATGTACACACACGCGACGTTTTGTCAGTTTATCAGCAGCCTTATACCTACATGCAGAAAATTATTCAAGTAGATATTTGGAAATATTTATTACGTAGATTACCCATAAATAAGTAGAATTGGGTTCAGAAAATTGTACGTAGATCTTAAATAGGTACCGTGGGAAAAATAAAGGTGTGCAACCATCAGTTATAAATCATTATGATTAAAACTTCTATATTATATCACAGTCACTTATCGCTTAACGTGCAAAGTATAGGTATAGTTTATGTATCAGCATGTAACTCTACGTCTGTGTTATATGTTATTATGCAACGCCTAGGCCACTAAGTGTCGAAAAGTTCAAGAGTTTCATTTGGATAAATAAGAATCAATTAAAATTTATTTAATTTAAAAGGCAGGTGTGTTTGTTTGTAGTTTCTCCTCTACCCTTTGGAAAGGACGATACTTCGACAAAGAAGAATGGTTTCTATTGCTCTGTCGCTTCGTGTATCTGCTCGTCAGGCGATTAGGTGGTCCGGTAGGTACGCGTGGCTGCGCAGATACTGTTGTTAGGGATTCAACGGTAACACATTGTCCAGACGCGAACATCTCGGAGACCTAACTTCAAACCAACAATCCAATGAGATCGTGTTACCTTAAATCTTGGTAATCTATTACCTGATTGCAGGAGTAATAGTCGGGATCAACTCAATTTACGAAGTCTCCAAGGTTAGGGGGGGAAGATTCAATTTACTGAGTTGGTCTCTCACCTTTTTACTAATTAAGATCACGGTCAGAGTGACTTAACCAGGTACTACACCCTAATAGGTAATCAGTTTTATTATAAATCGATAATCCCTTTATAGTTAAACCATCCCTTTTTTTAAATGAAGGAAGCATTGTCCGTCCAAATGTGTACTGAAACATTTTTCTTCAGCGATTTTTGTGGTAGAGTTTGTGGTAAAGAGAGTTTGGGATAAAAGAGAGTTTGTGGTGAAGATAGATTGTAATAAAAATAGGTTATCTATTCGGTTTTATCCACGCTCCGCCGACACTATAGAACCAATTACGCTATGCTACAATATGACCCTAATTATTGTACAATTCATTGTTATAAAACTTATTATACAAAAATATTATTAAGTAATTTTGCATTATATTATTGTATTTCATAGTTCTCGTTTACAAATGTACAAACAGTCCTAACCACAGGATGCGAAATAAATATTGGTGCGGGTCATATTTAAGGTATCTTCAAGTTACCTTTAAGATACCTTAAATATGAGTAAGATAGATAGATTTCGACCATACGACTAAAATAGTCTTTTAATATTTAAGTGCCTTAACCATCGACGATACAATATTTGGTTGGTAGTAATTTTTAGTAATGTCATTAGTAAATCAGTAGCCTTAAGCCTTAATGCGAGATGAGTATGGCCCTGTCACCATCTGGTTGCAACTACTCATTCAGATTATTCGCGATTGCACTGCGTCCAGGCGCAATTCATACGGTTCACTCAGCAATGTTTCAAAATGAATAAACCAGTTTCATAACCGAAAGTTTACTTCTAGAATGCTTCGTGAGTCTACTTACGCCGTCTCACACGTGCGAGGCTTTTAAATTTTCATTAACGACACTCACTAAAATTTGGACACGAGCCTCCACCCCCAATGAGAAGGGTTAAAGGGAGAAGGCCTACTCAGAATATGGAGATATCTCAGGCATGCAGGCTTCCCCTCGATGCACCGTGGATTGGATTCGAATACGACCCCCGAAAGTGAAGCCGATGTTCTAACCACTAGGCTATCATCGCTTCGTTCAGACTGTTTGTTTTATAATACTGTGCACGGCTGAATAGCACTCCAACGGGGCGCGAGGCGTGGTGAGGGTGGGCACGGGAGCAGGCCAAGTTTCATTGTGGGGGCTCTCGGATTCCAGTCTGTGCCTACCATTAGTATTGATACTTAAGCAGGGATATGAGTTACCCCCGACGCAAACAGCCGGGTTGTACAAGGTCAATGGAGTTGTTAGATACGTGACAGTCAATGCCCGATGATAGAGAAAAAGTTATCAACTCTTCTTATGCAGCTCATATATTAAATAACTACCTACAATTTAATATTTTATAGGCAGCATAAAGGATGTACTAGCTCTAGATATATATTCTGTTATGGTTTTTTAAAGCTAATTATTTGAACTGATTACATCAGTTTTGTATGTATAACTGAAAATTATTGGGCTTCCTACTATACTTCATCGCTTTTGTAAGGTTTTAAATCTGAAACCGCAGCATCAACAATACTAAAATAATACTGCTTTAAGCTATAGTAAGAGGCCGGTTGTTTCACACGAGTGGGTTATACTTATATTTAATGTGTATGCAAAGGTTACTAGGAGACAAGCCGTAAACATTATCCCTTGTACTCGATTTAGAGAAGTAATTGTAAATTCCAACAACGATATTTCAGTCTTCATATTATAAAAGTAACCTAAAAACATCGACAACCCTTACTAATCGTAATGACTTGAAATCGCATTTAAACACGTGTGAGTGCTCATGAGCGTGTGTGTTCTCTTCACTCCACCACCGCCACTGCTCTTCCCGCGGGAGTCGTACTAGGCGACTAAGGGAATATAAGGGAGAGCGGGCAACAGCGTATTCTGTGCTACTACTACCATCTTTGGTCATGATGATCAGTGAAGTGTTTTTGCATACTTTTTATATATATTATTTTATATTTAGATAAAATTCTACAGTTAATACTCTAAAAAGTTGTATTGTGAAGTTCACACACACACAGGTTCACGCTCAAACAGGAACTCGTGAACCATCATGTCATTACAAATATTGGATAAAAGTAAAATTTCGTTTATTAGAAATCTTGCGGGAATCATGCGATTTTTTCGATGTAAATAGTATTTTCTAAAATCTGTCAAATTGGTCCAGTAGGTGCGGTTAATAATAGCGTTACCAACTCGTATATTATTTCTATAAATCGAGTAGAACTTTGTATAATTGGAATCTTTCCTTGACCTTCATATTGTGAGTTACTCTGTAACGCGGTGTATCGTGTTGCATCGTAATAAGAATGTTTCCTGCATTATCTCTGCCAACAGAGTGAGACGATAAAGCTTTTACCGACATGGTACCAATGTAGTGGCATCGCAAGTCCCACGGCGGTTCACTCGGTGTAGGTGCACGTGACGATGTAGAAGAGCTCCTGCGGCGTCATGGTGAGCTTGCTCAGGTACTTGGTGAAGCAGGCGGCGCCCGCGTCGCAGTACACCAGGTTGAGCGAGTTGTGCGCCGGCGGCAGCGTGACGAGCGCGGTCTCCGCCTCGGCCTCGGCCTCCTCGGGCGCCACGAACAGCGTCTGGCCGCCGCAGATGGGGTGCTCCGGCACGCCCAGGTACAGCACGGCCTCCAGGCGCGGCCGCTCGTAGTGCTCGCGCGGCGGCAGCAGCTGTCGTAGCCGACGGGCGGACATGCAAACATATAATCACATGCAAACATAAGATCACTCTCGCTGCCTATAAATTAATAAATAAATAAAGTGGTCAGCCAGAGGTTTGCGAATCGAAACCGATTAAACTAGTGTTAAATTTTGGAGTTTCTTACGATGCCACTTAAAGCTGGCATTTTATGTGGCACCGAAAGAAAAAACAACGCAAACATGCTCTCCGTTGACAAGTTCATACAAGAGACATGAAAAAACAAAATTTGAAAGGTAGCAAAATAATTGAATAACTTACTACACCTTGAGCAGTATCGCTTAACTAATAGGCCGTAGCACAACAGATGCACGCGCTAAACTTATAAAACATGTTCACGATGCCTGGGAACTTTCACAGAACGCCATGGGGGTTCTTTGTGAATGTAGAAACAAAGATAATTTTGACGACGTAAACCGTGCTTTGTCACATGTGTCAGACTGGTTTACTGTTAATAACTTACTTTTAAATGCAAAAAAAACCAAGTGTTTGGAATTTGTTTTGCCTAACGTAAAAAAAATTGATAAAAACATCATAATAAATGGAGAAACACTTAAAATAGAAAACTCCACTGTTTTTCTAGGAGTGACCTTAGATTGTAAACTACAGTGGGGTACCCATATAGAAAGCCTAGCGAGTAAACTCAGCTCAGCTGCATATGCAATCAGGAAAATTAGACAGCTTACCGATGTTGAAACAGCTAGGCTTGTTTATTTCGCATACTTTCACAGTATTATGTCCTATGGGATCTTGCTGTGGGGAAAAGCTGCAGATATTGAAAGTATATTTATACTACAGAAAAGAGCCGTACGATCAATATATAAACTTGGATCACGCGAATCGCTTCGTGAAAAATTTAAAGAAATAGGTATTCTTACAGTAGCTTCGCAATACATTTATAATAATATAGTCTTTGTGAGGCAAAATATTACTCTTTATAAATCAAAAGCTGAAATTAACAATCGACTTACCAGAAACGGTCATAAATTAGTGATATCTGCATATCGTCTGCGAAAGGTGCAGAACTCCTTTGTGGGGTTGAGTATACGCTTTTACAACATGATTCCTAAGGAAATTCTTGACCTACCAATGCATACATTTAAAAAATGTGTAAAAACGCATCTAGTACAGCGAGGTTACTATACATTTGATGAATTCCTCAATGACAAGGTAGAATGGAAGCAGCCAGCCTCGCTCTCATCTCCCGCAAGATAGCAAAATGATTGTAAATGTTGATGTTGGAAAAGAGCAACTACTGAGTTTCTTGCCGGCTCTTCTCGGTAGAATCTGCTTTCCGAACCGGTGGTAGAGTCACACAAACATGCATACTTGACGTTTCAAAAGTGCTTATATTAGGCCTACTTGAAATAAATGAATTTTGAATTTTTTTTGAATTTTGTGATCTATCTAAAGCATTCGATTGTGCTAATCATAAAACCTTGCTTCTTAAGCTAAGCCACTATGGTACAAAACATACAATTCAAAACGTTGCACTAAATTCGGTTGCCTCTCATCTCAGCAATAGAACCCAAAAGGTTGACATAAATGGTATAAATTCTCAGAGTTCAAATATCTCAATGGGTGGTCCCACAAGGCTCGATTATGGGTCCCTTTCTATTTTTAGTTTATAGAAATGATCTACCGTACTATGTCAGTGAAACATGTGACATTGTATTGTTTGCAGATGATACATCTCTAATTTTTAAGACTGACAGGAGTAATCATATCTCTGACGATGTAAACCGTTCTCTGTCGCATGTGCCGCACTGGTTTACAGGCAACATCTTACTTTTAACTGCAACAAAATCCTATGCAATTTATTTACACACAGCAAAAGTGTAACTTCTGAAAAGTAGCCTACGAGAGATTGAGGTGGATGTAGAGAATCAGAACTATGAGGATAAATGTAAGGTTTATTATTTAGTTTCACTCACTCTGTCCTATACATTTATGTTTGTTTCTTTATCTAGATATTATTCGGTTTACTTGGTAACTTAAATACGAAACAAAATGTGTAATGTAGTCTGTTTCATTCCCTCCCATACATGTGTCATCTATAAATCTGTCTCTTTCATGATCGTTCATCCTCCATAATTATTATAACACAAAGCAATACAATATAACTCCGTAGTGCAGTGCGTGCGTTGTTTTTTTTAACTTTAGTTTTTGACATATTTTTAAAATTAATTCATTAAGGAGATGAAAATAATAACACAAATAAAAATTCATCAACAATTAACACACTTATACTAAAACTTTCTAATACGAAAGCGCAAAAACATGCATTAAACACATGTGTTCTATCTCATTCTTTCGCCGGCTGAATCCTACACATTTTTGTATTTGTATCTTCTATTGTTTTTTCCGTTGCATCCGGTTTGAAATCACAACTATTCTAAAGAAGTTTCACTTCTTGTCGAATTCATCTTACCAAATGTAATGAAAATTGATAAAAATTTAATGATTAATGTTGAATCACTAAAAATAGAGACCTCTACATTTTTCTGGGCGTGACCTTGGATAATAAGTTACAATATATAAACTTAAATCGCGAATCCCTCCGTGAGAAGTTTATAGATATAGGTATATAGACATACAACTATTAGTCTATAGAAACAAAAAGTGGATATAAACCGGCGACTTATAAGAAATGGTTATAAATTCGTGTGATCTGCATATCGTCTGCTTAAGGTACATAAGTCTTTTGTAGGATTCAGGGAACTGTTTCTTACGTACTTTGTATTGAAAAGAAGGTCTCTGCTAGCTTTTACACGGAAATTGAGTTATTTAGGCCAACTTTTTATATGAATGCGGAGGGGAGCCGGAACCGAGTCCGGTTCACCGGGCGTTACCGTGAAGTCGCCGGCGCGCCAGCGCTGCAGCTCGAGGCGGCGGTAGGCCGCCAGCGGCAGGTCGGTGCAGTCGGCCAGCAGGCGCAGGAAGGCGGCGCTGCTGAGCACGCGCAGCAGGCCGCGCACGGGGTGCTCGTGCTCCGGCGCGTCCGTGCCCGCCGCCAGCCACGCGGCCGCCACGCGCTCGTAGCGCCGCTGCTGCGCCGGGCCGCAGCGCTCCCACGCCACGTCTGCGGGAGGCGAGCGTGAGCGGGCGGACGGCGCGCGGCAACGCGCGGCACTCACCCGCCAGCCGCAGCGCCGCCAGCAGCTGCGCCACGCGCGCCGGCAGCAGCACGTCGCCCAGGCTGGCCTCGCTGGCGCGCTCCATCTGCGCCTGCACCTGCGCGCGCACGCGCGGGCTGAGGTACGCGCCCGCCAGCCACTGGTTGAGCAGCACCACCTGCGCGTGCGGCGCCAGCGGCGCGGGCGGCGGCGCGGCGGCCGGCGCGGCCGGCGGCGCGGGCCCGTGGAACCAGCCGTTGATGGACAGCCGCGGCAGCTCCAGCGACAGCACCTCGCCCACCTGCGGCGCGCACCGTTAGGGGGCATTGCCAGAGCGACGGAGACGTCGCCGTGAAAGGCGGGCAGCGACACCGCGCACTCGCCTGGTGGAAGGAGCGGGGCCCCACGCCGAAGAAGGCCAGCGTGTTGTTGGCGGGGAAGGCCCGCAGCGCCACGCGCGTCGGGCAGCCCTCGTCGTCGCACTGGAACAGCTCCAACGCGCCTCCCATGTTGGGCGCCCAGCCGTCGCCCGAGGTCTCTCGCACCTGCAACTGACGGCGCCACCGTTGACCGACACCAGAACCGCGACCCCTCGGCCGGGGCCGCAGTGGCCCGCGGGGTCGGTCGGTACCCACGTCGACGTCGCCGGGCTCGTCGGCGCCGGGCGCGCCGTTGCGCAGCGCGGGCGGCGGCGCGCGCGGCGACCAGGGCGCCAGGTACAGGATGAAGGCCACGCGCCGGTCGCCCAGGCGGTCGTCGTGCACCAGCAAGTGGTCCCCGGGCCCGTACAGCGAGCACGACGCCGACACCGACGACAACTCGAGGCCCGTGACCTGCGACACCTGAAATAGTCACACCAAAATCATAAATTATTTGTATGAGTACAACTAAATACCTATTATCTAATTCAGAGTCTGCTAATCTATTTGCTTAAACCCTTCTTTGCAAGGTATGGGATTTAATGATGATATTTTTTAATTTGTATGACATGTTATATTGAGTTATATAAGTTGTTAACAATATCCTTTTAACGCTATATACAACAGATAGTTCTAGACAACTAAGTATAGACATAGACCCAGGACCAGGGGAACATTATGTTAAATCAAATGCTGGGGTGAAATATCTGTCAATTTGGTACTGACATCATTAGCACTACTGATTCAATTTTGACGCTATTTTGTAAAGTGCAAACCAGTTAGCAAGCTTGTTTTGAATATCAAATAAAGAATTTTTAAAGATAATAAAAAATTTCAACTCACCAAACTCATCACTTCAGTCTTCAATAATTCGTAAATTCCTCTTATACTACGCTGCCATGTCAAATTAGCTAAATCTGTGGTCTGATGAAACTCATACAGGTCCATCTTCTTCCGTGACCAATCCAAGGTGTTCATGTCATCTACTATGTTGTTAATGATCTCAGAGTTCTCCAGCAAGTCATGCAGTCGACATAGACGGAAGGGCTTGCACGTCAAGGTAACTTCGGCACTTGAGTGGTCTTTATTCTCTTCCCAATATGTTTTTACTTTGTCTATCACTTCTTGTGACTGTAAGTAATGTTGCACAATTAAAAATGAAAAAGGGCTGCTCTCTTACAGGAAAAAGGGATATTGCTTATACCTCGTAATAATTTCAATCTTTATGTGTTATTATCAGCCTACTAACATACCACTGTTGGTCACAGACTTATTATACACTACTCTGCTGCAATACAAGTTAATGTTTAATATACATACTAGTGGTAATAGCTGCCTTAACATGCTCCCTAAGCGTTAAGGATGAACGCTCCTGACTGGCAGTAAGTATTATATAAATATTAAATTACTTAAATAAACATATATAATTTATATACAAATAAGTAGCTACCTATAAATATAATATATAAAAATATATTTAATCAAAAATAATATAATAAATTAAACATGAAACAAATTAAATAATTATCCTCTAGCATAAATAATAAAAATGAAAAAAAGAGAAGGGAGCAGTGAACTATGACAGGTGATCAGATGATGATGGTGACAAAAAGTGATCTTTTACAAGTTTTTTAAACATTTTTATTGATTTTGCCTGAACAGTAAAGGACTTGTGGAAGAAAGAAGAAGTATGAAAAGGCACCCATAGGATCAGTTACTTCACAACATAGTGGATAGATGAAATCTGTAGCTATAGCTATTGAGATAATCTGCAAGGATGTTACATCATTAATCTAAACCAGTTTATTTTGATTTAATCCATTTTATCAGTATCCACATTCAGATCTGAAATTCTATGTCATCAATTCTATAGCATCACTGAAAGTTACATACCTTTAAATTAGAATTTAACTTTGGATTGTCCATCCTGTTTGCCCTTGGGTTAAGCTGTGCTCTCACAGCTTTGCCTGTTATTTTATCTTCAATTACTATAGAATCATCCTCCCACGAGGATTCAGAATCGGAACTGTAGTCTGATGAGCATGATGTGGACGAATACTCTATATAAACACACAAAAATACATTAAAACTGCTTCATAAACAACATCATTTTCTAAAAACATCCCTACTGACTTTTACTAAAGAAGAAACTATGGGCAGAGTGCTGCATAACAACATGGGCACGTCTACATGGGTAGGGACTTGCATAGCAAGACTTGCTATAGATTTGTCCTAAACTGGACCCACTCCCTTCACGGCTAGTCTTAGTGTATCCATTTAAATTGATAAAAAAAAAATTGACAGGCACTTGCAATGGTTAATATGTACACTTTGTACTGCACTCAATATAAATAACTTATTGATGAGTCGATAGTTCTGTCTTTTACCTCCAAAGATCTTCATTACATCTTAATTTAATGATTACCTGGCCCACTTTTAAATTAATTGGGTTAAAATTCAGATCAGGTATGACACATAGCCAAATAACGTAGGTACTGGATGAATAGATAAATTGATTAAGAAAGCCAAAAAAAACAATAAGGTAATTCATGTGTGTAATTGTTTTGATGCGGTCAAAAATTCAAATACGCCGTATTCCCGCGCAAAACAATCGTATGTTACTTTAACAACACAAAACATAGCCATTAGCTAACGCCGCCGCACTGACCTCTTCGGATTCGTTTGACTTCGTCCGCAGAGGCCTGGTAGGAGTTGACGGCGCACACGTCCGAGTCGTCGCTGTCCGTGTCGGATATTTCGATCACCGTACTGGGTATTTGCCGCTTGGCGGGCGGTCGTCGCTCAGCAGCGGTCGCGTCGCCGATGTTGCCCGCAGCATTCCCAGCGTGGCTCGAAGACGGCTCCTCAGTTTCTTTGGTCGGTGAACTCATTTTATATCACAAACACTACATAATCTACTAAAAAAACAATAGGAAACCAAAACTCAACCTAAATGATGCGACGCCTAACCTCTAAATTTTGTTGACGTTTGACGTTTTTACACAATATTGCCAGTTTAATAACACTAAAAACAAACGAAAATAAAATAATTCCTTGTTCGTAGTATTAAATAATCATGTTTTTCAAAATACTACGAAAGAAGGCGTAGACCTTTGACATAAGAATCAGCTCAATCGGCTCAAATTGATCTAGATAATATCTTTGTACAAAACCACATATGAAACAACCTATTATGTTTTGCGACCATTAGTGACTTATACACAAAAAGAGACTCTAATTTGAAATGTTTGGTTGCTTACCACTACTTACTAAGGACCACACAAGAAGGCTCACAGTTACTCAGTAAGCGGTGATAAAATTATTTATTGGAATAAGAATTAATACTGCGATACAAACGTAATCCACTTTTCTTTATACCGGCGATTTAATAAAATTTTAGAACATAAAAGCTGCTATTCAGAGTTAACTTTTATAGTTACATATTTTCCTTCGCGAACGTAGTACATACTTATGTTTCATCAATAATTATCATGCCAAGTAATGCACTTTATAGGCAAAATTTTGCTACTTTTGGTTACATAATTGCAATTTCCTTAAGGATCGCCAATTTTTAGAGTCTATGTTACTTCGTAGTTTAGCTTTCTTTTGACAAAGAAATAGTTTAAATCAGTCCAGTACTTTCAGTACATAGAAACATAAAAATCTTTCCTCATTATAATATTAGTATAGACTAGTAACGTCCGTATTTTGTAAATACTATTATTATTATATTATGAAAATACGGCTTTATTTGCTTAATGATATACTATTACTTATCTATGTAATTGAGGACTATGTAAGTTTATAATTGCATAAATATAAATCATAAATATCTATTATGGTATATATAAATTTATATTGGTATTTTTGTAATTAATATGTAAATGTAATATGTATGTTCATGTAAGTTTATTTTATTTTTTGTAACTTCTTTTATCGGCTTCATACGCTCAGGTTGCCTTTAAAAGATCACTATTAGTGATAAGGCCGCCTTTGCACCCTAGCACTAAGTACTATTACTGTTTTCCTTGTGTTTTTCCTACTGTGTTGTGTTGCAATAAAGTTTTTCTATTCTATTCTATTCTACTATAAAAATTAAGCATAATTTTCTTAATATATCATGGATTTTCGCAAAGTAACGCCTGCTTCTATCCAATATAATTATATTTATTTATAATAGAATTTTTGATGATCCAAAATTTACAATGACTTAATGTAAGACTTATATTTGATTATATTATAAAGGATGAGCCTGTTTTAAAAGTCTAAAGTGGAATTCTTTATTTATAATCTACAACATAAAGTGATTACACGGACTTTAATAAAATTTGGTACAAAGATCTGCATTGGAGCAACGCAGTTTTAAGGAGTTTATGCTCAAAATCCTCCTCCTATCTAAGAGGAGGAGGATTCTTAGCAATGGAACGCACAGACAATGATGTCTGTGCGTTCCATTGCATCATGGCTGATCATGATAATGATGAGGTACCACAACATAGACTGGATTCTTATATTCTGCCAAAACTACTACTAATTTTTCTAACTTACCTACCCTATACATATTAAAAGCTCCGTGTCTAAGCACCATTAAAGGTAATTGTCACTTTCTGATTGTGACAACTGGAAATTGACATCAAAATGATTGTTGTACTTGTAAACGTTTCATTGTAGGTAGCGAAGATTGCAGAAAATAAATTGTAAACAAAATAACTTTTTCAAAAAAACTTGCTTTAAAATACAATAATAATATGAATGAGTCGTGTAAAACGGTAAAGAATAATTACATCAGTCCACAATGCCAGCATTTCGTGATAAGAAAGAAGCGTCTTTGTCGTATGACCGTAAAACCAGGGAAAAGTTATTGTGGAGAGCATGAACCTTTACCGAAAACTGACGATGGGCAGGTAACACATAATCTAAATATGTTTCAATCTTTATCGTTAACCCAGGAGCAGCTGAAACCGATCTATGAATGTAATGTGGTCTTTCAATCCTATTTTTATTCAGTTTAAGATCTCCGAAAAATTTGTAATTATCAATAAGAACGAGAGATGGAGAGAAATGGAAATATAATTAACTTGGAAACTAAAGTATTTAATGTATCCTTAAAATAGATTATTTAAGTTATAGGCTAGAAATTGTTTTGCATACTTTATTTAACAATATGATGTTCTTGAATGTACAGGATGATACACGGATACCCTGCCCTAATGACCCAAAACAGTAAGTACTAAGTTATATGTTGATAGAAATGTAATAACCAGCCAATTCTTTGAGTAGTGACTTTATATCCTGCATGTTATTTAGGAATGTTAGTCTTTAAGGCAGATGCTGATGGATTGTGTACTTCCAGTACCTGCTACGCTAGCAAGTTGGAGAAGCACCTCAGCATTTGCAATGCTCGACAACAAGAGCAACCTGACTACATTGTACACAATATCAATGCTCCTGCAGAGACCGGAGAGTGTCCTCGCTTGCCGCTTGCTAAATTGCCACCGGAGAAGATATTGCAAGTTATTGACAAAATAAATGTGCTTTATGATAGTAAGTAGATAATCATTTTACAAGTTTAACATCATTTCTTCAGTTTAAAGAACAGACAGTCATTGGCTTTTGCTTTTATTTTATTAATTAAACCATCTTCTCCCTATTGTACAGTGTAAATATTATTATTAAATTATGTGAAATCACCTACGTAGACTTAAAAATCGATACACATACTTTATTTATAAACATATCCTTGGACAACAATCTGGTATGCACACTGCCACTGGTGCTATTAAACTGGCAAACTAAACTGGCTGCTACATGCTAGTTAGGCAAAATATTTATTCAGTAGTAATATTTAAATGTTAATCTGTGCACTAAATATGAATAAAGAGTAACAATTAAATTGGAACAGATGCCATCAGAATGAAATATTTCCAGTTCAAGTCAAATAGGTGTAGCCCGCAATCCACAAACACTAAGGATTGCGCATGTGTTCCTTGCAGAATACTTGAAAGACGAGATAACTGCACTGCCTGAGCAACCAATCCACAGTGCGGTGCTGCCGGAGTTCAGTGAGGCGGGGCGCACGGAAAGCTCGCGCCGTCATCTGCGCCAGGCCTCCAGTCTGATGCGGCTGGTGGAGGAGGAGCAGCTCGTGGCCGACCGCACCGCCTACGTGGAGCTGGGCGCCGGGAAAGGTGCGAGTCCACCCACAGCGTTGCAGTAGCTCAGCGAGGCCATAAAGCTTTTGGCAAATTATACTGATCCCATTCAACCCTGTTAATTTTTTTTTTTTTTCAAAGTCAAAAATATCTTTATTCAAGTAGGCCCACAGGTGGCACTTTTGATGCGTACATAAGAACCACACGGTAGTGAGATGATGGCGATAACCACATTCGTAAACTTAAAACTAAAGCTACGAGGGTTCCAAACGCGTCCTGGTCTAAGAAGAAGCCCACAACAAACTTAGCCGGGTGTTTTTTTTTTTTTTGTTATCACCATCTCACAATGTCATTTTAAATTATTAGAAGAGCAACCTGGTTAGAGCAATAATTTACACCCAAGCTTTTTTATCGTTTACGTAGTCCTAGTAGTAGTTTAATGTTGGGGTTGTCACAGCATATTGTAATGAGAACTTTGTAAAGTTATTTCACTACCACTTTGATCTCCGAAGAAACCATACAATGATCATTATTTGTCTCTATCAGCCGAACATCGCTGAAGCGGATCATTTTAAGTGTAATTTTAATTATCTATGTATTTCATATAAATTGAGGTAGTTATTTGTTATCTATTTATATAGGTATTTATGTTATATATATTATAGTTATATTTATATATATATTATTTATATATTTGTATAATTTTAAATATTATTTATTGCACCACCTACCTCTTTTCTATGTTTTTTCCTTTTACGCCATCGGTTGGCTGGAAGAAATCGCTATGTAGCGATAAGGCCACCAAATTGTACTCTCTTGGTATGTATTTATATCTCTGTAACTACTTTTTTTCTTTGGTGTACAATAAAAGTGTATTCAATGATCTGAATTAATGATAGCGTGACCCCTTCCCAATCATTTAGAAAAGTGCACCCAACAATAGACATTGCGCCGGCAGGCCAGCTGTCGTTCCTCGCGTGGCGCGCGTGGGGCCGCGGCGCCGACAGCCACGTGCTGCTGGTGGACCGCGCCTCGCTGCGCCACAAGCGCGACAACAAGCTGCGCGACGAGCGCGCGCACGTCACGCGCCTGCGCGCCGACCTCGCGCACCTGTGTCTGGAGCGCGTGCCCGCCGTGCGCGCCTGCGACGCCGTCGTGGGCTTCGCGAAGCACCTGTGCGGGGCGGCGACAGGTGAACAAGGACGCTTTTTCACTTACACCACGATTCAAGTCTATCTCGTGCATCGTACTTGTCTCTAATATTCTTTATTATACAGACTTACTGTATACGTTTGCCCGGTCGTGGGCCGGTGATGGTTGATAATTATAATTGACTAAAAGATATATTTGCAATATCAGAGGAATGTATTATTCTACAAGTCACCTAAACAAACTGATTATCGCATGTGCCGTGCAGTAGGACAAGGAATGGGTTCAGTGTTCCCCTCTGCCTGCAAGATTCTGCGTAGGTCGTCTCGGCTTCGTTTCACGCTGCTAAATATGAGCATACGAAGAAGCTGCCTCGTTCTATACTCACGGCCGGTTGTGACAAACTCAAAGCGGAGTGTCAAAGAATTCATTATAAATTCTCTATTTCCTAAAAATGGCATAAAAATCGGATCTAGGTAACCACTAGATTCTATTAACACATCACCTCATCACTCAATACTTCATAGCATATTCGACTTCACTACTTCAGGCAATCTTCGGTTAATCGCATAGTAGATTAACTATGTATCACTCCTTCCTTTTTATAGAGCAAAAGAAGTATTTTATGGAACCTTTATCTAATAATGGCAGTTTCGAGCTCCACCACACGCTGATCAGATTTGATTCATAATAAAATGATGAGGTCCGATCGTCTCCTACTAGTATGTACGTTCGGATGGTTGTTGGTTTGGCATCATGGCTACATGTTCCCGCAGACCTGGCGCTGCGCTGCCTGAGCGCGCCGGGCGCCACGCGCGTGCGCGGCGCCGTGCTGGCCACGTGCTGCCACCACCGCTGCGCGCGCGCCGCCTACCCCGCCGCGCCGCTGCAGGTACCCGCCGGTGTCAGACATCAGTCCCGCCGCCCTCCCGGGTTAACATCTGCAGGCGTTAGATACTTCGCCGACAATTAATAAATCTCAAAATAAAAAAACTTTTCGAAAAACTTAAAACCTCTTATTAATAGGTTTTTGAATTATTTCAGAAACTAGGCATAGATGCAGAGGAATTCAACATTCTGCTGGGCATCGTCTCCTGGGCGACCTGCGGCGACGGCCGGAGCCGCGACCTACGAAATCAACACAAACGGGCAAACTCACCGGATACTGCCGACGCAGACGATATTGAAAGTCTCGGTATCAGCGAAACGCACGAAGTCGACGATCCCAACGCGGGCACTACGACGTCGCATATCGACGATGACCTCCATCGACGTAATATGGAATTCAATGAACTAAATGAAACCGACAGCGTCAGTCGAAGCAATGCACGAGACGATGGCAGCACCAATGAAATGAACGAGGACTCTGCAGCAGCCGCGCGGCCGAGCGGGGCGCGGCGCGCGGCGGCGGGGCGGCGCGCCAAGGCGCTGCTGGACTGGGGCCGCGTGCTGTTCCTGCGCGAGCGCGGCTTCCGCGCGCGCCTCGTGCGCTACGTGCCGCCCGCCGTGTCGCCGGAGAACTTGTGCATCGTGGCCAGCAGGCGCGCCGCGAGCGGGGCCGGCGCCACCGGAGCCCCGGCCCTGGCGAGCCCTGGCCTAGCGGTGCACGAGCCGTCTGTGGGTTGACAGATCCGCTCACCAGAAGAATAACTACCTATCATTAATTATACTTAAGATTATAGTTATTCGCGTAGTTTACGTTCACTGATGACAGACGTCGTGATCGTCCTATGGTATCGCGCTATTGTGCGATATATATCTTAATATATATAAATCTCCTGTCACGATGTTTGTCCGCGATGGACTCTTAAACTTCTTAACCGATTTTAAATAAAATTGGCACTCCGTAAGCAGTCTGGTCCGACTTAAGAGATAGGGTAGCTTAGATCTTTAATTATAGTCGCAATTTTATTTTATTGCAAATTTTTTGTCTATAATTAATTGACAGTCACATGTTATATATATCTACTACTATACTCATTTAAGGCTTAGCGATACTGAATACTTTAAAAACAAAATCAAACGCAGACGAAGTCGCGGGCAACAGCTAGTATATTATATATTCCTAAGTACCGATGTTGTTTTGTGTAATGTCATTTCAAAATACAGATGTTTTACTTGTATGTAATTAAAATATATGTACCTAGTATTGTTATACGTACAGTAGTGACATTTGACCGTTTTCAGTGTTCGGTATTTTTCGGTTGCTGGACATGTCACATGAGTCAGTGATTTTCGAGTCTGTTACAATTTTTGAACATTGGCAACAGTTAAAATGAAGACATTATTACTGAATACACAATTTTCACGGGTAACTATCGTGCAGTTTCAGTTACATCGTGTATCCTCTTAATTTTACGGTAGTGATTAGGTAGGTAGCCAACGTATCTTTTAATATATATCATATTAGTTTTTTTCTACACTGGGCGCAGCGGTGATCGCTGTGGTTCTAACCCCTGAACTCCTGGAAGGGTTCGATACCGACGGGAAATGTGGGAATTTTTTATATCTATATTTTCTCTGGTCCGGCTTCGCTCGTGGCTAGGCAACCCACAGAAAAGACGTGCCGGTGAGCGATTTAGCGTTCGGGTACGGCGTCGCGTAGAAACCTATCAGGGATATGCGTTTAACATAACTGCTATATACCTATCAGGTTACCACATTACCACCTTAAGACTGCATCTCACTTACCAAATACCAGCAGGTCTGATTGCAATCCTTGATTGCTGAATCGTAATGGAACAAAACCTTAAATTACTGCGTTTACCTCGACGAGTAATATCTGTTATACAGCGCGGAAGGCAACCGCTTTGACTGAACATTTTTTCCATTCAATTAGAAAATGGACTGACTGTTGACCATCGCGACGACAGAAAACGTACAAACGAAACATTCAGCGCGAGTTTTAAATAAAACAACGAGAGCAAAATATAGTTTTGTATATTTTTATCAATAATAATCGTTATCTAAAAGTCTATAATAATTATTTCTTTACAATCGGTTCTTAGTTAACTGCTAAACAAATGCCGGAATATCCATATCTTACATACAAGCGACGGCCCGGCGCGCACGAGCTCGTCTTTATAAAATTGATATGAAAGCTTTATTTTAGGTTTGCATTGGGTTCAGGCGTTACAATATAATATTTCTGAATAAGACCGCATCATGCATCGCCATTTTTGGATGGTGAGGACTGATTACCAACCGTCAGAAAAGTTACATTTAAAGAATAAAGGGGCTGGTCGTCTTCATACTGGTTAGAAGAGTTACACAATGAGGATGTCTGTTTTGTTGTTGGACTAAGGTCTTCACCTCTTCTCATTGTGGGAGCAGATGCGTGCCTTGAAGTGGGCCGGTAATGGTTTGATAGGATGACTTCTGTTCACCGTCCCCACATCAGTATCAGCCACGGCCAGTTTTGCAATGAGATGTTGAATCTCATTGCAAAAATCTCGTTTTTACACTATATATTATTATTTCGATGATAAGATATAGAAATATTATAGAACTAATTAATTATGTTATTGGAATTTGGTAAACTTATTCACCCTCATGAAAATAAAACGATTTTAATTATACAACTGCGACTGCATTGCGTCCCTTTCGATAAAAGAGGATGTAATAGCGGAGTTAAAAAGTGAGTGCCAAAAGTCTAAACCCAAAAGCGTTTGCTATAGGTCTCGTAATGTAATTGAATTTCAATTTTAGGTCTGATATTCGAATAGGCATGATGACTAACAAAGAATTACTTAAATATTGTATTCATCTAATAAGATATGATGCATGAATCTTGCCAAACGTGTTTTTATATAGGTTCTCAGTGAGATTGTTTTGTATATAGTAGATATTCCGAACATCTTAAGCCAGTTTTTCAAAAATAGTCATCATGCCTATATAGCGATTCTATGAATAATGGATTAGGCAAACCCCGCACATCTCAAGAAAGGCAATCCAGTACAGAAGTAACAAAGTAAGTCACATTAAAATAATAGATTCTAATACATTCTACCTCCTTACACCTACGCCGCGCCGGCTGACTTAAACGTAACATGACCAAAATTAAAATGTCGCCAAAGTACTGTATAAATTACACTTGTACATTTTTAGACAAAAAATGTGGCGATACTTCGGTTGAACATTCTGATCTATTCATTCCTTTAGTGACAATTGCTAAGCTTCCTGTCATCTGTATACAGAATAAGCGCAGGGTGTACAACTAACGCTGTCAAATAGTGCGTATTATAGTAGAAGACTGCGTACGGCAACGTGTAACTGTAGCTGAAGGAATGTTGTAGATCGCTTCATCAAATTCAATAAGGAGCTATGGAAAAATACTCTTAGACCCACTAGTCTAGAGAAGGTGTTTAAAAAATGGATTATCACCAATCACCAGCGTCTGTCAGCTCGCGTAGTACTCGGACACCGGCGCTGGTGTATATTGTGTAAAAGGCCTCATAATTTGAAGTAAATCTTGACGAAGGGCAAGAATATGAGATTTTAAAGTAACTAAAAAGTAGGACAGAAATTTGTATTAATATTATATAATCTAATTATACAATTATAAAATTGTGGTGTCTCGTGACACCAGATCGAAACGAAGTTCCTTATGACACAAATATTAATTCCAAGTTCTAGTCGAGGTAAAAAGAAAATAATTATTCAGATATAATTTTGCTATCGATAAAAATCAAATGTAATAAATTTTTGTATGTGTGTGTGTGTATGTCACCATGCGTTTAATGAACTAATACTGATCAGATCGACCGATATAGAAATAATAGCAAACCGAAATCTTAACTAAAAATCTGACTCCACGAATTTTCTACATACAACTCTGCATCGTCGCGTAAGGAACTTCGTTCATATAATAAAAAAATATAGTTTTTATAAGATACAATAATTTCCCTCTGTGCGGATGTCGCAGTCTTTTTGCGCTGTGACATAAAGCTCACGCGTTCTTTCAAATCTAAACAGACAACAAGACCTTTCTCATTGTTGGCAATCAGTTCGTTCTGCACTAGAGGATATTGACAAAATACATTTTAGGATACGGTTATGCATGGATCAAACACGCCGGTATGCTTACTTAAGTGTTATCATTAAATCAAGATAATCGAACGGATTCAACCGTGTAAGTTGAGGAAATGATTGACGTTGTCGCTTTGAAACCCAATTCGAAAGCACCAGCCAGCTATACAAACAAACCTTACAGTAAATGTACTTACTATATGTTACAATATTTACACAGTACTCTACACCACTTGCATTGTCAATTTCCGCCCTGTGTACAAACATGAGCAAATCATTTGAACATCACCTACGCCATATAATAATTGATGTAGAGTTTTATCATCGACTGAAAACTGACTTCGGTATCGATAGCGTCAATATATTCCTTATTGACGAACTCTTCGCTAAATTTCCCTCTAACCGACATTATACAAAAAGTTTTACTCTTTTCTAATACGATACCATAATTTGTATTCTTTTTGAATTATTCCCTGCCCGTTATCGCTCATCAAGTATTAAAAATATACAGATAAATAAATCAAATCAAATAGGAAAATCACTTAATATCTAAAGTAGAATTTTTAATTCACTGTAGTAAACTGACGTTTACTGAACTATCAGATTTTAATGGAAGGTAAAAAAATCACATGATGATACTCACTATGTAAACTGGAAAAAAAAACATTTTTTTAAATAAATCTGCCAGTATTGCAATTAGTTATTTATAAATACCTATTGAAATACCTTACTATAATTCATATTTAGAATTATTATAATTAATATTAGCTTTTTTTAGTGACTTGAACCACTACCGAGCTTCATCATTATTAAAATAATGTGACAACACTATTTTACAAAGTCAAATTAGCAACTGTCTGTTCACTCCAGTAAATTAAAATTCATAAAAACCTCATAAATGGATGATTCCATTTGGTAACTTTGTACTGTATACATAACAAATAAAAAATTATTTCTGTATGGTACACAAACCATTTGCACGGTGTAGCAAGTAGCATTGTCAGCCATATTAATTTAATATTATTTTTGTATTTTTGAATGAAATACAATTCTGTGTTATTTTGTATATAATGTAGCTAGCTTCCTAGAGATAATCCTAGAATACTTTTTATTCGGAAAAGAACCAGGGAAACATTCTGGGAGGGTTGAAAAATGTACCCTTTTATAACCTATGCTACCTGTGTGCGGTTTAACAGCTCTGACGGGTGAAATTTTGCATACAGATGGCTTGCCTCCTGGTGACGGTAAGTTTGTATTCTGGCAAAACTAACGGCTCCCGCCGGAATTTCACAAAGCTAAAAACTTTATAATAATTTTGCCTATGTTTTCAATGTTTGTTACTTAACTCTCTCATTTAACCGTTTCCTAACATAAAAGAAATTAGAATTAATTACATACAAAACTTTTTCTATGCCCTATCATAGAAAAAGTTTTGTACCGCACCGATTCCGTAACAGCTCATCTAGCAATACCTGCGAAATTTCGGACTAACGTACTTTTCTCTCACAAGATGGCGAGTCTATACGACAGTCTTTGTAAGCCGATAGAGAACTCAATGTGTTAAAAGTTATAGTAAAATGCACTACCACAATTTAGAGAAGCGATACGGTATTTAACATTACACATTACCTGCAGGTTATGATGTAATCTGTGCTCTACCACAATTTAGAGAAGCGATACGGTATTTAACATTACACATTACCTGCAGGTTATAATGTAATCTGTGCTGAGTTTTATAATTTTTGTTATAAAAACTTTTCCTATACTAAACAAATAACGTAAGGATATAATGAATGATACAGGAGTACATTGTGGTGTGTTCAGCAAGATGTTATTACCTCTCGCCGTATGACTTATTCCCGAAAAACAAGTAATTAATATATATTCAATCGAGTCAATATTTTTTAGTCTAATTTCTTATTCATAATGAATTTCGGTATAAATAGAAATAATGAATGTTGTATGTAGTGTAACCATGCGATATTGAGTGCGTCCAATATTAGTTTATAACATTCGCCATGATGCGCCTCGGCATGCGAACGGCCAACAGCAAGCCTTTAGCTGAGCCGACCTCGGCCATTCAATAAAATGATAATAATTTACTTTCACAACTTTATTTTGAAGTTAACGGAATATGTGGCTCTCATTATCACCTCACAATTAACGGGAAAAATATATATAAACGTATCATAAGGCCTGTAAAATGGCATATTTTACTAGCAAATATGAAGCGTTATTCGACTCGAATAAAGACTTTTCGATTTGTTGTCATAATAACGTCACCCTATTGAAAATGATTGAAAGCTGTTCAGAAAACGGCTGCTCAATCATACTTAAAGTTTTTAATATTTCATTGAATACTAACGAATAGAGAACTAATTAAAAAAAGTTATTGTATAAGCATATCATAAAAAATATGGGTGTAATAATTGTTATATATAGATGACGTCACAGGCGGCCGAAAAGCGCGTCTTAGTCTTGTTCACCTCACTGATACATATTAATATATAAAAACATTAGAAAGACAGTTTCTCTCGTAAATTATCTTAGTGTCTATAAATAAAATCACCAGCCCGTCGCACTTCCAAGTTCCATTGCGCATTCAGCCAGTCTGCGTTCCTTTTACGTAACGCGACTTCCGATGCTCTGCCTCGCCCGACGAACGTCGGCCACGTCACCGCGCCACAGAGCGGTTCCGCATAAATGCATTTCACTACTTGTCTTATAAAGTAAAATATCTTTTCGCAACTCTTTTAGTATAAAGTATGTTTAAGAAAAACATACACAGTGAAAATCTTTATTTACGTTTTTATTTATATGAAAACAATTATATTTTTATTTTTTTAAAATACTTTATACTTCCAACCCTCAATGTCAATGACGAACTGTAAACTAATGAAAAGATTGTTTATATTATAAGACCGGTAAAAAATAGAGCAGTCACACAAGCAACCGTTCAGCGACTATACTACTATTACGGGAATCAATTTGACAAAAACTTTCAAACCTTAAATATTTTTTCATAACGTTAGTTATTGCCTGGTGATACAATACTATAATAAAACAATATCCAACACAACGAATAACACCTAAAAATAGTTAGGATTAAGTATATATATCTTCAAAAATTGACAGTGGCATAAAGTTGTCTATAAAGTGTCTCAACGTAATGTAACGTAATTTCGACATTTGTGTCTCCGTGAAGCATCTCAAAGTATAAAAAGCTAGTTTTAAAGCCAATTATTTAGTTTTTCCCAAACAATAACGTTTCTATGTTCATGTAATAAGTCTGATTTTAGCTATTAAAGAAAATAAAACGTATGCACTTTGACATGGTTTAATTGAGACTGCCATAACCGTATTTCATGTTCGAATTGCTTGCGAGCGCACAATCACCCTTATTGGCGAATGTTTGTTTGTGATTATTATGCATGTTTGTTCAATATATGTTTATTATTTGGACTCATTTTACTCGAGAGATGTTTAAAATATAACGATGTCAATTTTCAACAAATTCAAGTGGTTCTATTAGGCTCTCTTACCATTGAATGTTTTTTAAATGAACAAAACTATTTGAGGGTTTGAAGGTTTTTGTGAAATGAATTCGCGTAGTAGCGAACGAACCGCTCGACGGGGCAGATGATCCCAATGCAGTGAGCGGATGGTTCGGCTCCGCCGCAGCACGGCCCGGCCGCCGCGCGCCCTCAGTAGCCGTAGCGCTCCTGGATGGAGGACACCACGCCGTTGGCCAGCGACGACAGGCGGCCCGCCACGCGCGACACGCCCGCGCGCACGGACTCGCGCACCTGCGACACGCCGGCTCAGTGTCACCCATCGCCATCGGGCCCATCGGCTCGGTCCGTCAATTATTAGTCTCGTATTCCTACGTGAATAACATACAGCCCAAACATAGCGCGTACGCGTGACACGCCGCGATGGCGAACCCATTTTGGCACTTTAAGAGCGATGCTTTCATTAACGACAGAAAAGGCAATGCCTAAGTAAGAAACGCCTAATCAAAGAAGACACCTAGGCATCCGTTTACCTTTCACCGATCGATTTTCACTAGGCAACCCATATAACCTAACTTGAGAGATTTATAAGAAAACCAAATTTATATTTTGTCCTTCTGTCAAGTGTCGTTCTCTCTGGAACGAGCCGACGAAGGCGACACCTAGGTGGAGCGGCACTCACGTCGTCCAGGTCGGGCGCCGCCACGCCGAGGCCGGGCGCGCGCGCGGGCCGCTCGCCCGCGAACAGCTCGGCCGACGAGATGCCGCTGCTACCCGCGAAACGAGCCAGCTCCGCGCTGCGCTCGCGCCGCTCCTGCGGGGTGTTAGTGATGAACGTGATGATTATATTTAATATATCAACAAATCGTAGTTTGTATACTCATTGATAGTGTATTGAAAATATAATAATGGCCTTCTGTAGACTATCGAGGAAAAGTATAGGATCTATGGCGGGCGACGCGAGTTTGACGAGATCGATTGGCGGGAAAGAAAAGTTAGCACGGATTTGAATTAATAAATTGAGAAAAAGATATTAAATAGGTATGGTGATAAAACGTTACAAATTGGGAATAGATGTTTTATAACGGAAACGATATACTCAATGAAATATTGTTGTGGCGGAACAAGAGTCGTATATACTGATGATGGAGTTCAGATAAGTTGATGTTGGTACCTGATGTTGCATCAGATAAGTATATCTCTTATATCCTTTGGGTTATAAAGGTATCATATATGCAGTGGCGGTACTACCATACAAACCGAAAAGCCGGGCTTGCGTTACAATAAATCTCTTTCTAGACTATTCCGAAATTAAATTAACAAAATAATTAAAACTGAGGATATAAATACAATGTTTTAACTTTTGCTCAATAATGTACGGTACCGGTAGCAACCAGCCGAACGCCGCGCCGAACTATCACTATCGCACTCTTCGCGTGTCTTCGTACGCGATCGGAGGCCCCGCTTTGTCACTCATTTGCATATATGGGACTTTTATTTTATTGCTCTCTCTCATAGAAATTTCAATGTATTTAGCAGAGACAATCTAGTTGAAGTTAGTGAAGATGACCAGCGAGCGAATTGAAACAACTTCACGCGTATTATTATTTGTGTTACAACTAGTTGACACTTGACAGATGCATGATTATTGATTAGTAACTAGTTAGGAGTTTATTATTGTTTTTTTGAGTTGAATAGTGCATTTTACTGGTTTGTTTTCTTATAAATTAAAGTAAATATTGCTAAATATGAGCTCAAATTGTGTGCAAATTATTTCTGTGGCGAAATCAAAAAATAATTGGCGATTACAGGTACATTTTTTTAATTTCTTAAAAAAAAAACTCTTTACTTCACCGAAACCTACGCCAGGCTTGTGTATTTCTCATACTAAGCCAATAAAAGACATCCTAATGGATCTGTAGAACTCTGTTTGATGCTCCCATTCTAATAAATTGTTTGTTGATGTTGCATATATTTTTTCTAATCAAAAGAATGGTTGGAACGCGGCTGGTTATGACGTAAATTACCATCATCGTTGCATCATAAAAATTAAAGAGATCAGAACTCACAGAAACATTTAGAGTTCTATGATTACTTTATAATTTTGATAAACAGCACATTGAAACTTCTTTATCCAACCAATTATCACCAGATTATTTATTTATAACCAATCAGAATTAGAACCATTGTTTGCATATTCAAAGGCCTTGACGGATACAATTGTAGTCTATTTCCAAGTTTCGAAAAGGGACATGATCTGTGTTAGTGTTCTGTGGCGAGGGAGAATAAAAGGGGACAGGACGAAAAGAGTAGCCAAAAAGTAAACGGTGGTAATCGCCGTGTTTAAGATAAGTATACATACACTTTTTCTCTTCGTGCTGTACGATGTAGGGATCTTCTATTTTTAATTTTATAAGTGGTTGTAAAGATACTTGTAGGACCCGTGGTTCCTAAGAAGCAAGTGTTGTAGCCACTACACAGGGTTCCAACCTTCCAGGAAGGTTATCATGAGTAATATCTAATAACGGTGGCTAATGTTATTCCCCCACTCTCCCCTTTTACAGCTCGTGGTCTCGAATAAGTATATCTTTATGCTCCTTGGGGATATTTATATGTCGTACAAAGAGCCTTCTGATTTCATACAGTATATAATATCAGTTTTGTTACCTAATATAAACCGATTGATCCAAAAATCCTGGTGCTATATGGTATGTTTAAAAAGTTTTTAATTAGGTTTAACATAGTTTATATGTATTGTATAAGAAGATCTAGCGCTATAATGTAAGACAATGTTATAATTGTATTTAGAAGTCTGATATTCATGGTTTATAAAAGAGCAACGGCAGAGTTTCTTGCCAGTGGTTCTTCTCTGCCTCAGACAGCATTCTGAACTGGTAGGAGCAGTGGCGTTCGTAGGGTTTCGAAGATAGGCAAGCCCTAAAAAAAATTATTCAAGTGTGTCCGACGTACGACCTTAAGACACATTCATGAAACTTAGAAAACGATCATGAATGTCGTTATCTGAGTAATACTTAAGAATTGCGCATAACTGTTCTCTGTTGCTAACATCGGGAGTTTCATCGATAATTTCCGAAACAAATGATGTCAAATTAATTTCAAAATCGACGCGGGAGTTAATTATATCAGCTACGGAATGAATAATATCATTTTGAATTTTATAAGATAAATATCTATGTTTTTCTAAAACAAGATCGTATTTTGAAAGTAACAATACCTACAAGTTCTAAGAAATTTCCTTTATTTAATGAACTATTGGACTCGTCATTACCTCTAAAAGGAAGTTCTTGTTGTGACAAATGGCAATATCAACTTATCTTTGAAAATCACTACGATTATGGTCAACACGCGAATTATGATTGGAAATTTCAATTGATAATTGCCGAAATTAAAAAAATAAATTTCAGCACTCAAATGTTTATGTGAATTCTTTCATTAGAAAAAAATATGCAATACCAACAATATAATTTATTGGAATGGGAGCATCCAACAACCCAACGTGTATTGTATACCGGACTATTAGATAGTCCCTTACGATTTTTACTAGTTTTAGAAATACATAAGTCTGGCGTAGGTTTCTGTAATGTTATTAGCTGTTTTTTTTTTTCCAAAAAATTTAAATAATTTACCTTTTGTTCACCAATTAACGTTTGCACACACCTGAGCCCGCCACAAGAAACAATTTTTACACAATTTAAACACATTGTTACCAAAATTAACTTTAATAAATAATGAAAAAAAAATCAATGAAATGCACTAATCCGCAAACAATAACAAACTTCAAATTGTGAATCACAACAATGTATCGGAGAAGTGTGAGGTTGATCAAATTTGACATCCTGACGAACTTCAACCCGTTGCTTTTTGTGTCCATATAAATTATTAAATAATTTAGATTGTCTCTGCTAAGAACACTAACATTTCTATAGGTGAAAGCAGTAAAAAATAAGCCCCATGCAAGCCAACGTGAGTGAGTGAGACAAAGCGAGAGGTCTTCGTGCGCAACCTTGATATTTTGGCATTTTATCTCCGCCACTCGGAAGCTCGCTGCGTACGGGATATTCGGTAACGCTGCGTTCGGAAATCGCGCAGAGTAATTCTATCGGCCGGTTGCTACCACACCTCCAGCCGAAGTGTTTGTATACTCGTAGGAGAGTCATTTTTAAGTAATAAATATGAATTAGTAGCTGTATGGAACATATTAACTTAACAGAATATAAAATATTAGTCTTTCCAGTTGTTTTATTTTACCTCGAGATGGGAGAGTGAAAAGTATAGGCCCAGAGAGGCTGTTATATTGAGGGTCGGTGGGGTATAATGTCATCACTTGCAAAGTTATTTACTTTTAAAAAGGTTTACAAGTAAGACATAATAATATTCATCAGAGAGAACTGTTATTGTTGAGAACCTAGGTATTTAGCTTCAATGATACTTTGAAGGGAGGCAACGATCTAAGTTCTATCGCGTATATTACTACACACCGGGTTCCCATCGGGTTTTCGTAGCACCCTCGTGAGGCCGCGGCTCACCTGCTCGCCGAAGAACTGCGCGGAGCTGATGGACTTGGCGGCGCCGAACTTCCGCACGGCGGAGTCGTCGTCGTCGTCGGCGCGGCGGGCGCGCGCGCGCGCGGGGCGCTCCTCGCTGAACATGGTGCGCACGAGGCGCGTGGGCTCAGGCTCGATGTTCTCCCACGAGCTGGTCAGCGCGCGGCCCGGCGCCTCGCTCAGCAGCGCCTCGAGGCCGCGGCCGCCGCCGTACGGCTCGCTCCTGAGATGACAGTTTTCGAGGTTAATACCGAATTTGGCTGCATTCATATAATTGCGCTCGTTTGCGTATTTCATAAAAAGTGTTGTTTCAAAAAATATTTCATATCACAAACTAGGAAACACAGCACATATGGTGGAATCGGATGTACTGTGGGCGCACCTGATCATCACGAGCACGCTGCCGAAGTCGTCCAGGTCGGCGGGCGCGCGGGCCGGCGCCGCGCCCTCCTGCTCGATGGCCGTCATGTCGGCCGCCGCCGAGTGCGACACGCGCCTGCGCACAGCCGCCGGTTAGACACCACTGCGGAACTCGACGCTCGATACATCTTTCACATCACTTTGCACAGGGTAGTTGATTATAAAACATAACTCTCGTGCTAGTGTGCTCCTTAAAGTTTTTCAAATATTATTACAGGTAAACACTATTGCTACTATGACAAAGTTGCGCGATTCGCCTGGATCGAGTTATATCACCCACAGACACGGATTTGTGGGAAACTATTTATTTATTAAATTTTGCTTGAACATGGTACAAAAAAACTAACTAACCTCGGAATTATCCGGTCGCTTTAGTTCGGAAGACGTTAGAAGTTATTTTAATTACGGGTCTTAAAGTTCACAATTACCATAAGTATCATAGCGAAGCTATGGTACAACAGACGGATAATGGAAACGTACATTTTCATCAGGTTATATGCTTCGAATATAATTTTTAAACCATTGTGTTTCCCAAATAAATCCTCAAGTTGATTTTAACGAACGACAATTCAGTTTACAATCGTCTCTTAGCCACGAGATCCCAAACGGAAGTCGCGCGGCGCGTACTCACGCGGCGCTGGCGCGGCTGGCGGCGGCGATGCCGAGGCGCTCGTCCTGGCGGCGCGCGGGCCGGTACGCCAGGCGCAGCGCCGCCACCTCCCGCTCCACCGCCTCGAGGCCGGCCGCGCCCTGCGCCTCCCGCACCTGCCGGCAAACCCTCGGTCACGCGCCGCTCGTCCGCGCCGCTCGTCCGCGCCGCTCGTCCGCGCCGCCCGCCGGGCGAGCCTTACCTCCGTCTTCAGCTTCTCGGCCAGGAGGGCCTCGCGCTCGATGTCGTCGAAGTTGGCGGCCACCTTGGTGGCGCCCAGCCCGCCGCGCCGCGCGCCCGCCTGCCGGGAACACGCACGCGAACACTTCTACGACACCCTGCGGCGCTCCGGCCGCAATGCGATAGAGCATTGCGATTGATGCGCACTTCGGGTACGTTGCGATATGAAATACTTAGTAGGCACGACTACGAGGACATAAAACGAACCTTTTCATCCGAGACGGTTACACCCGAGCCGAAAGCGAGGGTCGATATTTAAGTCGAGGATGAAACGTTTTATGACGGAGTCGCCGATCAGCTTTTCATTTCGATTAAGAAATTTATTCGAGTTCCATATTCGTACCGTAATCGCTTTTATCGTTCGTTTGTATTCAAATGAACTATAAAATCGGGTTATGACCGAATTTGGCACTGATTTTTGATTCGATTGCAAGGGAAATAAAATATTGTTAATGAAAAAAAATCCAAAAAATTCAAAGAAACTTTAAAAGATTTATATTCTATTGACTTGAAAAGGAATAGGTTTAAAAAAAATCGACATACCTATGAGTTTCGTGACTACCCGCCAATTGTTCATATTCCTCCGAGCACAGACCACTTACATACATAGTAGACCACGCGTCAAGTGATGATGAACGGACTATACCTACGTTATTATCTTCTCGTCGTTTATGTCATTTATTCATGAATACATTACAATAATCTTGAGGAAAAAAGAAAATTAAATAACGTAACAAACAACGTAGTGTTTATGTACTCTCTGTATTAACAATTATCCTCACTTTAGTTGGTTAGGAATGCTTTAATATGATCAACCATACTAGGACCCAGAGCAAGAGATCTTACTTTTATGCAAAAGTGCAAAAATTGAGTTGTAGTCCGCTTACACATAGCCCAAAGAACAACTTTATAGTTATATACTAAAGATCTTCACTCGGAACCAAAGCGCTCGTCAAACGTGACGTAGAGCGGACGGCGCTTACCCCGGGGCGGCGCGCGTGCGGGGCCGCGTGCGGGGCCGAGTGCGGGGCCGAGTGCGGGGCCGAGTGCGGGGCCGAGTGCGGGGCGCCCCACAGCCGCGCCTCCGAGCTCAGGCTCTGGCCGCCCGCCGGCACCTGCGCGACACAACCACTAATTCTAAATCCACTATTCTTTTATTTCATAAAAAAAGAAAAAGATCATGTTACTTCTGTAAAGTGGCATGCTGTGGAAATAAATACACGTGACGATGTGTTTCGACAACGTCGCTTAGTCGAGTCGCGCACTGTTGCCGATGTTAAATTAGGGATGACAAGTATGATCTCAATATCCAAAACGCTATTTTCATAATAATTCTATCCTACATGTAAAAGTAGTTGCCAAAAATATACACACAAATGCAAAAATGGATTTATGAATAAAGTAATTATTATTATTGACATCTTAATTTGTTGGGGCACAACAGCATCCAATGATGAAAGTTAAATAATGAAAAACAATCTTAAAACCACACACTCATCAGAATGAGATATTGACATGACCAACAATATTGCTATCATTTTTAATAATCAGTGTGAGGAGTAGTGCTACATTTTAGTAAAGCAGATGATCTATTGCACTCCAATAGATTAACTGGCCTTTATAATCAAAGCAAATTACACTCTTTTGAACTCTTCACACACATATCCATAGAACTCACAATAAGTGGAACCAGTGCTAAGCTATTTAACTTGTTTACATGGCAATAATGTCTCTGCTCAAATCATAAATAGAAGAAACAAAATGATTCTTGTATATCATGTGTTGACAGAAAGCTTAGTATGAAATAAAATGTATTTCATTGGTTTTCATTACTATAAATTGTATTGCATAAAACTAAACAAGCTGCAGTGCCTTACACAGCTTTTGACATAAGTAGCATTTATTTTGTATCTAATGTTTCACTTTTATTTAGGTGCCCTCTCTGTTTGTTGCTATTGCCTATAATATAATAAACCAATGAAACTAAGGCAGCTGCAACAGTGGTTAGTGGCAGTGGGTGTTACCTGCTCTGCAGTTTCATTAGTGTTAGTGGGCTTTCCATGCTCCGCAAACCAGTCTACCTCCTGCTCCTTGGCTTCCTTCACTTCAGCGGGTGCCGGGTCCAGGTGCAACTAGGAAATCAAGTCAACATAAGTCTTATTTATGTACCACTATCATTTTGTGCAATATTTCTCTATTATCACGCAACTCCTATCCTAGAAAGAAGGGCTATAGAGTTAATTATTTGCCATTAGTGATACTGACCAAGACCAATGATCTTAAATGACCCTTAAAGAGCCAAAACAGAAGACAAAGTTCGGAAGACTCCAAAGATTGCCAGGTGACCTTTATAGTTTTACAGTTAAAGCTTTTGGTAATCACAGTCCTAAGAAAACCAAGTATCTTTAAGCAAGATTTGAGTGTGCTTCAATAAAGTCTCAGCTCTAGAAGTAGCACTAATGTTAGCAATGATGCAAAGTCCTAACAATTTAAATCTGATTATAGACCTAATGATTAAATCATACCTTTGTTCCATAAGTCTTCATAGCCTGCTCAGACATGGTGCTCAGCTTGTCTTTGTACATCTGAGCAACACGTGAACTGTACTTCTGCCGTGCATCATCTGTCACCAGTCCGTGAGTGCGGAAGAACTGTGTCTGTGACAATATTTTTTTTTTTAATTATTTATTTGGAAATGTTTGTTTTCCAAATAAATAATTGCACATTTTACATAGTTACAAAATACGACAAGATAATTCCAATAAGCCAGTTAAGTTTCCACAAATTTGTAGGTATATATTTACATAGGCTCACGTTCTACAGTTAGGTAAGGTTCGCTACCAAAAGCAGGCCACGACTTAAAACACTCTCGTACGTATAAAAGAATATACCAATATGTTGGTATTTATTGTTATATCTATCGCATGACCTTTGGAGAAATCTATTTCTACAGTAATAAAAATAAAATGTGTAACTTGTGAAGGATGAAATGTGCAGTTGCTGACAATTTCTCTTTAAGGGTTTTGGTATCCTATTTATGATTTTATTTAATAAATAAGTAAGACACTGCCTTCTGTCATGTAGATGATATAGTGCAACATTTTTCAACTCTTCCTCTATACTATAACAATCTTTTTCTGTTTTAATTACTTTTAATATTTATATATCATCAGCATGCAATAATAACTGAGAATTTTTTATATATTTGACCACATTGTTGATAAATATATAATATACTAGCGGACCCGCGCGACTTCATCCGCGAATGAATTAACTGCTAAAAGTAGTTGTATGCTTACACACTCTCAAAAAGGATATTTTTTGCAACATTTCTCATTAATAATGGTAACTATTGGTTGTAGCGTGATGTTATATAGCCTTAATTAATACTACCAATCCAAAAAAAAAATTTAAATCAATACAACAAACTCAAAAGCCTGATAATATTTCAACTATGCCTATCTAAAAAAACATGTCAATTTATAACTCCATTGCGCGGATTTTGAAAGACAAATACGGAAAAAATAGCGATGCTATCCTGTAGGAGATGTTGACTTTTCCGGAATAAAAATGAGCCTATGAGCTATTCCAGGATACGCATCGATTGTTGTCCCATATGCCTTATGATGTGCTGTTATCTGTGAAGAGTTTTGTCCTTTATCTCTGACAATATTCATCAGATCTTCATTAAAATTAGACAATACATGCTTAATAGTACACACTTTCAGATAAAAAAAGAATTATTAAAATCGATTCAAATTTAACGGAGCTATGAAGTAAAATTGGTAAAAAATTTCATATCATTTCCCGGAGGAAACTTACTGTTTATCAGGATAAAAAGTATCCTATACCCGGATTGACGGTTGACCCGGAATATCAGGTACAACTATAGCAAATTTTATTTAAACCCTTTTAGTAGTTTTCACGTGATGCCCAGATAGGCAGGCAGA
Source organism: Pararge aegeria (assembly GCF_905163445.1). Classification (NCBI taxonomy): domain Eukaryota; kingdom Metazoa; phylum Arthropoda; class Insecta; order Lepidoptera; family Nymphalidae; genus Pararge; species Pararge aegeria. The sequence continues at coordinate 19,990,040 of NC_053186.1, forward strand.
CACACAGATATCCAGTATGGATAGTACTATGCATTTATATGCCTTCTCAGTTACAATAAAGGGAAATAAAGTTTACTTTATTATACTAGTATAAATAACCAAGGCAAGCTGGGTCATTTTTTAAACCAAATATTTTGGCTTTATTCCTTCTTGGGTTTGAACTGACTGGCCTTAGCCCATTACAAAGTTGGGCCTTACATTCACAAATCCTAAGTTAGATAAACTGTTTTGCACTGCCACAACTATTATACTAAATATAAATGTTATTTGAATAACACTTTCTGTGTCCAGATGCAGAAAAATCGCAAAGACTAATCAATATCTACCAGGAATCTCCAGCCTCGCTCTTGAAAGTCTTTGGATATTAGGAAACCTGGTAAACCTTTGAAGCGAGCTTATAACTGGAGCATGCAAGCCCATTATGGAAAGCGTTCTATCTAGATGCACAATTTGTAAAGCTAGCTTGGCAGTGGCACTCCGAAACGGGAAAGAATAACTAAAAGGACGTATATACGTAGGGAAATTTCGTCATACATACCGCATTGACATTGCCGCCCAGCTGCATGTTCCGCAGCTGCTTCCACGTCCAGTTGGTGTCCAGCTGCGTGGAACGCACGAACGTCAGGTGCACCCCGAGACTGCGGTGGACAGCCGAGCAGTCCAGGCAGATGAATACTCCGTACGTCACCGACGACCACGTAGGGTTCTTCGCGTTGCAGTCGAAACATACCTGTATACACCGACTCGTTTAATATAATCAATAAACATGGATTCCTTTACACCGATAACCAACGACACCCACTTTATTTGCAGGAATTGAACGTAGCCGTAAAAATATTGCTTCAATATCGCTTTTACTCGGCCCGGAGTCAGCCATTTTTCAAGAATTTTGACGTGTTCGTGTTGTCACGATGTCACCAAGATGTCACACACAGAACCCAGAGATTATTATAAATTACAAACACAGATTAGATACTATTATTTTAAATATTAATACAGATTCCATCCATATGATAAAAGGGAGCATTATTTTGATGTCTTCTCAGACAAAGGAGTAGGACACAGATTTTACATAGAAGGGAACGATAACGTAAGGCTAGTCCTATGGTAAAATTGCCTAGACCACTCACTGACTTCTTTGTATATAATACAGATAATTGAGACCACTGGATTGTTTGAATGGCCTATACTACCTCTGACCCACGGCACAACACAATTGAAAAAATTATGCTTGATGAACATCAAGGAGGATACAATTACTCATGATTTTTGATTTAACGTTTTTAACTAATACTAAAATACCAAATCGATATTTTTAAGGCTTTGTCTTTACTTGGCTTTCACAAGTGATTGCGATAAATTGGATTTTTCTATTAAATTTACTATTTTTATATATTCTATGATAGCATAAAAAATAATGGCAAATCCATAACAATGACATAAAACTCTATAATGTCTATAGTTCGTCGCTAGGGAAATTGTTGAAAGGACGCACGTTACAATAAATACTAGTAAAATTTCTCTAAATATATAAAACAAATGGAATTTATTGCATATTCGTGGTGTGGAAGACTCAATGCTATTATATTTTCCGTCAGTAAATCCATCCGATTGCTTGTTGACAGTTTGCAAGGGCACTAGAAATCACTTTCGAGTGGCAGTAGGCTCATCTCGCACTCTCTAAGTGCTCAATTAGTGATGTTGACGTGCGCGAGCGTCGAGGCCTGTGAGTGAAAGTTCTGGACTAACTTTTTCCCAGTGAAAATGAGATTCAAGCGAGTGAAATAATTTGGAAAGTGTACTGTGCGCTTTTGCAAATGGAGAACGCAGGTTTTCCTTCCGGCGAAGGGTGCGGGGAGGACATAGAGCGAGCCCTAATGGACCTGGGCCCGCTGCTCGGAGTGTCCATCAAGGAGGAGGTGCCTGATGACCTCGGCGATGGCATGGCCTCGCGTAATAACGTATGACCTTCTACATTTTAAAAACAAAAGTTACAAAACAAATAGAAATTGACACATATGCTTGCTTACCTGTTCCTTGCAATGGAGCATAATTTTAATTTGTTTATCAATAAGTTTGTTAGTGTTCTACTAAGTATATTTTGATAGACACCAGCATGATGTGGGAATAATTGATATAATTAGACATTTGCACAATTGAGAAATTCCACTAATTGTAATGTACCATGCCTTTTATAGGACCTTAGAAAATTAATACATTTTATAAAATGAGCTAATAATATATGCTCGAATGTTAGATGGTCTTTAAAGCACTAAACTTATTTCATCATTTTGTAGTACATTGGTGTAACGGTGGTATTACAGATGTATACAACATTGGTCCACAATATCTTGTAATAATAAAAAATGATTATGTCCCAGTGCCATTTATCCTCACACAGTCAGTAATACATTTCTAGTTTTGCTTATACCTATTTAAATTGATTTAGAAACAAATCTACATATTTTGCCCCTCCACCAAATAAACAATATGCGGATTTAGACCAGAGGAGCCTTGACCCTGCTCTGTTCTTTTAAATTACAGTTACTTTTAATTGGACTTGATCATTAAATAAGAATATCAGGTTGTGGGGGCCTTCTCAGACCAGCACAAGTTGCTATCTCTGAATTTGCTGATATTCTCTATAGTCATCCACTCAATACTGGCTTGCTACCGCATGAGTATTCTCAGAATTAAAAGACTTCAGACAGCAATGGCGTGCATAGAGGGTATGCATAGAGTATGCAGATGATATAAAATGAACAAAATCTCCAGTACAAGTTAAAAAAAAACTTAAGGATAGGCATTATAGGATAGGATAATATGCAGATTTATTTAACGCTTCTTAGTTGGTAGGTTTGCAATCATATCTAAGTTATAATTGCCAAATGTCAACTACTCATGACACCTTCTACAAAATATTGCTTTTCCCTAAGCCAGGTTGTTAATGCTTAAGGACTTCTCTTGGCACTTTACCATCAGCTCCTTCATTATGACATGCATAAATTGCTTACCTACTACATACCATAATGAAAGTGAAATCAGTGTAATAGTTATTATTGTGTAGTTCTGGTTGCCGTCCGTGGCCTTTATCATCAGTTTCACTTGAGCAAATGGTGCTTTTGCAAATAATTATAATATATATATTTTCAATAGTTACTGTTTCGCTATAATAGGTGACCCTATAATATTCGAAGAGCTTCCTCCATTTCTCTTGGATACCTAAAACAGATTTTGACTTGATGATGAAAATGGGACCACAAGGGAAATATACTGTCTCAAACAAAAAATAATTTTCAAATCAGTTTATAAATGACACAAGTTCTGAGCTAACAAACATAAAAAAAATACAACCAAATTGAGAACCTCCTCTATTTTTGTTAGTTGGTTAAAAATATATTTGCTTTGCTTTCAAAGTTATGTGATATTAAAACTCAAAATACATGATCATGGAAATAAATAGATAACTGTGTGTTTTGGTTTTTGTGGTTATATTTATTGCTTTTACATACATAAGTAGGGCTCGATAATAATATGCATTTCTGTCTCATTTCAATAATGTCCGCTAAGATACAGTGCACTTATATTGCCTATTTTTTTGGATAAAACAAGATTCTTTGCAATATTTGGTTGGTTTACAAATATCATTTTTGTACCCTGTACAGTAAATAAGTAATGCAAGTGAGGGAATTGTAAGTAAATAAGGGATCATAGTTTGTATGAAAAGTTATTTTTCAAGTTATAGCTATTGAAATAATTAATAGGTATTTAAATAACTGAGATTGAGTACTGGCAATTATTATTATAAAAATACCATATTTAAATTAAATTTATACATATTTGAATTTAATTAAAAACGCGAGTGAAATCGCCGGAACAGCTAGAATGAACACAGGAAAAGTCGCGGCCTCCATATAAATATATACAGGGTCGTCAAAGTAGAGGTTCTTGTGAGTGTGACGAAGTGTCCGCAGCTGGGCGCGGCGGGCGCGGCGCCCGTGGCCAAGGCGGAGCAGGGCGCCGACTCGCTGGCGTCGCCGGGCGCGCGCGCCTCGCTGCTGGCGCTGCGCTGCGTGTTCTGCCAGGGCGCGCTGGCGCAGGCCGACGGCACGCCCAAGCTGATGGAGTGCCTGCACTCCGCCTGCGAGCCCTGCGTCAAGCTCAAGATCGAGGAGAAGCTGGCGCCCAGCCGCGACTTCCTGGGTACGTGGCACGCGCTGCGGCCGGTACTTCCGGCCTCACCCTTGGGGCCTTAATGTAATGCTGTCGCCGCTCGTGTCGACAGGAGCGAACTGCGTAACGATATCGTGTGGGGCGTGCCGCCTGCAGTGCCAGCCCAGCAACATGATAGACCAGCGGTTCGTCCTCGAGAAAATGGAGATGGAGCAAGCGGGCAGTAATGGTAAGAAGCCAAATAAACAATCGAAATATGCTCTTAATAGCTTTATTTTCTAATCAAATATATAGCTACTCTGGTAATAATTTCTTGGGTTTAATTTTATTTAATATTACTCTATCTCAATTTAAAAAAAAACTACTGTATATATTCTAAATTCTAATTGTTCTACTTAAAGTTCTATATGTCATTTATGTCCGCTTTGATAGATAATTTTAATAAGGGTACATATGCTTGTGTTTATTTCAATTTTTTATTAAAATAAACACAACTATATAAATTTAAATTTTTAAACTCATTATAATTAAAAGTTTTATAGTTCAAATTATTATGTTTGCTGACAATTTATGTTCATTCGAATGATTAAGTTTACTAGCGGCTACTTAATGTCGTATGTCGTATTCGTTTAAAGTAAAATGTCGGGCCTTAATAGATAAAATAAAATATACCTTGTTATTCGAGTTTAACTCAAATTCCCGATGGTGTCGTTTCACTTCGATCGATCGATTTCTCGATACGTAAATAGCTGTAGAGGAAAGTGGCTTGTTTTGAATATGTTTTATATTGTACTCCCCGCAGGCGCCGCCGGCGAGCTGGAGTGCAACAGCTGCGACGACACCGCGCCCGCCACCAGCTACTGCGCCGACTGCGCAGAGTTCATCTGCGACAACTGCGTGCTCGCGCACCAGAGGTACGCGCCGACTCCGACCTCGACTGAGCCTTACACGACCACAATGCTGTGTTAAGGAATCTCTGCATAGTTATCGCTTCTTTTGGTAATGTAATTCACTCGATTATCTCCCAACCATTTGCGTTTTTGGCGAATGCGTGTTCTCTTGCTTACGCCTTTGCGTACACCACGATCGATGAGGAAACACTTAGCTGTCGCAGGCTCAGATAAAACTGACGTGCAACATTTCCTCGCACTCTCGATCGGAGCACGTGGCAACACTCCCGCTAAGTGATGCCCCAATAGGATACGTGCGGGTCAGCCCGCCGCCCGGGCGGGGGCCGGCAGTGAGCGCGCGGTTGTTGCAGGCTCAAGATCACGAAGGACCACACCATCAAGTCCCGGGAGGAGGCGGCGGCCGAGCTGCCGGCGGCGCAGGGCTCCGCGCACGACATGTTCTGCCGGGACCATCCGCAGGTAGGGCGAGCGGCCCGCGGATCTCGATCCGCTGGAATTGTTCAATGTGTATTTTAAATATTGACTGAAAACTCAGTAACTGCATTGTTTGGCTTTGCCAAGTTCTCGTAGCAACTTGCGTTATATACTAAGGTTGCCTGGCAGAGATCGCTACTAAGCTACTTCTGCCTTTTTTTTTTATTCTTCTTCTGTTTTTTGTGTGCAAATAAAGAGTGTAAATAAATAAATATCTGTCGTAACTGCGCAGGAGCGGCTGGCGCTGTTCTGCGAGACGTGCGACCGCCTCACGTGCCGCGACTGCCAGCTGCAGCACCACCGCGACCACAAGTACCAGTTCAGCACGGAGATGGCGGCGCAGGTGAGCCCCGGCCGCGCGCCTCTCTCACGCCCGTGTCCCGCACGTACTTACGGGCGTGTCCCGCACGTACTCACGGGCGTGTCCCGCACGTACTCACGCCCGTGTCCCGCACGTACTCACGGGCTAATCCCGCACGTACTCACGGGCGTGTCCCGCACGTACTCACGGGCGTGTCCCGCACGTACTCACGCCCGTGTCCCGCACGTACTCACGCCCGTGTCCCGCACGTACTCACGGGCGTGTCCCGCACGTACTCTCGCCCGTGTCCCGCACGTATTCACGGCCGTATCCCGCACGTATTCACGGCCGTATCCCGCACGTACTCACGCCCGTGTCCCGCAGGCGCGCGGCAGCGTGGCGGCCCTGCTGTCGGAGGTGAGCTACAAGCGCGTGCTGCTGGGCTCGGCCATGAAGGTGATCCGCGACCGCCAGCACCTCATCGCCGAGAAGAAGAAGGCGCTGGTGCACGAGATCACGCAGACCGTCGTCAAGTGAGTCGCCGCCGATCCTTTCGAAGGACACATAACTCTGCTCAACAATGACATACACAATTTCTAAAAACACCTTAATGGGACGTGGCACGCTCAAGTAGTACAATACCATACGCGAATTCCTTTTTAGAAACATTTATTAATTATATCATTGGTTTATAAGTTATGGTTTATGGGGGTTGCCAGGAAGTTCGCCGACCCTTACTACGTACGATCAATATATAAACTTGGATCACGCGAATCGCTTCGAGAAAAATTTAAACAAATAGGTATTCTTATAGTAGCTTCGCAATACATTTATAATAATATAGTCTTTGTGAGACAAAATATTACTCTTTATAAATCAAAAGCTGAAATTAACAATCGACTTATCAGAAACGGTCATAAATTAGTGATATCTGCATATCGTCTGCGAAAGGTGCAGAACTCCTTTGTGGGGTTGAGTATACGCTTTTACAACATGATTCCAAAAGAAATTCTTGACCTACCAATGCATATATTAAAAAACTGTGTAAAAACGCATCTAGTACAGCGAGGTTACTATACATTTGATGAATTCCTCAATGACAAGGTAGAATGGAAGCAGCCAGCCTCGCTCTCATCTCCCGCAAGATAGCAAAATGATTGTAAATGTTGTTGTTGGAAAACAGCAACTATTGAGTTTCTTGCCGGCTCTTCTCGGTAGAATCTGCTTTCCGAACCGGTGGTTGAGTCACACAAACATACATACTTGACGTTTCAAAAGTGCTTATAAAGTAGGCCTACTTGAAATAAATGAATTTAAATTTAACTGCTCGCTGGACCCGCGGTTAGACAATCACAAAATGACAAGGCAACAGGAATCCAGTGCAGCTATTAATTTCCATTTATTCATCCACTAGCTGTTGCCCGCGACTTCGTCTGCGTTTTTCGAAAGACATGTGGCATTCAATTTAGGTGTAAGTGTACTAAAATTTTTAAGTTGTGTATTCTTATATAAAATTAATCAGTCTCAGCTCCTACTATCACTTACAAAGAAAAGTAATCGTTAAATGAAGATTCGAAATCGCACTTTTAGTTGATTCATATGCTAAAGGTAATGAAGAACATTTTAGACAACTTTTATTTAGTCCTAGCACCGAGAGTCTCATAAATGTGGCAGCACTTTATGTATTTAGGATAGCTGAGCCTTAAATGATGGGTTCGCTGCCGGCCGCTGAGGCGTTCCGTCCTCCATATCCAACCACACCCATCGCATTCACACGAAATTTGGACAGAATGAAACAGATATTATAACCTAGTCCTGAAGGGACTAGGTTATAATATCTGTTTATAGCATAATTGCGGGATAGCAACTTACGTTGACATTGAGTATGCAAAGTGTCGTGAGCCCGGTCGGCAGGCTCACCAACGCCATCAACACGCGCGGCAAGCAGCTGGTGCTGCGCCTCAACGAGGTGTGCGACGCCAAGCAGCGCACGCTCAGCGAGAAGAAGGACGCGCTGGAGCAGCTGGCGGCCATCACCGACCACTGCGTGGACTTCGTCAACACGGCGCTGGAGCAGGGCAGCGACACGGCCATCCTGCACAGCAAGCGCACGGTGTCGGCGCACCTGCAGCGCATCAAGAGCCGGCGCGCCGACATCCCCAACCCCGAGATCCCCGTGCGCATCTCGCTGGCGCTAGACAAGCTGCCCGACCTCGTGCGCGGTGAGTGCCCCCGCCGAATGCACCTCTCGTTAAAGGGGACCCGAAATTGAGCCCGGTGGGACACCCGTTAAAGTAGTTCAACTCTGAGATTGTCTCTTTTATGCATACTCTTGGGGTTCTACCACATAGAGCATTCGGTTACATCGAGTGCAACGTTTTTGATGTTCGATGCGGTCGAATGCTTTAGATAGATCACAAAAAACACTCATAACATTCTGCGAACTATCCCAAGCATCGTTTTTAATTGAAGTGCCCGCATCCGTCGTGCTACGAGCTTAAGACGAGCCTTACTTTAAGTGAGTTATATACATTAAAGTGATTAAAAAGTTGTTAGAATATAATTATTTCGAAGACCTAACTCATAGCTTGTGAGATTGAAAAAGATCTGTAACTGTTAATGTAATTTTATTTCCGGATTCAAATAGAGGAATAAGTTTACCATGCTTCATTCGATTTTAAAAAGTATCTATATCAACACATTCATTACTTAGTGATGCTAGGGGCAATGATGTCAATATTGTTAGCTTTTAGACTTCGGTTTATTCCTATTTGAAGAACTTGAAGTTTACTAACTGTGGCATATATATTATGACTAAATTCAAATGAAACATTGCTCTCTTTAAAGTTGTCCCTATTAACTCTGACTGCCTTAGGTGACGAATTTAGTGTATACTTTTTAGAATGTCCCTATTTCGTATATTTAAACAAAATAGGAACATTCTAAAAAAGTACTCGCTATCTCCCTTTCAGTGTTATGTACAGTATCGATGATACAATGCTCGCTAATATATATATAAATATAATAATGTTTATAATATCCCCTTCAATGGGTAGTTGAAATAAAGACGATTTCGCGTTTCTGTGAAAATACAAGATTTATTTACAAAGTATTCTACCGATTACAATACTCATGTGGTTAAACATTATATTCACTAACCTGGGAAAATGCAAGAAACAACTTTTAATTTCTTGTTAAAACAAACCATTATATATATTTTTGAATGTCACTTATGACTGTAAATAACACTGGTGACTTTAATAAAGGTTCGATATATAAACTCGAGAAAAGAGGTTTTCTTTACTTTATACGAGTAATATATATATATATATATATATATATATTATCTTGAATGTACCGAATTGGGTTTGTTACAGTTTTATTAACAGTATAGACAACTAACTCTTAACTTTACATCTTGAGATTTGGTTTTCCCAGACTCTTTACTAACAATTTTCCTTGTATCTTTTGAATGTCTGCAGTAGAATCTCTAAACTTGTGTGTTCTACTACTAATATCCATTTGATTGAATTTCAGTATTTTATTAAATTCATTGTCTTTTGTATTAAAAAGCTAACTAGTTAAAACCCTTTCACTCCACGAACTTTTGGACCTCGTAGATATACCTCGTAGATATACGGGTGTGTGGATATGTGCGGCGAGCTTACACGAGGCCATGAGTGCGACAATAAACTTTAGTCTCCGTTCTGTTTACCTGCGATCGTCATCATCGTCAGAGCTCGTCCGGGGCAGAACTACCGCTATGCTTGTTTGTCGCTTAGCAGTGTCGGTGCAGCATTCCGCCGCACAGCTAGTCGCGATAATTGGCGTGTTCCGGTTGCAGTGCTGTCCAGCATCGGCGCCATCGTGGTGGACGGCAAGGTGGACGGCGGCGCGGCCGGCAGCCCGGGGCCCGGCGCGGGGCCCGGCGCGGGGCCCGGCGCGGGGCCCGGCGCCGCGCCCGCCTTCCTCTCCGCCGCGCCGCCGCACTCCGCCGTCGTGGCCCTGCAGCAGGTGGCCATGCACCAGGTACCGCCCGCTCGCCGCGCCATCGTGCCACTACCCGTGCCACAGCGGCCGGCACGACACAGTGTCTGATGGTTCAAAATCAGGCTGCGTGATTTGTGTTGCATTCATGTATTAACTAGCACATTATATCTAATTCACTTTGTTACTTTTCATGTCTTAGACTTTGGCACGATATCAGGTTTGTTTCAATATTTTTACATAATATTAAAAGAAACCCTTTGTTCTCAGTTCCTTGTAATTGTTAGCAATTTGTACCTTTTTATTTTTGCCGTATGCGCGGCGAATAGTTAAAATAAAATTTATATTTAAAAAAAACTATACATCCGATTGCGTAAAAACTCATTTAAAGAATACGTGAATAATAAAATTTAAATAATATTAATAAATCAAAACTAAAAGAAAAACAGAAGCCAGTGAATTCCAGTAGGCTCAGACGATGTTGATGGTTGGACAATGACAATAATTGTGACCGTGTAGGTCACAATTATTGTCATTGTGGGAAAGCCAGCGCTCGCCATTTACTTAAATATAAGATTTTTGTTATTTAAACTTTTTATCCGACTTCAAAAAGAAGGAGGGTATCAGTTTATGAACTTTTATTTATTTAAAAGAGTTCTACGCAGTCGAGTTTTTTGTTAATTTCGAATATATTTTGTTATTTTACTATTTTCCGTACATTAGGAAGAATTATTAGTTTTTTTAATAAATCTTTGTAGAACAACGGAACCCAAAGTTTAGAGAAACTTTTTTCTAAATTAAATGTGACTGTTTTTAAAAACGAATGCATACCGATTCCAATTTCCTCTCCTTTAGTAAGTGTATCATACAGAAGTTTAAGTAGCCGCGGACGTTTAAGATATTTCACTTCATAGCACCTCACCGAAGTCGAACCGACCCGACCTCTTAATTAATATACAATTTCGAGGTCGGGTCGGTTCGGACGGAACGCGGCCCGACACTCGCCCGCAGGCGCTCGGCGTATGTCGCGTCGACTTTGCGTGCCCCATTTCGCAACTGCAGTGGTCGCAATGCGCGTGGTGTTGCAGTCGTACGTGGCGGCGGCGCCGGCCTACGCGCACCGCGCGCGCGCGCACACGCCGCTGCGGCACCCGCACGTCACGTCCACCACGCACCCGCACCACCTGCACGGTACGTCCGCCCCGCGCCCGCCCCGCGCCCGCCCCGCGCCCGCCCCGCGCCCGCCGCCCCGGGAGGCCGGAGCGTCACTGAGCACTGCTTGCAGGCATGAGCGAGATGAACCTGCGCGGGCTGCTCAACGCGGGCGGGGCGCGAGCGCGCGCGCCCGCCACGCACGCCTCCACGCACGCCGCCACGCACGCCGCGCACGCCGCGCTACCCGCCATGCAGCAGGCCTACCACCAGAGTGAGTGGCGCCGTTACACACACTCAACTCAGTCATAGTAGTTTTTCTGTAAACCACTACCATAGTTTTTACATGCGCGTGTCGGTCTTTTATCTCCAGTAGGCTTACCATAAGTAAACACTTAGAAAGTTTTATATGGTTTTGTACGAAAAAATATATCCTTATGAAATGTACTTATGCATCCTTAAGTATAATTTTGTAATTCTGTTACACGTCAGTACAATATTTGACATTACTTCGATATTCCATAACGTATGCGTTGATATACAATCACGACAGACACAAAACGGTTTACCTATTTCATAATCACTTTTTGCATACACATTTTAGCCCAGGCACGCTTGCCAAAAGGAGCTTTAAGAGCGCCTCGAGAATCGAACACTATTTCATTATTGTGAATATTTAATCAAATGACCTTAGAAACGAAATGAGAAGTTACGTGTGAAATCAAGTGTTACTTATGACAGAGCTTGTTGTCATTTGACGGATAGGTAATTTGAATACGGTAGTGACTCCGGCCGCGGCGCGTGTGTCCGCAGTGATGGGCGCGTACGCCAACAACGTGTACGCCAGCAACGCGGGCGCGCCGGGCGCCAGCGGCCGGCGCAGCGGCGGCCCGCGCACGCCCTCGCCCGCGCCGCACGCGCCGCACCCGCACCTGGCGCTGCCTCCGCACCCGCACGCGCCGCACGCGCTGCACGCGCCGCACGCGCAGCCGCCCGCCGCCGCGCCCGCCAAGTGGCACATCCCGCAGCACTCGCTCTCCAACGGTAACGGCGCCGGCCCCACTGCCCGGCTGCGAGCCGCTACACCGGTTCGGGCCTCACGCCCGGACTGAAGCGACTCTATATCGGCTTTAAATTTATTATTTATCGGAAACTCTATCGTGTTACTCTGCATCACTCGACAATCCCAGACTAGCCGGCCAGTCAGTAGCTCTTAAGGAGTGCTCCGAAGGGCTGTTTAAATTCATACCTCAATCTGCATTGTATGCATCGCTTAACAAGTGTCGATAGCCCCCGCTGTGCGCAGGCGCGGAGGCGGCGAGCGGCGCGGCTTCGGGCGCGGGCGCGGACTACAAGATCACGCTGGGACGCGCGCGCGCCTCCTCCGCCGTCACGTCCACCAACCCCAAGACGCCCAGCCCCAGCCTCGCCGTGAGTACCGCGACATTCGAGCACCGATTACTAATTAGCCCTCCGATCATATGGACTCATTAATAATTGATGATGACCATTAATTGCACGGTGATTTTCCCCCGGCGTGTTCGCCAGATATGTCACAAGAAAGTGCCCCGTATGTTCAATGATAAGCCAAGTCGATACGATCACGAAGCATTCGTATGCGGTTTTTTCGTTCATTAAGTATACATTTTATAAATATTCATTTATAAAATTTCTAGTTAAATACATTTATAATGAAAGTGATATCATTGAATCCCACCAACCTGCATTAGAGCAGTGTTGTGTCTGTATTATATAACCCTAACCCAAGGAGTAAAATAAAACAACTGGACCGACTCTAATACTTTATATTATGCTTCTCTATAATTCATATTACTTGTTACCTTTAAATGACTCTACTTCCAGTTCGGCATGCTGTCTTCGGCAGAGAAGACCACTGGCAAGAAACTTATTTCTTTTATTCAATCAATTAAAGCAAGACTTATGAACACAATTACAACATTGTCATATATTATAACGCTAGGCCCTTAGATACAAGACAGGTCAAACATAACTACTATTATCACTAACGTTGCACTAAATTTGGTTGCCTCTTATCTCAGCAATAGAACCCAAAGAGTTTGCATAAATGATGTAAAGTCTCAGGGTTCAAATACCTCAATGGGTGTCCCACAAGGCTCGATTTTGGGTCCTTTTCTATTTTTAGTGTATATAAATGATCTACCGTACCATGTCAGTGGAACATGCGACATTGTATTGTCTGATAGGAGTAAAGATAACTCTGACGAAGTAAACCGTGTTATGTCGCATGTGTCGCACTGGTTTACAGTTAACAACTTACTTTTAAATGCAAAAAAAACAAAGTGTGTCGAATTTATCTTACCAAATGTAAAGAAAATTGATAAAAATATAATGATAAATGGTGAATCACTAAAAATAGAGACTACCACAGTTTTTCTGGGCGTGACCTTGGATAATAAGCTACAGTGGGGTGCCCATATAGATTCACTAGCGGGTAAACTAAGCTCGGCTGCCTACGCAGTCAGAAAAATTAGACAGATTACTGACGTTGAAATAGCTAGGCTAGTTTATTTTGCGTACTTTCATAGTGTTATGTCCTATGGAATCTTGTTATGGGGTAAAGCAGCTGATATCGAAACTATATTTATATTGCAGAAAAGAGCTGTACGGTCAATATATAAACTTAAATCACGCGAATCCCTCCGTGAGAAGTTTAAAGAAATAGGCATACTTACTGTAGCTTCACAATATATTTATAACAATATAGTATTTGTAAGACAACATATTAGTCTTTATAAACAAAAAGTGGACATAAACAGTCGACTTACAAGAAATGGTCATAAATTAGTGTCATCTGCATATCGTCTGCGTAATGTGGGATTGAGTATACGCTTTTATAATATGATTCCTAAGGTGATTTTGGACCTGCCAATGCACAAGTTTAAAGAATTTGTTAAAACACATTTATTACAGCGAGGTTACTATACAATTGATGAATTTTTTAATGACAAGGTTGCTTGGAAGCATCCGGCTCCGCTTTCAGCTCTCACAAGATAGAAAAATGAATGTTAAAATGCAAAATGTAAATTGTTGATGTTGGAAAAGAGCAACTGCTGAGTTTCTTGCCGGCTTTTTCTCGGTAGAATCTGCCTTCCGAACCGGTGGTAGAATCTAAACTACAAACAGACAGACTTGACGTTTCAAAAGTGCTTATAATTAGGCCTACTTGCAATAAATGAATTTTGAATTTTTAACATCAGGACTTTTGGAACAAGTTGTAGAACAACCTCTGCTACATATACTGTCTAAAAAATTATGCTAGGGCTCTCTATATGATACCTGAATAACCCAAAGGATATTAGAGATATACTTATCTTATGCAACATAACCAACAACTTTCAACAAACAATAGTTCCGCCAAAACAATATTTCATTAAGTATTATCGTTTCCATTATAAATCATTTATTCCCAATTTGTAACGTTTTATCACCATACTTTTCTTTTCTTTAATTAATAAATTAAATTCCGTGCCAAATTTTCTTTCCCGCCAATCGATCTCGGCAAACTCGCGTCACCGCCATAGATCACATACTTTTCTTTCACAGTCTAGTAAAGGCCATTATTCTATTATCAAAGGATTGTTAGTATACTGTCAATGAGTATACAAAATACATAAAATAAATACATTCCAAACATGGGTTTATAGTAAAGGCGCTGTAATTCTCAATTCCCCACGCGAGCAGGGCGCGGGCGGCGGCTCGGTGTCGGAGCTGGACAAGGTGTGCGCGGAGTCGGTGCAGGACCTCATGGCCACCATCGCCAAGCTGGACTCCAACGGCGTGCAGGTGGTGGCGGAGCAGGCGGCGGCGCCCGGCGACGCGGCCTCGCCCGCCGTCGTGCACTCCTCCACCGACGCGGAGCCGCGGCCCGGTGACCTTTTAATATATAGCATTCATAAACTTCTCATGTCCTCAGTAACCAGCTTACTATTTACTCGGGGTATACTTGTCGCGGAACCCTAATGAAGGGTTTATTTCAGCCGGAGTAACCTAACCTTTAATCTCCTTGCTGCAAGCCATCCGGCAGGCAGAAACCACGTTCGTAGTTGGGCCGCAATCAGGCCGAAGAATACGAACAGTGGATTTGGCGAATACTATCGATTTTGTAGGGCCATATTGTTGATCGACTTGGCGAGTAGCGCGCGGCGGCTGACGGAGAGTGTGCGCAGGCAAGGCGGGCGGCGCGGCCGGCGACCCCAACGAGGACTGGTGCGCCGTGTGCATGGACGGCGGAGAGCTCATGTGCTGCGACAAGTGCCCCAAGGTGTTCCACCAGTACTGCCACATCCCCACCATCGAGAAGCTGCCCGAGTGAGTACCGTAGAACCGAGTAGACCCCCGAGTGACAAGAATGCTTCAATTCTTAACTACATATCTATAACTACTAAATACTTTGTCTCGTGAAATTTCATCCGGATAATGTTTAAAAACATCTACATCAGTTATTAAATGACATAAAAAGTAAATAATTAGGTAGTTCGAAGGTGTCTTTTATGCTTTATTTTATAGAGTTTAGAAGAATCGAGTAAGTTTCTTGCAGCATGAGAGTTTATTTGTTTTATTTTTTCTCAATGTTAGTCAATAAGGCTAAATACTGAATATGGCCATCCCAATTAAATTATGTGAAATACTAATAACCAATCGCGTTTTTTTTTTCAAAATAAATGTGTTGAAAATAAATGAATTGTTTTATGTACATTTTTTTTAAACTTAACCTGGTCGAAAATACACGAATTAAAAAACATATATCTATTCTTCATATATCTCTTCTCTCCCTTTTTAAACGACTTTATGTATGCATTTGCGAGAAACCGCTGATGTCCGGCGTGCGCAGGGAGACGGAGTCGTGGCAGTGCCTGCTGTGCGTGCGCTTCGCGGACGAGGCGGACGAGGCGGACGGGGCGGACGGGGCGGACGGGGCGGACGGGGCGGGTGGGGCGGACGGGGCGAACGAGCTGCGCGGCCGCACGCGCCGCGTGGTGGAGCGCCTCACGCTGGAGTTGTACTGCCAGTACGAGCTGTCGCTGCCCTTCCGCGAGCCCGTGCCGCTGCACAACCGCCACTACCACTCCAAGGTGCGGCCGCTTGGAAACTTTCATACTGATAGCTGTTGTTCGCTTGGGAAAATCTATTTGCGTGCTACACTTGTATTGAAGTTTCGCAGTATGTCTTGTTCGACCGTGAACAGAAAAAACGCCATTTGTGAATGTTTGGTGTGGCAGAAGAAATGCATATATTATTTTAGAAATTCACATTTTTTAATTTAATGCTGGCTAGTTTTTTTTGTAATTAGACTGATCGAGGGGTTCCGTACCATCGTACAAGATACTATAATAGTATGACCTAATTTAATACTTTTATTATAATAATAATACTTCTTTATTTTTAAAGTATAATGATAAAGATGATACAGATGTGCAAAGTGATTGCAGCAATAGAAATAAAGACCCTGCCAATTTCAGCTTTCTATCTGTTACGGTTCATTACATACAGCTGGCTGACAGACGGACGAACGTTTTTGTAGTATACAGGAGTGGGTGCAATGCCATCCATAACTTTAATATGCAAGAACTTTGTTTTCAATCGATTATGTCGTAGTATATTGTAACCCTCGTCCGCGTGTAGTCCGGTTCCCCGCAATGTGCACTCGGGCGAGTGGCCGGGAGCCCAGAGCTGAGCGCCGCCTGTCCGCAGGTCGCGCGGCCCATGTGCCTCGACGTGATCCGCCTGCGCCTGCAGCCGCGCGCCGCGGACCGCTACACGCACGCGGCGCAGTTCGTGGCCGACGTGCGCCTGCTGTTCCGCAACGCCTACCGCTACAACCCGGTGCGCCCCGCCGCGCCACCTAACTCTTTCCTCCGTATACATACATCTATGAAATCTGCAAAATTTTACACCATTTAAAAATAAATTAAATGCCCTCTATACAAAATTAGTACTCCACGAGCAAAGTCCATATGCGATGTGTATAAAAATATTTAACCACTTGCCAGATTTTATTAGGTACACCGAAAATAACAATGAATTTACTAAAATACCTCATAGAGCAATCCTTTTATTATGTAATTTTTTATTTTATTTTGAGCATCCCCAATAAAATCGGTTTCATAGATAGATAGATGTCATTTAAATATCAATTACGAAGTCACAGTGTATTGCCATTAGCTGGCGTGCAAATATTACAAACCATCGGTTGCTATTAACACATAGAATCAATTTAAAAACAATTAGAATACAGGACGAAATAATTAGATAATTAAATAATATTAACAATCCCTGTCGCAGGCGGAGTCGCAGATCCACAAGGACGCCAGGAGGCTGGAGGAGTTCTTCGACGCGCAGCTCGCCAAGTGGCTGCCCGACTACACGCACTGGCCCGGCGAGGGCGAGCCGCCCTGCAAGCGCGCGCGCGCCCCGTGACCTCCCCGTCACCTCCCCGTGACCTCCCCGTCACCTCCCCGTCACCTCCCGTTGTCTTCTCCCCGTGCGCAAACTACTCTTCCTTTCAACCAACTATTGGTAGGGCCGGGTGCGCCTGCGCCGCACGCATTCTCGCTGTACCGAAATGGATATCCGCAGAAATTTACAAAATATGCCGCTTCATATATACTGTGATTTAAGTATACAAAAATATCATATGAGAGACTTAACTTTTACAATTTGTGTTGTCAGTTGTTGATATTTTTAATTTATTTATTTTCCAAACTAATATAACGGCGCGCTCCGAGAACTTACAGTGAGTTTCTGCTCTAGGCGATACCGGATCTGCCGTATCGTGTAACTTTTCTGCTAAAAAGAATTGACGATGACGAATCTTGGGACATTGAATAATGACGATACTAGCATGACGAGGTGGCTACTCACTGCACAGTACCGGCTCTTGCGCTGCGCCGGCCGAGCCGCCGGCCGAGCCGCCGGCCGAGCCGCCGGCCGAGCCGCCGGCCGAGCGCGCGGAGGCGACTCGCGTGCTGCGAACTGGAAGAGCGGTCGGAGTGACCGCGGACACTATTTTAACGTTTTTAACATAGTAGATCTATAAGAATATATTTTTAACCCGCGCCACGCGTGCCGTGTCGCCAAGTGTTAACGAAGGTCGGGAGCACGCTAACTAGAACTCTAGCTAAACTGCACATTAAGTACAGTCCGTAGCAAATCTTGTGGCGGCTTACGACTCGCGAGGCGTGGAGGGCGTGCACCGAAGTGCTCCGGGTTCTATTCCCGTGTATGTTACGTGGTAGAATAGAGGTTAAGTTATATGTTAGAAGTAAAGGTGGTCGCTGACTGACGAGCGACCGCCTTCACCTCGAGGCGGCGGCGCAGCTCGCTACTACAAGTTGTGAATGTTATATGGTACTATGTTATATGCACTATGAAGGCTGGTCGCACATTACGGCTCGTGTTACAGTAATGATTTTTTTTATGCGACCGTAGACTAATCGTTAACTTTGTAAGGAAGTAACAGGTCGCTTAATATATACGGGGTGGAATTTTGTAATTCCACCTGAAGGAAAAGTTCTCTTAATACTGTGGATAGAAATTTTTTCTCAAGTAGACTAGTTTCTTAGAGATATTTCATCCTTATAATAAATATACTACGACAGTACACACATCGCCATCTAGTCCCAAAGTAAGCGTAGCTTGTGTTGCGGGAACTAGGATGGCTGATGAATATTTAAATGAATAATAATATACATAAATACTTGTCATATACATATAAACACCCGGACTCTGAAAAATACTCTAGTTCATCACACAAAAAAAAATCAGTTGTAGTTTTCGAACCCACGGCCTTGGACTGAGAAAGCAGGGTCGTTGCCCACTGCGCCAATCGGGTTTTATTATTGATCCTAACGATCTATGAAATAAAACAACCGGTTTAAATTTTGACACATTTTTGTCGGTTCGTTTCCGGGTGAGGCAAGCTAATCGATCTTTGAAACAGATTTCTTTCTGTTCAAAAATAAGGGAATGTTTTCTTTGAGTAAAATTTTCTATCCACAGGATTAAGAGTACTTTCACTTCAAAAATCCACCCTGCATATGGCGATGTTCGTATTTTCAGCCGAGTGTCTTGTGAGACCTACCGACGGCTTCCTATTCGATTGCGTGAAAGAAACTAGAATTAGTATGCAATCGAATGCTACGTACGTCGTCCCACACTAGCACCCTGCGCAGGTCAGGCAATGCGCGACCAGCGGCGTTTTATTAATTATTATAATATATTGTTGGAAGCTCCAGTGTCCCCGCGCGCCATGCGGCATGCGGGGACAGTGTGCGATTAATGATAGTAGAGAAGTCTGGCCAAAATTGAATATATGAAGCTCGCAATAAACTGACAACGTGTTTCGGAGTCTTAGCTGGAAGGTATCCGTGACCTTTAGTCGTGAGTGTCGTGTGACGCCGCCATACTTTATATTTTGTTAAATGTGATAAATTGCACCGTTGCGATACGGCGGCATCGTTGGCCGCGATGGGTTGCGCACAGGCATGCGCGGCCTGGGCCCGCCCGACTTCGCGCCCGACACCCAGTATTCGAGCCAAATATGATGCTACTAACTGTAAGTCATTTTCACAACTAAACTCTGGATCATTTCATCTGAAGTAGCACAAGCTTTTTGTTTAAAAATAGTTGAATAGAACCGACCTTAGAAGGCGCCATGGTACTCCAGCAGGTAAAACGTTCTTTTGAAGCATGATGAAACTTTATTTATTGACTTTTGGCTGGCTTTTTTATTTGCAACCATTGTTGACATTGTCTCTCGCCGAGAAATTATCTAATGCTAGTATGTTATGATATTTTTAATCACAAAGTAGTTTATTAACAGAGTCGGTATCCGTTATCATTTACCGTTCGATGTACACTTGCGGGAGAACAAATCCGTTCCAAATATCTGTTTTGCAGCCAGCACCTTTGGCACCTTTGGCGTTTATCCATGACTCACATACCGAAAGAACCATTGCCATTTTAATAAAGTAATTTATAAATACGCCTTTTATAAGTTACAGTGACAATATTCGTTTCGCGTTGACGCTGATTTAACGATTTCTAACCGTTAAATACAAACGGACGCCTCCACGTCGCGTCGCCAACGCCCGATAGCTTGTGCACAGAGTCCCTTCCGGTGTAGCTGTGAAGTGTGCGGTGCTCGGCGCGCGCGTCACAAGTGCAGCCGTCGCGTAACGCACCTAATTACTTTTAAACTGTGATATATCACTCGAGTTATTTCATCGCGATCGTATATATAATGTTGCTTTTCATAGATTATTTTGTACTATAGCTAGATATGAAAGATGCACAAATCATACGCCCTTATGTTAAGTTAATTGTTAGGCACGGGGAGACGTTATTACCTTTGAATATGATGTACGTAAGGACTGTTATAATGTGTCCCACAATATAACTGACACATAACTGAGATTTAATTGATCCTTTTAAATAAACATATTATATCTATCCCTTTTCCTGGCGATCGTGTGATAAATCGTTTTCAGCGATAAGACCGCTTTTTGTACTTAAGCATATTAAAGTTTTTTAACTCTGACTGTGATTCAATTAGAAACAATATCGCCAGCAAACACGCTGTTGATCTACGTTACAGCGTCAACTAGCGTTTAGCGTTTTCGTGGCTCACCGCCGACTTCAAATGTAACAACATCTTACTGTTGAGATATATGTGTTATCTAAGGGATGGTTGGACAGAACCAGAGTACTGAAGTAGGCCGAGTTCATCGTTCAGTAGGAGGAGCTGCGATGAGTCATGTTCACGTGCAGCGCATAAAGTATGTAGCAGTAATCTAGCGTTTGTGTTTGATCAACGAAATACGGGCCTTGTTGCTTTGAAATTTGGATTTAAAATACTACTGAAATAGTCGTTATTTTAGCCAATCACATGACTAAAATTTCTCTATTTTATCTGCGCATAAATTAAATTCCTCGACATTCGTTCCCATTGCTGACCTACATCCGTAAAAACCTTTTATAAAACAAAACAAAAACTTAATTCATATAAATTCATTGTTTCAATGATGATAAGTTATACCTTATTGACAACCTGTCGGATCGTAATAAGTGGTCTTTATTTAATCCCTCTAACTTACATATTTCGAACTTGTAAATTCAGCTCATTAATCTTCGTTATCACCATCGCTTTAAACCCGAAGCTTTAAATTATAAAATGTACTTTTTTACTTTGCTCAGCAGAAGTTAGACTTAAATAGCCGTTAGGTATTGTCAAAAACCTGTATGGTTTCGTCACTTGGTGAATAAAGTCTGAGAAGAGTACGGTTCATTATTCTTCATATAATGTTTTCCTAGAGATATTAATTTCCAAGATTTAAATTATTAAATTTTGCGAGTCAATGATCAACTAAGGTCTCGTTTGTGAAAGTGACTTATGACGCTAGATTGGATAATACCATTGATATACGCTACACGATTGCTCGTCTAGCGAGAACCGAGATGAGCCGGTTTTTATTTCACTCCAATTCACGCCATTTAGTTAGCAGCTGGGAATCTTTATTTACGCGGACATGTTCATGGACTTATTACTACCGCTAGCAGTTTTATTTGAAAATGGCCGTATTAATAGACTCAGCGTATCTATAACAAAATCGTCAAATTTTTAAAAATATTACTGCTTTAAGCCATGGTAGTAATTCCCATTTGGTTTAGTTTAAACATGTATTATATACCAGGACCCTTCCGCTGTTCGGGGCATGTGCACATAAAACACATGGCCCAAAAGAATTATATTATAATGTTCTGTAAAATCAATGATTGGTTTTTCTTTTTGGTGAAAATTCACCGCTTGGGAGTATGGGTTAATATAAATTGAATAGTGTATAAATTGACCAAATTACTTAATGCGAAATTTAATTACTATTATTATTTTAAATGTTACGTCGTTGAGAGTAGCTCTGAGCTCCGGCGCCCGCATACTCTGAAAGCTTTACGGCAGACACCTCTGCATACCGAATAAGTTGACGTTACAATATGCGGGGGCCCGATGTGAGATGGGGCAGCTCAGCGCGGTGCTCCGGCGCGACGCATTTTGTCTTCGAGGCTCCCTAACTCTTAATTGTTTTAGTCGAAAGTTAAATTATTGTTATATGAAACAATGTGTTGTAAGTGTTGCGGTCAGATGTTTTAAATTGTTGAGCCAACAGCGCCACCGACTTGCCTGTGAACTGGGAGTTGTGTTGTTGCTACAAATGTTAATCATTTAAACCGAGAGTGTGCCGCACGAATACATATGACATGAAGCAAACGTGGCGGGACCAAATTACCGACACAAACGAAAACGTTAAACGTTATTGTTATACATTTCATAACTTTGAATGACATGTCGGAGACCTGCTGCTTTGGTTTTACTACAAAGCTAAAATACTTGGAGCAGGTATTTGTTTTCTCCTCCTTACAGAGAAGTTAGTGGCAATGTCCAACGAGTGCGCGCTCTGCGTGGCTGCGGCTACTCGGTCTCATTCGAGCACCTATGAGACATGCTCGCTCGATTATCCGGTATACAAATGAAATAAACTTAATATTTGTAATTTTTAAACCTTGGCAGCACCATTTGTTTTAATTTTACATTCCTCCCGCTATAATGTAAAGTTCGAACGTTCCGCGTTGCTCCATAACTTAAGCATAATTTGCTACGAAGGCGGGCGGGATGCTCGCCTTGGTACAGGCTCTTCAGTTGATTTAACATCTTAAATCTGTTTTAGGATTTTCGGAATATTATTGAATTCTTATTAAAAATGGTTTTGAACTCCCATAAAACGAAATGTAGAACATTTTGTATACTTATAATATCTAAGGTAATTTATCAGATGGGTCAGGATCAAATCGTGTACAAATGCTATACCTACTTAGTTCCGGTGTGCGCGACATTAAGTCCTGGTTATAATTAAGTAACCAATACATGAGTGGTGGATTCCCTTGATTGATTTGATCATTTCTATTACGGACTAAATTAGTTTCCTGGTATCATTCATTCTGCTGTGAAGAGTTAAAAAGTTTGGTCCCGACCCAAACCTCTATAGTACTAATTCAGCTGTACACTAATCTCTCAACTTAATTGAGAGTTTCGATCGATTCGAATCGAATGATTATTATTTTTTTTTTATGTGTATCGTCAAGTTAGTCTTATTTCTTGTTGATAAATGACGCTGAGTTTGGACGGAGCTCCTGCACGGAAAGCGACAAGACACTCCCAAACTGAGATACTAAAATATACAAGATAAATTACTTGAGTTAACTTTTTAACCATTATTAATTAAATCGACTTAGTGAGTGAGTATTTTCAATGGCGTCGCCCTCAATCTGTCGGTTTAGAGTTTAGTGTACAGCCGCAGTCCGGCGGCCGCGCCGAGCCGCAGCGAGTGAGACTCGCCGGAGCGGTGCCGCGTGCCGGCCTACTGCTACACTAGATGTAACACATTTGATATTTTAGATAATCTCTCAATAATATAACATTACATTAGAAATAAATGCCAGTTATTGGACGCTTTTAGTTATTATTTTCCTCTTTTTCCTGGTAATTTTCTAGCACTTACTACTAGACCAGACTTATGACTAGCACTTGGGTACTTCGTCCGCAAAAAGTACGTAAGCTTAACACTGTGTGTGCACATGTACTCGTATACATGCACATAGATTACGACAGTCCTCTTGCTATTTCACTAATTAAAATATTTTTTAATGCTAAGGCTAAAGATTAGTGGGCCTAATGGGTCGCCTTCCTTTGAAAGCAATGATTTGACTACCCTGCGGCAAAAATAGCTATAAAAGGAAATTTCAGATCGCAGACAAGTCATGTGATCAATGTTCCACGGCTTGGTTTAAAGCATCTAGCACCCACCACGCTGCTTCGAAATGGATTGGTGAGCTATCGAATCTTATGCAATAATTAATGAATAATTATTGCATACGATTATCACCGGCATTTGCCAAACTCCGGGCTGGTACTGAGAATTTTTGTTCAATCAAATCATCTTTATTTGCTAAATGTGGTACAGTTTGGTTGAACATTCTGACAGCAGCTCGATTCATAGATTAGATATTTTATTCTACTTGTCGGCATGGATGGCGGCTGTCGCTAAAACCTTAATAATTCCTAGCAGTGTGAGACATACAGGAAAAACGGTTCCTATAATAATATAGTAGGTAGGTAGGTTTTGAAATAATATTGCAACATAACGACTTCTTGACTTCATGCGCTTCGGAATTCGTGTCAATTGCACAATGCACAGATAAAGAACATTTGATGTCAAGTGTCAATCTGCGTCAACTCAGCGCGATTCATTTCGTACGCTTTCGTATGTTTACTCGGCAGCCAATCGAGCGTATGTTTGGACTCGTGACCAATACGCAAACAAACATGGGTTTACTGTTCCCCCGATTGGTGACAAGTTCTACAAGGTCACGCGGTACTGTCAAGTGTCAGCACTGTCAGCTAACATTCATATGTTACAAAGAATTGCGCCACGCTATAGCACAATAACAATTGCGTTACCGACGGCAGTGGTTTGTTAAAGTTAATCGCTACAAATCTAGTGTCAATATCCAGCGGAGGTAACAACGAAGAGATATTTAATATCGACTAGTGCACGTCTGGGGCCAGGGTTGCGGCATCGAAGCGCTGCGGAATTTAAAGGTTAGTGACCTCTAAAAAAGGTTATTGACATCTCGAAATATTGTTTTAATTATTATTCGCTGTTCACTTTATTCGTCTGTGTAATTTTTATTGTTATGAAAGTACTTTTATAATATATAGGTAGGTATATATCTTTTATTTAAAAGTAGGTTAATTCTCATTTCGGTTCACAAAAGTGATACTGTAGCCAAAAATAAATAAAGTAACAATAAGTTTTATAAAAGCCTAGTCATTCTGCGAGGAGCCCCGTGCGCTGTAGTCGGCCGGAAATGGGTTGACAATGATGATGATGAGCTTCTATAAACCTAACCTTAGGTATAAAAGCAAGATAAAAATAAATAACACGTACCTACCTAAAGGCAAAATAAAACCAGAATAGTGAGTTTGTGATTGACCAGTTGCTATGTTATTTAGTCTATACCTACGAATTTAATCACTATCAATTTAATTTGCAGTGGCCCAGGGCCTCTCAGGCTCCATTTATGATGTTGGAATAAGTTATATCCTAACGTCCGACTTGAATAAAAATTCTTGGCCCCTGATCATCAAACCTCTACCGAAATCACAAAAAATTTAAGAATTTTAGCGTCTTTAAAATATTTCATCTTCATCATCAGCTTGGCAAGGGGGTGGACACCACTCATTTCCTAAATAAAATTTGGTAGGTACTGAGATTTACACCACCCACAGCTGGCCGTTGCTTAACCGAGAGCAACTGATCGATTTGCGCTCTCCCAGTGAGAAATCACACAACCTTCCACCAGTCCAGGCTCTGGCACCGCCGACAAAATAAAATGGCAACAAGATTGGAAATAAAATGTCGCATATACCTATTACGAGAAAAGTGATTTCTCGCCCGGCTGCTTAAAGGAGAAGGGAGAGGAGGAGGAAAACAATAAAGCACTAGGGTAGGAAGAAAAAAATTTCCGCACGCTAATGGAAAAGTTTACTTATTGAGCAAATGTATTAAAAAATAAATTCAATAATAAAATATTAAGATTGGTCGGTCGAACCCACAATATTTTTATAATATTGACGTAAATGGGTGTATTGAACCCGTACGACAGCGGTGATTAGTTGGGGACTTGTTATTTGTAGTAGGTACCTACCTAGATGTGGGGCAACGACATCTTATCTGGTTTTAATGTTTGTTTGTTGCATTTGATTGTAGAGTTGGAAAAGAAATACTTTTTCGATAGACCTTTCTAGTGTCTCACTCTTGCTATCGGAAGTAGGTACATTTGCGGTAACCCTTACCTAGTCATCACCCATCACCGGCCCACGTCCTATCCCACTACTGCCACTAGAACGGTTTGGTTGGGAGCGACAACCACACTGTTCTCGTGGGAAGTCGATAACTCAATGGATCTTGAGTTGAGATCTTTTTGAGGTAACAATATGGCCTTTACTTTTCCAAAGCCGTCGGCGCGTCGACTCTAAACGTGGATAAAAGCTAAGCTCTATTTTTCTCCGGTGACAGATATAGACCCAAGCGAAGATGTTATATCAAAAATGTTATTGTGATTCTCAATTCATCTTTTATGTTATGTTCTGTTGATTTTCAATCTTAACTTCTTATTGGGTCGACTGTTTTTTGAAGGACCCTGCGGTTCCAATAATTGTCACGGTTATATGGGCCTCATCACGCAAGTTCTTTATCTCCCTCCTTGTCCCTTAGAACCCTTTTTCCTGTCATACATATTTTCAAATCCGAGGAAACCCTATTGAAAAGTAGTTAATTAGGGTGTGCATCAGTCCCGACAGCCCCGACAGCGCAGACATGCGGCTCATCATCCTGGAGGACGCGGGCGTGGTGGCGGACTGGGCGGCGCGCTTCGTGCTGCAGCGCATCACCGAGTTCGCGCCGGGCCCGGGCCGCCGCTTCGTGCTGGGGCTGCCCACGGGCGGCACGCCGCTGGGCATGTACCGCAAGCTCATCGAGTTCCACCGGGAGGGCCGCCTGTCCTTCCGCCACGTCACCACTTTCAACATGGACGAGTACGTCGGTCAGTATGAAACTCTTACACGTAAGGACCACTAGCGCTGGAATTCGAGAACTGCTAACGGTTGCTCTGCGCAGGCCTGCCGCGCGACCACCCGGAGTCGTACCACTACTACATGTGGAACGAATTCTTCAAGCACATGGACATCGACCCGGCGCAGGCGCACGTGCTGGACGGCAACGCGGAAAACCTCGCCGCAGAGTGCCAGCGCTTCGAGGACCTCATCAAGGAGGCCGGCGGCGTGCATCTCTTCGTCGGAGGTGTGTGTGAAATGGAGGCGGGGTAACGAATACTAAGTGTATATAAATATTAGATTCAATGAAAACTAAGCTTAATTTGCTATACTTACCTACTCCGCGAAAAGCAGAACCATCTGTACGGTGTTATTTATAATTTCTTAAATCTTCATAATCCACACCAAACATATCTACGCATGTTTTACACACCGGAGCATCCTCAGTAAATGTTAACTTCACAATGAACCATTGTTAAGTGAAAAATGTTTAAAAATTGATATTATCAACTTACATATATTATGCGTAGAGAGTACATTGCCGAAAACGTGTTTGGTGTGGAGTATAAAGATTATCCTGTTTATCGCGGAGAATTCCAAAGTGCTGCTATAGTAAGGCGCAGGCGCGTGGCTGTGAGGCCTGCCAGGTAACGTAGTGCTATTGCCGCTCGCAGGCATCGGGCCGGACGGGCACATCGCGTTCAACGAGCCGGGCTCGTCGCTGGTGTCGCGCACGCGCGTCAAGACGCTGGCCTACGACACGCTGGAGGCCAACAAGCGCTTCTTCGGCAACGACGTGCGCAAGGTGCCGCGCCAGGCGCTCACCGTGGGCGTGGGCACGGTGATGGACGCGCGCGAGGTCATGATCCTCATCACGGGCGCGCACAAGGCGCTGGCGCTAGCCAAGGCGGTGGAGGAGGGCGTCAACCACATGTGGACCGTGTCGGCCTTCCAGCAGCACGCGCAGGCGTTGTTCGTGTGCGACGAGGACGCCACGCAGGAGCTGCGCGTCAAGACCGTCAAGTACTTCAAGGTGGGGCTCGGCTCGGGCGGCGGCCTCGGCTGGCTCGCTTCAGCACTGCTAATGACTGCTAGTTAATACTATTTCCCTGCAACACTAGTGCATCTCCTTGACATTGGAACCGATTTTGGTCATTCATTCTTTATTCAAAATGTGAACCGTTGAAATCATCGGTCTGAATATTTTGGTTAGTTACTAGTCCGCCTTTTTTTTCTTGCAAAATAGCAACCGTTGTAGAAATAAGTAATAAACTGGAAAGAAGCTGGAATCAATACTAACAATTTTTAATCAATACTAACAAATTAATAGAACAAAATCTCATACTTTCAGAAATAAAAGTTATCAAACTTGAACCGGTGAATTACAAAGTAACGTAGGCATCAATGGGCTCTACTATTTCTCTAAAGTCTATATTTATTTAAAAGCCTACGTACGAAAGGAAAAACTTACCTAAAAAGCAAACCTTTCAGTTAATTTTAATTTGAGCTCTCTTGTGTTGAGTTTTGTGTTGACCAAGTCCTGGTTATTACAAAACAGCAGTCAATTGCGTACCTACTTCTCAGTTTAGTTTTATCTAAGGCAATCAATAACATTTTGTTAGTTATATCTCGGAAAAAAATATAGAAAGACGGTAAACGAAAGTATACGAGATTCTGACTTCTTATTTAATTATTGCAGCCAGGTTGCGTACTGAAATATTCAAACCCATTTGACGAGAACCCTTGAACCCTGTCGATCTCCTTAACGAACATTATCGATCATTAGTACCTCTAATACAACAAGCAAGCTTACCTATATTCCTATAAAAGAGGCATGTCAGTAAGTAGGGCGTACTAACATGGTGTGCGGGCGGGGGCGGTGCGGGTGGTGCGGTGGCGGGGGTGCACTGAGCGGCAGCTGAGCGCGTGTTGTGTGGCAGGCGCTGAGCGACGAGCACCAGAAGATGATCGCGGGCGTGCCCGTGCTGGAGCAGCGCGTGCTGCACTGAGGCGGGACGCCGCCGCGCCCCGCGGCCACGCCGGGAACCCGCGCCTCGGTGCTGCTCCTACCTACTATTAAGCCCAACAGACACGCGAGCACCCGCGTGGCTTGTGCGAAAGCCCGACGGGACCATCCTGTCCCGCGCGGTGGGCACCGCTCAGGGTTACCTGCGTTCATCTCCCTTTCTATGGTGTTGTCAATCGTGATCGTCTGATAATTCATTACAAATAACACACGCCACGGCCGCCGGGTCGCTCGTCTAATTGTAAACTCAAACCGGGGGACCTGATCGAGAGATGTGGTACTGGCTCGTTTATGATGAGGGTAGCCAGTCCTGTCCCCCGGATGACTCCATGCGAATACTCACAAACATACAACTAGAATATCACTGTTCGTCACTCCTACGAACTCGCAGCGGTAGCCCGCTGCTACTCCCGCCCCCCGCTACACCGACCCTGCTTGTAAGCCTGATTTTTTTCCCTTGTTAGTGATGCTCGGAGATTTCCCTACTCTTAGCTGGCACTAAAACCCGACCTGAGAATCGAACCCCCGCGAGCCGCAGTCGCCGCGCTCGTCACGGTGTAGCCGGCCCAATAGACTCAACAATTACCGCTTTCGAGAACATACCTACTGAACTCATATTTTTTGGAAAATTTACAAAGCTATTTAAAAAAATATTTTTGTTTGAGACGGTAGGTATATGACCCATTCGAAGTAGGTAAAATGTAGAAAACTACTGGTACTCTCCTTGCTTCTATATAAAATGAATACTAAGTGTAAATGTACAAAGTTACCATGTATAGTATGATCTATACATGGTAACTTTGTCGATTTTACTTAGCACCGACTTAAATATGTTGTAGAAAATATTTATTTCTTGCTTTTTAGTTGCATTACAAAGACGGGTTCTTTTGTAAAACAAATTTCTTTCGAGACCGGACCGCTAGCGTATTTGCGTCAATCAAAAAGCACCGTGTTATCGGCGCGCTGTTCATTTGCGGATATCTTTGTGCATAGCGACCGTCTGGAACTTAACATTTCCATGAAACATAGAGTTTATAAACTGTTGCAGAGCCTGATGGGTGAGCATAACAAAATGATCGCAGGGACCCGGCAAACGGACCTTCCGCCCGACCACCGCGCGGCGCACTAATGAGATTGCTGCGCTCGCACCGTGCGTGGAAGCACTCGCATTCAAATATAACACTTAATGTCATGTGATTACTTATATTGTAAGGTTATTTTTACTTTTATAGAATATTCCACTTACCCAATGAAAAATTATATTTTATTAAAAAAAATTGACAAAGAAATTTTTCATCTTGTTTCTTAAAAAAACCCATCCACGCAAATCAAAGATTTGTAATTTTTTTTTATTAAATTACACTGACGCTGCCACAGATATAGGAAAGGTTTAGAATCGAATAAACGTCTTCACCTCCATCCAAATTAGTAAAAAAAAAAATCAGAATGGTACATCAACGCCACAGTAACGAAGTATGTCGATACCACACATTCGTTGTTTTAATCGTGACACTTGTATTTAAAAACATATGCTTTAGTAATAAAGTTTAATTACTTTCTACTGCCATTGCATACGATGTTAATAATTTATCTTTAGGTTTTAAAACTAGCTGTTATCGCGGTTTCACCCGATTCAACGAAAGGGTCGCAACGAAATATTTGGAGCATGTGAGCTGCGCGGGCACCTTACTGATAGAAGTAAACACCTCTCCCGCACGGCGCAATCCTGCGGTATTTAAAATGTTCATTATCTATAAACGATGACCAAATCATACGGTGTATCTATCTACGCAACGTAAGTAAGGATGTCTTGATGAACAAATGGGTTTTTCGTAACGATTATTATTCTATGGCTACGACTACGACCTTTGGTCACTTTTAATTACTATTTTAGGTTTAGGTTTAAAGACATTTATTCCCTTAAAAAGACCTAAGTCACTTACATAGGAAAATTAGTTTTCTATAATAAATTAATACACTTCGCCATTAGACTTAACTAAATTCAATTTTAGTATTATCTAATCATTCAATGTATTCGTCTTTAAATTTATTGGTATCACTTAATATATAAGAAGCTAATTTAGTTTTGAATACATTGAATGAGTTTACATTTTTTATTATAAAATTTGGCGCCTTCAAAGGTAAATAAAGGTAATTTTCGACATAAAATGCGACATTGGGTTATTAATAAGAGACAGGTATATAAATAGGCTTTGCATAATATTTCTAGATGTACTAAAGACCAATATTTTAGCCATTTCGAAGCGGAGATAGCCCCGTGGGTAAGACTTGGACTTCACTTTTGGGGGGTCGAGTTCGAATCCCAGCAGTTCAGTTCGTGAGGAAACCTGCATACCTGAAAGTTCCATAATGTTGTCGAATGTGTGTGAAGTCCACCAATACGTCTAAAGTGGACTGCTGCTTAACCTCTTCTCATCGTGGCAGGACACCCGTAGTAGTGGGCCGGAAATGGGTTGATATGATAATGGAAAACCAATATTTTGAAAGAACATAGTATTTTTTTTCACTCCACTACAAGTTAACCCTTGACTGCAATCTCACCTGGTTGTAAGTGATGATGCAGTATGCGGGCTAACCTGTTAGGGAGTATGGCAGTTATATTTAACCCATAACCCTATTCGGTTTCTACATCATGGCGGAACGCTAAATCGCTTAGCGGCACCTCTTTGTCGGTAGGATTGTAACTAGCCACAGCCCACACGGCCGAAGCTTCCCACCATAACCAGACCAGAGAAAGTTCAGAAATAATAAATTCCCAAATGTCCCCGATCGAATCCGGGACCTCAAACTAAAAACCACAGCGCTCTCCGCTTCGCTAGGGAGGTCGACAAAAAGTAACAATTATTTAAATATTCAGTCCATTTACGTCACTCACGTGTGTGGCAGCTTGTAATACCACACTTGTGTTTTATTCATGTCCCGATTAATTTACGCTACTTAGATGGACCATCATTCATTTAACTTCTTTTTCTAGAATCAAGAAATTGTTTAATTCGGTTATAATGGTCCACATTATTTTAAAGGAACAATTATTTTGTACATTCTTTATAATTATGATAAATGAGCACCATTTTCCGCAATTTAAAATGTCTAAAGCAGAGCAATAGTAGATTTGACTTCGTCGGAAATAATTATGAGGAACGAGTGGCGGGTGCATAGGCGGCTGCCACTAAATTTTAGAGAGTAGCCCACGAAACTTTTATATAGTGCAAATCAGCCTAAATTGACAATTAAACTTTGAAAGCGTATTTGGAAGTTTATCCTATTTATTTAGTTTCATAAATTTTTCGACTTGAAACTTAATGTTATTTTATGGCCAATTATAGCACAATATGTTTAGAAATTATAGCTTATGTGTTATAATTGTGACATAATTGAGCTTTGTGTTATAATTGTAGTACATTATAGCTTATGTGTTATAATTGTGACATAATTTAGCTTTGTTTTATCAACTTCCATTAAGAAGTTTATTCGTGAAAGAGTAACAAACATCCATCCGTCTACCCATAGATATATTATTAAGTAGGATTAGTGAAGATCGTGTTAACTTGCACTTCGTGTTGCAATAAAAATAATTTGCAGTTCTATAAAAAATATAATAGCACATAATTGAAATAATCACAGCATTCAACATTGAGCAGCATGTCGCAATGCACCCGCAGTGACGTCACAGCTAGCCGGCGGCGCGGCACAGGCGGGCCAGCAGCGCGGCCAGCTGCAGCGGCGAGCGCAGGCCGTCGGCCACGCGCACGTGCGCGGCGCCCACCTCGCGCACGAGGCGCAGCTTCGGCTCCTCCGCCAGCTCCAGCGACTTGCACACGCGGAAGATGTTGCCCACGATGTCCTCCGCCGCGTAGCCCAGCTTCACCAGCTTGGCCATCACCTGGCAATGTCCAGTCGTTGCTTTTAGTGGGAGTACAGTTAGTTCTTTGATTTAATTGCAGAGACGATCTAAACTTCAGAAGCGGGTGTGATAAAGTGCGATACGAACCTTGTACGCTGCGTGCATGTCCTGCCGGCTGCAGGCCTCCAGCATGGTTCTCACCAACATGGGGTGAGGCTCATCGCACACCTTGAAAACATTGTCGGGACTGATGTGTCCGAAGCCCTGTGCGGTTGACTGCAGATTGTTCAAGGCGGAGCGCAAGTCTCCCTGAGCTGTGAAAACAACAGCATTCACTCCATCTTCTGTGTATGTGAGGTTCTCCTTTTCACATACTTCTATCACCTGAAACATTACCAATTGTTCGTTGTACTTATCCTAGGTCCTAGTCCACCCAATTCCGGCACCTACGAGAATTGGTCGTTCAGTGCATTCAACTGAAGGCAATATTCAACTCAGATATCCACCTCAGTTTGGATTATAGAATTCTCTAACTATGTTCTGGTCACATGTCTGTGAGGGCAATTTGTAAGGAGAGCTTTTTACATATGTTCACTGAGAACCGAACCAACACAACCATACTCAGTCTATTGGTGTTATTGTATTATTATCCCCCTCATCGAGGAGTGTGAGATTACAAGCTTAATCCAACTGCTTCCTGTAATATTTATTGAAACCAATAGCTTTCAAAAAAATTCAAAATTTCTTTATTCATGTAGGCCTATCACAGGCACTTATGAAGCGTTTATACATACATATTTACATAATTGTAAGGGGATGGTGATAAATTTGTTCGCCAACTTAAACCTAAAGCTACGAATGTTCTATGACACATTGTGGACTGACAGAAAATATTTAAAAAAAAACCAATGTAGCCTGAAAAACTACTACTACACCTATGAGGCAACAACTATTTTTAAAGTGTCTTTTATTTATATTGGTGTTGTTTTTTAAAAAGAGAACTGTCTATTATAACTTATATCTTTCATCTTTGTTAATTATGCATTGTAGTAAGGTGAGCAGTCAGCAGTCTCAAATAAGTCACTAATAAAGACACACACATTTGAACTTACAACCCATCAATGAAAGTGAACCTTACCATCTTAAACAGGTCGAATCCTATTAAATAATGTGTGGCAAAATGTTCATTGTATTTGACAGACACAGCTGGAAAGTGGTAAACAGAAGTTTAAACTTGAATTTAACCTACAACAATAGGCAGACCTTGGACAAACTAACATAAAAATGAAAGATTTACAAGTCACTTCAGTGCTCACCTTGGCCAATATCTGTGCATCACTGAGCTTGGTGTACCGCAGCACAGCACAGCGAGACTGTATGGGTTCAATGATCTTCTCACTGTTGTTGGCGGCTAATGCAAACCTAGTGGTGCTTGAGTATAGCTCCATGGTGCGGCGCAAGGCTTGCTGGGCACCATCTGTCATGCTATCTGCCTCATCCAGGATTACTATTTTGTGTCTTCCTGGGGGTAATGTGACCTGAAAAGGATAAAGATACTTAAGAGTCTTAATAAAAATCTTTGGATTAATGTTCTATTCATTAAAATCTACTTTTGTTTGTTCTATCTAGAGATCTAAAGATAGTACTTTTCAATTTGTACAAAAAATATTTGAATGGACACTACTGAAACAAATAAATCAAACTTTCTTTATAGCAAGGTTACTGACAACTGGAATTTATACATTTTCTACAGTGTGAGGAGTGTATATTTAGTACAGTTATGATAATCTATTCTATTTCGGTGACGTGTTGTGCATTGAAGGTGAGCGATAACAGCAATGCGAGCGGCACCTTCTGCTGCGCGAACATCTTGATCTTGTTGCGCACCACGTCGATGCCGCGGTCGTTGGACGCGTTCAGCTCCAGCACGGCGTCGCGCAGCGCCGCGCCCAACAGCGCGCGCGCCAGGCACAGGATGGTGGTGGTCTTGCCCACGCCGGGTGGGCCCGCGATGATGATGTTTGGCGCGTTGCCCGCGCGCGCGAACACCGCCAGCCGCGACACCGTGTCCTCGTTGCCCACGATGTCGCTGAAGCTTTGCGGCCGGTACTTCTCTATCCATGGCAGAGTGGAAGTCTTGCTCGGCAAGGCAGCCGGTTTGCTCGGTTTTGGATTCGGTTCATCCACTTCCATGATTGTGACTTCATCGTCACTCATTTTCAAAACACTACTTTGAGGTGTTGCGTCAGTTTATTCTTACTTATTAATCCTTTTCCAATAATCTTCCTTCAAACAGCAAACAAATTATTTCAAAATTCAAAAAAAGGGGGTTTTTAAAATCATAAAATGTCAAACTCCAAAATTTGACATTGTATGACACCGACAATTATTGACAAATTATAATTTATGGTTAGAACTTAGATTTATTGTAAATATTAATTTAATATTAAATTAATAGTTTGTAATTTTTATGTAATTCGTAGCATCGAAACGCACTAATTTTGTGAAGATTTCTTATTCTTCTTCTTTTGATTTATGTTTGAGAAGACTTCAAAAAGCCATACTTATTAACCTGTCAAGCCATGTCAAAATCTAAATGTCAGTTTTAAGTATAAAAAAAATAGACGTGTGAACTAATAACAACGAATAATAAACGTGTGACAGATGAAAATTTTGACATTGACATATTCTGTGCTTTTGATGACAGTTGTTTGTTGACGTGAAGTGTAAAAAAGTTAATATTAGTAAAAAAACATTATAATATAACGTTTTCTAATGAAAATTACTACAAACAATGCCAAATATCTTGTTTTACGCGTAAAGCTCATAAGTGTAGAAGTATAATATTGATTGCCCTTATCACATTCGTCTAAAAAATAGGCAAGCATTTGTGTATCCAGTTCTTGATATATTGGTGAATCATCACTCCCAAACAAGTGTTCATCGTATGCTTCTGATTATCCCAAGGTAATTGTGGGAACCACAATTCTAATGTGTATATGGGAGTTCTAGGGCAGAAATATTATGATGCAGAAAGATTTTATCTTGAATTTGAGTAAAAAAATATGAATATTTGTTTGTATTGAATAAACTCAAAAACTACTTAATCGAGTTTAAAAACTCACCTTCAGAAAGAAACATACTCAGCAGGTAATGATATAAGCCACATTTCATTTCAGTATTAATATGATTTCAACCTGAAATAATAGTTTTTGTAGAGCATATTAAACCAATTATTTAGTCCCATTATCCCATTAGAATAAAATGAAACAACAAATAAAATTGAGGCATAGACACATTGAGAAACTCAAATTGGATAGTTCCATAGTAGTTTTTGAAAATACTTCTCCTTTTTCTGCTTGGTGCTCTTGTGAGTCACAACTCACTTGCATTGGTTGCAACCTTTTGTGGCACCAACGTTTAAATAAAAAATTTAATAAATTTTTATTTAGTTAAGGATAAAATGAAGAATTCAAATAATTTTATATTAAAGTAGCTTAATTGTAGTTTGCAATAGGCATCCCAAATGCCTGCTCTAATGTAACATTTCTTGTTTATTCACATCAAATTTAGTTGAATTTAAAAATAGCTTGGCCATAAATAATCCCGAATAGAAGAGGAAGGAGCTAGAAAGTAGGTTACAGCATATACATATATAATTTTCCAGCGCAGTGACAGTTGATTCCACAATGGAGTGGTTGTTTGGGCACCGGATGACCCCAGAGGAGATGCTGCGCAAGAACCAGCGCGCGCTCAACAAGGCCATGCGTGACCTGGATCGGGAGCGCATGAAGATGGAGCAACAGGAGAAGAAAGTTATCGCTGACATCAAGAAATTAGCCAAGGATGGCCAGATGGTTTGTTTTATCACATGAAATTATTTAAGACTTATATTACTAATATTGAAACTAGAACTTTATAATTTGATTATAATATAATAACTGCAAAACTTAACTTTTACAAAATTGAACTGTCATCAGGCAGAAATAGTTGAGCTTGTCATGTAGCTTGAAACTGCGTGCAAAGTAGCGCGTTGTCGGCGCATTAACCAATACGTGGGCCTCCGCCACAACCGCATTGTGCTGCAGGACGCGGTGAAGATCATGGCGAAGGACCTGGTGCGGACGCGGCGCTACGTGCGCAAGTTCATGCTGATGAAGGCCAACATCCAGGCCGTGGCGCTCAAGATCCAGACGCTCAAGTCGCAGAGCAGCATGGCGCAGGCCATGCGCGGCGTCACGCGCGCCATGGCGTCCATGAACCGCCAGCTCAACGTGCCGCAGATACAGAAGATCCTGCAGGTACTCACAGCTGATGATCCCAGTTGCACAGTTGCCGATTATTGATACCAGCTCAACAAAACAACAGCTTCGCATTTCCTGTTGCGAGCTATCGAGTCACAGAGCCTGTATGTGATGCCGGTCGGTTGCAGGAGTTCGAGAAGCAGTCGGAGATCATGGACATGAAGGAGGAGATGATGAACGACTCCATCGACGAGGCCATGGAGGGCGACGACGACGAGGAGGAGAGGTGTGTGGAAACTGTTTCAATAGAACTCTCCTTACTATCTGTGTTTTACAAAATCCGTAAGTTCTATTCCTTCAGTTGAAGAATGTGTTGGAAATTACAATATATGATAATGACAATTTACACTTTAGGTGTGCAGCTATTGATGTTGTGATGTTATATTTTTACAATTAAAAGTAAATCATAACTGTTAATATATAAACTTAAACCATTAAAAGTATACCCATTCTCGGCTGATTTAATGCTTGCCTGCGTGGGTATTCGAAGTATGATAAAAGCCCTCACACTCAATTATAAGGAATGTATCCTAATCTGTATACGAAGAGTCCATTTAGACATCTGTCTTATTCTAAAAAATGCACCCAGAATGGAGTATTTGTATGTATAAGACAACATTTAAGTATTCATACAACAAATAGTTATTTATATTTTCCAAAGCTCCTT
Organism: Pararge aegeria; assembly: GCF_905163445.1. Taxonomy (NCBI): domain Eukaryota; kingdom Metazoa; phylum Arthropoda; class Insecta; order Lepidoptera; family Nymphalidae; genus Pararge; species Pararge aegeria. The sequence goes on from NC_053186.1 coordinate 20,027,609, forward strand.
GTGCCAGCGAGGGTCTGCGCTAATCCATCAGTGTCGAAGTTCTGAAGCATTCGAATGTCTCTCCGCAGCGACGCGGTGGTGTCGCAGATCCTGGACGAGCTGGGCCTGCAACTCGACGACCAGCTGTCCGGCTTGCCGCAGGCCTCGGGCTCGCTCTCCGTCGCCGGTGCGTGCGCGCTCCCAGCCCCGCCCCTCTGCCGGGCGTGTGGACCCGCAGGGTAACGGCAGCTCTGTCGCAGGCAAGGCGCCCGCGGCGGCGGCGCTGGCGGCCGGCGGCGCGGCGGCCGGCGGCGCGGGGCCCGGCGGCGCGCCGGCCAGCGACGCCGACGCCGTGCTGCAGGCGCGCCTCGACAACCTGCGCCGCGAGTAGCCGCCTCGCCCGCACGACTTGTTCTCGTTCCACAGTGCCCGGGCTATGAACTGCGACGTCGGCCGACACACACATTTATGGTCCTACGACTTGGTTCATACCGCGGGCACTGTACATAATTTTATTTTCAAACTGACTTTAGTTTCTTATGATAAAATGTCGAGAATGCATGTCGGCGAACCGGCAGAATACGACCCGCGGCACTTGAATGACAGTTGCAATAGATGGTGCCCGGCGTGCGATTTATATCTCCGATTCGATGTGCCGCGACCCCTGTAGGCTCGCGGGTCGTTGAGCGGTTTCTTACTAAGAAAACGGTTATCGATTTAACCTAGATTTCAGCTTATCCTAAAACCGGTTCAAAGCCCTGGCTTCCTCCAAAACTGTACGAGTTGCATGTACATAATATATCTACGCCCCGCACATAGTGAGTGGCGCGACGCCCGAACGTTGCCGGCGAATTGATTTTGCTATACTATTGTAAATATTCGCATATAATATATTTAATATTAATGTAATAAATATTAATTCATGTACTTGCTTTATTTTATCAATTCCTGCGAAGGAGACGAAGCTGCGATACAATATATACTCATCATCGCCATCGACGACCTTAACAGTTCACTATTGCACTACGAGGCCTCGAGGCCAGCTGGACTGGTTCTCCGTTATATTCCCTGACAACTGCATTCTGATCTGCCGTCACCACGCGGCTCATACAACGTGCAACGAAACTACGAAATACTGTTAAAGCATGCATAAGAAAATTTCATACGGAATCGCCCCGTAAAAATATTAAATCAAAACAAGCATATTTGTATGTTTCAATACTAACAAATTCCACGAGGGTTTTTGTTACTACGTCACTATAAATTACCATCATCAAACCGATAACTGATCTACATAATAAGTGTTCGCTGATTTATTGTGGCCGAAGTAAAGTATCAACACCAACGCACAATATCATCTCGTAGCAGTGCCGTGCATCTCGTAGATGCGTATTAGCAGTGCTTACCCTGATCTCTGGGCCTCAGTTTTGTTTATCTAATAATTCAAATGAATTACGTACACAACAAAGGTTTTTCAACAAATTTTTAATTTTTTTCAAAAAAATTACGAAACCAATAATTTATAAAAACAAACATAGGTATAAAGAAGCCGCAGTGTCTGTGTCGGGCGGCGGCATGCTCTGTTATCGATTGCGCAGTTGCCCTTTCAGAATAAGAGTGGTTGGATCATGTGCGCTGGTCAAGTTCAGCGATGCGGGCTTTGCTCACCTTTGAGAACAGTTTGTTGAACTTTCAGGCATACAAGTTGCCTCAAAATGTTTTCTTTCGCTGCTACGCGATTGGTCTTTAGTTCATTAATACCCACTCAACTCTGTAGGACACTGATTATTAGTGTCCTACCCGACATGAATCCCTAGTGTAATTTAACAAGTAAATTAAACATTATTTGATAGGTTGATGTATTAAAAAACCACATTTTAACGGGTACTTTTTTAATTAATACTAAAAAGTATATTTGAATATAACATCGAATAAAATATTACACAAAAATAGTAATTAATACGGGTATCTAAAATTTCTATACGACCTAATTTAAAAACGATCTACTTTACTATCACACCTCGTCCTATCCAATGTGAGACTGCGAGCCGTACGAAGCCCCTCTGTGCGCAGCGCCTGGCCGCCGGCGGATTACTAACTCCAGATTGCCCGAACAGACTACATCGGACTCTACCTCTGAATGCGTGAATGCAAAACAGTAGCTTTCTTTGGCTCAAATCGGCAATTGGCTGAGTTTAGACCGCCGCTCCGAGATATGGTTATACCTCGGAGAGCACTCGGGTTGACTTTCCGACGACTTAACAGCTAAGTCAACCCCAAATACTACCAAAAGTTTAGCCACAGACTGCCGTTTTCCGGATGTCATCCGGGTGGCATCCCGGGCCGGTGGTATTCACCGACTCATGCAGCTGGAGATGCAGCTAGGCAATTCTAACTCTAGGAGCGAAACTAGATGTTCGTTACTAGTGGTCACGTCCAACTCATTCTGCGAGTGAGCTGTCTCACGTCGCGGCGGCTGCGGGCATGCTATCACAAACAATACGCACAGTACTTCTACGAAATATAATCATAGCTCAGGGCAGCTGAGCATATCTAGATATGTTTTACCGTTGTAAGTTCTCTTTCTAATAATAATTAAATGCCTTTGGCACCACATTAAAATTAAGGCAGGTATAACAGAGATGCAGAGTCAACATAAAAGTTGAAACAAGCAGTTACAGTTGCTTGAAATAATGCTGTGTTATATTTAGGATCTTAAGCGAACGATCTTAACTAAATAAAACTGAACGTTTCATTTGTATTCTGGAATGTTTTGAAGTGGGTCGTTATTGACTTTTGCAAGTCCCGGGGCTCCAGAATCAGATGAAAATCTCAGTATCTATAATAATTCGTACAAAAATTAAGGAAGACGCGGGCGCGGTGCAGTGCTAACCCGGGAAGACCGCAGGCTTCGCTCGGTAGTGCATTCCACCGGCTAGGAGTGCGCAAATATTCCAAATTTCAAACTGAGCCGCAATAATTGATCTACTGAATGTATAATTTCGGTCGCAACTTAAGCTACAAATAAATGTCGACGTCCCTCGTAAAATCAGCCTCCGCAGCGACCGGGCCCGCGGCCACCGAGTGCCCCTAGCGCAAGGCGCTGAGCGCGATGGCCAGCTGGGCCAGGTAGTAGGGCGCCATGACCAGCGCGGGCGGCAGCGGCGCGCGGAACAGGCTGTAGCCCAGCGCGGCGTCGGACAGCGCGAACAGCAGCGCGCCCGCGCGCGCCGCCCCGCCCCGCGCCGCGCCGCGCCACGCCATGGCGCCCAGCAGCAGCGCGTAGGCGGGCACCAGCGCGCCCAGCGCGCCCGGCGCCGCCAGCGCGCGCGCGTAGCCCAGCGCGCCCAGCAGCAGCGCGGCGCCCAGGCGCGGCGCGCGCGGCCGCAGCCCGAAGGCCGCCGCGTAGCACGCGTGCGCGCCCGCGAACGCCGCCATGCCGCCCACCAGCCGCTGCGGCCACACCAGCAGCGCGTCGCCCGCCGCCGACAGCGCCAGCCCCGCGCCCACGCGCCGCGCGTAGCGCGCCCTGCCACGGGCGTCGCAGGTGGCGGTGAGTCTACTTTATATTTAGTACCCACTTCGATATGATTGTATGCTATGATAATTAGTAGTGGGTAGTTTCCCCTTGTATATGAAAGGAAAAAAGATTGTTATCGACTACCATCGAGATGATATTAGGCGCATGAGCTACAGGAATATTTTCGTATTTACAACATAGAGGGAATGGATAGAAGGTTGGAAAAGTCGCATAAAACCTCTTTTTTGAATAAAAAACATCTGTATTACCCAACTAGTAGTTGCAGTGAGATGCAAACTAAACCCAATCGGGTCACCATAAGCACAAGTACGAGTAGGTACGGTAATTTTAAAATAAAACACGCGTTCTAATATCTTAAATTTTGAGCCTTATATCGATTTATGATTGTCAATCAAATTAAGATAGGCAGCTATTTATCTGAGTCATCAAGTATCTAAATGACCGATAAAATAACACACTAATGTCAATTCCTACGACATTCACCAACAAGTCATTGTCCATTTGATCTGCCAAAGATTTACTCGTGAATTGTAGCTAAACTGTGGGGATCTTTATTTGTCCGGCACAATAGGCACCTGTGGATGACGGGCACTGCGAGCGCGGCGGGTACTCACTGATGTGCGGGCGCGCTGAGCAGCACGCACAGCAGCAGGTACAGCACCGGCGCGCACTTCAGCGCGGCGACATACAACGAGGGCGCGCCGCCGCCCGCGACGAAGTACACGCACACCGCCTTGTAGAAGGGCAGTAGCCGCCCGCCGTGGCCAAGCGCCTTGGTGTGTGACCACTGAGAGAGACCATGCCAGAGTCAGGTCAGGTCTAAAAATACCAGTCATCTAGTCCAATATTTCTTCACCAGTACTGGTGACAAAGATTGTTTACGATGTGCAAGTTACATTCAGAGAATAGGGCCACCACCACCACCTTGGTATGAGTTCTAACAAGTCATCATAATAGAGATGATATCAACTACATAGGATATCTCTTAGATGATCTCGAGTTTCCACTTGCTGGCAAGTTAAACAATTATTGAGTAAGAAGACATCAGGTTCAAATAAATACAAATAAACTTCAATCCAACTTCTAGTTTAATAAATCTTTATTCATACTTGATTGTACCTATTGTATTATGTCGCAATGCTTTGGCCATAATAGCTACCTTTACACTGGGTACAATTGATTTTAATATAGTTTGCTGTATTATTGCACTAGCAAACTTCACTTCTATAAATAGAATGCGGACCCCTCCACTTGTGACCGACCAGTTTAACATCACATCCTCAGAATTGCTCACATCCAGTATTATGTGTTCACGGCTGGAGATGTAAAAGAGGAAACAGCAGTATATATTACAGCTGTGGACAAAATAAGGAAATGATCTCCAAATCATCAAGCAATCATTATTGAATGGTTTACTAGGAATCAACTTCCTCCGATCCGGTCATTCCCAGTTGTCACCCTTCACGGTGAATCATGTTCAGCACGACGTAATTTAATTACTCGTACTACTTTTGTCTTTTGTTGTTACTACACTAACCTATAGTTTATTTCTTAATGACTTCCGCCTATGTGAAATATAATTTAGAAATTGCTTAGCTAAATAAAGATGTAAGCTTTTTCAAATAAATGAAATACTGACCAGTTCCGAGGCCGTTATCATAGTAGTTTCTTTTCGCAGAGAACTGCAATTGGGCACGGACTACAAATAACAACTAAACATAACGTAAGGAAGAATAGAAGACAACCACCAGGACACGGCTCTAATATAATTATGGATTAATATAAAATATGCACTTCTTAAATCCGTTAATTCCTTTAAAAACAAGATCTAATCAGTATATACCTAGGTACCTAACGAAAACAACAACAAAAAAATATTATGAAGTTCTAACTTTGACGTTTACTGGAATGGAACATGGATAGGTAATCGTTTGGAAATAAATGTAGATAATAAGTAGTGCAGAAAATGATTAGAGATAAGGGATAATCATGCACTTGAAATTTCACGAAATTAATGATCTTATTTACATTAAAATTTAATTCCAGTAGTTGTTATAGACTTTAAAGTTAATTATTTTGATATTTTTTTTCAGTTTTATCGTTTATTTTTTTTGGGAGTTTGCTTAACTCTCTGTGATGTGACAAATGACACTGACAATTGAATTGACATTCCGATTTCTCTTCCATTTCCAGTTTTTCCAAAGCCCAATCAGCTGGCTTGGGGTCGCATGATATATTTAAATTGCTCTTTTGTACGAATTTTTAGTAGAATTTACTTCAATCAAGATGCCTAAGAAAAAGACTGGTCAACGTAAAAAAGCTGAGAAACAAAAGCAGCGACAAAAAGAAATTCGCAACGCCAGGGAGCACGTCGACATCGCGCAGCACCCCTGCAACCTGCCCATGGAGTGCGACAAGTGCCTCAAGTAACTATCCTGCCTCTTGCTTGACCCGCGCCCGCTGGCTGCTGATGAGCAATGCGGGTATGCAGGTGCGCTAGTCTCGGAGACTATGGCTGCTTAATAAACAACGTGGCATAGCACCGTAACGCTAGGCAGCATTGTTATACAGTTTTAGTGTCGGGTACCCGTGATTAACGTGGTCCAACTGGGAACCGAACCTGAAGTGGTTACAAACAGTAGGTGGTGTGTACAGTTGTTTATTGAGGTGGAGAAGCAGCATTCTTTTATATGTGTAGAATGGATTAGGTATAATCACATGATACAATACTAGGAAGGTGGAAGATATTGATAGTAATGGTATTGATTCAAAGGCATTATCAAAAATCTTGCTGGCACAAGTTTCATCATTATGTCAACCCATTACCAGCCCACTTCTGGGCACAGGTCTCCTCTCACAATGAGCGGTTGAGGCCCACCATGCTGGCCCATTGCAAATTGGTGGACTTATTATGGAGAACTCTCAGGTATGCAGGTTTCCTTACGATGTTTTCCTTCACAGTTTAAGTGATATTTTAATTGCTTAAAGCGCACATAACATAGAAAAGTTATAGGTATGTGCTGGAATTAAAACTCGCCTTTGCTATCACCGCTTTGACTCAAGTGTCAAGTGGCTTCAGTAAAATTTATTGCCAGCGGCCCTGTACAGTGAATTGCAGCAACTGTAGGACATCTGAGGGCTCAGCTACCCGGAAGTTTGTATTGGTTTCCTAATCTGCTATAATTGTTGTTTGTGTAGGAAGCAGAAGAGCCGTGCCTTCTGCTACTTCTGTTCGGCGGTGCAGCGGCTGCCACAGTGCGCGCAGTGCGGCAAGGTCAAGTGCATGCTGAAGGCGGGTGATTGCGTGGTGCGCCACCCCGGCGTCTTCACCACCGGACTAGGCATGGTGGTATGCACATGCTTGTTCCATGACCCTGTGCTGAGGATGATGATAGTCTTATATACCCTTAGCATGGACTGTTGATGACCAGAGGCTCAAATTCACGACTGCTAGACTATCTATCCAGTAAATGGACATCAAATTGAGAATCTACTGAGATTTTGAAAAAATTAGTGGGATTTAATTATATCCCTGCTCATGCAGTCCTTTTAGGTCCACATCATACACATGGTCCCCTAGGAACCCTAGTTCCTGGAAGTGACCATGTGTATTCAGTGGCGTGCACAGGGTTTTCGACCAGGGTAGGCATAAAGCGGGTAGATGGCGTAAAATGGAAATAATCCTTCTCCCAGATGAGTTTTATAAGCATTTTAGGGTATGTATGTCTTCTGTGTATCTATGAAGTGCAAATTGCAACCCACTGTGTGTATTGTTCTAGCATATGGTTGTATTATGTTCTTTCTGTTTTATTGCCGATTTTTTGTGTATATTAAATCTATGGTTAGTATATCAGATAGCTTAACCTTGTTTTCCAGGGTGCTATATGTGACTTCTGCGAGGCGTGGGTATGCCACGGCCGCAAGTGCCTCACCGCGCACGCGTGCACGTGCCCGCTCGCCGACGCCGTGTGCCTGGAGTGCGAGAGAGGTAATCGTTACGACCCGCGAGGTTAATTGCTATTATGTCTATCGAACCAGCGGTAGAATGACTACGAATAGACAAACTCAATGTTCCAAATTTTGTTCTTCTAAAGTAGTTTGCCCTCCTTATAATGTAAGTAGTTAAGGATTTATTAATATTTATTTCTGGAGCAAAGCTTCTATACTTTTCGACACTTCAACACTGTTTGCATTTTTTTTTAAACAAAATGTATTTTGGAATAATATTTATTGGAGAGAGACCGCGCTAACGTCGGTCCCGTGCGCAGGCGTGTGGGAGCACGGCGGCCGCGTGTTCCGCTGCTGCTTCTGCCAGGGCTTCCTGTGCGAGGACGACCAGTTCGAGCACCAGGCCTCCTGCCAGGTGCTGGAGTCCGAGACCTACAAGTGTGAGTGTACCCTGCCAGCTGGCATGCAGTCTTGCGTATTGCACTTCATGTTCTTATCTCCTAAGAGAAACCTCAGATTCAATTCTGTAAATGTTTTTAAAGTTTTGTGCGAGTAAAGGGAGATAAATGATATGATAAATATAATTGAAATTCAGTGAACTGCTAGTCAAATGTGACGCCAAAGAGCTGTAACGGAGCCCTGCCCGCAGGCCAGTCGTGCAACCGCCTGGGCCAGTACTCGTGCCTACGCTGCAAGACGTGCTTCTGCGAGGAGCACGTGCGGCGGCGCGGCGCCCGCAGCGCGCGCGGCGCCCCGCCCTGCCCGCGCTGCGCCTACGCGCTGCACGTCACGGCCGACCTCAGCATGTCCAGTGAGTGCTGTTCCGTGTCATACCGCCGTCTCGCTCTAACGTATGCGAGGAGCACGTGCGGCGACGCCCCGCCCTGCCCGCGCTGCACGTCACGGCCGACCTCAGCATGTCCAGTGAGTGCTGTTCCGTGTCATACCGCCGTCTCGCTCTAACGTATGCGAGGAGCACGTGCGGCGACGCCCCGCCCTGCCCGCGCTGCACGTCACGGCCGACCTCAGCATGTCCAGTGAGTGCTGTTCCGTGTCATACCGCCGTCTCGCTCTAACGTATGCGAGGAGCACGTGCGGCGACGCCCCGCCCTGCCCGCGCTGCACGTCACGGCCGACCTCAGCATGTCCAGTGAGTGCTGTTCCGTGTCATACCGCCGTCTCGCTCTAACGTATGCGAGGAGCACGTGCGGCGACGCCCCGCCCTGCCCGCGCTGCACGTCACGGCCGACCTCAGCATGTCCAGTGAGTGCTGTTCCGTGTCATACCGCCGTCTCGCTCTAACGTATGCGAGGAGCACGTGCGGCGACGCCCCGCCCTGCCCGCGCTGCACGTCACGGCCGACCTCAGCATGTCCAGTGAGTGCTGTTCCGTGTCATACCGCCGTCTCGCTCTAACGTATGCGAGGAGCACGTGCGGCGACGCCCCGCCCTGCCCGCGCTGCGCCTACGCGCTGCACGTCACGGCCGACCTCAGCATGTCCAGTGAGTGCTGTTCCGTGTCATACCGCCGTCTCGCTCTAACGTATGCGAGGAGCACGTGCGGCGACGCCCCGCCCTGCCCGCGCTGCACGTCACGGCCGACCTCAGCATGTCCAGTGAGTGCTGTTCCGTGTCATACCGCCGTCTCGCTCTAACGTATGCGAGGAGCACGTGCGGCGACGCCCCGCCCTGCCCGCGCTGCACGTCACGGCCGACCTCAGCATGTCCAGTGAGTGCTGTTCCGTGTCATACCGCCGTCTCGCTCTAACGTATGCGAGGAGCACGTGCGGCGACGCCCCGCCCTGCCCGCGCTGCACGTCACGGCCGACCTCAGCATGTCCAGTGAGTGCTGTTCCGTGTCATACCGCCGTCTCGCTCTAACGTATGCGAGGAGCACGTGCGGCGACGCCCCGCCCTGCCCGCGCTGCGCCTACGCGCTGCACGTCACGGCCGACCTCAGCATGTCCAGTGAGTGCTGTTCCGTGTCATACCGCCGTCTCGCTCTAACGTATGCGAGGAGCACGTGCGGCGACGCCCCGCCCTGCCCGCGCTGCGCCTACGCGCTGCACGTCACGGCCGACCTCAGCATGTCCAGTGAGTGCTGTTCCGTGTCATACCGCCGTCTCGCTCTAACGTATGCGAGGAGCACGTGCGGCGACGCCCCGCCCTGCCCGCGCTGCGCCTACGCGCTGCACGTCACGGCCGACCTCAGCATGTCCAGTGAGTGCTGTTCCGTGTCATACCGCCGTCTCGCTCTAACGTATGCGAGGAGCACGTGCGGCGACGCCCCGCCCTGCCCGCGCTGCGCCTACGCGCTGCACGTCACGGCCGACCTCAGCATGTCCAGTGAGTGCTGTTCCGTGTCATACCGCCGTCTCGCTCTAACGTATGCGAGGAGCACGTGCGGCGACGCCCCGCCCTGCCCGCGCTGCGCCTACGCGCTGCACGTCACGGCCGACCTCAGCATGTCCAGTGAGTGCTGTTCCGTGTCATACCGCCGTCTCGCTCTAACGTATGCGAGGAGCACGTGCGGCGACGCCCCGCCCTGCCCGCGCTGCGCCTACGCGCTGCACGTCACGGCCGACCTCAGCATGTCCAGTGAGTGCTGTTCCGTGTCATACCGCCGTCTCGCTCTAACGTATGCGAGGAGCACGTGCGGCGACGCCCCGCCCTGCCCGCGCTGCGCCTACGCGCTGCACGTCACGGCCGACCTCAGCATGTCCAGTGAGTGCTGTTCCGTGTCATACCGCCGTCTCGCTCTAACGTATGCGAGGAGCACGTGCGGCGACGCCCCGCCCTGCCCGCGCTGCACGTCACGGCCGACCTCAGCATGTCCAGTGAGTGCTGTTCCGTCTCATACCGCCGTCTCGCTCTAACGTATGCGAGGAGCACGTGCGGCGACGCCCCGCCCTGCCCGCGCTGCACGTCACGGCCGACCTCAGCATGTCCAGTGAGTGCTGTTCCGTGTCATACCGCCGTCTCGCTCTAACGTATGCGAGGAGCACGTGCGGCGACGCCCCGCCCTGCCCGCGCTGCACGTCACGGCCGACCTCAGCATGTCCAGTGAGTGCTGTTCCGTGTCATACCGCCGTCTCGCTCTAACGTATGCGAGGAGCACGTGCGGCGACGCCCCGCGCTGCACGTCACGGCCGACCTCAGCATGTCCAGTGAGTGCTGTTCCGTGTCATACCGCCGTCTCGCTCTAACGTATGCGAGGAGCACGTGCGGCGACGCCCCGCCCTGCCCGCGCTGCGCCTACGCGCTGCACGTCACGGCCGACCTCAGCATGTCCAGTGAGTGCTGTTCCGTGTCATACCGCCGTCTCGCTCTAACGTATGCGAGGAGCACGTGCGGCGACGCCCCGCCCTGCCCGCGCTGCGCCTACGCGCTGCACGTCACGGCCGACCTCAGCATGTCCAGTGAGTGCTGTTCCGTGTCATACCGCCGTCTCGCTCTAACGTATGCGAGGAGCACGTGCGGCGACGCCCCGCCCTGCCCGCGCTGCACGTCACGGCCGACCTCAGCATGTCCAGTGAGTGCTGTTCCGTCTCATACCGCCGTCTCGCTCTAACGTATGCGAGGAGCACGTGCGGCGACGCCCCGCCCTGCCCGCGCTGCACGTCACGGCCGACCTCAGCATGTCCAGTGAGTGCTGTTCCGTGTCATACCGCCGTCTCGCTCTAACGTATGCGAGGAGCACGTGCGGCGACGCCCCGCCCTGCCCGCGCTGCGCCTACGCGCTGCACGTCACGGCCGACCTCAGCATGTCCAGTGAGTGCTGTTCCGTGTCATACCGCCGTCTCGCTCTAACGTATGCGAGGAGCACGTGCGGCGACGCCCCGCCCTGCCCGCGCTGCACGTCACGGCCGACCTCAGCATGTCCAGTGAGTGCTGTTCCGTGTCATACCGCCGTCTCGCTCTAACGTATGCGAGGAGCACGTGCGGCGACGCCCCGCCCTGCCCGCGCTGCGCCTACGCGCTGCACGTCACGGCCGACCTCAGCATGTCCAGTGAGTGCTGTTCCGTGTCATACCGCCGTCTCGCTCTAACGTATGCGAGGAGCACGTGCGGCGACGCCCCGCCCTGCCCGCGCTGCGCCTACGCGCTGCACGTCACGGCCGACCTCAGCATGTCCAGTGAGTGCTGTTCCGTGTCATACCGCCGTCTCGCTCTAACGTATGCGAGGAGCACGTGCGGCGACGCCCCGCCCTGCCCGCGCTGCACGTCACGGCCGACCTCAGCATGTCCAGTGAGTGCTGTTCCGTCTCATACCGCCGTCTCGCTCTAACGTATGCGAGGAGCACGTGCGGCGACGCCCCGCCCTGCCCGCGCTGCACGTCACGGCCGACCTCAGCATGTCCAGTGAGTGCTGTTCCGTGTCATACCGCCGTCTCGCTCTAACGTATGCGAGGAGCACGTGCGGCGACGCCCCGCCCTGCCCGCGCTGCGCCTACGCGCTGCACGTCACGGCCGACCTCAGCATGTCCAGTGAGTGCTGTTCCGTGTCATACCGCCGTCTCGCTCTAACGTATGCGAGGAGCACGTGCGGCGACGCCCCGCCCTGCCCGCGCTGCACGTCACGGCCGACCTCAGCATGTCCAGTGAGTGCTGTTCCGTGTCATACCGCCGTCTCGCTCTAACGTATGCGAGGAGCACGTGCGGCGACGCCCCGCCCTGCCCGCGCTGCGCCTACGCGCTGCACGTCACGGCCGACCTCAGCATGTCCAGTGAGTGCTGTTCCGTGTCATACCGCCGTCTCGCTCTAACGTATGCGAGGAGCACGTGCGGCGACGCCCCGCCCTGCCCGCGCTGCGCCTACGCGCTGCACGTCACGGCCGACCTCAGCATGTCCAGTGAGTGCTGTTCCGTGTCATACCGCCGTCTCGCTCTAACGTATGCGAGGAGCACGTGCGGCGACGCCCCGCCCTGCCCGCGCTGCACGTCACGGCCGACCTCAGCATGTCCAGTGAGTGCTGTTCCGTGTCATACCGCCGTCTCGCTCTAACGTATGCGAGGAGCACGTGCGGCGACGCCCCGCCCTGCCCGCGCTGCACGTCACGGCCGACCTCAGCATGTCCAGTGAGTGCTGTTCCGTGTCATACCGCCGTCTCGCTCTAACGTATGCGAGGAGCACGTGCGGCGACGCCCCGCCCTGCCCGCGCTGCGCCTACGCGCTGCACGTCACGGCCGACCTCAGCATGTCCAGTGAGTGCTGTTCCGTGTCATACCGCCGTCTCGCTCTAACGTATGCGAGGAGCACGTGCGGCGACGCCCCGCCCTGCCCGCGCTGCGCCTACGCGCTGCACGTCACGGCCGACCTCAGCATGTCCAGTGAGTGCTGTTCCGTGTCATACCGCCGTCTCGCTCTAACGTATGCGAGGAGCACGTGCGGCGACGCCCCGCCCTGCCCGCGCTGCGCCTACGCGCTGCACGTCACGGCCGACCTCAGCATGTCCAGTGAGTGCTGTTCCGTCTCATACCGCCGTCTCGCTCTAACGTATGCGAGGAGCACGTGCGGCGACGCCCCGCCCTGCCCGCGCTGCACGTCACGGCCGACCTCAGCATGTCCAGTGAGTGCTGTTCCGTCTCATACCGCCGTCTCGCTCTAACGTATGCGAGGAGCACGTGCGGCGACGCCCCGCCCTGCCCGCGCTGCACGTCACGGCCGACCTCAGCATGTCCAGTGAGTGCTGTTCCGTGTCATACCGCCGTCTCGCTCTAACGTATGCGAGGAGCACGTGCGGCGACGCCCCGCCCTGCCCGCGCTGCGCCTACGCGCTGCACGTCACGGCCGACCTCAGCATGTCCAGTGAGTGCTGTTCCGTGTCATACCGCCGTCTCGCTCTAACGTATGCGAGGAGCACGTGCGGCGACGCCCCGCCCTGCCCGCGCTGCGCCTACGCGCTGCACGTCACGGCCGACCTCAGCATGTCCAGTGAGTGCTGTTCCGTGTCATACCGCCGTCTCGCTCTAACGTATGCGAGGAGCACGTGCGGCGACGCCCCGCCCTGCCCGCGCTGCGCCTACGCGCTGCACGTCACGGCCGACCTCAGCATGTCCAGTGAGTGCTGTTCCGTGTCATACCGCCGTCTCGCTCTAACGTATGCGAGGAGCACGTGCGGCGACGCCCCGCCCTGCCCGCGCTGCACGTCACGGCCGACCTCAGCATGTCCAGTGAGTGCTGTTCCGTGTCATACCGCCGTCTCGCTCTAACGTATGCGAGGAGCACGTGCGGCGACGCCCCGCCCTGCCCGCGCTGCACGTCACGGCCGACCTCAGCATGTCCAGTGAGTGCTGTTCCGTCTCATACCGCCGTCTCGCTCTAACGTATGCGAGGAGCACGTGCGGCGACGCCCCGCCCTGCCCGCGCTGCACGTCACGGCCGACCTCAGCATGTCCAGTGAGTGCTGTTCCGTGTCATACCGCCGTCTCGCTCTAACGTATGCGAGGAGCACGTGCGGCGACGCCCCGCCCTGCCCGCGCTGCACGTCACGGCCGACCTCAGCATGTCCAGTGAGTGCTGTTCCGTCTCATACCGCCGTCTCGCTCTAACGTATGCGAGGAGCACGTGCGGCGACGCCCCGCCCTGCCCGCGCTGCACGTCACGGCCGACCTCAGCATGTCCAGTGAGTGCTGTTCCGTCTCATACCGCCGTCTCGCTCTAACGTATGCGAGGAGCACGTGCGGCGACGCCCCGCCCTGCCCGCGCTGCACGTCACGGCCGACCTCAGCATGTCCACTGAGTGCTGTTCCGTCTCATACCGCCGTCTCGCTCTAACGTATGCGAGGAACACGTGCGGCGACGCCCCGCCCTGCCCGCGCTGCGCCTACGCGCTGCACGTCACGTATGATGGCGGCCTCGCCACTCGCCAGAAGCGCGAACCAGTATGGACTGTAAAAAAACCCTCCAAAACTTTATTTTTTTGCCCGCGGGGTGTTAAAAGTAGAGTATTCAACGCAGAAAACCATCGATTGCTCGGGATTTGTCCGGTATCACATTGTTTTACGCCCTTGTTGTATAATCTACTTGCTCGTCACGTGGACCGTAACGTATCACTTAGCGTACTAGTATCTGAACCATTATTTCATCACACCTGCTCGTAACATGGATCCTACGACATCGACATAATTCTCATAATCCAAGATATAAGACACGCGTGTTTTATTTAACATTACCGCATTTTTACCGCGCGTTTATGTTTATGGTTTCCCGATTAAATTAAGTTTGTACCTCACTGCAGTTATAGAAGATAGAACCATTTTAATTTAAAAAGGAGATCGTTATTTTCTAAGAGAGTAAAAGACTCTCCTAGAAAATAACGAATTTTAACCTCTGTTTTTCCTTGCAAGTATGATCAAAGTCATATGAAACGCGTATGGTGCATTGCTCATTACACTCTCGGCTCGCTTACCGCGCTCGCTGAGAAGGCGAGGCGCATTGTTATTACATTGAGTAAACTGCAGGTATTTATTTCATTGAGCTACCTCTGACATGAGCGTGCCTGTTATTTATCCGCTAATGTGTTCTCTCGCAGCTCGCTCGCACCGCTACGGGCGCCAGGGCACGGCGCTGGCCGACGACGACGACGACTCCGCGGACTACGGCCACTCCGGTAACGCTCTCCTCGCTTCACTTTACTGCTACATCCTTAAAGCTTCTCCTCAACGGTTTGCGAGACTTCCTACAATCAGAAAGGATACGTGTCGGATTCGACCTGTCCATTCCCATCCGTTGGACTTTTATGTCGGAACTCATACTGCAATGCGACACTTGGTCACAACGTTGGACTGATAATATTATTATTTCTAAAAATAAGGTGTTCTATGTTTGGAGAGGAGACGAGGTTGGCATCCCATTAAGTATTATTGGGTTTATATTTAAATGCTATAATTGCAAACAAGCATTTATCAATGGTGCTACTTACTAGATTACTAGTATACCTACAGCTAGAAAGGTATCTAAAAACTTTAAAGATTTAACTGTTAACAGGATACAGCGCCGATGGCGGGATAGAAGGCGGAGACTACTCGTATTCGGAGTCGGATGATGACGACGATGATGAAGACGATGCCGAGGATGACTCCGAGGATGAAGAATCCGAAGAGGAAGAAGCGGAGGCTAGTTCCGCTGATAAGACCAAGACATAAAACATTACTAGCCCCCCTGAATGCCTCACTTGTTCAAGAGCTGTTATTATATAATCGTCTAGGTTATGTTTGATGGTTTGTAACATATATTCAATAAAAATGTTTGTGCTTTTCATTTTACTGTTAATGATCATCATAATCATCACCGGCTGACGAAGCCGGTTGCTGTCCACTGAAATGTATTTATTTGCTGGACAAGAGATCCTGGGCCGCTCCCAGCGACTCGCTTGATGTAGTCTGTCGTCTGTCCACCTCGTTGAAGCCTTACTTACGCTGCGTTTACCGGCACGGGGACGCCATTCCAGCACCTTAGGACTCCAACGTCCATCGGCTCACTGAGCTATGTGAGCACATTGCCACTTCAGCTTTGCGACTCGTTGAGCTATGTCGGTAACTGTAATTCTTCTACGGATCTCCTCATTTCTGGTTAACGTAGAGATACTCCTAGCATAGCTCTCTCGATCGCTCGCTGAGTGACTGAGCCTTCATATGAGGCCCATAGTAACTCTACCATGTTTTATAACACAGAGCTAATTAATTAATACGCCAAAAGGATTAATTATTAAGTACATAGGTACTAATACATGCAGGACGACTATTAATAATCATTATGACTTTGTTTCTTTTCTCAATATCCCCTTACAATTACGTATGTAAAACATATATGTATGCTTCATAAGGCCTATCACAGGGCTTCATGAATATAGAATTTTTGAATTTGAATATATAATATATCTATGTAATAATATATTAGTAATTTTTCCTAAGTGGGTTTTGAATCAATAAAGTTACAGGTTTGACTAATCTCTTATAGTTCTCTAATAGTTAGTTTAACGTTTTGATCATAAAAATGTGTAGGAATACGCGAACTAATATACGTTGCAAAATTTTAATAAGCACCTCGTATAAGATTCCAGATAGAATTGTATTTGAATTAAAATTTGCTTTGACCGACCGAATTGTGAGAAAATCAGAGCTTAATTGATTTATATAAATATAGGGTCCTTTTCGCGGTCCAGACACGATAGGAAAAATCTGATTAACTACTTTGGGTTTAGTTAAATATTAGTGTTTAACTATAAAAATATTAGATTTTGTTTACAGCGTACATTGTAGGTACACAAAAACAGTCAAAAATTTTTTTAAAGCTCTGACTTGTGTTGGCTGCGAACGAGGAAATCGTGTACAAAGGCTACTGTTTGCTTTAAGCATCTAATATCAAAATAAGGTTGAGACGATTTAAACCTGAGGTAAGTTATCCATTAAACACAAAAAACATCGCTCGAGTTAAATTCGATGCATCGATGTTTCTGAATTAAGTCAATGTGTTGTCGCCACCCTATGCATGTGACAGTTCGCATAGAGTAGGTAGATAAGTCATATTTTTAATAGTTATCTGGCGACTACAACCACAGACCACTGTCCAGTAAATAAATACTACAACTACATTTTCAATGTGACAGTAACATAGTACATATCAGTCTTTCGCTTTACATATTCTAAAAAGAAAAATAGGTGTTAACTTAGTGTAGATTTTACTAAAGGTGTATGTGAGTGGCGCGTAAGTGTCGTGTGCGTGACGTCACCGCAGAGCTAGGTGCAGGCGCGATGTCGCAGGGTCGGTGAAAGTCCCGCACGAGAGCGCGATGGGCGTGGGCCTGCAGCCGCTGGAGTTCACGGAGTGCTTGGCGGACAGCCCGCACTTCCGCGAGAACCTGCAGCGCCACGAGAAGGAGCTGGAGCGCACCAGCCAGCAGATCAAGCGGCTCATCAAGGAGGTCAAGGATGTGGTGCAAGCCGCCAAACGTAAGCCTCCGCCACTCGTGAGCACAAATTAATATTCTACATTAGAGCAGCGCTTGATTAAATCATACCAGATGGTAGGTTCATATTGAGCGGAGTATAGGCTGGTCTAAGTCCCTGCAACATTGAGGCCCTGGAGCTGTTTATATTTCGCGACTTTTATTTTATGTCCAATCTCTTTGTAAAGAATACAACAAGCACCATTTGTAATATCTAAAAGTATGATATATTATGCAACAGACAGGTCAATTAACAATAGTTAAATGGCTGAGTCTCCCTGTCCCTCTGATGAGAGATGAGGCACGTGCCCAGTTGAATCAGCCTAACATGAATTTTCCAAGGTGCTTAAATTAAGCCTTGATATAAATGAATTTTATATACTTGCTATCTTTTCAGTAACTAAATATTATAATCAACATAATGTAAAACAAATTTGTGATCAGTTTGTTATCTTAATAACTGTTATAAGATAAGTGCTAGAAAGATAAGTTTTAAGCAGATTAAGAGTTGATTATTTGATTATGATGAGGATTGTTTGAGCAAATTGTTTCCTTTGTGTTGACATCATATACAGCATTTTTATCTAAATTAATTGAATTTAATGGATATAGCAAAACATTTGTAATGCAGCAAGTCGTATGGTAACAAATATTGTTTTCAACTGGTAAACATGTCATAGAATATGGCACTACTAGTTTGCACACTTGACTAGCTTCTAACCTTATCCATGTGCAACTAATATTTTCTCATACAAAGTTTCATCCCCTATACCCCCAGAATATTTTAGAATTAATATCTAAAGAAAACCAGTATAATATGTAATTTTTAAAACATTTAATTTTAAAGCAGTTGCTCAACTTCAAAAACAGGATTTTAAAATAATCAATACAAATCTAGCAACCTTTATTTCAACTGCTGAGAGATAAGCAAAAAGTGGCCTTTATCATTCAGTCCAGAATCCTCTACGTCCCTCTGAATTCTCACAATTTGGGTCTAAATCTTTAAGTACAGGAGAGACAAACAATATTTTACTGTAAAGATAGCAATAAAGAAGGCAAGGCATTTTCTGCCGGGCCCTGATAAGTGATCAACAATGGAGGAGCATTGTAGTACAGCAAACAAAACTTAAATACAAGTTGTGCCCTTGATGCCTTGTAACCTTGAGTTTATTGAAAGTATTGTATTGTCCTTTAATGTGTATTGCGCAACAGCTGTAGTTCAACAAAGTATAACAAGCTTACAATATAGTATTACAGAGGTCATCAGTGCCTAGCAAACAATCTTGTCATTAATAAGATGAAAAATTGATTTCTTGATTCTTTTCTTTCTCTGCCAATCCATGGAGTTAGTTCTACCATTTGGTTTAACTTCTATTATCACCATTCAAAATTAGGCCAACTAGCTTTACTTGAATTAAAATAGTAAATTTTGTAAAGATTAAATACAAAGGAATAGACTAACATACACATCAATACTATTAAAAGCATGCCATGAAATACACAATGTCACAGGGTAGCGAATTTCAGCTTAGTTTTATTATTCTTTTGTAGTTAAATAATTTCTGCTCTGTGGCACTCCTGACTGCAGTCAGATTTGCCTCACTTTTTGTGGTGTTTCGACACTATAATAATGCAGAGGAGAACACCTTTTTCTTAAAGCTGGTAGAAATTGAACCTCAGCAATCAAGGGTATGTTTAAATAAACTGCCATAACCTTTACATGTTTATATCTTAAGACTGCATTGTCCAGTGTCCGTGTCACAATGGATCTCTGCATGGTATCAGAACTCAAAGTTGTTCTGTGTTTACAGCACAAGACATCCTCATGTCATACTTTCCTTGAATTCAATAAATGGTGACATATCTTAATAAAATAATTGAGGTAACAATTAACCACATACGGCGGAAAACAAGTAGTACGCAATAATTACACATGTGACTGCTGTGTTGGTGTGAGTGCACCTGTGACTCGGAGCCTCGCGTGAGTCAGAGGGTCACCGCTGCGGGCTCTGCCCATAGCCGCCTCCGCCGCGACTAATAACAATAGGTAGTGTTTTGTAGCATCGCCTTATCGCCTACCTATACAGGCGTGTGTTGAAATTCTATTATCTTTAGTTCCATTGTAGGAACATTGGTTTCCAACTAATTAATATTAAAAGCTATGCTAATTAGTCTTTCTGCCAATATTTTCAAGTTTTCGGAGTTCTTCCTTTTATCTGCCTTCTATATACCTAAATTGTGGCGCGGAAACACTACTTTACCGCCTTGCTGGTGGTACATTAATTCAAAAAGCGAAGAGTCTGAACAGTTTCCAGTTCGCTATTTGTTTAATAGGCGATGTTGATTATAGTGTGGGCACAGACAGTCCTGCGGTGGCGACACCGCACTGGAAACACAGTGCTTGTGATAGACGACATTGAGCGTGTCGCAGGGAGGGCCCGAACACACGTGGAACTCTGTGTATGGTAGAAAGCTGTGCTAGAGACCTGTAACCCAGCCGCACGTGTGCGCTTATTATCGTACGTCATGAAAACTGAGTTTTATGTAGATGGTAATTTGACAGGTGAGCATGCTAGGTGAAATCGCTTTGTTCTTCAAAACCGACATTAGTTGTCTCCAACCCACGCAACCTATGTAGGTATTGAAGAACGTATCTCCGAAAGAAAGCAGGCAGGTAATAGTAAATTGCGTAAGCAACTAATGATTGTCAAAATCGTGCGTCGCGGCCGATTCGGAAACGTTACGCAGCACATGTGCCGGTCGTAACAATATCTCAATGATGACCCTACTCCTAGTTACCCGAAGAGTCTGTAATGACGACTTAATGACTTTGGTAATTTTGCACATGAGTCGACGGGTTGGCTAAAAATGAAATGAATCTACTTGGAACAGTCTATCTCGATCGAAAGATTGCTCTGACTCCCCACAAAAAGCTACAATCGAGCTTCTAGAGTGGGTATTAGAAGCTTTGACATAAGAACGAAGGGATTAGCAAGGACTGTTTGTCATGGCGCATAAGGAATAAAGGGTGAGTGCAACCGCTGAGAAGAGCCCGCCTCGCTACAGATAGAAAAAAGAACAATATTGAATTTGAAAACATTCATACATTCAACTTCAACATATTAAAAACACCGGGCCCTGAGTATCTGTTTTTTAAATGTATAGAAGTCGGTCCGTACTTGCACTGTAGGTACGTGAAGTACGTTTCGTCATACTTAGTTTGCCAGGAGTGTGACAATTAGCGTCGCGTTGTTTATTTATCTGATACGTGCTTATCTCGCCGACTGGTAATCGCGTACTTACCTTGCATTGGTGGAATGTGGTTTCCTTTCGTCGTTTGCTTTCTGAAGTAATCTATAACTAGACTGATTATTCAATTTATTTCAAATATAGCGGTTTCACCCGCGTCAACTACGGGTCGCAGCATAATGGTACATAGTACCTACCTATACATTTCCTTAATAAATAGACTATACCTACCTAGCGCAAATATTTTTTCAATCGGACTGACAGTTCCATTTATACAAACAAACTGTAAAGGTTATTGATAATAACTATATTCATGTGGCGCGGTTGCACGTGCTGAAGAAGCTGCCCTGTGTAGGTCTGAGATACTAGTCGAAGATGTGAACGATAGCAGCGCGTTTTGTGAGTTGCCGCGGTTGAGGCGGGAATTTATAAGACGGAATACCTACACAAGAATAAAATTTGCTTAGGAGCTATTTGCGCAAGTGCGCCTGAACTGAGCCCCGGCTGGCGATTGCTAACGGCGCTGTGTGCAGGTCTGGGCGCGGCGCAGCTGGCGCTGGCGGCCAGCATGGAGCAGTTCGAGTTCGCATGCATCGGCGCCTCCACCACGGAGGACGAGCGCGTCATCGGCCGCTCGCTGCACCACTTCGCGCAGCTCATCCGCACCGTGGAGGACGAGCGCGACCGCATGGTGAGCAGCGCGCGGACCCGGAATTACTTAATGCTGTCCCTTCATATGCACGTGCTAAAAAAATATAAATAATGGAAGGCCCAGGTATTCAGATATTCACTTCAATACCCACAATGTTCAGGATGGCACTTAGATCTTTCATTAATTAACAGTATTATTGAAGCTAAATACCTAGTTTCTTATCAGTAATCATTTATTCTCATAACTATTATTCTTCCTTCCTATTAAAGTATTCATTTTATAAAAGAAATCTTTAAAGCCCACCAACCTGCTTTAGAGCAGTGTTGTGGGTCTGTACTCTATAAACCTGACTTCCCAAGGAGTGAAATAAAACAACTGGACTGACTCTAATACTGTATATTAAGCTTCTCTATAATTCATATTACTTGTTACCTTCAAATGACTCTACTACCAGTTCGGAATGCTGTCTTCGGCAGAGAAGACCACTGGCAAGAAACTCTACCGTTGCTCTTTTATTCAATCAATTAAAACAACTTATAAACACAATTACAACATCATCATTACAACGTCATATGTAATAACGCTAGGCCCTTTGATACAAGACATATTTTAAGACAGGTAAAACATAACCACTATTACCACTTATAACATCAGGACTTTTGGAACAAGTTGTTTGTATAGAGCAACCTCTGCTACATAAACTGTCGGTATAAAGTTATGCTAGGGCTCCATATATGATACCTAAATAAACCAAAGGATGAGATATACTTATCTAATGCAACATCAGGTACAACCATAGTACCAACAACTTTTAACAACTCCATCACCAGTACATACGACTTGTGTCGCCACAACAATATTTCTTTAAGTGTATCGTTTCCATTATAAATCATCTCAACCCAATTTGTAACGTTCTATCCACAATACTTTAATTAATCTCCTTTTCTTAATCAATTCATTTTTAAATCCGTCCTCACTTTTCTTTGCCGCCAATCTAACTTGTCAAACTCGCGTCTCCCGCCATAGATCCTATACTTTTATTTGACAGTTTACTAAAGTCCATTATTCTATTTTCAATACATTATCAATGAGTATACAAACTATTATTTGTTGATATATTTAATATAATCATCGGGTTTATCATAGATAAAGTGCTGTAATTCCCTATTTCCTAACACGGCCATTCTGACAAGTACTTCGTTCTCGAAGTACATAGGGTTATTCTTTTTAGGTATATGTATTGTATCATAAGTCTTTAGGTTCAAAGAACATCCTTATAAATACATCATCTTATGTACACCTCTATAAAATTAGTTCATGGTATATAAGCATAAAAAATCATCAAATCAGTTACATTCTGTATACACTTTTATCAACTGTAAACAATATTTTATCAAAAGATAGGCATAATCATAACATTTTATAATTAAAGTGAAAGAGACCAAAAAAAATTTTCATCAAAATTCCACACCATTTAACAAATTATAACAATGTAATACTTCTATCAAAGTAAAAAAAAGATTAATTTTCAACAATGTAAATCAAAAATACTCATTTTCATTTATCTTGTACATGTACAATCACAATCCAAATATTTCCATCTCAATATAAATCTCAAACAATTTATCCATTTGCCTCCAGTCAAACTTTATCAAAATATACACATAATTGTATTTCTCCTCAATTCTGTTATTTGCATTGTTAGTCTTATTTAGTCAGAGATGCAATCGGTACAGTCTAATAGTCAAACCAATATATACCAAAACACCAACACCCACTGGTGATATCAACAACATCATCACTCTCAAGTGATATCAATAACATCATCACCCACTGGTGATATCAACAACATCATCACTCTCAAGTGATATCAATAACATCATCACCCACTGGTGATATCCACATCATCATCACTCTCAAGTGATATCAATAACATCATCACCCACTGGTGATATTCATATTTTTTCCACTGTCCAAGTCAAGTAATATATAAGATAAATATAAATAAATTAATATAAAAACGCTAAGATGGAATTATTTCTATTAGTTTACATCTTTTTTTTTTATCATCTCATCATAAAAGCCAAAGTATATTCAATGTTTGTTCAATTGTTATTTCTATTATTCAATGTTTTATTTCAATCTAAACATCAATTAAACCACCTGTTTAACAGAATCATTTATCATGCAAGGACTCTTAAAATTTCACATAAAATTTGAGATTTTAAACAACTGTTAACCTAAGTATAATCTAATTATTTATAATGCAACTAATATATTTTCCTTTGCAGCAGCAACATTAATTTAGTTTATAATTGTATTTTATTTATATCATTTTTAAAAACTTCTCTCAACATCATACTGAAAGATCACTGACCTAACCTAACCCACAACATTTAAGCTGACTCCTAATTCTTTTCTTCACACAACCCAACATAGAAACTAAACTATTTCATTTAGCTATTCAGTAGTAATTTTCCCTATATGTATTGTTCTGACACATAATCATATTCTATTCTATTCTACCAACAAATTTTTTTTTTTTTTTTTGTTTTGTTTTGTTTTATGTGTATTCTTTTATATGTTCTGAATAATTTACACAATCTCTCCTATCTCGGCTTTCCTGACAAGTACTTCGATCTCGAAGTACATAGAATAGTTCCTAAATAAAAGTCGACAGCTTGGCTAACCTGACTAGTTGCTCAATATAAACTTGAAATCTTGTATGTAATAAATAAGAATTAAAAGAAAAATCTATTACACATTCCGTTCGGCTAACCTGACCAGTTAATTTATTTTAGCCTGGACAGACTAATAAAATAAAAGTTAACACAAATTCCATTTGGTTAACCTGACTAGTTAAATAAAACTTGAAATTTTAAATTTATCAAACTTATCACACATTCTGTTTGGCCAACTTGACTAGTTGCTCAATTTAAACTTGAAATCTTGTATGTAATAAATAAGAATCATAGGAAAAATATATCACACATTCCGTTCAGCTAACCTGACCAGTTTATGTATTTTAACCTTGACAGACTAATAAAATAAAGCTTAACACAAATTCCATTTGTATAACCAGACTAGTTAAATAAAACTTGAAATTTTAAATTTATCAAACTTATCACACATTCTGTTTGGCCAACTTGACTAGTTGCTCAATTTAAACTTGAAATCTTGTATGTAATAAATAAGAATCATAGGAAAAATATATCACACATTCCGTTCGGCTAACCTGACCAGTTTATGTATTTTAACCTTGACAGACTAATAAAATAAAGCTTAACACAAATTCCATTTGTATAACCAGACTAGTTAAATAAAACTTGATAATTCAAATTTATCAAACTTATTACACATTCTGTTTGGCCAACTTGACTTGTTGGTTATCACAAACAAACTTAATCATTTCAGCAAAATAAACAAAGAGCCACTAGGCCATATCAGTTTCAGGTAATAAGTACTATCTTTCAAAAGTAGAAACCACAAAAAGAAAAGATAAATAAAAATATCACATCAATTGGTTCCCCGGACCACATATACTTCAATGGAATTTTACCAAGTCTGGTGCTCTGTCTCCAGAGTGTTTCTGTTTTAGCACATACCAGCTATTAGTTGAGACATCATCAAAAACATCAAACCATGTACTATATCCACATTTGCCGGGATGGTTATTAATTGGTTCCTCGGACCACATATCCTTAAATAGAATTTCAACAAGCATGGTGCTTTGTCTCCAGAGTGTTTCTGTGTTAGCACATAGCAGCAAAAAGTTGAGGCATCATCAAAATCATCAAACTCTTTACTATGTCCATATTTGTCGGGATGGTTCTAAAAAAAGTAAATCTGCATTAGAGAAAGGCATAAATTGGACATGAATAGGATCCAACTTCTGATGCTAAAAAAATATAAATAATGGAAGGCCCAGGTATTCAGATATTCACTTCAATACCCACAATGTTCAGGATGGCACTTAGATCTTTCATTAATTAACAGTATTATTGAAGCTAAATACCTAGTTTCTTATCAGTAATCATTTATTCTCATAACTATTATTCTTCCTTCCTATTAAAGTATTCATTTTATAAAAGAAATCTTTAAAGCCCACCAACCTGCTTTAGAGCAGTGTTGTGGGTCTGTACTCTATAAACCTGACTTCCCAAGGAGTGAAATAAAACAACTGGACTGACTCTAATACTGTATATTAAGCTTCTCTATAATTCATATTACTTGTTACCTTCAAATGACTCTACTACCAGTTCGGAATGCTGTCTTCGGCAGAGAAGACCACTGGCAAGAAACTCTACCGTTGCTCTTTTATTCAATCAATTAAAACAACTTATAAACACAATTACAACATCATCATTACAACGTCATATGTAATAACGCTAGGCCCTTTGATACAAGACATATTTTAAGACAGGTAAAACATAACCACTATTACCACTTATAACATCAGGACTTTTGGAACAAGTTGTTTGTATAGAGCAACCTCTGCTACATAAACTGTCGGTATAAAGTTATGCTAGGGCTCCATATATGATACCTAAATAAACCAAAGGATGAGATATACTTATCTAATGCAACATCAGGTACAACCATAGTACCAACAACTTTTAACAACTCCATCACCAGTACATACGACTTGTGTCGCCACAACAATATTTCTTTAAGTGTATCGTTTCCATTATAAATCATCTCAACCCAATTTGTAACGTTCTATCCACAATACTTTAATTAATCTCCTTTTCTTAATCAATTCATTTTTAAATCCGTCCTCACTTTTCTTTGCCGCCAATCTAACTTGTCAAACTCGCGTCTCCCGCCATAGATCCTATACTTTTATTTGACAGTTTACTAAAGTCCATTATTCTATTTTCAATACATTATCAATGAGTATACAAACTATTATTTGTTGATATATTTAATATAATCATCGGGTTTATCATAGATAAAGTGCTGTAATTCCCTATTTCCTAACACACGCGTCGACATTCTGCGATGTCGCTCTACCCGGTAGCGGTCCCCAGCGACTGCGGCTACTGCAGCTGCTTCCGGGACTCTGACCTTCCCATTGAACTCGTACCTATAGATCTGCACGCTTGCGGTTTGGTCGTGAACGAGTATCGTAATTCGTACTTCGAAATAAAGTCGTACATGCAGTAGGTACTGTTTTGTAAACATTTCCCTATGAGCGCCAACTGTAAAAACGATGACCAATTGAAGCTTTATAACAAATTATCATAGTATTATTCACTTTTCTCTTCTCACTTTTCGAACACTGCGCCTGCCAGTGTCTCCTGGTAAGAACGTGCGGCTAGAACAGCCATTCATTTGTAGATTTTATAACAGCGCGTGAAAATAAAAATGGTATGGTATGGCTAAGGAAAGTTGCGAATTTTATACAATTTTACATTTAACGGCGTCATATTTAATACCCGACTCTTACTTTTATCGAAATCACTATTTGTTTATTTTTACTCGATAACCATTAGATTTGATAGCAACATCACCTTACCGTAGGTCGGTTAACCGTACAGAATGTGTGCCTGATCTACCTTCACCAAATAGAAACCTGCCCCAATATAGCGGGTCTGCATATTCTCGGCATGCTCGGAGCCCAGATCCGGCCAGCTACCGAGCTGACGCATACGTTGCAGTAGCCGATCCTTACGGACGCGAGGACTCTACCGCCGATATATCCATCGTTTTAAGGGACTCGCATAGCAGCACTTACGTCGGAAGCTTCCCGTAGTATAATGGAACGACCATTACGGCATTTTCCGATGCCACAAGTGTGTGTAGCGATGTTGTCACTTATCGAGCGTGTGCGACGAAATCTGGTGACAATCGCCGACGCGACGGCGCTCTCGAATGGAATCCGGAAGCCTTTACTGCCGCATATGGTCACGACTGACTTCAATACTGTCGCCGACAGGTATGGCCGTGAGCGCACGACGCGTGGTAGGGGCCGGAGTGGTCATTTCGCTACGGCCCTGATGATTGATTGATAATTTTTTCATCTATTACTAGTTAGCCCTTGACGGATGATGCAGTCTAAGATGGCAGCGGGCTGACCTGTTTGTGGAATGGCACCCCAATCGGTTCAGAGGCAACGTACCCTAAATCGTTCAGCGGCACTTTTTTATCGGTATGGTGGTAACGGCCTAAGCCTCCCACCAGACCAGACCAGAGATAATTCAGAAATTATTAATTCCCAAATAGCCACCGCTGGGACCAAACCCGCTAATACCATAACGATGACCTCTGCGCCAGAGATGCCGTAAAAAAAAATCTATCTAGGTATGAATGAATGAATGAATGAATATACCTTTATTGCACGTCATAAAACTACATTAAAAAGAAATGTATAACAAAACAACGTATATAATTTGGCTGCCTTATCGCTTCATAGCGATTTCTTCTAGGCAACCAATCGTGAAGGAAACAAATACAAATATAATATTTAAAATATTATATTAAATATTACTATATTTACGATCTTTTGGTCTTCAGAAACAAAGTATCTTAAATTATCTTTTAGTCCCCGTAGTTAGCAAGTTTTAAAAGAACATCCCTGAACCCTTAAAGCTACTCGTACTTAGCCGGCGTCGCAACCGGCCCTGGGTACTAGACCTACGCTCAAGTTATTGGAGCAATTGAAGAAGGCAAATGTCCTCACGCCTCACGCATTCGTACCCGGGACCTCGGCAGACGTAATCGTATCGACAGGCGCCGGATAGTTCCGGTAGCACGCGGAGCGCGGTGGGCGGCTCTGTCGGCCCGCCTGCGATAGGCGCGTGACTAACTGACCACTAACATCTGTTTGACTAAACGTTCCTACCTCATTGTAGGCTTCAGTCGCATACTTGCAAAATCTAATGATAAATTCAACGTTTTCTATTGCAATCAGATCTTTAATCAGTTTCATACGCACAATAAATTTCGTAAAAATGTTAGTTTTACAGCTCAAGTCCAAGACTGGTGTGAATTCACCGTAGTTATTGCCTTGTGGCGATGTATCCGCATCGATGCATTTAGTTAAGCGCGTCTTAACGCCCGCAATCGCTTCAATACTCCAGTTAACTAGATATATATATTTCCAGGAAATAGAGTAAAAAAGGTATATAATATGAAAACTGGATAAATTTATTTTACGTTCGATTAGGTATACCTGTGGCTGTTATTACGGATACTATTAAGTATTACACAGTCTATTATTCTAAATCGATGAGAAAATCTAAAGTGACAGAAGGTTCTGATATTTCTGATATGAACGTGTCCGCATCAGTATGCAATACTGGCGACGTAAATATAACTGGATAGTCCGTTCGGTGCATTCTTGAGTCACGTCCGTCACGAGTCATTACTGGCGTGTGACGTCACGCCGCGTCGTCGACGAGTAGGCACGTGCCGCGAGCTTCATTATCATGACTGCACTGACGTGGCGTAACTGCCTAATGCTGGCCGCACACAGCTGGGCCTGCTCCGCCGGCCGTACACGCATGAATTAGGAGCACCAGAACGTTAAGCAATTTTAGGCAATTTGGTTTCCTCAGCGTAGTTGGTTACCATACCCACCGGAGCATCAAGCAATGTACCTACGTTCTAGTACGATATCATATACAAACCGACTATGGGTACAGGTTTAATATTAATGCCTTACGTACTCCTTATTAGTCTTATCTAATGACTTCTAAATACGGATTACTATTACTAACTAGATAGTTACCGTCGCAGATCTAACAATAGAATACGGGATAACTAGGTACTTTCATATTTCGGATGGAATTGACGAGATACGCGACAAGGGAAACAGGGCCGGCGCGTGACTTGCCTGAAACGTGTATTGATTAATTATTTACGTTGTTTTTAGTCCACTTCGGCCCTAACCCAACAGCCCGCCTCTGTGCGGCGGGACGTGATCGCGCGCGCAATTGCAAACAGGTCACGTTTACGTGACGTTACATCGCCCGATCGTCACTGCAGCACGCGCGACACTATTAGTATGCTAGAAGCCTTTTTGCGGCGTGTTTATTGCGGCCTCTAGCTTTCATTTTAACCTTTTTTTTATGGGAGATGGTCTTTCTATCAATAGATTTTTGAATGTTACATATTCGATAGTAATGGTAACCCCATTAGTCTAATTTCGATAAACGACTTATAGGCAGTGGTAGCATAAAGCCCTTTGCTATGAAAAAGGAGGTCTGTGGCCAGCGGTGATGTATAAACGTGGTCCACGCTGGTAAAGGGTGTTCCTATGAGTTCCGGCTCAGGCCCATTTCCGAGATTCTAATGAGACAAACTTTGGTCTGATGGGAGGATTCTGCAATGGCTACCAATACCGTAGTAATCGTCGAGTCGTTAAGTTGTTCGATATGTTGCCGTTTAATTGACTTTGGTTTAATTTGATCATTAGTGTTCGCTGTCAGTGAAGCATGCTATTGAATAAAATGCTTGCAAATTGTGTCAAAACAAATTAATTAAAATCTACACGACTCAAAGTTCACTCTTCCGCCTCCTAGGCAATTGCTTATAATCTCCGAACAGCTAATAATCAGCTCGGAGGTGATCTTCTGTTGCACCACGCAGCAGTTAGATGGCACCTGGCACCAACCCTACTCGCGTCATTGTCGGCAGCTCGGCCGCGCGCACGAGCAGATCATCCAGCCGCTGGAGCGCTTCCGGAAGGACCACATCGGCGCTGTCAAGGTAATGCCACCGGCCGTATCTGAATGAACACCCTTACTTTTGAGTTTTAAGACCGCCTCAGGTTTACCTATTTTAATCAGTTAATGTGTTTGTATATCAGCCGTTCCTTATAGCTACCAAAATACAGACGTACTAGATTTTAATTAAGAAAGGGTCGACTTGGTCAGGATTAATAATATCAGGAGATAGGACATTATTTTATAATCTCCTATCACACATGAAATAAATAGTGAGGATTCATAAGTAGTGTTCGAAATGTTGAACGTGCTAGGTACGAAGCAGAAATGCTACAACTTTAAAACAAAGGTCATAAATCCAAACATTGTGAGAAGGAGTAAAGCCTGCAGTATATAAATATTAAGTCGAAGGCTAAGCTAAGCAAAACCAACGAGTGCGAACTGCACGCCCAAAAAGAAAGGGAATTGTGTCCGGTTGAGTTCAAAATACAAGTCAAAAATGTGGTACGAAGCTAGTCAAAGACGTACAACACGAGCCGGCTCGCAGTACCACAACAGAACAGGGCGCACACTAATTTATATACGACAAGTAGTTGCTCTTTCGTACATTATGGGCAAAGTGGGGACTTTTTTACTTTGCTCTGCGTGTAATGTTTCGCCGCGCACTAATCATAACGCGTGTTCTCGCTTGCAGGAGGGCAAGAAGAAGTTCGATAAGAAGACTGCCAAGTTTTGCCAGAGCCAAGAGCGGACTTTGTCGCTGTCAACTAAGAAGCCGGAGACGGTGTTTCAAGAGGTAGGCGTATGAGCGCTGCTCCCTCGGGCCCGCGGGCCCAGCCACGTGGGTCACCTCACTCACAGCGACGTGCAGTCTTTCCATACAGCCTGCAATTTAAAGCTTTATAATCTCCTAAAACATGATATTTTCATAAAAAATTTTCAAAGATTAATTAATGTTCTGTCTAAAAGTTCCGATCGAACACGTTTCTGTGAACTAGTGCTCAGTAGTATAATGTCGCAGGCGGACGCCGCCATGGACATGGCGGAGCGCGACTTCTGCCAGGCGTCGCTGGAGTACGTGTTCCAGCTGCAGGCCGTGCAGGAGCGCAAGAAGTTCGAGCTGGTGGAGACGCTGCTGGGCTTCGTGTTCGGCTGGTGGACCTTCCACCACACGGCGCACGACGTGCACGCCGACGCCGAGCCGCTCGTGCGCGACTTGCAGCTGCGCATCCAGCGGGTACGTGCGCGGCTCCGCGAATAAGTGGCAGCGAGGCATCATTTACGTTTTATGACGCACGTTTGACAGACTATCAATAAATCGAGCATCAGGCGAAAGACACACTCACATTACTCAGAAGTGTCAAACGACACAAAATTTAGGTTTGTTTTTCATTACGCAAGTCCAGCAGTGTTTAAATGAATAAAATGATGAAAGAAAAGGGTTTTAATTCGACTAAATGATGAATTAGCGTGGTTTGATTTTAAATTTAGCTATTTGTTTTTTTATGTTTTTTTTAATATAATACCTACAAAGATGGAGGCAAAAGTAAAAAATAGTAGGTATATTTGTTTGCTTTTATTTTTTTAATAATAAAAGCTAGCTATTATATAGGTAAAATAGCCCTTCACGCCGCAACGGAAGGGTACACGCGAGTAATCTGCAAGTTTTTATTTATATGTGCTTCTTTCGCGCAGCAACGTGCGCATTTACTTTAGTATGGGTGTAAGGAATAGTACCTATACACTAACAATTTAGGTACATGGACATCGCTGCGAGTGTGTTTAAATTTTCCAAATAACGATGTCCAGCGTTACCAATGAACCGGCAGTACCTAATCGTCTGTTATATATTTAGCGGACCAATATACCAGCAGTTAACTTGAGCGGCCCGTCAGGAAAGATGATCACTTGTTGTTGAGTGGTGGGCCACCCAGTAACAAACAGTGATTGGTGAAATCGGCCCTAAGCCTCTGAGCATTCAAGCCGGTGGAAGCGGGCGGATCTCTCGCGTGAGGCGCGGCGCGGCGGCGGCGCGGCGCTCCCTCGGCAGCAGGTCCCGCTCGCTTGTTTCGTCTAACTGAACTACCACGTTTGTGCTCGAGTGTGACGCGGGGAGTTTGCCCGGGAGCGTGCATTAACCCTGTTAAACTGAATAACCGACATTTGTGCGATTACTATTCATTATGACGTTGAAATCGTAATCAGTAGTGATCATTGATTTTTGCCATCGAGTGCTAGTAATTAATCCCTTGAAAGCGTTTTGTTTTTGTCCCAGCACGAGAGTGAATTTAAATTTCAAAAGTATCAAGGAGTGCTCAATGCCTAGTTGTGTGACCGTTGCCTTTTAGCAAATCTCATTTTCCCTGTAATTAAGACCATGAGTCGAACGAATGGACTGTTTTGGCCCCTCATGAGTCAATATCGGCACGGATCGCCACCGGCACTGGGCACGTCCTTGCGATGCCGAGCGAGCGGCGCTGGCCCGCTCGCGCCGTGCTGACCGCGCGTGCTTGCAGACGCGGAGCAACTTCGAGGAGACCAGCAAGCAGACCGAGTCGCTCATGAAGAAGATGATGGAGGTGAGGCAGATGGTGAGCGGCGTCTTCATACTACTCCACCGCGCTCGCGCTCGCGAGCTCATCATATCAACCCAATGCCGGCCCACTACGGGGCACGGGTCTCCTTCCAGAATGAGGAGGGGTTTAGGCCGTAGTCCACCACGCTGGCCCACTTAGATTGGTGGACTCCGCACGCCTTTGAGAACGTTATGGAGCCCTCTCAGGCATGCAGGTTTCTTCACCATGTTGTCCTTCACCTTTGAAACGAGTGATATTTGAATTTCTTAAAACGCACATTTTTTAGAAAAGTTAGATGCGCGTGCTGGGATTCGAACTCGGCCTTCCGAAAGTGAGGTCGAACTCCTACCCAATGAGCTGATATAGTTTACAGCAAATACCGATCTATATCCTCCCTGCGATTAACTAACTAACTCGACTCGCCTCATCGGGCTATTGCTAGCAGATCGGCTGCGGACTAAGAGGTTCCTTGGGCAAAGCATTATTAGGTAGTGTGTGCAGGGTATAGTGTCAGACCGTCGTTCAGACGGTGACGGGTCGAGGGTGTATATCTGGGAGAAACCAAAAGTTTCACAACTACTAGACTAGAATTAATTTGTAATCGTTTTGGGATTGAAGCCAAAGAAAAACATTTTTAGTGTTAGTATATAGTAAAATAGAACAGTTTCTAGTTCATATACTTAACTATGAAAAGCTTATTAGTCGATTCAATTAGCGATCCACCTCGGAAAGAGAGATAATGAGAGACCTGTGGGCAAACATAAATAAGAAATAAAGTTTGAGTTTGGGTTGAGGTTTGGCGATAGAGGGCGGTGAGCGCTACTTGTGTGTACTAGCTTCCATTTGAAATATACATTGTATTGAATTAGATTTAATACTTTGATTTATTAATATTTAGGTTATTTTTGAAGCTCATTTAATGTAATAGGAACTCGTTGTATATCGTAATTTACCATGACGATTACCATGTTAAAAATGGTCAGGAAATAATTCTCGAGAAATCAATTCAATCGCAGAGATAGGGATGTCGGGTGCTCCAAAATGAATTTCTAAAGCCATTGACAACGATATTCATTTTGTAATAATTATAAGAACGGACGTGGTCCGCGGTGCAGGCATAGAACATCGCGGTTGCAATGCACTCCAGCTTGCGTCCGTCGCGGGCGAGCTGCTCTCAATGCTGTGGCACTGCAAGTGACTGAGCAAGAGAGTACATTCGGAGAGTGCCAGGCCAGTGAAAATGTCGATGAAACAAATTCCGAATTTAGAACTCTGAGATTTTTTTAAAGAAAATTGATAAACAAAAATTCCGCTCATTATCTCTCATTCCGAGGCGGTCCCCTACGTGTGCTAAAGCGAGTGGCCCGTGCAGTGTGCGGGCGAGCGGGGCGCGGGCGGCGCGCGCGCGACGGAGCCCGCCGCGGCCGCGGAGCCGGGCGAGGCGGGCGGCGGCGTGGCGCGCGCCGGATACCTGTTCCTGATGGAGAAGAGTGAGACCGCAAACTGCTGCGCGCTTGTAGTGTTCACGATCAATACATAAGCTATGAAGGGGACGGCGGAGTCGGAAAGGAATTCCCTTCTAACGACCTTTCCGACTCGGCATTTATTTAATTCCGGCAGATATAACTAGTCCCGAAAGTTTAAGCTGAACTCCGACGGATGTGTATAGCCGATCCGAACCTAGCTTTACTTTTAAATATTACACCGCAATTTTAAAGTCATAAACACAGTGATTACCGGCGTCGCCATAGAGGCGTAGTCCCCCGGGGCCGGCCGGTGGCTCTGCGGGACGCGCGCTCAGCTCCGACGTGTCTGTCGCAGAGGCGTTCGGCACCACGTGGAGCAAGCACTACTGCAGCTACGAGCGGGGCTCGCGCGTGCTCTCGCTGATGCCCTTCAACCAGATCAACGTGAAAACCGTACGTACCGGCGACTCCGGCTGCCACGTGTGTACACTACTCAATATAATCGAAGTCAATTTTAAAAGATTTTTTCCGCTCGACAAGTGCTACTGCCGTATATATAATGTGTATATAATGAAGATGTAGAAATATTTTATTCATTTATGAGCATTATATAGTTATGTATATAAAGAAATCAATTAAAATGTTACGTTTACTAAAATGTTCTATAAACCATATGATTAAGTACTTATTAGTCTTTAAACTAAAATACTGACAAAATCAATTAATCCAATAACTTAAATTAGTCAAAAGAAGAAGCTACATAATAAATATATTCATCACACTTGATCGTAACGTGGACCTTATTACATAGTTATACGCGTGTTTTATTTAACATTACCACACTTGCGTTTTAGTTTGCGCTAAGTTAAGTTTGAACCTAACTGCAAGTATAGTATGAATTTGACCGAGTAAGTAATGGGTACAGATCATTTTTTTAACACCAAC
The DNA here is from genome assembly GCF_905163445.1 of Pararge aegeria. Classification (NCBI taxonomy): domain Eukaryota; kingdom Metazoa; phylum Arthropoda; class Insecta; order Lepidoptera; family Nymphalidae; genus Pararge; species Pararge aegeria. The sequence continues at coordinate 20,062,583 of NC_053186.1, forward strand.
TGAGAGTTATTATGCGGCTAAAAATAGTACGCATTTTATTTAATGAATATATCGTTACAAAGTATCTTATTACTAGGAACGTAAATTATGTAATTACGTAACATAATAGTATATTATCACAATTGTGAGGATATTATGAAAATGTAGCTTAATTTGCTATACTCCGCGAAAAGCAGGAAAATCTCCACACAAAACAGATCTTCTGCAATGTGCCCTCTACGCACATTTTGCTCCAAAACCGGAGCATCTTCAGTTGTTGTCTTTACAATGAATAATTGTTTAGTCCTCAGGAGATGTTGACTTAACAATTATTCATCGTACAGTCAACATCTCCTAAGTTTCTCCGGTTTCGGGACGAAACTAGTGTGGAGTGTAAAGAGAGAAAAGATTGAGAAAGTTAAAAATTACACCATACAGATTCTCCCGCTTTACGCAGAGTAGGTATAGCAAAGTAAAATTTATTTTTATAATATATCATGGAATTCCGAAAAGTAACGATTGCTTCTATCATCTGTGTTTGGTGGGAAAATATTAAGAAGAGAAGTGAAAACAGCCAATCGTCTCATACTTTACAATTTTTTTATGTTGTTGTATTCATTTGTTTTTATTAACGCACTTAAAGTTATTAAATCAAAATTTTCATCAAATTTACATTAAAATTTAATATAATTATTGTTAAGTTGATTAATAAATGTTATAACTTGGCAAAAAGTAGTAGAATTATTTTTTACAGTTCTTCCTAGTAATATTGGGAAATTACAGAAAAATTACACCATGCAGAACAATACAACGCAACATATTTTCTCTAGCTATTATTGCAGTGCATTTTGAGCTGTTAAACGCATGGATGGATTTATTATTACATTTATAAGCATATACACTATACTCTAGAGATAGAAATAGAAAAAATAGTTCTTGTTCTAAACTTTATTTTTAGCTGCAATAGGAATCAAGCCTAAGCTTTTGGCACGTTTCCGGCCAAAGATAAAATAAACTCTGCCCGTTAAATTAAGATAAGTACCTAAAACATAACAAATATTGTTATACGACTGAATAGGCTGTATGGACAATGATTTTAGCCTGTCCGGGTCAAAAAACAACAAACATTGTACGATATGGCGCGATGAAAAATAGTGAAATCTTCAGAAATATTTTTTAATGTTTTTCATTTCATTCTTTCTTCTCACGATTGATATGAAAAGAATCATGTTCAACTCGGGAGCACACCCCACGCTCACCTTCAAACTGCGTACGCCGCGCTGGTGCGTACAAATATCTCGTGTGAAGATGGGGTGTTTAGCGAAAATATTATTAGAATGACGAAAAATGGCGCGAAGGTTTTATCTCGCGCCAAGGCCAGGTTTTGGAATATTTTTGTTGTTTAAAGTTATTAATTAGTTATTATTTTTCATGAAATATTGTATTCAACATATATTTGATCAAAATTTATCGTATATTTATGTTTATTTACGCAATGAAGGCTCGAGGTCACAAGGAACGAGGTGAGTATTTTCATTTAAGCAGATACGTGCTATTTCTAGCCGCATAAAAACTCTGTCGGTATAAAAAAAAATATCTGTACGACGGTGTAATTAAAAATAACCATACGTACAACTCGTAGGGAGGCACAAACTTAACTTTAAATTTAAACGTTAAATAATTATTCACGTAGACCTATCGCGGTCACCTACGAAGCGTTCACGCACATATGATAATATTATTGCAAGGCGTCGGTGATAGTCACATTATAGTCTTATAAACTTCACAATCTTTCGTCGCGATCTCGGATCATGAGCCTCGGGGCGTCGTAGTGAGGTCCTCGGTACGAGCGAGTGTCGCCAAGCTACGAACTGTCGCAGGCGGGCGGCGCGGAGGCCGTGCCGCTGGCGGGCGCGCGCGCGGCGCCCGAGCTGGAGCGGCGCTTCTGCTGGGAGGCCGCGCCCGCCGACGAGCGCGCGCCGCTCGCGCTGCAGGCGCTGGGCGAGCGGGACCGCGCCGCCTGGCTGCGCGCGCTGCACGCGGCGCCGCCCGCCGCGCCGCCGCGTGGCGCGCCCGACGCGCCCGAGGCCTGGCCGCTGGACGACGCGGGCTTCGCCTTCGTGCGCCGCCTCATCGCGGCGCTGGAGGCGCGCGGCCTCGACGAGCAGGGCCTGTACCGGTGCGTGCGCCGCGCCCCCGCGGGTGCGCGCGGCGGCGGTGCTGACGCGGTTCCGTGTGCGCAGGGTGGCCGGCGTGTCGTCGAAGGTGTCGCGGCTGGTGGCGCTGGGCCGCGCGGGCCGGCCGGCGGCGCTGGAGCCGGCCGAGTGGGAGAGCAAGACGCTGGCGTCGGCGCTCAAGGCCTACCTGCGCGCGCTGCCCGAGCCGCTGCTGACGCGCGCGCTGCACGGCGCCTTCCTGCGCGCGGCCAAGAGCGAGCGCGCCGCCCGCCCGCGCGCGCTGCACGCGCTCGTGCACGCGCTGCCGCCGCGCAACCGCGACATGCTGCACCTCGTGCTGGCGCATCTGTGCCGGTGAGCCCGCGCCGCCCCCGCCACGCTCCTAGTCCCCCGCGCGATGTTTCTCTTCACATAAAGAAGTGAGAGGTGCGCGCTGGGAATCCGACTCGGCCCCCCGGAAATTAAATCGAGCTCCCACCCGATGCGCTATCGACGCTACTTGTAGTGTAGACCTCGTTACGGGCACTTGTGAAGCGTTCCTACCTTTAACGTGTTACGCTAATGTTAGTGATGGTGATAACTGCATTCGTTAACTTAAAACTAAAGCTAGAAGGGTTCCAAACGCGCCCTGCTCTTCTTCACGGCGAACTTAGCCAGGTCTTTTTTGTTATCACCGTCTCACAGTCTAGTTAATGTTGAACTATGAAGTTAGAGCGATGCATACCGAAGCGTTTTTATCAAACATGTAATCCTTGATATTATAATAGGATTTTTCTGTAAGCTTACGTTTCATTTAACTTTGAACATCTCAAGGATTTCATCTGATAATTACCCTTAAATGAATTACTAATTTAATGCAGGCTAGTAAACTGCACTACAAGTTTATTTTTACTTCAATATCACATGAAACACGTCGTCCAACAAGTTTTGTCTTGTGATCGATGAGTGTGTGTGTGCAGCGGATGAAGTCTGTTCTCAGAGTGGCCGCGCACAGCGACCGCAACCTCATGACGGCGTCCAACCTGGCCGTGTGCTTCGGGCCCACGCTGCTGCGCGCCGAGCGAGAGACCGTGGCCTCCATCCTGGAGCTGAAGTTCTACAACGTGCTGGTGGAGGCGCTGCTGGAGCACTGCGCCGCCGTGTTCAGCGCCGAGCCGCCGCCCGCGCCGCCCGAGCCGCCGCCGCCGCCCGAGCAGCACAACGGCACGGCGGGGTAAGTGCCGGCCATTGCTCATATTCTGCTGAGCGCAGACTACTTAATTAGAGCACGCGTCAAGTAATGATGAACGTATTGTAACTACGTTATTATTTTCTGGTCGTCGCTGTAATTTTTTCGTGAATTTGGGTATTTGAAACATCAAGAAATAAATAAATATGAACAAGAAGTGGACGAAAACATTTAAAAAAAACGTGTGTGTACTTATGTACACGCTTTAGAAGTTATACTTTGGCGTAGCAAATTAAAAAACAATAGAAAAAAAGATATTTAACAAAAAAAAATAATATTATAATTTGTTCAATTTTAATTTTTATCACAAACTTTTTATTGAATTTATTTCTTTATTTTGTAAATATTAAATAACCAATAATAAGTATTTAACATTAATAATTTAATTATATTTAGTGTTAATTATATTAAATAAAAGTATTTTAATTTATATCAATAAATAATACATACGGATAGTTAACCTCAATTATATTGGAGCACTTGAAAAAGTATATAAGCACAATTTTTTTCACAAGTAAAATCAATCAAAATATTCAATTTAAATCACTACTGAATATAATTTATTAGCACATATATAATTCGCACTGTTAATTTTGTGTCACAGATGCGCGCGCATCTTTAAATTTCACTCTCATCATTTTTTTATAACGCGCCTAAAGAAGTATAACTTCAAAAACTAAATTAGGAAATTTTACGAACAACGGTGTGTTTATATACTCTTTGCATCTAAATACTAGAACCCAGAGCCAGACAACAATTGTAACTGTATACTTTTGTGTATATATAATTGAGTTTTAGTCCGCTTACACATAGCCTAAAGTACAAATTCAATATTTATTTATTCATGTAGGCCTTTCACAGGCACTTATGAAGCGTTCATGCATATATGTTTACATAATTGTAAGGGGGTGGTGATAACTTCGTTCACCAACTTAAACCTAAAGCCACGAGGGCTCCAAACGCGCCCTGGTCTAAGAAGACCCCACAACAAAATTAGCCAGGTAAATATATGTTTTTTTTTTATAGAAACCAAATTTTCCGCATTGTTGCACCTAATATGCTTTTTATTATTTTTGCAAGTTCACTGTCGCAAATTTATTATAAACAAAGTGTAAATATTCTACTTTTAAGGAACGATCTTGTTAAGTATGTATGTATGTAAGGAAGACTCTACGAAGCGTAAATTTTTTACAGCTATTATTTAAACATTTTTTTTTTACTTACAATTAAGAGGGAAGCTCGAGAAAATTTTGTTAGTTAACAATTATTTAACTTATTGGAAAATTATACGGGAATAAATGACATATAGTTCATATTACTTGTTACCTTTAAATGACTCTACTACCAGTTCGGAATGCTGTCTTCGGCCAACCACTGGCAAGAAACTCTACCGTTGCTCTCTTGTTCAATCAATTAAAACAAGACTTATAAACACAATTACAACATTGTCATATGTAATAACGCTAGGCCCTTTGATACAAGACATATTTTAAGACAGGTCAAACAACTACTATATTCTATAAATTATCTATAATATATATCTATCTATTCTATGTATTATTTTGTTTTATAGTCGTAAGAATGTAATAGGCCCGTTTTGACATTTGTCATCGCGACGTAACTAGTTATGGAACCATAAGACTCGGGACTCGATACTCACGATAAATCAATTCAAGTTTGTATCAGTACTTGATAGATATTATTATGTATTGTAAAGTGTTCGTTCGTTCAAAGTATTCCTTTAACTTCACAATCAATACGCGTGACTGGCTGTTGATTATACGTCCACTTTTCAACATGTTGAAACAGAGTTAGTACTATATAACAACAAACACAAAAAACGAGTCAAATCACTATGTTTAAATTAATGTCCAAAATAGAAGATCCATAGTTAACGTAATAGTAAAAAATATATATCAAACTTAAACGAGCGCACAGTCAACTTTACAAGATGAGGAACGAAAAACTGCACAGTGCGCGCGGGGACGCTTCAGTCATGTGCCGCTTGGTCAGATACATCAACTCAGACTCATTATTTAGAACCGATTTTGAGAACCAAGCTCATTCTTTGCAGTAAAGATAACTACACAATATTTTATTTCGATATTCAGTAAAAAAATGGTTACAGTTCTAGTATAAAAAAAAAAGACTGAGAACGTAACTGTTTTCGGAACTTTTCGCAACAATTATAAATTACATGCTACTATAAAGTAAGCGCAAAAAGAATAATCGCAATATATTCTTTCATATTATTTAAGGTCCCAAAAAATTTTTGCGTATTTTTTAAAACACTGTATGTTATTTATTTTTATTTTATTGTTTCTTTCTGTTTCGTTTCAAGTTACATTCTATGGTCTTGCACAAATTTCAAAACGGGCCTATTACATTTTTACGACTATAGGAGTTATTTTTTTCTTTTTTAGAAATAATTTATTTTTTTCACCGCAATCGAAATTAAAATCAGTTGAACCTTAAACCTCGAACAAATTTTCTCGCAATCGAAGTGAAAAGCAGAGTTTGTAACTCGGACACAAAATGGATTGTTTTATTTCCTTGTAGCACAATCTACAATGTTTTTCTATGACCTGATAATGTTTCAAACATGGAGCAGACTTTGAGGTGCTGGAAATAAGCGCAGGAGGTCCCGCGGACAACGGCTAGTACACCTATATAGGCTACTATACCAAATACCATGTCTCCGAGTAAGATCATATCTGTGAAACACGGTTGGACGCCATTGCCACTTTCATCTTCACTGTACCGACAGTGAACGACGGATGCTCTATAAAAACTGAGACATATCCGGGGTGCAGTAGAGCCAGAGAGAGGACCGCGGTACGATATTGGTGGCGCTGTAGGTGCGACGCGTGGGAGTTCCGCGACACTATGTTGATGATTGTCTGGTCAAGTCGTTGCGGATCACGATGGCGTGCGGAGGCTTCGCGCGCCGGCAGCGGCAGTGCGGCTGAGATGCGCCGGCGCAGGTGCGCGCGCCAGCTGCCGGGCGCGGGGCGGGGGCCAGGTGCGCGCCGAACCTGCTGCGGGGCTGTGATGCCAATAATTGCGACGAGGCAGTGCACTGATTACAATACTAAGCCGACGTCAAAGTCCAATGCACCTACAGCCACTGTTGACGCGTTCGTCCACTGTTTGCATTGTATTCCATCGAGGCGATGCTGATGATTTTCAAAATTGTATTGTTGTGTAAAAAAAAACTGAACAAAAATTTAATTCCCGGCCTCTAACAATTAATAATTATTGTCTGGTTATATAGGCTTCGGCCGTGGCTACCTTCCACCCTTCCGCAAAGGTGTGCCGCCAACCAATTTAGCGTTCCGGTACGATGCTACGTAGCAACCGATTAGGGATATGGGTTATCCCGCTACCGTCGTGGCATAACTCACCGGCAGATGAGATTGCAGTTACGTGCCGTTGTGTAAACTTTTGTGGAATGAAAACCACTACGAAGCTTTGTTTGTCACGGATTTGGACGTAGAGCGATCTTTCAAAGTACATTTGCTCATATGTTTACAAACAAACAAACACGTGCGTTGCTCGCGAATCGTCGAACTTTAGCGCGTTATGCCGTTACCAAACCAGTATTTCAAGGTCGCCATATGACTGCAAAGATCCGACAGTATATATGGGGGTCGATATGATTGCCGCATATGTACCGATTTAGAACTGAAAGCGCTAGGAAATCTTCCCTCGAAAACTCTATGTCAAATAATTGCGACGAGGGGCAGTTCCCATGGCTTCACAGCACGACATTTACGAATTTTTAAGAGATAGCTGGGATCCTAAAGACTGGCATACTACGGGAAACTAAATGGTAAATGCGGGAAATTTAATAATCGAAGTAAAACGTGGACGAAATCGCGAGCATCAGCTAGCACTCTTATATGTAGTTAAATCAATTGCTTGGGTGTGCCTCGCAATAACCTAAAAATGGCACAAAAGATTTAAACTTGGTTTGTCCGCCTCCTTACCGTCTGACATCGTTTCCTACATCTTTTTTTTTTTTTTCGAATATTAGGAAAATACAGTCTTTTGGACTACTTTTGGTATTTACTGGAAAAATCAATGTTTAGCTGGTACATCGCATGAAGATAGCAATAAAAGAACAAATAATCTGTCTGACATACGGAGAGCGATAAGGTCAGAAGCACAGGGTGTCTGGTCTGCCATCGTGATCCCTAGGCCCGTGGGGCTTCTCTAGCGATTGGCTCATTTGCCGCTTCGCGCGACGCGCCTGCATTTGTAAGGATTGTAAGGTAACAAAAAAGTGTACAAATGAAATCCGGGCCACGTGTCTTCCGCCCGCCCGCTCCGCCTCGCCCCGCGCGCGTTGTTTTTGCTGCGACAGCTGGCGTTGCGTGGATTTCTTTTCCATTATCTGTCTCCTACCTGAGCCTTTAGTTAACTGATGTACCTACATCATTCAGGCAATGGATTCAATCGAGAACGGAATGGATAACGCATTTTTATTTACGTTTGGAACTGGGCAGACAGCCCCAAACTCCCAACTGTGGGCTGGTACGGAATTTCTGATTAATTACGTTTTCTCCTTTATAGGTAAACAAAAACTTACTAAACCATTTTAAATTCTTATCTCTAATCTCTATGTTGTAATCACCTGCAACTTATATTTAAATATCTGCAGATTTTTCTTAACTCGAGAATCATGAGACATCAAGGTGCCCCTGCCGCGGACCGAACCCGCCACCGCGCACTTATATGTCCACAGCGATCACTAATGCGCCAAGACTAAACAGAAAATCCCACACTCACCCCGCGTGCCACCCCCGGCGCACGTCATCCAATGATCATCCGATAAAACAAAAGTAAAAGTTGTTAGAAGCGATTTCGCGCGCCTACAACTTCTAATAAGGCCTTATATGTATATTTTTTCTTATCGTAGGCTCCTTAAAGAGATGGGCTATCACATTCAAAAATATCTAACAAATTACATCAGCTGGAAAATGTTACAAATCACAAATGGAAAACGAGATATCCCAAGTGCGCCGAAACACTCCGCGTGTGGCTCATATTGCACCCGCACTCTGATTCACATTGTATTCTCTTCCTCTTGTGGTCGTCCGCCGGGACATTTTAGAATCATCTATAAAATCATAGCTCGTTCTGGAGAGGGCGTAGGTGAATTTATTTATTTATTATTTATTTACCATAAATTGTGATTGTGAACATAAGATACATGAAGTGTACAAAGGAAAGCTTATCTCTATAAGAGATCTCTTCCAGCTACCCCAGGATGTGAGTAAGATGATTTAATTGTGGTATAGGTCAAATAAAGGTACAATATACTTCATAATAACTACTAAGTATATTTAATATATCTAAATAATAACAAAATTCTACTTACTAATACAATAACATTTAATTTTTGAATTTAATTGTCAACGGAATCTTTTGTTTGCCAATTTAATGTTACTATCAACCAGTTGTTGTTTATTATCAACTACTAAACAATCTTATTGAATATAATATGTATAATGCTATGTATTACTTGTGAGATACATTGTGTTTCATGCGATGGCCTAGTCAATCTATTTACATAAAAGATTTTTAATATTGATACGGTCACTACAAGATGTTAGGTTAACTAGTTTCGTAATAACTTAAGACAGAAGTTAAGTAGGCCCTTAATAAAGTAACCAACTCTATATTGCATGGATCTCACAACTGTTTACGGTGGAAGAACTAATTTGCGAGAATTTTTTTCGGCTTAAAGACATTTATTTCTCAAAAAGAACTTACTTATGTTTTTGATGAATAAAATGAATGCGCTCGCAAAGTTATAATTTCCTCCGCCGACGCGGGATGCGAGCGTGTTGCGGCATTGCACATAGTTCACGTGCGCACCGCTCGGCAGCTGCGCGCCGGAATGCGCACCTGCCGGCCGCCGCATCTCGCCACATAGCAGCTGCGCGCTACCTGCGCCGCCACTCGCCAGTGGATCCTTACAGCCCGCCCAACCCACTCCACGCAGTGCGGCGGGAATGTGCTCTAAAATTGCTCGCGGAACCCTACGCCAATTTCAATTTATTAAAAACGGGGACCATTCATTCCTAATTTAGGAAATGTAATTATTGTTACTAAGTTCTAAATTGTTATTGTCCAATAATTACTTAATTTTTTAAATATGGTAATTTTTTCTAATATAAATGGTGTTCAATAGGAAGTAAAAAATAACCGGGCATAAGTTGTGGGATTCTTATTGGTGGTAGGCGCTTCTTGAGTAGATTAGAAAAAGTCAAAATCGAAATGAATTGATACAAAATTGTACGAATGATATCTAGAGCGAAAGAAAAAATATAAGTGTCTTGTCTGACTGATGAATCGCGGTGAAAGAGGCTAGTGAACTGCGGCTGGCAGGGTCGCATCTCGGGTGCCGCACCTGCCGGCGCTCGCGCATATATAGCGCGCCGCGGCGGCCGGCCGGCTAGTCGCCGCTCGGGCCCGCCACCGCGCACATCGGTGCTCCGCGTACGCTCAGTGCATCCGCGATCTGTTGTCGATAACCAGTGCTCACGATGATCATCTGCCTCTCGGGATTTGTTATTGCGGGGTTGGTACAACAGTTATCTACTCGATTTCGCCAACGCGAAAGAAGTGAAAATTAGTTTTAGAATCATACGTTGTAATTGTCATTCAATATACACATAAACCAATTAAATCAGTAAATGCTACAAGATGCTGGGGTTTGTTTGCCGTAATTGCAAAATTTTCGGCTCTTAAAAACGATTTATTCCGCATTAAGTTATGAGTAGCTCCAGCATTAAGAATCTACTTTATAAGGATCCTATTCAAAGGATTGATAGAATCCAAAAGCGTTTTCATTTCTTGTTATCAGTTCATCAAAAGAAACTATTTGTTGTCATAGCATTATATAGCGAAAGGTTAAACTTCTTTAAGTTAACTACATTAGAATGTCGTCGTTTTGTGCCGATCAAGCACTTTTCTACATTTAAATAATAAAATGAATTGCCTAAATATTTTAGTTAAAATTAATTTTACAAAATTATAATTTGTTCCACTTAAAGATGCGCGCCTAAGTACCTAATTTTGAACAGTTTGTTAGCAACAAATTTAGGCGCTCACATCATCCCGGCTGAGGACCTGTCGGGAGCACAACAAGTGATTCCGAGCTACTCATGCTGACATCCATTCATGTTCTCTTCAGCAATACAAAAAATTGTACGGCAATATATTAGTACAGCTCTATGATGATTGTCTCGAACGTTTCTGTTTACTCTGGTTACAGCAATAATAATCAATGTAAACTTGCCGACCCGCACCTGTATCTTTCAGATACGCATGCAGGTTGCGAGTAATTGTGTTTACATTATAATTTCTAGGTAAATTCAGTGTATCAGTGTACCTGTTGACGAACCTAATAAATAATATAAAAATAATATTGGTTAAATAAAATGTGCTCATTTCTGTTTTTTCGATTAAAAAATTCTTTAATCGGCCTCTAAGGTCGATAAGGCCGTTATGACCTTTAAGGAACAAAACACACGACTGACGTGTTGTTTGTTTGTTGCAGGCCGTCGCCGGCGATACCCATGTCCTCGCGAAATGATATCGTAAGTATACTCTCTGTGTTATCTATACTTATTTATACTTAGTACATCGACTTTATTGAGTTTGTTTGAACGCCCTGCTGCGAAAGTTTATTTGTATTGTTGCTCAGGCAGCAGAGAGAAAATTATTAGTTGCTTTTTTCAATTTAATGAGTTGAAATAATTTGATTTAAAATTCATAGTAAAAATATTGAAGTTGGTACCTAATTCAATATTTGGTAGCTAATCATTCTACATCGTTTCTCGAATAAAATTATATGAGTTTGCGGAGCGAGGCTCATAATTAATAAGTCTGAGCCCCCTAGTCTCACTTTACAAGAGTCACAACGAACGTCGCGATCATTTGTCAAATTAGTAAGCAGTTGTCAAATCGTGACGTTGGATCGTCTGCGTAAAGTGACAGATTGGCGGCTCAAGTGCCGGTCGTTCGCTCGAAGGCTGTGCCCCTGCAACTCACTGACTCCACTATCAGCACCGGACCGGCCGCTGTGACACAAATCACAGCTGCTATCTTGTCGGAGATCGTTCCTCGCACAGCCGTGCTGACGCGCGCCTTGTTACAGAGCGTGCCGCTGTGCGCCTACGCGCCGCACCAGCAGCAGCTGCTGCAGCACTTCGCGCGCCCGCCCCGTGAGTGCCGCCGGCCGCCGCGCCGCGCGCAACTGCCGCCACTAACCGCCGTCCCGCCCGCAGGCGCGCCCAGCAGCAGCTCGTCGTCCGTGCGCAGCGCGTCGCCGCCGCCGCGCCCGCAGCCGCCCGCGCCGCACGCGCCGCACGCCCCGCACGCCCCGCACGCGCCGCGCACCTCGCGCGTGCGCACGCTGTACGCCTGCGTGGGCGAGAGCGAGGGCGAGCTGTCCTTCGAGCCCAATCAGATCATCACCAACGTGAGCGCGTCGGCCGAGCCCGGCTGGCTGCGCGGCTCGCTCAACGGCAAGAGCGGTCTCGTGCCGCAGAACTACGTGGAGCCGCTGCCCTAGCCTAGCCGCCTCGCCTGTTGACTAGTGTATACGTTGTACAGTGTAAATACAGAGTTGTTGACTATTTTAACTATTTATACTATATTATATGAATGTTGTGAATTTTGTACCAAATATACTTTAGTGTATGTGGATTTGTATTATAAAGCTATACTAATTATTACTGACGCATTTTCATTGCCGCCCTGCGGCGGGTTAGTCTTGTGTTGAATCACTACAGAATTTTCATCTTTCATCTTAGAGTTGAGATGTAATGAAATTGATACGATGAAAAAAGTGTGAAGTGTCTTTCCAAATAAAAGCGTCTAAAGAGCATCATACAGTCACCGCGGTCAGTGGAACGGTGGGACTACATCGTTTTGTACAAAACAGTGTTTTGCATGAAAAAGTAGCCAATATTTTAGAGACATGAAAAGTATCCGTGTCCACAGTATGCAAGCTATCTCTGTCAATCGCAAGAGACCGTCCCGGGGACAGCTACTTCGGTTTTATCATGCCTGTTATATTTTTCATTCCCTGTTACAAAATACGTTTACTGAAGTACCCCCAGGATGGGCAACGTCGCTAAATTAAAAGTCAATATCGTGCAGACAACAAAAAAGATTTATTCAAATCGATTTAGATATGGGAATAAAGGGTGTAAAGGCGCTAAAATATTTCAACGCCTATCACGACGGAACTTTATCGGTACTTGGGATAAAAATATTTAGGCTTCCCCTACTTACTATAAAATGTACAAGAACCCACCAGTTACACTGTAACTCGTCCAGATAATAGATCAGTCTGTTACAATTTTTTTTATAAGGAATCATAGATAAATAGATAAAGGACTTTCTCTCAGCGAACCTCAGCAGCACCCATACTGAAGGCCTAACCATACAATGTACATGCACCTATATGCTACATAAATAAGGGTGACCGCTAGCACTTAAAAAACCATCCATTTACTGCCTCGAGTCAACGTTGCTTAACCAGAACAATAGACAAATATTTCAATAAAAAATATTTGTCATAGGTAAAAAAATGATAAAGGTAATTTGTCGACCGAGACCCCGTTAGCGAATACAAAAAAAAATAAAAATCATGCCTGTTCTCCCCGCTGCAGACCGTATTCAATTTATTAATATGACCGATTAAAATTTTCAGTTAGTTTTATTATAAGTAAAAAAGAAAGAAAGAAATATACTACGACAATACACACATCGCCATTTAGCCTCAAAGTAAGCTTAGCTTGGTTTATGGGAACTAAGATAGCTGATGAATATACGATTATAATATACATAAATACTATAAGTATCTAAGTATTTATGTATATTATATTCGTGATGAAATACTATAAGTATTTATGTATATTATATTCGTAAAATATACAGATAAACACCCAGACACTGAAAAACATTCAAGTTCATCACACAAACATTTTAGTTGTGGGAAGGGAACCCACGGCCCTGGACGCAGAAAGGGTCGCTGCCCACTGTGCCAATCGGCTGTTATAAGTATGGATAGATTCTGGACACACTGCAGAAAATTTGACGAAACTTGATGACAGAGTCAAGTAATAACATTACAACTCATATAGTTTATAGAGACATTTAGAACCATAAAACTAAACATTATTTATTTAATCATAATGATTTCATTCACTCATTTGAAACCTGGTAATATATCCAAAATGGTATGCAAATACATTTATAACCCTCCTTTTGGAAGTCAGGAAATAAATCACAGCACTACCTACCTACTACGTACTAAATCACATTCAGAATGTTATCACGAATGTCAAAAAGAGCCCAATGAAGTGGGCGCGGGTCAGCTATAATGTTTGAGTTTATTTAGTTGAACGCCCTAATCTGAGGAACAAAAAAAAACAAAAAAAAATCGAACCAGCAGTTCGATTTTTTTTTGTTTTTTTGTTGGATAGTCTAGTTATCGGCTTAAGGCTATATTACATCACGCTACGACCAATAGCTACCCAGACCACGCTACTCAATGGTAAATGTTGCAAAAACAGCAGAAAATATGCTTTTTGAGAGATTCCAATGCGTGCGATGTGTAAAGCGTAGGTAACGTTTACCACCTTACCCTACACCATAACGACGAAAGTAAGTGCCTAGTAAGGAAGTATGACGGAATTGTTCCCCTTCAAAATTCTAAAAAAGTGTGCGACAACATATGACTATCGTTTAAGGTTGAGGACCGCTCGTAAAATAATAAAGATAAACATAATACATAGGTATCTATATATACAAACTAATATGGTAACAGTAATGAAGGAAAAAAGCTAATAAAAGCGTGTTAAAAAAAGAGAGCACTTCCTAAAATCAGAGCTTTGCGGTACTTTGCGCCCCAGCACAGGCTTCTCCTATATGCAGCGCAAGTTCGGCGTCGCATGGAGTGTTGTTCACACTTCTGGGCCGGACCACCGCAATATCAACTTATTCCATTATTTTGATCAGATTGAAAATTGGGCAATTTGGCTGGATACTTTGGAAAGGCGTAGTGACTTTAGTTCTCTTTGTTTTATTCCACCACCTGTATAATGAGAAGTGTTCTGAAGAATTGTTTCTGCTGATTGTACTTGTATTTGTAATTTCATCCCCACCACCTTTACTGCACTTCTTCAACTGTCTGTTATAGTAGATAATTTCTTTCACAGATCTGCCAATTCTGGAACCAACTTCTGCCAAAAGTGTTTCCACTCGAGTTGAATGGAAATTTTTACACGATTTAAAGTGTTTTAACTATTTTAAATAATTTTATTGAAATCTCATTGACCCAGTTAACAAGGGTAGATGGGGACAACGGGTTTAACGGCCCCCCGTTGCACACCAGATTTACAGAAGTCCCACTTATTTAAAGAATTTGTTGAGATTAGATATGCACAATAAGAGCTTTTTTTAATTTTTCACAGAAAAGTTTGCTAAACCTATTTCTAAGCATTTTCTAAAAAAATAGGTGACCCTCGACCCATATATTAACTTCAAGACTAGCTCAGGAAGGCACTTAGATAATTTCATTATTTAATAGTATTATTGAAGCTAAATACCTTGTTCTTTAGCAGTAAGTATTTATTCTCATGAATATTCTGTTTAGTTCAGACATACTATTAAAGTATATTTTATAAATTATATCATTTAAACCCACTATCCTTCATTAAAGCATTGTTGGTCTATACTCTATTAAGTGTATATTAAGCTTTCCTATAATTCACTTTTTCTGTTACCTTAAAATGTCTCTTACTACCAGTTGGGAATGCAGTCTTCAACAGGGAAGACCACTGGCTAGAAACTCTACCTTTGCTCTTTCATTCAAACAATTAAAACAAGAGTTATAATCACAAATATAACATTGTCATATGTTATAACGCTAGGCCCTTTGATACAAGACATATGATAGGTGAAATATAACTACTATTATGACTTATAACATCAGGACTTTTGGAACAAGTTGTTTGTATAAAGCAACCTCTGCTACATATACTGTCTGTATAAAATAATGCTAGGGCTCGATATATGACACCTAAATAACCCAAGGGATATAAGAGATATACTTATCTTATGCAACATCAGGTACCACCATAGTTCAAACAACTTTTAACAACTCCATCACTAGTATATACGACTCTTGTTCTGCCACAAATATATTGCGTTAAGTATTTATCGTTTTCATTATAATTCGTCTTTTTCCAATTTGTAACGTTCTATTATTTATTATTCATATCTCTTTTTCTCAATTGATTAATTCAAATCTGTGCTAACTTTTTTTTCCCGCCAATCGATCTTGTCAAACTCGCGTCACCGCCATAGATCATATACTTTTTCTTTGAGAATCTAGTAAGGGCGATAATTCCATTTTCAAGGACAAGGACTATGAGTATACAAACTGTGGTTCGTTGATATATTAAATATAATCATCGGGTTTATCATAGATAAAGTGCTGCATTTCCCTTTTTCGCCGTTCAAAATCATGCCACCTCGAGGCCTAAAGCCAATAGAAACGGCATAATGATTGGATCGTGATTTGACTAATAATAATAATAAAGAAAATTACTGGTACTTTCCCTGCAACTATATAAAAGGGAATACAAAGTATATGGTATATCCTAGTAATTTTCGACATTTCACTTGGCATCTACTTCAAAATGTTGTAGAAAATATTTATTTACCAGAGAATAGTTATAACTGTTCTCCCTTCGGTACGAGGCGACTAAGGCCGTAACCGACTCGCCTGCTTTTGGTAATTTCGAGTGGCAACATTCTTGGTCGGCAAAGATGAATCGGTCTATACCTGTAATAGTTCCCAATGAAACAACATTTTCCGAAAAACTATATATATTACATTGTTTGTAGGTACATCGTCTCACGAGCGCATACTTCCGCTGACGAGTGAGCTTCGAGCCGGCCGTACCCCGGCCCGCCATTTCCGCGCCCCGCGCGCGGGGTGGCACTAACGACGTCTCTGCATTTCTGCGGCGACGCGACGGCATATCACAAAAGGATGCGTCGCTACTACTATCGTCAGCGGCCGAGACTCGTCAGCGAGCGGACGACTCGTTACGGCCACGAATACAAGCGATAACGATACATTATAACGTAACTCCAACGACACCGGCGCCGACACGCGCGAGCGAGCCACTACTCGCGGTCGGGACTCGTGATCGTCCACGGCGACTACACTGCGACACCCCGCCCCGCTGCGCGCGGCCCCCCCGCCCCGCGCCCTAGCTGCGCCGCTCGGCCGCGCCCGCCGCCAGCCGCCCGGCCGCCGGCGCCTCCGCCAGGCGCTCCAGGCGCCGCGCCTCGCCCGCGCGCACGGCCCGCGCCAGCGCCGCGCACTTGTCCTGCAGCGCGCGCTGGCGCGCCGCCGCCGCCTCCGCCGCCGCGCGCGCGCCGCGCTTCAGCTCCGCCGCCGCCGCCTCGCGCGCCGCCAGCGCCGCCTCCAGCTCGTGCGCGCGCGCGCCCGCCGCCTCCGCGCGCGCCGCCTGCGCCTCCGCCTCCGCCTCCGCGCGCGCCAGCGCCGCCCGCAGCGCGCGCTCCTCGCCCGCCGCGCGCGCCGCCTCCGCGCCCGCCGCGCCGCCCGCGCGCGGCCGCGCCTCGCGCTCCGCCAGCACCAGCAGCTCGCGCCGCAGCCGCCGCACGTGCTCGGCGCGCCGCTCGGCCGCCAGCGCGCAGCGCGCCAGCGCCTCCACGTGGCGCGCCGCCTCGAACGATTCGCCGCGCGCGCGCCGCAACTCGGCCGCGTCCTGCGCGCGCGCCGCCTCCGCCTCGCGCAGCGCCGCCTCCGCGCGCAGCCGCGCCGCGCTCTCGGCGGCCAGCGCGGCCTCGAGGCGCGGCTCGGGCTCGGCGGGCGGCGCGGGCGTGGCGGGCGCGCGCGCCAGCAGCGCCGCGCGCTCGGCGGCGGCGGCGCGCAGGCGCTCCCGCAGCGCGGCGGCCTGCAGCTCGGCGGCGCGCGCGTGGCGGCAGCGGCCCAGCAGGCGGCGCGTGCGCTCGGCGTGCGCCTCGCGGCGCCAGCGCTCGTACATGAGCTGCGCGTGCACCAGCGCCAGCTGCTCGGCCAGCGCGGC
The DNA here is from genome assembly GCF_905163445.1 of Pararge aegeria. NCBI lineage: Eukaryota > Metazoa > Arthropoda > Insecta > Lepidoptera > Nymphalidae > Pararge > Pararge aegeria. The sequence continues at coordinate 20,080,117 of NC_053186.1, forward strand.
GGGCGCGGCGGGCGCGCGGCCGTCGTACAGCGCGGCCAGGTAGTCGTCGAGGCGCCGGCACGGCTCGGGCGCGGCGCCGCGCGGCTCCGCGTCGTCTCCCTGCATAGTTAAGTCGAATATTTCATTCGTCGGTGATATTTACAGTCATAAAAATATAAATAAGAGCCATACTTAAGGGCCCCGTTTAAGTTTAGCTTCTAACGTATCGACCAGTTTCCATTCCGCATTATCGAGTAGTATAGTGATTTTCACTACGCACTTCATTTTTTAACATTTAAAACCAAGTTATTAGCTTAGAACCATTGAAGTACTTTAGCGAGAGCGTTGTTTACATCTTTAAAAATCAATTCACGTCTATTAGTTTTGAAAATAAATGATGTATCATCAGCAAACAATAATATCCCGCGATTGTCCTTAGCGAGGTACAGAAGGTCATTAATGTAAATAAGGAATAGAAAAGGTCATAACGTAGTACCCTCTGGAACACCAATTTTCACAACTGACCCATTAGACCGCTTTACATCGAATCTACCATTTGAACCCTATCGCGAAAGTAGTAACTGATCAAGTCGCGAGCTACGCCCTGAATTCTTTAGTGGTGTAGTTTTCTGACTAACGTTTCAGGTACAACACAATCAAACGCCTTACTACCAACACAAGAAAAAAACCAATTTGAAACCACAGTTCCTGAGATTAGCGCGTTTAACCGAACAAATTCAAAAGCTTTGATACATTATAACTAACCCTTGCCCACTTCATTTGGCGTTTAACCTTTTTACTGGTATTCAAATATTCTTATATATATTATGTATGTTATATCTATTTTATATTCATGTCTTTTCGTCATCATCTTCATGTATGTTATACGTGCAATATAGTGTTTCTTCTTCTTCTTCAAATTATGAATGTGGTTCGTTTAGGAGGCTCATATTTTTACTTAATATGTGCGTATGTAATCGCATGGCACTTTGGCTATATTAACAGGTTACAAATTAGTGAATGAAATGATGAATGATGTAATAAGTAATGTTAATTTTTATCGTTCAAAATTTTGATTATTCCAATTTTCATATAAAAATAAGATGGCGTTACCAACAGATGGCGTTCGCGTACCTAACAGCGAAATCTAATGTAAAATACTAATTCCACAGAAAACATTAAGCTACTAGATGATAGAGGGCGTTAGCTGTTACTTTTTAATGGGCTGTTTTGAATAATAATTAGAACTTGCATTTCGAGAGACACTCTGATCGGGCACTCAGCTTAGCAGCACCCGCGTAGGGACTGTTATGGTAGTTACGTCTTAATATAGATTCCTGAGCGGGTAATCCCCCGCCCTAAAAGCCCTCCCTTAAGATTGATATAACATACAGAACACCTATTCCTTCCTATCTTTATAATTATTTTTAGTTTTGCTGTGTTTACATGTCATTATTATTATTTTTTTTGTGTACATCTATTATGTACACAAAAAATATATAACAAGTGACCGTGAGGCCACTATATAGATGTACATATAAGGGAATTTGTTAAATATTGTACAAGTTTATTACTGTATATGGTAAATATGTATATTGTTAGTGTCCTTAATAAATAAATAAATAAATGAGGCTCTTACCGTACACATTAATAATTTGGAAAATAATTACACTTACTTAGTTATCACGGAATTGATAGTAGATTAGATCAAATAACAGTTTAAAATAAACCAAACTAAAAAGTAGAAAATAAATTTAAAAAAATTTAAATTAAGAATAGGGTTAAAATTTTTAATAAATATGCATTAATAATAGAATGTATAAAACAAAATTATTTTATTTTAAAAAAAGTGTGGGGTGCTTTTTAAGATAATAATTACACACAATAATTTTTTTTTTTTATTCACAATATTATTAATTTATATTTATTGAAATTTTTAACACTATTCGAAATTTAAATTTATTTTCTATTTTTTTAGTTCGGTTTTCTATAAAAAGCGTGTTTTTTAGTTTTTTTTAAACTATTATTTTTTCTCTGACTTACATTGTAAATCTGACCCTCACGAAAAGTTCTTTTCAGTTTCCAGGTAAATATATAGCCTATGACCCTCCGAAATAACGTAGCTTTCTATTGGTGAAATAATTTTGAAAATCGGTTCAGTAGATCCAGAGATTACCCCTTACGACGTCACAGACACAGAAACGTTACCTCTTTATAATATTAGTATAGATTTTCTAATGGCTAAGCACCTACTCGACTTCAGTCTTCGAAACTGTTCGAGTTAAAAGCATGAACTGAAATATTTGTGAGACATACCATATATGTGTATACCTGTATGCGCTCTTCGTCGGGAATGTTGCGATAGAAATCGGCAATAAGAAACTCGTACGGCGCCGGCCACACGTCCACCGTCTGCACCTCCACGGAGCGGGAGCCGCGCGCTCGCGCCGTGGGCGAGCAGGTGGCGGCGCGGCGCGCGGGCGGCGGCGCGGCGCGAGCGCGCGGGCGGCCGCGCTCGGCGGCGCGCGGGTCGCGCACGCGCGCCTCGGGCTCCTCCGCCGCCCACGCGGGCTCGGCGCACCCGCGCTCCGTCAGCTCGCGCACCTCGCGGTCCTCCACGTCCGGCGGCTCGGCCACGCGCGCCTCGGGCCGGGCCAGCGCGCCCGCGGGAGGCGCGCCGCCGAAGGCCACGGGCGACTCCGCCGCGCGTCGCTCCAGCGCCACGCGCGCCAGGCGCGCCGCCAGCGCGTCGCCCGGCGGAGACGGCTCCTTGCGCTCGTCGCGTCGCCCCAGCGCGCGCACGGCGGCCGAGTCGGGCGCGCGCGGCGCGGCGCGCGGCTCCTTGGCCGGCGTGTTCTCGGGCGTGGCCTCCACCGCGGCCTCGGGCTCGGCGGCGTCCGCGTCGGCCGGCAGCGGCGTGTTGGGCGCGGAGTCGGCGCCGCAGCGCTCGGCGAGCGGGAACCACGGCTCGGCGCCCGGGCGCAGCGCGGCGGCGGCGCGCGCGGCGTGCGCGCCCGAGCCGGCGGCGGGCGGCGCGGCGGGCGCGGCGGGCGGGTGCGGCGACGCGGCGGGCGGCGCGGCGCACGCGGCGTCGGGCGCGTCGGGCGCGTCGTGCGCGCGGCGCGCCGCCTCCTGCTCGGCCAGGCGCGAGCCGCTGACGAGCGCGGGATGCAGGCGCACGCGGCGCAGCAGCGGCGCGAGGCGCAGCCAGGCGGCGGCGCCGGCCGCGCAGTCGGTGCGCAGCGCGTCCAGCAGCGAGCAGGGCTGCGCGGCGTAGAGCGCGTGGAACAGCGCGAGCTGCGCGAGGCGCAGGTGCGCGCGCGTGGCGGGCGCGGCGGTCGCGGGCGGCGGCGCCAGCGCGGCGGGGCGCAGCAGCGCGTCGGCCAGCTCGGGCCAGTGCGGCGCGGCCAGCGCGGGCGCGGCGGGCAGCAGCGCGGCCAGCGCCAGCAGCGCGTGCAGCGCGGGCAGCGGCTCTCGCTCGCGCGGCGCGGCGCGCAGCAGCTCGCGCGCCAGCGGGTGCGCGGGCAGGCGGTGCAGCCAGGCGGGGCGGCGCGCCACGAGCGGCGCCAGCGCGGCCAGCGCCAGCGCCCGCTGCGCGCGCTCGCCGCGCAGCTGCTCGAGCAGCGCGTCCAGCAGATGGCGCGCGTGCAGGTCGGGCGCGCGCGCCAGCAGGTCGAGCGCGCGCGCGGAGCCGGTGCGCGCGTGGTACAGCAGCAGCGCGCGCGTGAGCCAGGGCTCGCGCACGGCGGCGTAGAGCGCGGCGCCGTGCTCGAGCGAGTCGCGCGCCTCGAGCAGATCGAACACCTCGCCGGTCTCGCACGCGGCCAGCATCTCCGACCACCTGCGCCGACGATACCGTAATCTAAGGTTGGCCTCTTTATATATCTATTAGTAAGTACTTAGCGGTCCCTCGCTTCTTCGTCTAATCTAATTTTACGTCAAGTGAATTTCCCCAGAATATAATTCCATAATTAAGTAACGAGAAAATATTTGTGTATTACGTATTTACAGCTACCTGTTCACATGTGGTATATGAAAGTCGTTGACAATAACTATCTTATAATTACCTTTTTCAATACGACATTTTCAGTTTTTGTAATTACATCTATGTGACACCTAAGAAATATGCATTTTCCGTATTCTCTATTTTACAGTTATTGACTTCTATATTTAGTTCTGTTGGTTTTGTTTTGTAGCTCCTAAATTGGGTCTTTTAAGTTTTTGAAGCTTTTATTGTTAAATTTATAGTCTTCAACCAAGTGTACTTAATGTTTCTTTTTCTTTATAGTCATAACTATGAGTTTATTGCATCATAATCATAATTATGTGTTTTGCAATGTCTACAAATATGAAAAATATAATAGCAGGTGATTTTAATATCGATTAAATGAAGAAAGTTAAATAATCCCAGTCTTGATAGTGTCTGTAGCTGTCCACTACTACGGCGTTCACTAAGCACCAAGTATCTCGATGTGATTATGGATGGTTTCGTGACATGGTACCACCAGATCGATTCTCTAGTGTCTCGACTAAGAAAACTCATTTTTGTTTTCTAGCGCTTGAGAAATGTGCTTGACATGAGTTCCTTAAAAATTGTTTACTTTATCCTAGCTCAGTCAATTTTATCCTACTGTATAACCTGTTGGGCCGGCTCCGGGACAACTTCAATGTTGAGACTTGAAAGGGCTCAAAGATTAGTTTTAAAAGTCATGTGTAATAAACCCATCCTTTTTGCAACTTTTGACCTCTATGCAAACACTAAGGTTCTAACAGTGCGAAAACTGTTTATTTTATGTACCATTTTGCGGAAACACCCCCAAGTTCCCTGTGATCCAATTATTAAAACCAAACGAAGAATGTATTTGGTGGCTACATATAAGTCTGTTCGTACTGCAATTTCCAAGCGGCATTATCCTTTCTGAAGTTGCCTACTGTACAAAAGAGCTAACAAATTATTAAACATACTCCCCATTTAAACATGCACACAACTCACATTTGTAAAGTTGTAAAATGTTCCAAATGGCTTCAGTCACTCTCTTACGAAGAGACTGCAAAACTGCTATTAGTAGTTACATAATGTTATATATTTATACTCTTTTGGTACGCCACATACATGCACACGCTCGCATAATCACTCCACTCACAACAAACATAAACACTCTTACACTTATATACACACACACACACAAATACACATGCACACACACGCACGCATAAACACACACATTATTATGTTTCTTGGATGCAGAACTAACTGTATACTTTATTCATAAAACAACTTGGTTTGGAACATAACATAATCATAGCTTAAGTTTCAAAGGTGGGTGTGGTGGCTGGAACGCAGTTTTAAACTTTTCCTGTGGTTATTGATCCAATGTAATCTGATCATAAATAAACGAATTTTTGAATTAATTTTCAATAAAAATGTACAATCTGTGAACCTGCTGTGTATACTGCACCACTGCAAAAGTAACATAAATAATATCATAACAAATGCCACGAAATACGAATCAAAATACAAAATCTCTACTCCAATAAGCACAAAAATTAAACTGCTATCCAGGTTTTTTTTCCCTATGTTTAAGAAATCAAAAAGATGAAAAACAAAGGGAATCAAACAATCAACCAAAGGCTTTTTAAAATCGCATTTTATGCGTCTATAATTATATAAAGTATAAAAAAGTCACAAAACCAAGCTAATCACTATAAAAGATAAATAAATATGCCAAATCTCCAATAAGATCAGCTTTGATTGAAAACTATAGCAAATATCAAATCTAAAATATATAAATAACAGCAACTATAAATCAGGTGCAACTTGGTACTAACAAACTCATAAAGGAGTAAAGGTTTACATCCAGTAAAGGTAGGAGATATAATAATTTCAAAACCAGCTGAGATAGCCAAAAATTTTAATAACATGTTAGAAACTCAAAATATAAGTGCAATTTTGTTGATAATTATGCTTGTAATTCTTCTTTTACTGTCAAAAAACTAAAGAATAAAATACGCTGTGGAAATGATAATGTGTCACTCCAAGTTATCTAACAATGCATTGAGTATATTGCCTTGCCCTTGACAAACATAATAAATATTTTTTTAGAAACTGGAAAGTGTCCAGGTAGATTGAAGGAAAGCATTATTAAAACCTTTATACAAAAAGGACCAAAAAATTATGCAAAAAAACTATCAAAAAACTATATTTCTTCCAAGCTTTGTAAAAATTGTTGAGCAGGTTACATTTATAAGACTAATAATTAAAAACAAAAAAAAAACAAGTGCTAGCAGCCTAGACACTGTGAAGTATCTCTGCAATGTCAAGAGTTTCATACAAGTAGTAAGTATGACGGAGTATGTTTCTCTAAAAATTCTAAAAAACAGGCTGCAAAAACATATGACTATTTGTTTAAGGTTCACAAACATGTAAAAAGTCTTAAGCCAAATATAATTTTAATTATTTCTTAAAAAAATATTTATTGGCTTTCATAACAAAAGATCAACATCGTTGGCTATATTTAAATTCATGAGGGGTGTTTGGAGCTCTATTAATAAAAAGAGACAATGTATTGCCATAATGTTAGACATGTCAAAAGCTTTTCACTAGTCTGTGCATATGATGGTACTTAAAAAACTAGAACATTGAGGAATTAAGAGGGGTTTTCTGAACACTCATGAAATTATGAGTTATGACCACCTTTAAAAACATATCAATCGATGTGGCATCTTGGACCCATTATAATTTATAATTTATGTAAATGACTTGCCCAATTTAACTGAATGAGAAATAAAGCTAAAACAATTACATTTATTTTCTATCCTTATAGATAATTTTTTATTCCACTACAAGTTAGCCCATGTCTCAACCAACAATTATACCAATCTCACCTGCTGATAACTAATGATACATTCTAAGATATATCTTCTAGGGGCGAGGCAGTTCTTTATAACCCGTACCCCATATCTTTTTCTACTCAGAATCGTACCGGGACGCTAAAATAGCTTAGCAGCACATCTTTGTTGGAAGGGTGATAACAAGCCATGGCCGAAACCGCCCTCGAGACCACCTCCCATCATTCCTTTTACCGAGGTTGTCTGATGGAGACTGTATTAAGGCAACCTTTTAAATTTCATCTTTTTCGTTGTGGTGTTAAAGTGTACAATAATAGTATTTTGCATAAGCTTCAATTGGCTTGTGATTCAGCTGTAAGTCAGTGGCGCCAACGGAGCCTCGACCAGTAGCGCTACTCGAGTACACAGCATATGAATATCAGACCTACCAATTAGCAGTTCGGAGAGAAGATCCTTCGTTTACCGCAGCTGGAGGAATTTTGATTAACAATTAGAACTCCGGTGAAAAGAGATATGCGGCAACGACGTAGTTGTTACGTGGACGGACCGAGCGCGTGCGGGTAAATAGCTTATTACAATTTTTTATATTACTGTACAACGAAAAAGAAAGACCGACAATTTTTATTTTTTGAAGACTACTATGACTACAATTGTCAAACTCAAATTTGCATGGTGACATCTGAGATTGTGACATTCAAGAAAATTTCATTTTCACTAATCTCTGGATTCTAGCCCTTTTAAGCCTTAAACTACAGACTCCTAACCCCAGTGCCAGTGACAAGCAACCTCAAATTAAATTAATTACTTTCAAACATGGCAAAATTTAGAAATAAAACTAATTTAATTTTTACTCGTTTATTGTAAGGTTACGTGAGCGAGAAAAATTAATATAGTATTATAATAGTCTTCAAAGTTTCAGGATCTTTTATATATTTGTAAAAAAATATAGTATTATAATAGTCTTCAAAGATTCAGGATCTTTTATATATTTGTAAAAAAAGTAAAAACATTGTTGAAAACAATACTGAATAATCATTGTAGTTACCAGGCAATTAAAAAAAAAATATTACCCAAATTTTTTATTCACTCTCACTAGCAAGTGTTACCACGCATAGTCATTTTCTATTAAGAAATAAGAAACTAAGAACATATTGGTGATAACATTGGTTACAGACAACCTGGTCTTGATATTGTAAAGAAATATTGGCAAATTTGTATTGATAATTAATTTATGATGAGTTTGCCGCTAGCAATAACTACGAGGTCAATGAGGATATAAACACGACTTGTGTTGGATTAGAAGGTTCACAATAGCCTTAACCCAGAGCCCTGAAGACTACTGAATCTGTTTTAATGGACCGTAAAAAAAATATCAAAATTTATTGCACTAAGTGCCTCTAGACTTTTTAAAATTTGCGGCTTCAGAATTCAGATTTATAATTATTCGCAACGAAATGTGATAAAGAAATGAAGTTAATAAATAAGTAGAATAAGTGTTAATAAATCGGTTCTTGCCAAATTTCTGCATTTAATATGCTTAGAGCGATTGCAAACATTTACATCGAAAGTCAGGCTCTGCCTAGACGAGATGCATTTAAAATATTTCGTAAGTAAAATTAAAAATACTCCAAAGTTAGTTCGGAATAACTTAACATTATAAGCTTATAATTCTAAAAATAGTGAATATATAAATATATCTAGTGAATATATATATATATAAGTAATTACATATAACAACTTTGAACTACGGTATCAGAGTTATAACCTCTTACAAATTTAAATAACCCTATTATTATTATAATAACAGTTAGTACATACTTTTCAGGAGTCTGCAATTACTCAACCGTACCTGTAAATGACAAGGTAATAGTAACATATTTTATATATTCATCAATTGTGTGTGTATTGTGAACTAAATACATATATCTCTTATATATAGTTCAACGGGTGCAGACCACGATAATATTTTGGATTTGTCGATATTTCTATATTTAAGAAATGTTGATTAACCACGAAAACCTTAGTTTAAATATATCTGCCAATTCCAATACTATTTGTGGAAGGTCCTAATTATCATCATGTGTTAGGACATGAACTGTAACAGACAGCTTAACATGCCCTCTAAAACAACATACGGGGTGGAACAAACTACCAATCGGGAAGAATATTACTACATTGGGGTATCAAATCACATATAAGTTTGTTTCAATATAATATTTTGCCTGTAGGATTGTTACTGGTAGGACGGAAATGTTTTTGTGTTTGTAATTGCTCAATTGTAATGGATGAATTGGCATGTGTGTATCACTTCTGTGGTGCTACTAGGGTTGACTGAGTAGCGTAATGTAAGCTAGCATATGCATCTATGCACTACTGACCTCATAAAGTCAAGAATTGAACTGTATTGAATATGTGTTTCTGTGCAAGCTTTCAAGGAAGCTGCGGAGGTATCGAACGGTAATGTACTATTGAAACTTTATTTGCATACAGTGAAGATTTGCTCTGTAAAGAATTGAAGAAGATTAATTTACCTTTATCTCCAACAACCAGACTAATTTGATATTATTTAGTAGTTTAGTACTCTAAACATATTAGATCAAAATCAGGTTCTATTATGCTTGTAACTTGGAATCTCATCAGCAATGTCACATTAATCAAGTATATTTTATGTTGATGCCTAGAATAACATTTAGGTATGTAACAGCACCACCTAAAAATTATTCTCACTAAAGTACATAAGGAATGGAGGGTAATTGTCCAAACACAATTAGTATAAATGTAGTATGTATGTATGTATTAGTAAATGTGCAACGGAACTCTCTCAAATTAGGTGTTCAAGAGACCGATTTTCAAGAGACTTTTTTAAAACGTTTATGTCATGTCATGCTACACTATTTTTTTTTCTTGTGTTCTTTTCCTGTGTTGTTGGCTTATACTTTGTATGATACAATGATTGGTATTTTTTATTATTTGTGTATATCATATAACTTATCGTTTTTATTTTTCCCTTTCCTTTGTTGGGTTACCTGGCTGAGATCCAGATAAGAAAGAATTATTACGTGAATAGATTTAACAGTGCATTTTTGAAACTAAATTATTAAAGAAAATATCTAAAACAATAATTACATATCCAAAATGTTGAGATGAGTTTCCTAATGTGGGGTGCAATCATTTGTTGAATTTGGTTTCAATTCTGTGTACATAAATCGCTAATATGAATGAAATAATAGAAATTGATTTTTGGATTTAGACTTGTCAATTTGTTTACGTTGAAATGAATGTAAAACAAATGGATCCTAATCTATAAAAGTATTATTCATTGAAGCAAGTAGATGAGCATTAATTTTTTTGCTTCAAATATCTCCTCATCATAATAAGTGCACTTTTCTATACAATAGTATTACACGAGTCACACCTTTTTTTCTGTTATTTTCATGTTGCAGGTAAACGGGAAATCAGTGATTTCCCGAATTTCCTAGTCGTCATGTTAATATACATATTATATTAAAAAGCGTATTCATTCATTCAATGATTTGCACCCGCGGAGCGAGCGATCTTCCTTGTGCATATTCATGTTTCAACACACTTTAAGCCGAATTGCTGCAATTCGAAACCACCACACTAATGTGTATTATTTTTAAGATACTTAATGGTGTAAAGCGGTCTTATATTGACCCTCGCAACTTTGTCTGCATCAAATCGGTTATTATCGGTTTGAATATCTTCAAAACCCAAGAACCTAATATGAGCGCCATCTACCGGGTCCAGTTTTGTTTCCAAACTATATAATACGCGGTAGGGCGGCCCTCGGCATTTTTCTTGCTTTTAGCATTTCATTACCCGTCGTAAAGCGTAACAAACATCCATCCATCCATCTATACATACATACATCCTCACAAACTTTCACATTTATAATATTAGTAGGATGGTACGCATGCATTCGATCGTTGTCCCCTATGCCTTGCGACTTGCTGTTATCTTCGACTATCTATCAAGAGTTACGTCCTTTATCGTCGACATTATTTATCTGATCATTTAATCAATTATTTGCAAAAAAAAACATGTGTAATTATAGATGTTAAAAATATAATAAGGAACAATGTTTTAGCCCATTTAGAGGCTTGCAAATCTTAACTTAAAAATAATTAAAAACATTCATAATTAGATTACGTCAATTATAATATAAATTAATTAATTACAATGTCAATTTTATGTCCGATGCTATATAATACAATGAATCTATAAGAACAGATCTTCGTTAAAATTAAACAATACATGCACATTGAAATAAAAAAAAGAATTAATTAAATCTTACGGAGCTATGAAGTAAATTTGATAAAAACTTTCTTCCCATTTCCCGGAGGAAACTTTTTTTTTATTGGGATAAAAAGTATCCTATATGTTGACCCGGTATATCGGCTACCACTATATTTAATTTTATTTGAATCCATTCAGTAGTTTTCACGTGATGCCCGGACTGACAGGCAGTCAGACAAAAATTAAATTAAAATCTGTTTTGGAATCGGTAACGATTATAAAGTACCCCGGCATATAGTAAATGTACATACATTTTCAGTTACAGTTTTATCTAAGTATTAAGATAAACGAAAAAAAAAATACAATTTTACGCCGCACGTAGTATTTTTCTAATGTCAAGAGTCGAGAGTTAGAACTAAACGTGTTAGCAGACCGTGCTCAGCAGTCACGGTGCCGCCGCGCCGCCCCCGCCGTCGTCGCCTCCGCCTCCGCCCGCCCCCGCGCCGCCGCCCGCGCCGCGCCGCGCCGCCTGGGCCGCGCTCGCCGCGCTCGCCGCGGGAGCGTCGCTGGGCGGAGTACGTATGCGTGGGACGCCGGTGTGGCCAGTGCCAACCGGTGGTGCCGTTTAGCTGCAGTCATGTGCTCAAAAGTAGATGAGGTCAACCTCACCTCACCTCATCTACTTTTTAATTAATTTAAAAAAATTTCTGTCTTTAATGAAAGGGGTGGAAAGTGTGTCGAGAATTCCTTATGCACAGAATTACTAAACGGTATTCGTTGAAGATCGTACAGCAGGAGAGAGACGAGAAGGAGAGATCGATAGGGCATCTGCGCCGACCTCGGCACACCCAGACGAGGTTGTAGAGATTTTGTTTGAAGTCATTTCAAAAGCCACACATGCCTCGAACACCTAGTATTGTGATTGGGGATTTCAACGCAAAGCTTCGTAAGCAAACTGGTACAGAGTTGTGAGAGTGGGCATTTTGGGTGTTGACAGCGGAACCACAGGGGCCAAATGTTGGCTGACTTCATGGAGAAAGAGGGCCTTATATGATGGACTCCTCGTTCGAGAACTGGCCACACAGGAAATGGACCTGGATAAGCCCCGATGTTTCCATGAGAAACGAGATTGGCTTCGTCACGAAAACGGCATACATTCAATGATGTCTCTGTGATCAATAATCGGTTGATATGATAATGATAATAATATGTTTTTCCAGGTATATTACTATCGGAAATTAGATAATGAAGACACCAAGAACACTTCCGAGTCGACGCTGACAACCGGTGAGTTATTAAATTTTGAATTCTAAAATTTGGCGTCGGAATCGGATGCGCCAAGGACGACCCACGTGCGATGCTATACGAGGATATATTCCTTCGGAAGGTAATTTAATTTGGACGATTCAGACGCGTCCGCGGTCGCAGCGGACGAGGCGGACGAGGCCGAGGGCCCGCTGCCGGCGCGCGCCGACCAACTGCCGGCGCACGCGCAGTTCCTGCTGGTGGGCGGCGGCACGGCGGCCTTCGCGGCCATGCGCGCCATCCGCAGCGCGCGGCCCGACGCGCACGTGCTCATCGTGGGCGCCGAGCGCGAGCTGCCCTACATGCGCCCGCCGCTCAGCAAGGAGCTGTGGCGCGAGCCCGAGCTGGCCCAGCGCGCCGCGCGGCCCGACGCGCTCACCTTCCGCCAGTGGAACGGCCGGCGCCGCGGCCTGGCCTACGAGCCCGCCGCCTTCTACACGCCGCCCGAGCGCATGCGCGACGCGGCGCCCGGCGCGGCGCTGGCGCGCGGCTGGCGCGTCGTGCGCCTGGACCCCGCCGCGCGCCGCGCCACGCTGCGGGCGGGCGCGCAGACGCACGAGCTCAGCTTCGGCGCCGCGCTGCTGGCCACGGGCGCGCGGCCGCGCCGCCTGGCCGCGCTGGCGCCGGCGCGCGAGGCGGGGCGCGCGCTGGCGCTGCGCGGCGTGCGCGACGCGGCGCGTCTGGCGCGCGCGCTGGCGGCGCCCGAGGTGCGCACCGTGGCGGTGCTGGGCGGCGGGCACCTGGCGGCCGAGCTGAGCGCCGCGCTGGCCGCGCGCCTGGCGGCCGAGGGCGCGGGCCGGCGCGTGCTGCAGCTGTTCCGCGAGGACGCGCCGCTGGCCGGCGTGCTGCCGCCGTACCTGGCGGAGCACGCGGCGCGGCGGCTGGCGGCGGCGGGCGTGCAGCTGCGGCCGCGCGCCGAGCTGGCGGGCGCGGCGCTGCACGGCGCGGACGTGGCGCTGCGGCTGGCGGACGGGCGCGAGGAGCGCGCGCAGCTGGTGGTGGAGTGCGTGGGCAGCGAGCCCGCGGCCGAGCTGGCGCCGGGCGCGGGCCTCGAGCTGCACGAGGCGCTGGGCGGCGTGCTGGTGAACGCCGAGCTGGCGGCGCGCTCCCACGTGTGGGCGGCGGGCGACGTGGCGTGCTTCTACGACGCGGCTTTGGGCCGGCGCCGCGTGGAGCACCACGACCACGCCGTGGTGTCGGGCCGTCTCGCGGGCGAGAACATGGCCGGCGTGGCGCCGCCCAAGACCTACGAGCACCAGAGCATGTTCTGGAGCGATCTGGGCCCGCAGCTCGGCTACGAGGTGAGTACGCGCGCGGAAGCCGGCGCCGGATCTCGCTGATCGCCGTCCCGTTGCAGGCCATCGGCATCATCGACTCGCGGCTGCCGACGGTGGGCGTGTTCGCGGCGGACGCGGTGGCGGAGGGCGCGGCGGCGCAGGGCGTTGGGGCGGAGGGCGCGGGGGCGGAGGGCTCGGGGGCGGAGGGGGCGGAGGGCGCGGCGCCGCGGCGCTTCGAGCGCGGCGTGGTGTTCTACCTGCGGGACGAGCGCGTGGTGGGGGTGCTGCTGTGGAACCTGTTCAACCGCATGCACGTGGCGCGGCAGGTGCTGGCGCGCGGCCATTTCGACGACCTGTTTGAGGTGGCCAAGCTGTTCTCGCCGCAGGAGGAGGAGTAGGGAATGAATTGTCTGCTGTAAATACTATAGTATTATGTCTTATATTAAAGTTATTAGAAGAATTGGCTTGTTTTACTTCTTTGAATTAAGTTTACATCATGAGAGTGAAATTATACGATGTAACGAAATGCGTGCGCACAGGGTTATACGATTTTAACAGGTAAAGGTAGTTGCGAAACCGACTAAGAGGGGCATACATTGCCCGCCACCGGCTCACTTTTAACGATGCGCGCGCACACCGTCACAAAAAGACCCCAGGGTGTCCCTGAAGTTAGTTATCGTCGACATTTTATTTTTTTTAAAAAAGGTTTGATACTTTCAATTGTCTGTGTCTGCGGGCTCATTCCGGTCACAGAAGTGTACAAAATTCTCAAATTGTAATATTCAGTGAAACTTGGGGGTCCGATAATGAGATAACTAGATAATGCGTTGTAATAAAACTTGAAATGTTGTAAATATCTTTTTTCTATTGTTAGTGTCGTTTTCTCTACAAACGTAGAATAAGGTTTAAGATAAAACTTTTGAAAAGATTTTTATCGTGGCATATATAAAAACTATAACTTCTAACGCGTATACATAAGAACACACATGTTTTTAAACCTAAAGTTAATCTAACTTCGGACAGGCTAAGAGGCGCCATGTTAAGCTCTAATAGGAGGTTTAAAATCATTAAACCAGACCTTTCAGCAACTGTCCGATTTTGCAACAAGACTGTAACCTTGTGAAAGTGACTGACTTTGGAACTGTGAATATACTTTAATAGTGAATAAATGACACGGGAAATGGGATTTTGACGGACGTGGTTTATAGATTTTCATATTTAATTATTGAAAAAAGTGGATCAGTCGAGGAACACTGGTGCCAACGTTGCTCTGCCCCAGGTCTCTCACAACAGCGAGATAGAAAGTATGTTAGCACAGATTCCGGCCTTTCGCTGTCCACATACAAAGACTTACCACATCCCCGAACAATCCTATGACACCCATGGCAAAGATAGAAAGGCTGCAAGAGTATAAGGATGTGCGGTATGCTAGAAAAAGCGTAACCTTGGCGTTCACTGAATTTTAAAATCAATAATTTATCCTAAGCTTTGGTTTTCTTTTTAATCGTAAAGTCGTAATGATGAGTGACAGTGATGGCGAAACAGTGGTATTTTTAATTTATTAAAAATTTCCAGGTATTTCTTGTATTAAAACAAGCAATTGTTGTTGGAGATCTTCCTTCGCTGTGCTGTGTAGCGAGCAATCTTTAATAAAGATATCTTTGCATTTGAATCTGTGCAGGTACCCGCCAAAACCCGCGTGTCCTGTTAGCACTTGCATTAATGTTGTTAACGGGTGCTAATTTAATAATTTGAAGAGTTTTGTATGCTCTCTCTACATCTGGAGTGGGAAGAAAGTGTTTGTGCTTGCTGCCATTTAACTGTTACTAAATCTGTGTTGCCAGTTCTTAATAGATTCTTTTCTGATGTTTTTCTGGATAAATGATATAGTACAGGCGTTGTAGTCGGGTCCGTTTTCTTTTTTAAGGCCGCTTCTTTTTCTAGTTGCTCGGCTCTCTCGTTGCCTTCCGTTCCAGCGTGTGCCATAATCCAAATAGTCGTGTAACTTGTTTATCTTTTAACTTTTTTCGAATCTCTACTGCCAATGTGAATTTATATGTTTTATAGTATCTTAAGATGACCTAGAACCGCTATAGATACTTATCATTTTTTCTTTAGGTTTGGTAGTAACATCAGTGGCTTGGTAAAGTGCATACATTTTGACCAAATATACTGTGCAGTGAGCCTACAACAGAAACTTCTTTTTAACTATTTACGTCGTACGTTAATGATTTTATTTTTATGTGTTACTGTTTTTTTACAGTCGTGCAGTTTCAGTGGATAAATATTTAGTAGTCTATTTTATTCTATTATACAGCAGACAAGATTGTTTCTTTAGTTGCCTAGAGGCAAAGGTTTTATGATTTTTTAAGATCACTAGGAGTATATATATTGTCCGACTGTTAGGACATTACTTAGGGCATATAATGAGTTAGTGGGATGCCGAAAACACTTAAAATGCATCACCTTTTATAAATATCGTTGAGCCCTTTTAACGTCAATAAATCTCGTTTTGGCAGCACCTACCCACATATACCTACCTATAGGCATACAGGAGGTAGTTATGGATTGAGTCAGACCTGAAAAAACTCTATCTGAGGGTACCTACCAAGATAAGATTCTGACTCTTTTAACATTATTCCAAAGCGTTTTATTATTATCTGACTTGGGTAATTGATCCCTATCATATTGTTTTTTAAGTCTTTTTATAAGTTTGTTGCAAAAATTTCGATATCGTTAGTATGTGATAGTTAAAATTTCATCATGAGGGTTTAGTTTTAATTTTAGCTGCATTTTATTTCGATTTCCGATACCTCGGAGGACGCCTGCAGTAATCCAAGGCTTGATAATACGTTTGCTTCTTGGTGCTATAACTATTTTAGAATTTTCATGTATTGACTCAGTTATTTTGCTTATTAGCTGTTGAATTATGGTGTTAGGGTCATCACAAAAGAGTAAAAGAGAAAGATTTTTTTCTACTAGTGTTTTCAAAGCATCGTCATAGTTTGTTATTTTTCTTGTTCTAGGAGCTCTGTTATTTAATTTTGGATTTCTGAGACTAAGAATAATCGTCAAGTGATCAGTTATAGTTGTGTTAAGCCCTGCTACATGTGATGATATAATATTTTTATTGAGTTTTAAGAAAAAGTGATCGAGACAATTGGCATCACGCGTTGGTAAAACGTGGCCAGGTGAGAAACCATTAGTAGATAGCAGCATATTTAGATATTAGATCTATTATTTCGTTCATAAGTCTGGTCCGAGATTTTAGGAATAATGGTCATGTTTATGTCTCCTGGTGAGATAATATTTTTATGAGTTTTAAGTTATCCAAATGACTGTTTAAAGATTCAAAAAAACTGTCAGCAACATTGTTGGAGGGAGACCTGTCAATACCAAGAACGATGCTATTATGTAATTCAATTTGTAAACAGGACTTATTTCCGTTGCGTGAACTATTAATGATTTTTTAACATAGAGCACAACACCATCATTTTGATTAAAGAGTTGAGTGGTAGCAAAAGAATATGTCTTTGTACGTTACCCGTGTACGTTTGGTAAGATTTTCTTAGAATTAGCCAACAATCTGTCAGAATAATTAAGGACATCTGCTTCGAAGTAAACATTGAGAGGTTAATTTGTAGGTCATGTATGATACTAAACATAACATTTTTATATATAGGTATAGATATGTGTTTTAGCACTAAAAATGTCCCTCCTACTTCCAGAGGCAACCAGTATTATTTGGAAATTATAGATAGTTGCAATCATTGTCTGCAAATCTTACATAGACTCTTCCGCACTTAAAGTTTTAGTAGTAGTACCTATTAAAGCATTTTGTGGCCAAGCTTGTCCAGGGAAGTCCCTACTATCCCCATACCTATTTAAGCTGCTAAGCTGCGTTCCAGTCCGAAGGGTGTCATTTCATAGTTCCTTGCATGGCATTCGAAGTGTTCCTCTGTTTATGTAACAAATTATGGTTTTTCACTAATCATTAGGTAACCACAGCTTGGTCCATCATTTATTACTATAAAAAAACCTTAAGGATGTTATCAACAATTATAATTATATAAATAATTTTAACGCCCCCACAATCTCCTCTAGGGCTAAAATTTTTCGAAATCTGATAGTAAGTGATCTTAATTGAATGAAACTTTTATTAAATTTTAAGTTAAATTTATAGCCCAAAAAAATTCTGTCCAAATTTCATGTCTAAAAGAGTTAAAATTCAAAATTTAGCTTTTTATAATTTTTTCTAATGATTTAACACTTATAAAAAAGTTAGCCTATCCATTAAGTCAATGTATCCTCTACATGGATGCAAAATTTCAAATCAATCGTATGTATAGTTTAATAGTTTTAACGGAACAACCGTAAAAAACTATAGATTTATATATTAGTATACATATAGATTTGCCATAAGTATTTCCTCTGTGTCCTTGTACGCTAGTGTTTTAACCAGTTTGTGATGGTATGATTTGCCTGTTTAGTTGTTAGGTGTTTAGGATTACAAGACTTGGCAACATAGTTGTAGATGGGCACGGGGGGGAGGTAGGGGTAGGTAGTGACGAAAAATAACGATACGGGACTCTTACGAGGCCTCGTAATCGGAATGAGTACACTTTAAATATTTTAACGAGGCACAATTTGAGGGCAAGTCTGGTGCCAGTGGTTGATTAGATGCACACACTAAACTTTTATAATTATCCTATACAAGTATAAGTACTGGTAAAAATATTTCAAAAGTATCGAAGAATCAATACACGAACTGCCCACACACTTGTAAATATAGACCATTTTACAATATATAAATGTCTATCAAACGATAACAAGCTAAATAAATGCATTATAGTAAAGTACTATGCAAACACATATTACATATACGCGATAAGGGAACTTTAAACTGGAGATTTTACATATTTAATACTACCGAACCTACCACACCCGTCTTGTCTCATTCTGAAAACTATTCAAAATAATTGCTATTTTTTTCATTCTCATTCAAATATAAATAATAGTAAATAATATATATAATTTTTGACTGAACTGAACCCAGTCATATTCATGTTCTAACCTAACCTAACCTAAATCTAGTTTTGATTCTTGAAAATACTTTTGTTTTTTTTTTTTAACGGAACTGAACCTAAGTCTGAACCCGTCTTATTCATATACCTATCCTAACCTAACCAAAAACCTAAACTAAAACTAGTTTGGATTCCTTTAGACTTTAGATTCAAGACTTAATGTGAATATATGCATTAATAAAAACTCATTACTATTTTAATACTAGTTATGCTGCTGTTGATGCACTGATGAAAGCCAGATAGCTAGATCAGTGTTTAGTTAGTCGTAGTTGCCGGTGGGCTTAGGTCTAAAGGAATCCAAACTAGTTTTAAAAGGTTTGGGTAGGTTAGGTTAGGTTAGAACATGAATAAGACGGGTGCCCGGCCGCAGGCCGGTCACTTAGGTTCAGTTCCGTTTAATAAAAAAAAAAAACAAAACAAAAACGTACCACTACAAAGTACTCTGTACAAATGAAGTCACAACGAAGCTTGAAAAGTGCATCAAGGAACTTGAGCAGCAACGCGACCAGTTCCTGCAGGATACCAGAGTTATCAAAAATAAAGTCGGCGCACTGGAAAAGAAAAATGAAAAGCTTGAAAGCTCTTTAACTAACTTGTCGGACTTTTACGATGATCTAAAGGAGAAGAATAAAGCTCTGGCCGCTGAAAATGGTCAGCTAAAGTCTCAAATTTCCTCACTCACAAAGAGCTCGCATGACATGCAGCAGCAAATCGATGACGCGACGAGCTATATTACGGCAAAATTTATTGAAATCCGGAATGTACCACCAAATAATGAAGAGAATCTTCTGGACTATTTCAAAAAGCTATGTACAGCACTTGGTACAGAATACAAACCAAATCACATCTCGAACATTTATCGTAGGCGCACATACAAGCAAGAGTCTCAACATATTCTCGTCGAATTGAATAATGAAATATATAGAGGGGACCTGCTAGGCGCAGTCAAGGAGCGCATAAAACGCAAGGATAAACTAAGCACTAGTCATATTGGCATGTAGGGTGACCCAAAGTACATTTACATTTCTGAGCTGCTAAGCTCAAAGCAAAAGTACATCTAGTTCAAGGCGCGCGAGCATGCTAAGGAACAACATTACGGGTACCGCTGGTTGAAAAACGGCAAGATTTACCTGCGGAAACGTGAGAGCGAACCGGCGATACTTCTTCGTAGCGAAGAGCAACTGAAGGAGCTTTCCGCCTCGCGGTCGTCTGCCCCATTAGAAGCGCCCGTATCCCTAGCGAGCGGGTCCCCGCACAATTTCTGACGGTGGCTTCTTACTCTTAGCGGTAACCACTCACTATGCGCACTTACACTTACAAAATATTACACTACACAAACACGTTCCTGTACCCATAATATATCTACAAGCGTGCTACAACTACGGCTTTTAAGAACAAATGCGCTAATGTGCAAGCTACCTATTAAACTCAATTTTACTATAATGGACTCAAGTAATTTGCCTTACATTCAACCCTGTTGAAAGTATTTTAGCAGCCGATATTGATCGGCATACCTCCGTGTCTTGTACACAGGTGGCGAACACTGATGCATTCCATAGCTTATATAAAGCGCACACTTTAAGTTACTCAACATACCTTAACGTGCTTACAATGAATATAAGAAGTGTTAATAAGAACTTGGATGACTTCCTTGTATTCATTACGCGACTTCAAGTAAAAATAGACCTAATAATATTAACAGAGTGTTGGACTCAGCATGTTATTAGCCCTCCAATGGTACCTGGCTACTCAAGCGCCCACACTAAAAATAATCATAACCAAAACGACGGAGTCATTATTTATTTCGCAACCGATTAGCATGTATCTGCAGCTGAAGTTCCAATCTCAGAGGCGAACTGCCTTGTTATAGCTTATAGTGACATTCAAATAGTAGCCATTTATAGACCAGCGGGCTTCCGGAACCCACAACCATTTTTAGATTCTTTCTGTCGATTTTTGGAGGATGCAAACTATAAGCGGATTATTTCAACAGGTGACTTAAATCTTGATCTCCTTCCGGGGAGCCAATGTACCCATAGCCAGGAATATCAAAATATTCTCGCGCTAAACTATCTTATTCCAGCTATTAATTGCCCGACACGGGAATTACGCTGTCTCGATCACTTTGCAATCAAAAACTTAACAAGTTTACGCACGTATGTCTTTGAGCCCACCATTACAGATCATGCACCTATACTATTAAATCTAAAAATAGGAACAAATGCAGTAAAAGCGACGTTGAATCCTAAAATTAAATCTACATATAATTATGATGCCATGCAGGAATGTCTTAAGCAGTTAAACTGGGAAAACTTCTATAAATCTTATGATACAAATTTTACGGCTAACTATCTTAGTAATAATATCAAGGAAATAATTGCAAACAATACGCATGCCAAAAAAATCCCGAACAAACTAAGACCTATTAAGCCTTGGATTAATCAGTCGTTATTGAAGTGTATGAGGAAAAGAGATCGCTTATATAAAGTTTTTAAAAAGTCGCCCTCGGCTCATAATAAAATAACATATAATAGATATAGAAATGTTTGTAGCAAATTACTTAAGTGGCTTAAGCGTGAATACTTACGAGGAAAGCTGAAGCTGAACTGTGGCAACTCCAAAGGTACCTGGGATACTGTTAAAGAGATTTGTAACTTGCCTACCGCCAATGAGCCCCCTACTAACTTACTATAAATAAAGCACCTGAAGAATCTTTATCAAGTGTGAATAGGTATTTTACAAGTATAGGTCGTGATCTTGCTACCTCGATCATTAACAAGCTCGGCGAACACCCAATCATCTCATCAGATACGGTGCCCCTTAACTCACTCATGTTCTATCCAACTGACGTTATTGAAGTCCATAGTATCATCTTAAAGCTAAAATCACGTAGTGCTGCAGGATATGACAAAATAAGCTCAGCTTTTATTAAAAGATTTAGAAACTTACTAGCGGAGCCTATTGTGCACCTAATTAACGTGAGCTTATCTAGTGGAGTGTTCCCAGATGTCTTGGTCAGATGTCAGGGGTAACAGGCTGTTGTTACCCCTGTTCATAAAAACGGTGACAAAGGAATAGTTTCGAACTATAGACCCATTTCGCTGCTGAGTGTGCTAAGCAAGATTTTGGAAAAGGTAGTTAATTCAAGGTTAACAAAATATCTTGAAAACGCTAAAATGCTTGCCCCAAACCAATTCGGCTTTAGGTCTAAAAGATCTACACTAGACGCGGTTCTTGAAGTTACCAGTTATATAACCAGCTGTCTTGATGGTGGCAAAAAGTGCCTTGGTATATTCTTAGACCTACAAAAAGCGTTTGACACCGTCTCAATTCCAATCTTGCTTGGCAGACTCTCCAACGTAGGTGTCAGGGGTATTGCCCTGGACTGGTTCAAAAACTACCTTATGGGTAGGCAACAATGTGTTAAAATAAGTGATAAAACTAGTGACTTTGCTGACATCACCTCACCTACGGAGTCCCTCAGGGTAGCGTCTTGGGTCCTACTCTTTTCCTAGTGTATATAAACCCTCTCTGCGAAATATCACCACAATTCGGCCGTGTCTGTTGTTTTGCGGATGATACTGTCGTTTTATTCGAAGGCTCAAAGTGGGAAGAAGTGAAAGCGTCAGCTGAAAAGGGACTGAGCCAAATCACCTCCTGGCTAGAAGACAGTCTATTAACGGTTAACGCAACTAAGACTAAATTCGTGTGTTTCAGTGTCTCCCGCAGAACAGAACCAGACAAGAATTTTGCCCTTTCTATCCATACTTTCCCCTGTAACCGAAGCAGTAGTCAACTCGGCTGTAATTGTAGCATTCTAGTGAAAGAAAAAACTATAAAATACCTCGGTGTTACAATTGATGAGCACCTTAACTGGTCGACCCATATTCAAAATACCACGAACAAAATAAAAAAGCTTATTCCCCTATTCAGAATCCTGAAAGATGTTGCTCCAAATGAGACCACGTTGTTGGTGTACAAATCCCTATGTCTTCCTATCATGACCTACTGCATCAGTGCATGGGGATGTGCCGGTAAAACATTCATGCTGCAACTAGAGCGCGCGCACAGAACACTGCTTAAAACGATCTTTAGCAAGCCGTACAGATACCCTACGGTAAAATTATATAATGAACTCAGTAACCTTTTTAATGTTCGGCAGCACCACCCTCATACGGCTGGTAATGTTGCTAAAGTTAGTATTACTAGGGTTACCAAATTTCCAGTACCCAGGAGTAGCACTCGCTTTGCACAAGCACAATTTGAATTTAGATCGGCCCATGTATACAATACATTTATAAAGGTAAACAAAAACCTAATCAATGCCAGTAAATATGACCTTGCAAAATCAGTAAAAGGCTGGCTATCAGGTCTTAGCTATAACGACACTGAAGATATACTTAAGATTATGAGGTAAACATTTACACAATTTACATTTCACACATTTGTACAACATTCTTTCATGTTAGTGCACTGTTTTTGAATGTCTTAAATGTTGTTCACGCACGCACGCAAGCATCCACTTGCACATTCATGTACGCACTCACACGCGCACACCCACACACACACACTTTCACACACAACACACACACACACAGGCACACTCACACACACACACTTTCACACACACACAGGCACACTCACACACACACACACTTTCACACACACTCACCCAGAATACCCCACACAGACCTACAAAATTAATTCTTTACTTATAGTTTAATTTTTATACATAGGTTAAACATAGGTTTCAAATAATCAAGCGCCCTTGTAACATCAGGAAGGACCTAGCCTCTGTAACACAGGTTTTCCTTCCGCAGAGGTTAGGGCATTCATGTAATTATTATATCCATCATTTTTAGCCTGAATAAATGATTATTATTATTATTATTATTATCCCAGGAAGGCAGCAGGCGCGCAAATTACCCACTCCCTGCACGGGGGGGGGGGGGGGGGGAGGTACGGGTAGGTAGTGACGAAAAATAACGATACGGGACTATTACGAGGCCTCGTAATCGGAATGAGTACACTTTAAATATTTTAACGAGGTAAAATTTAAGGGCATTGAGGGTCTGGTGCCAGTGGTTGATTAGATGCACACACTATACTTTTTATAATTATCCTATACAAGTACCAGTACAATTACTGGTAATGACATAGAGTTGAGTTTGAGAATTATAAATATTTCAAAAGTATCGAATAATCAATACACGAACTGCCCACACACTTGTAAATATAGACGCGCAAGGTCGTTACACGAACCGCTTACCATTATAGTAAAGTACTATACAAACGCATATTACATATACGCAATAAGGGAACTTTGAATTGGAGATTTTACCCTACCACACCCGTCTGTCTCATTCTGAAAACTATTCAAAATAATTGCTATTTTTCATTCTCATTCAAATATAAATAATAGTAAATAATATATAATTTTTGACTGAACTGACAAGTGCCCGGCCTGCGGCCGGGCACCCCTCATATACATGTTCTAACCTAACCTAACCTAAATCTAGTTTTGATTCCTTTAGACTTTAGATTCAAGATTTAATGTGAATATATGCATTAATAAAAACTCATTACTATTTTAATACTAGTTATGCTGCTGTTGATGCACTGATGAAAGCCAGATAGCTAGATCAGTGTTTAGTTAGTCGTAGTTGCCGGTGGGCTTAGGTCTAAAGGAATCCAAACTAGTTTTAAAAGGTTTGGATAGGTTAGGTTAGGTTAGAACATGAATAAGACGGGTGCCCGGCCTCAGGCCGGGCACTTAGGTTCCGTTTAAAAAAAATAAAAACAAAAAAAAGACGTACCACTACAAAGTACTCTTATTTATATTAGAAGATATTGTAAAATAACAATTATTTTAATTTTTTTTTTTTTTTTTCACTAACACATTAGGCCCATCGCGCCGCGCCACTACTATATGGGGCGAAGGTGCGAAGGTGACGGTGAGGACGAAGTACCGAGTCTGATGGCGGCGCCACATAGTGGCGTTATGTCTCTATAAAAGTGGTGGTCTTTTATTATATTATTTATTAATGGTATTTTTTTAATATCATATCAATATTGTACCCCGCACGGGGGGAGGTAGGGGGGTAGGGGTAGTAACGAAAAATAACGATACCGGACTCTTACGAGGTCTCGTAATCGGAATGAGTTTCTGCGACTACCATTGTTTGTCGCAGGTAACGGGGAATCAGGGTTCGATTCCGGTGAGGGAGCCTGAGAAACTGCTACCACATCCAAGGAAGGCAGCAGGAATGAGTACACTTTAAATATTTTAACGAGGTAAAATTTAAGGGCATTGAGGGTCTGGTGCCAGTGGTTGATTAGATGCACACACTATACTTTTTATAATTATCCTATACAAGTACCAGTACAATAACTGGTAATGACATAGAGTTGAGTTTGAGAATTATAAATATATCAAAAGTATCGAATAATCAATACACGAACTGCCCACACACTTGTGAATATAGACGCGCAAGGTCGTTACACGAACCGCTTACCATTATAGTAAAGTACTATACAAACACATATTACATATACGCAATAAGGGAACTTTGAATTGGAGATTTTACCCTACCACACCCGTCTGTCTCATTCTGAAAACTATTCAAAATAATTGCTATTTTTCATTCTCATTCAAATATAAATAATAGTAAATAATATATAATTTTTGACTGAACTGACAAGTGCCCGGCCTGCGGCCGGGCACCCCTCATATACATGTTCTAACCTAACCTAACCTAAATCTAGTTTTGATTCCTTTAGACTTTAGATTCAAGATTTAATGTGAATATATGCATTAATAAAAACTCATTACTATTTTAATACTAGTTATGCTGCTGTTGATGCACTGATGAAAGCCAGATAGCTAGATCAATGTTTAGTTAGTCGTAGTTGCCGGTGGGCTTAGGTCTAAAGGAATCCAAACTAGTTTTAAAAGGTTTGGATAGGTTAGGTTAGGTTAGAACATGAATAAGACGGGTGCCCGGCCTCAGGCCGGGCACTTAGGTTCCGTTTAAAAAAAATAAAAACAAAAAAAAGACGTACCACTACAAAGTACTCTTATTTATATAAATAAATATATAATATATATATAATAAGAAGATATTGTAAAATAACAATTATTTTAATTTTTTTTTTTTTTTTTTCACTAACACATTAGGCCCATCGCGCCGCGCCACTACTATATGGGGCGAAGGTGCGAAGGTGACGGTGAGGACGAAGTACCGAGTCTGATGGCGGCGCCACATAGTGGCGTTATGTCTCTATAAAAGTGGTGGTCTTTTATTATATTATTTATTAATGGTATTTTTTTTAATATCATATCAATATTGTACCCCGCACGGAAAGAGGTAGGGGGGTAGGGGTAGTAACGAAAAATAACGATACCGGACTCTTACGAGGTCTCGTAATCGGAATGCGTTTCTGCGACTACCATTGTTTGTCGCGGGTAACGGGGAATCAGGGTTCGATTCCGGTGAGGGAGCCTGAGAAACTGCTACCACATCCAAGGAAGGCAGCAGGCGCGCAAATTACCCACTCCCTGCACGGGGAGGTAGGGGTAGGTAGTGACGAAAAATAACGATACGGGACTCTTACGAGGCCTCGTAATCGGAATGAGTACACTTTAAATATTTTAACGAGGTAAAATTTAAGGGCATTGACGGTCTGGTGCCAGTGGTTGATTAGATGCACACACTATACTTTTTATAATTATCCTATACAAGTACCAGTACAATAACTGGTAATGACATAGAGTTGAGTTTGAGAATTATAAATATTTCAAAAGTATCGAATAATCAATACACGAACTGCCCACACACTTGTAAATATAGACGCGTTTACCCTACCACACCCGTCTGTATCATTCTGAAAACTATTCAAAATAATTGCTATTTTTCATTCTCATTCAAATATAAATAATGGTAAATAATATATAATTTTTGACTGAACTGACAAGTGCCCGGCCTGCGGCCGGGCACCCCTCATATACATGTTCTAACCTAACCTAACCTAAATCTAGTTTTGATTCCTTTAGACTTTAGATTCAAGATTTAATGTGAATATATGCATTAATAAAAACTCATTACTATTTTAATACTAGTTATGCTGCTGTTGATGCACTGATGAAAGCCAGATAGCTAGATCAGTGTTTAGTTAGTCGTAGTTGCCGGTGGGCTTAGGTCTACAGGAATCCAAACTAGTTTTAAAAGGTAGGTTGGATAGGTTAGGTTAGGTTAGAACATGAATAAGACGGGTGCCCGGCCTCAGGCCGGGCACTTAGGTTCCGTTTAAAAAAAATAAAAACAAAAAAAAGACGTACCACTACAAAGTACTCTTATTTATATTAGAAGATATTGTAAAATAACAATTATTTTAATTTTTTTTTTTTTTTTTTCACTAACACATTAGGCCCATCGCTCCGCGCCACTACTATATGGGGCGAAGGTGCGAAGGTGACGGTGAGGACGAAGTACCGAGTCTGATGGCGGCGCCACATAGTGGCGTTATGTCTCTATAAAAGTGGTGGTCTTTTATTATATTATTTATTAATGGTATTTTTTTAATATCATATCAATATTGTACCCCGCACGGGGGGAGGTAGGGGGGTAGGGGTAGTAACGAAAAATAAATAATGGTAAGCGGTTCGTGTAACGATCTTGCGCGTCTATATTTACAAGTGTGTGGGCAGTTCGTGTATTGATTATTCGATGACGAGACCTCGTAAGAGTCCCGTATCGTTATTTTTCGTCCCTACCTACCCGTACCTCCCCCCCCGTGCAGGGAGTGGGTAATTTGCGCGCCTGCTGCCTTCCTTGGATGTGGTAGCAGTTTCTCAGGCTCCCTCACCGGAATCGAACCCTGATTCCCCGTTACCCGCGACAAACAATGGTAGTCGCAGAAACTCATTCCGATTACGAGACCACGTAAGAGTCCCGCGTATCGTTATTTTTCGTCACTACCTACCCCCCTACCTCCCCCCGTGCGGGGTACAATATTGATATGATATTAAAAAAATACCATTAATAAATAACATAATAAAAGACCACCACTTTTATAGAGACTTAACGCCACATAATTATAAAAAGTATAGTGTGTGGATCTAATCAACCACCACTGGCACCAGACCCTCAATGCCCTTAAATTTTACCTCGTGAAAATATTTAAAGTGTACTCATTCCGATTGCGAGACCTCGTAAGAGTCCCGTATCGTTATTTTTCGTCACTACCTACCCGTACCTCCCCCCTGTGCGGGGTACAATATTGATATGATATTAAAATAATACCATTAATAAATAACATAATAAAAGACCACCACTTTTATAGAGACATAACGCCACTGTGTGGCGCCGCCATCAGTCTCCTTAGACTCGGTACTTTGTCGTCGCCGTCGACTTCGCACCTTCGCCCCATATAGTAGTGGCGCGGCGCGACGGGCCTAATGTGTAAGTGAAAAAAAAAAAAAAAATTTAATTAATTGTTATTTTACAATATCTTCTAATATGAATAAGAGTACTTTGTATTGGTACGTTTTGTTTTTTGTTTTTTTTTTTTTAAACGGAACTGAACCTAAGTGACCGGCCTGCGGCCGGGCACCCGTCTTATTCATGTTCTAACCTAACCTAACCTATCCAAACCTTTTAAAACTAGTTTGGATTCCTTTAGACCTCAGCCCACCGGCAACTACGACTAACTAAACACTGATCTAGCTATCTGGCTTTCATCAGTGCATCAACAGCAGCATAACTAGTATTAAAATAGTAATGAGTTTTTATTAATGCATATATTCACATTAAATCTTGAATCTAAAGTCTAAAGGTGTCAAAACTAGATTTAGGTTAGGTTAGGTTAGAACATGAATACGAGGGGTGCCCGGCCACGGGCCGGGCACTTGGGTTCAGTTCAGTCAAAAATTATATATTATTCACTATTATTTATATTTGAATGAGAATGAAAAATAGCAATTATTTTGAATAGTTTTCAGAATGAGACAGACGGGTGTGGTAGGGTAAAATCTCCAATTTAAAGTTCCCTTATTGCGTATATGTTATGTGTGTTTGCATAGTAGTTTACTATAATGGTAAGCGGTTCGTGTAACGATCTTGCGCGTCTATATTTAAAAGTGTGTGGGCAGTTCGTGTATTGATTATTCGATGACGAGACCTCGTAAGAGTCCCGTATCGTTATTTTTCGTCCCTACCTACCCGTACCTCCCCCCCCCGTGCAGGGAGTGGGTAATTTGCGCGCCTGCTGCCTTCCTTGGATGTGGTAGCAGTTTCTCAGGCTCCCTCACCGGAATCGAACCCTGATTCCCCGTTACCCGCGACAAACAATGGTAGTCGCAGAAACTCATTCCGATTACGAGACCTCGTAAGAGTCCCGCGTATCGTTATTTTTCGTCACTACCTACCCCCCTACCTCCCCCCGTGCGGGGTACAATATTGATATGATATTAAATAAATAACATAATAAAAGACCACCACTTTTATAGAGACATAACGCCACATAATTATAAAAAGTATAGTGTGTGGATCTAATCAACCACCACTGGCACCAGACCCTCAATGCCCTTAAATTTTACCTCGTTAAAATATTTAAAGTGTACTCATTCCGATTGCGAGACCTCGTAAGAGTCCCGTATCGTTATTTTTCGTCACTACCTACCCGTACCTCCCCCCTGTGCGGGGTACAATATTGATATGATATTAAAATAATACCATTAATAAATAACATAATAAAAGACCACCACTTTTATAGAGACATAACGCCACTGTGTGGCGCCGCAATCAGTCTCCTTAGACTCGGTACTTTGTCGTCGCCGTCGACTTCGCACCTTCGCCCCATATAGTAGTGGCGCGGCGCGACGGGCCTAATGTGTAAGTGAAAAAAAAAAAAAAATTAAATTAATTGTTATTTTACAATATCTTCTAATATGAATAAGAGTACTTTGTATTGGTACGTTTTGTTTTTTGTTTTTTTTTTTTTTAAACGGAACTGAACCTAAGTGACCGGCCTGCGGCCGGGCACCCGTCTTATTCATGTTCTAACCTAACCTAACCTATCCAAACCTTTTAAAACTAGTTTGGATTCCTTTAGACCTCAGCCCACCGGCAACTACGACTAACTAAACACTGATCTAGCTATCTGGCTTTCATCAGTGCATCAACAGCAGCATAACTAGTATTAAAATAGTAATGAGTTTTTATTAATGCATATATTCACATTAAATCTTGAATCTAAAGTCTAAAGGTGTCAAAACTAGATTTAGGTTAGGTAAGGTTAGAACATGAATACGAGGGGTGCCCGGCCACAGGCCGGGCACTTGGGTTCAGTTCAGTCAAAAATTATATATTATTCACTATTATTTATATTTGAATGAGAATGAAAAATAGCAATTATTTTGAATAGTTTTCAGAATGAGACAGACGGGTGTGGTAGGGTAAAATCTCCAATTTAAAGTTCCCTTATTGCGTATATGTTATGTGTGTTTGCATAGTAGTTTACTATAATGGTAAGCGGTTCGTGTAACGATCTTGCGCGTCTATATTTACAAGTGTGTGGGCAGTTCGTGTATTGATTATTCGATGACGAGACCTCGTAAGAGTCCCGTATCGTTATTTTTCGTCCCTACCTACCCGTACCTCCCCCCCCGTGCAGGGAGTGGGTAATTTGCGCGCCTGCTGCCTTCCTTGGATGTGGTAGCAGTTTCTCAGGCTCCCTCACCGGAATCGAACCCTGATTCCCCGTTACCCGCGACAAACAATGGTAGTCGCAGAAACTCATTCCGATTACGAGACCTCGTAAGAGTCCCGCGTATCGTTATTTTTCGTCACTACCTACCCCCCCCTACCTCCCCCCGTGCGGGGTACAATATTGATATGATATTAAAAAAATACCATTAATAAATAACATAATAAAAGACCACCACTTTTATAGAGACATAACGCCACTGTGTGGCGCCGCCATCAGTCTCCTTAGACTCGGTACTTTGTCGTCGCCGTCGACTTCGCACCTTCGCCCCATATAGTAGTGGCGCGGCGCGACGGGCCTAATGTGTAAGTAAAAAAAAAAAAAAAATTAAATTAATTGTTATTTTACAATATCTTCTAATATGAATAAGAGTACTTTGTATTGGTACGTTTTGTTTTTTGTTTTTTTTTTTTTTAAACGGAACTGAACCTAAGTGACCGGCCTGCGGCCGGGCACCCGTCTTATTCATGTTCTAACCTAACCTAACCTATCCAAACCTTTTAAAACTAGTTTGGATTCCTTTAGACCTCAGCCCACCGGCAACTACGACTAACTAAACACTGATCTAGCTATCTGGCTTTCATCAGTGCATCAACAGCAGCATAACTAGTATTAAAATAGTAATGAGTTTTTATGAATGCATATATTCACATTAAATCTTGAATCTAAAGTCTAAAGGTGTCAAAACTAGATTTAGGTTAGGTTAGGTTAGAACATGAATACGAGGGGTGCCCGGCCACAGGCCGGGCACTTGGGTTCAGTTCAGTCAAAAATTATATATTATTCACTATTATTTATATTTGAATGAGAATGAAAAATAGCAATTATTTTGAATAGTTTTCAGAATGAGACAGACGGGTGTGGTAGGGTAAAATCTCCAATTTAAAGTTCCCTTATTGCGTATATGTTATGTGTGTTTGCATAGTAGTTTACTATAATGGTAAGCGGTTCGTGTAACGATCTTGCGCGTCTATATTTACAAGTGTGTGGGCAGTTCGTGTATTGATTATTCGATGACGAGACCTCGTAAGAGTCCCGTATCGTTATTTTTCGTCCCTACCTACCCGTACCTCCCCCCCCCGTGCAGGGAGTGGGTAATTTGCGCGCCTGCTGCCTTCCTTGGATGTGGTAGCAGTTTCTCAGGCTCCCTCACCGGAATCGAACCCTGATTCCCCGTTACCCGCGACAAACAATGGTAGTCGCAGAAACTCATTCCGATTACGAGACCTCGTAAGAGTCCCGCGTATCGTTATTTTTCGTCACTACCTACCCCCCTACCTCCCCCCGTGCGGGGTACAATATTGATATGATATTAAATAAATAACATAATAAAAGACCACCACTTTTATAGAGACATAACGCCACATAATTATAAAAAGTATAGTGTGTGGATCTAATCAACCACCACTGGCACCAGACCCTCAATGCCCTTAAATTTTACCTCGTTAAAATATTTAAAGTGTACTCATTCCGATTGCGAGACCTCGTAAGAGTCCCGTATCGTTATTTTTCGTCACTACCTACCCGTACCTCCCCCCTGTGCGGGGTACAATATTGATATGATATTAAAATAATACCATTAATAAATAACATAATAAAAGACCACCACTTTTATAGAGACATAACGCCACTGTGTGGCGCCGCCGTCTCCTTAGACTCGGTACTTTGTCGTCGCCGTCGACTTCGCACCTTCGCCCCATATAGTAGTGGCGCGGCGCGACGGGCCTAGTGTGTAAGTGAAAAAAAAAAAAAAATTAAATTAATTGTTATTTTACAATATCTTCTAATATGAATAAGAGTACTTTGTATTGGTACGTTTTGTTTTTTGTTTTTTTTTTTTTTTAAACGGAACTGAACCTAAGTGACCGGCCTGCGGCCGGGCACCCGTCTTATTCATGTTCTAACCTAACCTAACCTATCCAAACCTTTTAAAACTAGTTTGGATTCCTTTAGACCTCAGCCCACCGGCAACTACGACTAACTAAACACTGATCTAGCTATCTGGCTTTCATCAGTGCATCAACAGCAGCATAACTAGTATTAAAATAGTAATGAGTTTTTATTAATGCATATATTCACATTAAATCTTGAATCTAAAGTCTAAAGGTGTCAAAACTAGATTTAGGTTAGGTTAGGTTAGAACATGAATACGAGGGGTGCCCGGCCACAGGCCGGGCACTTGGGTTCAGTTCAGTCAAAAATTATATATTATTTACTATTATTTATATTTGAATGAGAATGAAAAATAGCAATTATTTTGAATAGTTTTCAGAATGAGACAGACGGGTGTGGTAGGGTAAAATCTCCAATTTAAAGTTCCCTTATTGCGTATATGTTATGTGTGTTTGCATAGTAGTTTACTATAATGGTAAGCGGTTCGTGTAACGATCTTGCGCGTCTATATTTACAAGTGTGTGGGCAGTTCGTGTATTGATTATTCGATGACGAGACCTCGTAAGAGTCCCGTATCGTTATTTTTCGTCCCTACCTACCCGTACCTCCCCCCCCGTGCAGGGAGTGGGTAATTTGCGCGCCTGCTGCCTTCCTTGGATGTGGTAGCAGTTTCTCAGGCTCCCTCACCGGAATCGAACCCTGATTCCCCGTTACCCGCGACAAACAATGGTAGTCGCAGAAACTCATTCCGATTACGAGACCTCGTAAGAGTCCCGCGTATCGTTATTTTTCGTCACTACCTACCCCCCCCTACCTCCCCCCGTGCGGGGTACAATATTGATATGATATTAAAAAAATACCATTAATAAATAACATAATAAAAGACCACCACTTTTATAGAGACATAACGCCACATAATTATAAAAAGTATAGTGTGTGGATCTAATCAACCACCACTGGCACCAGACCCTCAATGCCCTTAAATTTTACCTCGTTAAAATATTTAAAGTGTACTCATTCCGATTGCGAGACCTCGTAAGAGTCCCGTATCGTTATTTTTCGTCACTACCTACCCGTACCTCCCCCCTGTGCGGGGTACAATATTGATATGATATTAAAATAATACCATTAATAAATAACATAATAAAAGACCACCACTTTTATAGAGACATAACGCCACTGTGTGGCGCCGCCATCAGTCTCCTTAGACTCGGTACTTTGTCGTCGCCGTCGACTTCGCACCTTCGCCCCATATAGTAGTGGCGCGGCGCGACGGGCCTAATGTGTAAGTGAAAAAAAAAAAAAAATTAAATTAATTGTTATTTTACAATATCTTCTAATATGAATAAGAGTACTTTGTATTGGTACGTTTTGTTTTTTGTTTTTTTTTTTTTTAAACGGAACTGAACCTAAGTGACCGGCCTGCGGCCGGGCACCCGTCTTATTCATGTTCTAACCTAACCTAACCTATCCAAACCTTTTAAAACTAGTTTGGATTCCTTTAGACCTCAGCCCACCGGCAACTACGACTAACTAAACACTGATCTAGCTATCTGGCTTTCATCAGTGCATCAACAGCAGCATAACTAGTATTAAAATAGTAATGAGTTTTTATTAATGCATATATTCACATTAAATCTTGAATCTAAAGTCTAAAGGTGTCAAAACTAGATTTAGGTTAGGTTAGGTTAGAACATGAATACGAGGGGTGCCCGGCCACAGGCCGGGCACTTGGGTTCAGTTCAGTCAAAAATTATATATTATTCACTATTATTTATATTTGAATGAGAATGAAAAATAGCAATTATTTTGAATAGTTTTCAGAATGAGACAGACGGGTGTGGTAGGGTAAAATCTCCAATTTAAAGTTCCCTTATTGCGTATATGTTATGTGTGTTTGCATAGTAGTTTACTATAATGGTAAGCGGTTCGTGTAACGATCTTGCGCGTCTATATTTACAAGTGTGTGGGCAGTTCGTGTATTGATTATTCGATGACGAGACCTCGTAAGAGTCCCGTATCGTTATTTTTCGTCCCTACCTACCCGTACCTCCCCCCCCCGTGCAGGGAGTGGGTAATTTGCGCGCCTGCTGCCTTCCTTGGATGTGGTAGCAGTTTCTCAGGCTCCCTCACCGGAATCGAACCCTGATTCCCCGTTACCCGCGACAAACAATGGTAGTCGCAGAAACTCATTCCGATTACGAGACCTCGTAAGAGTCCCGCGTATCGTTATTTTTCGTCACTACCTACCCCCCTACCTCCCCCCGTGCGGGGTACAATATTGATATGATATTAAATAAATAACATAATAAAAGACCACCACTTTTATAGAGACATAACGCCACATAATTATAAAAAGTATAGTGTGTGGATCTAATCAACCACCACTGGCACCAGACCCTCAATGCCCTTAAATTTTACCTCGTTAAAATATTTAAAGTGTACTCATTCCGATTGCGAGACCTCGTAAGAGTCCCGTATCGTTATTTTTCGTCACTACCTACCCGTACCTCCCCCCTGTGCGGGGTACAATATTGATATGATATTAAAATAATACCATTAATAAATAACATAATAAAAGACCACCACTTTTATAGAGACATAACGCCACTGTGTGGCGCCGCCGTCTCCTTAGACTCGGTACTTTGTCGTCGCCGTCGACTTCGCACCTTCGCCCCATATAGTAGTGGCGCGGCGCGACGGGCCTAGTGTGTAAGTGAAAAAAAAAAAAAAATTAAATTAATTGTTATTTTACAATATCTTCTAATATGAATAAGAGTACTTTGTATTGGTACGTTTTGTTTTTTGTTTTTTTTTTTTTTTAAACGGAACTGAACCTAAGTGACCGGCCTGCGGCCGGGCACCCGTCTTATTCATGTTCTAACCTAACCTAACCTATCCAAACCTTTTAAAACTAGTTTGGATTCCTTTAGACCTCAGCCCACCGGCAACTACGACTAACTAAACACTGATCTAGCTATCTGGCTTTCATCAGTGCATCAACAGCAGCATAACTAGTATTAAAATAGTAATGAGTTTTTATTAATGCATATATTCACATTAAATCTTGAATCTAAAGTCTAAAGGTGTCAAAACTAGATTTAGGTTAGGTTAGGTTAGAACATGAATACGAGGGGTGCCCGGCCACAGGCCGGGCACTTGGGTTCAGTTCAGTCAAAAATTATATATTATTTACTATTATTTATATTTGAATGAGAATGAAAAATAGCAATTATTTTGAATAGTTTTCAGAATGAGACAGACGGGTGTGGTAGGGTAAAATCTCCAATTTAAAGTTCCCTTATTGCGTATATGTTATGTGTGTTTGCATAGTAGTTTACTATAATGGTAAGCGGTTCGTGTAACGATCTTGCGCGTCTATATTTACAAGTGTGTGGGCAGTTCGTGTATTGATTATTCGATGACGAGACCTCGTAAGAGTCCCGTATCGTTATTTTTCGTCCCTACCTACCCGTACCTCCCCCCCCGTGCAGGGAGTGGGTAATTTGCGCGCCTGCTGCCTTCCTTGGATGTGGTAGCAGTTTCTCAGGCTCCCTCACCGGAATCGAACCCTGATTCCCCGTTACCCGCGACAAACAATGGTAGTCGCAGAAACTCATTCCGATTACGAGACCTCGTAAGAGTCCCGCGTATCGTTATTTTTCGTCACTACCTACCCCCCCCTACCTCCCCCCGTGCGGGGTACAATATTGATATGATATTAAAAAAATACCATTAATAAATAACATAATAAAAGACCACCACTTTTATAGAGACATAACGCCACATAATTATAAAAAGTATAGTGTGTGGATCTAATCAACCACCACTGGCACCAGACCCTCAATGCCCTTAAATTTTACCTCGTTAAAATATTTAAAGTGTACTCATTCCGATTGCGAGACCTCGTAAGAGTCCCGTATC
Organism: Pararge aegeria; assembly: GCF_905163445.1. Classification (NCBI taxonomy): domain Eukaryota; kingdom Metazoa; phylum Arthropoda; class Insecta; order Lepidoptera; family Nymphalidae; genus Pararge; species Pararge aegeria. The sequence goes on from NC_053186.1 coordinate 20,116,451, forward strand.
GTTATTTTTCGTCACTACCTACCCGTACCTCCCCCCTGTGCGGGGTACAATATTGATATGATATTAAAATAATACCATTAATAAATAACATAATAAAAGACCACCACTTTTATAGAGACATAACGCCACTGTGTGGCGCCGCCATCAGTCTCCTTAGACTCGGTACTTTGTCGTCGCCGTCGACTTCGCACCTTCGCCCCATATAGTAGTGGCGCGGCGCGACGGGCCTAATGTGTAAGTGAAAAAAAAAAAAAATTAAATTAATTGTTATTTTACAATATCTTCTAATATGAATAAGAGTACTTTGTATTGGTACGTTTTGTTTTTTGTTTTTTTTTTTTTTAAACGGAACTGAACCTAAGTGACCGGCCTGCGGCCGGGCACCCGTCTTATTCATGTTCTAACCTAACCTAACCTATCCAAACCTTTTAAAACTAGTTTGGATTCCTTTAGACCTCAGCCCACCGGCAACTACGACTAACTAAACACTGATCTAGCTATCTGGCTTTCATCAGTGCATCAACAGCAGCATAACTAGTATTAAAATAGTAATGAGTTTTTATTAATGCATATATTCACATTAAATCTTGAATCTAAAGTCTAAAGGTGTCAAAACTAGATTTAGGTTAGGTTAGGTTAGAACATGAATACGAGGGGTGCCCGGCCACAGGCCGGGCACTTGGGTTCAGTTCAGTCAAAAATTATATATTATTCACTATTATTTATATTTGAATGAGAATGAAAAATAGCAATTATTTTGAATAGTTTTCAGAATGAGACAGACGGGTGTGGTAGGGTAAAATCTCCAATTTAAAGTTCCCTTATTGCGTATATGTTATGTGTGTTTGCATAGTAGTTTACTATAATGGTAAGCGGTTCGTGTAACGATCTTGCGCGTCTATATTTACAAGTGTGTGGGCAGTTCGTGTATTGATTATTCGATGACGAGACCTCGTAATAGTCCCGTATCGTTATTTTTCGTCCCTACCTACCCGTACCTCCCCCCCCGTGCAGGGAGTGGGTAATTTGCACGCCTGCTGCCTTCCTTGGATGTGGTAGCAGTTTCTCAGGCTCCCTCACCGGAATCGAACCCTGATTCCCCGTTACCCGCGACAAACAATGGTAGTCGCAGAAACTCATTCCGATTACGAGACCTCGTAAGAGTCCCGCGTATCGTTATTTTTCGTCACTACCTACCCCCCTACCTCCCCCCGTGCGGGGTACAATATTGATATGATATTAAAAAAATACCATTAATAAATAACATAATAAAAGACCACCACTTTTATAGAGACATAACGCCACATAATTATAAAAAGTATAGTGTGTGGATCTAATCAACCACCACTGGCACCAGACCCTCAATGCCCTTAAATTTTACCTCGTTAAAATATTTAAAGTGTACTCATTCCGATCGCGAGACCTCGTAAGAGTCCCGTATCGTTATTTTTCGTCACTACCTACCCGTACCTCCCCCCTGTGCGGGGTACAATATTGATATGATATTAAAATAATACCATTAATAAATAACATAATAAAAGACCACCACTTTTATAGAGACATAACGCCACTGTGTGGCGCCGCCATCAGTCTCCTTAGACTCGGTACTTTGTCGTCGCCGTCGACTTCGCACCTTCGCCCCATATAGTAGTGGCGCGGCGCGACGGGACTAATGTGTAAGTGAAAAAAAATAAAAAAAAATTAAATTAATTGTTATTTTACAATATCTTCTAATATGAATAAGAGTACTTTGTATTGGTACGTTTTGTTTTTTGTTTTTTTTTTTTTTAAACGGAACTGAACCTAAGTGACCGGCCTGCGGCCGGGCACCCGTCTTATTCATGTTCTAACCTAACCTAACCTATCCAAACCTTTTAAAACTAGTTTGGATTCCTTTAGACCTCAGCCCACCGGCAACTACGACTAACTAAACACTGATCTAGCTATCTGGCTTTCATCAGTGCATCAACAGCAGCATAACTAGTATTAAAATAGTAATGAGTTTTTATTAATGCATATATTCACATTAAATCTTGAATCTAAAGTCTAAAGGTGTCAAAACTAGATTTAGGTTAGGTTAGGTTAGAACATGAATACGAGGGGTGCCCGGCCACAGGCCGGGCACTTGGGTTCAGTTCAGTCAAAAATTATATATTATTTACTATTATTTATATTTGAATGAGAATGAAAAATAGCAATTATTTTGAATAGTTTTCAGAATGAGACAGACGGGTGCGGTAGGGTAAAATCTCCAATTTAAAGTTCCCTTATTGCGTATATGTTATGTGTGTTTGCATAGTAGTTTACTATAATGGTAAGCGGTTCGTGTAACGATCTTGCGCGTCTATATTTACAAGTGTGTGGGCAGTTCGTGTATTGATTATTCGATGACGAGACCTCGTAAGAGTCCCGTATCGTTATTTTTCGTCCCTACCTACCCGTACCTCCCCCCCCGTGCAGGGAGTGGGTAATTTGCGCGCCTGCTGCCTTCCTTGGATGTGGTAGCAGTTTCTCAGGCTCCCTCACCGGAATCGAACCCTGATTCCCCGTTACCCGCGACAAACAATGGTAGTCGCAGAAACTCATTCCGATTACGAGACCTCGTAAGAGTCCCGCGTATCGTTATTTTTCGTCACTACCTACCCCCCCCTACCTCCCCCCGTGCGGGGTACAATATTGATATGATATTAAAAAAATACCATTAATAAATAACATAATAAAAGACCACCACTTTTATAGAGACATAACGCCACATAATTATAAAAAGTATAGTGTGTGGATCTAATCAACCACCACTGGCACCAGACCCTCAATGCCCTTAAATTTTACCTCGTTAAAATATTTAAAGTGTACTCATTCCGATTGCGAGACCTCGTAAGAGTCCCGTATCGTTATTTTTCGTCACTACCTACCCGTACCTCCCCCCTGTGCGGGGTACAATATTGATATGATATTAAAATAATACCATTAATAAATAACATAATAAAAGACCACCACTTTTATAGAGACATAACGCCACTGTGTGGCGCCGCCATCAGTCTCCTTAGACTCGGTACTTTGTCGTCGCCGTCGACTTCGCACCTTCGCCCCATATAGTAGTGGCGCGGCGCGACGGGCCTAATGTGTAAGTGAAAAAAAAAAAAAAATTAAATTAATTGTTATTTTACAATATCTTCTAATATGAATAAGAGTACTTTGTATTGGTACGTTTTGTTTTTTGTTTTTTTTTTTTTTAAACGGAACTGAACCTAAGTGACCGGCCTGCGGCCGGGCACCCGTCTTATTCATGTTCTAACCTAACCTAACCTATCCAAACCTTTTAAAACTAGTTTGGATTCCTTTAGACCTCAGCCCACCGGCAACTACGACTAACTAAACACTGATCTAGCTATCTGGCTTTCATCAGTGCATCAACAGCAGCATAACTAGTATTAAAATAGTAATGAGTTTTTATTAATGCATATATTCACATTAAATCTTGAATCTAAAGTCTAAAGGTGTCAAAACTAGATTTAGGTTAGGTTAGGTTAGAACATGAATACGAGGGGTGCCCGGCCACAGGCCGGGCACTTGGGTTCAGTTCAGTCAAAAATTATATATTATTCACTATTATTTATATTTGAATGAGAATGAAAAATAGCAATTATTTTGAATAGTTTTCAGAATGAGACAGACGGGTGTGGTAGGGTAAAATCTCCAATTTAAAGTTCCCTTATTGCGTATATGTTATGTGTGTTTGCATAGTAGTTTACTATAATGGTAAGCGGTTCGTGTAACGATCTTGCGCGTCTATATTTACAAGTGTGTGGGCAGTTCGTGTATTGATTATTCGATGACGAGACCTCGTAAGAGTCCCGTATCGTTATTTTTCGTCCCTACCTACCCGTACCTCCCCCCCCCGTGCAGGGAGTGGGTAATTTGCGCGCCTGCTGCCTTCCTTGGATGTGGTAGCAGTTTCTCAGGCTCCCTCACCGGAATCGAACCCTGATTCCCCGTTACCCGCGACAAACAATGGTAGTCGCAGAAACTCATTCCGATTACGAGACCTCGTAAGAGTCCCGCGTATCGTTATTTTTCGTCACTACCTACCCCCCTACCTCCCCCCGTGCGGGGTACAATATTGATATGATATTAAATAAATAACATAATAAAAGACCACCACTTTTATAGAGACATAACGCCACATAATTATAAAAAGTATAGTGTGTGGATCTAATCAACCACCACTGGCACCAGACCCTCAATGCCCTTAAATTTTACCTCGTTAAAATATTTAAAGTGTACTCATTCCGATTGCGAGACCTCGTAAGAGTCCCGTATCGTTATTTTTCGTCACTACCTACCCGTACCTCCCCCCTGTGCGGGGTACAATATTGATATGATATTAAAATAATACCATTAATAAATAACATAATAAAAGACCACCACTTTTATAGAGACATAACGCCACTGTGTGGCGCCGCCATCAGTCTCCTTAGACTCGGTACTTTGTCGTCGCCGTCGACTTCGCACCTTCGCCCCATATAGTAGTGGCGCGGCGCGACGGGCCTAATGTGTAAGTGAAAAAAAAAAAAAATTAAATTAATTGTTATTTTACAATATCTTCTAATATGAATAAGAGTACTTTGTATTGGTACGTTTTGTTTTTTGTTTTTTTTTTTTTTAAACGGAACTGAACCTAAGTGACCGGCCTGCGGCCGGGCACCCGTCTTATTCATGTTCTAACCTAACCTAACCTATCCAAACCTTTTAAAACTAGTTTGGATTCCTTTAGACCTCAGCCCACCGGCAACTACGACTAACTAAACACTGATCTAGCTATCTGGCTTTCATCAGTGCATCAACAGCAGCATAACTAGTATTAAAATAGTAATGAGTTTTTATGAATGCATATATTCACATTAAATCTTGAATCTAAAGTCTAAAGGTGTCAAAACTAGATTTAGGTTAGGTTAGGTTAGAACATGAATACGAGGGGTGCCCGGCCACAGGCCGGGCACTTGGGTTCAGTTCAGTCAAAAATTATATATTATTCACTATTATTTATATTTGAATGAGAATGAAAAATAGCAATTATTTTGAATAGTTTTCAGAATGAGGCAGACGGGTGTGGTAGGGTAAAATCTCCAATTTAAAGTTCCCTTATTGCGTATATGTTATGTGTGTTTGCATAGTAGTTTACTATAATGGTAAGCGGTTCGTGTAACGATCTTGCGCGTCTATATTTACAAGTGTGTGGGCAGTTCGTGTATTGATTATTCGATGACGAGACCTCGTAAGAGTCCCGTATCGTTATTTTTCGTCCCTACCTACCCGTACCTCCCCCCCCCGTGCAGGGAGTGGGTAATTTGCGCGCCTGCTGCCTTCCTTGGATGTGGTAGCAGTTTCTCAGGCTCCCTCACCGGAATCGAACCCTGATTCCCCGTTACCCGCGACAAACAATGGTAGTCGCAGAAACTCATTCCGATTACGAGACCTCGTAAGAGTCCCGCGTATCGTTATTTTTCGTCACTACCTACCCCCCTACCTCCCCCCGTGCGGGGTACAATATTGATATGATATTAAATAAATAACATAATAAAAGACCACCACTTTTATAGAGACATAACGCCACATAATTATAAAAAGTATAGTGTGTGGATCTAATCAACCACCACTGGCACCAGACCCTCAATGCCCTTAAATTTTACCTCGTTAAAATATTTAAAGTGTACTCATTCCGATTGCGAGACCTCGTAAGAGTCCCGTATCGTTATTTTTCGTCACTACCTACCCGTACCTCCCCCCTGTGCGGGGTACAATATTGATATGATATTAAAATAATACCATTAATAAATAACATAATAAAAGACCACCACTTTTATAGAGACATAACGCCACTGTGTGGCGCCGCCATCAGTCTCCTTAGACTCGGTACTTTGTCGTCGCCGTCGACTTCGCACCTTCGCCCCATATAGTAGTGGCGTGGGCCTAATGTGTAAGTGAAAAAAAAAAAAAAATTAAATTAATTGTTATTTTACAATATCTTCTAATATGAATAAGAGTACTTTGTATTGGTACGTTTTGTTTTTTGTTTTTTTTTTTTTTAAACGGAACTGAACCTAAGTGACCGGCCTGCGGCCGGGCACCCGTCTTATTCATGTTCTAACCTAACCTAACCTATCCAAACCTTTTAAAACTAGTTTGGATTCCTTTAGACCTCAGCCCACCGGCAACTACGACTAACTAAACACTGATCTAGCTATCTGGCTTTCATCAGTGCATCAACAGCAGCATAACTAGTATTAAAATAGTAATGAGTTTTTATTAATGCATATATTCACATTAAATCTTGAATCTAAAGTCTAAAGGTGTCAAAACTAGATTTAGGTTAGGTTAGGTTAGAACATGAATACGAGGGGTGCCCGGCCACAGGCCGGGCACTTGGGTTCAGTTCAGTCAAAAATTATATATTATTCACTATTATTTATATTTGAATGAGAATGAAAAATAGCAATTATTTTGAATAGTTTTCAGAATGAGACAGACGGGTGTGGTAGGGTAAAATCTCCAATTCAAAGTTCCCTTATTGCGTATATGTTATGTGTGTTTGCATAGTAGTTTACTATAATGGTAAGCGGTTCGTGTAACGATCTTGCGCGTCTATATTTACAAGTGTGTGGGCAGTTCGTGTATTGATTATTCGATGACGAGACCTCGTAAGAGTCCCGTATCGTTATTTTTCGTCCCTACCTACCCGTACCTCCCCCCCCGTGCAGGGAGTGGGTAATTTGCGCGCCTGCTGCCTTCCTTGGATGTGGTAGCAGTTTCTCAGGCTCCCTCACCGGAATCGAACCCTGATTCCCCGTTACCCGCGACAAACAATGGTAGTCGCAGAAACTCATTCCGATTACGAGACCTCGTAAGAGTCCCGCGTATCGTTATTTTTCGTCACTACCTACCCCCCCCTACCTCCCCCCGTGCGGGGTACAATATTGATATGATATTAAAAAAATACCATTAATAAATAACATAATAAAAGACCACCACTTTTATAGAGACATAACGCCACATAATTATAAAAAGTATAGTGTGTGGATCTAATCAACCACCACTGGCACCAGACCCTCAATGCCCTTAAATTTTACCTCGTTAAAATATTTAAAGTGTACTCATTCCGATTGCGAGACCTCGTAAGAGTCCCGTATCGTTATTTTTCGTCACTACCTACCCGTACCTCCCCCCTGTGCGGGGTACAATATTGATATGATATTAAAATAATACCATTAATAAATAACATAATAAAAGACCACCACTTTTATAGAGACATAACGCCACTGTGTGGCGCCGCCATCAGTCTCCTTAGACTCGGTACTTTGTCGTCGCCGTCGACTTCGCACCTTCGCCCCATATAGTAGTGGCGTGGGCCTAATGTGTAAGTGAAAAAAAAAAAAAAATTAAATTAATTGTTATTTTACAATATCTTCTAATATGAATAAGAGTACTTTGTATTGGTACGTTTTGTTTTTTGTTTTTTTTTTTTTTAAACGGAACTGAACCTAAGTGACCGGCCTGCGGCCGGGCACCCGTCTTATTCATGTTCTAACCTAACCTAACCTATCCAAACCTTTTAAAACTAGTTTGGATTCCTTTAGACCTCAGCCCACCGGCAACTACGACTAACTAAACACTGATCTAGCTATCTGGCTTTCATCAGTGCATCAACAGCAGCATAACTAGTATTAAAATAGTAATGAGTTTTTATTAATGCATATATTCACATTAAATCTTGAATCTAAAGTCTAAAGGTGTCAAAACTAGATTTAGGTTAGGTTAGGTTAGAACATGAATACGAGGGGTGCCCGGCCACAGGCCGGGCACTTGGGTTCAGTTCAGTCAAAAATTATATATTATTCACTATTATTTATATTTGAATGAGAATGAAAAATAGCAATTATTTTGAATAGTTTTCAGAATGAGACAGACGGGTGTGGTAGGGTAAAATCTCCAATTTAAAGTTCCCTTATTGCGTATATGTTATGTGTGTTTGCATAGTAGTTTACTATAATGGTAAGCGGTTCGTGTAACGATCTTGCGCGTCTATATTTACAAGTGTGTGGGCAGTTCGTGTATTGATTATTCGATGACGAGACCTCGTAATAGTCCCGTATCGTTATTTTTCGTCCCTACCTACCCGTACCTCCCCCCCCGTGCAGGGAGTGGGTAATTTGCGCGCCTGCTGCCTTCCTTGGATGTGGTAGCAGTTTCTCAGGCTCCCTCACCGGAATCGAACCCTGATTCCCCGTTACCCGCGACAAACAATGGTAGTCGCAGAAACTCATTCCGATTACGAGACCTCGTAAGAGTCCCGCGTATCGTTATTTTTCGTCACTACCTACCCCCCTACCTCCCCCCGTGCGGGGTACAATATTGATATGATATTAAAAAAATACCATTAATAAATAACATAATAAAAGACCACCACTTTTATAGAGACATAACGCCACATAATTATAAAAAGTATAGTGTGTGGATCTAATCAACCACCACTGGCACCAGACCCTCAATGCCCTTAAATTTTACCTCGTTAAAATATTTAAAGTGTACTCATTCCGATCGCGAGACCTCGTAAGAGTCCCGTATCGTTATTTTTCGTCACTACCTACCCGTACCTCCCCCCTGTGCGGGGTACAATATTGATATGATATTAAAATAATACCATTAATAAATAACATAATAAAAGACCACCACTTTTATAGAGACATAACGCCACTGTGTGGCGCCGCCATCAGTCTCCTTAGACTCGGTACTTTGTCGTCGCCGTCGACTTCGCACCTTCGCCCCATATAGTAGTGGCGCGGCGCGACGGGACTAATGTGTAAGTGAAAAAAAAAAAAAAAAAATTAAATTAATTGTTATTTTACAATATCTTCTAATATGAATAAGAGTACTTTGTATTGGTACGTTTTGTTTTTTGTTTTTTTTTTTTTTAAACGGAACTGAACCTAAGTGACCGGCCTGCGGCCGGGCACCCGTCTTATTCATGTTCTAACCTAACCTAACCTATCCAAACCTTTTAAAACTAGTTTGGATTCCTTTAGACCTCAGCCCACCGGCAACTACGACTAACTAAACACTGATCTAGCTATCTGGCTTTCATCAGTGCATCAACAGCAGCATAACTAGTATTAAAATAGTAATGAGTTTTTATTAATGCATATATTCACATTAAATCTTGAATCTAAAGTCTAAAGGTGTCAAAACTAGATTTAGGTTAGGTTAGGTTAGAACATGAATACGAGGGGTGCCCGGCCACAGGCCGGGCACTTGGGTTCAGTTCAGTCAAAAATTATATATTATTTACTATTATTTATATTTGAATGAGAATGAAAAATAGCAATTATTTTGAATAGTTTTCAGAATGAGACAGACGGGTGCGGTAGGGTAAAATCTCCAATTTAAAGTTCCCTTATTGCGTATATGTTATGTGTGTTTGCATAGTAGTTTACTATAATGGTAAGCGGTTCGTGTAACGATCTTGCGCGTCTATATTTACAAGTGTGTGGGCAGTTCGTGTATTGATTATTCGATGACGAGACCTCGTAAGAGTCCCGTATCGTTATTTTTCGTCCCTACCTACCCGTACCTCCCCCCCCGTGCAGGGAGTGGGTAATTTGCGCGCCTGCTGCCTTCCTTGGATGTGGTAGCAGTTTCTCAGGCTCCCTCACCGGAATCGAACCCTGATTCCCCGTTACCCGCGACAAACAATGGTAGTCGCAGAAACTCATTCCGATTACGAGACCTCGTAAGAGTCCCGCGTATCGTTATTTTTCGTCACTACCTACCCCCCCCTACCTCCCCCCGTGCGGGGTACAATATTGATATGATATTAAAAAAATACCATTAATAAATAACATAATAAAAGACCACCACTTTTATAGAGACATAACGCCACATAATTATAAAAAGTATAGTGTGTGGATCTAATCAACCACCACTGGCACCAGACCCTCAATGCCCTTAAATTTTACCTCGTTAAAATATTTAAAGTGTACTCATTCCGATTGCGAGACCTCGTAAGAGTCCCGTATCGTTATTTTTCGTCACTACCTACCCGTACCTCCCCCCTGTGCGGGGTACAATATTGATATGATATTAAAATAATACCATTAATAAATAACATAATAAAAGACCACCACTTTTATAGAGACATAACGCCACTGTGTGGCGCCGCCATCAGTCTCCTTAGACTCGGTACTTTGTCGTCGCCGTCGACTTCGCACCTTCGCCCCATATAGTAGTGGCGCGGCGCGACGGGCCTAATGTGTAAGTGAAAAAAAAAAAAAAATTAAATTAATTGTTATTTTACAATATCTTCTAATATGAATAAGAGTACTTTGTATTGGTACGTTTTGTTTTTTTTTTTTTTTTTTTTTAAACGGAACTGAACCTAAGTGACCGGCCTGCGGCCGGGCACCCGTCTTATTCATGTTCTAACCTAACCTAACCTATCCAAACCTTTTAAAACTAGTTTGGATTCCTTTAGACCTCAGCCCACCGGCAACTACGACTAACTAAACACTGATCTAGCTATCTGGCTTTCATCAGTGCATCAACAGCAGCATAACTAGTATTAAAATAGTAATGAGTTTTTATTAATGCATATATTCACATTAAATCTTGAATCTAAAGTCTAAAGGTGTCAAAACTAGATTTAGGTTAGGTTAGGTTAGAACATGAATACGAGGGGTGCCCGGCCACAGGCCGGGCACTTGGGTACAGTTCAGTCAAAAATTATATATTATTCACTATTATTTATATTTGAATGAGAATGAAAAATAGCAATTATTTTGAATAGTTTTCAGAATGAGACAGACGGGTGTGGTAGGGTAAAATCTCCAATTTAAAGTTCCCTTATTGCGTATATGTTATGTGTGTTTGCATAGTAGTTTACTATAATGGTAAGCGGTTCGTGTAACGATCTTGCGCGTCTATATTTACAAGTGTGTGGGCAGTTCGTGTATTGATTATTCGATGACGAGACCTCGTAAGAGTCCCGTATCGTTATTTTTCGTCCCTACCTACCCGTACCTCCCCCCCCGTGCAGGGAGTGGGTAATTTGCGCGCCTGCTGCCTTCCTTGGATGTGGTAGCAGTTTCTCAGGCTCCCTCACCGGAATCGAACCCTGATTCCCCGTTACCCGCGACAAACAATGGTAGTCGCAGAAACTCATTCCGATTACGAGACCTCGTAAGAGTCCCGCGTATCGTTATTTTTCGTCACTACCTACCCCCCTACCTCCCCCCGTGCGGGGTACAATATTGATATGATATTAAATAAATAACATAATAAAAGACCACCACTTTTATAGAGACATAACGCCACATAATTATAAAAAGTATAGTGTGTGGATCTAATCAACCACCACTGGCACCAGACCCTCAATGCCCTTAAATTTTACCTCGTTAAAATATTTAAAGTGTACTCATTCCGATTGCGAGACCTCGTAAGAATCCCGTATCGTTATTTTTCGTCACTACCTACCCCCCTACTTCCCCCCGTGCGGGGTACAATATTGATATGATATTAATAAAATACCATTAATAAATAACATAATAAAAGACCACCACTTTTATAGAGACATAACGCCACTGTGTGGCGCCGCTATCAGTCTCCTTAGACTCGGTACTTTGTCGTCGCCGTCGACTTCGCACCTTCGCCCCATATAGTAGTGGCGCGGCGCGACGGGACTAATGTGTAAGTGAAAAAAAATAAAAAAAAATTAAATTAATTGTTATTTTACAATATCTTCTAATATGAATAAGAGTACTTTGTATTGGTACGTTTTGTTTTTTGTTTTTTTTTTTTTTTAAACGGAACTGAACCTAAGTGACCGGCCTGCGGCCGGGCACCCGTCTTATTCATGTTCTAACCTAACCTAACCTATCCAAACCTTTTAAAACTAGTTTGGATTCCTTTAGACCTCAGCCCACCGGCAACTACGACTAACTAAACACTGATCTAGCTATCTGGCTTTCATCAGTGCATCAACAGCAGCATAACTAGTATTAAAATAGTAATGAGTTTTTATTAATGCATATATTCACATTAAATCTTGAATCTAAAGTCTAAAGGTGTCAAAACTAGATTTAGGTTAGGTTAGGTTAGAACATGAATACGAGGGGTGCCCGGCCACAGGCCGGGCACTTGGGTTCAGTTCAGTCAAAAATTATATATTATTTACTATTATTTATATTTGAATGAGAATGAAAAATAGCAATTATTTTGAATAGTTTTCAGAATGAGACAGACGGGTGTGGTAGGGTAAAATCTCCAATTTAAAGTTCCCTTATTGCGTATATGTTATGTGTGTTTGCATAGTAGTTTACTATAATGGTAAGCGGTTCGTGTAACGATCTTGCGCGTCTATATTTACAAGTGTGTGGGCAGTTCGTGTATTGATTATTCGATGACGAGACCTCGTAAGAGTCCCGTATCGTTATTTTTCGTCCCTACCTACCCGTACCTCCCCCCCCGTGCAGGGAGTGGGTAATTTGCGCGCCTGCTGCCTTCCTTGGATGTGGTAGCAGTTTCTCAGGCTCCCTCACCGGAATCGAACCCTGATTCCCCGTTACCCGCGACAAACAATGGTAGTCGCAGAAACTCATTCCGATTACGAGACCTCGTAAGAGTCCCGCGTATCGTTATTTTTCGTCACTACCTACCCCCCCCTACCTCCCCCCGTGCGGGGTACAATATTGATATGATATTAAAAAAATACCATTAATAAATAACATAATAAAAGACCACCACTTTTATAGAGACATAACGCCACATAATTATAAAAAGTATAGTGTGTGGATCTAATCAACCACCACTGGCACCAGACCCTCAATGCCCTTAAATTTTACCTCGTTAAAATATTTAAAGTGTACTCATTCCGATTGCGAGACCTCGTAAGAGTCCCGTATCGTTATTTTTCGTCACTACCTACCCGTACCTCCCCCCTGTGCGGGGTACAATATTGATATGATATTAAAATAATACCATTAATAAATAACATAATAAAAGACCACCACTTTTATAGAGACATAACGCCACTGTGTGGCGCCGCCATCAGTCTCCTTAGACTCGGTACTTTGTCGTCGCTGTCGACTTCGCACCTTCGCCCCATATAGTAGTGGCGCGGCGCGACGGGCCTAATGTGTAAGTGAAAAAAAAAAAAAAAATTAAATTAATTGTTATTTTACAATATCTTCTAATATGAATAAGAGTACTTTGTATTGGTACGTTTTGTTTTTTGTTTTTTTTTTTTTTAAACGGAACTGAACCTAAGTGACCGGCCTGCGGCCGGGCACCCGTCTTATTCATGTTCTAACCTAACCTAACCTATCCAAACCTTTTAAAACTAGTTTGGATTCCTTTAGACCTCAGCCCACCGGCAACTACGACTAACTAAACACTGATCTAGCTATCTGGCTTTCATCAGTGCATCAACAGCAGCATAACTAGTATTAAAATAGTAATGAGTTTTTATTAATGCATATATTCACATTAAATCTTGAATCTAAAGTCTAAAGGTGTCAAAACTAGATTTAGGTTAGGTTAGGTTAGAACATGAATACGAGGGGTGCCCGGCCACAGGCCGGGCACTTGGGTTCAGTTCAGTCAAAAATTATATATTATTCACTATTATTTATATTTGAATGAGAATGAAAAATAGCAATTATTTTGAATAGTTTTCAGAATGAGACAGACGGGTGTGGTAGGGTAAAATCTCCAATTTAAAGTTTTCTTATTGCGTATATGTTATGTGTGTTTGCATAGTAGTTTACTATAATGGTAAGCGGTTCGTGTAACGATCTTGCGCGTCTATATTTACAAGTGTGTGGGCAGTTCGTGTATTGATTATTCGATGACGAGACCTCGTAAGAGTCCCGTATCGTTATTTTTCGTCCCTACCTACCCGTACCTCCCCCCCCCGTGCAGGGAGTGGGTAATTTGCGCGCCTGCTGCCTTCCTTGGATGTGGTAGCAGTTTCTCAGGCTCCCTCACCGGAATCGAACCCTGATTCCCCGTTACCCGCGACAAACAATGGTAGTCGCAGAAACTCATTCCGATTACGAGACCTCGTAAGAGTCCCGCGTATCGTTATTTTTCGTCACTACCTACCCCCCTACCTGCCCCCGTGCGGGGTACAATATTGATATGATATTAAAAAAATACCATTAATAAATAACATAATAAAAGACTACCACTTTTATAGAGACATAACGCCACATAATTATAAAAAGTATAGTGTGTGGATCTAATCAACCACCACTGGCACCAGACCCTTAATGCCCTTAAATTTTACCTCGTTAAAATATTTAAAGTGTACTCATTCCGATTGCGAGACCTCGTAAGAGTCCCGTATCGTTATTTTTCGTCACTACCTACCCTTACCTCCCCCCTGTGCGGGGTACAATATTGATATGATATTAAAATAATACCATTAATAAATAACATAATAAAAGACCACCACTTTTATAGAGACATAACGCCACTGTGTGGCGCCGCCATCAGTCTCCTTAGACTCGGTACTTTGTCGTCGCCGTCGACTTCGCACCTTCGCCCCATATAGTAGTGGCGCGGCGCGACGGGACTAATGTGTAAGTGAAAAAAAATAAAAAAAAATTAAATTAATTGTTATTTTACAATATCTTCTAATATGAATAAGAGTACTTTGTATTGGTACGTTTTGTTTTTTGTTTTTTTTTTTTTTTAAACGGAACTGAACCTAAGTGACCGGCCTGCGGCCGGGCACCCGTCTTATTCATGTTCTAACCTAACCTAACCTATCCAAACCTTTTAAAACTAGTTTGGATTCCTTTAGACCTCAGCCCACCGGCAACTACGACTAACTAAACACTGATCTAGCTATCTGGCTTTCATCAGTGCATCAACAGCAGCATAACTAGTATTAAAATAGTAATGAGTTTTTATTAATGCATATATTCACATTAAATCTTGAATCTAAAGTCTAAAGGTGTCAAAACTAGATTTAGGTTAGGTTAGGTTAGAACATGAATACGAGGGGTGCCCGGCCACTGGCCGGGCACTTGGGTTCAGTTCAGTCAAAAATTATATATTATTTACTATTATTTATATTTGAATGAGAATGAAAAATAGCAATTATTTTGAATAGTTTTCAGAATGAGACAGACGGGTGTGGTAGGGTAAAATCTCCAATTTAAAGTTCCCTTATTGCGTATATGTTATGTGTGTTTGCATAGTAGTTTACTATAATGGTAAGCGGTTCGTGTAACGATCTTGCGCGTCTATATTTACAAGTGTGTGGGCAGTTCGTGTATTGATTATTCGATGACGAGACCTCGTAAGAGTCCCGTATCGTTATTTTTCGTCCCTACCTACCCGTACCTCCCCCCCCCGTGCAGGGAGTGGCTAATTTGCGCGCCTGCTGCCTTCCTTGGATGTGGTAGCAGTTTCTCAGGCTCCCTCACCGGAATCGAACCCTGATTCCCCGTTACCCGCGACAAACAATGGTAGTCGCAGAAACTCATTCCGATTACGAGACCTCGTAAGAGTCCCGCGTATCGTTATTTTTCGTCACTACCTACCCCCCTACCTCCCCCCGTGCGGGGTACAATATTGATATGATATTAAATAAATAACATAATAAAAGACCACCACTTTTATAGAGACATAACGCCACATAATTATAAAAAGTATAGTGTGTGGATCTAATCAACCACCACTGGCACCAGACCCTCAATGCCCTTAAATTTTACCTCGTTAAAATATTTAAAGTGTACTCATTCCGATTGCGAGACCTCGTAAGAATCCCGTATCGTTATTTTTCGTCACTACCTACCCCCCTACTTCCCCCCGTGCGGGGTACAATATTGATATGATATTAAAAAAATACCATTAATAAATAACATAATAAAAGACCACCACTTTTATAGAGACATAACGCCACTGTGTGGCGCCGCTATAAGTCTCCTTAGACTCGGTACTTTGTCGTCGCCGTCAACTTCGCACCTTCGCCCCATATAGTAGTGGCGCGGCGCGACGGGACTAATGTGTAAGTGAAAAAAAATAAAAAAAAATTAAATTAATTGTTATTTTACAATATCTTCTAATATGAATAAGAGTACTTTGTATTGGTACGTTTTGTTTTTTGTTTTTTTTTTTTTTTAAACGGAACTGAACCTAAGTGACCGGCCTGCGGCCGGGCACCCGTCTTATTCATGTTCTAACCTAACCTAACCTATCCAAACCTTTTAAAACTAGTTTGGATTCCTTTAGACCTCAGCCCACCGGCAACTACGACTAACTAAACACTGATCTAGCTATCTGGCTTTCATCAGTGCATCAACAGCAGCATAACTAGTATTAAAATAGTAATGAGTTTTTATTAATGCATATATTCACATTAAATCTTGAATCTAAAGTCTAAAGGTGTCAAAACTAGATTTAGGTTAGGTTAGGTTAGAACATGAATACGAGGGGTGCCCGGCCACAGGCCGGGCACTTGGGTTCAGTTCAGTCAAAAATTATATATTATTTACTATTATTTATATTTGAATGAGAATGAAAAATAGCAATTATTTTGAATAGTTTTCAGAATGAGACAGACGGGTGTGGTAGGGTAAAATCTCCAATTTAAAGTTCCCTTATTGCGTATATGTTATGTGTGTTTGCATAGTAGTTTACTATAATGGTAAGCGGTTCGTGTAACGATCTTGCGCGTCTATATTTACAAGTGTGTGGGCAGTTCGTGTATTGATTATTCGATGACGAGACCTCGTAAGAGTCCCGTATCGTTATTTTTCGTCCCTCCCTACCCGTACCTCCCCCCCCGTGCAGGGAGTGGGTAATTTGCGCGCCTGCTGCCTTCCTTGGATGTGGTAGCAGTTTCTCAGGCTCCCTCACCGGAATCGAACCCTGATTCCCCGTTACCCGCGACAAACAATGGTAGTCGCAGAAACTCATTCCGATTACGAGACCTCGTAAGAGTCCCGCGTATCGTTATTTTTCGTCACTACCTACCCCCCCCTACCTCCCCCCGTGCGGGGTACAATATTGATATGATATTAAAAAAATACCATTAATAAATAACATAATAAAAGACCACCACTTTTATAGAGACATAACGCCACATAATTATAAAAAGTATAGTGTGTGGATCTAATCAACCACCACTGGCACCAGACCCTCAATGCCCTTAAATTTTACCTCGTTAAAATATTTAAAGTGTACTCATTCCGATTGCGAGACCTCGTAAGAGTCCCGTATCGTTATTTTTCGTCACTACCTACCCGTACCTCCCCCCTGTGCGGGGTACAATATTGATATGATATTAAAATAATACCATTAATAAATAACATAATAAAAGACCACCACTTTTATAGAGACATAACGCCACTGTGTGGCGCCGCCATCAGTCTCCTTAGACTCGGTACTTTGTCGTCGCCGTCGACTTCGCACCTTCGCCCCATATAGTAGTGGCGCGGCGCGACGGGCCTAATGTGTAAGTGAAAAAAAAAAAAAAATTAAATTAATTGTTATTTTACAATATCTTCTAATATGAATAAGAGTACTTTGTATTGGTACGTTTTGTTTTTGTTTTTTTTTTTTTTAAACGGAACTGAACCTAAGTGACCGGCCTGCGGCCGGGCACCCGTCTTATTCATGTTCTAACCTAACCTAACCTATCCAAACCTTTTAAAACTAGTTTGGATTCCTTTAGACCTCAGCCCACCGGCAACTACGACTAACTAAACACTGATCTAGCTATCTGGCTTTCATCAGTGCATCAACAGCAGCATAACTAGTATTAAAATAGTAATGAGTTTTTATTAATGCATATATTCACATTAAATCTTGAATCTAAAGTCTAAAGGTGTCAAAACTAGATTTAGGTTAGGTTAGGTTAGAACATGAATACGAGGGGTGCCCGGCCACAGGCCGGGCACTTGGGTTCAGTTCAGTCAAAAATTATATATTATTTACTATTATTTATATTTGAATGAGAATGAAAAATAGCAATTATTTTGAATAGTTTTCAGAATGAGACAGACGGGTGTGGTAGGGTAAAATCTCCAATTTAAAGTTCCCTTATTGCGTATATGTTATGTGTGTTTGCATAGTAGTTTACTATAATGGTAAGCGGTTCGTGTAACGATCTTGCGCGTCTATATTTACAAGTGTGTGGGCAGTTCGTGTATTGATTATTCGATGACGAGACCTCGTAAGAGTCCCGTATCGTTATTTTTCGTCACTACCTACCCGTACCTCCCCCCCCGTGCAGGGAGTGGGTAATTTGCGCGCCTGCTGCCTTCCTTGGATGTGGTAGCAGTTTCTCAGGCTCCCTCACCGGAATCGAACCCTGATTCCCCGTTACCCGCGACAAACAATGGTAGTCGCAGAAACTCATTCCGATTACGAGACCTCGTAAGAGTCCCGCGTATCGTTATTTTTCGTCACTACCTACCCCCCCCTACCTCCCCCCGTGCGGGGTACAATATTGATATGATATTAAAAAAATACCATTAATAAATAACATAATAAAAGACCACCACTTTTATAGAGACATAACGCCACATAATTATAAAAAGTATAGTGTGTGGATCTAATCAACCACCACTGGCACCAGACCCTCAATGCCCTTAAATTTTACCTCGTTAAAATATTTAAAGTGTACTCATTCCGATCGCGAGACCTCGTAAGAGTCCCGTATCGTTATTTTTCGTCACTACCTACCCGTACCTCCCCCCTGTGCGGGGTACAATATTGATATGATATTAAAATAATACCATTAATAAATAACATAATAAAAGACCACCACTTTTATAGAGACATAACGCCACTGTGTGGCGCCGCCATCAGTCTCCTTAGACTCGGTACTTTGTCGTCGCCGTCGACTTCGCACCTTCGCCCCATATAGTAGTGGCGCGGCGCGACGGGACTAATGTGTAAGTGAAAAAAAATAAAAAAAAATTAAATTAATTGTTATTTTACAATATCTTCTAATATGAATAAGAGTACTTTGTATTGGTACGTTTTGTTTTTTGTTTTTTTTTTTTTTTAAACGGAACTGAACCTAAGTGACCGGCCTGCGGCCGGGCACCCGTCTTATTCATGTTCTAACCTAACCTAACCTATCCAAACCTTTTAAAACTAGTTTGGATTCCTTTAGACCTCAGCCCACCGGCAACTACGACTAACTAAACACTGATCTAGCTATCTGGCTTTCATCAGTGCATCAACAGCAGCATAACTAGTATTAAAATAGTAATGAGTTTTTATTAATGCATATATTCACATTAAATCTTGAATCTAAAGTCTAAAGGTGTCAAAACTAGATTTAGGTTAGGTTAGGTTAGAACATGAATACGAGGGGTGCCCGGCCACAGGCCGGGCACTTGGGTTCAGTTCAGTCAAAAATTATATATTATTTACTATTATTTATATTTGAATGAGAATGAAAAATAGCAATTATTTTGAATAGTTTTCAGAATGAGACAGACGGGTGTGGTAGGGTAAAATCTCCAATTTAAAGTTCCCTTATTGCGTATATGTTATGTGTGTTTGCATAGTAGTTTACTATAATGGTAAGCGGTTCGTGTAACGATCTTGCGCGTCTATATTTACAAGTGTGTGGGCAGTTCGTGTATTGATTATTCGATGACGAGACCTCGTAAGAGTCCCGTATCGTTATTTTTCGTCCCTACCTACCCGTACCTCCCCCCCCCCGTGCAGGGAGTGGGTAATTTGCGCGCCTGCTGCCTTCCTTGGATGTGGTAGCAGTTTCTCAGGCTCCCTCACCGGAATCGAACCCTGATTCCCCGTTACCCGCGACAAACAATGGTAGTCGCAGAAACTCATTCCGATTACGAGACCTCGTAAGAGTCCCGCGTATCGTTATTTTTCGTCACTACCTACCCCCCTACCTCCCCCCGTGCGGGGTACAATATTGATATGATATTAAATAAATAACATAATAAAAGACCACCACTTTTATAGAGACATAACGCCACATAATTATAAAAAGTATAGTGTGTGGATCTAATCAACCACCACTGGCACCAGACCCTCAATGCCCTTAAATTTTACCTCGTTAAAATATTTAAAGTGTACTCATTCCGATTGCGAGACCTCGTAAGAATCCCGTATCGTTATTTTTCGTCACTACCTACCCCCCTACTTCCCCCCGTGCGGGGTACAATATTGATATGATATTAAAAAAATACCATTAATAAATAACATAATAAAAGACCACCACTTTTATAGAGACATAACGCCACTGTGTGGCGCCGCCATCAGTCTCCTTAGACTCGGTACTTTGTCGTCGCCGTCGACTTCGCACCTTCGCCCCATATAGTAGTGGCGCGGCGCGACGGGCCTAATGTGTAAGTGAAAAAAAAAAAAAAATTAAATTAATTGTTATTTTACAATATCTTCTAATATGAATAAGAGTACTTTGTATTGGTACGTTTTGTTTTTGTTTTTTTTTTTTTTTTAAACGGAACTGAACCTAAGTGACCGGCCTGCGGCCGGGCACCCGTCTTATTCATGTTCTAACCTAACCTAACCTATCCAAACCTTTTAAAACTAGTTTGGATTCCTTTAGACCTCAGCCCACCGGCAACTACGACTAACTAAACACTGATCTAGCTATCTGGCTTGGGTTCAGTTCAGTCAAAAATTATATATTATTTACTATTATTTATATTTGAATGAGAATGAAAAATAGCAATTATTTTGAATAGTTTTCAGAATGAGACAGACGGGTGTGGTAGGGTAAAATCTCCAATTTAAAGTTCCCTTATTGCGTATATGTTATGTGTGTTTGCATAGTAGTTTACTATAATGGTAAGCGGTTCGTGTAACGATCTTGCGCGTCTATATTTACAAGTGTGTGGGCAGTTCGTGTATTGATTATTCGATGACGAGACCTCGTAAGAGTCCCGTATCGTTATTTTTCGTCCCTACCTACCCGTACCTCCCCCCCCGTGCAGGGAGTGGGTAATTTGCGCGCCTGCTGCCTTCCTTGGATGGGGTAGCAGTTTCTCAGGCTCCCTCACCGGAATCGAACCCTGATTCCCCGTTACCCGCGACAAACAATGGTAGTCGCAGAAACTCATTCCGATTACGAGACCTCGTAAGAGTCCCGCGTATCGTTATTTTTCGTCACTACCTACCCCCCCCTGCCTCCCCCCGTGCGGGGTACAATATTGATATGATATTAAAAAAATACCATTAATAAATAACATAATAAAAGACCACCACTTTTATAGAGACATAACGCCACATAATTATAAAAAGTATAGTGTGTGGATCTAATCAACCACCACTGGCACCAGACCCTCAATGCCCTTAAATTTTACCTCGTTAAAATATTTAAAGTGTACTCATTCCGATTGCGAGACCTCGTAAGAGTCCCGTATCGTTATTTTTCGTCACTACCTACCCGTACCTCCCCCCTGTGCGGGGTACAATATTGATATGATATTAAAATAATACCATTAATAAATAACATAATAAAAGACCACCACTTTTATAGAGACATAACGCCACTGTGTGGCGCCGCCATCAGTCTCCTTAGACTCGGTACTTTGTCGTCGCCGTCGACTTCGCACCTTCGCCCCATATAGTAGTGGCGCGGCGCGACGGGCCTAATGTGTAAGTGAAAAAAAAAAAAAATTAAATTAATTGTTATTTTACAATATCTTCTAATATGAATAAGAGTACTTTGTATTGGTACGTTTTGTTTTTTGTTTTTTTTTTTTTTAAACGGAACTGAACCTAAGTGACCGGCCTGCGGCCGGGCACCCGTCTTATTCATGTTCTAACCTAACCTAACCTATCCAAACCTTTTAAAACTAGTTTGGATTCCTTTAGACCTCAGCCCACCGGCAACTACGACTAACTAAACACTAGCTATCTGGCTATCTGGCTTTCATCAGTGCATCAACAGCAGCATAACTAGTATTAAAATAGTAATGAGTTTTTATTAATGCATATATTCACATTAAATCTTGAATCTAAAGTCTAAAGGTGTCAAAACTAGATTTAGGTTAGGTTAGGTTAGAACATGAATACGAGGGGTGCCCGGCCACAGGCCGGGCACTTGGGTTCAGTTCAGTCAAAAATTATATATTATTTACTATTATTTATATTTGAATGAGAATGAAAAATAGCAATTATTTTGAATAGTTTTCAGAATGAGACAGACGGGTGTGGTAGGGTAAAATCTCCAATTTAAAGTTCCCTTATTGCGTATATGTTATGTGTGTTTGCATAGTAGTTTACTATAATGGTAAGCGGTTCGTGTAACGATCTTGCGCGTCTATATTTACAAGTGTGTGGGCAGTTCGTGTATTGATTATTCGATGACGAGACCTCGTAAGAGTCCCGTATCGTTATTTTTCGTCCCTACCTACCCGTACCTCCCCCCCCCGTGCAGGGAGTGGGTAATTTGCGCGCCTGCTGCCTTCCTTGGATGTGGTAGCAGTTTCTCAGGCTCCCTCACCGGAATCGAACCCTGATTCCCCGTTACCCGCGACAAACAATGGTAGTCGCAGAAACTCATTCCGATTACGAGACCTCGTAAGAGTCCCGCGTATCGTTATTTTTCGTCACTACCTACCCCCCTACCTCCCCCCGTGCGGGGTACAATATTGATATGATATTAAATAAATAACATAATAAAAGACCACCACTTTTATAGAGACATAACGCCACATAATTATAAAAAGTATAGTGTGTGGATCTAATCAACCACCACTGGCACCAGACCCTCAATGCCCTTAAATTTTACCTCGTTAAAATATTTAAAGTGTACTCATTCCGATTGCGAGACCTCGTAAGAGTCCCGTATCGTTATTTTTCGTCACTACCTACCCGTACCTCCCCCCTGTGCGGGGTACAATATTGATATGATATTAAAATAATACCATTAATAAATAACATAATAAAAGACCACCACTTTTATAGAGACATAACGCCACTGTGTGGCGCCGCCATCAGTCTCCTTAGACTCGGTACTTTGTCGTCGCCGTCGACTTCGCACCTTCGCCCCATATAGTAGTGGCGCGGCGCGACGGGCCTAATGTGTAAGTGAAAAAAAAAAAAAAATTAAATTAATTGTTATTTTACAATATCTTCTAATATGAATAAGAGTACTTTGTATTGGTACGTTTTGTTTTTTGTTTTTTTTTTTTTTAAACGGAACTGAACCTAAGTGACCGGCCTGCGGCCGGGCACCCGTCTTATTCATGTTCTAACCTAACCTAACCTATCCAAACCTTTTAAAACTAGTTTGGATTCCTTTAGACCTCAGCCCACCGGCAACTACGACTAACTAAACACTAGCTATCTGGCTATCTGGCTTTCATCAGTGCATCAACAGCAGCATAACTAGTATTAAAATAGTAATGAGTTTTTATTAATGCATATATTCACATTAAATCTTGAATCTAAAGTCTAAAGGTGTCAAAACTAGATTTAGGTTAGGTTAGGTTAGAACATGAATACGAGGGGTGCCCGGCCACAGGCCGGGCACTTGGGTTCAGTTCAGTCAAAAATTATATATTATTTACTATTATTTATATTTGAATGAGAATGAAAAATAGCAATTATTTTGAATAGTTTTCAGAATGAGACAGACGGGTGTGGTAGGGTAAAATCTCCAATTTAAAGTTCCCTTATTGCGTATATGTTATGTGTGTTTGCATAGTAGTTTACTATAATGGTAAGCGGTTCGTGTAACGATCTTGCGCGTCTATATTTACAAGTGTGTGGGCAGTTCGTGTATTGATTATTCGATGACGAGACCTCGTAAGAGTCCCGTATCGTTATTTTTCGTCCCTACCTACCCGTACCTCCCCCCCCCGTGCAGGGAGTGGGTAATTTGCGCGCCTGCTGCCTTCCTTGGATGTGGTAGCAGTTTCTCAGGCTCCCTCACCGGAATCGAACCCTGATTCCCCGTTACCCGCGACAAACAATGGTAGTCGCAGAAACTCATTCCGATTACGAGACCTCGTAAGAGTCCCGCGTATCGTTATTTTTCGTCACTACCTACCCCCCTACCTCCCCCCGTGCGGGGTACAATATTGATATGATATTAAATAAATAACATAATAAAAGACCACCACTTTTATAGAGACATAACGCCACATAATTATAAAAAGTATAGTGTGTGGATCTAATCAACCACCACTGGCACCAGACCCTCAATGCCCTTAAATTTTACCTCGTTAAAATATTTAAAGTGTACTCATTCCGATTGCGAGACCTCGTAAGAGTCCCGTATCGTTATTTTTCGTCACTACCTACCCGTACCTCCCCCCTGTGCGGGGTACAATATTGATATGATATTAAAATAATACCATTAATAAATAACATAATAAAAGACCACCACTTTTATAGAGACATAACGCCACTGTGTGGCGCCGCCATCAGTCTCCTTAGACTCGGTACTTTGTCGTCGCCGTCGACTTCGCACCTTCGCCCCATATAGTAGTGGCGCGGCGCGACGGGCCTAATGTGTAAGTGAAAAAAAAAAAAAAATTAAATTAATTGTTATTTTACAATATCTTCTAATATGAATAAGAGTACTTTGTATTGGTACGTTTTGTTTTTTGTTTTTTTTTTTTTTTTTTTAAACGGAACTGAACCTAAGTGACCGGCCTGCGGCCGGGCACCCGTCTTATTCATGTTCTAACCTAACCTAACCTATCCAAACCTTTTAAAACTAGTTTGGATTCCTTTAGACCTCAGCCCACCGGCAACTACGACTAACTAAACACTAGCTATCTGGCTATCTGGCTTTCATCAGTGCATCAACAGCAGCATAACTAGTATTAAAATAGTAATGAGTTTTTATTAATGCATATATTCACATTAAATCTTGAATCTAAAGTCTAAAGGTGTCAAAACTAGATTTAGGTTAGGTTAGGTTAGAACATGAATACGAGGGGTGCCCGGCCACAGGCCGGGCACTTGGGTTCAGTTCAGTCAAAAATTATATATTATTTACTATTATTTATATTTGAATGAGAATGAAAAATAGCAATTATTTTGAATAGTTTTCAGAATGAGACAGACGGGTGTGGTAGGGTAAAATCTCCAATTTAAAGTTCCCTTATTGCGTATATGTTATGTGTGTTTGCATAGTAGTTTACTATAATGGTAAGCGGTTCGTGTAACGATCTTGCGCGTCTATATTTACAAGTGTGTGGGCAGTTCGTGTATTGATTATTCGATGACGAGACCTCGTAAGAGTCCCGTATCGTTATTTTTCGTCCCTACCTACCCGTACCTCCCCCCCCCGTGCAGGGAGTGGGTAATTTGCGCGCCTGCTGCCTTCCTTGGATGTGGTAGCAGTTTCTCAGGCTCCCTCACCGGAATCGAACCCTGATTCCCCGTTACCCGCGACAAACAATGGTAGTCGCAGAAACTCATTCCGATTACGAGACCTCGTAAGAGTCCCGCGTATCGTTATTTTTCGTCACTACCTACCCCCCTACCTCCCCCCGTGCGGGGTACAATATTGATATGATATTAAATAAATAACATAATAAAAGACCACCACTTTTATAGAGACATAACGCCACATAATTATAAAAAGTATAGTGTGTGGATCTAATCAACCACCACTGGCACCAGACCCTCAATGCCCTTAAATTTTACCTCGTTAAAATATTTAAAGTGTACTCATTCCGATTGCGAGACCTCGTAAGAGTCCCGTATCGTTATTTTTCGTCACTACCTACCCGTACCTCCCCCCTGTGCGGGGTACAATATTGATATGATATTAAAATAATACCATTAATAAATAACATAATAAAAGACCACCACTTTTATAGAGACATAACGCCACTGTGTGGCGCCGCCATCAGTCTCCTTAGACTCGGTACTTTGTCGTCGCCGTCGACTTCGCACCTTCGCCCCATATAGTAGTGGCGCGGCGCGACGGGCCTAATGTGTAAGTAAAAAAAAAAAAAAAATTAAATTAATTGTTATTTTACAATATCTTCTAATATGAATAAGAGTACTTTGTATTGGTACGTTTTGTTTTTTGTTTTTTTTTTTTTTTTTTTAAACGGAACTGAACCTAAGTGACCGGCCTGCGGCCGGGCACCCGTCTTATTCATGTTCTAACCTAACCTAACCTATCCAAACCTTTTAAAACTAGTTTGGATTCCTTTAGACCTCAGCCCACCGGCAACTACGACTAACTAAACACTAGCTATCTGGCTATCTGGCTTTCATCAGTGCATCAACAGCAGCATAACTAGTATTAAAATAGTAATGAGTTTTTATTAATGCATATATTCACATTAAATCTTGAATCTAAAGTCTAAAGGTGTCAAAACTAGATTTAGGTTAGGTTAGGTTAGAACATGAATACGAGGGGTGCCCGGCCACAGGCCGGGCACTTGGGTTCAGTTCAGTCAAAAATTATATATTATTTACTATTATTTATATTTGAATGAGAATGAAAAATAGCAATTATTTTGAATAGTTTTCAGAATGAGACAGACGGGTGTGGTAGGGTAAAATCTCCAATTTAAAGTTCCCTTATTGCGTATATGTTATGTGTGTTTGCATAGTAGTTTACTATAATGGTAAGCGGTTCGTGTAACGATCTTGCGCGTCTATATTTACAAGTGTGTGGGCAGTTCGTGTATTGATTATTCGATGACGAGACCTCGTAAGAGTCCCGTATCGTTATTTTTCGTCCCTACCTACCCGTACCTCCCCCCCCCGTGCAGGGAGTGGGTAATTTGCGCGCCTGCTGCCTTCCTTGGATGTGGTAGCAGTTTCTCAGGCTCCCTCACCGGAATCGAACCCTGATTCCCCGTTACCCGCGACAAACAATGGTAGTCGCAGAAACTCATTCCGATTACGAGACCTCGTAAGAGTCCCGCGTATCGTTATTTTTCGTCACTACCTACCCCCCTACCTCCCCCCGTGCGGGGTACAATATTGATATGATATTAAATAAATAACATAATAAAAGACCACCACTTTTATAGAGACATAACGCCACATAATTATAAAAAGTATAGTGTGTGGATCTAATCAACCACCACTGGCACCAGACCCTCAATGCCCTTAAATTTTACCTCGTTAAAATATTTAAAGTGTACTCATTCCGATTGCGAGACCTCGTAAGAGTCCCGTATCGTTATTTTTCGTCACTACCTACCCGTACCTCCCCCCTGTGCGGGGTACAATATTGATATGATATTAAAATAATACCATTAATAAATAACATAATAAAAGACCACCACTTTTATAGAGACATAACGCCACTGTGTGGCGCCGCCATCAGTCTCCTTAGACTCGGTACTTTGTCGTCGCCGTCGACTTCGCACCTTCGCCCCATATAGTAGTGGCGCGGCGCGACGGGCCTAATGTGTAAGTGAAAAAAAAAAAAAAATTAAATTAATTGTTATTTTACAATATCTTCTAATATGAATAAGAGTACTTTGTATTGGTACGTTTTGTTTTTTGTTTTTTTTTTTTTTAAACGGAACTGAACCTAAGTGACCGGCCTGCGGCCGGGCACCCGTCTTATTCATGTTCTAACCTAACCTAACCTATCCAAACCTTTTAAAACTAGTTTGGATTCCTTTAGACCTCAGCCCACCGGCAACTACGACTAACTTAACACTAGCTATCTGGCTATCTGGCTTTCATCAGTGCATCAACAGCAGCATAACTAGTATTAAAATAGTAATGAGTTTTTATTAATGCATATATTCACATTAAATCTTGAATCTAAAGTCTAAAGGTGTCAAAACTAGATTTAGGTTAGGTTAGGTTAGAACATGAATACGAGGGGTGCCCGGCCACAGGCCGGGCACTTGGGTTCAGTTCAGTCAAAAATTATATATTATTTACTATTATTTATATTTGAATGAGAATGAAAAATAGCAATTATTTTGAATAGTTTTCAGAATGAGACAGACGGGTGTGGTAGGGTAAAATCTCCAATTTAAAGTTCCCTTATTGCGTATATGTTATGTGTGTTTGCATAGTAGTTTACTATAATGGTAAGCGGTTCGTGTAACGATCTTGCGCGTCTATATTTACAAGTGTGTGGGCAGTTCGTGTATTGATTATTCGATGACGAGACCTCGTAAGAGTCCCGTATCGTTATTTTTCGTCCCTACCTACCCGTACCTCCCCCCCCCGTGCAGGGAGTGGGTAATTTGCGCGCCTGCTGCCTTCCTTGGATGTGGTAGCAGTTTCTCAGGCTCCCTCACCGGAATCGAACCCTGATTCCCCGTTACCCGCGACAAACAATGGTAGTCGCAGAAACTCATTCCGATTACGAGACCTCGTAAGAGTCCCGCGTATCGTTATTTTTCGTCACTACCTACCCCCCTACCTCCCCCCGTGCGGGGTACAATATTGATATGATATTAAATAAATAACATAATAAAAGACCACCACTTTTATAGAGACATAACGCCACATAATTATAAAAAGTATAGTGTGTGGATCTAATCAACCACCACTGGCACCAGACCCTCAATGCCCTTAAATTTTACCTCGTTAAAATATTTAAAGTGTACTCATTCCGATTGCGAGACCTCGTAAGAGTCCCGTATCGTTATTTTTCGTCACTACCTACCCGTACCTCCCCCCTGTGCGGGGTACAATATTGATATGATATTAAAATAATACCATTAATAAATAACATAATAAAAGACCACCACTTTTATAGAGACATAACGCCACTGTGTGGCGCCGCCATCAGTCTCCTTAGACTCGGTACTTTGTCGTCGCCGTCGACTTCGCACCTTCGCCCCATATAGTAGTGGCGCGGCGCGACGGGCCTAATGTGTAAGTGAAAAAAAAAAAAAAATTAAATTAATTGTTATTTTACAATATCTTCTAATATGAATAAGAGTACTTTGTATTGGTACGTTTTGTTTTTTGTTTTTTTTTTTTTTAAACGGAACTGAACCTAAGTGACCGGCCTGCGGCCGGGCACCCGTCTTATTCATGTTCTAACCTAACCTAACCTATCCAAACCTTTTAAAACTAGTTTGGATTCCTTTAGACCTCAGCCCACCGGCAACTACGACTAACTAAACACTGATCTAGCTATCTGGCTTTCATCAGTGCATCAACAGCAGCATAACTAGTATTAAAATAGTAATGAGTTTTTATTAATGCATATATTCACATTAAATCTTGAATCTAAAGTCTAAAGGTGTCAAAACTAGATTTAGGTTAGGTTAGGTTAGAACATGAATACGAGGGGTGCCCGGCCACAGGCCGGGCACTTGGGTTCAGTTCAGTCAAAAATTATATATTATTTACTATTATTTATATTTGAATGAGAATGAAAAATAGCAATTATTTTGAATAGTTTTCAGAATGAGACAGACAGGTGTGGTAGGGTAAAATCTCCAATTTAAAGTTCCCTTATTGCGTATATGTTATGTGTGTTTGCATAGTAGTTTACTATAATGGTAAGCGGTTCGTGTAACGATCTTGCGCGTCTATATTTACAAGTGTGTGGGCAGTTCGTGTATTGATTATTCGATGACGAGACCTCGTAAGAGTCCCGTATCGTTATTTTTCGTCCCTACCTACCCCCCCCTACCTCCCCCCGTGCGGGGTACAATATTGATATGATATTAAAAAAATACCATTAATAAATAACATAATAAAAGACCACCACTTTTATAGAGACATAACGCCACATAATTATAAAAAGTATAGTGTGTGGATCTAATCAACCACCACTGGCACCAGACCCTCAATGCCCTTAAATTTTACCTCGTTAAAATATTTAAAGTGTACTCATTCCGATTGCGAGACCTCGTAAGAGTCCCGTATCGTTATTTTTCGTCACTACCTACCCGTACCTCCCCCCTGTGCGGGGTACAATATTGATATGATATTAAAAAAATACCATTAATAAATAACATAATAAAAGACCACCACTTTTATAGAGACATAACGCCACTGTGTGGCGCCGCCATCAGTCTCCTTAGACTCGGTACTTTGTCGTCGCCGTCGACTTCGCACCTTCGCCCCATATAGTAGTGGCGCGGCGCGACGGGCCTAATGTGTAAGTGAAAAAAAAAAAATAATTAAATTAATTGTTATTTTACAATATCTTCTAATATGAATAAGAGTACTTTGTATTGGTACGTTTTGTTTTTTGTTTTTTTTTTTTTTAAACGGAACTGAACCTAAGTGACCGGCCTGCAGCCGGGCACCCGTCTTATTCATGTTCTAACCTAAACTTACCTATCCAAACCTTTTAAAACTAGTTTGGATTCCTTTAGACCTCAGCCCACCGGCAACTACGACTAACTAAACACTGATCTAGCTATCTGGCTTTCATCAGTGCATCAACAGCAGCATAACTAGTATTAAAATAGTAATGAGTTTTTATTAATGCATATATTCACATTAAATCTTGAATCTAAAGTCTAAAGGTGTCAAAACTAGATTTAGGTTAGGTTAGGTTAGAACATGAATACGAGGGGTGCCCGGCCACAGGCCGGGCACTTGGGTTCAGTTCAGTCAAAAATTATATATTATTTACTATTATTTATATTTGAATGAGAATGAAAAATAGCAATTATTTTGAATAGTTTTCAGAATGAGACAGACAGGTGTGGTAGGGTAAAATCTCCAATTTAAAGTTCCCTTATTGCGTATATGTTATGTGTGTTTGCATAGTAGTTTACTATAATGGTAAGCGGTTCGTGTAACGATCTTGCGCGTCTATATTTACAAGTGTGTGGGCAGTTCGTGTATTGATTATTCGATGACGAGACCTCGTAAGAGTCCCGTATCGTTATTTTTCGTCCCTACCTACCCCCCCCTACCTCCCCCCGTGCGGGGTACAATATTGATATGATATTAAAAAAATACCATTAATAAATAACATAATAAAAGACCACCACTTTTATAGAGACATAACGCCACATAATTATAAAAAGTATAGTGTGTGGATCTAATCAACCACCACTGGCACCAGACCCTCAATGCCCTTAAATTTTACCTCGTTAAAATATTTAAAGTGTACTCATTCCGATTGCGAGACCTCGTAAGAGTCCCGTATCGTTATTTTTCGTCACTACCTACCCGTACCTCCCCCCTGTGCGGGGTACAATATTGATATGATATTAAAAAAATACCATTAATAAATAACATAATAAAAGACCACCACTTTTATAGAGACATAACGCCACTGTGTGGCGCCGCCATCAGTCTCCTTAGACTCGGTACTTTGTCGTCGCCGTCGACTTCGCACCTTCGCCCCATATAGTAGTGGCGCGGCGCGACGGGCCTAATGTGTAAGTGAAAAAAAAAAAAAAATTAAATTAATTGTTATTTTACAATATCTTCTAATATGAATAAGAGTACTTTGTATTGGTACGTTTTGTTTTTTGTTTTTTTTTTTTTTAAACGGAACTGAACCTAAGTGACCGGCCTGCGGCCGGGCACCCGTCTTATTCATGTTCTAACCTAACCTAACCTATCCAAACCTTTTAAAACTAGTTTGGATTCCTTTAGACCTCAGCCCACCGGCAACTACGACTAACTAAACACTGATCTAGCTATCTGGCTTTCATCAGTGCATCAACAGCAGCATAACTAGTATTAAAATAGTAATGAGTTTTTATTAATGCATATATTCACATTAAATCTTGAATCTAAAGTCTAAAGGTGTCAAAACTAGATTTAGGTTAGGTTAGGTTAGAACATGAATACGAGGGGTGCCCGGCCACAGGCCGGGCACTTGGGTTCAGTTCAGTCAAAAATTATATATTATTCACTATTATTTATATTTGAATGAGAATGAAAAATAGCAATTATTTTGAATAGTTTTCAGAATGAGACAGACGGGTGTGGTAGGGTAAAATCTCCAATTTAAAGTTCCCTTATTGCGTATATGTTATGTGTGTTTGCATAGTAGTTTACTATAATGGTAAGCGGTTCGTGTAACGATCTTGCGCGTCTATATTTACAAGTGTGTGGGCAGTTCGTGTATTGATTATTCGATGACGAGACCTCGTAAGAGTCCCGTATCGTTATTTTTCGTCCCTACCTACCCGTACCTCCCCCCCCGTGCAGGGAGTGGGTAATTTGCGCGCCTGCTGCCTTCCTTGGATGTGGTAGCAGTTTCTCAGGCTCCCTCACCGGAATCGAACCCTGATTCCCCGTTACCCGCGACAAACAATGGTAGTCGCAGAAACTCATTCCGATTACGAGACCTCGTAAGAGTCCCGCGTATCGTTATTTTTCGTCACTACCTACCCCCCCCTACCTCCCCCCGTGCGGGGTACAATATTGATATGATATTAAAAAAATACCATTAACAAATAACATAATAAAAGACCACCACTTTTATAGAGACATAACGCCACATAATTATAAAAAGTATAGTGTGTGGATCTAATCAACCACCACTGGCACCAGACCCTCAATGCCCTTAAATTTTACCTCGTTAAAATATTTAAAGTGTACTCATTCCGATTGCGAGACCTCGTAAGAGTCCCGTATCGTTATTTTTCGTCACTACCTACCCGTACCTCCCCCCTGTGCGGGGTACAATATTGATATGATATTAAAATAATACCATTAATAAATAACATAATAAAAGACCACCACTTTTATAGAGACATAACGCCACTGTGTGGCGCCGCCATCAGTCTCCTTAGACTCGGTACTTTGTCGTCGCCGTCGACTTCGCACCTTCGCCCCATATAGTAGTGGCGCGGCGCGACGGGCCTAATGTGTAAGTGAAAAAAAAAAAAAAATTAAATTAATTGTTATTTTACAATATCTTCTAATATGAATAAGAGTACTTTGTATTGGTACGTTTTGTTTTTTGTTTTTTTTTTTTTTAAACGGAACTGAACCTAAGTGACCGGCCTGCGGCCGGGCACCCGTCTTATTCATGTTCTAACCTAACCTAACCTATCCAAACCTTTTAAAACTAGTTTGGATTCCTTTAGACCTCAGCCCACCGGCAACTACGACTAACTAAACACTGATCTAGCTATCTGGCTTTCATCAGTGCATCAACAGCAGCATAACTAGTATTAAAATAGTAATGAGTTTTTATTAATGCATATATTCACATTAAATCTTGAATCTAAAGTCTAAAGGTGTCAAAACTAGATTTAGGTTAGGTTAGGTTAGAACATGAATACGAGGGGTGCCCGGCCACAGGCCGGGCACTTGGGTTCAGTTCAGTCAAAAATTATATATTATTCACTATTATTTATATTTGAATGAGAATGAAAAATAGCAATTATTTTGAATAGTTTTCAGAATGAGACAGACGGGTGTGGTAGGGTAAAATCTCCAATTTAAAGTTCCCTTATTGCGTATATGTTATGTGTGTTTGCATAGTAGTTTACTATAATGGTAAGCGGTTCGTGTAACGATCTTGCGCGTCTATATTAACAAGTGTGTGGGCAGTTCGTGTATTGATTATTCGATGACGAGACCTCGTAAGAGTCCCGTATCGTTATTTTTCGTCCCTACCTACCCGTACCTCCCCCCCCGTGCAGGGAGTGGGTAATTTGCGCGCCTGCTGCCTTCCTTGGATGTGGTAGCAGTTTCTCAGGCTCCCTCACCGGAATCGAACCCTGATTCCCCGTTACCCGCGACAAACAATGGTAGTCGCAGAAACTCATTCCGATTACGAGACCTCGTAAGAGTCCCGCGTATCGTTATTTTTCGTCACTACCTACCCCCCTACCTCCCCCCGTGCGGGGTACAATATTGATATGATATTAAATAAATAACATAATAAAAGACCACCACTTTTATAGAGACATAACGCCACATAATTATAAAAAGTATAGTGTGTGGATCTAATCAACCACCACTGGCACCAGACCCTCAATGCCCTTAAATTTTACCTCGTTAAAATATTTAAAGTGTACTCATTCCGATTGCGAGACCTCGTAAGAGTCCCGTATCGTTATTTTTCGTCACTACCTACCCGTACCTCCCCCCTGTGCGGGGTACAATATTGATATGATATTAAAATAATACCATTAATAAATAACATAATAAAAGACCACCACTTTTATAGAGACATAACGCCACTGTGTGGCGCCGCCATCAGTCTCCTTAGACTCGGTACTTTGTCGTCGCCGTCGACTTCGCACCTTCGCCCCATATAGTAGTGGCGCGGCGCGACGGGCCTAATGTGTAAGTGAAAAAAAAAAAATAATTAAATTAATTGTTATTTTACAATATCTTCTAATATGAATAAGAGTACTTTGTATTGGTACGTTTTGTTTTTTGTTTTTTTTTTTTTTAAACGGAACTGAACCTAAGTGACCGGCCTGCAGCCGGGCACCCGTCTTATTCATGTTCTAACCTAAACTTACCTATCCAAACCTTTTAAAACTAGTTTGGATTCCTTTAGACCTCAGCCCACCGGCAACTACGACTAACTAAACACTGATCTAGCTATCTGGCTTTCATCAGTGCATCAACAGCAGCATAACTAGTATTAAAATAGTAATGAGTTTTTATTAATGCATATATTCACATTAAATCTTGAATCTAAAGTCTAAAGGTGTCAAAACTAGATTTAGGTTAGGTTAGGTTAGAACATGAATACGAGGGGTGCCCGGCCGCAGGCCGGGCACTTGGGTTCAGTTCAGTCAAAAATTATATATTATTTACTATTATTTATATTTGAATGAGAATGAAAAATAGCAATTATTTTGAATAGTTTTCAGAATGAGACAGACAGGTGTGGTAGGGTAAAATCTCCAATTTAAAGTTCCCTTATTGCGTATATGTTATGTGTGTTTGCATAGTAGTTTACTATAATGGTAAGCGGTTCGTGTAACGATCTTGCGCGTCTATATTTACAAGTGTGTGGGCAGTTCGTGTATTGATTATTCGATGACGAGACCTCGTAAGAGTCCCGTATCGTTATTTTTCGTCCCTACCTACCCCCCCCTACCTCCCCCCGTGCGGGGTACAATATTGATATGATATTAAAAAAATACCATTAATAAATAACATAATAAAAGACCACCACTTTTATAGAGACATAACGCCACATAATTATAAAAAGTATAGTGTGTGGATCTAATCAACCACCACTGGCACCAGACCCTCAATGCCCTTAAATTTTACCTCGTTAAAATATTTAAAGTGTACTCATTCCGATTGCGAGACCTCGTAAGAGTCCCGTATCGTTATTTTTCGTCACTACCTACCCGTACCTCCCCCCTGTGCGGGGTACAATATTGATATGATATTAAAAAAATACCATTAATAAATAACATAATAAAAGACCACCACTTTTATAGAGACATAACGCCACTGTGTGGCGCCGCCATCAGTCTCCTTAGACTCGGTACTTTGTCGTCGCCGTCGACTTCGCACCTTCGCCCCATATAGTAGTGGCGCGGCGCGACGGGCCTAATGTGTAAGTGAAAAAAAAAAAAAAATTAAATTAATTGTTATTTTACAATATCTTCTAATATGAATAAGAGTACTTTGTATTGGTACGTTTTGTTTTTTGTTTTTTTTTTTTTTAAACGGAACTGAACCTAAGTGACCGGCCTGCGGCCGGGCACCCGTCTTATTCATGTTCTAACCTAACCTAACCTATCCAAACCTTTTAAAACTAGTTTGGATTCCTTTAGACCTCAGCCCACCGGCAACTACGACTAACTAAACACTGATCTAGCTATCTGGCTTTCATCAGTGCATCAACAGCAGCATAACTAGTATTAAAATAGTAATGAGTTTTTATTAATGCATATATTCACATTAAATCTTGAATCTAAAGTCTAAAGGTGTCAAAACTAGATTTAGGTTAGGTTAGGTTAGAACATGAATACGAGGGGTGCCCGGCCACAGGCCGGGCACTTGGGTTCAGTTCAGTCAAAAATTATATATTATTCACTATTATTTATATTTGAATGAGAATGAAAAATAGCAATTATTTTGAATAGTTTTCAGAATGAGACAGACGGGTGTGGTAGGGTAAAATCTCCAATTTAAAGTTCCCTTATTGCGTATATGTTATGTGTGTTTGCATAGTAGTTTACTATAATGGTAAGCGGTTCGTGTAACGATCTTGCGCGTCTATATTTACAAGTGTGTGGGCAGTTCGTGTATTGATTATTCGATGACGAGACCTCGTAAGAGTCCCGTATCGTTATTTTTCGTCCCTACCTACCCGTACCTCCCCCCCCGTGCAGGGAGTGGGTAATTTGCGCGCCTGCTGCCTTCCTTGGATGTGGTAGCAGTTTCTCAGGCTCCCTCACCGGAATCGAACCCTGATTCCCCGTTACCCGCGACAAACAATGGTAGTCGCAGAAACTCATTCCGATTACGAGACCTCGTAAGAGTCCCGCGTATCGTTATTTTTCGTCACTACCTACCCCCCTACCTCCCCCCGTGCGGGGTACAATATTGATATGATATTAAATAAATAACATAATAAAAGACCACCACTTTTATAGAGACATAACGCCACATAATTATAAAAAGTATAGTGTGTGGATCTAATCAACCACCACTGGCACCAGACCCTCAATGCCCTTAAATTTTACCTCGTTAAAATATTTAAAGTGTACTCATTCCGATTGCGAGACCTCGTAAGAGTCCCGTATCGTTATTTTTCGTCACTACCTACCCGTACCTCCCCCCTGTGCGGGGTACAATATTGATATGATATTAAAATAATACCATTAATAAATAACATAATAAAAGACCACCACTTTTATAGAGACATAACGCCACTGTGTGGCGCCGCCATCAGTCTCCTTAGACTCGGTACTTTGTCGTCGCCGTCGACTTCGCACCTTCGCCCCATATAGTAGTGGCGCGGCGCGACGGGCCTAATGTGTAAGTGAAAAAAAAAAAATAATTAAATTAATTGTTATTTTACAATATCTTCTAATATGAATAAGAGTACTTTGTATTGGTACGTTTTGTTTTTTGTTTTTTTTTTTTTTAAACGGAACTGAACCTAAGTGACCGGCCTGCAGCCGGGCACCCGTCTTATTCATGTTCTAACCTAAACTTACCTATCCAAACCTTTTAAAACTAGTTTGGATTCCTTTAGACCTCAGCCCACCGGCAACTACGACTAACTAAACACTGATCTAGCTATCTGGCTTTCATCAGTGCATCAACAGCAGCATAACTAGTATTAAAATAGTAATGAGTTTTTATTAATGCATATATTCACATTAAATCTTGAATCTAAAGTCTAAAGGTGTCAAAACTAGATTTAGGTTAGGTTAGGTTAGAACATGAATACGAGGGGTGCCCGGCCGCAGGCCGGGCACTTGGGTTCAGTTCAGTCAAAAATTATATATTATTTACTATTATTTATATTTGAATGAGAATGAAAAATAGCAATTATTTTGAATAGTTTTCAGAATGAGACAGACAGGTGTGGTAGGGTAAAATCTCCAATTTAAAGTTCCCTTATTGCGTATATGTTATGTGTGTTTGCATAGTAGTTTACTATAATGGTAAGCGGTTCGTGTAACGATCTTGCGCGTCTATATTTACAAGTGTGTGGGCAGTTCGTGTATTGATTATTCGATGACGAGACCTCGTAAGAGTCCCGTATCGTTATTTTTCGTCCCTACCTACCCGTACCTCCCCCCCCGTGCAGGGAGTGGGTAATTTGCGCGCCTGCTGCCTTCCTTGGATGTGGTAGCAGTTTCTCAGGCTCCCTCACCGGAATCGAACCCTGATTCCCCGTTACCCGCGACAAACAATGGTAGTCGCAGAAACTCATTCCGATTACGAGACCTCGTAAGAGTCCCGCGTATCGTTATTTTTCGTCACTACCTACCCCCCTACCTCCCCCCGTGCGGGGTACAATATTGATATGATATTAAATAAATAACATAATAAAAGACCACCACTTTTATAGAGACATAACGCCACATAATTATAAAAAGTATAGTGTGTGGATCTAATCAACCACCACTGGCACCAGACCCTCAATGCCCTTAAATTTTACCTCGTTAAAATATTTAAAGTGTACTCATTCCGATTGCGAGACCTCGTAAGAGTCCCGTATCGTTATTTTTCGTCACTACCTACCCGTACCTCCCCCCTGTGCGGGGTACAATATTGATATGATATTAAAATAATACCATTAATAAATAACATAATAAAAGACCACCACTTTTATAGAGACATAACGCCACTGTGTGGCGCCGCCATCAGTCTCCTTAGACTCGGTACTTTGTCGTCGCCGTCGACTTCGCACCTTCGCCCCATATAGTAGTGGCGCGGCGCGACGGGCCTAATGTGTAAGTGAAAAAAAAAAAATAATTAAATTAATTGTTATTTTACAATATCTTCTAATATGAATAAGAGTACTTTGTATTGGTACGTTTTGTTTTTTGTTTTTTTTTTTTTTAAACGGAACTGAACCTAAGTGACCGGCCTGCAGCCGGGCACCCGTCTTATTCATGTTCTAACCTAAACTTACCTATCCAAACCTTTTAAAACTAGTTTGGATTCCTTTAGACCTCAGCCCACCGGCAACTACGACTAACTAAACACTGATCTAGCTATCTGGCTTTCATCAGTGCATCAACAGCAGCATAACTAGTATTAAAATAGTAATGAGTTTTTATTAATGCATATATTCACATTAAATCTTGAATCTAAAGTCTAAAGGTGTCAAAACTAGATTTAGGTTAGGTTAGGTTAGAACATGAATACGAGGGGTGCCCGGCCGCAGGCCGGGCACTTGGGTTCAGTTCAGTCAAAAATTATATATTATTTACTATTATTTATATTTGAATGAGAATGAAAAATAGCAATTATTTTGAATAGTTTTCAGAATGAGACAGACAGGTGTGGTAGGGTAAAATCTCCAATTTAAAGTTCCCTTATTGCGTATATGTTATGTGTGTTTGCATAGTAGTTTACTATAATGGTAAGCGGTTCGTGTAACGATCTTGCGCGTCTATATTTACAAGTGTGTGGGCAGTTCGTGTATTGATTATTCGATGACGAGACCTCGTAAGAGTCCCGTATCGTTATTTTTCGTCCCTACCTACCCCCCCCTACCTCCCCCCGTGCGGGGTACAATATTGATATGATATTAAAAAAATACCATTAATAAATAACATAATAAAAGACCACCACTTTTATAGAGACATAACGCCACATAATTATAAAAAGTATAGTGTGTGGATCTAATCAACCACCACTGGCACCAGACCCTCAATGCCC
Organism: Pararge aegeria; assembly: GCF_905163445.1. Taxonomy (NCBI): domain Eukaryota; kingdom Metazoa; phylum Arthropoda; class Insecta; order Lepidoptera; family Nymphalidae; genus Pararge; species Pararge aegeria. The sequence continues at coordinate 20,155,688 of NC_053186.1, forward strand.
TTAAATTTTACCTCGTTAAAATATTTAAAGTGTACTCATTCCGATTGCGAGACCTCGTAAGAGTCCCGTATCGTTATTTTTCGTCACTACCTACCCGTACCTCCCCCCTGTGCGGGGTACAATATTGATATGATATTAAAAAAATACCATTAATAAATAACATAATAAAAGACCACCACTTTTATAGAGACATAACGCCACTGTGTGGCGCCGCCATCAGTCTCCTTAGACTCGGTACTTTGTCGTCGCCGTCGACTTCGCACCTTCGCCCCATATAGTAGTGGCGCGGCGCGACGGGCCTAATGTGTAAGTGAAAAAAAAAAAAAAATTAAATTAATTGTTATTTTACAATATCTTCTAATATGAATAAGAGTACTTTGTATTGGTACGTTTTGTTTTTTGTTTTTTTTTTTTTTAAACGGAACTGAACCTAAGTGACCGGCCTGCGGCCGGGCACCCGTCTTATTCATGTTCTAACCTAACCTAACCTATCCAAACCTTTTAAAACTAGTTTGGATTCCTTTAGACCTCAGCCCACCGGCAACTACGACTAACTAAACACTGATCTAGCTATCTGGCTTTCATCAGTGCATCAACAGCAGCATAACTAGTATTAAAATAGTAATGAGTTTTTATTAATGCATATATTCACATTAAATCTTGAATCTAAAGTCTAAAGGTGTCAAAACTAGATTTAGGTTAGGTTAGGTTAGAACATGAATACGAGGGGTGCCCGGCCACAGGCCGGGCACTTGGGTTCAGTTCAGTCAAAAATTATATATTATTCACTATTATTTATATTTGAATGAGAATGAAAAATAGCAATTATTTTGAATAGTTTTCAGAATGAGACAGACGGGTGTGGTAGGGTAAAATCTCCAATTTAAAGTTCCCTTATTGCGTATATGTTATGTGTGTTTGCATAGTAGTTTACTATAATGGTAAGCGGTTCGTGTAACGATCTTGCGCGTCTATATTTACAAGTGTGTGGGCAGTTCGTGTATTGATTATTCGATGACGAGACCTCGTAAGAGTCCCGTATCGTTATTTTTCGTCCCTACCTACCCGTACCTCCCCCCCCGTGCAGGGAGTGGGTAATTTGCGCGCCTGCTGCCTTCCTTGGATGTGGTAGCAGTTTCTCAGGCTCCCTCACCGGAATCGAACCCTGATTCCCCGTTACCCGCGACAAACAATGGTAGTCGCAGAAACTCATTCCGATTACGAGACCTCGTAAGAGTCCCGCGTATCGTTATTTTTCGTCACTACCTACCCCCCTACCTCCCCCCGTGCGGGGTACAATATTGATATGATATTAAATAAATAACATAATAAAAGACCACCACTTTTATAGAGACATAACGCCACATAATTATAAAAAGTATAGTGTGTGGATCTAATCAACCACCACTGGCACCAGACCCTCAATGCCCTTAAATTTTACCTCGTTAAAATATTTAAAGTGTACTCATTCCGATTGCGAGACCTCGTAAGAGTCCCGTATCGTTATTTTTCGTCACTACCTACCCGTACCTCCCCCCTGTGCGGGGTACAATATTGATATGATATTAAAATAATACCATTAATAAATAACATAATAAAAGACCACCACTTTTATAGAGACATAACGCCACTGTGTGGCGCCGCCATCAGTCTCCTTAGACTCGGTACTTTGTCGTCGCCGTCGACTTCGCACCTTCGCCCCATATAGTAGTGGCGCGGCGCGACGGGCCTAATGTGTAAGTGAAAAAAAAAAAATTAAATTAATTGTTATTTTACAATATCTTCTAATATGAATAAGAGTACTTTGTATTGGTACGTTTTGTTTTTTGTTTTTTTTTTTTTTAAACGGAACTGAACCTAAGTGACCGGCCTGCAGCCGGGCACCCGTCTTATTCATGTTCTAACCTAAACTTACCTATCCAAACCTTTTAAAACTAGTTTGGATTCCTTTAGACCTCAGCCCACCGGCAACTACGACTAACTAAACACTGATCTAGCTATCTGGCTTTCATCAGTGCATCAACAGCAGCATAACTAGTATTAAAATAGTAATGAGTTTTTATTAATGCATATATTCACATTAAATCTTGAATCTAAAGTCTAAAGGTGTCAAAACTAGATTTAGGTTAGGTTAGGTTAGAACATGAATACGAGGGGTGCCCGGCCGCAGGCCGGGCACTTGGGTTCAGTTCAGTCAAAAATTATATATTATTTACTATTATTTATATTTGAATGAGAATGAAAAATAGCAATTATTTTGAATAGTTTTCAGAATGAGACAGACAGGTGTGGTAGGGTAAAATCTCCAATTTAAAGTTCCCTTATTGCGTATATGTTATGTGTGTTTGCATAGTAGTTTACTATAATGGTAAGCGGTTCGTGTAACGATCTTGCGCGTCTATATTTACAAGTGTGTGGGCAGTTCGTGTATTGATTATTCGATGACGAGACCTCGTAAGAGTCCCGTATCGTTATTTTTCGTCCCTACCTACCCCCCCCTACCTCCCCCCGTGCGGGGTACAATATTGATATGATATTAAAAAAATACCATTAATAAATAACATAATAAAAGACCACCACTTTTATAGAGACATAACGCCACATAATTATAAAAAGTATAGTGTGTGGATCTAATCAACCACCACTGGCACCAGACCCTCAATGCCCTTAAATTTTACCTCGTTAAAATATTTAAAGTGTACTCATTCCGATTGCGAGACCTCGTAAGAGTCCCGTATCGTTATTTTTCGTCACTACCTACCCGTACCTCCCCCCTGTGCGGGGTACAATATTGATATGATATTAAAAAAATACCATTAATAAATAACATAATAAAAGACCACCACTTTTATAGAGACATAACGCCACTGTGTGGCGCCGCCATCAGTCTCCTTAGACTCGGTACTTTGTCGTCGCCGTCGACTTCGCACCTTCGCCCCATATAGTAGTGGCGCGGCGCGACGGGCCTAATGTGTAAGTGAAAAAAAAAAAAAAATTAAATTAATTGTTATTTTACAATATCTTCTAATATGAATAAGAGTACTTTGTATTGGTACGTTTTGTTTTTTGTTTTTTTTTTTTTTAAACGGAACTGAACCTAAGTGACCGGCCTGCGGCCGGGCACCCGTCTTATTCATGTTCTAACCTAACCTAACCTATCCAAACCTTTTAAAACTAGTTTGGATTCCTTTAGACCTCAGCCCACCGGCAACTACGACTAACTAAACACTGATCTAGCTATCTGGCTTTCATCAGTGCATCAACAGCAGCATAACTAGTATTAAAATAGTAATGAGTTTTTATTAATGCATATATTCACATTAAATCTTGAATCTAAAGTCTAAAGGTGTCAAAACTAGATTTAGGTTAGGTTAGGTTAGAACATGAATACGAGGGGTGCCCGGCCACAGGCCGGGCACTTGGGTTCAGTTCAGTCAAAAATTATATATTATTCACTATTATTTATATTTGAATGAGAATGAAAAATAGCAATTATTTTGAATAGTTTTCAGAATGAGACAGACGGGTGTGGTAGGGTAAAATCTCCAATTTAAAGTTCCCTTATTGCGTATATGTTATGTGTGTTTGCATAGTAGTTTACTATAATGGTAAGCGGTTCGTGTAACGATCTTGCGCGTCTATATTTACAAGTGTGTGGGCAGTTCGTGTATTGATTATTCGATGACGAGACCTCGTAAGAGTCCCGTATCGTTATTTTTCGTCCCTACCTACCCGTACCTCCCCCCCCGTGCAGGGAGTGGGTAATTTGCGCGCCTGCTGCCTTCCTTGGATGTGGTAGCAGTTTCTCAGGCTCCCTCACCGGAATCGAACCCTGATTCCCCGTTACCCGCGACAAACAATGGTAGTCGCAGAAACTCATTCCGATTACGAGACCTCGTAAGAGTCCCGCGTATCGTTATTTTTCGTCACTACCTACCCCCCTACCTCCCCCCGTGCGGGGTACAATATTGATATGATATTAAATAAATAACATAATAAAAGACCACCACTTTTATAGAGACATAACGCCACATAATTATAAAAAGTATAGTGTGTGGATCTAATCAACCACCACTGGCACCAGACCCTCAATGCCCTTAAATTTTACCTCGTTAAAATATTTAAAGTGTACTCATTCCGATTGCGAGACCTCGTAAGAGTCCCGTATCGTTATTTTTCGTCACTACCTACCCGTACCTCCCCCCTGTGCGGGGTACAATATTGATATGATATTAAAATAATACCATTAATAAATAACATAATAAAAGACCACCACTTTTATAGAGACATAACGCCACTGTGTGGCGCCGCCATCAGTCTCCTTAGACTCGGTACTTTGTCGTCGCCGTCGACTTCGCACCTTCGCCCCATATAGTAGTGGCGCGGCGCGACGGGCCTAATGTGTAAGTGAAAAAAAAAAAAAATTTAATTAATTGTTATTTTACAATATCTTCTAATATGAATAAGAGTACTTTGTATTGGTACGTTTTGTTTTTTGTTTTTTTTTTTTTTAAACGGAACTGAACCTAAGTGACCGGCCTGCGGCCGGGCACCCGTCTTATTCATGTTCTAACCTAACCTAACCTATCCAAACCTTTTAAAACTAGTTTGGATTCCTTTAGACCTCAGCCCACCGGCAACTACGACTAACTAAACACTGATCTAGATATCTGGCTTTCATCAATGCATCAACAGCAGCATAACTAGTATTAAAATAGTAATGAGTTTTTATTAATGCATATATTCACATTAAATCTTGAATCTAAAGTCTAAAGGTGTCAAAACTAGATTTAGGTTAGGTTAGGTTAGAACATGAATACGAGGGGTGCCCGGCCACAGGCCGGGCACTTGGGTTCAGTTCAGTCAAAAATTATATATTATTTACTATTATTTATATTTGAATGAGAATGAAAAATAGCAATTATTTTGAATAGTTTTCAGAATGAGACAGACGGGTGTGGTAGGGTAAAATCTCCAATTTAAAGTTCCCTTATTGCGTATATGTTATGTGTGTTTGCATAGTAGTTTACTATAATGGTAAGCGGTTCGTGTAACGATCTTGCGCGTCTATATTTACAAGTGTGTGGGCAGTTCGTGTATTGATTATTCGATGACGAGACCTCGTAAGAGTCCCGTATCGTTATTTTTCGTCCCTACCTACCCGTACCTCCCCCCCCCGTGCAGGGAGTGGGTAATTTGCGCGCCTGCTGCCTTCCTTGGATGTGGTAGCAGTTTCTCAGGCTCCCTCACCGGAATCGAACCCTGATTCCCCGTTACCCGCGACAAACAATGGTAGTCGCAGAAACTCATTCCGATTACGAGACCTCGTAAGAGTCCCGCGTATCGTTATTTTTCGTCACTACCTACCCCCCTACCTCCCCCCGTGCGGGGTACAATATTGATATGATATTAAATAAATAACATAATAAAAGACCACCACTTTTATAGAGACATAACGCCACATAATTATAAAAAGTATAGTGTGTGGATCTAATCAACCACCACTGGCACCAGACCCTCAATGCCCTTAAATTTTACCTCGTTAAAATATTTAAAGTGTACTCATTCCGATTGCGAGACCTCGTAAGAGTCCCGTATCGTTATTTTTCGTCACTACCTACCCGTACCTCCCCCCTGTGCGGGGTACAATATTGATATGATATTAAAATAATACCATTAATAAATAACATAATAAAAGACCACCACTTTTATAGAGACATAACGCCACTGTGTGGCGCCGCCATCAGTCTCCTTAGACTCGGTACTTTGTCGTCGCCGTCGACTTCGCACCTTCGCCCCATATAGTAGTGGCGCGGCGCGACGGGCCTAATGTGTAAGTGAAAAAAAAAAAAAAATTAAATTAATTGTTATTTTACAATATCTTCTAATATGAATAAGAGTACTTTGTATTGGTACGTTTTGTTTTTTGTTTTTTTTTTTTTTAAACGGAACTGAACCTAAGTGACCGGCCTGCGGCCGGGCACCCGTCTTATTCATGTTCTAACCTAACCTAACCTATCCAAACCTTTTAAAACTAGTTTGGCTTCCTTTAGACCTCAGCCCACCGGCAACTACGACTAACTAAACACTGATCTAGATATCTGGCTTTCATCAGTGCATCAACAGCAGCATAACTAGTATTAAAATAGTAATGAGTTTTTATTAATGCATATATTCACATTAAATCTTGAATCTAAAGTCTAAAGGTGTCAAAACTAGATTTAGGTTAGGTTAGGTTAGAACATGAATACGAGGGGTGCCCGGCCACAGGCCGGGCACTTGGGTTCAGTTCAGTCAAAAATTATATATTATTCACTATTATTTATATTTGAATGAGAATGAAAAATAGCAATTATTTTGAATAGTTTTCAGAATGAGACAGACGGGTGTGGTAGGGTAAAATCTCCAATTTAAAGTTCCCTTATTGCGTATATGTTATGTGTGTTTGCATAGTAGTTTACTATAATGGTAAGCGGTTCGTGTAACGATCTTGCGCGTCTATATTTACAAGTGTGTGGGCAGTTCGTGTATTGATTATTCGATGACGAGACCTCGTAAGAGTCCCGTATCGTTATTTTTCGTCCCTACCTACCCGTACCTCCCCCCCCGTGCAGGGAGTGGGTAATTTGCGCGCCTGCTGCCTTCCTTGGATGTGGTAGCAGTTTCTCAGGCTCCCTCACCGGAATCGAACCCTGATTCCCCGTTACCCGCGACAAACAATGGTAGTCGCAGAAACTCATTCCGATTACGAGCCCTCGTAAGAGTCCCGCGTATCGTTATTTTTCGTCACTACCTACCCCCCCCTACCTCCCCCCGTGCGGGGTACAATATTGATATGATATTAAAAAAATACCATTAATAAATAACATAATAAAAGACCACCACTTTTATAGAGACATAACGCCACATAATTATAAAAAGTATAGTGTGTGGATCTAATCAACCACCACTGGCACCAGACCCTCAATGCCCTTAAATTTTACCTCGTTAAAATATTTAAAGTGTACTCATTCCGATTGCGAGACCTCGTAAGAGTCCCGTATCGTTATTTTTCGTCACTACCTACCCGTACCTCCCCCCTGTGCGGGGTACAATATTGATATGATATTAAAATAATACCATTAATAAATAACATAATAAAAGACCACCACTTTTATAGAGACATAACGCCACTGTGTGGCGCCGCCATCAGTCTCCTTAGACTCGGTACTTTGTCGTCGCCGTCGACTTCGCACCTTCGCCCCATATAGTAGTGGCGCGGCGCGACGGGCCTAATGTGTAAGTGAAAAAAAAAAAAAATTAAATTAATTGTTATTTTACAATATCTTCTAATATGAATAAGAGTACTTTGTATTGGTACGTTTTGTTTTTTGTTTTTTTTTTTTTTAAACGGAACTGAACCTAAGTGACCGGCCTGCGGCCGGGCACCCGTCTTATTCATGTTCTAACCTAACCTAACCTATCCAAACCTTTTAAGACTAGTTTGGATTCCTTTAGACCTCAGCCCACCGGCAACTACGACTAACTAAACACTGATCTAGATATCTGGCTTTCATCAATGCATCAACAGCAGCATAACTAGTATTAAAATAGTAATGAGTTTTTATTAATGCATATATTCACATTAAATCTTGAATCTAAAGTCTAAAGGTGTCAAAACTAGATTTAGGTTAGGTTAGGTTAGAACATGAATACGAGGGGTGCCCGGCCACAGGCCGGGCACTTGGGTTCAGTTCAGTCAAAAATTATATATTATTCACTATTATTTATATTTGAATGAGAATGAAAAATAGCAATTATTTTGAATAGTTTTCAGAATGAGACAGACGGGTGTGGTAGGGTAAAATCTCCAATTTAAAGTTCCCTTATTGCGTATATGTTATGTGTGTTTGCATAGTAGTTTACTATAATGGTAAGCGGTTCGTGTAACGATCTTGCGCGTCTATATTTACAAGTGTGTGGGCAGTTCGTGTATTGATTATTCGATGACGAGACCTCGTAAGAGTCCCGTATCGTTATTTTTCGTCCCTACCTACCCGTACCTCCCCCCCCCGTGCAGGGAGTGGGTAATTTGCGCGCCTGCTGCCTTCCTTGGATGTGGTAGCAGTTTCTCAGGCTCCCTCACCGGAATCGAACCCTGATTCCCCGTTACCCGCGACAAACAATGGTAGTCGCAGAAACTCATTCCGATTACGAGACCTCGTAAGAGTCCCGCGTATCGTTATTTTTCGTCACTACCTACCCCCCTACCTCCCCCCGTGCGGGGTACAATATTGATATGATATTAAATAAATAACATAATAAAAGACCACCACTTTTATAGAGACATAACGCCACATAATTATAAAAAGTATAGTGTGTGGATCTAATCAACCACCACTGGCACCAGACCCTCAATGCCCTTAAATTTTACCTCGTTAAAATATTTAAAGTGTACTCATTCCGATTGCGAGACCTCGTAAGAGTCCCGTATCGTTATTTTTCGTCACTACCTACCCGTACCTCCCCCCTGTGCGGGGTACAATATTGATATGATATTAAAATAATACCATTAATAAATAACATAATAAAAGACCACCACTTTTATAGAGACATAACGCCACTGTGTGGCGCCGCCATCAGTCTCCTTAGACTCGGTACTTTGTCGTCGCCGTCGACTTCGCACCTTCGCCCCATATAGTAGTGGCGCGGCGCGACGGGCCTAATGTGTAAGTGAAAAAAAAAAAAAAATTAAATTAATTGTTATTTTACAATATCTTCTAATATGAATAAGAGTACTTTGTATTGGTACGTTTTGTTTTTTGTTTTTTTTTTTTTTAAACGGAACTGAACCTAAGTGACCGGCCTGCGGCCGGGCACCCGTCTTATTCATGTTCTAACCTAACCTAACCTATCCAAACCTTTTAAAACTAGTTTGGCTTCCTTTAGACCTCAGCCCACCGGCAACTACGACTAACTAAACACTGATCTAGATATCTGGCTTTCATCAGTGCATCAACAGCAGCATAACTAGTATTAAAATAGTAATGAGTTATTATTAATGCATATATTCACATTAAATCTTGAATCTAAAGTCTAAAGGTGTCAAAACTAGATTTAGGTTAGGTTAGGTTAGAACATGAATACGAGGGGTGCCCGGCCACAGGCCGGGCACTTGGGTTCAGTTCAGTCAAAAATTATATATTATTCACTATTATTTATATTTGAATGAGAATGAAAAATAGCAATTATTTTGAATAGTTTTCAGAATGAGACAGACGGGTGTGGTAGGGTAAAATCTCCAATTTAAAGTTCCCTTATTGCGTATATGTTATGTGTGTTTGCATAGTAGTTTACTATAATGGTAAGCGGTTCGTGTAACGATCTTGCGCGTCTATATTTACAAGTGTGTGGGCAGTTCGTGTATTGATTATTCGATGACGAGACCTCGTAAGAGTCCCGTATCGTTATTTTTCGTCCCTACCTACCCGTACCTCCCCCCCCGTGCAGGGAGTGGGTAATTTGCGCGCCTGCTGCCTTCCTTGGATGTGGTAGCAGTTTCTCAGGCTCCCTCACCGGAATCGAACCCTGATTCCCCGTTACCCGCGACAAACAATGGTAGTCGCAGAAACTCATTCCGATTACGAGACCTCGTAAGAGTCCCGCGTATCGTTATTTTTCGTCACTACCTACCCCCCCCTACCTCCCCCCGTGCGGGGTACAATATTGATATGATATTAAAAAAATACCATTAATAAATAACATAATAAAAGACCACCACTTTTATAGAGACATAACGCCACATAATTATAAAAAGTATAGTGTGTGGATCTAATCAACCACCACTGGCACCAGACCCTCAATGCCCTTAAATTTTACCTCGTTAAAATATTTAAAGTGTACTCATTCCGATTGCGAGACCTCGTAAGAGTCCCGTATCGTTATTTTTCGTCACTACCTACCCGTACCTCCCCCCTGTGCGGGGTACAATATTGATATGATATTAAAATAATACCATTAATAAATAACATAATAAAAGACCACCACTTTTATAGAGACATAACGCCACTGTGTGGCGCCGCCATCAGTCTCCTTAGACTCGGTACTTTGTCGTCGCCGTCGACTTCGCACCTTCGCCCCATATAGTAGTGGCGCGGCGCGACGGGCCTAATGTGTAAGTGAAAAAAAAAAAAAAATTAAATTAATTGTTATTTTACAATATCTTCTAATATGAATAAGAGTACTTTGTATTGGTACGTTTTGTTTTTTGTTTTTTTTTTTTTTAAACGGAACTGAACCTAAGTGACCGGCCTGCGGCCGGGCACCCGTCTTATTCATGTTCTAACCTAACCTAACCTATCCAAACCTTTTAAAACTAGTTTGGATTCCTTTAGACCTCAGCCCACCGGCAACTACGACTAACTAAACACTGATCTAGCTATCTGGCTTTCATCAGTGCATCAACAGCAGCATAACTAGTATTAAAATAGTAATGAGTTTTTATTAATGCATATATTCACATTAAATCTTGAATCTAAAGTCTAAAGGTGTCAAAACTAGATTTAGGTTAGGTTAGGTTAGAACATGAATACGAGGGGTGCCCGGCCACAGGCCGGGCACTTGGGTTCAGTTCAGTCAAAAATTATATATTATTCACTATTATTTATATTTGAATGAGAATGAAAAATAGCAATTATTTTGAATAGTTTTCAGAATGAGACAGACGGGTGTGGTAGGGTAAAATCTCCAATTTAAAGTTCCCTTATTGCGTATATGTTATGTGTGTTTGCATAGTAGTTTACTATAATGGTAAGCGGTTCGTGTAACGATCTTGCGCGTCTATATTTACAAGTGTGTGGGCAGTTCGTGTATTGATTATTCGATGACGAGACCTCGTAAGAGTCCCGTATCGTTATTTTTCGTCCCTACCTACCCGTACCTCCCCCCCCCGTGCAGGGAGTGGGTAATTTGCGCGCCTGCTGCCTTCCTTGGATGTGGTAGCAGTTTCTCAGGCTCCCTCACCGGAATCGAACCCTGATTCCCCGTTACCCGCGACAAACAATGGTAGTCGCAGAAACTCATTCCGATTACGAGACCTCGTAAGAGTCCCGCGTATCGTTATTTTTCGTCACTACCTACCCCCCTACCTCCCCCCGTGCGGGGTACAATATTGATATGATATTAAATAAATAACATAATAAAAGACCACCACTTTTATAGAGACATAACGCCACATAATTATAAAAAGTATAGTGTGTGGATCTAATCAACCACCACTGGCACCAGACCCTCAATGCCCTTAAATTTTACCTCGTTAAAATATTTAAAGTGTACTCATTCCGATTGCGAGACCTCGTAAGAGTCCCGTATCGTTATTTTTCGTCACTACCTACCCGTACCTCCCCCCTGTGCGGGGTACAATATTGATATGATATTAAAATAATACCATTAATAAATAACATAATAAAAGACCACCACTTTTATAGAGACATAACGCCACTGTGTGGCGCCGCCATCAGTCTCCTTAGACTCGGTACTTTGTCGTCGCCGTCGACTTCGCACCTTCGCCCCATATAGTAGTGGCGCGGCGCGACGGGCCTAATGTGTAAGTGAAAAAAAAAAAAAATTAAATTAATTGTTATTTTACAATATCTTCTAATATGAATAAGAGTACTTTGTATTGGTACGTTTTGTTTTTTGTTTTTTTTTTTTTAAACGGAACTGAACCTAAGTGACCGGCCTGCGGCCGGGCACCCGTCTTATTCATGTTCTAACCTAACCTAACCTATCCAAACCTTTTAAAACTAGTTTGGATTCCTTTAGACCTCAGCCCACCGGCAACTACGACTAACTAAACACTGATCTAGATATCTGGCTTTCATCAGTGCATCAACAGCAGCATAACTAGTATTAAAATAGTAATGAGTTTTTATTAATGCATATATTCACATTAAATCTTGAATCTAAAGTCTAAAGGTGTCAAAACTAGATTTAGGTTAGGTTAGGTTAGAACATGAATACGAGGGGTGCCCGGCCACAGGCCGGGCACTTGGGTTCAGTTCAGTCAAAAATTATATATTATTCACTATTATTTATATTTGAATGAGAATGAAAAATAGCAATTATTTTGAATAGTTTTCAGAATGAGACAGACGGGTGTGGTAGGGTAAAATCTCCAATTTAAAGTTCCCTTATTGCGTATATGTTATGTGTGTTTGCATAGTAGTTTACTATAATGGTAAGCGGTTCGTGTAAAGATCTTGCGCGTCTATATTTACAAGTGTGTGGGCAGTTCGTGTATTGATTATTCGATGACGAGACCTCGTAAGAGTCCCGTATCGTTATTTTTCGTCCCTACCTACCCGTACCTCCCCCCCCGTGCAGGGAGTGGGTAATTTGCGCGCCTGCTGCCTTCCTTGGATGTGGTAGCAGTTTCTCAGGCTCCCTCACCGGAATCGAACCCTGATTCCCCGTTACCCGCGACAAACAATGGTAGTCGCAGAAACTCATTCCGATTACGAGACCTCGTAAGAGTCCCGCGTATCGTTATTTTTCGTCACTACCTACCCCCCTACCTCCCCCCGTGCGGGGTACAATATTGATATGATATTAAATAAATAACATAATAAAAGACCACCACTTTTATAGAGACATAACGCCACATAATTATAAAAAGTATAGTGTGTGGATCTAATCAACCACCACTGGCACCAGACCCTCAATGCCCTTAAATTTTACCTCGTTAAAATATTTAAAGTGTACTCATTCCGATTGCGAGACCTCGTAAGAGTCCCGTATCGTTATTTTTCGTCACTACCTACCCGTACCTCCCCCCTGTGCGGGGTACAATATTGATATGATATTAAAATAATACCATTAATAAATAACATAATAAAAGACCACCACTTTTATAGAGACATAACGCCACTGTGTGGCGCCGCCATCAGTCTCCTTAGACTCGGTACTTTGTCGTCGCCGTCGACTTCGCACCTTCGCCCCATATAGTAGTGGCGCGGCGCGACGGGCCTAATGTGTAAGTGAAAAAAAAAAAAAAATTAAATTAATTGTTATTTTACAATATCTTCTAATATGAATAAGAGTACTTTGTATTGGTACGTTTTGTTTTTTTTTTTTTTTTTTTTTAAACGGAACTGAACCTAAGTGACCGGCCTGCGGCCGGGCACCCGTCTTATTCATGTTCTAACCTAACCTAACCTATCCAAACCTTTTAAAACTAGTTTGGATTCCTTTAGACCTCAGCCCACCGGCAACTACGACTAACTAAACACTGATCTAGCTATCTGGCTTTCATCAGTGCATCAACAGCAGCATAACTAGTATTAAAATAGTAATGAGTTTTTATTAATGCATATATTCACATTAAATCTTGAATCTAAAGTCTAAAGGTGTAAAGGTGTCAAAACTAGATTTAGGTTAGGTTAGGTTAGAACATGAATACGAGGGGTGCCCGGCCACAGGCCGGGCACTTGGGTTCAGTTCAGTCAAAAATTATATATTATTTACTATTATTTATATTTGAATGAGAATGAAAAATAGCAATTATTTTGAATAGTTTTCAGAATGAGACAGACGGGTGTGGTAGGGTAAAATCTCCAATTTAAAGTTCCCTTATTGCGTATATGTTATGTGTGTTTGCATAGTAGTTTACTATAATGGTAAGCGGTTCGTGTAACGATCTTGCGCGTCTATATTTACAAGTGTGTGGGCAGTTCGTGTATTGATTATTCGATGACGAGACCTCGTAAGAGTCCCGTATCGTTATTTTTCGTCCCTACCTACCCGTACCTCCCCCCCCGTGCAGGGAGTGGGTAATTTGCGCGCCTGCTGCCTTCCTTGGATGTGGTAGCAGTTTCTCAGGCTCCCTCACCGGAATCGAACCCTGATTCCCCGTTACCCGCGACAAACAATGGTAGTCGCAGAAACTCATTCCGATTACGAGACCTCGTAAGAGTCCCGCGTATCATTATTTTTCGTCACTACCTACCCCCCCCTACCTCCCCCCGTGCGGGGTACAATATTGATATGATATTAAAAAAATACCATTAATAAATAACATAATAAAAGACCACCACTTTTATAGAGACATAACGCCACATAATTATAAAAAGTATAGTGTGTGGATCTAATCAACCACCACTGGCACCAGACCCTCAATGCCCTTAAATTTTACCTCGTTAAAATATTTAAAGTGTACTCATTCCGATTGCGAGACCTCGTAAGAGTCCCGTATCGTTATTTTTCGTCACTACCTACCCGTACCTCCCCCCTGTGCGGGGTACAATATTGATATGATATTAAAATAATACCATTAATAAATAACATAATAAAAGACCACCACTTTTATAGAGACATAACGCCACTGTGTGGCGCCGCCATCAGTCTCCTTAGACTCGGTACTTTGTCGTCGCCGTCGACTTCGCACCTTCGCCCCATATAGTAGTGGCGCGGCGCGACGGGCCTAATGTGTAAGTGAAAAAAAAAAAAAAATTAAATTAATTGTTATTTTACAATATCTTCTAATATGAATAAGAGTACTTTGTATTGGTACGTTTTGTTTTTTGTTTTTTTTTTTTTTAAACGGAACTGAACCTAAGTGACCGGCCTGCGGCCGGGCACCCGTCTTATTCATGTTCTAACCTAACCTAACCTATCCAAACCTTTTAAAACTAGTTTGGATTCCTTTAGACCTCAGCCCACCGGCAACTACGACTAACTAAACACTGATCTAGATATCTGGCTTTCATCAGTGCATCAACAGCAGCATAACTAGTATTAAAATAGTAATGAGTTTTTATTAATGCATATATTCACATTAAATCTTGAATCTAAAGTCTAAAGGTGTCAAAACTAGATTTAGGTTAGGTTAGGTTAGAACATGAATACGAGGGGTGCCCGGCCACAGGCCGGGCACTTGGGTTCAGTTCAGTCAAAAATTATATATTATTCACTATTATTTATATTTGAATGAGAATGAAAAATAGCAATTATTTTGAATAGTTTTCAGAATGAGACAGACGGGTGTGGTAGGGTAAAATCTCCAATTTAAAGTTCCCTTATTGCGTATATGTTATGTGTGTTTGCATAGTAGTTTACTATAATGGTAAGCGGTTCGTGTAACGATCTTGCGCGTCTATATTTACAAGTGTGTGGGCAGTTCGTGTATTGATTATTCGATGACGAGACCTCGTAAGAGTCCCGTATCGTTATTTTTCGTCCCTACCTACCCGTACCTCCCCCCCCCGTGCAGGGAGTGGGTAATTTGCGCGCCTGCTGCCTTCCTTGGATGTGGTAGCAGTTTCTCAGGCTCCCTCACCGGAATCGGACCCTGATTCCCCGTTACCCGCGACAAACAATGGTAGTCGCAGAAACTCATTCCGATTACGAGACCTCGTAAGAGTCCCGCGTATCGTTATTTTTCGTCACTACCTACCCCCCTACCTCCCCCCGTGCGGGGTACAATATTGATATGATATTAAATAAATAACATAATAAAAGACCACCACTTTTATAGAGACATAACGCCACATAATTATAAAAAGTATAGTGTGTGGATCTAATCAACCACCACTGGCACCAGACCCTCAATGCCCTTAAATTTTACCTCGTTAAAATATTTAAAGTGTACTCATTCCGATTGCGAGACCTCGTAAGAGTCCCGTATCGTTATTTTTCGTCACTACCTACCCGTACCTCCCCCCTGTGCGGGGTACAATATTGATATGATATTAAAATAATACCATTAATAAATAACATAATAAAAGACCACCACTTTTATAGAGACATAACGCCACTGTGTGGCGCCGCCATCAGTCTCCTTAGACTCGGTACTTTGTCGTCGCCGTCGACTTCGCACCTTCGCCCCATATAGTAGTGGCGCGGCGCGACGGGCCTAATGTGTAAGTGAAAAAAAAAAAAAATTAAATTAATTGTTATTTTACAATATCTTCTAATATGAATAAGAGTACTTTGTATTGGTACGTTTTGTTTTTTGTTTTTTTTTTTTTTAAACGGAACTGAACCTAAGTGACCGGCCTGCGGCCGGGCACCCGTCTTATTCATGTTCTAACCTAACCTAACCTATCCAAACCTTTTAAAACTAGTTTGGATTCCTTTAGACCTCAGCCCACCGGCAACTACGACTAACTAAACACTGATCTAGATATCTGGCTTTCATCAGTGCATCAACAGCAGCATAACTAGTATTAAAATAGTAATGAGTTTTTATTAATGCATATATTCACATTAAATCTTGAATCTAAAGTCTAAAGGTGTCAAAACTAGATTTAGGTTAGGTTAGGTTAGAACATGAATACGAGGGGTGCCCGGCCACAGGCCGGGCACTTGGGTTCAGTTCAGTCAAAAATTATATATTATTCACTATTATTTATATTTGAATGAGAATGAAAAATAGCAATTATTTTGAATAGTTTTCAGAATGAGACAGACGGGTGTGGTAGGGTAAAATCTCCAATTTAAAGTTCCCTTATTGCGTATATGTTATGTGTGTTTGCATAGTAGTTTACTATAATGGTAAGCGGTTCGTGTAACGATCTTGCGCGTCTATATTTACAAGTGTGTGGGCAGTTCGTGTATTGATTATTCGATGACGAGACCTCGTAAGAGTCCCGTATCGTTATTTTTCGTCCCTACCTACCCGTACCTCCCCCCCCCGTGCAGGGAGTGGGTAATTTGCGCGCCTGCTGCCTTCCTTGGATGTGGTAGCAGTTTCTCAGGCTCCCTCACCGGAATCGGACCCTGATTCCCCGTTACCCGCGACAAACAATGGTAGTCGCAGAAACTCATTCCGATTACGAGACCTCGTAAGAGTCCCGCGTATCGTTATTTTTCGTCACTACCTACCCCCCTACCTCCCCCTGTGCGGGGTACAATATTGATATGATATTAAATAAATAACATAATAAAAGACCACCACTTTTATAGAGACATAACGCCACATAATTATAAAAAGTATAGTGTGTGGATCTAATCAACCACCACTGGCACCAGACCCTCAATGCCCTTAAATTTTACCTCGTTAAAATATTTAAAGTGTACTCATTCCGATTGCGAGACCTCGTAAGAGTCCCGTATCGTTATTTTTCGTCACTACCTACCCGTACCTCCCCCCTGTGCGGGGTACAATATTGATATGATATTAAAATAATACCATTAATAAATAACATAATAAAAGACCACCACTTTTATAGAGACATAACGCCACTGTGTGGCGCCGCCATCAGTCTCCTTAGACTCGGTACTTTGTCGTCGCCGTCGACTTCGCACCTTCGCCCCATATAGTAGTGGCGCGGCGCGACGGGCCTAATGTGTAAGTGAAAAAAAAAAAAAAATTAAATTAATTGTTATTGTACAATATCTTCTAATATGAATAAGAGTACTTTGTATTGGTACGTTTTGTTTTTTGTTTTTTTTTTTTTTAAACGGAACTGAACCTAAGTGACCGGCCTGCGGCCGGGCACCCGTCTTATTCATGTTCTAACCTAACCTAACCTATCCAAACCTTTTAAAACTAGTTTGGATTCCTTTAGACCTCAGCCCACCGGCAACTACGACTAACTAAACACTGATCTAGCTATCTGGCTTTCATCAGTGCATCAACAGCAGCATAACTAGTATTAAAATAGTAATGAGTTTTTATTAATGCATATATTCACATTAAATCTTGAATCTAAAGTCTAAAGGTGTCAAAACTAGATTTAGGTTAGGTTAGGTTAGAACATGAATACGAGGGGTGCCCGGCCACAGGCCGGGCACTTGGGTTCAGTTCAGTCAAAAATTATATATTATTCACTATTATTTATATTTGAATGAGAATGAAAAATAGCAATTATTTTGAATAGTTTTCAGAATGAGACAGACGGGTGTGGTAGGGTAAAATCTCCAATTTAAAGTTCCCTTATTGCGTATATGTTATGTGTGTTTGCATAGTAGTTTACTATAATGGTAAGCGGTTCGTGTAACGATCTTGCGCGTCTATATTTACAAGTGTGTGGGCAGTTCGTGTATTGATTATTCGATGACGAGACCTCGTAAGAGTCCCGTATCGTTATTTTTCGTCCCTACCTACCCGTACCTCCCCCCCCCGTGCAGGGAGTGGGTAATTTGCGCGCCTGCTGCCTTCCTTGGATGTGGTAGCAGTTTCTCAGGCTCCCTCACCGGAATCGAACCCTGATTCCCCGTTACCCGCGACAAACAATGGTAGTCGCAGAAACTCATTCCGATTACGAGACCTCGTAAGAGTCCCGCGTATCGTTATTTTTCGTCACTACCTACCCCCCCCTACCTCCCCCCGTGCGGGGTACAATATTGATATGATATTAAAAAAATACCATTAATAAATAACATAATAAAAGACCACCACTTTTATAGAGACATAACGCCACATAATTATAAAAAGTATAGTGTGTGGATCTAATCAACCACCACTGGCACCAGACCCTCAATGCCCT
Source organism: Pararge aegeria (assembly GCF_905163445.1). Taxonomy (NCBI): domain Eukaryota; kingdom Metazoa; phylum Arthropoda; class Insecta; order Lepidoptera; family Nymphalidae; genus Pararge; species Pararge aegeria. Next base: position 20,174,155 of record NC_053186.1, read on the forward strand.
TAAATTTTACCTCGTTAAAATATTTAAAGTGTACTCATTCCGATTGCGAGACCTCGTAAGAGTCCCGTATCGTTATTTTTCGTCACTACCTACCCGTACCTCCCCCCTGTGCGGGGTACAATATTGATATGATATTAAAATAATACCATTAATAAATAACATAATAAAAGACCACCACTTTTATAGAGACATAACGCCACTGTGTGGCGCCGCCATCAGTCTCCTTAGACTCGGTACTTTGTCGTCGCCGTCGACTTCGCACCTTCGCCCCATATAGTAGTGGCGCGGCGCGACGGGCCTAATGTGTAAGTGAAAAAAAAAAAAAATTAAATTAATTGTTATTTTACAATATCTTCTAATATGAATAAGAGTACTTTGTATTGGTACGTTTTTTTTTTTGTTTTTTTTTTTTTTAAACGGAACTGAACCTAAGTGACCGGCCTGCGGCCGGGCACCCGTCTTATTCATGTTCTAACCTAACCTAACCTATCCAAACCTTTTAAAACTAGTTTGGATTCCTTTAGACCTCAGCCCACCGGCAACTACGACTAACTAAACACTGATCTAGCTATCTGGCTTTCATCAGTGCATCAACAGCAGCATAACTAGTATTAAAATAGTAATGAGTTTTTATTAATGCATATATTCACATTAAATCTTGAATCTAAAGTCTAAAGGTGTCAAAACTAGATTTAGGTTAGGTTAGGTTAGAACATGAATACGAGGGGTGCCCGGCCACAGGCCGGGCACTTGGGTTCAGTTCAGTCAAAAATTATATATTATTCACTATTATTTATATTTGAATGAGAATGAAAAATAGCAATTATTTTGAATAGTTTTCAGAATGAGACAGACGGGTGTGGTAGGGTAAAATCTCCAATTTAAAGTTCCCTTATTGCGTATATGTTATGTGTGTTTGCATAGTAGTTTACTATAATGGTAAGCGGTTCGTGTAACGATCTTGCGCGTCTATATTTACAAGTGTGTGGGCAGTTCGTGTATTGATTATTCGATGACGAGACCTCGTAAGAGTCCCGTATCGTTATTTTTCGTCCCTACCTACCCGTACCTCCCCCCCCCGTGCAGGGAGTGGGTAATTTGCGCGCCTGCTGCCTTCCTTGGATGTGGTAGCAGTTTCTCAGGCTCCCTCACCGGAATCGAACCCTGATTCCCCGTTACCCGCGACAAACAATGGTAGTCGCAGAAACTCATTCCGATTACGAGACCTCGTAAGAGTCCCGCGTATCGTTATTTTTCGTCACTACCTACCCCCCTACCTCCCCCCGTGCGGGGTACAATATTGATATGATATTAAATAAATAACATAATAAAAGACCACCACTTTTATAGAGACATAACGCCACATAATTATAAAAAGTATAGTGTGTGGATCTAATCAACCACCACTGGCACCAGACCCTCAATGCCCTTAAATTTTACCTCGTTAAAATATTTAAAGTGTACTCATTCCGATTGCGAGACCTCGTAAGAGTCCCGTATCGTTATTTTTCGTCACTACCTACCCGTACCTCCCCCCTGTGCGGGGTACAATATTGATATGATATTAAAATAATACCATTAATAAATAACATAATAAAAGACCACCACTTTTATAGAGACATAACGCCACTGTGTGGCGCCGCCATCAGTCTCCTTAGACTCGGTACTTTGTCGTCGCCGTCGACTTCGCACCTTCGCCCCATATAGTAGTGGCGCGGCGCGACGGGCCTAATGTGTAAGTGAAAAAAAAAAAAAAATTAAATTAATTGTTATTTTACAATATCTTCTAATATGAATAAGAGTACTTTGTATTGGTACGTTTTGTTTTTTGTTTTTTTTTTTTTTAAACGGAACTGAACCTAAGTGACCGGCCTGCGGCCGGGCACCCGTCTTATTCATGTTCTAACCTAACCTAACCTATCCAAACCTTTTAAAACTAGTTTGGATTCCTTTAGACCTCAGCCCACCGGCAACTACGACTAACTAAACACTGATCTAGCTATCTGGCTTTCATCAGTGCATCAACAGCAACATAACTAGTATTAAAATAGTAATGAGTTTTTATTAATGCATATATTCACATTAAATCTTGAATCTAAAGTCTAAAGGTGTCAAAACTAGATTTAGGTTAGGTTAGGTTAGAACATGAATACGAGGGGTGCCCGGCCACAGCCCGGGCACTTGGGTTCAGTTCAGTCAAAAATTATATATTATTCACTATTATTTATATTTGAATGAGAATGAAAAATAGCAATTATTTTGAATAGTTTTCAGAATGAGACAGACGGGTGTGGTAGGGTAAAATCTCCAATTTAAAGTTCCCTTATTGCGTATATGTTATGTGTGTTTGCATAGTAGTTTACTATAATGGTAAGCGGTTCGTGTAACGATCTTGCGCGTCTATATTTACAAGTGTGTGGGCAGTTCGTGTATTGATTATTCGATGACGAGACCTCGTAAGAGTCCCGTATCGTTATTTTTCGTCCCTACCTACCCGTACCTCCCCCCCCCCGTGCAGGGAGTGGGTAATTTGCGCGCCTGCTGCCTTCCTTGGATGTGGTAGCAGTTTCTCAGGCTCCCTCACCGGAATCGAACCCTGATTCCCCGTTACCCGCGACAAACAATGGTAGTCGCAGAAACTCATTCCGATTACGAGACCTCGTAAGAGTCCCGCGTATCGTTATTTTTCGTCACTACCTACCCCCCTACCTCCCCCCGTGCGGGGTACAATATTGATATGATATTAAATAAATAACATAATAAAAGACCACCACTTTTATAGAGACATAACGCCACATAATTATAAAAAGTATAGTGTGTGGATCTAATCAACCACCACTGGCACCAGACCCTCAATGCCCTTAAATTTTACCTCGTTAAAATATTAGAAGTGTACTCATTCCGATTGCGAGACCTCGTAAGAGTCCCGTATCGTTATTTTTCGTCACTACCTACCCGTACCTCCCCCCTGTGCGGGGTACAATATTGATATGATATTAAAATAATACCATTAATAAATAACATAATAAAAGACCACCACTTTTATAGAGACATAACGCCACTGTGTGGCGCCGCCATCAGTCTCCTTAGACTCGGTACTTTGTCGTCGCCGTCGACTTCGCACCTTCGCCCCATATAGTAGTGGCGCGGCGCGACGGGCCTAATGTGTAAGTGAAAAAAAAAAAAAAATTAAATTAATTGTTATTTTACAATATCTTCTAATATGAATAAGAGTACTTTGCATTGGTACGTTTTGTTTTTTGTTTTTTTTTTTTTTAAACGGAACTGAACCTAAGTGACCGGCCTGCGGCCGGGCACCCGTCTTATTCATGTTCTAACCTAACCTAACCTATCCAAACCTTTTAAAACTAGTTTGGATTCCTTTAGACCTCAGCCCACCGGCAACTACGACTAACTAAACACTGATCTAGCTATCTGGCTTTCATCAGTGCATCAACAGCAGCATAACTAGTATTAAAATAGTAATGAGTTTTTATTAATGCATATATTCACATTAAATCTTGAATCTAAAGTCTAAAGGTGTCAAAACTAGATTTAGGTTAGGTTAGGTTAGAACATGAATACGAGGGGTGCCCGGCCACAGGCCGGGCACTTGGGTTCAGTTCAGTCAAAAATTATATATTATTCACTATTATTTATATTTGAATGAGAATGAAAAATAGCAATTATTTTGAATAGTTTTCAGAATGAGACAGACGGGTGTGGTAGGGTAAAATCTCCAATTTAAAGTTCCCTTATTGCGTATATGTTATGTGTGTTTGCATAGTAGTTTACTATAATGGTAAGCGGTTCGTGTCACGATCTTGCGCGTCTATATTTACAAGTGTGTGGGCAGTTCGTGTATTGATTATTCGATGACGAGACCTCGTAAGAGTCCCGTATCGTTATTTTTCGTCACTACCTACCCGTACCTCCCCCCCCCCGTGCAGGGAGTGGGTAATTTGCGCGCCTGCTGCCTTCCTTGGATGTGGTAGCAGTTTCTCAGGCTCCCTCACCGGAATCGAACCCTGATTCCCCGTTACCCGCGACAAACAATGGTAGTCGCAGAAACTCATTCCGATTACGAGACCTCGTAAGAGTCCCGCGTATCGTTATTTTTCGTCACTACCTACCCCCCTACCTCCCCCCGTGCGGGGTACAATATTGATATGATATTAAATAAATAACATAATAAAAGACCACCACTTTTATAGAGACATAACGCCACATAATTATAAAAAGTATAGTGTGTGGATCTAATCAACCACCACTGGCACCAGACCCTCAATGCCCTTAAATTTTACCTCGTTAAAATATTTAAAGTGTACTCATTCCGATTGCGAGACCTCGTAAGAGTCCCGTATCGTTATTTTTCGTCACTACCTACCCGTACCTCCCCCCTGTGCGGGGTACAATATTGATATGATATTAAAATAATACCATTAATAAATAACATAATAAAAGACCACCACTTTTATAGAGACATAACGCCACTGTGTGGCGCCGCCATCAGTCTCCTTAGACTCGGTACTTTGTCGTCGCCGTCGACTTCGCACCTTCGCCCCATATAGTAGTGGCGCGGCGCGACGGGCCTAATGTGTAAGTGAAAAAAAAAAAAAAATTAAATTAATTGTTATTTTACAATATCTTCTAATATGAATAAGAGTACTTTGTATTGGTACGTTTTGTTTTTTGTTTTTTTTTTTTTTAAACGGAACTGAACCTAAGTGACCGGCCTGCGGCCGGGCACCCGTCTTATTCATGTTCTAACCTAACCTAACCTATCCAAACCTTTTAAAACTAGTTTGGATTCCTTTAGACCTCAGCCCACCGGCAACTACGACTAACTAAACACTGATCTAGCTATCTGGCTTTCATCAGTGCATCAACAGCAGCATAACTAGTATTAAAATAGTAATGAGTTTTTATTAATGCATATATTCACATTAAATCTTGAATCTAAAGTCTAAAGGTGTCAAAACTAGATTTAGGTTAGGTTAGGTTAGAACATGAATACGAGGGGTGCCCGGCCACAGGCCGGGCACTTGGGTTCAGTTCAGTCAAAAATTATATATTATTCACTATTATTTATATTTGAATGAGAATGAAAAATAGCAATTATTTTGAATAGTTTTCAGAATGAGACAGACGGGTGTGGTAGGGTAAAATCTCCAATTTAAAGTTCCCTTATTGCGTATATGTTATGTGTGTTTGCATAGTAGTTTACTATAATGGTAAGCGGTTCGTGTAACGATCTTGCGCGTCTATATTTACAAGTGTGTGGGCAGTTCGTGTATTGATTATTCGATGACGAGACCTCGTAAGAGTCCCGTATCGTTATTTTTCGTCCCTACCTACCCGTACCTCCCCCCCCCCGTGCAGGGAGTGGGTAATTTGCGCGCCTGCTGCCTTCCTTGGATGTGGTAGCAGTTTCTCAGGCTCCCTCACCGGAATCGAACCCTGATTCCCCGTTACCCGCGACAAACAATGGTAGTCGCAGAAACTCATTCCGATTACGAGACCTCGTAAGAGTCCCGCGTATCGTTATTTTTCGTCACTACCTACCCCCCTACCTCCCCCCGTGCGGGGTACAATATTGATATGATATTAAATAAATAACATAATAAAAGACCACCACTTTTATAGAGACATAACGCCACATAATTATAAAAAGTATAGTGTGTGGATCTAATCAACCACCACTGGCACCAGACCCTCAATGCCCTTAAATTTTACCTCGTTAAAATATTTAAAGTGTACTCATTCCGATTGCGAGACCTCGTAAGAGTCCCGTATCGTTATTTTTCGTCACTACCTACCCGTACCTCCCCCCTGTGCGGGGTACAATATTGATATGATATTAAAATAATACCATTAATAAATAACATAATAAAAGACCACCACTTTTATAGAGACATAACGCCACTGTGTGGCGCCGCCATCAGTCTCCTTAGACTCGGTACTTTGTCGTCGCCGTCGACTTCGCACCTTCGCCCCATATAGTAGTGGCGCGGCGCGACGGGCCTAATGTGTAAGTGAAAAAAAAAAAAAAATTAAATTTATTGTTATTTTACAATATCTTCTAATATGAATAAGAGTACTTTGTATTGGTACTTTTTGTTTTTTGTTTTTTTTTTTTTAAACGGAACTGAACCTAAGTGACCGGCCTGCGGCCGGGCACCCGTCTTATTCATGTTCTAACCTAACCTAACCTATCCAAACCTTTTAAAACTAGTTTGGATTCCTTTAGACCTCAGCCCACCGGCAACTACGACTAACTAAACACTGATCTAGCTATCTGGCTTTCATCAGTGCATCAACAGCAGCATAACTAGTATTAAAATAGTAATGAGTTTTTATTAATGCATATATTCACATTAAATCTTGAATCTAAAGTCTAAAGGTGTCAAAACTAGATTTAGGTTAGGTTAGGTTAGAACATGAATACGAGGGGTGCCCGGCCACAGGCCGGGCACTTGGGTTCAGTTCAGTCAAAAATTATATATTATTCACTATTATTTATATTTGAATGAGAATGAAAAATAGCAATTATTTTGAATAGTTTTCAGAATGAGACAGACGGGTGTGGTAGGGTAAAATCTCCAATTTAAAGTTCCCTTATTGCGTATATGTTATGTGTGTTTGCATAGTAGTTTACTATAATGGTAAGCGGTTCGTGTAACGATCTTGCGCGTCTATATTTACAAGTGTGTGGGCAGTTCGTGTATTGATTATTCGATGACGAGACCTCGTAAGAGTCCCGTATCGTTATTTTTCGTCCCTCCCTACCCGTACCTCCCCCCCCCGTGCAGGGAGTGGGTAATTTGCGCGCCTGCTGCCTTCCTTGGATGTGGTAGCAGTTTCTCAGGCTCCCTCACCGGAATCGAACCCTGATTCCCCGTTACCCGCGACAAACAATGGTAGTCGCAGAAACTCATTCCGATTACGAGACCTCGTAAGAGTCCCGCGTATCGTTATTTTTCGTCACTACCTACCCCCCCCTACCTCCCCCCGTGCGGGGTACAATATTGATATGATATTAAATAAATAACATAATAAAAGACCACCACTTTTATAGAGACATAACGCCACATAATTATAAAAAGTATAGTGTGTGGATCTAATCAACCACCACTGGCACCAGACCCTCAATGCCCTTAAATTTTACCTCGTTAAAATATTTAAAGTGTACTCATTCCGATTGCGAGACCTCGTAAGAGTCCCGTATCGTTATTTTTCGTCACTACCTACCCGTACCTCCCCCCTGTGCGGGGTACAATATTGATATGATATTAAAATAATACCATTAATAAATAACATAATAAAAGACCACCACTTTTATAGAGACATAACGCCACTGTGTGGCGCCGCCATCAGTCTCCTTAGACTCGGTACTTTGTCGTCGCCGTCGACTTCGCACCTTCGCCCCATATAGTAGTGGCGCGGCGCGACGGGCCTAATGTGTAAGTGAAAAAAAAAAAAAAATTAAATTAATTGTTATTTTACAATATCTTCTAATATGAATAAGAGTACTTTGTATTGGTACTTTTTGTTTTTTGTTTTTTTTTTTTTTAAACGGAACTGAACCTAAGTGACCGGCCTGCGGCCGGGCACCCGTCTTATTCATGTTCTAACCTAACCTAACCTATCCAAACCTTTTAAAACTAGTTTGGATTCCTTTAGACCTCAGCCCACCGGCAACTACGACTAACTAAACACTGATCTAGATATCTGGCTTTCATCAGTGCATCAACAGCAGCATAACTAGTATTAAAATAGTAATGAGTTTTTATTAATGCATATATTCACATTAAATCTTGAATCTAAAGTCTAAAGGTGTCAAAACTAGATTTAGGTTAGGTTAGGTTAGAACATGAATACGAGGGGTGCCCGGCCACAGGCCGGGCACTTGGGTTCAGTTCAGTCAAAAATTATATATTATTCACTATTATTTATATTTGAATGAGAATGAAAAATAGCAATTATTTTGAATAGTTTTCAGAATGAGACAGACGGGTGTGGTAGGGTAAAATCTCCAATTTAAAGTTCCCTTATTGCGTATATGTTATGTGTGTTTGCATAGTAGTTTACTATAATGGTAAGCGGTTCGTGTAACGATCTTGCGCGTCTATATTTACAAGTGTGTGGGCAGTTCGTGTATTGATTATTCGATGACGAGACCTCGTAAGAGTCCCGTATCGTTATTTTTCGTCCCTACCTACCCGTACCTCCCCCCCCCGTGCAGGGAGTGGGTAATTTGCGCGCCTGCTGCCTTCCTTGGATGTGGTAGCAGTTTCTCAGGCTCCCTCACCGGAATCGAACCCTGATTCCCCGTTACCCGCGACAAACAATGGTAGTCGCAGAAACTCATTCCGATTACGAGACCTCGTAAGAGTCCCGCGTATCGTTATTTTTCGTCACTACCTACCCCCCCCTACCTCCCCCCGTGCGGGGTACAATATTGATATGATATTAAAAAAATACCATTAATAAATAACATAATAAAAGACCACCACTTTTATAGAGACATAACGCCACATAATTATAAAAAGTATAGTGTGTGGATCTAATCAACCACCACTGGCACCAGACCCTCAATGCCCTTAAATTTTACCTCGTTAAAATATTTAAAGTGTACTCATTCCGATTGCGAGACCTCGTAAGAGTCCCGTATCGTTATTTTTCGTCACTACCTACCCGTACCTCCCCCCTGTGCGGGGTACAATATTGATATGATATTAAAATAATACCATTAATAAATAACATAATAAAAGACCACCACTTTTATAGAGACATAACGCCACTGTGTGGCGCCGCCATCAGTCTCCTTAGACTCGGTACTTTGTCGTCGCCGTCGACTTCGCACCTTCGCCCCATATAGTAGTGGCGCGGCGCGACGGGCCTAATGTGTAAGTGAAAAAAAAAAAAAATTAAATTAATTGTTATTTTACAATATCTTCTAATATGAATAAGAGTACTTTGCATTGGTACGTTTTGTTTTTTGTTTTTTTTTTTTTTAAACGGAACTGAACCTAAGTGACCGGCCTGCGGCCGGGCACCCGTCTTATTCATGTTCTAACCTAACCTAACCTATCCAAACCTTTTAAAACTAGTTTGGATTCCTTTAGACCTCAGCCCACCGGCAACTACGACTAACTAAACACTGATCTAGCTATCTGGCTTTCATCAGTGCATCAACAGCAGCATAACTAGTATTAAAATAGTAATGAGTTTTTATTAATGCATATATTCACATTAAATCTTGAATCTAAAGTCTAAAGGTGTCAAAACTAGATTTAGGTTAGGTTAGGTTAGAACATGAATACGAGGGGTGCCCGGCCACAGGCCGGGCACTTGGGTTCAGTTCAGTCAAAAATTATATATTATTCACTATTATTTATATTTGAATGAGAATGAAAAATAGCAATTATTTTGAATAGTTTTCAGAATGAGACAGACGGGTGTGGTAGGGTAAAATCTCCAATTTAAAGTTCCCTTATTGCGTATATGTTATGTGTGTTTGCATAGTAGTTTACTATAATGGTAAGCGGTTCGTGTAACGATCTTGCGCGTCTATATTTACAAGTGTGTGGGCAGTTCGTGTATTGATTATTCGATGACGAGACCTCGTAAGAGTCCCGTATCGTTATTTTTCGTCCCTACCTACCCGTACCTCCCCCCCCCGTGCAGGGAGTGGGTAATTTGCGCGCCTGCTGCCTTCCTTGGATGTGGTAGCAGTTTCTCAGGCTCCCTCACCGGAATCGAACCCTGATTCCCCGTTACCCGCGACAAACAATGGTAGTCGCAGAAACTCATTCCGATTACGAGACCTCGTAAGAGTCCCGCGTATCGTTATTTTTCGTCACTACCTACCCCCCTACCTCCCCCCGTGCGGGGTACAATATTGATATGATATTAAATAAATAACATAATAAAAGACCACCACTTTTATAGAGACATAACGCCACATAATTATAAAAAGTATAGTGTGCGGATCTAATCAACCACCACTGGCACCAGACCCTCAATGCCCTTAAATTTTACCTCGTTAAAATATTAAAAGTGTACTCATTCCGATTGCGAGACCTCGAAAGAGTCCCGTATCGTTATTTTTCGTCACTACCTACCCGTACCTCCCCCCTGTGCGGGGTACAATATTGATATGATATTAAAATAATACCATTAATAAATAACATAATAAAAGACCACCACTTTTATAGAGACATAACGCCACTGTGTGGCGCCGCCATCAGTCTCCTTAGACTCGGTACTTTGTCGTCGCCGTCGACTTCGCACCTTCGCCCCATATAGTAGTGGCGCGGCGCGACGGGCCTAATGTGTAAGTGAAAAAAAAAAAAAAATTAAATTAATTGTTATTTTACAATATCTTCTAATATGAATAAGAGTACTTTGTATTGGTACGTTTTGTTTTTTGTTTTTTTTTTTTTTAAACGGAACTGAACCTAAGTGACCGGCCTGCGGCCGGGCACCCGTCTTATTCATGTTCTAACCTAACCTAACCTATCCAAACCTTTTAAAACTAGTTTGGATTCCTTTAGACCTCAGCCCACCGGCAACTACGACTAACTAAACACTGATCTAGCTATCTGGCTTTCATCAGTGCATCAACAGCAGCATAACTAGTATTAAAATAGTAATGAGTTTTTATTAATGCATATATTCACACTAAATCTTGAATCTAAAGTCTAAAGGTGTCAAAACTAGATTTAGGTTAGGTTAGGTTAGAACATGAATACGAGGGGTGCCCGGCCACAGGCCGGGCACTTGGGTTCAGTTCAGTCAAAAATTATATATTATTCACTATTATTTATATTTGAATGAGAATGAAAAATAGCAATTATTTTGAATAGTTTTCAGAATGAGACAGACGGGTGTGGTAGGGTAAAATCTCCAATTTAAAGTTCCCTTATTGCGTATATGTTATGTGTGTTTGCATAGTAGTTTACTATAATGGTAAGCGGTTCGTGTAACGATCTTGCGCGTCTATATTTACAAGTGTGTGGGCAGTTCGTGTATTGATTATTCGATGACGAGACCTCGTAAGAGTCCCGTATCGTTATTTTTCGTCCCTACCTACCCGTACCTCCCCCCCCCGTGCAGAGAGTGGGTAATTTGCGCGCCTGCTGCCTTCCTTGGATGTGGTAGCAGTTTCTCAGGCTCCCTCACCGGAATCGAACCCTGATTCCCCGTTACCCGCGACAAACAATGGTAGTCGCAGAAACTCATTCCGATTACGAGACCTCGTAAGAGTCCCGCGTATCGTTATTTTTCGTCACTACCTACCCCCCTACCTCCCCCCGTGCGGGGTACAATATTGATATGATATTAAATAAATAACATAATAAAAGACCACCACTTTTATAGAGACATAACGCCACATAATTATAAAAAGTATAGTGTGTGGATCTAATCAACCACCACTGGCACCAGACCCTCAATGCCCTTAAATTTTACCTCGTTAAAATATTTAAAGTGTACTCATTCCGATTGCGAGACCTCGTAAGAGTCCCGTATCGTTATTTTTCGTCACTACCTACCCGTACCTCCCCCCTGTGCGGGGTACAATATTGATATGATATTAAAATAATACCATTAATAAATAACATAATAAAAGACCACCACTTTTATAGAGACATAACGCCACTGTGTGGCGCCGCCATCAGTCTCCTTAGACTCGGTACTTTGTCGTCGCCGTCGACTTCGCACCTTCGCCCCATATAGTAGTGGCGCGGCGCGACGGGCCTAATGTGTAAGTGAAAAAAAAAAAAAATTAAATTAATTGTTATTTTACAATATCTTCTAATATGAATAAGAGTACTTTGTATTGGTACGTTTTGTTTTTTGTTTTTTTTTTTTTTAAACGGAACTGAACCTAAGTGACCGGCCTGCGGCCGGGCACCCGTCTTATTCATGTTCTAACCTAACCTAACCTATCCAAACCTTTTAAAACTAGTTTGGATTCCTTTAGACCTCAGCCCACCGGCAACTACGACTAACTAAACACTAGCTATCTGGCTATCTGGCTTTCATCAGTGCATCAACAGCAGCATAACTAGTATTAAAATAGTAATGAGTTTTTATTAATGCATATATTCACATTAAATCTTGAATCTAAAGTCTAAAGGTGTCAAAACTAGATTTAGGTTAGGTTAGGTTAGAACATGAATACGAGGGGTGCCCGGCCACAGGCCGGGCACTTGGGTTCAGTTCAGTCAAAAATTATATATTATTCACTATTATTTATATTTGAATGAGAATGAAAAATAGCAATTATTTTGAATAGTTTTCAGAATGAGACAGACGGGTGTGGTAGGGTAAAATCTCCAATTTAAAGTTCCCTTATTGCGTATATGTTATGTGTGTTTGCATAGTAGTTTACTATAATGGTAAGCGGTTCGTGTAACGATCTTGCGCGTCTATATTTACAAGTGTGTGGGCAGTTCGTGTATTGATTATTCGATGACGAGACCTCGTAAGAGTCCCGTATCGTTATTTTTCGTCCCTACCTACCCGTACCTCCCCCCCCCCGTGCAGGGAGTGGGTAATTTGCGCGCCTGCTGCCTTCCTTGGATGTGGTAGCAGTTTCTCAGGCTCCCTCACCGGAATCGAACCCTGATTCCCCGTTACCCGCGACAAACAATGGTAGTCGCAGAAACTCATTCCGATTACGAGACCTCGTAAGAGTCCCGCGTATCGTTATTTTTCGTCACTACCTACCCCCCTACCTCCCCCCGTGCGGGGTACAATATTGATATGATATTAAATAAATAACATAATAAAAGACCACCACTTTTATAGAGACATAACGCCACATAATTATAAAAAGTATAGTGTGTGGATCTAATCAACCACCACTGGCACCAGACCCTCAATGCCCTTAAATTTTACCTCGTTAAAATATTTAAAGTGTACTCATTCCGATTGCGAGACCTCGTAAGAGTCCCGTATCGTTATTTTTCGTCACTACCTACCCGTACCTCCCCCCTGTGCGGGGTACAATATTGATATGATATTAAAATAATACCATTAATAAATAACATAATAAAAGACCACCACTTTTATAGAGACATAACGCCACTGTGTGGCGCCGCCATCAGTCTCCTTAGACTCGGTACTTTGTCGTCGCCGTCGACTTCGCACCTTCGCCCCATATAGTAGTGGCGCGGCGCGACGGGCCTAATGTGTAAGTGAAAAAAAAAAAAAAAATTAAATTAATTGTTATTTTACAATATCTTCTAATATGAATAAGAGTACTTTGTATTGGTACGTTTTGTTTTTTGTTTTTTTTTTTTTTAAACGGAACTGAACCTAAGTGACCGGCCTGCGGCCGGGCACCCGTCTTATTCATGTTCTAACCTAACCTAACCTATCCAAACCTTTTAAAACTAGTTTGGATTCCTTTAGACCTCAGCCCACCGGCAACTACGACTAACTAAACACTAGCTATCTGGCTATCTGGCTTTCATCAGTGCATCAACAGCAGCATAACTAGTATTAAAATAGTAATGAGTTTTTATTAATGCATATATTCACATTAAATCTTGAATCTAAAGTCTAAAGGTGTCAAAACTAGATTTAGGTTAGGTTAGGTTAGAACATGAATACGAGGGGTGCCCGGCCACAGGCCGGGCACTTGGGTTCAGTTCAGTCAAAAATTATATATTATTCACTATTATTTATATTTGAATGAGAATGAAAAATAGCAATTATTTTGAATAGTTTTCAGAATGAGACAGACGGGTGTGGTAGGGTAAAATCTCCAATTTAAAGTTCCCTTATTGCGTATATGTTATGTGTGTTTGCATAGTAGTTTACTATAATGGTAAGCGGTTCGTGTAACGATCTTGCGCGTCTATATTTACAAGTGTGTGGGCAGTTCGTGTATTGATTATTCGATGACGAGACCTCGTAAGAGTCCCGTATCGTTATTTTTCGTCCCTACCTACCCGTACCTCCCCCCCCCGTGCAGGGAGTGGGTAATTTGCGCGCCTGCTGCCTTCCTTGGATGTGGTAGCAGTTTCTCAGGCTCCCTCACCGGAATCGAACCCTGATTCCCCGTTACCCGCGACAAACAATGGTAGTCGCAGAAACTCATTCCGATTACGAGACCTCGTAAGAGTCCCGCGTATCGTTATTTTTCGTCACTACCTACCCCCCTACCTCCCCCCGTGCGGGGTACAATATTGATATGATATTAAATAAATAACATAATAAAAGACCACCACTTTTATAGAGACATAACGCCACATAATTATAAAAAGTATAGTGTGTGGATCTAATCAACCACCACTGGCACCAGACCCTCAATGCCCTTAAATTTTACCTCGTTAAAATATTTAAAGTGTACTCATTCCGATTGCGAGACCTCGTAAGAGTCCCGTATCGTTATTTTTCGTCACTACCTACCCGTACCTCCCCCCTGTGCGGGGTACAATATTGATATGATATTAAAATAATACCATTAATAAATAACATAATAAAAGACCACCACTTTTATAGAGACATAACGCCACTGTGTGGCGCCGCCATCAGTCTCCTTAGACTCGGTACTTTGTCGTCGCCGTCGACTTCGCACCTTCGCCCCATATAGTAGTGGCGCGGCGCGACGGGCCTAATGTGTAAGTGAAAAAAAAAAAAAATTAAATTAATTGTTATTTTACAATATCTTCTAATATGAATAAGAGTACTTTGTATTGGTACGTTTTGTTTTTTGTTTTTTTTTTTTTTAAACGGAACTGAACCTAAGTGACCGGCCTGCGGCCGGGCACCCGTCTTATTCATGTTCTAACCTAACCTAACCTATCCAAACCTTTTAAAACTAGTTTGGATTCCTTTAGACCTCAGCCCACCGGCAACTACGACTAACTAAACACTAGCTATCTGGCTATCTGGCTTTCATCAGTGCATCAACAGCAGCATAACTAGTATTAAAATAGTAATGAGTTTTTATTAATGCATATATTCACATTAAATCTTGAATCTAAAGTCTAAAGGTGTCAAAACTAGATTTAGGTTAGGTTAGGTTAGAACATGAATACGAGGGGTGCCCGGCCACAGGCCGGGCACTTGGGTTCAGTTCAGTCAAAAATTATATATTATTCACTATTATTTATATTTGAATGAGAATGAAAAATAGCAATTATTTTGAATAGTTTTCAGAATGAGACAGACGGGTGTGGTAGGGTAAAATCTCCAATTTAAAGTTCCCTTATTGCGTATATGTTATGTGTGTTTGCATAGTAGTTTACTATAATGGTAAGCGGTTCGTGTAACGATCTTGCGCGTCTATATTTACAAGTGTGTGGGCAGTTCGTGTATTGATTATTCGATGACGAGACCTCGTAAGAGTCCCGTATCGTTATTTTTCGTCCCTACCTACCCGTACCTCCCCCCCCCGTGCAGGGAGTGGGTAATTTGCGCGCCTGCTGCCTTCCTTGGATGTGGTAGCAGTTTCTCAGGCTCCCTCACCGGAATCGAACCCTGATTCCCCGTTACCCGCGACAAACAATGGTAGTCGCAGAAACTCATTCCGATTACGAGACCTCGTAAGAGTCCCGCGTATCGTTATTTTTCGTCACTACCTACCCCCCCCTACCTCCCCCCGTGCGGGGTACAATATTGATATGATATTAAATAAATAACATAATAAAAGACCACCACTTTTATAGAGACATAACGCCACATAATTATAAAAAGTATAGTGTGTGGATCTAATCAACCACCACTGGCACCAGACCCTCAATGCCCTTAAATTTTACCTCGTTAAAATATTTAAAGTGTACTCATTCCGATTGCGAGACCTCGTAAGAGTCCCGTATCGTTATTTTTCGTCACTACCTACCCGTACCTCCCCCCTGTGCGGGGTACAATATTGATATGATATTAAAATAATACCATTAATAAATAACATAATAAAAGACCACCACTTTTATAGAGACATAACGCCACTGTGTGGCGCCGCCATCAGTCTCCTTAGACTCGGTACTTTGTCGTCGCCGTCGACTTCGCACCTTCGCCCCATATAGTAGTGGCGCGGCGCGACGGGCCTAATGTGTAAGTGAAAAAAAAAAAAAATTAAATTAATTGTTATTTTACAATATCTTCTAATATGAATAAGAGTACTTTGTATTGGTACGTTTTGTTTTTTGTTTTTTTTTTTTTTAAACGGAACTGAACCTAAGTGACCGGCCTGCGGCCGGGCACCCGTCTTATTCATGTTCTAACCTAACCTAACCTATCCAAACCTTTTAAAACTAGTTTGGATTCCTTTAGACCTCAGCCCACCGGCAACTACGACTAACTAAACACTAGCTATCTGGCTATCTGGCTTTCATCAGTGCATCAACAGCAGCATAACTAGTATTAAAATAGTAATGAGTTTTTATTAATGCATATATTCACATTAAATCTTGAATCTAAAGTCTAAAGGTGTCAAAACTAGATTTAGGTTAGGTTAGGTTAGAACATGAATACGAGGGGTGCCCGGCCACAGGCCGGGCACTTGGGTTCAGTTCAGTCAAAAATTATATATTATTCACTATTATTTATATTTGAATGAGAATGAAAAATAGCAATTATTTTGAATAGTTTTCAGAATGAGACAGACGGGTGTGGTAGGGTAAAATCTCCAATTTAAAGTTCCCTTATTGCGTATATGTTATGTGTGTTTGCATAGTAGTTTACTATAATGGTAAGCGGTTCGTGTAACGATCTTGCGCGTCTATATTTACAAGTGTGTGGGCAGTTCGTGTATTGATTATTCGATGACGAGACCTCGTAAGAGTCCCGTATCGTTATTTTTCGTCCCTACCTACCCGTACCTCCCCCCCCCCGTGCAGGGAGTGGGTAATTTGCGCGCCTGCTGCCTTCCTTGGATGTGGTAGCAGTTTCTCAGGCTCCCTCACCGGAATCGAACCCTGATTCCCCGTTACCCGCGACAAACAATGGTAGTCGCAGAAACTCATTCCGATTACGAGACCTCGTAAGAGTCCCGCGTATCGTTATTTTTCGTCACTACCTACCCCCCTACCTCCCCCCGTGCGGGGTACAATATTGATATGATATTAAATAAATAACATAATAAAAGACCACCACTTTTATAGAGACATAACGCCACATAATTATAAAAAGTATAGTGTGTGGATCTAATCAACCACCACTGGCACCAGACCCTCAATGCCCTTAAATTTTACCTCGTTAAAATATTTAAAGTGTACTCATTCCGATTGCGAGACCTCGTAAGAGTCCCGTATCGTTATTTTTCGTCACTACCTACCCGTACCTCCCCCCTGTGCGGGGTACAATATTGATATGATATTAAAATAATACCATTAATAAATAACATAATAAAAGACCACCACTTTTATAGAGACATAACGCCACTGTGTGGCGCCGCCATCAGTCTCCTTAGACTCGGTACTTTGTCGTCGCCGTCGACTTCGCACCTTCGCCCCATATAGTAGTGGCGCGACGCGACGGGCCTAATGTGTAAGTGAAAAAAAAAAAAAAATTAAATTAATTGTTATTTTACAATATCTTCTAATATGAATAAGAATACTTTGTATTGGTACGTTTTGTTTTTTGTTTTTTTTTTTTTTAAACGGAACTGAACCTAAGTGACCGGCCTGCGGCCGGGCACCCGTCTTATTCATGTTCTAACCTAACCTAACCTATCCAAACCTTTTAAAACTAGTTTGGATTCCTTTAGACCTCAGCCCACCGGCAACTACGACTAACTAAACACTGATCTAGCTATCTGGCTTTCATCAGTGCATCAACAGCAGCATAACTAGTATTAAAATAGTAATGAGTTTTTATTAATGCATATATTCACATTAAATCTTGAATCTAAAGTCTAAAGGTGTCAAAACTAGATTTAGGTTAGGTTAGGTTAGAACATGAATACGAGGGGTGCCCGGCCACAGGCCGGGCACTTGGGTTCAGTTCAGTCAAAAATTATATATTATTCACTATTATTTATATTTGAATGAGAATGAAAAATAGCAATTATTTTGAATAGTTTTCAGAATGAGACAGACGGGTGTGGTAGGGTAAAATCTCCAATTTAAAGTTCCCTTATTGCGTATATGTTATGTGTGTTTGCATAGTAGTTTACTATAATGGTAAGCGGTTCGTGTAACGATCTTGCGCGTCTATATTTACAAGTGTGTGGGCAGTTCGTGTATTGATTATTCGATGACGAGACCTCGTAAGAGTCCCGTATCGTTATTTTTCGTCCCTCCCTACCCGTACCTCCCCCCCCCGTGCAGGGAGTGGGTAATTTGCGCGCCTGCTGCCTTCCTTGGATGTGGTAGCAGTTTCTCAGGCTCCCTCACCGGAATCGAACCCTGATTCCCCGTTACCCGCGACAAACAATGGTAGTCGCAGAAACTCATTCCGATTACGAGACCTCGTAAGAGTCCCGCGTATCGTTATTTTTCGTCACTACCTACCCCCCCCTACCTCCCCCCGTGCGGGGTACAATATTGATATGATATTAAATAAATAACATAATAAAAGACCACCACTTTTATAGAGACATAACGCCACATAATTATAAAAAGTATAGTGTGTGGATCTAATCAACCACCACTGGCACCAGACCCTCAATGCCCTTAAATTTTACCTCGTTAAAATATTTAAAGTGTACTCATTCCGATTGCGAGACCTCGTAAGAGTCCCGTATCGTTATTTTTCGTCACTACCTACCCGTACCTCCCCCCTGTGCGGGGTACAATATTGATATGATATTAAAATAATACCATTAATAAATAACATAATAAAAGACCACCACTTTTATAGAGACATAACGCCACTGTGTGGCGCCGCCATCAGTCTCCTTAGACTCGGTACTTTGTCGTCGCCGTCGACTTCGCACCTTCGCCCCATATAGTAGTGGCGCGGCGCGACGGGCCTAATGTGTAAGTGAAAAAAAAAAAAAAATTAAATTAATTGTTATTTTACAATATCTTCTAATATGAATAAGAGTACTTTGTATTGGTACGTTTTGTTTTTTGTTTTTTTTTTTTTTAAACGGAACTGAACCTAAGTGACCGGCCTGCGGCCGGGCACCCGTCTTATTCATGTTCTAACCTAACCTAACCTATCCAAACCTTTTAAAACTAGTTTGGATTCCTTTAGACCTCAGCCCACCGGCAACTACGACTAACTAAACACTAGCTATCTGGCTATCTGGCTTTCATCAGTGCATCAACAGCAGCATAACTAGTATTAAAATAGTAATGAGTTTTTATTAATGCATATATTCACATTAAATCTTGAATCTAAAGTCTAAAGGTGTCAAAACTAGATTTAGGTTAGGTTAGGTTAGGTTAGAACATGAATACGAGGGGTGCCCGGCCACAGGCCGGGCACTTGGGTTCAGTTCAGTCAAAAATTATATATTATTCACTATTATTTATATTTGAATGAGAATGAAAAATAGCAATTATTTTGAATAGTTTTCAGAATGAGACAGACGGGTGTGGTAGGGTAAAATCTCCAATTTAAAGTTCCCTTATTGCGTATATGTTATGTGTGTTTGCATAGTAGTTTACTATAATGGTAAGCGGTTCGTGTAACGATCTTGCGCGTCTATATTTACAAGTGTGTGGGCAGTTCGTGTATTGATTATTCGATGACGAGACCTCGTAAGAGTCCCGTATCGTTATTTTTCGTCCCTACCTACCCGTACCTCCCCCCCCCGTGCAGGGAGTGGGTAATTTGCGCGCCTGCTGCCTTCCTTGGATGTGGTAGCAGTTTCTCAGGCTCCCTCACCGGAATCGAACCCTGATTCCCCGTTACCCGCGACAAACAATGGTAGTCGCAGAAACTCATTCCGATTACGAGACCTCGTAAGAGTCCCGCGTATCGTTATTTTTCGTCACTACCTACCCCCCCCTACCTCCCCCCGTGCGGGGTACAATATTGATATGATATTAAATAAATAACATAATAAAAGACCACCACTTTTATAGAGACATAACGCCACATAATTATAAAAAGTATAGTGTGTGGATCTAATCAACCACCACTGGCACCAGACCCTCAATGCCCTTAAATTTTACCTCGTTAAAATATTTAAAGTGTACTCATTCCGATTGCGAGACCTCGTAAGAGTCCCGTATCGTTATTTTTCGTCACTACCTACCCGTACCTCCCCCCTGTGCGGGGTACAATATTGATATGATATTCAAATAATACCATTAATAAATAACATAATAAAAGACCACCACTTTTATAGAGACATAACGCCACTGTGTGGCGCCGCCATCAGTCTCCTTAGACTCGGTACTTTGTCGTCGCCGTCGACTTCGCACCTTCGCCCCATATAGTAGTGGCGCGGCGCGACGGGCCTAATGTGTAAGTGAAAAAAAAAAAAAAATTAAATTAATTGTTATTTTACAATATCTTCTAATATGAATAAGAGTACTTTGTATTGGTACGTTTTGTTTTTTGTTTTTTTTTTTTTTAAACGGAACTGAACCTAAGTGACCGGCCTGCGGCCGGGCACCCGTCTTATTCATGTTCTAACCTATCCAAACCTTTTAAAACTAGTTTGGATTCCTTTAGACCTCAGCCCACCGGCAACTACGACTAACTAAACACTGATCTAGCTATCTGGCTTTCATCAGTGCATCAACAGCAGCATAACTAGTATTAAAATAGTAATGAGTTTTTATTAATGCATATATTCACATTAAATCTTGAATCTAAAGTCTAAAGGTGTCAAAACTAGATTTAGGTTAGGTTAGGTTAGAACATGAATACGAGGGGTGCCCGGCCACAGGCCGGGCACTTGGGTTCAGTTCAGTCAAAAATTATATATTATTCACTATTATTTATATTTGAATGAGAATGAAAAATAGCAATTATTTTGAATAGTTTTCAGAATGAGACAGACGGGTGTGGTAGGGTAAAATCTCCAATTTAAAGTTCCCTTATTGCGTATATGTTATGTGTGTTTGCATAGTAGTTTACTATAATGGTAAGCGGTTCGTGTAACGATCTTGCGCGTCTATATTTACAAGTGTGTGGGCAGTTCGTGTATTGATTATTCGATGACGAGACCTCGTAAGAGTCCCGTATCGTTATTTTTCGTCCCTACCTACCCGTACCTCCCCCCCCCCGTGCAGGGAGTGGGTAATTTGCGCGCCTGCTGCCTTCCTTGGATGTGGTAGCAGTTTCTCAGGCTCCCTCACCGGAATCGAACCCTGATTCCCCGTTACCCGCGACAAACAATGGTAGTCGCAGAAACTCATTCCGATTACGAGACCTCGTAAGAGTCCCACGTATCGTTATTTTTCGTCACTACCTACCCCCCTACCTCCCCCCGTGCGGGGTACAATATTGATATGATATTAAATAAATAACATAATAAAAGACCACCACTTTTATAGAGACATAACGCCACATAATTATAAAAAGTATAGTGTGTGGATCTAATCAACCACCACTGGCACCAGACCCTCAATGCCCTTAAATTTTACCTCGTTAAAATATTTAAAGTGTACTCATTCCGATTGCGAGACCTCGTAAGAGTCCCGTATCGTTATTTTTCGTCACTACCTACCCGTACCTCCCCCCTGTGCGGGGTACAATATTGATATGATATTAAAATAATACCATTAATAAATAACATAATAAAAGACCACCACTTTTATAGAGACATAACGCCACTGTGTGGCGCCGCCATCAGTCTCCTTAGACTCGGTACTTTGTCGTCGCCGTCGACTTCGCACCTTCGCCCCATATAGTAGTGGCGCGGCGCGACGGGCCTAATGTGTAAGTGAAAAAAAAAAAAAAATTAAATTAATTGTTATTTTACAATATCTTCTAATATGAATAAGAGTACTTTGTATTGGTACGTTTTGTTTTTTGTTTTTTTTTTTTTTAAACGGAACTGAACCTAAGTGACCGGCCTGCGGCCGGGCACCCGTCTTATTCATGTTCTAACCTAACCTAACCTATCCAAACCTTTTAAAACTAGTTTGGATTCCTTTAGACCTCAGCCCACCGGCAACTACGACTAACTAAACACTGATCTAGCTATCTGGCTTTCATCAGTGCATCAACAGCAGCATAACTAGTATTAAAATAGTAATGAGTTTTTATTAATGCATATATTCACATTAAATCTTGAATCTAAAGTCTAAAGGTGTCAAAACTAGATTTAGGTTAGGTTAGGTTAGAACATGAATACGAGGGGTGCCCGGCCACAGGCCGGGCACTTGGGTTCAGTTCAGTCAAAAATTATATATTATTCACTATTATTTATATTTGAATGAGAATGAAAAATAGCAATTATTTTGAATAGTTTTCAGAATGAGACAGACGGGTGTGGTAGGGTAAAATCTCCAATTTAAAGTTCCCTTATTGCGTATATGTTATGTGTGTTTGCATAGTAGTTTACTATAATGGTAAGCGGTTCGTGTAACGATCTTGCGCGTCTATATTTACAAGTGTGTGGGCAGTTCGTGTATTGATTATTCGATGACGAGACCTCGTAAGAGTCCCGTATCGTTATTTTTCGTCCCTACCTACCCGTACCTCCCCCCCCGTGCAGGGAGTGGGTAATTTGCGCGCCTGCTGCCTTCCTTGGATGTGGTAGCAGTTTCTCAGGCTCCCTCACCGGAATCGAACCCTGATTCCCCGTTACCCGCGACAAACAATGGTAGTCGCAGAAACTCATTCCGATTACGAGACCTCGTAAGAGTCCCGCGTATCGTTATTTTTCGTCACTACCTACCCCCCCCTACCTCCCCCCGTGCGGGGTACAATATTGATATGATATTAAAAAAATAACATAATAAAAGACCACCACTTTTATAGAGACATAACGCCACATAATTATAAAAAGTATAGTGTGTGGATCTAATCAACCACCACTGGCACCAGACCCTCAATGCCCTTAAATTTTACCTCGTTAAAATATTTAAAGTGTACTCATTCCGATTGCGAGACCTCGTAAGAGTCCCGTATCGTTATTTTTCGTCACTACCTACCCGTACCTCCCCCCTGTGCGGGGTACAATATT
This sequence comes from Pararge aegeria, assembly GCF_905163445.1. Taxonomy (NCBI): domain Eukaryota; kingdom Metazoa; phylum Arthropoda; class Insecta; order Lepidoptera; family Nymphalidae; genus Pararge; species Pararge aegeria. The sequence goes on from NC_053186.1 coordinate 20,197,211, forward strand.
GATATGATATTAAAATAATACCATTAATAAATAACATAATAAAAGACCACCACTTTTATAGAGACATAACGCCACTGTGTGGCGCCGCCATCAGTCTCCTTAGACTCGGTACTTTGTCGTCGCCGTCGACTTCGCACCTTCGCCCCATATAGTAGTGGCGCGGCGCGACGGGCCTAATGTGTAAGTGAAAAAAAAAAAAAAATTAAATTAATTGTTATTTTACAATATCTTCTAATATGAATAAGAGTACTTTGTATTGGTACGTTTTGTTTTTTGTTTTTTTTTTTTTAAACGGAACTGAACCTAAGTGACCGGCCTGCGGCCGGGCACCCGTCTTATTCATGTTCTAACCTAACCTAACCTATCCAAACCTTTTAAAACTAGTTTGGATTCCTTTAGACCTCAGCCCACCGGCAACTACGACTAACTAAACACTAGCTATCTGGCTATCTGGCTTTCATCAGTGCATCAACAGCAGCATAACTAGTATTAAAATAGTAATGAGTTTTTATTAATGCATATATTCACATTAAATCTTGAATCTAAAGTCTAAAGGTGTCAAAACTAGATTTAGGTTAGGTTAGGTTAGGTTAGAACATGAATACGAGGGGTGCCCGGCCACAGGCCGGGCACTTGGGTTCAGTTCAGTCAAAAATTATATATTATTCACTATTATTTATATTTGAATGAGAATGAAAAATAGCAATTATTTTGAATAGTTTTCAGAATGAGACAGACGGGTGTGGTAGGGTAAAATCTCCAATTTAAAGTTCCCTTATTGCGTATATGTTATGTGTGTTTGCATAGTAGTTTACTATAATGGTAAGCGGTTCGTGTAACGATCTTGCGCGTCTATATTTACAAGTGTGTGGGCAGTTCGTGTATTGATTATTCGATGGCGAGACCTCGTAAGAGTCCCGTATCGTTATTTTTCGTCCCTACCTACCCGTACCTCCCCCCCCCGTGCAGGGAGTGGGTAATTTGCGCGCCTGCTGCCTTCCTTGGATGTGGTAGCAGTTTCTCAGGCTCCCTCACCGGAATCGAACCCTGATTCCCCGTTACCCGCGACAAACAATGGTAGTCGCAGAAACTCATTCCGATTACGAGACCTCGTAAGAGTCCCGCGTATCGTTATTTTTCGTCACTACCTACCCCCCCCTACCTCCCCCCGTGCGGGGTACAATATTGATATGATATTAAATAAATAACATAATAAAAGACCACCACTTTTATAGAGACATAACGCCACATAATTATAAAAAGTATAGTGTGTGGATCTAATCAACCACCACTGGCACCAGACCCTCAATGCCCTTAAATTTTACCTCGTTAAAATATTTAAAGTGTACTCATTCCGATTGCGAGACCTCGTAAGAGTCCCGTATCGTTATTTTTCGTCACTACCTACCCGTACCTCCCCCCTGTGCGGGGTACAATATTGATATGATATTAAAATAATACCATTAATAAATAACATAATAAAAGACCACCACTTTTATAGAGACATAACGCCACTGTGTGGCGCCGCCATCAGTCTCCTTAGACTCGGTACTTTGTCGTCGCCGTCGACTTCGCACCTTCGCCCCATATAGTAGTGGCGCGGCGCGACGGGCCTAATGTGTAAGTGAAAAAAAAAAAAAAATTAAATTAATTGTTATTTTACAATATCTTCTAATATGAATAAGAGTACTTTGTATTGGTACGTTTTGTTTTTTGTTTTTTTTTTTTTTTAAACGGAACTGAACCTAAGTGACCGGCCTGCGGCCGGGCACCCGTCTTATTCATGTTCTAACCTATCCAAACCTTTTAAAACTAGTTTGGATTCCTTTAGACCTCAGCCCACCGGCAACTACGACTAACTAAACACTGATCTAGCTATCTGGCTTTCATCAGTGCATCAACAGCAGCATAACTAGTATTAAAATAGTAATGAGTTTTTATTAATGCATATATTCACATTAAATCTTGAATCTAAAGTCTAAAGGTGTCAAAACTAGATTTAGGTTAGGTTAGGTTAGAACATGAATACGAGGGGTGCCCGGCCACAGGCCGGGCACTTGGGTTCAGTTCAGTCAAAAATTATATATTATTCACTATTATTTATATTTGAATGAGAATGAAAAATAGCAATTATTTTGAATAGTTTTCAGAATGAGACAGACGGGTGTGGTAGGGTAAAATCTCCAATTTAAAGTTCCCTTATTGCGTATATGTTATGTGTGTTTGCATAGTAGTTTACTATAATGGTAAGCGGTTCGTGTAACGATCTTGCGCGTCTATATTTACAAGTGTGTGGGCAGTTCGTGTATTGATTATTCGATGACGAGACCTCGTAAGAGTCCCGTATCGTTATTTTTCGTCCCTACCTACCCGTACCTCCCCCCCCCCGTGCAGGGAGTGGGTAATTTGCGCGCCTGCTGCCTTCCTTGGATGTGGTAGCAGTTTCTCAGGCTCCCTCACCGGAATCGAACCCTGATTCCCCGTTACCCGCGACAAACAATGGTAGTCGCAGAAACTCATTCCGATTACGAGACCTCGTAAGAGTCCCGCGTATCGTTATTTTTCGTCACTACCTACCCCCCTACCTCCCCCCGTGCGGGGTACAATATTGATATGATATTAAATAAATAACATAATAAAAGACCACCACTTTTATAGAGACATAACGCCACATAATTATAAAAAGTATAGTGTGTGGATCTAATCAACCACCACTGGCACCAGACCCTCAATGCCCTTAAATTTTACCTCGTTAAAATATTAGAAGTGTACTCATTCCGATTGCGAGACCTCGTAAGAGTCCCGTATCGTTATTTTTCGTCACTACCTACCCGTACCTCCCCCCTGTGCGGGGTACAATATTGATATGATATTAAAATAATACCATTAATAAATAACATAATAAAAGACCACCACTTTTATAGAGACATAACGCCACTGTGTGGCGCCGCCATCAGTCTCCTTAGACTCGGTACTTTGTCGTCGCCGTCGACTTCGCACCTTCGCCCCATATAGTAGTGGCGCGGCGCGACGGGCCTAATGTGTAAGTGAAAAAAAAAAAAAAATTAAATTAATTGTTATTTTACAATATCTTCTAATATGAATAAGAGTACTTTGTATTGGTACGTTTTGTTTTTTGTTTTTTTTTTTTTTTTTTTAAACGGAACTGAACCTAAGTGACCGGCCTGCGGCCGGGCACCCGTCTTATTCATGTTCTAACCTAACCTAACCTATCCAAACCTTTTAAAACTAGTTTGGATTCCTTTAGACCTCAGCCCACCGGCAACTACGACTAACTAAACACTAGCTATCTGGCTATCTGGCTTTCATCAGTGCATCAACAGCAGCATAACTAGTATTAAAATAGTAATGAGTTTTTATTAATGCATATATTCACATTAAATCTTGAATCTAAAGTCTAAAGGTGTCAAAACTAGATTTAGGTTAGGTTAGGTTAGAACATGAATACGAGGGGTGCCCGGCCACAGGCCGGGCACTTGGGTTCAGTTCAGTCAAAAATTATATATTATTTACTATTATTTATATTTGAATGAGAATGAAAAATAGCAATTATTTTGAATAGTTTTCAGAATGAGACAGACGGGTGTGGTAGGGTAAAATCTCCAATTTAAAGTTCCCTTATTGCGTATATGTTATGTGTGTTTGCATAGTAGTTTACTATAATGGTAAGCGGTTCGTGTAACGATCTTGCGCGTCTATATTTACAAGTGTGTGGGCAGTTCGTGTATTGATTATTCGATGACGAGACCTCGTAAGAGTCCCGTATCGTTATTTTTCGTCCCTACCTACCCGTACCTCCCCCCCCCGTGCAGGGAGTGGGTAATTTGCGCGCCTGCTGCCTTCCTTGGATGTGGTAGCAGTTTCTCAGGCTCCCTCACCGGAATCGAACCCTGATTCCCCGTTACCCGCGACAAACAATGGTAGTCGCAGAAACTCATTCCGATTACGAGACCTCGTAAGAGTCCCGCGTATCGTTATTTTTCGTCACTACCTACCCCCCTACCTCCCCCCGTGCGGGGTACAATATTGATATGATATTAAATAAATAACATAATAAAAGACCACCACTTTTATAGAGACATAACGCCACATAATTATAAAAAGTATAGTGTGTGGATCTAATCAACCACCACTGGCACCAGACCCTCAATGCCCTTAAATTTTACCTCGTTAAAATATTTAAAGTGTACTCATTCCGATTGCGAGACCTCGTAAGAGTCCCGTATCGTTATTTTTCGTCACTACCTACCCGTACCTCCCCCCTGTGCGGGGTACAATATTGATATGATATTAAAATAATACCATTAATAAATAACATAATAAAAGACCACCACTTTTATAGAGACATAACGCCACTGTGTGGCGCCGCCATCAGTCTCCTTAGACTCGGTACTTTGTCGTCGCCGTCGACTTCGCACCTTCGCCCCATATAGTAGTGGCGCGGCGCGACGGGCCTAATGTGTAAGTGAAAAAAAAAAAAAAATTAAATTAATTGTTATTTTACAATATCTTCTAATATGAATAAGAGTACTTTGTATTGGTACGTTTTGTTTTTTGTTTTTTTTTTTTTTTAAACGGAACTGAACCTAAGTGACCGGCCTGCGGCCGGGCACCCGTCTTATTCATGTTCTAACCTATCCAAACCTTTTAAAACTAGTTTGGATTCCTTTAGACCTCAGCCCACCGGCAACTACGACTAACTAAACACTGATCTAGCTATCTGGCTTTCATCAGTGCATCAACAGCAGCATAACTAGTATTAAAATAGTAATGAGTTTTTATTAATGCATATATTCACATTAAATCTTGAATCTAAAGTCTAAAGGTGTCAAAACTAGATTTAGGTTAGGTTAGGTTAGAACATGAATACGAGGGGTGCCCGGCCACAGGCCGGGCACTTGGGTTCAGTTCAGTCAAAAATTATATATTATTCACTATTATTTATATTTGAATGAGAATGAAAAATAGCAATTATTTTGAATAGTTTTCAGAATGAGACAGACGGGTGTGGTAGGGTAAAATATCCAATTTAAAGTTCCCTTATTGCGTATATGTTATGTGTGTTTGCATAGTAGTTTACTATAATGGTAAGCGGTTCGTGTAACGATCTTGCGCGTCTATATTTACAAGTGTGTGGGCAGTTCGTGTATTGATTATTCGATGACGAGACCTCGTAAGAGTCCCGTATCGTTATTTTTCGTCCCTACCTACCCGTACCTCCCCCCCCCGTGCAGGGAGTGGGTAATTTGCGCGCCTGCTGCCTTCCTTGGATGTGGTAGCAGTTTCTCAGGCTCCCTCACCGGAATCGAACCCTGATTCCCCGTTACCCGCGACAAACAATGGTAGTCGCAGAAACTCATTCCGATTACGAGACCTCGTAAGAGTCCCGCGTATCGTTATTTTTCGTCACTACCTACCCCCCTACCTCCCCCCGTGCGGGGTACAATATTGATATGATATTAAATAAATAACATAATAAAAGACCACCACTTTTATAGAGACATAACGCCACATAATTATAAAAAGTATAGTGTGTGGATCTAATCAACCACCACTGGCACCAGACCCTCAATGCCCTTAAATTTTACCTCGTTAAAATATTTAAAGTGTACTCATTCCGATTGCGAGACCTCGTAAGAGTCCCGTATCGTTATTTTTCGTCACTACCTACCCGTACCTCCCCCCTGTGCGGGGTACAATATTGATATGATATTAAAATAATACCATTAATAAATAACATAATAAAAGACCACCACTTTTATAGAGACATAACGCCACTGTGTGGCGCCGCCATCAGTCTCCTTAGACTCGGTACTTTGTCGTCGCCGTCGACTTCGCACCTTCGCCCCATATAGTAGTGGCGCGGCGCGACGGGCCTAATGTGTAAGTGAAAAAAAAAAAAAAATTAAATTAATTGTTATTTTACAATATCTTCTAATATGAATAAGAGTACTTTGTATTGGTACGTTTTGTTTTTTGTTTTTTTTTTTTTTTAAACGGAACTGAACCTAAGTGACCGGCCTGCGGCCGGGCACCCGTCTTATTCATGTTCTAACCTATCCAAACCTTTTAAAACTAGTTTGGATTCCTTTAGACCTCAGCCCACCGGCAACTACGACTAACTAAACACTGATCTAGCTATCTGGCTTTCATCAGTGCATCAACAGCAGCATAACTAGTATTAAAATAGTAATGAGTTTTTATTAATGCATATATTCACATTAAATCTTGAATCTAAAGTCTAAAGGTGTCAAAACTAGATTTAGGTTAGGTTAGGTTAGAACATGAATACGAGGGGTGCCCGGCCACAGGCCGGGCACTTGGGTTCAGTTCAGTCAAAAATTATATATTATTTACTATTATTTATATTTGAATGAGAATGAAAAATAGCAATTATTTTGAATAGTTTTCAGAATGAGACAGACGGGTGTGGTAGGGTAAAATCTCCAATTTAAAGTTCCCTTATTGCGTATATGTTATGTGTGTTTGCATAGTAGTTTACTATAATGGTAAGCGGTTCGTGTAACGATCTTGCGCGTCTATATTTACAAGTGTGTGGGCAGTTCGTGTATTGATTATTCGATGACGAGACCTCGTAAGAGTCCCGTATCGTTATTTTTCGTCCCTACCTACCCGTACCTCCCCCCCCCCCGTGCAGGGAGTGGGTAATTTGCGCGCCTGCTGCCTTCCTTGGATGTGGTAGCAGTTTCTCAGGCTCCCTCACCGGAATCGAACCCTGATTCCCCGTTACCCGCGACAAACAATGGTAGTCGCAGAAACTCATTCCGATTACGAGACCTCGTAAGAGTCCCGCGTATCGTTATTTTTCGTCACTACCTACCCCCCTACCTCCCCCCGTGCGGGGTACAATATTGATATGATATTAAATAAATAACATAATAAAAGACCACCACTTTTATAGAGACATAACGCCACATAATTATAAAAAGTATAGTGTGTGGATCTAATCAACCACCACTGGCACCAGACCCTCAATGCCCTTAAATTTTACCTCGTTAAAATATTTAAAGTGTACTCATTCCGATTGCGAGACCTCGTAAGAGTCCCGTATCGTTATTTTTCGTCACTACCTACCCGTACCTCCCCCCTGTGCGGGGTACAATATTGATATGATATTAAAATAATACCATTAATAAATAACATAATAAAAGACCACCACTTTTATAGAGACATAACGCCACTGTGTGGCGCCGCCATCAGTCTCCTTAGACTCGGTACTTTGTCGTCGCCGTCGACTTCGCACCTTCGCCCCATATAGTAGTGGCGCGGCGCGACGGGCCTAATGTGTAAGTGAAAAAAAAAAAAAAATTAAATTAATTGTTATTTTACAATATCTTCTAATATGAATAAGAGTACTTTGTATTGGTACGTTTTGTTTTTTGTTTTTTTTTTTTTTTTTTTAAACGGAACTGAACCTAAGTGACCGGCCTGCGGCCGGGCACCCGTCTTATTCATGTTCTAACCTATCCAAACCTTTTAAAACTAGTTTGGATTCCTTTAGACCTCAGCCCACCGGCAACTACGACTAACTAAACACTGATCTAGCTATCTGGCTTTCATCAGTGCATCAACAGCAGCATAACTAGTATTAAAATAGTAATGAGTTTTTATTAATGCATATATTCACATTAAATCTTGAATCTAAAGTCTAAAGGTGTCAAAACTAGATTTAGGTTAGGTTAGGTTAGAACATGAATACGAGGGGTGCCCGGCCACAGGCCGGGCACTTGGGTTCAGTTCAGTCAAAAATTATATATTATTCACTATTATTTATATTTGAATGAGAATGAAAAATAGCAATTATTTTGAATAGTTTTCAGAATGAGACAGACGGGTGTGGTAGGGTAAAATATCCAATTTAAAGTTCCCTTATTGCGTATATGTTATGTGTGTTTGCATAGTAGTTTACTATAATGGTAAGCGGTTCGTGTAACGATCTTGCGCGTCTATATTTACAAGTGTGTGGGCAGTTCGTGTATTGATTATTCGATGACGAGACCTCGTAAGAGTCCCGTATCGTTATTTTTCGTCCCTACCTACCCGTACCTCCCCCCCCCCCGTGCAGGGAGTGGGTAATTTGCGCGCCTGCTGCCTTCCTTGGATGTGGTAGCAGTTTCTCAGGCTCCCTCACCGGAATCGAACCCTGATTCCCCGTTACCCGCGACAAACAATGGTAGTCGCAGAAACTCATTCCGATTACGAGACCTCGTAAGAGTCCCGCGTATCGTTATTTTTCGTCACTACCTACCCCCCTACCTCCCCCCGTGCGGGGTACAATATTGATATGATATTAAATAAATAACATAATAAAAGACCACCACTTTTATAGAGACATAACGCCACATAATTATAAAAAGTATAGTGTGTGGATCTAATCAACCACCACTGGCACCAGACCCTCAATGCCCTTAAATTTTACCTCGTTAAAATATTTAAAGTGTACTCATTCCGATTGCGAGACCTCGTAAGAGTCCCGTATCGTTATTTTTCGTCACTACCTACCCGTACCTCCCCCCTGTGCGGGGTACAATATTGATATGATATTAAAATAATACCATTAATAAATAACATAATAAAAGACCACCACTTTTATAGAGACATAACGCCACTGTGTGGCGCCGCCATCAGTCTCCTTAGACTCGGTACTTTGTCGTCGCCGTCGACTTCGCACCTTCGCCCCATATAGTAGTGGCGCGGCGCGACGGGCCTAATGTGTAAGTGAAAAAAAAAAAAAAATTAAATTAATTGTTATTTTACAATATCTTCTAATATGAATAAGAGTACTTTGTATTGGTACGTTTTGTTTTTTGTTTTTTTTTTTTTTAAACGGAACTGAACCTAAGTGACCGGCCTGCGGCCGGGCACCCGTCTTATTCATGTTCTAACCTAACCTAACCTATCCAAACCTTTTAAAACTAGTTTGGATTCCTTTAGACCTCAGCCCACCGGCAACTACGACTAACTAAACACTGATCTAGCTATCTGGCTTTCATCAGTGCATCAACAGCAGCATAACTAGTATTAAAATAGTAATGAGTTTTTATTAATGCATATATTCACATTAAATCTTGAATCTAAAGTCTAAAGGTGTCAAAACTAGATTTAGGTTAGGTTAGGTTAGAACATGAATACGAGGGGTGCCCGGCCACAAGCCGGGCACTTGGGTTCAGTTCAGTCAAAAATTATATATTATTCACTATTATTTATATTTGAATGAGAATGAAAAATAGCAATTATTTTGAATAGTTTTCAGAATGAGACAGACGGGTGTGGTAGGGTAAAATCTCCAATTTAAAGTTCCCTTATTGCGTATATGTTATGTGTGTTTGCATAGTAGTTTACTATAATGGTAAGCGGTTCGTGTAACGATCTTGCGCGTCTATATTTACAAGTGTGTGGGCAGTTCGTGTATTGATTATTCGATGACGAGACCTCGTAAGAGTCCCGTATCGTTATTTTTCGTCCCTACCTACCCGTACCTCCCCCCCCCGTGCAGGGAGTGGGTAATTTGCGCGCCTGCTGCCTTCCTTGGATGTGGTAGCAGTTTCTCAGGCTCCCTCACCGGAATCGAACCCTGATTCCCCGTTACCCGCGACAAACAATGGTAGTCGCAGAAACTCATTCCGATTACGAGACCTCGTAAGAGTCCCGCGTATCGTTATTTTTCGTCACTACCTACCCCCCCCTACCTCCCCCCGTGCGGGGTACAATATTGATATGATATTAAATAAATAACATAATAAAAGACCACCACTTTTATAGAGACATAACGCCACATAATTATAAAAAGTATAGTGTGTGGATCTAATCAACCACCACTGGCACCAGACCCTCAATGCCCTTAAATTTTACCTCGTTAAAATATTTAAAGTGTACTCATTCCGATTGCGAGACCTCGTAAGAGTCCCGTATCGTTATTTTTCGTCACTACCTACCCGTACCTCCCCCCTGTGCGGGGTACAATATTGATATGATATTAAAATAATACCATTAATAAATAACATAATAAAAGACCACCACTTTTATAGAGACATAACGCCACTGTGTGGCGCCGCCATCAGTCTCCTTAGACTCGGTACTTTGTCGTCGCCGTCGACTTCGCACCTTCGCCCCATATAGTAGTGGCGCGGCGCGACGGGCCTAATGTGTAAGTGAAAAAAAAAAAAAATTAAATTAATTGTTATTTTACAATATCTTCTAATATGAATAAGAGTACTTTGTATTGGTACGTTTTGTTTTTTGTTTTTTTTTTTTTTTAAACGGAACTGAACCTAAGTGACCGGCCTGCGGCCGGGCACCCGTCTTATTCATGTTCTAACCTAACCTAACCTATCCAAACCTTTTAAAACTAGTTTGGATTCCTTTAGACCTCAGCCCACCGGCAACTACGACTAACTAAACACTAGCTATCTGGCTATCTGGCTTTCATCAGTGCATCAACAGCAGCATAACTAGTATTAAAATAGTAATGAGTTTTTATTAATGCATATATTCACATTAAATCTTGAATCTAAAGTCTAAAGGTGTCAAAACTAGATTTAGGTTAGGTTAGGTTAGAACATGAATACGAGGGGTGCCCGGCCACAGGCCGGGCACTTGGGTTCAGTTCAGTCAAAAATTATATATTATTCACTATTATTTATATTTGAATGAGAATGAAAAATAGCAATTATTTTGAATAGTTTTCAGAATGAGACAGACGGGTGTGGTAGGGTAAAATCTCCAATTTAAAGTTCCCTTATTGCGTATATGTTATGTGTGTTTGCATAGTAGTTTACTATAATGGTAAGCGGTTCGTGTAACGATCTTGCGCGTCTATATTTACAAGTGTGTGGGCAGTTCGTGTATTGATTATTCGATGACGAGACCTCGTAAGAGTCCCGTATCGTTATTTTTCGTCCCTACCTACCCGTACCTCCCCCCCCCGTGCAGGGAGTGGGTAATTTGCGCGCCTGCTGCCTTCCTTGGATGTGGTAGCAGTTTCTCAGGCTCCCTCACCGGAATCGAACCCTGATTCCCCGTTACCCGCGACAAACAATGGTAGTCGCAGAAACTCATTCCGATTACGAGACCTCGTAAGAGTCCCGCGTATCGTTATTTTTCGTCACTACCTACCCCCCCCTACCTCCCCCCGTGCGGGGTACAATATTGATATGATATTAAATAAATAACATAATAAAAGACCACCACTTTTATAGAGACATAACGCCACATAATTATAAAAAGTATAGTGTGTGGATCTAATCAACCACCACTGGCACCAGACCCTCAATGCCCTTAAATTTTACCTCGTTAAAATATTTAAAGTGTACTCATTCCGATTGCGAGACCTCGTAAGAGTCCCGTATCGTTATTTTTCGTCACTACCTACCCGTACCTCCCCCCTGTGCGGGGTAGAATATTGATATGATATTAAAATAATACCATTAATAAATAACATAATAAAAGACCACCACTTTTATAGAGACATAACGCCACTGTGTGGCGCCGCCATCAGTCTCCTTAGACTCGGTACTTTGTCGTCGCCGTCGACTTCGCACCTTCGCCCCATATAGTAGTGGCGCGGCGCGACGGGCCTAATGTGTAAGTGAAAAAAAAAAAAAATTAAATTAATTGTTATTTTACAATATCTTCTAATATGAATAAGAGTACTTTGTATTGGTACGTTTTGTTTTTTGTTTTTTTTTTTTTTAAACGGAACTGAACCTAAGTGACCGGCCTGCGGCCGGGCACCCGTCTTATTCATGTTCTAACCTAACCTAACCTATCCAAACCTTTTAAAACTAGTTTGGATTCCTTTAGACCTCAGCCCACCGGCAACTACGACTAACTAAACACTAGCTATCTGGCTATCTGGCTTTCATCAGTGCATCAACAGCAGCATAACTAGTATTAAAATAGTAATGAGTTTTTATTAATGCATATATTCACATTAAATCTTGAATCTAAAGTCTAAAGGTGTCAAAACTAGATTTAGGTTAGGTTAGGTTAGAACATGAATACGAGGGGTGCCCGGCCACAGGCCGGGCACTTGGGTTCAGTTCAGTCAAAAATTATATATTATTTACTATTATTTATATTTGAATGAGAATGAAAAATAGCAATTATTTTGAATAGTTTTCAGAATGAGACAGACGGGTGTGGTAGGGTAAAATCTCCAATTTAAAGTTCCCTTATTGCGTATATGTTATGTGTGTTTGCATAGTAGTTTACTATAATGGTAAGCGGTTCGTGTAACGATCTTGCGCGTCTATATTTACAAGTGTGTGGGCAGTTCGTGTATTGATTATTCGATGACGAGACCTCGTAAGAGTCCCGTATCGTTATTTTTCGTCCCTACCTACCCGTACCTCCCCCCCCGTGCAGGGAGTGGGTAATTTGCGCGCCTGCTGCCTTCCTTGGATGTGGTAGCAGTTTCTCAGGCTCCCTCACCGGAATCGAACCCTGATTCCCCGTTACCCGCGACAAACAATGGTAGTCGCAGAAACTCATTCCGATTACGAGACCTCGTAAGAGTCCCGCGTATCGTTATTTTTCGTCACTACCTACCCCCCTACCTCCCCCCGTGCGGGGTACAATATTGATATGATATTAAATAAATAACATAATAAAAGACCACCACTTTTATAGAGACATAACGCCACATAATTATAAAAAGTATAGTGTGTGGATCTAATCAACCACCACTGGCACCAGACCCTCAATGCCCTTAAATTTTACCTCGTTAAAATATTTAAAGTGTACTCATTCCGATTGCGAGACCTCGTAAGAGTCCCGTATCGTTATTTTTCGTCACTACCTACCCGTACCTCCCCCCTGTGCGGGGTACAATATTGATATGATATCAAAATAATACCATTAATAAATAACATAATAAAAGACCACCACTTTTATAGAGACATAACGCCACTGTGTGGCGCCGCCATCAGTCTCCTTAGACTCGGTACTTTGTCGTCGCCGTCGACTTCGCACCTTCGCCCCATATAGTAGTGGCGCGGCGCGACGGGCCTAATGTGTAAGTGAAAAAAAAAAAAAAATTAAATTAATTGTTATTTTACAATATCTTCTAATATGAATAAGAGTACTTTGTATTGGTACGTTTTGTTTTTTGTTTTTTTTTTTTTTAAACGGAACTGAACCTAAGTGACTAAGACAATACAGAACATGAATAAGACGGGCACCCGTCTTATTCATATTCTAACCTAACCTAACCTATCCAAACCTTTTAAAACTAGTTTGGATTCCTTTAGACCTCAGCCCACCGGCAACTACGACTAACTAAACACTGATCTAGCTATCTGGCTTTCATCAGTGCATCAACAGCAGCATAACTAGTATTAAAATAGTAATGAGTTTTTATTAATGCATATATTCACATTAAATCTTGAATCTAAAGTCTAAAGGTGTCAAAACTAGATTTAGGTTAGGTTAGGTTAGAACATGAATACGAGGGGTGCCCGGCCACGGGCCGGGCACTTGGGTTCAGTTCAGTCAAAAATTATATATTATTCACTATTATTTATATTTGAATGAGAATGAAAAATAGCAATTATTTTGAATAGTTTTCAGAATGAGACAGACGGGTGTGGTAGGGTAAAATCTCCAATTTAAAGTTCCCTTATTGCGTATATGTTATGTGTGTTTGCATAGTAGTTTACTATAATGGTAAGCGGTTCGTGTAACGATCTTGCGCGTCTATATTTACAAGTGTGTGGGCAGTTCGTGTATTGATTATTCGATGACGAGACCTCGTAAGAGTCCCGTATCGTTATTTTTCGTCCCTACCTACCCGTACCTCCCCCCCCCGTGCAGGGAGTGGGTAATTTGCGCGCCTGCTGCCTTCCTTGGATGTTGTAGCAGTTTCTCAGGCTCCCTCACCGGAATCGAACCCTGATTCCCCGTTACCCGCGACAAACAATGGTAGTCGCAGAAACTCATTCCGATTACGAGACCTCGTAAGAGTCCCGCGTATCGTTATTTTTCGTCACTACCTACCCCCCTACCTCCCCCCGTGCGGGGTACAATATTGATATGATATTAAATAAATAACATAATAAAAGACCACCACTTTTATAGAGACATAACGCCACATAATTATAAAAAGTATAGTGTGTGGATCTAATCAACCACCACTGGCACCAGACCCTCAATGCCCTTAAATTTTACCTCGTTAAAATATTTAAAGTGTACTCATTCCGATTGCGAGACCTCGTAAGAGTCCCGTATCGTTATTTTTCGTCACTACCTACCCGTACCTCCCCCCTGTGCGGGGTACAATATTGATATGATATTAAAATAATACCATTAATAAATAACATAATAAAAGACCACCACTTTTATAGAGACATAACGCCACTGTGTGGCGCCGCCATCAGTCTCCTTAGACTCGGTACTTTGTCGTCGCCGTCGACTTCGCACCTTCGCCCCATATAGTAGTGGCGCGACGCGACGGGCCTAATGTGTAAGTGAAAAAAAAAAAAAAATTAAATTAATTGTTATTTTACAATATCTTCTAATATGAATAAGAATACTTTGTATTGGTACGTTTTGTTTTTTGTTTTTTTTTTTTTTAAACGGAACTGAACCTAAGTGACCGGCCTGCGGCCGGGCACCCGTCTTATTCATGTTCTAACCTAACCTAACCTATCCAAACCTTTTAAAACTAGTTTGGATTCCTTTAGACCTCAGCCCACCGGCAACTACGACTAACTAAACACTGATCTAGCTATCTGGCTTTCATCAGTGCATCAACAGCAGCATAACTAGTATTAAAATAGTAATGAGTTTTTATTAATACATATATTCACATTAAATCTTGAATCTAAAGTCTAAAGGTGTCAAAACTAGATTTAGGTTAGGTTAGGTTAGAACATGAATACGAGGGGTGCCCGGCCACAGGCCGGGCACTTGGGTTCAGTTCAGTCAAAAATTATATATTATTCACTATTATTTATATTTGAATGAGAATGAAAAATAGCAATTATTTTGAATAGTTTTCAGAATGAGACAGACGGGTGTGGTAGGGTAAAATCTCCAATTTAAAGTTCCCTTATTGCGTATATGTTATGTGTGTTTGCATAGTAGTTTACTATAATGGTAAGCGGTTCGTGTAACGATCTTGCGCGTCTATATTTACAAGTGTGTGGGCAGTTCGTGTATTGATTATTCGATGACGAGACCTCGTAAGAGTCCCGTATCGTTATTTTTCGTCCCTACCTACCCGTACCTCCCCCCCCCGTGCAGGGAGTGGGTAATTTGCGCGCCTGCTGCCTTCCTTGGATGTGGTAGCAGTTTCTCAGGCTCCCTCACCGGAATCGAACCCTGATTCCCCGTTACCCGCGACAAACAATGGTAGTCGCAGAAACTCATTCCGATTACGAGACCTCGTAAGAGTCCCGCGTATCGTTATTTTTCGTCACTACCTACCCCCCCCTACCTCCCCCCGTGCGGGGTACAATATTGATATGATATTAAATAAATAACATAATAAAAGACCACCACTTTTATAGAGACATAACGCCACATAATTATAAAAAGTATAGTGTGTGGATCTAATCAACCACCACTGGCACCAGACCCTCAATGCCCTTAAATTTTACCTCGTTAAAATATTTAAAGTGTACTCATTCCGATTGCGAGACCTCGTAAGAGTCCCGTATCGTTATTTTTCGTCACTACCTACCCGTACCTCCCCCCTGTGCGGGGTACAATATTGATATGATATTAAAATAATACCATTAATAAATAACATAATAAAAGACCACCACTTTTATAGAGACATAACGCCACTGTGTGGCGCCGCCATCAGTCTCCTTAGACTCGGTACTTTGTCGTCGCCGTCGACTTCGCACCTTCGCCCCATATAGTAGTGGCGCGGCGCGACGGGCCTAATGTGTAAGTGAAAAAAAAAAAAAAATTAAATTAATTGTTATTTTACAATATCTTCTAATATGAATAAGAGTACTTTGTATTGGTACGTTTTGTTTTTTGTTTTTTTTTTTTTTAAACGGAACTGAACCTAAGTGACCGGCCTGCGGCCGGGCACCCGTCTTATTCATGTTCTAACCTAACCTAACCTATCCAAACCTTTTAAAACTAGTTTGGATTCCTTTAGACCTCAGCCCACCGGCAACTACGACTAACTAAACACTGATCTAGCTATCTGGCTTTCATCAGTGCATCAACAGCAGCATAACTAGTATTAAAATAGTAATGAGTTTTTATTAATGCATATATTCACATTAAATCTTGAATCTAAAGTCTAAAGGTGTCAAAACTAGATTTAGGTTAGGTTAGGTTAGAACATGAATACGAGGGGTGCCCGGCCACAGGCCGGGCACTTGGGTTCAGTTCAGTCAAAAATTATATATTATTCACTATTATTTATATTTGAATGAGAATGAAAAATAGCAATTATTTTGAATAGTTTTCAGAATGAGACAGACGGGTGTGGTAGGGTAAAATCTCCAATTTAAAGTTCCCTTATTGCGTATATGTTATGTGTGTTTGCATAGTAGTTTACTATAATGGTAAGCGGTTCGTGTAACGATCTTGCGCGTCTATATTTACAAGTGTGTGGGCAGTTCGTGTATTGATTATTCGATGACGAGACCTCGTAAGAGTCCCGTATCGTTATTTTTCGTCCCTACCTACCCGTACCTCCCCCCCCCGTGCAGGGAGTGGGTAATTTGCGCGCCTGCTGCCTTCCTTGGATGTGGTAGCAGTTTCTCAGGCTCCCTCACCGGAATCGAACCCTGATTCCCCGTTACCCGC
The DNA here is from genome assembly GCF_905163445.1 of Pararge aegeria. NCBI lineage: Eukaryota > Metazoa > Arthropoda > Insecta > Lepidoptera > Nymphalidae > Pararge > Pararge aegeria. The sequence goes on from NC_053186.1 coordinate 20,214,026, forward strand.
GACAAACAATGGTAGTCGCAGAAACTCATTCCGATTACGAGACCTCGTAAGAGTCCCGCGTATCGTTATTTTTCGTCACTACCTACCCCCCTACCTCCCCCCGTGCGGGGTACAATATTGATATGATATTAAATAAATAACATAATAAAAGACCACCACTTTTATAGAGACATAACGCCACATAATTATAAAAAGTATAGTGTGTGGATCTAATCAACCACCACTGGCACCAGACCCTCAATGCCCTTAAATTTTACCTCGTTAAAATATTTAAAGTGTACTCATTCCGATTGCGAGACCTCGTAAGAGTCCCGTATCGTTATTTTTCGTCACTACCTACCCGTACCTCCCCCCTGTGCGGGGTACAATATTGATATGATATCAAAATAATACCATTAATAAATAACATAATAAAAGACCACCACTTTTATAGAGACATAACGCCACTGTGTGGCGCCGCCATCAGTCTCCTTAGACTCGGTACTTTGTCGTCGCCGTCGACTTCGCACCTTCGCCCCATATAGTAGTGGCGCGGCGCGACGGGCCTAATGTGTAAGTGAAAAAAAAAAAAAAATTAAATTAATTGTTATTTTACAATATCTTCTAATATGAATAAGAGTACTTTGTATTGGTACGTTTTGTTTTTTGTTTTTTTTTTTTTTTAAACGGAACTGAACCTAAGTGACCGGCCTGCGGCCGGGCACCCGTCTTATTCATGTTCTAACCTATCCAAACCTTTTAAAACTAGTTTGGATTCCTTTAGACCTCAGCCCACCGGCAACTACGACTAACTAAACACTGATCTAGCTATCTGGCTTTCATCAGTGCATCAACAGCAGCATAACTAGTATTAAAATAGTAATGAGTTTTTATTAATGCATATATTCACATTAAATCTTGAATCTAAAGTCTAAAGGTGTCAAAACTAGATTTAGGTTAGGTTAGGTTAGAACATGAATACGAGGGGTGCCCGGCCACAGGCCGGGCACTTGGGTTCAGTTCAGTCAAAAATTATATATTATTCACTATTATTTATATTTGAATGAGAATGAAAAATAGCAATTATTTTGAATAGTTTTCAGAATGAGACAGACGGGTGTGGTAGGGTAAAATCTCCAATTTAAAGTTCCCTTATTGCGTATATGTTATGTGTGTTTGCATAGTAGTTTACTATAATGGTAAGCGGTTCGTGTAACGATCTTGCGCGTCTATATTTACAAGTGTGTGGGCAGTTCGTGTATTGATTATTCGATGACGAGACCTCGTAAGAGTCCCGTATCGTTATTTTTCGTCCCTACCTACCCGTACCTCCCCCCCCCGTGCAGGGAGTGGGTAATTTGCGCGCCTGCTGCCTTCCTTGGATGTGGTAGCAGTTTCTCAGGCTCCCTCACCGGAATCGAACCCTGATTCCCCGTTACCCGCGACAAACAATGGTAGTCGCAGAAACTCATTCCGATTACGAGACCTCGTAAGAGTCCCGCGTATCGTTATTTTTCGTCACTACCTACCCCCCTACCTCCCCCCGTGCGGGGTACAATATTGATATGATATTAAATAAATAACATAATAAAAGACCACCACTTTTATAGAGACATAACGCCACATAATTATAAAAAGTATAGTGTGTTGATCTAATCAACCACCACTGGCACCAGACCCTCAATGCCCTTAAATTTTACCTCGTTAAAATATTTAAAGTGTACTCATTCCGATTGCGAGACCTCGTAAGAGTCCCGTATCGTTATTTTTCGTCACTACCTACCCGTACCTCCCCCCTGTGCGGGGTACAATATTGATATGATATCAAAATAATACCATTAATAAATAACATAATAAAAGACCACCACTTTTATAGAGACATAACGCCACTGTGTGGCGCCGCCATCAGTCTCCTTAGACTCGGTACTTTGTCGTCGCCGTCGACTTCGCACCTTCGCCCCATATAGTAGTGGCGCGGCGCGACGGGCCTAATGTGTAAGTGAAAAAAAAAAAAAAATTAAATTAATTGTTATTTTACAATATCTTCTAATATGAATAAGAGTACTTTGTATTGGTACGTTTTGTTTTTTGTTTTTTTTTTTTTTTAAACGGAACTGAACCTAAGTGACCGGCCTGCGGCCGGGCACCCGTCTTATTCATGTTCTAACCTATCCAAACCTTTTAAAACTAGTTTGGATTCCTTTAGACCTCAGCCCACCGGCAACTACGACTAACTAAACACTGATCTAGCTATCTGGCTTTCATCAGTGCATCAACAGCAGCATAACTAGTATTAAAATAGTAATGAGTTTTTATTAATGCATATATTCACATTAAATCTTGAATCTAAAGTCTAAAGGTGTCAAAACTAGATTTAGGTTAGGTTAGGTTAGAACATGAATACGAGGGGTGCCCGGCCACAGGCCGGGCACTTGGGTTCAGTTCAGTCAAAAATTATATATTATTCACTATTATTTATATTTGAATGAGAATGAAAAATAGCAATTATTTTGAATAGTTTTCAGAATGAGACAGACGGGTGTGGTAGGGTAAAATCTCCAATTTAAAGTTCCCTTATTGCGTATATGTTATGTGTGTTTGCATAGTAGTTTACTATAATGGTAAGCGGTTCGTGTAACGATCTTGCGCGTCTATATTTACAAGTGTGTGGGCAGTTCGTGTATTGATTATTCGATGACGAGACCTCGTAAGAGTCCCGTATCGTTATTTTTCGTCCCTACCTACCCGTACCTCCCCCCCCCGTGCAGGGAGTGGGTAATTTGCGCGCCTGCTGCCTTCCTTGGATGTGGTAGCAGTTTCTCAGGCTCCCTCACCGGAATCGAACCCTGATTCCCCGTTACCCGCGACAAACAATGGTAGTCGCAGAAACTCATTCCGATTACGAGACCTCGTAAGAGTCCCGCGTATCGTTATTTTTCGTCACTACCTACCCCCCTACCTCCCCCCGTGCGGGGTACAATATTGATATGATATTAAATAAATAACATAATAAAAGACCACCACTTTTATAGAGACATAACGCCACATAATTATAAAAAGTATAGTGTGTGGATCTAATCAACCACCACTGGCACCAGACCCTCAATGCCCTTAAATTTTACCTCGTTAAAATATTTAAAGTGTACTCATTCCGATTGCGAGACCTCGTAAGAGTCCCGTATCGTTATTTTTCGTCACTACCTACCCGTACCTCCCCCCTGTGCGGGGTACAATATTGATATGATATTAAAATAATACCATTAATAAATAACATAATAAAAGACCACCACTTTTATAGAGACATAACGCCACTGTGTGGCGCCGCCATCAGTCTCCTTAGACTCGGTACTTTGTCGTCGCCGTCGACTTCGCACCTTCGCCCCATATAGTAGTGGCGCGGCGCGACGGGCCTAATGTGTAAGTGAAAAAAAAAAAAAAATTAAATTAATTGTTATTTTACAATATCTTCTAATATGAATAAGAGTACTTTGTATTGGTACGTTTTGTTTTTTGTTTTTTTTTTTTTTTAAACGGAACTGAACCTAAGTGACCGGCCTGCGGCCGGGCACCCGTCTTATTCATGTTCTAACCTATCCAAACCTTTTAAAACTAGTTTGGATTCCTTTAGACCTCAGCCCACCGGCAACTACGACTAACTAAACACTGATCTAGCTATCTGGCTTTCATCAGTGCATCAACAGCAGCATAACTAGTATTAAAATAGTAATGAGTTTTTATTAATGCATATATTCACATTAAATCTTGAATCTAAAGTCTAAAGGTGTCAAAACTAGATTTAGGTTAGGTTAGGTTAGAACATGAATACGAGGGGTGCCCGGCCACAGGCCGGGCACTTGGGTTCAGTTCAGTCAAAAATTATATATTATTCACTATTATTTATATTTGAATGAGAATGAAAAATAGCAATTATTTTGAATAGTTTTCAGAATGAGACAGACGGGTGTGGTAGGGTAAAATCTCCAATTTAAAGTTCCCTTATTGCGTATATGTTATGTGTGTTTGCATAGTAGTTTACTATAATGGTAAGCGGTTCGTGTAACGATCTTGCGCGTCTATATTTACAAGTGTGTGGGCAGTTCGTGTATTGATTATTCGATGACGAGACCTCGTAAGAGTCCCGTATCGTTATTTTTCGTCCCTACCTACCCGTACCTCCCCCCCCCGTGCAGGGAGTGGGTAATTTGCGCGCCTGCTGCCTTCCTTGGATGTGGTAGCAGTTTCTCAGGCTCCCTCACCGGAATCGAACCCTGATTCCCCGTTACCCGCGACAAACAATGGTAGTCGCAGAAACTCATTCCGATTACGAGACCTCGTAAGAGTCCCGCGTATCGTTATTTTTCGTCACTACCTACCCCCCCCTACCTCCCCCCGTGCGGGGTACAATATTGATATGATATTAAATAAATAACATAATAAAAGACCACCACTTTTATAGAGACATAACGCCACATAATTATAAAAAGTATAGTGTGTGGATCTAATCAACCACCACTGGCACCAGACCCTCAATGCCCTTAAATTTTACCTCGTTAAAATATTTAAAGTGTACTCATTCCGATTGCGAGACCTCGTAAGAGTCCCGTATCGTTATTTTTCGTCACTACCTACCCGTACCTCCCCCCTGTGCGGGGTACAATATTGATATGATATTAAAATAATACCATTAATAAATAACATAATAAAAGACCACCACTTTTATAGAGACATAACGCCACTGTGTGGCGCCGCCATCAGTCTCCTTAGACTCGGTACTTTGTCGTCGCCGTCGACTTCGCACCTTCGCCCCATATAGTAGTGGCGCGGCGCGACGGGCCTAATGTGTAAGTGAAAAAAAAAAAAAATTAAATTAATTGTTATTTTACAATATCTTCTAATATGAATAAGAGTACTTTGTATTGGTACGTTTTGTTTTTTGTTTTTTTTTTTTTTAAACGGAACTGAACCTAAGTGACCGGCCTGCGGCCGGGCACCCGTCTTATTCATGTTCTAACCTAACCTAACCTATCCAAACCTTTTAAAACTAGTTTGGATTCCTTTAGACCTCAGCCCACCGGCAACTACGACTAACTAAACACTAGCTATCTGGCTATCTGGCTTTCATCAGTGCATCAACAGCAGCATAACTAGTATTAAAATAGTAATGAGTTTTTATTAATGCATATATTCACATTAAATCTTGAATCTAAAGTCTAAAGGTGTCAAAACTAGATTTAGGTTAGGTTAGGTTAGAACATGAATACGAGGGGTGCCCGGCCACAGGCCGGGCACTTGGGTTCAGTTCAGTCAAAAATTATATATTATTCACTATTATTTATATTTGAATGAGAATGAAAAATAGCAATTATTTTGAATAGTTTTCAGAATGAGACAGACGGGTGTGGTAGGGTAAAATCTCCAATTTAAAGTTCCCTTATTGCGTATATGTTATGTGTGTTTGCATAGTAGTTTACTATAATGGTAAGCGGTTCGTGTAACGATCTTGCGCGTCTATATTTACAAGTGTGTGGGCACTTCGTGTATTGATTATTCGATGACGAGACCTCGTAAGAGTCCCGTATCGTTATTTTTCGTCCCTACCTACCCGTACCTCCCCCCCCCGTGCAGGGAGTGGGTAATTTGCGCGCCTGCTGCCTTCCTTGGATGTGGTAGCAGTTTCTCAGGCTCCCTCACCGGAATCGAACCCTGATTCCCCGTTACCCGCGACAAACAATGGTAGTCGCAGAAACTCATTCCGATTACGAGACCTCGTAAGAGTCCCGCGTATCGTTATTTTTCGTCACTACCTACCCCCCTACCTCCCCCCGTGCGGGGTACAATATTGATATGATATTAAATAAATAACATAATAAAAGACCACCACTTTTATAGAGACATAACGCCACATAATTATAAAAAGTATAGTGTGTGGATCTAATCAACCACCACTGGCACCAGACCCTCAATGCCCTTAAATTTTACCTCGTTAAAATATTTAAAGTGTACTCATTCCGATTGCGAGACCTCGTAAGAGTCCCGTATCGTTATTTTTCGTCACTACCTACCCGTACCTCCCCCCTGTGCGGGGTACAATATTGATATGATATTAAAATAATACCATTAATAAATAACATAATAAAAGACCACCACTTTTATAGAGACATAACGCCACTGTGTGGCGCCGCCATCAGTCTCCTTAGACTCGGTACTTTGTCGTCGCCGTCGACTTCGCACCTTCGCCCCATATAGTAGTGGCGCGGCGCGACGGGCCTAATGTGTAAGTGAAAAAAAAAAAAAATTAAATTAATTGTTATTTTACAATATCTTCTAATATGAATAAGAGTACTTTGTATTGGTACGTTTTTTTTTTTGTTTTTTTTTTTTTTAAACGGAACTGAACCTAAGTGACCGGCCTGCGGCCGGGCACCCGTCTTATTCATGTTCTAACCTAACCTAACCTATCCAAACCTTTTAAAACTAGTTTGGATTCCTTTAGACCTCAGCCCACCGGCAACTACGACTAACTAAACACTAGCTATCTGGCTATCTGGCTTTCATCAGTGCATCAACAGCAGCATAACTAGTATTAAAATAGTAATGAGTTTTTATTAATGCATATATTCACATTAAATCTTGAATCTAAAGTCTAAAGGTGTCAAAACTAGATTTAGGTTAGGTTAGGTTAGGTTAGAACATGAATACGAGGGGTGCCCGGCCACAGGCCGGGCACTTGGGTTCAGTTCAGTCAAAAATTATATATTATTCACTATTATTTATATTTGAATGAGAATGAAAAATAGCAATTATTTTGAATAGTTTTCAGAATGAGACAGACGGGTGTGGTAGGGTAAAATCTCCAATTTAAAGTTCCCTTATTGCGTATATGTTATGTGTGTTTGCATAGTAGTTTACTATAATGGTAAGCGGTTCGTGTAACGATCTTGCGCGTCTATATTTACAAGTGTGTGGGCAGTTCGTGTATTGATTATTCGATGACGAGACCTCGTAAGAGTCCCGTATCGTTATTTTTCGTCCCTACCTACCCGTACCTCCCCCCCCCGTGCAGGGAGTGGGTAATTTGCGCGCCTGCTGCCTTCCTTGGATGTGGTAGCAGTTTCTCAGGCTCCCTCACCGGAATCGAACCCTGATTCCCCGTTACCCGCGACAAACAATGGTAGTCGCAGAAACTCATTCCGATTACGAGACCTCGTAAGAGTCCCGCGTATCGTTATTTTTCGTCACTACCTACCCCCCTACCTCCCCCCGTGCGGGGTACAATATTGATATGATATTAAATAAATAACATAATAAAAGACCACCACTTTTATAGAGACATAACGCCACATAATTATAAAAAGTATAGTGTGTGGATCTAATCAACCACCACTGGCACCAGACCCTCAATGCCCTTAAATTTTACCTCGTTAAAATATTTAAAGTGTACTCATTCCGATTGCGAGACCTCGTAAGAGTCCCGTATCGTTATTTTTCGTCACTACCTACCCGTACCTCCCCCCTGTGCGGGGTACAATATTGATATGATATTAAAATAATACCATTAATAAATAACATAATAAAAGACCACCACTTTTATAGAGACATAACGCCACTGTGTGGCGCCGCCATCAGTCTCCTTAGACTCGGTACTTTGTCGTCGCCGTCGACTTCGCACCTTCGCCCCATATAGTAGTGGCGCGACGCGACGGGCCTAATGTGTAAGTGAAAAAAAAAAAAAAATTAAATTAATTGTTATTTTACAATATCTTCTAATATGAATAAGAGTACTTTGTATTGGTACGTTTTGTTTTTTGTTTTTTTTTTTTTTAAACGGAACTGAACCTAAGTGACCGGCCTGCGGCCGGGCACCCGTCTTATTCATGTTCTAACCTAACCTAACCTATCCAAACCTTTTAAAACTAGTTTGGATTCCTTTAGACCTCAGCCCACCGGCAACTACGACTAACTAAACACTGATCTAGCTATCTGGCTTTCATCAGTGCATCAACAGCAGCATAACTAGTATTAAAATAGTAATGAGTTTTTATTAATGCATATATTCACATTAAATCTTGAATCTAAAGTCTAAAGGTGTCAAAACTAGATTTAGGTTAGGTTAGGTTAGAACATGAATACGAGGGGTGCCCGGCCACAGGCCGGGCACTTGGGTTCAGTTCAGTCAAAAATTATATATTATTCACTATTATTTATATTTGAATGAGAATGAAAAATAGCAATTATTTTGAATAGTTTTCAGAATGAGACAGACGGGTGTGGTAGGGTAAAATCTCCAATTTAAAGTTCCCTTATTGCGTATATGTTATGTGTGTTTGCATAGTAGTTTACTATAATGGTAAGCGGTTCGTGTAACGATCTTGCGCGTCTATATTTACAAGTGTGTGGGCAGTTCGTGTATTGATTATTCGATGACGAGACCTCGTAAGAGTCCCGTATCGTTATTTTTCGTCCCTACCTACCCGTCCCCCCCCCCCCCGTGCAGGGAGTGGGTAATTTGCGCGCCTGCTGCCTTCCTTGGATGTGGTAGCAGTTTCTCAGGCTCCCTCACCGGAATCGAACCCTGATTCCCCGTTACCCGCGACAAACAATGGTAGTCGCAGAAACTCATTCCGATTACGAGACCTCGTAAGAGTCCCGCGTATCGTTATTTTTCGTCACTACCTACCCCCCTACCTCCCCCCGTGCGGGGTACAATATTGATATGATATTAAATAAATAACATAATAAAAGACCACCACTTTTATAGAGACATAACGCCACATAATTATAAAAAGTATAGTGTGTGGATCTAATCAACCACCACTGGCACCAGACCCTCAATGCCCTTAAATTTTACCTCGTTAAAATATTTAAAGTGTACTCATTCCGATTGCGAGACCTCGTAAGAGTCCCGTATCGTTATTTTTCGTCACTACCTACCCGTACCTCCCCCCTGTGCGGGGTACAATATTGATATGATATTAAAATAATACCATTAATAAATAACATAATAAAAGACCACCACTTTTATAGAGACATAACGCCACTGTGTGGCGCCGCCATCAGTCTCCTTAGACTCGGTACTTTGTCGTCGCCGTCGACTTCGCACCTTCGCCCCATATAGTAGTGGCGCGGCGCGACGGGCCTAATGTGTAAGTGAAAAAAAAAAAAAAATTAAATTAATTGTTATTTTACAATATCTTCTAATATGAATAAGAGTACTTTGTATTGGTACGTTTTGTTTTTTGTTTTTTTTTTTTTTAAACGGAACTGAACCTAAGTGACCGGCCTGCGGCCGGGCACCCGTCTTATTCATGTTCTAACCTAACCTAACCTATCCAAACCTTTTAAAACTAGTTTGGATTCCTTTAGACCTCAGCCCACCGGCAACTACGACTAACTAAACACTGATCTAGCTATCTGGCTTTCATCAGTGCATCAATAGCAGCATAACTAGTATTAAAATAGTAATGAGTTTTTATTAATGCATATATTCACATTAAATCTTGAATCTAAAGTCTAAAGGTGTCAAAACTAGATTTAGGTTAGGTTAGGTTAGAACATGAATACGAGGGGTGCCCGGCCACGGGCCGGGCACTTGGGTTCAGTTCAGTCAAAAATTATATATTATTCACTATTATTTATATTTGAATGAGAATGAAAAATAGCAATTATTTTGAATAGTTTTCAGAATGAGACAGACGGGTGTGGTAGGGTAAAATCTCCAATTTAAAGTTCCCTTATTGCGTATATGTTATGTGTGTTTGCATAGTAGTTTACTATAATGGTAAGCGGTTCGTGTAACGATCTTGCGCGTCTATATTTACAAGTGTGTGGGCAGTTCGTGTATTGATTATTCGATGACGAGACCTCGTAAGAGTCCCGTATCGTTATTTTTCGTCCCTACCTACCCGTACCTCCCCCCCCCGTGCAGGGAGTGGGTAATTTGCGCGCCTGCTGCCTTCCTTGGATGTGGTAGCAGTTTCTCAGGCTCCCTCACCGGAATCGAACCCTGATTCCCCGTTACCCGCGACAAACAATGGTAGTCGCAGAAACTCATTCCGATTACGAGACCTCGTAAGAGTCCCGCGTATCGTTATTTTTCGTCACTACCTACCCCCCTACCTCCCCCCGTGCGGGGTACAATATTGATATGATATTAAATAAATAACATAATAAAAGACCACCACTTTTATAGAGACATAACGCCACATAATTATAAAAAGTATAGTGTGTGGATCTAATCAACCACCACTGGCACCAGACCCTCAATGCCCTTAAATTTTACCTCGTTAAAATATTTAAAGTGTACTCATTCCGATTGCGAGACCTCGTAAGAGTCCCGTATCGTTATTTTTCGTCACTACCTACCCGTACCTCCCCCCTGTGCGGGGTACAATATTGATATGATATTAAAATAATACCATTAATAAATAACATAATAAAAGACCACCACTTTTATAGAGACATAACGCCACTGTGTGGCGCCGCCATCAGTCTCCTTAGACTCGGTACTTTGTCGTCGCCGTCGACTTCGCACCTTCGCCCCATATAGTAGTGGCGCGGCGCGACGGGCCTAATGTGTAAGTGAAAAAAAAAAAAAAATTAAATTAATTGTTATTTTACAATATCTTCTAATATGAATAAGAGTACTTTGTATTGGTACGTTTTGTTTTTTGTTTTTTTTTTTTTTAAACGGAACTGAACCTAAGTGACCGGCCTGCGGCCGGGCACCCGTCTTATTCATGTTCTAACCTAACCTAACCTATCCAAACCTTTTAAAACTAGTTTGGATTCCTTTAGACCTCAGCCCACCGGCAACTACGACTAACTAAACACTGATCTAGCTATCTGGCTTTCATCAGTGCATCAACAGCAGCAGAACTAGTATTAAAATAGTAATGAGTTTTTATTAATGCATATATTCACATTAAATCTTGAATCTAAAGTCTAAAGGTGTCAAAACTAGATTTAGGTTAGGTTAGGTTAGAACATGAATACGAGGGGTGCCCGGCCACAGGCCGGGCACTTGGGTTCAGTTCAGTCAAAAATTATATATTATTCACTATTATTTATATTTGAATGAGAATGAAAAATAGCAATTATTTTGAATAGTTTTCAGAATGAGACAGACGGGTGTGGTAGGGTAAAATCTCCAATTTAAAGTTCCCTTATTGCGTATATGTTATGTGTGTTTGCATAGTAGTTTACTATAATGGTAAGCGGTTCGTGTAACGATCTTGCGCGTCTATATTTACAAGTGTGTGGGCAGTTCGTGTATTGATTATTCGATGACGAGACCTCGTAAGAGTCCCGTATCGTTATTTTTCGTCCCTACCTACCCGTACCTCCCCCCCCCCGTGCAGGGAGTGGGTAATTTGCGCGCCTGCTGCCTTCCTTGGATGTGGTAGCAGTTTCTCAGGCTCCCTCACCGGAATCGAACCCTGATTCCCCGTTACCCGCGACAAACAATGGTAGTCGCAGAAACTCATTCCGATTACGAGACCTCGTAAGAGTCCCGCGTATCGTTATTTTTCGTCACTACCTACCCCCCTCCCTCCCCCCGTGCGGGGTACAATATTGATATGATATTAAATAAATAACATAATAAAAGACCACCACTTTTATAGAGACATAACGCCACATAATTATAAAAAGTATAGTGTGTGGATCTAATCAACCACCACTGGCACCAGACCCTCAATGCCCTTAAATTTTACCTCGTTAAAATATTTAAAGTGTACTCATTCCGATTGCGAGACCTCGTAAGAGTCCCGTATCGTTATTTTTCGTCACTACCTACCCGTACCTCCCCCCTGTGCGGGGTACAATATTGATATGATATTAAAATAATACCATTAATAAATAACATAATAAAAGACCACCACTTTTATAGAGACATAACGCCACTGTGTGGCGCCGCCATCAGTCTCCTTAGACTCGGTACTTTGTCGTCGCCGTCGACTTCGCACCTTCGCCCCATATAGTAGTGGCGCGGCGCGACGGGCCTAATGTGTAAGTGAAAAAAAAAAAAAAATTAAATTAATTGTTATTTTACAATATCTTCTAATATGAATAAGAGTACTTTGTATTGGTACGTTTTGTTTTTTGTTTTTTTTTTTTTTAAACGGAACTGAACCTAAGTGACCGGCCTGCGGCCGGGCACCCGTCTTATTCATGTTCTAACCTAACCTAACCTATCCAAACCTTTTAAAACTAGTTTGGATTCCTTTAGACCTCAGCCCACCGGCAACTACGACTAACTAAACACTGATCTAGCTATCTGGCTTTCATCAGTGCATCAACAGCAGCAGAACTAGTATTAAAATAGTAATGAGTTTTTATTAATGCATATATTCACATTAAATCTTGAATCTAAAGTCTAAAGGTGTCAAAACTAGATTTAGGTTAGGTTAGGTTAGAACATGAATACGAGGGGTGCCCGGCCACAGGCCGGGCACTTGGGTTCAGTTCAGTCAAAAATTATATATTATTCACTATTATTTATATTTGAATGAGAATGAAAAATAGCAATTATTTTGAATAGTTTTCAGAATGAGACAGACGGGTGTGGTAGGGTAAAATCTCCAATTTAAAGTTCCCTTATTGCGTATATGTTATGTGTGTTTGCATAGTAGTTTACTATAATGGTAAGCGGTTCGTGTAACGATCTTGCGCGTCTATATTTACAAGTGTGTGGGCAGTTCGTGTATTGATTATTCGATGACGAGACCTCGTAAGAGTCCCGTATCGTTATTTTTCGTCCCTACCTACCCGTACCTCCCCCCCCCGTGCAGAGAGTGGGTAATTTGCGCGCCTGCTGCCTTCCTTGGATGTGGTAGCAGTTTCTCAGGCTCCCTCACCGGAATCGAACCCTGATTCCCCGTTACCCGCGACAAACAATGGTAGTCGCAGAAACTCATTCCGATTACGAGACCTCGTAAGAGTCCCGCGTATCGTTATTTTTCGTCACTACCTACCCCCCTACCTCCCCCCGTGCGGGGTACAATATTGATATGATATTAAATAAATAACATAATAAAAGACCACCACTTTTATAGAGACATAACGCCACATAATTATAAAAAGTATAGTGTGTGGATCTAATCAACCACCACTGGCACCAGACCCTCAATGCCCTTAAATTTTACCTCGTTAAAATATTTAAAGTGTACTCATTCCGATTGCGAGACCTCGTAAGAGTCCCGTATCGTTATTTTTCGTCACTACCTACCCGTACCTCCCCCCTGTGCGGGGTACAATATTGATATGATATCAAAATAATACCATTAATAAATAACATAATAAAAGACCACCACTTTTATAGAGACATAACGCCACTGTGTGGCGCCGCCATCAGTCTCCTTAGACTCGGTACTTTGTCGTCGCCGTCGACTTCGCACCTTCGCCCCATATAGTAGTGGCGCGGCGCGACGGGCCTAATGTGTAAGTGAAAAAAAAAAAAAAATTAAATTAATTGTTATTTTACAATATCTTCTAATATGAATAAGAGTACTTTGTATTGGTACGTTTTGTTTTTTGTTTTTTTTTTTTTTAAACGGAACTGAACCTAAGTGACCGGCCTGCGGCCGGGCACCCGTCTTATTCATGTTCTAACCTAACCTAACCTATCCAAACCTTTTAAAACTAGTTTGGATTCCTTTAGACCTCAGCCCACCGGCAACTACGACTAACTAAACACTGATCTAGCTATCTGGCTTTCATCAGTGCATCAACAGCAGCATAACTAGTATTAAAATAGTAATGAGTTTTTATTAATGCATATATTCACATTAAATCTTGAATCTAAAGTCTAAAGGTGTCAAAACTAGATTTAGGTTAGGTTAGGTTAGAACATGAATACGAGGGGTGCCCGGCCACAGGCCGGGCACTTGGGTTCAGTTCAGTCAAAAATTATATATTATTCACTATTATTTATATTTGAATGAGAATGAAAAATAGCAATTATTTTGAATAGTTTTCAGAATGAGACAGACGGGTGTGGTAGGGTAAAATCTCCAATTTAAAGTTCCCTTATTGCGTATATGTTATGTGTGTTTGCATAGTAGTTTACTATAATGGTAAGCGGTTCGTGTAACGATCTTGCGCGTCTATATTTACAAGTGTGTGGGCAGTTCGTGTATTGATTATTCGATGACGAGACCTCGTAAGAGTCCCGTATCGTTATTTTTCGTCCCTACCTACCCGTACCTCCCCCCCCCGTGCAGGGAGTGGGTAATTTGCGCGCCTGCTGCCTTCCTTGGATGTGGTAGCAGTTTCTCAGGCTCCCTCACCGGAATCGAACCCTGATTCCCCGTTACCCGCGACAAACAATGGTAGTCGCAGAAACTCATTCCGATTACGAGACCTCGTAAGAGTCCCGCGTATCGTTATTTTTCGTCACTACCTACCCCCCTACCTCCCCCCGTGCGGGGTACAATATTGATATGATATTAAATAAATAACATAATAAAAGACCACCACTTTTATAGAGACATAACGCCACATAATTATAAAAAGTATAGTGTGTGGATCTAATCAACCACCACTGGCACCAGACCCTCAATGCCCTTAAATTTTACCTCGTTAAAATATTTAAAGTGTACTCATTCCGATTGCGAGACCTCGTAAGAGTCCCGTATCGTTATTTTTCGTCACTACCTACCCGTACCTCCCCCCTGTGCGGGGTACAATATTGATATGATATCAAAATAATACCATTAATAAATAACATAATAAAAGACCACCACTTTTATAGAGACATAACGCCACTGTGTGGCGCCGCCATCAGTCTCCTTAGACTCGGTACTTTGTCGTCGCCGTCGACTTCGCACCTTCGCCCCATATAGTAGTGGCGCGGCGCGACGGGCCTAATGTGTAAGTGAAAAAAAAAAAAAAATTAAATTAATTGTTATTTTACAATATCTTCTAATATGAATAAGAGTACTTTGTATTGGTACGTTTTGTTTTTTGTTTTTTTTTTTTTTAAACGGAACTGAACCTAAGTGACCGGCCTGCGGCCGGGCACCCGTCTTATTCATGTTCTAACCTAACCTAACCTATCCAAACCTTTTAAAACTAGTTTGGATTCCTTTAGACCTCAGCCCACCGGCAACTACGACTAACTAAACACTGATCTAGCTATCTGGCTTTCATCAGTGCATCAACAGCAGCATAACTAGTATTAAAATAGTAATGAGTTTTTATTAATGCATATATTCACATTAAATCTTGAATCTAAAGTCTAAAGGTGTCAAAACTAGATTTAGGTTAGGTTAGGTTAGAACATGAATACGAGGGGTGCCCGGCCACAGGCCGGGCACTTGGGTTCAGTTCAGTCAAAAATTATATATTATTCACTATTATTTATATTTGAATGAGAATGAAAAATAGCAATTATTTTGAATAGTTTTCAGAATGAGACAGACGGGTGTGGTAGGGTAAAATCTCCAATTTAAAGTTCCCTTATTGCGTATATGTTATGTGTGTTTGCATAGTAGTTTACTATAATGGTAAGCGGTTCGTGTAACGATCTTGCGCGTCTATATTTACAAGTGTGTGGGCAGTTCGTGTATTGATTATTCGATGACGAGACCTCGTAAGAGTCCCGTATCGTTATTTTTCGTCCCTACCTACCCGTACCTCCCCCCCCCGTGCAGGGAGTGGGTAATTTGCGCGCCTGCTGCCTTCCTTGGATGTGGTAGCAGTTTCTCAGGCTCCCTCACCGGAATCGAACCCTGATTCCCCGTTACCCGCGACAAACAATGGTAGTCGCAGAAACTCATTCCGATTACGAGACCTCGTAAGAGTCCCGCGTATCGTTATTTTTCGTCACTACCTACCCCCCTACCTCCCCCCGTGCGGGGTACAATATTGATATGATATTAAATAAATAACATAATAAAAGACCACCACTTTTATAGAGACATAACGCCACATAATTATAAAAAGTATAGTGTGTGGATCTAATCAACCACCACTGGCACCAGACCCTCAATGCCCTTAAATTTTACCTCGTTAAAATATTTAAAGTGTACTCATTCCGATTGCGAGACCTCGTAAGAGTCCCGTATCGTTATTTTTCGTCACTACCTACCCGTACCTCCCCCCTGTGCGGGGTACAATATTGATATGATATTAAAATAATACCATTAATAAATAACATAATAAAAGACCACCACTTTTATAGAGACATAACGCCACTGTGTGGCGCCGCCATCAGTCTCCTTAGACTCGGTACTTTGTCGTCGCCGTCGACTTCGCACCTTCGCCCCATATAGTAGTGGCGCGGCGCGACGGGCCTAATGTGTAAGTGAAAAAAAAAAAAAATTAAATTAATTGTTATTTTACAATATCTTCTAATATGAATAAGAGTACTTTGTATTGGTACGTTTTGTTTTTTGTTTTTTTTTTTTTTAAACGGAACTGAACCTAAGTGACCGGCCTGCGGCCGGGCACCCGTCTTATTCATGTTCTAACCTAACCTAACCTATCCAAACCTTTTAAAACTAGTTTGGATTCCTTTAGACCTCAGCCCACCGGCAACTACGACTAACTAAACACTGATCTAGCTATCTGGCTTTCATCAGTGCATCAACAGCAGCATAACTAGTATTAAAATAGTAATGAGTTTTTATTAATGCATATATTCACATTAAATCTTGAATCTAAAGTCTAAAGGTGTCAAAACTAGATTTAGGTTAGGTTAGGTTAGAACATGAATACGAGGGGTGCCCGGCCACAGGCCGGGCACTTGGGTTCAGTTCAGTCAAAAATTATATATTATTCACTATTATTTATATTTGAATGAGAATGAAAAATAGCAATTATTTTGAATAGTTTTCAGAATGAGACAGACGGGTGTGGTAGGGTAAAATCTCCAATTTAAAGTTCCCTTATTGCGTATATGTTATGTGTGTTTGCATAGTAGTTTACTATAATGGTAAGCGGTTCGTGTAACGATCTTGCGCGTCTATATTTACAAGTGTGTGGGCAGTTCGTGTATTGATTATTCGATGACGAGACCTCGTAAGAGTCCCGTATCGTTATTTTTCGTCCCTACCTACCCGTACCTCCCCCCCCCGTGCAGGGAGTGGGTAATTTGCGCGCCTGCTGCCTTCCTTGGATGTGGTAGCAGTTTCTCAGGCTCCCTCACCGGAATCGAACCCTGATTCCCCGTTACCCGCGACAAACAATGGTAGTCGCAGAAACTCATTCCGATTACGAGACCTCGTAAGAGTCCCGCGTATCGTTATTTTTCGTCACTACCTACCCCCCTACCTCCCCCCGTGCGGGGTACAATATTGATATGATATTAAATAAATAACATAATAAAAGACCACCACTTTTATAGAGACATAACGCCACATAATTATAAAAAGTATAGTGTGTGGATCTAATCAACCACCACTGGCACCAGACCCTCAATGCCCTTAAATTTTACCTCGTTAAAATATTTAAAGTGTACTCATTCCGATTGCGAGACCTCGTAAGAGTCCCGTATCGTTATTTTTCGTCACTACCTACCCGTACCTCCCCCCTGTGCGGGGTACAATATTGATATGATATTAAAATAATACCATTAATAAATAACATAATAAAAGACCACCACTTTTATAGAGACATAACGCCACTGTGTGGCGCCGCCATCAGTCTCCTTAGACTCGGTACTTTGTCGTCGCCGTCGACTTCGCACCTTCGCCCCATATAGTAGTGGCGCGGCGCGACGGGCCTAATGTGTAAGTGAAAAAAAAAAAAAATTAAATTAATGTTTATTTTACAATATCTTCTAATATGAATAAGAGTACTTTGTATTGGTACGTTTTGTTTTTTGTTTTTTTTTTTTTTAAACGGAACTGAACCTAAGTGACCGGCCTGCGGCCGGGCACCCGTCTTATTCATGTTCTAACCTAACCTAACCTATCCAAACCTTTTAAAACTAGTTTGGATTCCTTTAGACCTCAGCCCACCGGCAACTACGACTAACTAAACACTGATCTAGCTATCTGGCTTTCATCAGTGCATCAACAGCAGCATAACTAGTATTAAAATAGTAATGAGTTTTTATTAATGCATATATTCACATTAAATCTTGAATCTAAAGTCTAAAGGTGTCAAAACTAGATTTAGGTTAGGTTAGGTTAGGTTAGAACATGAATACGAGGGGTGCCCGGCCACAGGCCGGGCACTTGGGTTCAGTTCAGTCAAAAATTATATATTATTCACTATTATTTATATTTGAATGAGAATGAAAAATAGCAATTATTTTGAATAGTTTTCAGAATGAGACAGACGGGTGTGGTAGGGTAAAATCTCCAATTTAAAGTTCCCTTATTGCGTATATGTTATGTGTGTTTGCATAGTAGTTTACTATAATGGTAAGCGGTTCGTGTAACGATCTTGCGCGTCTATATTTACAAGTGTGTGGGCAGTTCGTGTATTGATTATTCGATGACGAGACCTCGTAAGAGTCCCGTATCGTTATTTTTCGTCCCTACCTACCCGTACCCCCCCCCCCCGTGCAGGGAGTGGGTAATTTGCGCGCCTGCTGCCTTCCTTGGATGTGGTAGCAGTTTCTCAGGCTCCCTCACCGGAATCGAACCCTGATTCCCCGTTACCCGCGACAAACAATGGTAGTCGCAGAAACTCATTCCGATTACGAGACCTCGTAAGAGTCCCGCGTATCGTTATTTTTCGTCACTACCTACCCCCCCCTACCTCCCCCCGTGCGGGGTACAATATTGATATGATATTAAATAAATAACATAATAAAAGACCACCACTTTTATAGAGACATAACGCCACATAATTATAAAAAGTATAGTGTGTGGATCTAATCAACCACCACTGGCACCAGACCCTCAATGCCCTTAAATTTTACCTCGTTAAAATATTTAAAGTGTACTCATTCCGATTGCGAGACCTCGTAAGAGTCCCGTATCGTTATTTTTCGTCACTACCTACCCGTACCTCCCCCCTGTGCGGGGTACAATATTGATATGATATTAAAATAATACCATTAATAAATAACATAATAAAAGACCACCACTTTTATAGAGACATAACGCCACTGTGTGGCGCCGCCATCAGTCTCCTTAGACTCGGTACTTTGTCGTCGCCGTCGACTTCGCACCTTCGCCCCATATAGTAGTGGCGCGGCGCGACGGGCCTAATGTGTAAGTGAAAAAAAAAAAAAAATTAAATTAATTGTTATTTTACAATATCTTCTAATATGAATAAGAGTACTTTGTATTGGTACGTTTTGTTTTTTGTTTTTTTTTTTTTTAAACGGAACTGAACCTAAGTGACCGGCCTGCGGCCGGGCACCCGTCTTATTCATGTTCTAACCTAACCTAACCTATCCAAACCTTTTAAAACTAGTTTGGATTCCTTTAGACCTCAGCCCACCGGCAACTACGACTAACTAAACACTGATCTAGCTATCTGGCTTTCATCAGTGCATCAACAGCAGCATAACTAGTATTAAAATAGTAATGAGTTTTTATTAATGCATATATTCACATTAAATCTTGAATCTAAAGTCTAAAGGTGTCAAAACTAGATTTAGGTTAGGTTAGGTTAGAACATGAATACGAGGGGTGCCCGGCCACGGGCCGGGCACTTGGGTTCAGTTCAGTCAAAAATTATATATTATTCACTATTATTTATATTTGAATGAGAATGAAAAATAGCAATTATTTTGAATAGTTTTCAGAATGAGACAGACGGGTGTGGTAGGGTAAAATCTCCAATTTAAAGTTCCCTTATTGCGTATATGTTATGTGTGTTTGCATAGTAGTTTACTATAATGGTAAGCGGTTCGTGTAACGATCTTGCGCGTCTATATTTACAAGTGTGTGGGCAGTTCGTGTATTGATTATTCGATGACGAGACCTCGTAAGAGTCCCGTATCGTTATTTTTCGTCCCTACCTACCCGTACCTCCCCCCCCCGTGCAGGGAGTGGGTAATTTGCGCGCCTGCTGCCTTCCTTGGATGTGGTAGCAGTTTCTCAGGCTCCCTCACCGGAATCGAACCCTGATTCCCCGTTACCCGCGACAAACAATGGTAGTCGCAGAAACTCATTCCGATTACGAGACCTCGTAAGAGTCCCGCGTATCGTTATTTTTCGTCACTACCTACCCCCCCCTACCTCCCCCCGTGCGGGGTACAATATTGATATGATATTAAATAAATAACATAATAAAAGACCACCACTTTTATAGAGACATAACGCCACATAATTATAAAAAGTATAGTGTGTGGATCTAATCAACCACCACTGGCACCAGACCCTCAATGCCCTTAAATTTTACCTCGTTAAAATATTTAAAGTGTACTCATTCCGATTGCGAGACCTCGTAAGAGTCCCGTATCGTTATTTTTCGTCACTACCTACCCGTACCTCCCCCCTGTGCGGGGTACAATATTGATATGATATTAAAATAATACCATTAATAAATAACATAATAAAAGACCACCACTTTTATAGAGACATAACGCCACTGTGTGGCGCCGCCATCAGTCTCCTTAGACTCGGTACTTTGTCGTCGCCGTCGACTTCGCACCTTCGCCCCATATAGTAGTGGCGCGGCGCGACGGGCCTAATGTGTAAGTGAAAAAAAAAAAAAAATTAAATTAATTGTTATTTTACAATATCTTCTAATATGAATAAGAGTACTTTGTATTGGTACGTTTTGTTTTTTGTTTTTTTTTTTTTTAAACGGAACTGAACCTAAGTGACCGGCCTGCGGCCGGGCACCCGTCTTATTCATGTTCTAACCTAACCTAACCTATCCAAACCTTTTAAAACTAGTTTGGATTCCTTTAGACCTCAGCCCACCGGCAACTACGACTAACTAAACACTGATCTAGCTATCTGGCTTTCATCAGTGCATCAACAACAGCATAACTAGTATTAAAATAGTAATGAGTTTTTATTAATGCATATATTCACATTAAATCTTGAATCTAAAGTCTAAAGGTGTCAAAACTAGATTTAGGTTAGGTTAGGTTAGAACATGAATACGAGGGGTGCCCGGCCACAGGCCGGGCACTTGGGTTCAGTTCAGTCAAAAATTATATATTATTCACTATTATTTATATTTGAATGAGAATGAAAAATAGCAATTATTTTGAATAGTTTTCAGAATGAGACAGACGGGTGTGGTAGGGTAAAATCTCCAATTTAAAGTTCCCTTATTGCGTATATGTTATGTGTGTTTGCATAGTAGTTTACTATAATGGTAAGCGGTTCGTGTAACGATCTTGCGCGTCTATATTTACAAGTGTGTGGGCAGTTCGTGTATTGATTATTCGATGACGAGACCTCGTAAGAGTCCCGTATCGTTATTTTTCGTCCCTACCTACCCGTACCTCCCCCCCCCGTGCAGGGAGTGGGTAATTTGCGCGCCTGCTGCCTTCCTTGGATGTGGTAGCAGTTTCTCAGGCTCCCTCACCGGAATCGAACCCTGATTCCCCGTTACCCGCGACAAACAATGGTAGTCGCAGAAACTCATTCCGATTACGAGACCTCGTAAGAGTCCCGCGTATCGTTATTTTTCGTCACTACCTACCCCCCTACCTCCCCCCGTGCGGGGTACAATATTGATATGATATTAAATAAATAACATAATAAAAGACCACCACTTTTATAGAGACATAACGCCACATAATTATAAAAAGTATAGTGTGTGGATCTAATCAACCACCACTGGCACCAGACCCTCAATGCCCTTAAATTTTACCTCGTTAAAATATTTAAAGTGTACTCATTCCGATTGCGAGACCTCGTAAGAGTCCCGTATCGTTATTTTTCGTCACTACCTACCCGTACCTCCCCCCTGTGCGGGGTACAATATTGATATGATATTAAAATAATACCATTAATAAATAACATAATAAAAGACCACCACTTTTATAGAGACATAACGCCACTGTGTGGCGCCGCCATCAGTCTCCTTAGACTCGGTACTTTGTCGTCGCCGTCGACTTCGCACCTTCGCCCCATATAGTAGTGGCGCGGCGCGACGGGCCTAATGTGTAAGTGAAAAAAAAAAAAATTAAATTAATTGTTATTTTACAATATCTTCTAATATGAATAAGAGTACTTTGTATTGGTACGTTTTGTTTTTTGTTTTTTTTTTTTTTAAACGGAACTGAACCTAAGTGACCGGCCTGCGGCCGGGCACCCGTCTTATTCATGTTCTAACCTAACCTAACCTATCCAAACCTTTTAAAACTAGTTTGGATTCCTTTAGACCTCAGCCCACTGGCAACTACGACTAACTAAACACTGATCTAGCTATCTGGCTTTCATCAGTGCATCAACAGCAGCATAACTAGTATTAAAATAGTAATGAGTTTTTATTAATGCATATATTCACATTAAATCTTGAATCTAAAGTCTAAAGGTGTCAAAACTAGATTTAGGTTAGGTTAGGTTAGAACATGAATACGAGGGGTGCCCGGCCACAGGCCGGGCACTTGG
Organism: Pararge aegeria; assembly: GCF_905163445.1. Lineage (NCBI taxonomy): Eukaryota > Metazoa > Arthropoda > Insecta > Lepidoptera > Nymphalidae > Pararge > Pararge aegeria. Next base: position 20,236,483 of record NC_053186.1, read on the forward strand.
GTTCAGTTCAGTCAAAAATTATATATTATTCACTATTATTTATATTTGAATGAGAATGAAAAATAGCAATTATTTTGAATAGTTTTCAGAATGAGACAGACGGGTGTGGTAGGGTAAAATCTCCAATTTAAAGTTCCCTTATTGCGTATATGTTATGTGTGTTTGCATAGTAGTTTACTATAATGGTAAGCGGTTCGTGTAACGATCTTGCGCGTCTATATTTACAAGTGTGTGGGCAGTTCGTGTATTGATTATTCGATGACGAGACCTCGTAAGAGTCCCGTATCGTTATTTTTCGTCCCTACCTACCCGTACCTCCCCCCCCCGTGCAGGGAGTGGGTAATTTGCGCGCCTGCTGCCTTCCTTGGATGTGGTAGCAGTTTCTCAGGCTCCCTCACCGGAATCGAACCCTGATTCCCCGTTACCCGCGACAAACAATGGTAGTCGCAGAAACTCATTCCGATTACGAGACCTCGTAAGAGTCCCGCGTATCGTTATTTTTCGTCACTACCTACCCCCCTACCTCCCCCCGTGCGGGGTACAATATTGATATGATATTAAATAAATAACATAATAAAAGACCACCACTTTTATAGAGACATAACGCCACATAATTATAAAAAGTATAGTGTGTGGATCTAATCAACCACCACTGGCACCAGACCCTCAATGCCCTTAAATTTTACCTCGTTAAAATATTTAAAGTGTACTCATTCCGATTGCGAGACCTCGTAAGAGTCCCGTATCGTTATTTTTCGTCACTACCTACCCGTACCTCCCCCCTGTGCGGGGTACAATATTGATATGATATTAAAATAATACCATTAATAAATAACATAATAAAAGACCACCACTTTTATAGAGACATAACGCCACTGTGTGGCGCCGCCATCAGTCTCCTTAGACTCGGTACTTTGTCGTCGCCGTCGACTTCGCACCTTCGCCCCATATAGTAGTGGCGCGGCGCGACGGGCCTAATGTGTAAGTGAAAAAAAAAAAAAAATTAAATTAATTGTTATTTTACAATATCTTCTAATATGAATAAGAGTACTTTGTATTGGTACGTTTTGTTTTTTGTTTTTTTTTTTTTTAAACGGAACTGAACCTAAGTGACCGGCCTGCGGCCGGGCACCCGTCTACTAACCTAACCTATCCAAACCTTTTAAAACTAGTTTGGATTCCTTTAGACCTCAGCCCACCGGCAACTACGACTAACTAAACACTAGCTATCTGGCTATCTGGCTTTCATCAGTGCATCAACAGCAGCATAACTAGTATTAAAATAGTAATGAGTTTTTATTAATGCATATATTCACATTAAATCTTGAATCTAAAGTCTAAAGGTGTCAAAACTAGATTTAGGTTAGGTTAGGTTAGAACATGAATACGAGGGGTGCCCGGCCACAGGCCGGGCACTTGGGTTCAGTTCAGTCAAAAATTATATATTATTCACTATTATTTATATTTGAATGAGAATGAAAAATAGCAATTATTTTGAATAGTTTTCAGAATGAGACAGACGGGTGTGGTAGGGTAAAATCTCCAATTTAAAGTTCCCTTATTGCGTATATGTTATGTGTGTTTGCATAGTAGTTTACTATAATGGTAAGCGGTTCGTGTAACGATCTTGCGCGTCTATATTTACAAGTGTGTGGGCAGTTCGTGTATTGATTATTCGATGACGAGACCTCGTAAGAGTCCCGTATCGTTATTTTTCGTCCCTACCTACCCGTACCTCCCCCCCCCGTGCAGGGAGTGGGTAATTTGCGCGCCTGCTGCCTTCCTTGGATGTGGTAGCAGTTTCTCAGGCTCCCTCACCGGAATCGAACCCTGATTCCCCGTTACCCGCGACAAACAATGGTAGTCGCAGAAACTCATTCCGATTACGAGACCTCGTAAGAGTCCCGCGTATCGTTATTTTTCGTCACTACCTACCCCCCCCTACCTCCCCCCGTGCGGGGTACAATATTGATATGATATTAAATAAATAACATAATAAAAGACCACCACTTTTATAGAGACATAACGCCACATAATTATAAAAAGTATAGTGTGTGGATCTAATCAACCACCACTGGCACCAGACCCTCAATGCCCTTAAATTTTACCTCGTTAAAATATTTAAAGTGTACTCATTCCGATTGCGAGACCTCGTAAGAGTCCCGTATCGTTATTTTTCGTCACTACCTACCCGTACCTCCCCCCTGTGCGGGGTACAATATTGATATGATATTAAAATAATACCATTAATAAATAACATAATAAAAGACCACCACTTTTATAGAGACATAACGCCACTGTGTGGCGCCGCCATCAGTCTCCTTAGACTCGGTACTTTGACGTCGCCGTCGACTTCGCACCTTCGCCCCATATAGTAGTGGCGCGGCGCGACGGGCCTAATGTGTAAGTGAAAAAAAAAAAAAAATTAAATTAATTGTTATTTTACAATATCTTCTAATATGAATAAGAGTACTTTGTATTGGTACGTTTTGTTTTTTGTTTTTTTTTTTTTTAAACGGAACTGAACCTAAGTGACCGGCCTGCGGCCGGGCACCCGTCTTATTCATGTTCTAACCTAACCTAACCTATCCAAACCTTTTAAAACTAGTTTGGATTCCTTTAGACCTCAGCCCACCGGCAACTACGACTAACTAAACACTGATCTAGCTATCTGGCTTTCATCAGTGCATCAACAGCAGCATAACTAGTATTAAAATAGTAATGAGTTTTTATTAATGCATATATTCACATTAAATCTTGAATCTAAAGTCTAAAGGTGTCAAAACTAGATTTAGGTTAGGTTAGGTTAGAACATGAATACGAGGGGTGCCCGGCCACAGGCCGGGCACTTGGGTTCAGTTCAGTCAAAAATTATATATTATTCACTATTATTTATATTTGAATGAGAATGAAAAATAGCAATTATTTTGAATAGTTTTCAGAATGAGACAGACGGGTGTGGTAGGGTAAAATCTCCAATTTAAAGTTCCCTTATTGCGTATATGTTATGTGTGTTTGCATAGTAGTTTACTATAATGGTAAGCGGTTCGTGTAACGATCTTGCGCGTCTATATTTACAAGTGTGTGGGCAGTTCGTGTATTGATTATTCGATGACGAGACCTCGTAAGAGTCCCGTATCGTTATTTTTCGTCCCTACCTACCCGTACCTCCCCCCTGTGCGGGGTACAATATTGATATGATATTAAAATAATACCATTAATAAATAACATAATAAAAGACCACCATTTTTATAGAGACATAACGCCACTGTGTGGCGCCGCCATCAGTCTCCTTAGACTCGGTACTTTGTCGTCGCCGTCGACTTCGCACCTTCGCCCCATATAGTAGTGGCGCGGCGCGACGGGCCTAATGTGTAAGTGAAAAAAAATAAAAAATTAAATTAATTGTTATTTTACAATATCTTCTAATATGAATAAGAGTACTTTGTATTGGTACGTTTTGTTTTTTGTTTTTTTTTTTTTTAAACGGAACTGAACCTAAGTGACCGGCCTGCGGCCGGGCACCCGTCTTATTCATGTTCTAACCTAACCTAACCTATCCAAACCTTTTAAAACTAGTTTGGATTCCTTTAGACCTCAGCCCACCGGCAACTACGACTAACTAAACACTAGCTATCTGGCTATCTGGCTTTCATCAGTGCATCAACAGCAGCATAACTAGTATTAAAATAGTAATGAGTTTTTATTAATGCATATATTCACATTAAATCTTGAATCTAAAGTCTAAAGGTGTCAAAACTAGATTTAGGTTAGGTTAGGTTAGGTTAGAACATGAATACGAGGGGTGCCCGGCCACAGGCCGGGCACTTGGGTTCAGTTCAGTCAAAAATTATATATTATTCACTATTATTTATATTTGAATGAGAATGAAAAATAGCAATTATTTTGAATAGTTTTCAGAATGAGACAGACGGGTGTGGTAGGGTAAAATCTCCAATTTAAAGTTCCCTTATTGCGTATATGTTATGTGTGTTTGCATAGTAGTTTACTATAATGGTAAGCGGTTCGTGTAACGATCTTGCGCGTCTATATTTACAAGTGTGTGGGCAGTTCGTGTATTGATTATTCGATGACGAGACCTCGTAAGAGTCCCGTATCGTTATTTTTCGTCCCTACCTACCCGTACCTCCCCCCCCCGTGCAGGGAGTGGGTAATTTGCGCGCCTGCTGCCTTCCTTGGATGTGGTAGCAGTTTCTCAGGCTCCCTCACCGGAATCGAACCCTGATTCCCCGTTACCCGCGACAAACAATGGTAGTCGCAGAAACTCATTCCGATTACGAGACCTCGTAAGAGTCCCGCGTATCGTTATTTTTCGTCACTACCTACCCCCCTACCTCCCCCCGTGCGGGGTACAATATTGATATGATATTAAATAAATAACATAATAAAAGACCACCACTTTTATAGAGACATAACGCCACATAATTATAAAAAGTATAGTGTGTGGATCTAATCAACCACCACTGGCACCAGACCCTCAATGCCCTTAAATTTTACCTCGTTAAAATATTTAAAGTGTACTCATTCCGATTGCGAGACCTCGTAAGAGTCCCGTATCGTTATTTTTCGTCACTACCTACCCGTACCTCCCCCCTGTGCGGGGTACAATATTGATATGATATTAAAATAATACCATTAATAAATAACATAATAAAAGACCACCACTTTTATAGAGACATAACGCCACTGTGTGGCGCCGCCATCAGTCTCCTTAGACTCGGTACTTTGTCGTCGCCGTCGACTTCGCACCTTCGCCCCATATAGTAGTGGCGCGGCGCGACGGGCCTAATGTGTAAGTAAAAAAAAAAAAAAAAAAAAATTAATTGTTATTTTACAATATCTTCTAATATGAATAAGAGTACTTTGTATTGGTACGTTTTGTTTTTTGTTTTTTTTTTTTTTAAACGGAACTGAACCTAAGTGACCGGCCTGCGGCCGGGCACCCGTCTTATTCATGTTCTAACCTAACCTAACCTATCCAAACCTTTTAAAACTAGTTTGGATTCCTTTAGACCTCAGCCCACCGGCAACTACGACTAACTAAACACTAGCTATCTGGCTATCTGGCTTTCATCAGTGCATCAACAGCAGCATAACTAGTATTAAAATAGTAATGAGTTTTTATTAATGCATATATTCACATTAAATCTTGAATCTAAAGTCTAAAGGTGTCAAAACTAGATTTAGGTTAGGTTAGGTTAGGTTAGAACATGAATACGAGGGGTGCCCGGCCACAGGCCGGGCACTTGGGTTCAGTTCAGTCAAAAATTATATATTATTCACTATTATTTATATTTGAATGAGAATGAAAAATAGCAATTATTTTGAATAGTTTTCAGAATGAGACAGACGGGTGTGGTAGGGTAAAATCTCCAATTTAAAGTTCCCTTATTGCGTATATGTTATGTGTGTTTGCATAGTAGTTTACTATAATGGTAAGCGGTTCGTGTAACGATCTTGCGCGTCTATATTTACAAGTGTGTGGGCAGTTCGTGTATTGATTATTCGATGACGAGACCTCGTAAGAGTCCCGTATCGTTATTTTTCGTCCCTACCTACCCGTACCTCCCCCCCCCGTGCAGGGAGTGGGTAATTTGCGCGCCTGCTGCCTTCCTTGGATGTGGTAGCAGTTTCTCAGGCTCCCTCACCGGAATCGAACCCTGATTCCCCGTTACCCGCGACAAACAATGGTAGTCGCAGAAACTCATTCCGATTACGAGACCTCGTAAGAGTCCCGCGTATCGTTATTTTTCGTCACTACCTACCCCCCTACCTCCCCCCGTGCGGGGTACAATATTGATATGATATTAAATAAATAACATAATAAAAGACCACCACTTTTATAGAGACATAACGCCACATAATTATAAAAAGTATAGTGTGTGGATCTAATCAACCACCACTGGCACCAGACCCTCAATGCCCTTAAATTTTACCTCGTTAAAATATTTAAAGTGTACTCATTCCGATTGCGAGACCTCGTAAGAGTCCCGTATCGTTATTTTTCGTCACTACCTACCCGTACCTCCCCCCTGTGCGGGGTACAATATTGATATGATATTAAAATAATACCATTAATAAATAACATAATAAAAGACCACCACTTTTATAGAGACATAACGCCACTGTGTGGCGCCGCCATCAGTCTCCTTAGACTCGGTACTTTGTCGTCGCCGTCGACTTCGCACCTTCGCCCCATATAGTAGTGGCGCGGCGCGACGGGCCTAATGTGTAAGTGAAAAAAAAAAAAAAATTAAATTAATTGTTATTTTACAATATCTTCTAATATGAATAAGAGTACTTTGTATTGGTACGTTTTGTTTTTTGTTTTTTTTTTTTTTAAACGGAACTGAACCTAAGTGACCGGCCTGCGGCCGGGCACCCGTCTTATTCATGTTCTAACCTAACCTAACCTATCCAAACCTTTTAAAACTAGTTTGGATTCCTTTAGACCTCAGCCCACCGGCAACTACGACTAACTAAACACTAGCTATCTGGCTATCTGGCTTTCATCAGTGCATCAACAGCAGCATAACTAGTATTAAAATAGTAATGAGTTTTTATTAATGCATATATTCACATTAAATCTTGAATCTAAAGTCTAAAGGTGTCAAAACTAGATTTAGGTTAGGTTAGGTTAGGTTAGAACATGAATACGAGGGGTGCCCGGCCACAGGCCGGGCACTTGGGTTCAGTTCAGTCAAAAATTATATATTATTCACTATTATTTATATTTGAATGAGAATGAAAAATAGCAATTATTTTGAATAGTTTTCAGAATGAGACAGACGGGTGTGGTAGGGTAAAATCTCCAATTTAAAGTTCCCTTATTGCGTATATGTTATGTGTGTTTGCATAGTAGTTTACTATAATGGTAAGCGGTTCGTGTAACGATCTTGCGCGTCTATATTTACAAGTGTGTGGGCAGTTCGTGTATTGATTATTCGATGACGAGACCTCGTAAGAGTCCCGTATCGTTATTTTTCGTCCCTACCTACCCGTACCTCCCCCCCCCGTGCAGGGAGTGGGTAATTTGCGCGCCTGCTGCCTTCCTTGGATGTGGTAGCAGTTTCTCAGGCTCCCTCACCGGAATCGAACCCTGATTCCCCGTTACCCGCGACAAACAATGGTAGTCGCAGAAACTCATTCCGATTACGAGACCTCGTAAGAGTCCCGCGTATCGTTATTTTTCGTCACTACCTACCCCCCTACCTCCCCCCGTGCGGGGTACAATATTGATATGATATTAAATAAATAACATAATAAAAGACCACCACTTTTATAGAGACATAACGCCACATAATTATAAAAAGTATAGTGTGTGGATCTAATCAACCACCACTGGCACCAGACCCTCAATGCCCTTAAATTTTACCTCGTTAAAATATTTAAAGTGTACTCATTCCGATTGCGAGACCTCGTAAGAGTCCCGTATCGTTATTTTTCGTCACTACCTACCCGTACCTCCCCCCTGTGCGGGGTACAATATTGATATGATATCAAAATAATACCATTAATAAATAACATAATAAAAGACCACCACTTTTATAGAGACATAACGCCACTGTGTGGCGCCGCCATCAGTCTCCTTAGACTCGGTACTTTGTCGTCGCCGTCGACTTCGCACCTTCGCCCCATATAGTAGTGGCGCGGCGCGACGGGCCTAATGTGTAAGTGAAAAAAAAAAAAAAATTAAATTAATTGTTATTTTACAATATCTTCTAATATGAATAAGAGTACTTTGTATTGGTACGTTTTGTTTTTTGTTTTTTTTTTTTTTAAACGGAACTGAACCTAAGTGACCGGCCTGCGGCCGGGCACCCGTCTTATTCATGTTCTAACCTAACCTAACCTATCCAAACCTTTTAAAACTAGTTTGGATTCCTTTAGACCTCAGCCCACCGGCAACTACGACTAACTAAACACTGATCTAGCTATCTGGCTTTCATCAGTGCATCAACAGCAGCATAACTAGTATTAAAATAGTAATGAGTTTTTATTAATGCATATATTCACATTAAATCTTGAATCTAAAGTCTAAAGGTGTCAAAACTAGATTTAGGTTAGGTTAGGTTAGGTTAGAACATGAATACGAGGGGTGCCCGGCCACAGGCCGGGCACTTGGGTTCAGTTCAGTCAAAAATTATATATTATTCACTATTATTTATATTTGAATGAGAATGAAAAATAGCAATTATTTTGAATAGTTTTCAGAATGAGACAGACGGGTGTGGTAGGGTAAAATCTCCAATTTAAAGTTCCCTTATTGCGTATATGTTATGTGTGTTTGCATAGTAGTTTACTATAATGGTAAGCGGTTCGTGTAACGATCTTGCGCGTCTATATTTACAAGTGTGTGGGCAGTTCGTGTATTGATTATTCGATGACGAGACCTCGTAAGAGTCCCGTATCGTTATTTTTCGTCCCTACCTACCCGTACCTCCCCCCCCCGTGCAGGGAGTGGGTAATTTGCGCGCCTGCTGCCTTCCTTGGATGTGGTAGCAGTTTCTCAGGCTCCCTCACCGGAATCGAACCCTGATTCCCCGTTACCCGCGACAAACAATGGTAGTCGCAGAAACTCATTCCGATTACGAGACCTCGTAAGAGTCCCGCGTATCGTTATTTTTCGTCACTACCTACCCCCCTACCTCCCCCCGTGCGGGGTACAATATTGATATGATATTAAATAAATAACATAATAAAAGACCACCACTTTTATAGAGACATAACGCCACATAATTATAAAAAGTATAGTGTGTGGATCTAATCAACCACCACTGGCACCAGACCCTCAATGCCCTTAAATTTTACCTCGTTAAAATATTTAAAGTGTACTCATTCCGATTGCGAGACCTCGTAAGAGTCCCGTATCGTTATTTTTCGTCACTACCTACCCGTACCTCCCCCCTGTGCGGGGTACAATATTGATATGATATTAAAATAATACCATTAATAAATAACATAATAAAAGACCACCACTTTTATAGAGACATAACGCCACTGTGTGGCGCCGCCATCAGTCTCCTTAGACTCGGTACTTTGTCGTCGCCGTCGACTTCGCACCTTCGCCCCATATAGTAGTGGCGCGGCGCGACGGGCCTAATGTGTAAGTGAAAAAAAAAAAAAAATTAAATTAATTGTTATTTTACAATATCTTCTAATATGAATAAGAGTACTTTGTATTGGTACGTTTTGTTTTTTGTTTTTTTTTTTTTTAAACGGAACTGAACCTAAGTGACCGGCCTGCGGCCGGGCACCCGTCTTATTCATGTTCTAACCTAACCTAACCTATCCAAACCTTTTAAAACTAGTTTGGATTCCTTTAGACCTCAGCCCACCGGCAACTACGACTAACTAAACACTAGCTATCTGGCTATCTGGCTTTCATCAGTGCATCAACAGCAGCATAACTAGTATTAAAATAGTAATGAGTTTTTATTAATGCATATATTCACATTAAATCTTGAATCTAAAGTCTAAAGGTGTCAAAACTAGATTTAGGTTAGGTTAGGTTAGGTTAGAACATGAATACGAGGGGTGCCCGGCCACAGGCCGGGCACTTGGGTTCAGTTCAGTCAAAAATTATATATTATTCACTATTATTTATATTTGAATGAGAATGAAAAATAGCAATTATTTTGAATAGTTTTCAGAATGAGACAGACGGGTGTGGTAGGGTAAAATCTCCAATTTAAAGTTCCCTTATTGCGTATATGTTATGTGTGTTTGCATAGTAGTTTACTATAATGGTAAGCGGTTCGTGTAACGATCTTGCGCGTCTATATTTACAAGTGTGTGGGCAGTTCGTGTATTGATTATTCGATGACGAGACCTCGTAAGAGTCCCGTATCGTTATTTTTCGTCCCTACCTACCCGTACCTCCCCCCCCCGTGCAGGGAGTGGGTAATTTGCGCGCCTGCTGCCTTCCTTGGATGTGGTAGCAGTTTCTCAGGCTCCCTCACCGGAATCGAACCCTGATTCCCCGTTACCCGCGACAAACAATGGTAGTCGCAGAAACTCATTCCGATTACGAGACCTCGTAAGAGTCCCGCGTATCGTTATTTTTCGTCACTACCTACCCCCCTACCTCCCCCCGTGCGGGGTACAATATTGATATGATATTAAATAAATAACATAATAAAAGACCACCACTTTTATAGAGACATAACGCCACATAATTATAAAAAGTATAGTGTGTGGATCTAATCAACCACCACTGGCACCAGACCCTCAATGCCCTTAAATTTTACCTCGTTAAAATATTTAAAGTGTACTCATTCCGATTGCGAGACCTCGTAAGAGTCCCGTATCGTTATTTTTCGTCACTACCTACCCGTACCTCCCCCCTGTGCGGGGTACAATATTGATATGATATCAAAATAATACCATTAATAAATAACATAATAAAAGACCACCACTTTTATAGAGACATAACGCCACTGTGTGGCGCCGCCATCAGTCTCCTTAGACTCGGTACTTTGTCGTCGCCGTCGACTTCGCACCTTCGCCCCATATAGTAGTGGCGCGGCGCGACGGGCCTAATGTGTAAGTGAAAAAAAAAAAAAAATTAAATTAATTGTTATTTTACAATATCTTCTAATATGAATAAGAGTACTTTGTATTGGTACGTTTTGTTTTTTGTTTTTTTTTTTTTTAAACGGAACTGAACCTAAGTGACCGGCCTGCGGCCGGGCACCCGTCTTATTCATGTTCTAACCTAACCTAACCTATCCAAACCTTTTAAAACTAGTTTGGATTCCTTTAGACCTCAGCCCACCGGCAACTACGACTAACTAAACACTGATCTAGCTATCTGGCTTTCATCAGTGCATCAACAGCAGCATAACTAGTATTAAAATAGTAATGAGTTTTTATTAATGCATATATTCACATTAAATCTTGAATCTAAAGTCTAAAGGTGTCAAAACTAGATTTAGGTTAGGTTAGGTTAGGTTAGAACATGAATACGAGGGGTGCCCGGCCACAGGCCGGGCACTTGGGTTCAGTTCAGTCAAAAATTATATATTATTCACTATTATTTATATTTGAATGAGAATGAAAAATAGCAATTATTTTGAATAGTTTTCAGAATGAGACAGACGGGTGTGGTAGGGTAAAATCTCCAATTTAAAGTTCCCTTATTGCGTATATGTTATGTGTGTTTGCATAGTAGTTTACTATAATGGTAAGCGGTTCGTGTAACGATCTTGCGCGTCTATATTTACAAGTGTGTGGGCAGTTCGTGTATTGATTATTCGATGACGAGACCTCGTAAGAGTCCCGTATCGTTATTTTTCGTCCCTACCTACCCGTACCTCCCCCCCCCGTGCAGGGAGTGGGTAATTTGCGCGCCTGCTGCCTTCCTTGGATGTGGTAGCAGTTTCTCAGGCTCCCTCACCGGAATCGAACCCTGATTCCCCGTTACCCGCGACAAACAATGGTAGTCGCAGAAACTCATTCCGATTACGAGACCTCGTAAGAGTCCCGCGTATCGTTATTTTTCGTCACTACCTACCCCCCTACCTCCCCCCGTGCGGGGTACAATATTGATATGATATTAAATAAATAACATAATAAAAGACCACCACTTTTATAGAGACATAACGCCACATAATTATAAAAAGTATAGTGTGTGGATCTAATCAACCACCACTGGCACCAGACCCTCAATGCCCTTAAATTTTACCTCGTTAAAATATTTAAAGTGTACTCATTCCGATTGCGAGACCTCGTAAGAGTCCCGTATCGTTATTTTTCGTCACTACCTACCCGTACCTCCCCCCTGTGCGGGGTACAATATTGATATGATATTAAAATAATACCATTAATAAATAACATAATAAAAGACCACCACTTTTATAGAGACATAACGCCACTGTGTGGCGCCGCCATCAGTCTCCTTAGACTCGGTACTTTGTCGTCGCCGTCGACTTCGCACCTTCGCCCCATATAGTAGTGGCGCGGCGCGACGGGCCTAATGTGTAAGTGAAAAAAAAAAAAAAATTAAATTAATTGTTATTTTACAATATCTTCTAATATGAATAAGAGTACTTTGTATTGGTACGTTTTGTTTTTTGTTTTTTTTTTTTTCTTTTAAACGGAACTGAACCTAAGTGACCGGCCTGCGGCCGGGCACCCGTCTTATTCATGTTCTAACCTATCCAAACCTTTTAAAACTAGTTTGGATTCCTTTAGACCTCAGCCCACCGGCAACTACGACTAACTAAACACTGATCTAGCTATCTGGCTTTCATCAGTGCATCAACAGCAGCATAACTAGTATTAAAATAGTAATGAGTTTTTATTAATGCATATATTCACATTAAATCTTGAATCTAAAGTCTAAAGGTGTCAAAACTAGATTTAGGTTAGGTTAGGTTAGAACATGAATACGAGGGGTGCCCGGCCACAGGCCGGGCACTTGGGTTCAGTTCAGTCAAAAATTATATATTATTCACTATTATTTATATTTGAATGAGAATGAAAAATAGCAATTATTTTGAATAGTTTTCAGAATGAGACAGACGGGTGTGGTAGGGTAAAATATCCAATTTAAAGTTCCCTTATTGCGTATATGTTATGTGTGTTTGCATAGTAGTTTACTATAATGGTAAGCGGTTCGTGTAACGATCTTGCGCGTCTATATTTACAAGTGTGTGGGCAGTTCGTGTATTGATTATTCGATGACGAGACCTCGTAAGAGTCCCGTATCGTTATTTTTCGTCCCTACCTACCCGTACCTCCCCCCCCCGTGCAGGGAGTGGGTAATTTGCGCGCCTGCTGCCTTCCTTGGATGTGGTAGCAGTTTCTCAGGCTCCCTCACCGGAATCGAACCCTGATTCCCCGATACCCGCGACAAACAATGGTAGTCGCAGAAACTCATTCCGATGACGAGACCTCGTAAGAGTCCCGCGTATCGTTATTTTTCGTCACTACCTACCCCCCTACCTCCCCCCGTGCGGGGTACAATATTGATATGATATTAAATAAATAACATAATAAAAGACCACCACTTTTATAGAGACATAACGCCACATAATTATAAAAAGTATAGTGTGTGGATCTAATCAACCACCACTGGCACCAGACCCTCAATGCCCTTAAATTTTACCTCGTTAAAATATTTAAAGTGTACTCATTCCGATTGCGAGACCTCGTAAGAGTCCCGTATCGTTATTTTTCGTCACTACCTACCCGTACCTCCCCCCTGTGCGGGGTACAATATTGATATGATATTAAAATAATACCATTAATAAATAACATAATAAAAGACCACCACTTTTATAGAGACATAACGCCACTGTGTGGCGCCGCCATCAGTCTCCTTAGACTCGGTACTTTGTCGTCGCCGTCGACTTCGCACCTTCGCCCCATATAGTAGTGGCGCGGCGCGACGGGCCTAATGTGTAAGTGAAAAAAAAAAAAAAATTAAATTAATTGTTATTTTACAATATCTTCTAATATGAATAAGAGTACTTTGTATTGGTACGTTTTGTTTTTTGTTTTTTTTTTTTTCTTTTAAACGGAACTGAACCTAAGTGACCGGCCTGCGGCCGGGCACCCGTCTTATTCATGTTCTAACCTATCCAAACCTTTTAAAACTAGTTTGGATTCCTTTAGACCTCAGCCCACCGGCAACTACGACTAACTAAACACTGATCTAGCTATCTGGCTTTCATCAGTGCATCAACAGCAGCATAACTAGTATTAAAATAGTAATGAGTTTTTATTAATGCATATATTCACATTAAATCTTGAATCTAAAGTCTAAAGGTGTCAAAACTAGATTTAGGTTAGGTTAGGTTAGAACATGAATACGAGGGGTGCCCGGCCACAGGCCGGGCACTTGGGTTCAGTTCAGTCAAAAATTATATATTATTCACTATTATTTATATTTGAATGAGAATGAAAAATAGCAATTATTTTGAATAGTTTTCAGAATGAGACAGACGGGTGTGGTAGGGTAAAATATCCAATTTAAAGTTCCCTTATTGCGTATATGTTATGTGTGTTTGCATAGTAGTTTACTATAATGGTAAGCGGTTCGTGTAACGATCTTGCGCGTCTATATTTACAAGTGTGTGGGCAGTTCGTGTATTGATTATTCGATGACGAGACCTCGTAAGAGTCCCGTATCGTTATTTTTCGTCCCTACCTACCCGTACCTCCCCCCCCCGTGCAGGGAGTGGGTAATTTGCGCGCCTGCTGCCTTCCTTGGATGTGGTAGCAGTTTCTCAGGCTCCCTCACCGGAATCGAACCCTGATTCCCCGTTACCCGCGACAAACAATGGTAGTCGCAGAAACTCATTCCGATTACGAGACCTCGTAAGAGTCCCGCGTATCGTTATTTTTCGTCACTACCTACCCCCCTACCTCCCCCCGTGCGGGGTACAATATTGATATGATATTAAATAAATAACATAATAAAAGACCACCACTTTTATAGAGACATAACGCCACATAATTATAAAAAGTATAGTGTGTGGATCTAATCAACCACCACTGGCACCAGACCCTCAATGCCCTTAAATTTTACCTCGTTAAAATATTTAAAGTGTACTCATTCCGATTGCGAGACCTCGTAAGAGTCCCGTATCGTTATTTTTCGTCACTACCTACCCGTACCTCCCCCCTGTGCGGGGTACAATATTGATATGATATTAAAATAATACCATTAATAAATAACATAATAAAAGACCACCACTTTTATAGAGACATAACGCCACTGTGTGGCGCCGCCATCAGTCTCCTTAGACTCGGTACTTTGTCGTCGCCGTCGACTTCGCACCTTCGCCCCATATAGTAGTGGCGCGGCGCGACGGGCCTAATGTGTAAGTGAAAAAAAAAAAAAAATTAAATTAATTGTTATTTTACAATATCTTCTAATATGAATAAGAGTACTTTGTATTGGTACGTTTTGTTTTTTGTTTTTTTTTTTTTTAAACGGAACTGAACCTAAGTGACCGGCCTGCGGCCGGGCACCCGTCTTATTCATGTTCTAACCTAACCTAACCTATCCAAACCTTTTAAAACTAGTTTGGATTCCTTTAGACCTCAGCCCACCGGCAACTACGACTAACTAAACACTAGCTATCTGGCTATCTGGCTTTCATCAGTGCATCAACAGCAGCATAACTAGTATTAAAATAGTAATGAGTTTTTATTAATGCATATATTCACATTAAATCTTGAATCTAAAGTCTAAAGGTGTCAAAACTAGATTTAGGTTAGGTTAGGTTAGAACATGAATACGAGGGGTGCCCGGCCACAGGCCGGGCACTTGGGTTCAGTTCAGTCAAAAATTATATATTATTCACTATTATTTATATTTGAATGAGAATGAAAAATAGCAATTATTTTGAATAGTTTTCAGAATGAGACAGACGGGTGTGGTAGGGTAAAATCTCCAATTTAAAGTTCCCTTATTGCGTATATGTTATGTGTGTTTGCATAGTAGTTTACTATAATGGTAAGCGGTTCGTGTAACGATCTTGCGCGTCTATATTTACAAGTGTGTGGGCAGTTCGTGTATTGATTATTCGATGACGAGACCTCGTAAGAGTCCCGTATCGTTATTTTTCGTCCCTACCTACCCGTACCTCCCCCCCCCGTGCAGGGAGTGGGTAATTTGCGCGCCTGCTGCCTTCCTTGGATGTGGTAGCAGTTTCTCAGGCTCCCTCACCGGAATCGAACCCTGATTCCCCGTTACCCGCGACAAACAATGGTAGTCGCAGAAACTCATTCCGATTACGAGACCTCGTAAGAGTCCCGCGTATCGTTATTTTTCGTCACTACCTACCCCCCTCCCCCCCCCCGTGCGGGGTACAATATTGATATGATATTAAATAAATAACATAATAAAAGACCACCACTTTTATAGAGACATAACGCCACATAATTATAAAAAGTATAGTGTGTGGATCTAATCAACCACCACTGGCACCAGACCCTCAATGCCCTTAAATTTTACCTCGTTAAAATATTTAAAGTGTACTCATTCCGATTGCGAGACCTCGTAAGAGTCCCGTATCGTTATTTTTCGTCACTACCTACCCGTACCTCCCCCCTGTGCGGGGTACAATATTGATATGATATTAAAATAATACCATTAATAAATAACATAATAAAAGACCACCACTTTTATAGAGACATAACGCCACTGTGTGGCGCCGCCATCAGTCTCCTTAGACTCGGTACTTTGTCGTCGCCGTCGACTTCGCACCTTCGCCCCATATAGTAGTGGCGCGGCGCGACGGGCCTAATGTGTAAGTGAAAAAAAAAAAAAAATTAAATTAATTGTTATTTTACAATATCTTCTAATATGAATAAGAGTACTTTGTATTGGTACGTTTTGTTTTTTGTTTTTTTTTTTTTTAAACGGAACTGAACCTAAGTGACCGGCCTGCGGCCGGGCACCCGTCTTATTCATGTTCTAACCTAACCTAACCTATCCAAACCTTTTAAAACTAGTTTGGATTCCTTTAGACCTCAGCCCACCGGCAACTACGACTAACTAAACACTGATCTAGCTATCTGGCTTTCATCAGTGCATCAACAGCAGCATAACTAGTATTAAAATAGTAATGAGTTTTTATTAATGCATATATTCACATTAAATCTTGAATCTAAAGTCTAAAGGTGTCAAAACTAGATTTAGGTTAGGTTAGGTTAGAACATGAATACGAGGGGTGCCCGGCCACAGGCCGGGCACTTGGGTTCAGTTCAGTCAAAAATTATATATTATTCACTATTATTTATATTTGAATGAGAATGAAAAATAGCAATTATTTTGAATAGTTTTCAGAATGAGACAGACGGGTGTGGTAGGGTAAAATCTCCAATTTAAAGTTCCCTTATTGCGTATATGTTATGTGTGTTTGCATAGTAGTTTACTATAATGGTAAGCGGTTCGTGTAACGATCTTGCGCGTCTATATTTACAAGTGTGTGGGCAGTTCGTGTATTGATTATTCGATGACGAGACCTCGTAAGAGTCCCGTATCGTTATTTTTCGTCCCTACCTACCCGTACCTCCCCCCCCCGTGCAGGGAGTGGGTAATTTGCGCGCCTGCTGCCTTCCTTGGATGTGGTAGCAGTTTCTCAGGCTCCCTCACCGGAATCGAACCCTGATTCCCCGTTACCCGCGACAAACAATGGTAGTCGCAGAAACTCATTCCGATTACGAGACCTCGTAAGAGTCCCGCGTATCGTTATTTTTCGTCACTACCTACCCCCCTACCTCCCCCCGTGCGGGGTACAATATTGATATGATATTAAATAAATAACATAATAAAAGACCACCACTTTTATAGAGACATAACGCCACATAATTATAAAAAGTATAGTGTGTGGATCTAATCAACCACCACTGGCACCAGACCCTCAATGCCCTTAAATTTTACCTCGTTAAAATATTTAAAGTGTACTCATTCCGATTGCGAGACCTCGTAAGAGTCCCGTATCGTTATTTTTCGTCACTACCTACCCGTACCTCCCCCCTGTGCGGGGTACAATATTGATATGATATTAAAATAATACCATTAATAAATAACATAATAAAAGACCACCACTTTTATAGAGACATAACGCCACTGTGTGGCGCCGCCATCAGTCTCCTTAGACTCGGTACTTTGTCGTCGCCGTCGACTTCGCACCTTCGCCCCATATAGTAGTGGTGCGGCGCGACGGGCCTAATGTGTAAGTGAAAAAAAAAAAAAAATTAAATTAATTGTTATTTTACAATATCTTCTAATATGAATAAGAGTACTTTGTATTGGTACGTTTTGTTTTTTGTTTTTTTTTTTTTTAAACGGAACTGAACCTAAGTGACCGGCCTGCGGCCGGGCACCCGTCTTATTCATGTTCTAACCTAACCTAACCTATCCAAACCTTTTAAAACTAGTTTGGATTCCTTTAGACCTCAGCCCACCGGCAACTACGACTAACTAAACACTAGCTATCTGGCTATCTGGCTTTCATCAGTGCATCAACAGCAGCATAACTAGTATTAAAATAGTAATGAGTTTTTATTAATGCATATATTCACATTAAATCTTGAATCTAAAGTCTAAAGGTGTCAAAACTAGATTTAGGTTAGGTTAGGTTAGAACATGAATACGAGGGGTGCCCGGCCACAGGCCGGGCACTTGGGTTCAGTTCAGTCAAAAATTATATATTATTCACTATTATTTATATTTGAATGAGAATGAAAAATAGCAATTATTTTGAATAGTTTTCAGAATGAGACAGACGGGTGTGGTAGGGTAAAATCTCCAATTTAAAGTTCCCTTATTGCGTATATGTTATGTGTGTTTGCATAGTAGTTTACTATAATGGTAAGCGGTTCGTGTAACGATCTTGCGCGTCTATATTTACAAGTGTGTGGGCAGTTCGTGTATTGATTATTCGATGACGAGACCTCGTAAGAGTCCCGTATCGTTATTTTTCGTCCCTACCTACCCGTACCTCCCCCCCCCGTGCAGGGAGTGGGTAATTTGCGCGCCTGCTGCCTTCCTTGGATGTGGTAGCAGTTTCTCAGGCTCCCTCACCGGAATCGAACCCTGATTCCCCGTTACCCGCGACAAACAATGGTAGTCGCAGAAACTCATTCCGATTACGAGACCTCGTAAGAGTCCCGCGTATCGTTATTTTTCGTCACTACCTACCCCCCCCTACCTCCCCCCGTGCGGGGTACAATATTGATATGATATTAAATAAATAACATAATAAAAGACCACCACTTTTATAGAGACATAACGCCACATAATTATAAAAAGTATAGTGTGTGGATCTAATCAACCACCACTGGCACCAGACCCTCAATGCCCTTAAATTTTACCTCGTTAAAATATTTAAAGTGTACTCATTCCGATTGCGAGACCTCGTAAGAGTCCCGTATCGTTATTTTTCGTCACTACCTACCCGTACCTCCCCCCTGTGCGGGGTACAATATTGATATGATATTAAAATAATACCATTAATAAATAACATAATAAAAGACCACCACTTTTATAGAGACATAACGCCACTGTGTGGCGCCGCCATCAGTCTCCTTAGACTCGGTACTTTGTCGTCGCCGTCGACTTCGCACCTTCGCCCCATATAGTAGTGGCGCGGCGCGACGGGCCTAATGTGTAAGTGAAAAAAAAAAAAAAATTAAATTAATGTTTATTTTACAATATCTTCTAATATGAATAAGAGTACTTTGTATTGGTACGTTTTGTTTTTTGTTTTTTTTTTTTTTAAACGGAACTGAACCTAAGTGACCGGCCTGCGGCCGGGCACCCGTCTTATTCATGTTCTAACCTAACCTAACCTATCCAAACCTTTTAAAACTAGTTTGGATTCCTTTAGACCTCAGCCCACCGGCAACTACGACTAACTAAACACTGATCTAGCTATCTGGCTTTCATCAGTGCATCAACAGCAGCATAACTAGTATTAAAATAGTAATGAGTTTTTATTAATGCATATATTCACATTAAATCTTGAATCTAAAGTCTAAAGGTGTCAAAACTAGATTTAGGTTAGGTTAGGTTAGAACATGAATACGAGGGGTGCCCGGCCACAGGCCGGGCACTTGGGTTCAGTTCAGTCAAAAATTATATATTATTCACTATTATTTATATTTGAATGAGAATGAAAAATAGCAATTATTTTGAATAGTTTTCAGAATGAGACAGACGGGTGTGGTAGGGTAAAATCTCCAATTTAAAGTTCCCTTATTGCGTATATGTTATGTGTGTTTGCATAGTAGTTTACTATAATGGTAAGCGGTTCGTGTAACGATCTTGCGCGTCTATATTTACAAGTGTGTGGGCAGTTCGTGTATTGATTATTCGATGACGAGACCTCGTAAGAGTCCCGTATCGTTATTTTTCGTCCCTACCTACCCGTACCTCCCCCCCCCGTGCAGGGAGTGGGTAATTTGCGCGCCTGCTGCCTTCCTTGGATGTGGTAGCAGTTTCTCAGGCTCCCTCACCGGAATCGAACCCTGATTCCCCGTTACCCGCGACAAACAATGGTAGTCGCAGAAACTCATTCCGATTACGAGACCTCGTAAGAGTCCCGCGTATCGTTATTTTTCGTCACTACCTACCCCCCTACCCCCCCCCGTGCGGGGTACAATATTGATATGATATTAAATAAATAACATAATAAAAGACCACCACTTTTATAGAGACATAACGCCACATAATTATAAAAAGTATAGTGTGTGGATCTAATCAACCACCACTGGCACCAGACCCTCAATGCCCTTAAATTTTACCTCGTTAAAATATTTAAAGTGTACTCATTCCGATTGCGAGACCTCGTAAGAGTCCCGTATCGTTATTTTTCGTCACTACCTACCCGTACCTCCCCCCTGTGCGGGGTACAATATTGATATGATATTAAAATAATACCATTAATAAATAACATAATAAAAGACCACCACTTTTATAGAGACATAACGCCACTGTGTGGCGCCGCCATCAGTCTCCTTAGACTCGGTACTTTGTCGTCGCCGTCGACTTCGCACCTTCGCCCCATATAGTAGTGGCGCGGCGCGACGGGCCTAATGTGTAAGTGAAAAAAAAAAAAAAATTAAATTAATTGTTATTTTACAATATCTTCTAATATGAATAAGAGTACTTTGTATTGGTACGTTTTGTTTTTTGTTTTTTTTTTTTTTTTTTAAACGGAACTGAACCTAAGTGACCGGCCTGCGGCCGGGCACCCGTCTTATTCATGTTCTAACCTATCCAAACCTTTTAAAACTAGTTTGGATTCCTTTAGACCTCAGCCCACCGGCAACTACGACTAACTAAACACTGATCTAGCTATCTGGCTTTCATCAGTGCATCAACAGCAGCATAACTAGTATTAAAATAGTAATGAGTTTTTATTAATGCATATATTCACATTAAATCTTGAATCTAAAGTCTAAAGGTGTCAAAACTAGATTTAGGTTAGGTTAGGTTAGAACATGAATACGAGGGGTGCCCGGCCACAGGCCGGGCACTTGGGTTCAGTTCAGTCAAAAATTATATATTATTCACTATTATTTATATTTGAATGAGAATGAAAAATAGCAATTATTTTGAATAGTTTTCAGAATGAGACAGACGGGTGTGGTAGGGTAAAATCTCCAATTTAAAGTTCCCTTATTGCGTATATGTTATGTGTGTTTGCATAGTAGTTTACTATAATGGTAAGCGGTTCGTGTAACGATCTTGCGCGTCTATATTTACAAGTGTGTGGGCAGTTCGTGTATTGATTATTCGATGACGAGACCTCGTAAGAGTCCCGTATCGTTATTTTTCGTCCCTACCTACCCGTACCTCCCCCCCCCGTGCAGGGAGTGGGTAATTTGCGCGCCTGCTGCCTTCCTTGGATGTGGTAGCAGTTTCTCAGGCTCCCTCACCGGAATCGAACCCTGATTCCCCGTTACCCGCGACAAACAATGGTAGTCGCAGAAACTCATTCCGATTACGAGACCTCGTAAGAGTCCCGCGTATCGTTATTTTTCGTCACTACCTACCCCCCTACCTCCCCCCGTGCGGGGTACAATATTGATATGATATTAAATAAATAACATAATAAAAGACCACCACTTTTATAGAGACATAACGCCACATAATTATAAAAAGTATAGTGTGTGGATCTAATCAACCACCACTGGCACCAGACCCTCAATGCCCTTAAATTTTACCTCGTTAAAATATTTAAAGTGTACTCATTCCGATTGCGAGACCTCGTAAGAGTCCCGTATCGTTATTTTTCGTCACTACCTACCCGTACCTCCCCCCTGTGCGGGGTACAATATTGATATGATATTAAAATAATACCATTAATAAATAACATAATAAAAGACCACCACTTTTATAGAGACATAACGCCACTGTGTGGCGCCGCCATCAGTCTCCTTAGACTCGGTACTTTGTCGTCGCCGTCGACTTCGCACCTTCGCCCCATATAGTAGTGGCGCGGCGCGACGGGCCTAATGTGTAAGTGAAAAAAAAAAAAAAATTAAATTAATTGTTATTTTACAATATCTTCTAATATGAATAAGAGTACTTTGTATTGGTACGTTTTGTTTTTTGTTTTTTTTTTTTTTAAACGGAACTGAACCTAAGTGACCGGCCTGCGGCCGGGCACCCGTCTTATTCATGTTCTAACCTAACCTAACCTATCCAAACCTTTTAAAACTAGTTTGGATTCCTTTAGACCTCAGCCCACCGGCAACTACGACTAACTAAACACTAGCTATCTGGCTATCTGGCTTTCATCAGTGCATCAACAGCAGCATAACTAGTATTAAAATAGTAATGAGTTTTTATTAATGCATATATTCACATTAAATCTTGAATCTAAAGTCTAAAGGTGTCAAAACTAGATTTAGGTTAGGTTAGGTTAGAACATGAATACGAGGGGTGCCCGGCCACAGGCCGGGCACTTGGGTTCAGTTCAGTCAAAAATTATATATTATTCACTATTATTTATATTTGAATGAGAATGAAAAATAGCAATTATTTTGAATAGTTTTCAGAATGAGACAGACGGGTGTGGTAGGGTAAAATCTCCAATTTAAAGTTCCCTTATTGCGTATATGTTATGTGTGTTTGCATAGTAGTTTACTATAATGGTAAGCGGTTCGTGTAACGATCTTGCGCGTCTATATTTACAAGTGTGTGGGCAGTTCGTGTATTGATTATTCGATGACGAGACCTCGTAAGAGTCCCGTATCGTTATTTTTCGTCCCTACCTACCCGTACCTCCCCCCCCCGTGCAGGGAGTGGGTAATTTGCGCGCCTGCTGCCTTCCTTGGATGTGGTAGCAGTTTCTCAGGCTCCCTCACCGGAATCGAACCCTGATTCCCCGTTACCCGCGACAAACAATGGTAGTCGCAGAAACTCATTCCGATTACGAGACCTCGTAAGAGTCCCGCGTATCGTTATTTTTCGTCACTACCTACCCCCCTACCTCCCCCCGTGCGGGGTACAATATTGATATGATATTAAATAAATAACATAATAAAAGACCACCACTTTTATAGAGACATAACGCCACATAATTATAAAAAGTATAGTGTGTGGATCTAATCAACCACCACTGGCACCAGACCCTCAATGCCCTTAAATTTTACCTCGTTAAAATATTTAAAGTGTACTCATTCCGATTGCGAGACCTCGTAAGAGTCCCGTATCGTTATTTTTCGTCACTACCTACCCGTACCTCCCCCCTGTGCGGGGTACAATATTGATATGATATTAAAATAATACCATTAATAAATAACATAATAAAAGACCACCACTTTTATAGAGACATAACGCCACTGTGTGGCGCCGCCATCAGTCTCCTTAGACTCGGTACTTTGTCGTCGCCGTCGACTTCGCACCTTCGCCCCATATAGTAGTGGCGCGGCGCGACGGGCCTAATGTGTAAGTGAAAAAAAAAAAAAAAAAAAATTAATTGTTATTTTACAATATCTTCTAATATGAATAAGAGTACTTTGTATTGGTACGTTTTGTTTTTTGTTTTTTTTTTTTTAAACGGAACTGAACCTAAGTGACCGGCCTGCGGCCGGGCACCCGTCTTATTCATGTTCTAACCTAACCTAACCTATCCAAACCTTTTAAAACTAGTTTGGATTCCTTTAGACCTCAGCCCACCGGCAACTACGACTAACTAAACACTAGCTATCTGGCTATCTGGCTTTCATCAGTGCATCAACAGCAGCATAACTAGTATTAAAATAGTAATGAGTTTTTATTAATGCATATATTCACATTAAATCTTGAATCTAAAGTCTAAAGGTGTCAAAACTAGATTTAGGTTAGGTTAGGTTAGGTTAGAACATGAATACGAGGGGTGCCCGGCCACAGGCCGGGCACTTGGGTTCAGTTCAGTCAAAAATTATATATTATTCACTATTATTTATATTTGAATGAGAATGAAAAATAGCAATTATTTTGAATAGTTTTCAGAATGAGACAGACGGGTGTGTTAGGGTAAAATCTCCAATTTAAAGTTCCCTTATTGCGTATATGTTATGTGTGTTTGCATAGTAGTTTACTATAATGGTAAGCGGTTCGTGTAACGATCTTGCGCGTCTATATTTACAAGTGTGTGGGCAGTTCGTGTATTGATTATTCGATGACGAGACCTCGTAAGAGTCCCGTATCGTTAATTTTCGTCCCTACCTACCCGTACCTCCCCCCCCCGTGCAGGGAGTGGGTAATTTGCGCGCCTGCTGCCTTCCTTGGATGTGGTAGCAGTTTCTCAGGCTCCCTCACCGGAATCGAACCCTGATTCCCCGTTACCCGCGACAAACAATGGTAGTCGCAGAAACTCATTCCGATTACGAGACCTCGTAAGAGTCCCGCGTATCGTTATTTTTCGTCACTACCTACCCCCCTACCTCCCCCCGTGCGGGGTACAATATTGATATGATATTAAATAAATAACATAATAAAAGACCACCACTTTTATAGAGACATAACGCCACATAATTATAAAAAGTATAGTGTGTGGATCTAATCAACCACCACTGGCACCAGACCCTCAATGCCCTTAAATTTTACCTCGTTAAAATATTTAAAGTGTACTCATTCCGATTGCGAGACCTCGTAAGAGTCCCGTATCGTTATTTTTCGTCACTACCTACCCGTACCTCCCCCCTGTGCGGGGTACAATATTGATATGATATTAAAATAATACCATTAATAAATAACATAATAAAAGACCACCACTTTTATAGAGACATAACGCCACTGTGTGGCGCCGCCATCAGTCTCCTTAGATTCGGTACTTTGTCGTCGCCGTCGACTTCGCACCTTCGCCCCATATAGTAGTGGCGCGGCGCGACGGGCCTAATGTGTAAGTGAAAAAAAAAAAAAATTAAATTAATTGTTATTTTACAATATCTTCTAATATGAATAAGAGTACTTTGTATTGGTACGTTTTGTTTTTTGTTTTTTTTTTTTTAAACGGAACTGAACCTAAGTGACCGGCCTGCGGCCGGGCACCCGTCTTATTCATGTTCTAACCTAACCTAACCTATCCAAACCTTTTAAAACTAGTTTGGATTCCTTTAGACCTCAGCCCACCGGCAACTACGACTAACTAAACACTGATCTAGATATCTGGCTTTCATCAGTGCATCAACAGCAGCATAACTAGTATTAAAATAGTAATGAGTTTTTATTAATGCATATATTCACATTAAATCTTGAATCTAAAGTCTAAAGGTGTCAAAACTAGATTTAGGTTAGGTTAGGTTAGAACATGAATACGAGGGGTGCCCGGCCACAGGCCGGGCACTTGGGTTCGGTTCAGTCAAAAATTATATATTATTCACTATTATTTATATTTGAATGAGAATGAAAAATAGCAATTATTTTGAATAGTTTTCAGAATGAGACAGACGGGTGTGGTAGGGTAAAATCTCCAATTTAAAGTTCCCTTATTGCGTATATGTTATGTGTGTTTGCATAGTAGTTTACTATAATGGTAAGCGGTTCGTGTAACGATCTTGCGCGTCTATATTTACAAGTGTGTGGGCAGTTCGTGTATTGATTATTCGATGACGAGACCTCGTAAGAGTCCCGTATCGTTATTTTTCGTCCCTACCTACCCGTACCTCCCCCCCCCGTGCAGGGAGTGGGTAATTTGCGCGCCTGCTGCCTTCCTTGGATGTGGTAGCAGTTTTCAGGCTCCCTCACCGGAATCGGACCCTGATTCCCCGTTACCCGCGACAAACAATGGTAGTCGCAGAAACTCATTCCGATTACGAGACCTCGTAAGAGTCCCGCGTATCGTTATTTTTCGTCACTACCTACCCCCCTACCTCCCCCCGTGCGGGGTACAATATTGATATGATATTAAATAAATAACATAATAAAAGACCACCACTTTTATAGAGACATAACGCCACATAATTATAAAAAGTATAGTGTGTGGATCTAATCAACCACCACTGGCACCAGACCCTCAATGCCCTTAAATTTTACCTCGTTAAAATATTTAAAGTGTACTCATTCCGATTGCGAGACCTCGTAAGAGTCCCGTATCGTTATTTTTCGTCACTACCTACCCGTACCTCCCCCCTGTGCGGGGTACAATATTGATATGATATTAAAATAATACCATTAATAAATAACATAATAAAAGACCACCACTTTTATAGAGACATAACGCCACTGTTGTGGCGCCGCCATCAGTCTCCTTAGACTCGGTACTTTGTCGTCGCCGTCGACTTCGCACCTTCGCCCCATATAGTAGTGGCGCGGCGCGACGGGCCTAATGTGTAAGTGAAAAAAAAAAAAAATTAAATTAATTGTTATTTTACAATATCTTCTAATATGAATAAGAGTACTTTGTATTGGTACGTTTTGTTTTTTGTTTTTTTTTTTTTTTAAACGGAACTGAACCTAAGTGACCGGCCTGCGGCCGGGCACCCGTCTTATTCATGTTCTAACCTAACCTAACCTATCCAAACCTTTTAAAACTAGTTTGGATTCCTTTAGACCTCAGCCCACCGCCAACTACGACTAACTAAACACTGATCTAGCTATCTGGCTTTCATCAGTGCATCAACAGCAGCATAACTAGTATTAAAATAGTAATGAGTTTTTATTAATGCATATATTCACATTAAATCTTGAATCTAAAGTCTTAAGGTGTCAAAACTAGATTTAGGTTAGGTTAGGTTAGAACATGAATACGAGGGGTGCCCGGCCACAGGCCGGGCACTTGGGTTCAGTTCAGTCAAAAATTATATATTATTCACTATTATTTATATTTGAATGAGAATGAAAAATAGCAATTATTTTGAATAGTTTTCAGAATGAGACAGACGGGTGTGGTAGGGTAAAATCTCCAATTTAAAGTTCCCTTATTGCGTATATGTTATGTGTGTTTGCATAGTAGTTTACTATAATGGTAAGCGGTTCGTGTAACGATCTTGCGCGTCTATATTTACAAGTGTGTGGGCAGTTCGTGTATTGATTATTCGATGACGAGACCTCGTAAGAGTCCCGTATCGTTATTTTTCGTCCCTACCTACCCGTACCTCCCCCCCCCGTGCAGGGAGTGGGTAATTTGCGCGCCTGCTGCCTTCCTTGGATGTGGTAGCAGTTTCTCAGGCTCCCTCACCGGAATCGAACCCTGATTCCCCGTTACCCGCGACAAACAATGGTAGTCGCAGAAACTCATTCCGATTACGAGACCTCGTAAGAGTCCCGCGTATCGTTATTTTTCGTCACTACCTACCCCCCTACCTCCCCCCGTGCGGGGTACAATATTGATATGATATTAAATAAATAACATAATAAAAGACCACCACTTTTATAGAGACATAACGCCACATAATTATAAAAAGTATAGTGTGTGGATCTAATCAACCACCACTGGCACCAGACCCTCAATGCCCTTAAATTTTACCTCGTTAAAATATTTAAAGTGTACTCATTCCGATTGCGAGACCTCGTAAGAGTCCCGTATCGTTATTTTTCGTCACTACCTACCCGTACCTCCCCCCTGTGCGGGGTACAATATTGATATGATATTAAAATAATACCATTAATAAATAACATAATAAAAGACCACCACTTTTATAGAGACATAACGCCACTGTGTGGCGCCGCCATCAGTCTCCTTAGACTCGGTACTTTGTCGTCGCCGTCGACTTCGCACCTTCGCCCCATATAGTAGTGGCGCGGCGCGACGGGCCTAATGTGTAAGTGAAAAAAAAAAAAAATTAAATTAATTGTTATTTTACAATATCTTCTAATATGAATAAGAGTACTTTGTATTGGTACGTTTTGTTTTTTGTTTTTTTTTTTTTTAAACGGAACTGAACCTAAGTGACCGGCCTGCGGCCGGGCACCCGTCTTATTCATGTTCTAACCTAACCTAACCTATCCAAACCTTTTAAAACTAGTTTGGATTCCTTTAGACCTCAGCCCACCGGCAACTACGACTAACTAAACACTGATCTAGCTATCTGGCTTTCATCAGTGCATCAACAGCAGCATAACTAGTATTAAAATAGTAATGAGTTTTTATTAATGCATATATTCACATTAAATCTTGAATCTAAAGTCTTAAGGTGTCAAAACTA
Source organism: Pararge aegeria (assembly GCF_905163445.1). Lineage (NCBI taxonomy): Eukaryota > Metazoa > Arthropoda > Insecta > Lepidoptera > Nymphalidae > Pararge > Pararge aegeria. The sequence goes on from NC_053186.1 coordinate 20,264,608, forward strand.
GATTTAGGTTAGGTTAGGTTAGAACATGAATACGAGGGGTGCCCGGCCACAGGCCGGGCACTTGGGTTCAGTTCAGTCAAAAATTATATATTATTCACTATTATTTATATTTGAATGAGAATGAAAAATAGCAATTATTTTGAATAGTTTTCAGAATGAGACAGACGGGTGTGGTAGGGTAAAATCTCCAATTTAAAGTTCCCTTATTGCGTATATGTTATGTGTGTTTGCATAGTAGTTTACTATAATGGTAAGCGGTTCGTGTAACGATCTTGCGCGTCTATATTTACAAGTGTGTGGGCAGTTCGTGTATTGATTATTCGATGACGAGACCTCGTAAGAGTCCCGTATCGTTATTTTTCGTCCCTACCTACCCGTACCCCCCCCCCCCGTGCAGGGAGTGGGTAATTTGCGCGCCTGCTGCCTTCCTTGGATGTGGTAGCAGTTTCTCAGGCTCCCTCACCGGAATCGAACCCTGATTCCCCGTTACCCGCGACAAACAATGGTAGTCGCAGAAACTCATTCCGATTACGAGACCTCGTAAGAGTCCCGCGTATCGTTATTTTTCGTCACTACCTACCCCCCTACCTCCCCCCGTGCGGGGTACAATATTGATATGATATTAAATAAATAACATAATAAAAGACCACCACTTTTATAGAGACATAACGCCACATAATTATAAAAAGTATAGTGTGTGGATCTAATCAACCACCACTGGCACCAGACCCTCAATGCCCTTAAATTTTACCTCGTTAAAATATTTAAAGTGTACTCATTCCGATTGCGAGACCTCGTAAGAGTCCCGTATCGTTATTTTTCGTCACTACCTACCCGTACCTCCCCCCTGTGCGGGGTACAATATTGATATGATATTAAAATAATACCATTAATAAATAACATAATAAAAGACCACCACTTTTATAGAGACATAACGCCACTGTGTGGCGCCGCCATCAGTCTCCTTAGACTCGGTACTTTGTCGTCGCCGTCGACTTCGCACCTTCGCCCCATATAGTAGTGGCGCGGCGCGACGGGCCTAATGTGTAAGTGAAAAAAAAAAAAAAATTAAATTAATTGTTATTTTACAATATCTTCTAATATGAATAAGAGTACTTTGTATTGGTACGTTTTGTTTTTTGTTTTTTTTTTTTTTAAACGGAACTGAACCTAAGTGACCGGCCTGCGGCCGGGCACCCGTCTTATTCATGTTCTAACCTAACCTAACCTATCCAAACCTTTTAAAACTAGTTTGGATTCCTTTAGACCTCAGCCCACCGGCAACTACGACTAACTAAACACTGATCTAGCTATCTGGCTTTCATCAGTGCATCAACAGCAGCATAACTAGTATTAAAATAGTAATGAGTTTTTATTAATGCATATATTCACATTAAATCTTGAATCTAAAGTCTAAAGGTGTCAAAACTAGATTTAGGTTAGGTTAGGTTAGAACATGAATACGAGGGGTGCCCGGCCACAGGCCGGGCACTTGGGTTCAGTTCAGTCAAAAATTATATATTATTCACTATTATTTATATTTGAATGAGAATGAAAAATAGCAATTATTTTGAATAGTTTTCAGAATGAGACAGACGGGTGTGGTAGGGTAAAATCTCCAATTTAAAGTTCCCTTATTGCGTATATGTTATGTGTGTTTGCATAGTAGTTTACTATAATGGTAAGCGGTTCGTGTAACGATCTTGCGCGTCTATATTTACAAGTGTGTGGGCAGTTCGTGTATTGATTATTCGATGACGAGACCTCGTAAGAGTCCCGTATCGTTATTTTTCGTCCCTACCTACCCGTACCTCCCCCCCCCCCCGTGCAGGGAGTGGGTAATTTGCGCGCCTGCTGCCTTCCTTGGATGTGGTAGCAGTTTCTCAGGCTCCCTCACCGGAATCGAACCCTGATTCCCCGTTACCCGCGACAAACAATGGTAGTCGCAGAAACTCATTCCGATTACGAGACCTCGTAAGAGTCCCGCGTATCGTTATTTTTCGTCACTACCTACCCCCCTACCTCCCCCCGTGCGGGGTACAATATTGATATGATATTAAATAAATAACATAATAAAAGACCACCACTTTTATAGAGACATAACGCCACATAATTATAAAAAGTATAGTGTGTGGATCTAATCAACCACCACTGGCACCAGACCCTCAATGCCCTTAAATTTTACCTCGTTAAAATATTTAAAGTGTACTCATTCCGATTGCGAGACCTCGTAAGAGTCCCGTATCGTTATTTTTCGTCACTACCTACCCGTACCTCCCCCCTGTGCGGGGTACAATATTGATATGATATTAAAATAATACCATTAATAAATAACATAATAAAAGACCACCACTTTTATAGAGACATAACGCCACTGTGTGGCGCCGCCATCAGTCTCCTTAGACTCGGTACTTTGTCGTCGCCGTCGACTTCGCACCTTCGCCCCATATAGTAGTGGCGCGGCGCGACGGGCCTAATGTGTAAGTGAAAAAAAAAAAAAAATTAAATTTATTGTTATTTTACAATATCTTCTAATATGAATAAGAGTACTTTGTATTGGTACGTTTTGTTTTTTGTTTTTTTTTTTTTTAAACGGAACTGAACCTAAGTGACCGGCCTGCGGCCGGGCACCCGTCTTATTCATGTTCTAACCTAACCTAACCTATCCAAACCTTTTAAAACTAGTTTGGATTCCTTTAGACCTCAGCCCACCGGCAACTACGACTAACTAAACACTGATCTAGCTATCTGGCTTTCATCAGTGCATCAACAGCAGCATAACTAGTATTAAAATAGTAATGAGTTTTTATTAATGCATATATTCACATTAAATCTTGAATCTAAAGTCTAAAGGTGTCAAAACTAGATTTAGGTTAGGTTAGGTTAGAACATGAATACGAGGGGTGCCCGGCCACAGGCCGGGCACTTGGGTTCAGTTCAGTCAAAAATTATATATTATTCACTATTATTTATATTTGAATGAGAATGAAAAATAGCAATTATTTTGAATAGTTTTCAGAATGAGACAGACGGGTGTGGTAGGGTAAAATCTCCAATTTAAAGTTCCCTTATTGCGTATATGTTATGTGTGTTTGCATAGTAGTTTACTATAATGGTAAGCGGTTCGTGTAACGATCTTGCGCGTCTATATTTACAAGTGTGTGGGCAGTTCGTGTATTGATTATTCGATGACGAGACCTCGTAAGAGTCCCGTATCGTTATTTTTCGTCCCTACCTACCCGTACCTCCCCCCCCCGTGCAGGGAGTGGGTAATTTGCGCGCCTGCTGCCTTCCTTGGATGTGGTAGCAGTTTCTCAGGCTCCCTCACCGGAATCGAACCCTGATTCCCCGTTACCCGCGACAAACAATGGTAGTCGCAGAAACTCATTCCGATTACGAGACCTCGTAAGAGTCCCGCGTATCGTTATTTTTCGTCACTACCTACCCCCCTACCTCCCCCCGTGCGGGGTACAATATTGATATGATATTAAATAAATAACATAATAAAAGACCACCACTTTTATAGAGACATAACGCCACATAATTATAAAAAGTATAGTGTGTGGATCTAATCAACCACCACTGGCACCAGACCCTCAATGCCCTTAAATTTTACCTCGTTAAAATATTTAAAGTGTACTCATTCCGATTGCGAGACCTCGTAAGAGTCCCGTATCGTTATTTTTCGTCACTACCTACCCGTACCTCCCCCCTGTGCGGGGTACAATATTGATATGATATTAAAATAATACCATTAATAAATAACATAATAAAAGACCACCACTTTTATAGAGACATAACGCCACTGTGTGGCGCCGCCATCAGTCTCCTTAGACTCGGTACTTTGTCGTCGCCGTCGACTTCGCACCTTCGCCCCATATAGTAGTGGCGCGGCGCGACGGGCCTAATGTGTAAGTGAAAAAAAAAAAAAAATTAAATTAATTGTTATTTTACAATATCTTCTAATATGAATAAGAGTACTTTGTATTGGTACTTTTTGTTTTTTGTTTTTTTTTTTTTTAAACGGAACTGAACCTAAGTGACCGGCCTGCGGCCGGGCACCCGTCTTATTCATGTTCTAACCTAACCTAACCTATCCAAACCTTTTAAAACTAGTTTGGATTCCTTTAGACCTCAGCCCACCGGCAACTACGACTAACTAAACACTGATCTAGATATCTGGCTTTCATCAGTGCATCAACAGCAGCATAACTAGTATTAAAATAGTAATGAGTTTTTATTAATGCATATATTCACATTAAATCTTGAATCTAAAGTCTAAAGGTGTCAAAACTAGATTTAGGTTAGGTTAGGTTAGAACATGAATACGAGGGGTGCCCGGCCACAGGCCGGGCACTTGGGTTCAGTTCAGTCAAAAATTATATATTATTCACTATTATTTATATTTGAATGAGAATGAAAAATAGCAATTATTTTGAATAGTTTTCAGAATGAGACAGACGGGTGTGGTAGGGTAAAATCTCCAATTTAAAGTTCCCTTATTGCGTATATGTTATGTGTGTTTGCATAGTAGTTTACTATAATGGTAAGCGGTTCGTGTAACGATCTTGCGCGTCTATATTTACAAGTGTGTGGGCAGTTCGTGTATTGATTATTCGATGACGAGACCTCGTAAGAGTCCCGTATCGTTATTTTTCGTCCCTACCTACCCGTACCTCCCCCCCCCCGTGCAGGGAGTGGGTAATTTGCGCGCCTGCTGCCTTCCTTGGATGTGGTAGCAGTTTCTCAGGCTCCCTCACCGGAATCGAACCCTGATTCCCCGTTACCCGCGACAAACAATGGTAGTCGCAGAAACTCATTCCGATTACGAGACCTCGTAAGAGTCCCGCGTATCGTTATTTTTCGTCACTACCTACCCCCCTACCTCCCCCCGTGCGGGGTACAATATTGATATGATATTAAATAAATAACATAATAAAAGACCACCACTTTTATAGAGACATAACGCCACATAATTATAAAAAGTATAGTGTGTGGATCTAATCAACCACCACTGGCACCAGACCCTCAATGCCCTTAAATTTTACCTCGTTAAAATATTTAAAGTGTACTCATTCCGATTGCGAGACCTCGTAAGAGTCCCGTATCGTTATTTTTCGTCACTACCTACCCGTACCTCCCCCCTGTGCGGGGTACAATATTGATATGATATTAAAATAATACCATTAATAAATAACATAATAAAAGACCACCACTTTTATAGAGACATAACGCCACTGTGTGGCGCCGCCATCAGTCTCCTTAGACTCGGTACTTTGTCGTCGCCGTCGACTTCGCACCTTCGCCCCATATAGAAGTGGCGCGGCGCGACGGGCCTAATGTGTAAGTGAAAAAAAAAAAAAAATTAAATTAATTGTTATTTTACAATATCTTCTAATATGAATAAGAGTACTTTGTATTGGTACGTTTTGTTTTTTGTTTTTTTTTTTTTTAAACGGAACTGAACCTAAGTGACCGGCCTGCGGCCGGGCACCCGTCTTATTCATGTTCTAACCTAACCTAACCTATCCAAACCTTTTAAAACTAGTTTGGATTCCTTTAGACCTCAGCCCACCGGCAACTACGACTAACTAAACACTGATCTAGCTATCTGGCTTTCATCAGTGCATCAACAGCAGCATAACTAGTATTAAAATAGTAATGAGTTTTTATTAATGCATATATTCACATTAAATCTTGAATCTAAAGTCTAAAGGTGTCAAAACTAGATTTAGGTTAGGTTAGGTTAGAACATGAATACGAGGGGTGCCCGGCCACAGGCCGGGCACTTGGGTTCAGTTCAGTCAAAAATTATATATTATTCACTATTATTTATATTTGAATGAGAATGAAAAATAGCAATTATTTTGAATAGTTTTCAGAATGAGACAGACGGGTGTGGTAGGGTAAAATCTCCAATTTAAAGTTCCCTTATTGCGTATATGTTATGTGTGTTTGCATAGTAGTTTACTATAATGGTAAGCGGTTCGTGTAACGATCTTGCGCGTCTATATTTACAAGTGTGTGGGCAGTTCGTGTATTGATTATTCGATGACGAGACCTCGTAAGAGTCCCGTATCGTTATTTTTCGTCCCTACCTACCCGTACCTCCCCCCCCCCCCCGTGCAGGGAGTGGGTAATTTGCGCGCCTGCTGCCTTCCTTGGATGTGGTAGCAGTTTCTCAGGCTCCCTCACCGGAATCGAACCCTGATTCCCCGTTACCCGCGACAAACAATGGTAGTCGCAGAAACTCATTCCGATTACGAGACCTCGTAAGAGTCCCGCGTATCGTTATTTTTCGTCACTACCTACCCCCCTACCTCCCCCCGTGCGGGGTACAATATTGATATGATATTAAATAAATAACATAATAAAAGACCACCACTTTTATAGAGACATAACGCCACATAATTATAAAAAGTATAGTGTGTGGATCTAATCAACCACCACTGGCACCAGACCCTCAATGCCCTTAAATTTTACCTCGTTAAAATATTTAAAGTGTACTCATTCCGATTGCGAGACCTCGTAAGAGTCCCGTATCGTTATTTTTCGTCACTACCTACCCGTACCTCCCCCCTGTGCGGGGTACAATATTGATATGATATTAAAATAATACCATTAATAAATAACATAATAAAAGACCACCACTTTTATAGAGACATAACGCCACTGTGTGGCGCCGCCATCAGTCTCCTTAGACTCGGTACTTTGTCGTCGCCGTCGACTTCGCACCTTCGCCCCATATAGTAGTGGCGCGGCGCGACGGGCCTAATGTGTAAGTGAAAAAAAAAAAAAAATTAAATTAATTGTTATTTTACAATATCTTCTAATATGAATAAGAGTACTTTGTATTGGTACTTTTTGTTTTTTGTTTTTTTTTTTTTTAAACGGAACTGAACCTAAGTGACCGGCCTGCGGCCGGGCACCCGTCTTATTCATGTTCTAACCTAACCTAACCTATCCAAACCTTTTAAAACTAGTTTGGATTCCTTTAGACCTCAGCCCACCGGCAACTACGACTAACTAAACACTGATCTAGATATCTGGCTTTCATCAGTGCATCAACAGCAGCATAACTAGTATTAAAATAGTAATGAGTTTTTATTAATGCATATATTCACATTAAATCTTGAATCTAAAGTCTAAAGGTGTCAAAACTAGATTTAGGTTAGGTTAGGTTAGAACATGAATACGAGGGGTGCCCGGCCACAGGCCGGGCACTTGGGTTCAGTTCAGTCAAAAATTATATATTATTCACTATTATTTATATTTGAATGAGAATGAAAAATAGCAATTATTTTGAATAGTTTTCAGAATGAGACAGACGGGTGTGGTAGGGTAAAATCTCCAATTTAAAGTTCCCTTATTGCGTATATGTTATGTGTGTTTGCATAGTAGTTTACTATAATGGTAAGCGGTTCGTGTAACGATCTTGCGCGTCTATATTTACAAGTGTGTGGGCAGTTCGTGTATTGATTATTCGATGACGAGACCTCGTAAGAGTCCCGTATCGTTATTTTTCGTCCCTACCTACCCGTACCTCCCCCCCCCGTGCAGGGAGTGGGTAATTTGCGCGCCTGCTGCCTTCCTTGGATGTGGTAGCAGTTTCTCAGGCTCCCTCACCGGAATCGAACCCTGATTCCCCGTTACCCGCGACAAACAATGGTAGTCGCAGAAACTCATTCCGATTACGAGACCTCGTAAGAGTCCCGCGTATCGTTATTTTTCGTCACTACCTACCCCCCTACCTCCCCCCGTGCGGGGTACAATATTGATATGATATTAAATAAATAACATAATAAAAGACCACCACTTTTATAGAGACATAACGCCACATAATTATAAAAAGTATAGTGTGTGGATCTAATCAACCACCACTGGCACCAGACCCTCAATGCCCTTAAATTTTACCTCGTTAAAATATTTAAAGTGTACTCATTCCGATTGCGAGACCTCGTAAGAGTCCCGTATCGTTATTTTTCGTCACTACCTACCCGTACCTCCCCCCTGTGCGGGGTACAATATTGATATGATATTAAAATAATACCATTAATAAATAACATAATAAAAGACCACCACTTTTATAGAGACATAACGCCACTGTGTGGCGCCGCCATCAGTCTCCTTAGACTCGGTACTTTGTCGTCGCCGTCGACTTCGCACCTTCGCCCCATATAGTAGTGGCGCGGCGCGACGGGCCTAATGTGTAAGTGAAAAAAAAAAAAAAATTAAATTAATTGTTATTTTACAATATCTTCTAATATGAATAAGAGTACTTTGTATTGGTACTTTTTGTTTTTTGTTTTTTTTTTTTTTAAACGGAACTGAACCTAAGTGACCGGCCTGCGGCCGGGCACCCGTCTTATTCATGTTCTAACCTAACCTAACCTATCCAAACCTTTTAAAACTAGTTTGGATTCCTTTAGACCTCAGCCCACCGGCAACTACGACTAACTAAACACTAGCTATCTGGCTATCTGGCTTTCATCAGTGCATCAACAGCAGCATAACTAGTATTAAAATAGTAATGAGTTTTTATTAATGCATATATTCACATTAAATCTTGAATCTAAAGTCTAAAGGTGTCAAAACTAGATTTAGGTTAGGTTAGGTTAGAACATGAATACGAGGGGTGCCCGGCCACAGGCCGGGCACTTGGGTTCAGTTCAGTCAAAAATTATATATTATTCACTATTATTTATATTTGAATGAGAATGAAAAATAGCAATTATTTTGAATAGTTTTCAGAATGAGACAGACGGGTGTGGTAGGGTAAAATCTCCAATTTAAAGTTCCCTTATTGCGTATATGTTATGTGTGTTTGCATAGTAGTTTACTATAATGGTAAGCGGTTCGTGTAACGATCTTGCGCGTCTATATTTACAAGTGTGTGGGCAGTTCGTGTATTGATTATTCGATGACGAGACCTCGTAAGAGTCCCGTATCGTTATTTTTCGTCCCTACCTACCCGTACCTCCCCCCCCCGTGCAGGGAGTGGGTAATTTGCGCGCCTGCTGCCTTCCTTGGATGTGGTAGCAGTTTCTCAGGCTCCCTCACCGGAATCGAACCCTGATTCCCCGTTACCCGCGACAAACAATGGTAGTCGCAGAAACTCATTCCGATTACGAGACCTCGTAAGAGTCCCGCGTATCGTTATTTTTCGTCACTACCTACCCCCCTACCTCCCCCCGTGCGGGGTACAATATTGATATGATATTAAATAAATAACATAATAAAAGACCACTACTTTTATAGAGACATAACGCCACATAATTATAAAAAGTATAGTGTGCGGATCTAATCAACCACCACTGGCACCAGACCCTCAATGCCCTTAAATTTTACCTCGTTAAAATATTAAAAGTGTACTCATTCCGATTGCGAGACCTCGAAAGAGTCCCGTATCGTTATTTTTCGTCACTACCTACCCGTACCTCCCCCCTGTGCGGGGTACAATATTGATATGATATTAAAATAATACCATTAATAAATAACATAATAAAAGACCACCACTTTTATAGAGACATAACGCCACTGTGTGGCGCCGCCATCAGTCTCCTTAGACTCGGTACTTTGTCGTCGCCGTCGACTTCGCACCTTCGCCCCATATAGTAGTGGCGCGGCGCGACGGGCCTAATGTGTAAGTGAAAAAAAAAAAAAATTAAATTAATTGTTATTTTACAATATCTTCTAATATGAATAAGAGTACTTTGTATTGGTACGTTTTGTTTTTTGTTTTTTTTTTTTTTAAACGGAACTGAACCTAAGTGACCGGCCTGCGGCCGGGCACCCGTCTTATTCATGTTCTAACCTAACCTAACCTATCCAAACCTTTTAAAACTAGTTTGGATTCCTTTAGACCTCAGCCCACCGGCAACTACGACTAACTAAACACTGATCTAGCTATCTGGCTTTCATCAGTGCATCAACAGCAGCATAACTAGTATTAAAATAGTAATGAGTTTTTATTAATGCATATATTCACATTAAATCTTGAATCTAAAGTCTAAAGGTGTCAAAACTAGATTTAGGTTAGGTTAGGTTAGAACATGAATACGAGGGGTGCCCGGCCACAGGCCGGGCACTTGGGTTCAGTTCAGTCAAAAATTATATATTATTCACTATTATTTATATTTGAATGAGAATGAAAAATAGCAATTATTTTGAATAGTTTTCAGAATGAGACAGACGGGTGTGGTAGGGTAAAATCTCCAATTTAAAGTTCCCTTATTGCGTATATGTTATGTGTGTTTGCATAGTAGTTTACTATAATGGTAAGCGGTTCGTGTAACGATCTTGCGCGTCTATATTTACAAGTGTGTGGGCAGTTCGTGTATTGATTATTCGATGACGAGACCTCGTAAGAGTCCCGTATCGTTATTTTTCGTCCCTACCTACCCGTACCTCCCCCCCCCCGTGCAGAGAGTGGGTAATTTGCGCGCCTGCTGCCTTCCTTGGATGTGGTAGCAGTTTCTCAGGCTCCCTCACCGGAATCGAACCCTGATTCCCCGTTACCCGCGACAAACAATGGTAGTCGCAGAAACTCATTCCGATTACGAGACCTCGTAAGAGTCCCGCGTATCGTTATTTTTCGTCACTACCTACCCCCCTACCTCCCCCCGTGCGGGGTACAATATTGATATGATATTAAATAAATAACATAATAAAAGACCACCACTTTTATAGAGACATAACGCCACATAATTATAAAAAGTATAGTGTGTGGATCTAATCAACCACCACTGGCACCAGACCCTCAATGCCCTTAAATTTTACCTCGTTAAAATATTTAAAGTGTACTCATTCCGATTGCGAGACCTCGTAAGAGTCCCGTATCGTTATTTTTCGTCACTACCTACCCGTACCTCCCCCCTGTGCGGGGTACAATATTGATATGATATTAAAATAATACCATTAATAAATAACATAATAAAAGACCACCACTTTTATAGAGACATAACGCCACTGTGTGGCGCCGCCATCAGTCTCCTTAGACTCGGTACTTTGTCGTCGCCGTCGACTTCGCACCTTCGCCCCATATAGTAGTGGCGCGGCGCGACGGGCCTAATGTGTAAGTGAAAAAAAAAAAAAATTAAATTAATTGTTATTTTACAATATCTTCTAATATGAATAAGAGTACTTTGTATTGGTACGTTTTGTTTTTTGTTTTTTTTTTTTTTAAACGGAACTGAACCTAAGTGACCGGCCTGCGGCCAGGCACCCGTCTTATTCATGTTCTAACCTAACCTAACCTATCCAAACCTTTTAAAACTAGTTTGGATTCCTTTAGACCTCAGCCCACCGGCAACTACGACTAACTAAACACTAGCTATCTGGCTATCTGGCTTTCATCAGTGCATCAACAGCAGCATAACTAGTATTAAAATAGTAATGAGTTTTTATTAATGCATATATTCACATTAAATCTTGAATCTAAAGTCTAAAGGTGTCAAAACTAGATTTAGGTTAGGTTAGGTTAGAACATGAATACGAGGGGTGCCCGGCCACAGGCCGGGCACTTGGGTTCAGTTCAGTCAAAAATTATATATTATTCACTATTATTTATATTTGAATGAGAATGAAAAATAGCAATTATTTTGAATAGTTTTCAGAATGAGACAGACGGGTGTGGTAGGGTAAAATCTCCAATTTAAAGTTCCCTTATTGCGTATATGTTATGTGTGTTTGCATAGTAGTTTACTATAATGGTAAGCGGTTCGTGTAACGATCTTGCGCGTCTATATTTACAAGTGTGTGGGCAGTTCGTGTATTGATTATTCGATGACGAGACCTCGTAAGAGTCCCGTATCGTTATTTTTCGTCCCTACCTACCCGTACCTCCCCCCCCCGTGCAGGGAGTGGGTAATTTGCGCGCCTGCTGCCTTCCTTGGATGTGGTAGCAGTTTCTCAGGCTCCCTCACCGGAATCGAACCCTGATTCCCCGTTACCCGCGACAAACAATGGTAGTCGCAGAAACTCATTCCGATTACGAGACCTCGTAAGAGTCCCGCGTATCGTTATTTTTCGTCACTACCTACCCCCCTACCTCCCCCCGTGCGGGGTACAATATTGATATGATATTAAATAAATAACATAATAAAAGACCACCACTTTTATAGAGACATAACGCCACATAATTATAAAAAGTATAGTGTGTGGATCTAATCAACCACCACTGGCACCAGACCCTCAATGCCCTTAAATTTTACCTCGTTAAAATATTTAAAGTGTACTCATTCCGATTGCGAGACCTCGTAAGAGTCCCGTATCGTTATTTTTCGTCACTACCTACCCGTACCTCCCCCCTGTGCGGGGTACAATATTGATATGATATTAAAATAATACCATTAATAAATAACATAATAAAAGACCACCACTTTTATAGAGACATAACGCCACTGTGTGGCGCCGCCATCAGTCTCCTTAGACTCGGTACTTTGTCGTCGCCGTCGACTTCGCACCTTCGCCCCATATAGTAGTGGCGCGGCGCGACGGGCCTAATGTGTAAGTGAAAAAAAATAAAAAATTAAATTAATTGTTATTTTACAATATCTTCTAATATGAATAAGAGTACTTTGTATTGGTACGTTTTGTTTTTTGTTTTTTTTTTTTTTAAACGGAACTGAACCTAAGTGACCGGCCTGCGGCCGGGCACCCGTCTTATTCATGTTCTAACCTAACCTAACCTATCCAAACCTTTTAAAACTAGTTTGGATTCCTTTAGACCTCAGCCCACCGGCAACTACGACTAACTAAACACTAGCTATCTGGCTATCTGGCTTTCATCAGTGCATCAACAGCAGCATAACTAGTATTAAAATAGTAATGAGTTTTTATTAATGCATATATTCACATTAAATCTTGAATCTAAAGTCTAAAGGTGTCAAAACTAGATTTAGGTTAGGTTAGGTTAGAACATGAATACGAGGGGTGCCCGGCCACAGGCCGGGCACTTGGGTTCAGTTCAGTCAAAAATTATATATTATTCACTATTATTTATATTTGAATGAGAATGAAAAATAGCAATTATTTTGAATAGTTTTCAGAATGAGACAGACGGGTGTGGTAGGGTAAAATATCCAATTTAAAGTTCCCTTATTGCGTATATGTTATGTGTGTTTGCATAGTAGTTTACTATAATGGTAAGCGGTTCGTGTAACGATCTTGCGCGTCTATATTTACAAGTGTGTGGGCAGTTCGTGTATTGATTATTCGATGACGAGACCTCGTAAGAGTCCCGTATCGTTATTTTTCGTCCCTACCTACCCGTCCCTCCCCCCCCCGTGCAGGGAGTGGGTAATTTGCGCGCCTGCTGCCTTCCTTGGATGTGGTAGCAGTTTCTCAGGCTCCCTCACCGGAATCGAACCCTGATTCCCCGTTACCCGCGACAAACAATGGTAGTCGCAGAAACTCATTCCGATTACGAGACCTCGTAAGAGTCCCGCGTATCGTTATTTTTCGTCACTACCTACCCCCCCCTACCTCCCCCCGTGCGGGGTACAATATTGATATGATATTAAATAAATAACATAATAAAAGACCACCACTTTTATAGAGACATAACGCCACATAATTATAAAAAGTATAGTGTGTGGATCTAATCAACCACCACTGGCACCAGACCCTCAATGCCCTTAAATTTTACCTCGTTAAAATATTTAAAGTGTACTCATTCCGATTGCGAGACCTCGTAAGAGTCCCGTATCGTTATTTTTCGTCACTACCTACCCGTACCTCCCCCCTGTGCGGGGTACAATATTGATATGATATTAAAATAATACCATTAATAAATAACATAATAAAAGACCACCACTTTTATAGAGACATAACGCCACTGTGTGGCGCCGCCATCAGTCTCCTTAGACTCGGTACTTTGTCGTCGCCGTCGACTTCGCACCTTCGCCCCATATAGTAGTGGCGCGGCGCGACGGGCCTAATGTGTAAGTGAAAAAAAAAAAAAAATTAAATTAATTGTTATTTTACAATATCTTCTAATATGAATAAGAGTACTTTGTATTGGTACGTTTTGTTTTTTGTTTTTTTTTTTTTTAAACGGAACTGAACCTAAGTGACCGGCCTGCGGCCGGGCACCCGTCTTATTCATGTTCTAACCTAACCTAACCTATCCAAACCTTTTAAAACTAGTTTGGATTCCTTTAGACCTCAGCCCACCGGCAACTACGACTAACTAAACACTAGCTATCTGGCTATCTGGCTTTCATCAGTGCATCAACAGCAGCATAACTAGTATTAAAATAGTAATGAGTTTTTATTAATGCATATATTCACATTAAATCTTGAATCTAAAGTCTAAAGGTGTCAAAACTAGATTTAGGTTAGGTTAGGTTAGGTTAGAACATGAATACGAGGGGTGCCCGGCCACAGGCCGGGCACTTGGGTTCAGTTCAGTCAAAAATTATATATTATTCACTATTATTTATATTTGAATGAGAATGAAAAATAGCAATTATTTTGAATAGTTTTCAGAATGAGACAGACGGGTGTGGTAGGGTAAAATCTCCAATTTAAAGTTCCCTTATTGCGTATATGTTATGTGTGTTTGCATAGTAGTTTACTATAATGGTAAGCGGTTCGTGTAACGATCTTGCGCGTCTATATTTACAAGTGTGTGGGCAGTTCGTGTATTGATTATTCGATGACGAGACCTCGTAAGAGTCCCGTATCGTTATTTTTCGTCCCTACCTACCCGTACCTCCCCCCCCCCGTGCAGGGAGTGGGTAATTTGCGCGCCTGCTGCCTTCCTTGGATGTGGTAGCAGTTTCTCAGGCTCCCTCACCGGAATCGAACCCTGATTCCCCGTTACCCGCGACAAACAATGGTAGTCGCAGAAACTCATTCCGATTACGAGACCTCGTAAGAGTCCCGCGTATCGTTATTTTTCGTCACTACCTACCCCCCCCTACCTCCCCCCGTGCGGGGTACAATATTGATATGATATTAAATAAATAACATAATAAAAGACCACCACTTTTATAGAGACATAACGCCACATAATTATAAAAAGTATAGTGTGTGGATCTAATCAACCACCACTGGCACCAGACCCTCAATGCCCTTAAATTTTACCTCGTTAAAATATTTAAAGTGTACTCATTCCGATTGCGAGACCTCGTAAGAGTCCCGTATCGTTATTTTTCGTCACTACCTACCCGTACCTCCCCCCTGTGCGGGGTACAATATTGATATGATATTAAAATAATACCATTAATAAATAACATAATAAAAGACCACCACTTTTATAGAGACATAACGCCACTGTGTGGCGCCGCCATCAGTCTCCTTAGACTCGGTACTTTGTCGTCGCCGTCGACTTCGCACCTTCGCCCCATATAGTAGTGGCGCGGCGCGACGGGCCTAATGTGTAAGTGAAAAAAAATAAAAAATTAAATTAATTGTTATTTTACAATATCTTCTAATATGAATAAGAGTACTTTGTATTGGTACGTTTTGTTTTTTGTTTTTTTTTTTTTTAAACGGAACTGAACCTAAGTGACCGGCCTGCGGCCGGGCACCCGTCTTATTCATGTTCTAACCTATCCAAACCTTTTAAAACTAGTTTGGATTCCTTTAGACCTCAGCCCACCGGCAACTACGACTAACTAAACACTAGCTATCTCGCTATCTGGCTTTCATCAGTGCATCAACAGCAGCATAACTAGTATTAAAATAGTAATGAGTTTTTATTAATGCATATATTCACATTAAATCTTGAATCTAAAGTCTAAAGGTGTCAAAACTAGATTTAGGTTAGGTTAGGTTAGAACATGAATACGAGGGGTGCCCGGCCACAGGCCGGGCACTTGGGTTCAGTTCAGTCAAAAATTATATATTATTCACTATTATTTATATTTGAATGAGAATGAAAAATAGCAATTATTTTGAATAGTTTTCAGAATGAGACAGACGGGTGTGGTAGGGTAAAATCTCCAATTTAAAGTTCCCTTATTGCGTATATGTTATGTGTGTTTGCATAGTAGTTTACTATAATGGTAAGCGGTTCGTGTTACGATCTTGCGCGTCTATATTTACAAGTGTGTGGGCAGTTCGTGTATTGATTATTCGATGACGAGACCTCGTAAGAGTCCCGTATCGTTATTTTTCGTCCCTACCTACCCGTACCTCCCCCCCCCGTGCAGGGAGTGGGTAATTTGCGCGCCTGCTGCCTTCCTTGGATGTGGTAGCAGTTTCTCAGGCTCCCTCACCGGAATCGAACCCTGATTCCCCGTTACCCGCGACAAACAATGGTAGTCGCAGAAACTCATTCCGATTACGAGACCTCGTAAGAGTCCCGCGTATCGTTATTTTTCGTCACTACCTACCCCCCTACCTCCCCCCGTGCGGGGTACAATATTGATATGATATTAAATAAATAACATAATAAAAGACCACCACTTTTATAGAGACATAACGCCACATAATTATAAAAAGTATAGTGTGTGGATCTAATCAACCACCACTGGCACCAGACCCTCAATGCCCTTAAATTTTACCTCGTTAAAATATTTAAAGTGTACTCATTCCGATTGCGAGACCTCGTAAGAGTCCCGTATCGTTATTTTTCGTCACTACTTACCCGTACCTCCCCCCTGTGCGGGGTACAATATTGATATGATATTAAAATAATACCATTAATAAAAAACATAATAAAAGACCACCACTTTTATAGAGACATAACGCCACTGTGTGGCGCCGCCATCAGTCTCCTTAGACTCGGTACTTTGTCGTCGCCGTCGACTTCGCACCTTCGCCCCATATAGTAGTGGCGCGGCGCGACGGGCCTAATGTGTAAGTGAAAAAAAAAAAAAATTAAATTAATTGTTATTTTACAATATCTTCTAATATGAATAAGAGTACTTTGTATTGGTACGTTTTGTT
Source organism: Pararge aegeria (assembly GCF_905163445.1). NCBI lineage: Eukaryota > Metazoa > Arthropoda > Insecta > Lepidoptera > Nymphalidae > Pararge > Pararge aegeria. The sequence continues at coordinate 20,281,507 of NC_053186.1, forward strand.
TTTTGTTTTTTTTTTTTTTAAACGGAACTGAACCTAAGTGACCGGCCTGCGGCCGGGCACCCGTCTTATTCATGTTCTAACCTAACCTAACCTATCCAAACCTTTTAAAACTAGTTTGGATTCCTTTAGACCTCAGCCCACCGGCAACTACGACTAACTAAACACTAGCTATCTGGCTATCTGGCTTTCATCAGTGCATCAACAGCAGCATAACTAGTATTAAAATAGTAATGAGTTTTTATTAATGCATATATTCACATTAAATCTTGAATCTAAAGTCTAAAGGTGTCAAAACTAGATTTAGGTTAGGTTAGGTTAGAACATGAATACGAGGGGTGCCCGGCCACAGGCCGGGCACTTGGGTTCAGTTCAGTCAAAAATTATATATTATTCACTATTATTTATATTTGAATGAGAATGAAAAATAGCAATTATTTTGAATAGTTTTCAGAATGAGACAGACGGGTGTGGTAGGGTAAAATCTCCAATTTAAAGTTCCCTTATTGCGTATATGTTATGTGTGTTTGCATAGTAGTTTACTATAATGGTAAGCGGTTCGTGTAACGATCTTGCGCGTCTATATTTACAAGTGTGTGGGCAGTTCGTGTATTGATTATTCGATGACGAGACCTCGTAAGAGTCCCGTATCGTTATTTTTCGTCCCTACCTACCCGTACCTCCCCCCCCCGTGCAGGGAGTGGGTAATTTGCGCGCCTGCTGCCTTCCTTGGATGTGGTAGCAGTTTCTCAGGCTCCCTCACCGGAATCGAACCCTGATTCCCCGTTACCCGCGACAAACAATGGTAGTCGCAGAAACTCATTCCGATTACGAGACCTCGTAAGAGTCCCGCGTATCGTTATTTTTCGTCACTACCTACCCCCCTACCTCCCCCCGTGCGGGGTACAATATTGATATGATATTAAATAAATAACATAATAAAAGACCACCACTTTTATAGAGACATAACGCCACATAATTATAAAAAGTATAGTGTGTGGATCTAATCAACCACCACTGGCACCAGACCCTCAATGCCCTTAAATTTTACCTCGTTAAAATATTTAAAGTGTACTCATTCCGATTGCGAGACCTCGTAAGAGTCCCGTATCGTTATTTTTCGTCACTACCTACCCGTACCTCCCCCCTGTGCGGGGTACAATATTGATATGATATTAAAATAATACCATTAATAAATAACATAATAAAAGACCACCACTTTTATAGAGACATAACGCCACTGTGTGGCGCCGCCATCAGTCTCCTTAGACTCGGTACTTTGTCGTCGCCGTCGACTTCGCACCTTCGCCCCATATAGTAGTGGCGCGGCGCGACGGGCCTAATGTGTAAGTGAAAAAAAAAAAAAAATTAAATTAATTGTTATTTTACAATATCTTCTAATATGAATAAGAGTACTTTGTATTGGTACGTTTTGTTTTTTGTTTTTTTTTTTTTAAACGGAACTGAACCTAAGTGACCGGCCTGCGGCCGGGCACCCGTCTTATTCATGTTCTAACCTAACCTAACCTATCCAAACCTTTTAAAACTAGTTTGGATTCCTTTAGACCTCAGCCCACCGGCAACTACGACTAACTAAACACTAGCTATCTGGCTATCTGGCTTTCATCAGTGCATCAACAGCAGCATAACTAGTATTAAAATAGTAATGAGTTTTTATTAATGCATATATTCACATTAAATCTTGAATCTAAAGTCTAAAGGTGTCAAAACTAGATTTAGGTTAGGTTAGGTTAGAACATGAATACGAGGGGTGCCCGGCCACGGGCCGGGCACTTGGGTTCAGTTCAGTCAAAAATTATATATTATTCACTATTATTTATATTTGAATGAGAATGAAAAATAGCAATTATTTTGAATAGTTTTCAGAATGAGACAGACGGGTGTGGTAGGGTAAAATCTCCAATTTAAAGTTCCCTTATTGCGTATATGTTATGTGTGTTTGCATAGTAGTTTACTATAATGGTAAGCGGTTCGTGTAACGATCTTGCGCGTCTATATTTACAAGTGTGTGGGCAGTTCGTGTATTGATTATTCGATGACGAGACCTCGTAAGAGTCCCGTATCGTTATTTTTCGTCCCTACCTACCCGTACCTCCCCCCCCCGTGCAGGGAGTGGGTAATTTGCGCGCCTGCTGCCTTCCTTGGATGTGGTAGCAGTTTCTCAGGCTCCCTCACCGGAATCGAACCCTGATTCCCCGTTACCCGCGACAAACAATGGTAGTCGCAGAAACTCATTCCGATTACGAGACCTCGTAAGAGTCCCGCGTATCGTTATTTTTCGTCACTACCTACCCCCCTACCTCCCCCCGTGCGGGGTACAATATTGATATGATATTAAATAAATAACATAATAAAAGACCACCACTTTTATAGAGACATAACGCCACATAATTATAAAAAGTATAGTGTGTGGATCTAATCAACCACCACTGGCACCAGACCCTCAATGCCCTTAAATTTTACCTCGTTAAAATATTTAAAGTGTACTCATTCCGATTGCGAGACCTCGTAAGAGTCCCGTATCGTTATTTTTCGTCACTACCTACCCGTACCTCCCCCCTGTGCGGGGTACAATATTGATATGATATTAAAATAATACCATTAATAAATAACATAATAAAAGACCACCACTTTTATAGAGACATAACGCCACTGTGTGGCGCCGCCATCAGTCTCCTTAGACTCGGTACTTTGTCGTCGCCGTCGACTTCGCACCTTCGCCCCATATAGTAGTGGCGCGGCGCGACGGGCCTAATGTGTAAGTGAAAAAAAATAAAAAATTAAATTAATTGTTATTTTACAATATCTTCTAATATGAATAAGAGTACTTTGTATTGGTACGTTTTGTTTTTTGTTTTTTTTTTTTTTAAACGGAACTGAACCTAAGTGACCGGCCTGCGGCCGGGCACCCGTCTTATTCATGTTCTAACCTAACCTAACCTATCCAAACCTTTTAAAACTAGTTTGGATTCCTTTAGACCTCAGCCCACCGGCAACTACGACTAACTAAACACTAGCTATCTGGCTATCTGGCTTTCATCAGTGCATCAACAGCAGCATAACTAGTATTAAAATAGTAATGAGTTTTTATTAATGCATATATTCACATTAAATCTTGAATCTAAAGTCTAAAGGTGTCAAAACTAGATTTAGGTTAGGTTAGGTTAGGTTAGAACATGAATACGAGGGGTGCCCGGCCACAGGCCGGGCACTTGGGTTCAGTTCAGTCAAAAATTATATATTATTCACTATTATTTATATTTGAATGAGAATGAAAAATAGCAATTATTTTGAATAGTTTTCAGAATGAGACAGACGGGTGTGGTAGGGTAAAATCTCCAATTTAAAGTTCCCTTATTGCGTATATGTTATGTGTGTTTGCATAGTAGTTTACTATAATGGTAAGCGGTTCGTGTAACGATCTTGCGCGTCTATATTTACAAGTGTGTGGGCAGTTCGTGTATTGATTATTCGATGACGAGACCTCGTAAGAGTCCCGTATCGTTATTTTTCGTCCCTACCTACCCGTACCTCCCCCCCCCGTGCAGGGAGTGGGTAATTTGCGCGCCTGCTGCCTTCCTTGGATGTGGTAGCAGTTTCTCAGGCTCCCTCACCGGAATCGAACCCTGATTCCCCGTTACCCGCGACAAACAATGGTAGTCGCAGAAACTCATTCCGATTACGAGACCTCGTAAGAGTCCCGCGTATCGTTATTTTTCGTCACTACCTACCCCCCTACCTCCCCCCGTGCGGGGTACAATATTGATATGATATTAAATAAATAACATAATAAAAGACCACCACTTTTATAGAGACATAACGCCACATAATTATAAAAAGTATAGTGTGTGGATCTAATCAACCACCACTGGCACCAGACCCTCAATGCCCTTAAATTTTACCTCGTTAAAATATTTAAAGTGTACTCATTCCGATTGCGAGACCTCGTAAGAGTCCCGTATCGTTATTTTTCGTCACTACCTACCCGTACCTCCCCCCTGTGCGGGGTACAATATTGATATGATATTAAAATAATACCATTAATAAATAACATAATAAAAGACCACCACTTTTATAGAGACATAACGCCACTGTGTGGCGCCGCCATCAGTCTCCTTAGACTCGGTACTTTGTCGTCGCCGTCGACTTCGCACCTTCGCCCCATATAGTAGTGGCGCGGCGCGACGGGCCTAATGTGTAAGTGAAAAAAAAAAAAAAATTAAATTAATTGTTATTTTACAATATCTTCTAATATGAATAAGAGTACTTTGTATTGGTACGTTTTGTTTTTTGTTTTTTTTTTTTTTAAACGGAACTGAACCTAAGTGACCGGCCTGCGGCCGGGCACCCGTCTTATTCATGTTCTAACCTAACCTAACCTATCCAAACCTTTTAAAACTAGTTTGGATTCCTTTAGACCTCAGCCCACCGGCAACTACGACTAACTAAACACTAGCTATCTGGCTATCTGGCTTTCATCAGTGCATCAACAGCAGCATAACTAGTATTAAAATAGTAATGAGTTTTTATTAATGCATATATTCACATTAAATCTTGAATCTAAAGTCTAAAGGTGTCAAAACTAGATTTAGGTTAGGTTAGGTTAGGTTAGAACATGAATACGAGGGGTGCCCGGCCACAGGCCGGGCACTTGGGTTCAGTTCAGTCAAAAATTATATATTATTCACTATTATTTATATTTGAATGAGAATGAAAAATAGCAATTATTTTGAATAGTTTTCAGAATGAGACAGACGGGTGTGGTAGGGTAAAATCTCCAATTTAAAGTTCCCTTATTGCGTATATGTTATGTGTGTTTGCATAGTAGTTTACTATAATGGTAAGCGGTTCGTGTAACGATCTTGCGCGTCTATATTTACAAGTGTGTGGGCAGTTCGTGTATTGATTATTCGATGACGAGACCTCGTAAGAGTCCCGTATCGTTATTTTTCGTCCCTACCTACCCGTACCTCCCCCCCCCCTGCAGGGAGAGGGTAATTTGCGCGCCTGCTGCCTTCCTTGGATGTGGTAGCAGTTTCTCAGGCTCCCTCACCGGAATCGAACCCTGATTCCCCGTTACCCGCGACAAACAATGGTAGTCGCAGAAACTCATTCCGATTACGAGACCTCGTAAGAGTCCCGCGTATCGTTATTTTTCGTCACTACCTACCCCCCTACCTCCCCCCGTGCGGGGTACAATATTGATATGATATTAAATAAATAACATAATAAAAGACCACCACTTTTAAAGAGACATAACGCCACATAATTATAAAAAGTATAGTGTGTGGATCTAATCAACCACCACTGGCACCAGACCCTCAATGCCCTTAAATTTTACCTCGTTAAAATATTTAAAGTGTACTCATTCCGATTGCGAGACCTCGTAAGAGTCCCGTATCGTTATTTTTCGTCACTACCTACCCGTACCTCCCCCCTGTGCGGGGTACAATATTGATATGATATTAAAATAATACCATTAATAAATAACATAATAAAAGACCACCACTTTTATAGAGACATAACGCCACTGTGTGGCGCCGCCATCAGTCTCCTTAGACTCGGTACTTTGTCGTCGCCGTCGACTTCGCACCTTCGCCCCATATAGTAGTGGCGCGGCGCGACGGGCCTAATGTGTAAGTGAAAAAAAAAAAAAATTAAATTAATTGTTATTTTACAATATCTTCTAATATGAATAAGAGTACTTTGTATTGGTACGTTTTGTTTTTTGTTTTTTTTTTTTTTAAACGGAACTGAACCTAAGTGACCGGCCTGCGGCCGGGCACCCGTCTTATTCATGTTCTAACCTAACCTAACCTATCCAAACCTTTTAAAACTAGTTTGGATTCCTTTAGACCTCAGCCCACCGGCAACTACGACTAACTAAACACTAGCTATCTGGCTATCTGGCTTTCATCAGTGCATCAACAGCAGCATAACTAGTATTAAAATAGTAATGAGTTTTTATTAATGCATATATTCACATTAAATCTTGAATCTAAAGTCTAAAGGTGTCAAAACTAGATTTAGGTTAGGTTAGGTTAGAACATGAATACGAGGGGTGCCCGGCCACAGGCCGGGCACTTGGGTTCAGTTCAGTCAAAAATTATATATTATTCACTATTATTTATATTTGAATGAGAATGAAAAATAGCAATTATTTTGAATAGTTTTCAGAATGAGACAGACGGGTGTGGTAGGGTAAAATCTCCAATTTAAAGTTCCCTTATTGCGTATATGTTATGTGTGTTTGCATAGTAGTTTACTATAATGGTAAGCGGTTCGTGTAACGATCTTGCGCGTCTATATTTACAAGTGTGTGGTCAGTTCGTGTATTGATTATTCGATGACGAGACCTCGTAAGAGTCCCGTATCGTTATTTTTCGTCCCTACCTACCCGTACCTCCCCCCCCCGTGCAGGGAGTGGGTAATTTGCGCGCCTGCTGCCTTCCTTGGATGTGGTAGCAGTTTCTCAGGCTCCCTCACCGGAATCGAACCCTGATTCCCCGTTACCCGCGACAAACAATGGTAGTCGCAGAAACTCATTCCGATTACGAGACCTCGTAAGAGTCCCGCGTATCGTTATTTTTCGTCACTACCTACCCCCCTACCTCCCCCCGTGCGGGGTACAATATTGATATGATATTAAATAAATAACATAATAAAAGACCACCACTTTTATAGAGACATAACGCCACATAATTATAAAAAGTATAGTGTGTGGATCTAATCAACCACCACTGGCACCAGACCCTCAATGCCCTTAAATTTTACCTCGTTAAAATATTTAAAGTGTACTCATTCCGATTGCGAGACCTCGTAAGAGTCCCGTATCGTTATTTTTCGTCACTACCTACCCGTACCTCCCCCCTGTGCGGGGTACAATATTGATATGATATTAAAATAATACCATTAATAAATAACATAATAAAAGACCACCACTTTTATAGAGACATAACGCCACTGTGTGGCGCCGCCATCAGTCTCCTTAGACTCGGTACTTTGTCGTCGCCGTCGACTTCGCACCTTCGCCCCATATAGTAGTGGCGCGGCGCGACGGGCCTAATGTGTAAGTGAAAAAAAAAAAAAATTAAATTAATTGTTATTTTACAATATCTTCTAATATGAATAAGAGTACTTTGTATTGGTACGTTTTGTTTTTTGTTTTTTTTTTTTTTAAACGGAACTGAACCTAAGTGACCGGCCTGCGGCCGGGCACCCGTCTTATTCATGTTCTAACCTAACCTAACCTATCCAAACCTTTTAAAACTAGTTTGGATTCCTTTAGACCTCAGCCCACCGGCAACTACGACTAACTAAACACTAGCTATCTGGCTATCTGGCTTTCATCAGTGCATCAACAGCAGCATAACTAGTATTAAAATAGTAATGAGTTTTTATTAATGCATATATTCACATTAAATCTTGAATCTAAAGTCTAAAGGTGTCAAAACTAGATTTAGGTTAGGTTAGGTTAGAACATGAATACGAGGGGTGCCCGGCCACAGGCCGGGCACTTGGGTTCAGTTCAGTCAAAAATTATATATTATTCACTATTATTTATATTTGAATGAGAATGAAAAATAGCAATTATTTTGAATAGTTTTCAGAATGAGACAGACGGGTGTGGTAGGGTAAAATCTCCAATTTAAAGTTCCCTTATTGCGTATATGTTATGTGTGTTTGCATAGTAGTTTACTATAATGGTAAGCGGTTCGTGTAACGATCTTGCGCGTCTATATTTACAAGTGTGTGGGCAGTTCGTGTATTGATTATTCGATGACGAGACCTCGTAAGAGTCCCGTATCGTTATTTTTCGTCCCTACCTACCCGTACCTCCCCCCCCCGTGCAGGGAGTGGGTAATTTGCGCGCCTGCTGCCTTCCTTGGATGTGGTAGCAGTTTCTCAGGCTCCCTCACCGGAATCGAACCCTGATTCCCCGTTACCCGCGACAAACAATGGTAGTCGCAGAAACTCATTCCGATTACGAGACCTCGTAAGAGTCCCGCGTATCGTTATTTTTCGTCACTACCTACCCCCCTACCTCCCCCCGTGCGGGGTACAATATTGATATGATATTAAATAAATAACATAATAAAAGACCACCACTTTTATAGAGACATAACGCCACATAATTATAAAAAGTATAGTGTGTGGATCTAATCAACCACCACTGGCACCAGACCCTCAATGCCCTTAAATTTTACCTCGTTAAAATATTTAAAGTGTACTCATTCCGATTGCGAGACCTCGTAAGAGTCCCGTATCGTTATTTTTCGTCACTACCTACCCGTACCTCCCCCCTGTGCGGGGTACAATATTGATATGATATTAAAATAATACCATTAATAAATAACATAATAAAAGACCACCACTTTTATAGAGACATAACGCCACTGTGTGGCGCCGCCATCAGTCTCCTTAGACTCGGTACTTTGTCGTCGCCGTCGACTTCGCACCTTCGCCCCATATAGTAGTGGCGCGGCGCGACGGGCCTAATGTGTAAGTGAAAAAAAAAAAAAAATTAAATTAATTGTTATTTTACAATATCTTCTAATATGAATAAGAGTACTTTGTATTGGTACGTTTTGTTTTTTGTTTTTTTTTTTTTTAAACGGAACTGAACCTAAGTGACCGGCCTGCGGCCGGGCACCCGTCTTATTCATGTTCTAACCTAACCTAACCTATCCAAACCTTTTAAAACTAGTTTGGATTCCTTTAGACCTCAGCCCACCGGCAACTACGACTAACTAAACACTAGCTATCTGGCTATCTGGCTTTCATCAGTGCATCAACAGCAGCATAACTAGTATTAAAATAGTAATGAGTTTTTATTAATGCATATATTCACATTAAATCTTGAATCTAAAGTCTAAAGGTGTCAAAACTAGATTTAGGTTAGGTTAGGTTAGAACATGAATACGAGGGGTGCCCGGCCACAGGCCGGGCACTTGGGTTCAGTTCAGTCAAAAATTATATATTATTCACTATTATTTATATTTGAATGAGAATGAAAAATAGCAATTATTTTGAATAGTTTTCAGAATGAGACAGACGGGTGTGGTAGGGTAAAATATCCAATTTAAAGTTCCCTTATTGCGTATATGTTATGTGTGTTTGCATAGTAGTTTACTATAATGGTAAGCGGTTCGTGTAACGATCTTGCGCGTCTATATTTACAAGTGTGTGGGCAGTTCGTGTATTGATTATTCGATGACGAGACCTCGTAAGAGTCCCGTATCGTTATTTTTCGTCCCTACCTACCCGTACCTCCCCCCCCCGTGCAGGGAGTGGGTAATTTGCGCGCCTGCTGCCTTCCTTGGATGTGGTAGCAGTTTCTCAGGCTCCCTCACCGGAATCGAACCCTGATTCCCCGTTACCCGCGACAAACAATGGTAGTCGCAGAAACTCATTCCGATTACGAGACCTCGTAAGAGTCCCGCGTATCGTTATTTTTCGTCACTACCTACCCCCCTACCTCCCCCCGTGCGGGGTACAATATTGATATGATATTAAATAAATAACATAATAAAAGACCACCACTTTTAAAGAGACATAACGCCACATAATTATAAAAAGTATAGTGTGTGGATCTAATCAACCACCACTGGCACCAGACCCTCAATGCCCTTAAATTTTACCTCGTTAAAATATTTAAAGTGTACTCATTCCGATTGCGAGACCTCGTAAGAGTCCCGTATCGTTATTTTTCGTCACTACCTACCCGTACCTCCCCCCTGTGCGGGGTACAATATTGATATGATATTAAAATAATACCATTAATAAATAACATAATAAAAGACCACCACTTTTATAGAGACATAACGCCACTGTGTGGCGCCGCCATCAGTCTCCTTAGACTCGGTACTTTGTCGTCGCCGTCGACTTCGCACCTTCGCCCCATATAGTAGTGGCGCGGCGCGACGGGCCTAATGTGTAAGTGAAAAAAAAAAAAAATTAAATTAATTGTTATTTTACAATATCTTCTAATATGAATAAGAGTACTTTGTATTGGTACGTTTTGTTTTTTGTTTTTTTTTTTTTAAACGGAACTGAACCTAAGTGACCGGCCTGCGGCCGGGCACCCGTCTTATTCATGTTCTAACCTAACCTAACCTATCCAAACCTTTTAAAACTAGTTTGGATTCCTTTAGACCTCAGCCCACCGGCAACTACGACTAACTAAACACTAGCTATCTGGCTATCTGGCTTTCATCAGTGCATCAACAGCAGCATAACTAGTATTAAAATAGTAATGAGTTTTTATTAATGCATATATTCACATTAAATCTTGAATCTAAAGTCTAAAGGTGTCAAAACTAGATTTAGGTTAGGTTAGGTTAGAACATGAATACGAGGGGTGCCCGGCCACGGGCCGGGCACTTGGGTTCAGTTCAGTCAAAAATTATATATTATTCACTATTATTTATATTTGAATGAGAATGAAAAATAGCAATTATTTTGAATAGTTTTCAGAATGAGACAGACGGGTGTGGTAGGGTAAAATCTCCAATTTAAAGTTCCCTTATTGCGTATATGTTATGTGTGTTTGCATAGTAGTTTACTATAATGGTAAGCGGTTCGTGTAACGATCTTGCGCGTCTATATTTACAAGTGTGTGGGCAGTTCGTGTATTGATTATTCGATGACGAGACCTCGTAAGAGTCCCGTATCGTTATTTTTCGTCCCTACCTACCCGTACCTCCCCCCCCCGTGCAGGGAGTGGGTAATTTGCGCGCCTGCTGCCTTCCTTGGATGTGGTAGCAGTTTCTCAGGCTCCCTCACCGGAATCGAACCCTGATTCCCCGTTACCCGCGACAAACAATGGTAGTCGCAGAAACTCATTCCGATTACGAGACCTCGTAAGAGTCCCGCGTATCGTTATTTTTCGTCACTACCTACCCCCCTACCTCCCCCCGTGCGGGGTACAATATTGATATGATATTAAATAAATAACATAATAAAAGACCACCACTTTTATAGAGACATAACGCCACATAATTATAAAAAGTATAGTGTGTGGATCTAATCAACCACCACTGGCACCAGACCCTCAATGCCCTTAAATTTTACCTCGTTAAAATATTTAAAGTGTACTCATTCCGATTGCGAGACCTCGTAAGAGTCCCGTATCGTTATTTTTCGTCACTACCTACCCGTACCTCCCCCCTGTGCGGGGTACAATATTGATATGATATTAAAATAATACCATTAATAAATAACATAATAAAAGACCACCACTTTTATAGAGACATAACGCCACTGTGTGGCGCCGCCATCAGTCTCCTTAGACTCGGTACTTTGTCGTCGCCGTCGACTTCGCACCTTCGCCCCATATAGTAGTGGCGCGGCGCGACGGGCCTAATGTGTAAGTGAAAAAAAAAAAAAAATTAAATTAATTGTTATTTTACAATATCTTCTAATATGAATAAGAGTACTTTGTATTGGTACGTTTTGTTTTTTGTTTTTTTTTTTTTTAAACGTAACTGAACCTAAGTGACCGGCCTGCGGCCGGGCACCCGTCTTATTCATGTTCTAACCTAACCTAACCTATCCAAACCTTTTAAAACTAGTTTGGATTCCTTTAGACCTCAGCCCACCGGCAACTACGACTAACTAAACACTAGCTATCTGGCTATCTGGCTTTCATCAGTGCATCAACAGCAGCATAACTAGTATTAAAATAGTAATGAGTTTTTATTAATGCATATATTCACATTAAATCTTGAATCTAAAGTCTAAAGGTGTCAAAACTAGATTTAGGTTAGGTTAGGTTAGAACATGAATACGAGGGGTGCCCGGCCACAGGCCGGGCACTTGGGTTCAGTTCAGTCAAAAATTATATATTATTCACTATTATTTATATTTGAATGAGAATGAAAAATAGCAATTATTTTGAATAGTTTTCAGAATGAGACAGACGGGTGTGGTAGGGTAAAATATCCAATTTAAAGTTCCCTTATTGCGTATATGTTATGTGTGTTTGCATAGTAGTTTACTATAATGGTAAGCGGTTCGTGTAACGATCTTGCGCGTCTATATTTACAAGTGTGTGGGCAGTTCGTGTATTGATTATTCGATGACGAGACCTCGTAAGAGTCCCGTATCGTTATTTTTCGTCCCTACCTACCCGTACCTCCCCCCCCCGTGCAGGGAGTGGGTAATTTGCGCGCCTGCTGCCTTCCTTGGATGTGGTAGCAGTTTCTCAGGCTCCCTCACCGGAATCGAACCCTGATTCCCCGTTACCCGCGACAAACAATGGTAGTCGCAGAAACTCATTCCGATTACGAGACCTCGTAAGAGTCCCGCGTATCGTTATTTTTCGTCACTACCTACCCCCCTACCTCCCCCCGTGCGGGGTACAATATTGATATGATATTAAATAAATAACATAATAAAAGACCACCACTTTTATAGAGACATAACGCCACATAATTATAAAAAGTATAGTGTGTGGATCTAATCAACCACCACTGGCACCAGACCCTCAATGCCCTTAAATTTTACCTCGTTAAAATATTTAAAGTGTACTCATTCCGATTGCGAGACCTCGTAAGAGTCCCGTATCGTTATTTTTCGTCACTACCTACCCGTACCTCCCCCCTGTGCGGGGTACAATATTGATATGATATTAAAATAATACCATTAATAAATAACATAATAAAAGACCACCACTTTTATAGAGACATAACGCCACTGTGTGGCGCCGCCATCAGTCTCCTTAGACTCGGTACTTTGTCGTCGCCGTCGACTTCGCACCTTCGCCCCATATAGTAGTGGCGCGGCGCGACGGGCCTAATGTGTAAGTGAAAAAAAAAAAAAAAATTAAATTAATTGTTATTTTACAATATCTTCTAATATGAATAAGAGTACTTTGTATTGGTACGTTTTGTTTTTTGTTTTTTTTTTTTTAAACGGAACTGAACCTAAGTGACCGGCCTGCGGCCGGGCACCCGTCTTATTCATGTTCTAACCTAACCTAACCTATCCAAACCTTTTAAAACTAGTTTGGATTCCTTTAGACCTCAGCCCACCGGCAACTACGACTAACTAAACACTAGCTATCTGGCTATCTGGCTTTCATCAGTGCATCAACAGCAGCATAACTAGTATTAAAATAGTAATGAGTTTTTATTAATGCATATATTCACATTAAATCTTGAATCTAAAGTCTAAAGGTGTCAAAACTAGATTTAGGTTAGGTTAGGTTAGAACATGAATACGAGGGGTGCCCGGCCACGGGCCGGGCACTTGGGTTCAGTTCAGTCAAAAATTATATATTATTCACTATTATTTATATTTGAATGAGAATGAAAAATAGCAATTATTTTGAATAGTTTTCAGAATGAGACAGACGGGTGTGGTAGGGTAAAATCTCCAATTTAAAGTTCCCTTATTGCGTATATGTTATGTGTGTTTGCATAGTAGTTTACTATAATGGTAAGCGGTTCGTGTTACGATCTTGCGCGTCTATATTTACAAGTGTGTGGGCAGTTCGTGTATTGATTATTCGATGACGAGACCTCGTAAGAGTCCCGTATCGTTATTTTTCGTCCCTACCTACCCGTACCTCCCCCCCCCGTGCAGGGAGTGGGTAATTTGCGCGCCTGCTGCCTTCCTTGGATGTGGTAGCAGTTTCTCAGGCTCCCTCACCGGAATCGAACCCTGATTCCCCGTTACCCGCGACAAACAATGGTAGTCGCAGAAACTCATTCCGATTACGAGACCTCGTAAGAGTCCCGCGTATCGTTATTTTTCGTCACTACCTACCCCCCTACCTCCCCCCGTGCGGGGTACAATATTGATATGATATTAAATAAATAACATAATAAAAGACCACCACTTTTATAGAGACATAACGCCACATAATTATAAAAAGTATAGTGTGTGGATCTAATCAACCACCACTGGCACCAGACCCTCAATGCCCTTAAATTTTACCTCGTTAAAATATTTAAAGTGTACTCATTCCGATTGCGAGACCTCGTAAGAGTCCCGTATCGTTATTTTTCGTCACTACCTACCCGTACCTCCCCCCTGTGCGGGGTACAATATTGATATGATATTAAAATAATACCATTAATAAATAACATAATAAAAGACCACCACTTTTATAGAGACATAACGCCACTGTGTGGCGCCGCCATCAGTCTCCTTAGACTCGGTACTTTGTCGTCGCCGTCGACTTCGCACCTTCGCCCCATATAGTAGTGGCGCGGCGCGACGGGCCTAATGTGTAAGTGAAAAAAAAAAAAAAATTAAATTAATTGTTATTTTACAATATCTTCTAATATGAATAAGAGTACTTTGTATTGGTACGTTTTGTTTTTTGTTTTTTTTTTTTTTAAACGGAACTGAACCTAAGTGACCGGCCTGCGGCCGGGCACCCGTCTTATTCATGTTCTAACCTAACCTAACCTATCCAAACCTTTTAAAACTAGTTTGGATTCCTTTAGACCTCAGCCCACCGGCAACTACGACTAACTAAACACTAGCTATCTGGCTATCTGGCTTTCATCAGTGCATCAACAGCAGCATAACTAGTATTAAAATAGTAATGAGTTTTTATTAATGCATATATTCACATTAAATCTTGAATCTAAAGTCTAAAGGTGTCAAAACTAGATTTAGGTTAGGTTAGGTTAGGTTAGAACATGAATACGAGGGGTGCCCGGCCACAGGCCGGGCACTTGGGTTCAGTTCAGTCAAAAATTATATATTATTCACTATTATTTATATTTGAATGAGAATGAAAAATAGCAATTATTTTGAATAGTTTTCAGAATGAGACAGACGGGTGTGGTAGGGTAAAATCTCCAATTTAAAGTTCCCTTATTGCGTATATGTTATGTGTGTTTGCATAGTAGTTTACTATAATGGTAAGCGGTTCGTGTAACGATCTTGCGCGTCTATATTTACAAGTGTGTGGGCAGTTCGTGTATTGATTATTCGATGACGAGACCTCGTAAGAGTCCCGTATCGTTATTTTTCGTCCCTACCTACCCGTACCTCCCCCCCCCGTGCAGGGAGTGGGTAATTTGCGCGCCTGCTGCCTTCCTTGGATGTGGTAGCAGTTTCTCAGGCTCCCTCACCGGAATCGAACCCTGATTCCCCGTTACCCGCGACAAACAATGGTAGTCGCAGAAACTCATTCCGATTACGAGACCTCGTAAGAGTCCCGCGTATCGTTATTTTTCGTCACTACCTACCCCCCTACCTCCCCCCGTGCGGGGTACAATATTGATATGATATTAAATAAATAACATAATAGAAGACCACCACTTTTATAGAGACATAACGCCACATAATTATAAAAAGTATAGTGTGTGGATCTAATCAACCACCACTGGCACCAGACCCTCAATGCCCTTAAATTTTACCTCGTTAAAATATTTAAAGTGTACTCATTCCGATTGCGAGACCTCGTAAGAGTCCCGTATCGTTATTTTTCGTCACTACCTACCCGTACCTCCCCCCTGTGCGGGGTACAATATTGATATGATATTAAAATAATACCATTAATAAATAACATAATAAAAGACAACCACTTTTATAGAGACATAACGCCACTGTGTGGCGCCGCCATCAGTCTCCTTAGACTCGGTACTTTGTCGTCGCCGTCGACTTCGCACCTTCGCCCCATATAGTAGTGGCGCGGCGCGACGGGCCTAATGTGTAAGTGAAAAAAAAAAAAAATTAAATTAATTGTTATTTTACAATATCTTCTAATATGAATAAGAGTACTTTGTATTGGTACGTTTTGTTTTTTGTTTTTTTTTTTTTTAAACGGAACTGAACCTAAGTGACCGGCCTGCGGCCGGGCACCCGTCTTATTCATGTTCTAACCTAACCTAACCTATCCAAACCTTTTAAAACTAGTTTGGATTCCTTTAGACCTCAGCCCACCGGCAACTACGACTAACTAAACACTAGCTATCTGGCTATCTGGCTTTCATCAGTGCATCAACAGCAGCATAACTAGTATTAAAATAGTAATGAGTTTTTATTAATGCATATATTCACATTAAATCTTGAATCTAAAGTCTAAAGGTGTCAAAACTAGATTTAGGTTATGTTAGGTTAGAACATGAATACGAGGGGTGCCCGGCCACGGGCCGGGCACTTGGGTTCAGTTCAGTCAAAAATTATATATTATTCACTATTATTTATATTTGAATGAGAATGAAAAATAGCAATTATTTTGAATAGTTTTCAGAATGAGACAGACGTGTGTGGTAGGGTAAAATCTCCAATTTAAAGTTCCCTTATTGCGTATATGTTATGTGTGTTTGCATAGTAGTTTACTATAATGGTAAGCGGTTCGTGTAACGATCTTGCGCGTCTATATTTACAAGTGTGTGGGCAGTTCGTGTATTGATTATTCGATGACGAGACCTCGTAAGAGTCCCGTATCGTTATTTTTCGTCCCTACCTACCCGTACCTCCCCCCCCCGTGCAGGGAGTGGGTAATTTGCGCGCCTGCTGCCTTCCTTGGATGTGGTAGCAGTTTCTCAGGCTCCCTCACCGGAATCGAACCCTGATTCCCCGTTACCCGCGACAAACAATGGTAGTCGCAGAAACTCATTCCGATTACGAGACCTCGTAAGAGTCCCGCGTATCGTTATTTTTCGTCACTACCTACCCCCCCCTACCTCCCCCCGTGCGGGGTACAATATTGATATGATATTAAATAAATAACATAATAAAAGACCACCACTTTTATAGAGACATAACGCCACATAATTATAAAAAGTATAGTGTGTGGATCTAATCAACCACCACTGGCACCAGACCCTCAATGCCCTTAAATTTTACCTCGTTAAAATATTTAAAGTGTACTCATTCCGATTGCGAGACCTCGTAAGAGTCCCGTATCGTTATTTTTCGTCACTACCTACCCGTACCTCCCCCCTGTGCGGGGTACAATATTGATATGATATTAAAATAATACCATTAATAAATAACATAATAAAAGACCACCACTTTTATAGAGACATAACGCCACTGTGTGGCGCCGCCATCAGTCTCCTTAGACTCGGTACTTTGTCGTCGCCGTCGACTTCGCACCTTCGCCCCATATAGTAGTGGCGCGGCGCGACGGGCCTAATGTGTAAGTGAAAAAAAATAAAAAATTAAATTAATTGTTATTTTACAATATCTTCTAATATGAATAAGAGTACTTTGTATTGGTACGTTTTGTTTTTTGTTTTTTTTTTTTTTAAACGGAACTGAACCTAAGTGACCGGCCTGCGGCCGGGCACCCGTCTTATTCATGTTCTAACCTAACCTAACCTATCCAAACCTTTTAAAACTAGTTTGGATTCCTTTAGACCTCAGCCCACCGGCAACTACGACTAACTAAACACTAGCTATCTGGCTATCTGGCTTTCATCAGTGCATCAACAGCAGCATAACTAGTATTAAAATAGTAATGAGTTTTTATTAATGCATATATTCACATTAAATCTTGAATCTAAAGTCTAAAGGTGTCAAAACTAGATTTAGGTTAGGTTAGGTTAGAACATGAATACGAGGGGTGCCCGGCCACAGGCCGGGCACTTGGGTTCAGTTCAGTCAAAAATTATATATTATTCACTATTATTTATATTTGAATGAGAATGAAAAATAGCAATTATTTTGAATAGTTTTCAGAATGAGACAGACGGGTGTGGTAGGGTAAAATCTCCAATTTAAAGTTCCCTTATTGCGTATATGTTATGTGTGTTTGCATAGTAGTTTACTATAATGGTAAGCGGTTCGTGTAACGATCTTGCGCGTCTATATTTACAAGTGTGTGGGCAGTTCGTGTATTGATTATTCGATGACGAGACCTCGTAAGAGTCCCGTATCGTTATTTTTCGTCCCTACCTACCCGTACCTCCCCCCCCCGTGCAGGGAGTGGGTAATTTGCGCGCCTGCTGCCTTCCTTGGATGTGGTAGCAGTTTCTCAGGCTCCCTCACCGGAATCGAACCCTGATTCCCCGTTACCCGCGACAAACAATGGTAGTCGCAGAAACTCATTCCGATTACGAGACCTCGTAAGAGTCCCGCGTATCGTTATTTTTCGTCACTACCTACCCCCCTACCTCCCCCCGTGCGGGGTACAATATTGATATGATATTAAATAAATAACATAATAAAAGACCACCACTTTTAAAGAGACATAACGCCACATAATTATAAAAAGTATAGTGTGTGGATCTAATCAACCACCACTGGCACCAGACCCTCAATGCCCTTAAATTTTACCTCGTTAAAATATTTAAAGTGTACTCATTCCGATTGCGAGACCTCGTAAGAGTCCCGTATCGTTATTTTTCGTCACTACCTACCCGTACCTCCCCCCTGTGCGGGGTACAATATTGATATGATATTAAAATAATACCATTAATAAATAACATAATAAAAGACCACCACTTTTATAGAGACATAACGCCACTGTGTGGCGCCGCCATCAGTCTCCTTAGACTCGGTACTTTGTCGTCGCCGTCGACTTCGCACCTTCGCCCCATATAGTAGTGGCGCGGCGCGACGGGCCTAATGTGTAAGTGAAAAAAAAAAAAAAATTAAATTAATT
Organism: Pararge aegeria; assembly: GCF_905163445.1. Lineage (NCBI taxonomy): Eukaryota > Metazoa > Arthropoda > Insecta > Lepidoptera > Nymphalidae > Pararge > Pararge aegeria. Next base: position 20,300,102 of record NC_053186.1, read on the forward strand.
GTTATTTTACAATATCTTCTAATATGAATAAGAGTACTTTGTATTGGTACGTTTTGTTTTTTGTTTTTTTTTTTTTTAAACGGAACTGAACCTAAGTGACCGGCCTGCGGCCGGGCACCCGTCTTATTCATGTTCTAACCTAACCTAACCTATCCAAACCTTTTAAAACTAGTTTGGATTCCTTTAGACCTCAGCCCACCGGCAACTACGACTAACTAAACACTAGCTATCTGGCTATCTGGCTTTCATCAGTGCATCAACAGCAGCATAACTAGTATTAAAATAGTAATGAGTTTTTATTAATGCATATATTCACATTAAATCTTGAATCTAAAGGCTAAAGGTGTCAAAACTAGATTTAGGTTAGGTTAGGTTAGAACATGAATACGAGGGGTGCCCGGCCACAGGCCGGGCACTTGGGTTCAGTTCAGTCAAAAATTATATATTATTCACTATTATTTATATTTGAATGAGAATGAAAAATAGCAATTATTTTGAATAGTTTTCAGAATGAGACAGACGGGTGTGGTAGGGTAAAATCTCCAATTTAAAGTTCCCTTATTGCGTATATGTTATGTGTGTTTGCATAGTAGTTTACTATAATGGTAAGCGGTTCGTGTAACGATCTTGCGCGTCTATATTTACAAGTGTGTGGGCAGTTCGTGTATTGATTATTCGATGACGAGACCTCGTAAGAGTCCCGTATCGTTATTTTTCCTCCCTACCTACCCGTACCTCCCCCCCCCGTGCAGGGAGTGGGTAATTTGCGCGCCTGCTGCCTTCCTTGGATGTGGTAGCAGTTTCTCAGGCTCCCTCACCGGAATCGAACCCTGATTCCCCGTTACCCGCGACAAACAATGGTAGTCGCAGAAACTCATTCCGATTACGAGACCTCGTAAGAGTCCCGCGTATCGTTATTTTTCGTCACTACCTACCCCCCTACCTCCCCCCGTGCGGGGTACAATATTGATATGATATTAAATAAATAACATAATAAAAGACCACCACTTTTATAGAGACATAACGCCACATAATTATAAAAAGTATAGTGTGTGGATCTAATCAACCACCACTGGCACCAGACCCTCAATGCCCTTAAATTTTACCTCGTTAAAATATTTAAAGTGTACTCATTCCGATTGCGAGACCTCGTAAGAGTCCCGTATCGTTATTTTTCGTCACTACCTACCCGTACCTCCCCCCTGTGCGGGGTACAATATTGATATGATATTAAAATAATACCATTAATAAATAACATAATAAAAGACCACCACTTTTATAGAGACATAACGCCACTGTGTGGCGCCGCCATCAGTCTCCTTAGACTCGGTACTTTGTCGTCGCCGTCGACTTCGCACCTTCGCCCCATATAGTAGTGGCGCGGCGCGACGGGCCTAATGTGTAAGTGAAAAAAAAAAAAAAATTAAATTAATTGTTATTTTACAATATCTTCTAATATGAATAAGAGTACTTTGTATTGGTACGTTTTGTTTTTTGTTTTTTTTTTTTTTAAACGGAACTGAACCTAAGTGACCGGCCTGCGGCCGGGCACCCGTCTTATTCATGTTCTAACCTAACCTAACCTATCCAAACCTTTTAAAACTAGTTTGGATTCCTTTAGACCTCAGCCCACCGGCAACTACGACTAACTAAACACTAGCTATCTGGCTATCTGGCTTTCATCAGTGCATCAACAGCAGCATAACTAGTATTAAAATAGTAATGAGTTTTTATTAATGCATATATTCACATTAAATCTTGAATCTAAAGTCTAAAGGTGTCAAAACTAGATTTAGGTTAGGTTAGGTTAGAACATGAATACGAGGGGTGCCCGGCCACAGGCCGGGCACTTGGGTTCAGTTCAGTCAAAAATTATATATTATTCACTATTATTTATATTTGAATGAGAATGAAAAATAGCAATTATTTTGAATAGTTTTCAGAATGAGACAGACGGGTGTGGTAGGGTAAAATCTCCAATTTAAAGTTCCCTTATTGCGTATATGTTATGTGTGTTTGCATAGTAGTTTACTATAATGGTAAGCGGTTCGTGTAACGATCTTGCGCGTCTATATTTACAAGTGTGTGGGCAGTTCGTGTATTGATTATTCGATGACGAGACCTCGTAAGAGTCCCGTATCGTTATTTTTCGTCCCTACCTACCCGTACCTCCCCCCCCCGTGCAGGGAGTGGGTAATTTGCGCGCCTGCTGCCTTCCTTGGATGTGGTAGCAGTTTCTCAGGCTCCCTCACCGGAATCGAACCCTGATTCCCCGTTACCCGCGACAAACAATGGTAGTCGCAGAAACTCATTCCGATTACGAGACCTCGTAAGAGTCCCGCGTATCGTTATTTTTCGTCACTACCTACCCCCCTACCTCCCCCCGTGCGGGGTACAATATTGATATGATATTAAATAAATAACATAATAGAAGACCACCACTTTTATAGAGACATAACGCCACATAATTATAAAAAGTATAGTGTGTGGATCTAATCAACCACCACTGGCACCAGACCCTCAATGCCCTTAAATTTTACCTCGTTAAAATATTTAAAGTGTACTCATTCCGATTGCGAGACCTCGTAAGAGTCCCGTATCGTTATTTTTCGTCACTACCTACCCGTACCTCCCCCCTGTGCGGGGTACAATATTGATATGACATTAAAATAATACCATTAATAAATAACATAATAAAAGACCACCACTTTTATAGAGACATAACGCCACTGTGTGGCGCCGCCATCAGTCTCCTTAGACTCGGTACTTTGTCGTCGCCGTCGACTTCGCACCTTCGCCCCATATAGTAGTGGCGCGGCGCGACGGGCCTAATGTGTAAGTGAAAAAAAAAAAAAATTAAATTAATTGTTATTTTACAATATCTTCTAATATGAATAAGAGTACTTTGTATTGGTACGTTTTGTTTTTTGTTTTTTTTTTTTTTAAACGGAACTGAACCTAAGTGACCGGCCTGCGGCCGGGCACCCGTCTTATTCATGTTCTAACCTAACCTAACCTATCCAAACCTTTTAAAACTAGTTTGGATTCCTTTAGACCTCAGCCCACCGGCAACTACGACTAACTAAACACTGATCTAGCTATCTGGCTTTCATCAGTGCATCAACAGCAGCATAACTAGTATTAAAATAGTAATGAGTTTTTATTAATGCATATATTCACATTAAATCTTGAATCTAAAGTCTAAAGGTGTCAAAACTAGATTTAGGTTAGGTTAGGTTAGAACATGAATACGAGGGGTGCCCGGCCACGGGCCGGGCACTTGGGTTCAGTTCAGTCAAAAATTATATATTATTTACTATTATTTATATTTGAATGAGAATGAAAAATAGCAATTATTTTGAATAGTTTTCAGAATGAGACAGACGGGTGTGGTAGGGTAAAATCTCCAATTAAAGTTCCCTTATTGCGTATATGTTATGTGTGTTTGCATAGTAGTTTACTATAATGGTAAGCGGTTCGTGTAACGATCTTGCGCGTCTATATTTACAAGTGTGTGGGCAGTTCGTGTATTGATTATTCGATGACGAGACCTCGTAAGAGTCCCGTATCGTTATTTTTCGTCCCTACCTACCCGTACCTCCCCCCCCCCGTGCAGGGAGTGGGTAATTTGCGCGCCTGCTGCCTTCCTTGGATGTGGTAGCAGTTTCTCAGGCTCCCTCACCGGAATCGAACCCTGATTCCCCGTTACCCGCGACAAACAATGGTAGTCGCAGAAACTCATTCCGATTACGAGACCTCGTAAGAGTCCCGCGTATCGTTATTTTTCGTCACTACCTACCCCCCTACCTCCCCCCGTGCGGGGTACAATATTGATATGATATTAAATAAATAACATAATAAAAGACCACCACTTTTATAGAGACATAACGCCACATAATTATAAAAAGTATAGTGTGTGGATCTAATCAACCACCACTGGCACCAGACCCTCAATGCCCTTAAATTTTACCTCGTTAAAATATTTAAAGTGTACTCATTCCGATTGCGAGACCTCGTAAGAGTCCCGTATCGTTATTTTTCGTCACTACCTACCCGTACCTCCCCCCTGTGCGGGGTACAATATTGATATGATATTAAAATAATACCATTAATAAATAACATAATAAAAGACCACCACTTTTATAGAGACATAACGCCACTGTGTGGCGCCGCCATCAGTCTCCTTAGACTCGGTACTTTGTCGTCGCCGTCGACTTCGCACCTTCGCCCCATATAGTAGTGGCGCGGCGCGACGGGCCTAATGTGTAAGTGAAAAAAAAAAAAAAAATTAAATTAATTGTTATTTTACAATATCTTCTAATATGAATAAGAGTACTTTGTATTGGTACGTTTTGTTTTTTGTTTTTTTTTTTTTTAAACGGAACTGAACCTAAGTGACCGGCCTGCGGCCGGGCACCCGTCTTATTCATGTTCTAACCTAACCTAACCTATCCAAACCTTTTAAAACTAGTTTGGATTCCTTTAGACCTCAGCCCACCGGCAACTACGACTAACTAAACACTGATCTAGCTATCTGGCTTTCATCAGTGCATCAACAGCAGCATAACTAGTATTAAAATAGTAATGAGTTTTTATTAATGCATATATTCACATTAAATCTTGAATCTAAAGTCTAAAGGTGTCAAAACTAGATTTAGGTTAGGTTAGGTTAGAACATGAATACGAGGGGTGCCCGGCCACAGGCCGGGCACTTGGGTTCAGTTCAGTCAAAAATTATATATTATTCACTATTATTTATATTTGAATGAGAATGAAAAATAGCAATTATTTTGAATAGTTTTCAGAATGAGACAGACGGGTGTGGTAGGGTAAAATCTCCAATTTAAAGTTCCCTTATTGCGTATATGTTATGTGTGTTTGCATAGTAGTTTACTATAATGGTAAGCGGTTCGTGTAACGATCTTGCGCGTCTATATTTACAAGTGTGTGGGCAGTTCGTGTATTGATTATTCGATGACGAGACCTCGTAAGAGTCCCGTATCGTTATTTTTCGTCCCTACCTACCCGTACCTCCCCCCCCCCGTGCAGGGAGTGGGTAATTTGCGCGCCTGCTGCCTTCCTTGGATGTGGTAGCAGTTTCTCAGGCTCCCTCACCGGAATCGAACCCTGATTCCCCGTTACCCGCGACAAACAATGGTAGTCGCAGAAACTCATTCCGATTACGAGACCTCGTAAGAGTCCCGCGTATCGTTATTTTTCGTCACTACCTACCCCCCTACCTCCCCCCGTGCGGGGTACAATATTGATATGATATTAAATAAATAACATAATAAAAGACCACCACTTTTATAGAGACATAACGCCACATAATTATAAAAAGTATAGTGTGTGGATCTAATCAACCACCACTGGCACCAGACCCTCAATGCCCTTAAATTTTACCTCGTTAAAATATTTAAAGTGTACTCATTCCGATTGCGAGACCTCGTAAGAGTCCCGTATCGTTATTTTTCGTCACTACCTACCCGTACCTCCCCCCTGTGCGGGGTACAATATTGATATGATATTAAAATAATACCATTAATAAATAACATAATAAAAGACCACCACTTTTATAGAGACATAACGCCACTGTGTGGCGCCGCCATCAGTCTCCTTAGACTCGGTACTTTGTCGTCGCCGTCGACTTCGCACCTTCGCCCCATATAGTAGTGGCGCGGCGCGACGGGCCTAATGTGTAAGTGAAAAAAAAAAAAAATTAAATTAATTGTTATTTTACAATATCTTCTAATATGAATAAGAGTACTTTGTATTGGTACGTTTTGTTTTTTGTTTTTTTTTTTTTTTTAAACGGAACTGAACCTAAGTGACCGGCCTGCGGCCGGGCACCCGTCTTATTCATGTTCTAACCTAACCTAACCTATCCAAACCTTTTAAAACTAGTTTGGATTCCTTTAGACCTCAGCCCACCGGCAACTACGACTAACTAAACACTGATCTAGCTATCTGGCTTTCATCAGTGCATCAACAGCAGCATAACTAGTATTAAAATAGTAATGAGTTTTTATTAATGCATATATTCACATTAAATCTTGAATCTAAAGTCTAAAGGTGTCAAAACTAGATTTAGGTTAGGTTAGGTTAGAACATGAATACGAGGGGTGCCCGGCCACGGGCCGGGCACTTGGGTTCAGTTCAGTCAAAAATTATATATTATTCACTATTATTTATATTTGAATGAGAATGAAAAATAGCAATTATTTTGAATAGTTTTCAGAATGAGACAGACGGGTGTGGTAGGGTAAAATCTCCAATTTAAAGTTCCCTTATTGCGTATATGTTATGTGTGTTTGCATAGTAGTTTACTATAATGGTAAGCGGTTCGTGTAACGATCTTGCGCGTCTATATTTACAAGTGTGTGGGCAGTTCGTGTATTGATTATTCGATGACGAGACCTCGTAAGAGTCCCGTATCGTTATTTTTCGTCCCTACCTACCCGTACCTCCCCCCCCCCGTGCAGGGAGTGGGTAATTTGCGCGCCTGCTGCCTTCCTTGGATGTGGTAGCAGTTTCTCAGGCTCCCTCACCGGAATCGAACCCTGATTCCCCGTTACCCGCGACAAACAATGGTAGTCGCAGAAACTCATTCCGATTACGAGACCTCGTAAGAGTCCCGCGTATCGTTATTTTTCGTCACTACCTACCCCCCTACCTCCCCCCGTGCGGGGTACAATATTGATAAGATATTAAATAAATAACATAATAAAAGACCACCACTTTTATAGAGACATAACGCCACATAATTATAAAAAGTATAGTGTGTGGATCTAATCAACCACCACTGGCACCAGACCCTCAATGCCCTTAAATTTTACCTCGTTAAAATATTTAAAGTGTACTCATTCCGATTGCGAGACCTCGTAAGAGTCCCGTATCGTTATTTTTCGTCACTACCTACCCGTACCTCCCCCCTGTGCGGGGTACAATATTGATATGATATTAAAATAATACCATTAATAAATAACATAATAAAAGACCACCACTTTTATAGAGACATAACGCCACTGTGTGGCGCCGCCATCAGTCTCCTTAGACTCGGTACTTTGTCGTCGCCGTCGACTTCGCACCTTCGCCCCATATAGTAGTGGCGCGGCGCGACGGGCCTAATGTGTAAGTGAAAAAAAAAAAAAATTAAATTAATTGATATTTTACAATATCTTCTAATATGAATAAGAGTACTTTGTATTGGTACGTTTTGTTTTTTGTTTTTTTTTTTTTTTTAAACGGAACTGAACCTAAGTGACCGGCCTGCGGCCGGGCACCCGTCTTATTCATGTTCTAACCTAACCTAACCTATCCAAACCTTTTAAAACTAGTTTGGATTCCTTTAGACCTCAGCCCACCGGCAACTACGACTAACTAAACACTGATCTAGCTATCTGGCTTTCATCAGTGCATCAACAGCAGCATAACTAGTATTAAAATAGTAATGAGTTTTTATTAATGCATATATTCACATTAAATCTTGAATCTAAAGTCTAAAGGTGTCAAAACTAGATTTAGGTTAGGTTAGGTTAGAACATGAATACGAGGGGTGCCCGGCCACGGGCCGGGCACTTGGGTTCAGTTCAGTCAAAAATTATATATTATTCACTATTATTTATATTTGAATGAGAATGAAAAATAGCAATTATTTTGAATAGTTTTCAGAATGAGACAGACGGGTGTGGTAGGGTAAAATCTCCAATTTAAAGTTCCCTTATTGCGTATATGTTATGTGTGTTTGCATAGTAGTTTACTATAATGGTAAGCGGTTCGTGTAACGATCTTGCGCGTCTATATTTACAAGTGTGTGGGCAGTTCGTGTATTGATTATTCGATGACGAGACCTCGTAAGAGTCCCGTATCGTTATTTTTCGTCCCTACCTACCCGTACCTCCCCCCCCCCGTGCAGGGAGTGGGTAATTTGCGCGCCTGCTGCCTTCCTTGGATGTGGTAGCAGTTTCTCAGGCTCCCTCACCGGAATCGAACCCTGATTCCCCGTTACCCGCGACAAACAATGGTAGTCGCAGAAACTCATTCCGATTACGAGACCTCGTAAGAGTCCCGCGTATCGTTATTTTTCGTCACTACCTACCCCCCTACCTCCCCCCGTGCGGGGTACAATATTGATATGATATTAAATAAATAACATAATAAAAGACCACCACTTTTATAGAGACATAACGCCACATAATTATAAAAAGTATAGTGTGTGGATCTAATCAACCACCACTGGCACCAGACCCTCAATGCCCTTAAATTTTACCTCGTTAAAATATTTAAAGTGTACTCATTCCGATTGCGAGACCTCGTAAGAGTCCCGTATCGTTATTTTTCGTCACTACCTACCCGTACCTCCCCCCTGTGCGGGGTACAATATTGATATGATATTAAAATAATACCATTAATAAATAACATAATAAAAGACCACCACTTTTATAGAGACATAACGCCACTGTGTGGCGCCGCCATCAGTCTCCTTAGACTCGGTACTTTGTCGTCGCCGTCGACTTCGCACCTTCGCCCCATATAGTAGTGGCGCGGCGCGACGGGCCTAATGTGTAAGTGAAAAAAAAAAAAAAAATTAAATTAATTGTTATTTTACAATATCTTCTAATATGAATAAGAGTACTTTGTATTGGTACGTTTTGTTTTTTGTTTTTTTTTTTTTTAAACGGAACTGAACCTAAGTGACCGGCCTGCGGCCGGGCACCCGTCTTATTCATGTTCTAACCTAACCTAACCTATCCAAACCTTTTAAAACTAGTTTGGATTCCTTTAGACCTCAGCCCACCGGCAACTACGACTAACTAAACACTGATCTAGCTATCTGGCTTTCATCAGTGCATCAACAGCAGCATAACTAGTATTAAAATAGTAATGAGTTTTTATTAATGCATATATTCACATTAAATCTTGAATCTAAAGTCTAAAGGTGTCAAAACTAGATTTAGGTTAGGTTAGGTTAGAACATGAATACGAGGGGTGCCCGGCCACAGGCCGGGCACTTGGGTTCAGTTCAGTCAAAAATTATATATTATTCACTATTATTTATATTTGAATGAGAATGAAAAATAGCAATTATTTTGAATAGTTTTCAGAATGAGACAGACGGGTGTGGTAGGGTAAAATCTCCAATTTAAAGTTCCCTTATTGCGTATATGTTATGTGTGTTTGCATAGTAGTTTACTATAATGGTAAGTGGTTCGTGTAACGATCTTGCGCGTCTATATTTACAAGTGTGTGGGCAGTTCGTGTATTGATTATTCGATGACGAGACCTCGTAAGAGTCCCGTATCGTTATTTTTCGTCCCTACCTACCCGTACCTCCCCCCCCCGTGCAGGGAGTGGGTAATTTGCGCGCCTGCTGCCTTCCTTGGATGTGGTAGCAGTTTCTCAGGCTCCCTCACCGGAATCGAACCCTGATTCCCCGTTACCCGCGACAAACAATGGTAGTCGCAGAAACTCATTCCGATTACGAGACCTCGTAAGAGTCCCGCGTATCGTTATTTTTCGTCACTACCTACCCCCCCCTACCTCCCCCCGTGCGGGGTACAATATTGATATGATATTAAATAAATAACATTATAAAAGACCACCACTTTTATAGAGACATAACGCCACATAATTATAAAAAGTATAGTGTGTGGATCTAATCAACCACCACTGGCACCAGACCCTCAATGCCCTTAAATTTTACCTCGTTAAAATATTTAAAGTGTACTCATTCCGATTGCGGGCACTTGGTTAGGTTAGGTTAGGTTAGGTTAGGTTAGGTTAGGTTAGGTTAGGTTAGGTTAGGTTAGGTTAGGTTAGGTTAGGTTAGGTTAGGTTAGGTTAGGTTAGGTTAGGTTAGGTTAGGTTAGGTTAGGTTAGGTTAGGTTAGGTTAGGTTAGGTTAGGTTAGGTTAGGTTAGGTTAGGTTAGGTTAGGTTAGGTTAGGTTAGGTTAGGTTAGGTTAGGTTAGGTTAGGTTAGGTTAGGTTAGGTTAGGTTAGGTTAGGTTAGGTTAGGTTAGGTTAGGTTAGGTTAGGTTAGGTTAGGTTAGGTTAGGTTAGGTTAGGTTAGGTTAGGTTAGGTTAGGTTAGGTTAGGTTAGGTTAGGTTAGGTTAGGTTAGGTTAGGTTAGGTTAGGTTAGGTTAGGTTAGGTTAGGTTAGGTTAGGTTAGGTTAGGTTTTTTTTTTTTTTTTTTTTTTTTTTTTTTTTTTTTTTTTTTTTTCCTATTTGTTTCCTCTGACATGGTGGTCAGAGACTTTGCGTCGTTAAATTCAAATGAGAGCATTGATGTTTTTTATATTCTTTTATACTATTTTAAGGTTCCCTAATTTTAAGGTTAACTTTTATTTCTATTTGTTTCTTTTTATTACTTTTTCAGCTATTTTTATACAATATTCTAAAAACAAGTTTCTGGATGATTCCTCTAACATTATTAAACTTAAATTACTACTGCTTACTTTTTTATTTATTTCCATCTCTATCTCGAATCTTTCTTTTCCATACATAGGGCAGTCGAGGATGATGTGTGTCACGGATTCGTTCACTCCCGGTTCGCACAGACATGATGGGTCCTCCTT